>NC_083351.1:177349575-178552908 GCF_030254825.1 Meriones unguiculatus
TGGGGAATTCCCCTTCTTTAAGGAACATGAGTTTTATGTCACAGTACATGGTGTGAGCTCCTGTCATAAGCCAGTTCACGTAAACCGGCACTATGGGGCAAGGCTTGGCTCCCCTGTCTCTTGGTTTTAAGTGCAGTAGCAGAATAAATTTGGCTCAAAGTCAAGTAAATTAGAAATTTTAAATCTGAACTTCTAAATTGAGGCCTGCTTACATATAACCCAGCCTAAAATCAGGAGAGATTTTAAAAGGGCAATCTCTATACTGTGGCTGACCTCATCTTTTTCTGGTGATGGCCTTGGATATGATGCTTTCCTATCATCTTGTGGCTGCTCCTCAGCTTTGTTTGGGTCTGATGTCAAGACACGCTAGGACTAAGTTCTCTCAGGGACTTTCCCCAGGTCCTGCCTGCTTACTATGCTCTCATTGCTGCTACAGCCTCCTGTGGAAGAAGGAGAGCAGAGACTTCTGTGGGATTGCAGTGAGGTGGACAGAAGGAAAATGTAGCTCCCTGCTCCTCCCTGCCATCCTGAGGGAAGAAGCCTGCAGCAGAGCACACTGCAGCCGCCAGCCACCGCCTGGCCCTGCTGTGCTCCCTGGGTCCTCGGCTCTCACTGGTAGCGGGAAGCTGGGGTACTGTGAGCCTTTTGGCAGGTGGTCACCTAGGGAAAAGATTCCAGATTTGGCCAAAGTGGCTCCCCCCTCCGAAAGGGGCTGCATCAGGCAGCAGACACCCGGCCCTGTGCCGTAAAGTCAGGAGACAGGGCGAGGGAAGGGAACGTGGTCAGCTCTGCTGTGCGTCTGTAGACCTACCTACAAGGGTGGGCTGGGCTGAGAGCTTCCCTTCCCTGGGAGACAGCCACAGGGTCCCCAAGCCCCTCCCCGCCTGTATGCTCTCCCTTTTCCAGGGGAGAAAAGGAATCTGCATTGCAGGAAGCCTGTGTATGAACAACCTCCATTTCCC
The DNA here is from genome assembly GCF_030254825.1 of Meriones unguiculatus. Classification (NCBI taxonomy): domain Eukaryota; kingdom Metazoa; phylum Chordata; class Mammalia; order Rodentia; family Muridae; genus Meriones; species Meriones unguiculatus. The sequence goes on from NC_083351.1 coordinate 177,350,538, forward strand.
TGTAAGCCCTGCGGGCACCCTCCTGATTCTGAACACCACCCCTAACTTACCCAGGATGCTGGAGGTGGGGACCAAGGAGTGGGGGGACAGACTCGGCGAGAGAGACAGACCAAGCAAACAAGCTCTGCTTCCCTCCCCTGGCTCCGCAGTAAGCCCCCAGGGCCCCCAGAAGCCTCTGCATTTCTGCCCTTAAACGGCTCCTTTTCCAAGGAGGAGCAGGGTCTGCTTCCCTGATGTGGGGCCTCGAATGCTGTTATTGCAACTTAATTTTGTCGTTGCTTCTTTTCAAAGATTACTGGGAATGAATTGTTTCTTTTGTTTACTACCCAACAAACGACTTCTGCTAATCTTATATTTTATCTCCCTAACATATGGAAAAGCTGTTTATTCTAGCCAATCACAATAAAGTGAAGAAAACCCCATTTTATGGAAAGGTATATATCACTAGTCTGTTGATCATTAAAGATATGATTACCAGTGAAAACCCTCTGAAGGTGGCACATTTATGCTTCCAGGAACAGATGGGGACACGCATTTTCCTTGCAAATACTTTTGAAATTGCTCTACTGGTAGCAGTATAAAAATGATATACAGATGCCAGGGCCGGCCTGGCCAGGACGAGTGCAGCAGATTTACACAGTAAAGCCTTCCCACGAAGGCTGTCACATTTGATTGATCTCTACTATACCTTAGGAACTTGTTGACTAGGTAGGGAAACCGCGCAAATAACTCACTGCAGCAAGTCAGATAATTCACACAGCCATTCGGTCTGCTTCACTCTCCGGTGACATATGAGCCTGCTCTACAAAGATGTATCATTTTCCAGCCCGAGCGGCAGTCAGCGTCAGGAAGAAGAGGCATTAAAGCCACACAAAAGGGGCTGCACGGCTGCAGGAGCACAGGTTGTTTAGGTAACGCAGCCAGATCTGCTCGGCGATACGTCCTTCCGCGTTCGGGCCCAACTGTCATTATCATATTGATTAAAAAAAAGTTCATCATAGTGCAATTTTAGGTTTAGCGCCAACAGATCTGGAAAGAGCAAAGAATTATCCCACAAAAGCACAACATCCTTACCACAGGGACGTCTCCCTGTTCCAGTTCATTGACGGAGTTGATTAAGTTTAAATGAAGCACACACAGGATAAAAGTGAGGGTATTGACCACTGGGCACCGTGAGCTGGGCTTGAAAGAACCTGATACATGCAGAAAAGCAAGATTTGCTAAATGCTCTAATCTTCAATCAAATCTTACATCAATACAGACAAAGTTTGGTAATGAGGGATTCAATGAAGCATGCGGGAGAGAGAATTAATCCTCTTGGTCTAAACTGGCTTCAACTTTGAAGCTTGCTCCGAAGGAAAGACAGTTATCTAAATGCTAAATAAGAAACTTATTGTACTTTTCATGGCATGCTAATCTTTTGTCTATTTCATCTCTATTATGTGTATGCTCGGAGATTGCAGTTGTCATGGTGATTATATCTAGCCACACTGCACTGAGGTGGAAAGGACCCCCACGCAATCCACAGTAGAGAGAGAGCGTGTGCGAGCCAGCAGCCCCTTCCCAGGCTGTTCTCCTGGACTGAGAGGACCGGGGTCCTGAGCAGCAGGTGCCACCAGTGCGGCCCGAGGCGCTGGGTAGGGAGTGTGCCGGGCACCCTCCTGCCTCAGGTCTGCTCTCCTGTACACCGGCCTTCCTCCCTTCCCAGATGCCCTCCCTGCAGCATGTGGGGGGGGAGGGCTGGAAATGAGGCCCAGGGAGACAAGGGCCCTGCCAGCAGTCCACTGCTCAGCCACGGCTGCAGGGGAATGGGGTGGCGGGGGGGGGGGGGGAATTAAGTCATTTGCGCCTCACTGTCAGGGGGGGTCAGAACACTAGAGAAGTGGCCCATAGTCCTGGCAGGAGGTGGAAGCTCCAGGAACCCAGCGCCCTGGTGACCAAAGGTGACCCTGAGCCCTTTATGTGTTTTACAAAAGTTGCCAAATTAAGACAGGATTATAACTGCTCCAGTCATTGTCAGGGCTGAAAGGTTGGGAGCCTCGAATATGCCCCAGCAGTATTGATGAAAAGCTTAAAAAGTAATAAAAGGGAGAAAAGCGCTAGAAAGTAACATGCACAACTCTTATTAAAGGGAAGAGCCATGGAGAGGTTGTGAACTTGAATCACTGTTTGAACTTTAATTTGTTCATTAACAGGATTTGCCCCTCACTGCGAATGTTATTACTTCCCTTTGCCACTCAGCAACAACTCTGGGTATAATGAAAGAGTCTGGCAAAAAGTTAAACGCCTGGTAATTAATTCATTTAATTGAAAGGGGGCAGGGAGAGAAAACGGTTCCCCTCAGAAGCAGAAGGCAAAGGCTGTGAGGGGGACCAGGCTGCGGCCTTCATGGAGGCTTTCTCCACGAGGCTGACAAGGCCCCTCAGCCAAATTAGCACACACCCCCCCCCCCAACACACACACACAAAGACCCTCTTCCCAGGGCTGTCTCTGCTCCAAAACATCTGCCCCAGTGTCAGCCAGGGACTCTTCTGGATGATCTGTTACGGTGGCATGGATGTCAGATACGCCAAATCCACATAACCTCATAAACTGTCCACTAGGAAGCAGGGACTCCTGCTTCCTCCCACTCTTCTCTCAGGTCAGGCTTCTGATAGCATTATGTTTCAGGATGAGAGAACGAGGACCCCCGAGGGACAGGATACAAGTGTCTCAGCTGCATCTCTGCCCAGCCACCCTGCCCCTTCTTTCTTCCTTCCCCAGCCCAGCAGGTGCCTCCACTAACCTCAGGAGAGAGAGCTGAACTCTACCTCCTTGCCCTTGCTCAGCGCCAGCAGGACTAAGCCAGTTTGGTTCGCCTCTGACCTCAAAGCCTACTTTTTCCTTTGTCACTTATCTCCTTCCTGTACTTGTCAGCCTCTGCATATAATCCCCTTTCACGCACATCTTCCAAGGCACAGTTCGGATACCTCGAAACCTCACACCAAGCTATGAGCATGAAGCTGCCCTTGCAGCAAAATGAGAGGACAGCAAAGGTCAGGCAGCCAGCGACAGGCCACGCTATCCTTCCCTATTAGCCACAGTTAGGATTTCCTAATATTTTAAATACTGAAGTCCATATAATCAGTGCAATTTTCTCTAAAAACACAATTATCTACCTCTCACTACAAACTAGCATAGACATAAACAGAACAATGGGGAGAGAACATGACGAGAAAAAAATTACATTAGAATCCCTGTTTCTTGAATTTGTATTTTTAATTAAGTAGTTTCTTAATCCCAAAGTGAAAATAAAATTTTATCATCAAAGTAAAGCACCACGAAATAAATTCCTCAAAGTTGCCCAGCTGGGTCCGTGTTTATCCCAAAGTATCCGTTACAAAGGACTAACCTCACACTCCACACTAGGACGGATCTAGTCTCCTGTCCTCCTTCCTGTCTCCCACCTTCCTGCGCTGAGGTGGACACACTCTCCTAGTGAGCACGGGGAACAGGGAAACAGCACTGCGAAGGGCTGTTACAAGCTGAAGCACGCCACAGGGTTGACTTAGAATCTGTGCCTTCACACCTGTTACAGGGCCTAGATACGGAGTGAGCTCACTTTCCCAGTTCCAGAGCTGCCAGAGTCTTCCTCTGAACAACTGCCACTGAATGTCAAGATCCACAAACAAAGCAACTAGACCCAGCACCCCACAACCCAGCAAAGCAACTAGACCCAGCACCCCACAACCCAGCAAAGCAACTAGACCCAGCACCCCACAACCCAGCAAAGCAAACAGACGTCAGCACCCCACAACCCAGCGCCAACCTTGAAGCCGAGTGGTTCAAGGTGCAGTAACCGGGACTCCGTCCTATCCGGATCATGATCACATGCAGAGACGAGCTCACATCTTTCTCTGATAGTCTTCCGAGTGCAGACTAACTGCTCTAAACTCCACGTTACTTGAAAGCATTTGATAGTTCTAATTGGCTCTTAACAGCTCTGGATCTTTAGGTTGGCTTCAAGCCTTCTCCCATCCCCTCAGGCGACAATCGGCCTCTCTGGCTGATCCACTACTTTCCTTCAGGAGGGCAATGCAGCTTGTTAAGAGACTAGCTCTCCTTGTCCCTTGGAGGCATCACATAAATTAGTTTACTGAAGGTACTGAGCACCGCGTCACCATTTCCAAACATCCTCTCACTTAATTCCTTCAATCTACTGGAATGGGCACAACTGCGTCCATCTGAGGGCCACAGGAACTGAAGCTAAATAAGTCAGAGCTGGTCCAGTCAAGATCCTGGCAGAGCAGGCACGCTTACGATGAGAATCTGTTTAAGGGCTGGTACTTTCCGCTCTGGGATCCTCACGCCTCTGCTATACTGTGTCTTCCCTATGCGGCCTTCTCACTCCCGCTCTATAAAGCTGCCCTCCACACTCCCCACACTCTCAGAAACAGTCCAGATCTGTCTTGACACCTCAGGCTATCACTCTACTCCTTGGCCAACTGCTCAACTGTTCAATATATACAAGAAATCAGTCGGCACCACAATTTTCTGCCCCTGTTGCCAGTTTTCTTTTAAATAGACCCCTCCAGGTACAGCACAAACTTTATGAGGAGGAGATTTTGCTATTTGTGAGCTATCTCCCCCATGCTCCAAACACTACTGAAGTTCTCTTTGCTCAATCCTTCACTTCATGCACAATCCTTCAAAGCATATACCATCATTATCACATCCTTAGACAAAGCAAGGCCCAGGAAGATTGAGAAATTCACCAAAGGACTGGAGGGGTGCCTCAGAGGTTAATAGCACCCTGTTCTAGGGGACCCAGGTTCAGTTCCCAGCACCCACAGGACAGCCCATCATCATCTGCACTTCCGATTCCAGGGGATCCAACACCTTCTTCTGGCCTCCAAGGGCAGCAGGCACACAGGCGGTGCACAGACATGCACGCAAGCAGAACACCCGTACATACACACACAGAGAATCCACTGAAGCCATTCAGCTAGCAAGCACAAAGTTTAAGGTTCAAGCACAGACCATCAGAGCTCCCCTTTCTACAGTGACTTCGCTGTCCTGGCTCAAAAATCCCAGTCTTCACCCGGCGTCAGTCAATGAAATGACACTGTGCACAGGATTCTCACCAGACTCCTAGAAAACACCCCTCCAATCATGACGTCTGAAACAGGTGCTGCTGCTTTTCTTCTTCAGTAGGCCTGCTCCTGAAGCTCAGCAGAAGGTGGGCAGAGACACGCTGTAGACATTCCACTCTCCTTGCTTTTCCAGGAGCCAAGCTCTATGCCGGAAGGAACCAGTGATCCTCCCCAAATCTGTGCTGGTGTTTCTATGAGATGGAGGGAACTCACTCTGCCCATTGCATCGTTAGTGCCTTCTTGGTACCCAAGGAGAAGTAAGAGGCAATGAAAACAAAAGATGCAAATTGTGGGGAAGTTGGTTTTGGCTCATGTAACCCAGGCCTGCCTTTAACTTGACTTTGTATCACGTTCCACACGCTGGAATTACAAGTCTGTGCTAACATTTTGTTTGTCTGTTTTTAAATGGCCTCTTAGCTCTGTAGCAGAAATGGGTTGCTGTGGGGAAATGACAGTAAATGTTCATAGGGCGAGTGAGGCAGCTGTGGACCTGGTGCCAGCTTCCAGCTCTCGACACCATGAATGTGGCAATGGGCTGGAAGAGTTGGTGAGGAAAAGAATCTGACATGTCCAGAGAGCTTTCTCCAGATCTTCAGCACTATTGCTGCAGGTATGGAAGTAAGGTGCTAAGGGGCTATTTAGTTTCCTTATGTGTGCATGTCTTTAGGAAATGTATAAAATAACAACAACGAAAAAAACCCTCTCCATATGACGAGGTACTTCTGAATCTGGGAAGGGAACTGTCTTGTGTCAGTCACTTGTCTCTAGACACCTTGATAAAACTAGTCTAGTCTCCCAAGACTCTAAGACTGCTTTACCATCACTTACACTTTGCTTGAAATTCCCAGATATTGTGAAGGCAACAAGCCATGCCTTAACTTACAAAGCCTGGGTTTCAGCACTCAAAATTCTGACAGCCACAGGAGTAATAGACTTAAGAGTATTACCAGAATATACACTGTGTCTTTCAGAAGAGACAAACTATGCCTCCACTATCAGAGCTGGCACTGGATAAGCCTAGCCTCCATTGCTGCACAAGGACTTTTCCACTTGGGCTCCTGCAGTTCTTAGGGCTTACTTATTTTATATTTAGGATCTACTTGTGAATTTTGTAAACTTTAAGTCAGTAACTCTATGTCAAAGAGATGGTTTCAAGCTGCACCTACTAAGTTTATTTATTATCTGACCACTTATCTTACCTGCGAAGTTATAGAAACTAAAAATTTTAATTTTAAAAACATCTGATTGACTCTTAAATCTAGAAAAAAAGGCAGGCATAATGGTCAGGGTTTCTGAACAGAAAGGCTAAAATCACTGTCAGTTGTTTCCTCACAGCTCCCATACGGGGGCTTGGGGCTGCGGGAGGTCCCCTGTGGTGTTAACAGAGGCTGTCTTGTTTTCCTAGTGGGCTTTCCACAGAAAGGAAGTCTAGAATTGCATTTATTCACCTTGGTCACCGGCGTATTAGGTACACAACCCTGCTCCATAACAGTTTACCACAGCAGACCTGAATGAAGATTCAAAACTTCGTATGTAGCTGAATAAGGACATTTCCTTTTCTAATTTAAATCTGGTAAATCTTCAGACCCAATCTGCTTTTGGAAAAGGGGGAGTTTACCTGTTCTTTTGGAACTGTTGCCCTGTCTCTGGTGGCTGATCTTTTGAAACTGTTTCTGTCTCTTGTGGCTGATCATCCTAGGTGTAAAAGCATCCGAATCTGCAACATCTTGTCTAAACAGAAAAGCCCCTTCTTCTTTGTCTGGCTCCCTTGATCTTTCCTGATCAGTGCGTGTGGTGGTTTGAATGAGAATGGCTCCACAGGCTCACGTGCATGGCTGTTTGGTCCCTATTTGACAGAACTATTTGGGAAGGATTAGAGGTGTGGCCTTGACGAGGAAGGTGTGTCACTGGGGGTGGGATTTCAGGTTTCAAAAGTCACTACACCCAGCTCTCTCTGCTTGTACCTTGCTGACCAGATGTGAGCTGTCACCTGCTGTCCAGTGCCTGCCTGCCTGGCTGCCTGCCACCGTGCTCCCCACCAAGAGGATCATGCCCTAGCCCTCTGAAACGGTGAGGGAGCCCCCGATTTAATGCTTCCCTTTGTAAATTGCCTTGGCCGTGGTGTTTCATCACAGCAAGAGAACAGAAGCTAAGACGCTGGCAACCGCAGTAATCGCTCATAAGCTCTTGGCCTTCTGTATAATACTAAAAGTATTAGATCTGAACTCTGGTAACGATTCTTACTCAGCCAATTATATTTTTTCTTCTAATTATATTTTTATGCTTTCCTTGGCTCTCAAGTCTCAGCTGGAGTTGAATATGAATTATCTATGCAGCTTCTAATTTTTTTTCTAGGATTTAGGAGAGCAATTTTAAGTCCTTCCTTCAAGAGAATTAAACTATTTCAAGACCGTTATCACCTACGTCTTTTCTTCCCCCTCTGATTCTCTTTTCCTCCGCTGTCTCTACACCTTGTGCTATGTTGGGCCTTGAATACCCTAAGAGCTTAGATTCAGCAGGTTAGGAGTTCTATTCCGTCACTTTTGCAGCAGGTAGGATGTTATCATTTTCATACACACTGATTACTACATATGTACTCTTATGGTTTATGTTCATAACAAACTTAAAAATGATGAATGTTTTAGTTTACAATGTAGACCCAGTTGTAGTATAAGAATAGCTGAGGAATTTTTTGGTTTTTTTTAATAGTTCAAGAAATATAGAATAGCAATTTAGTGTAACATTATTGTACAACCCTATTTTAACCGTGAGATCATGACTTTTTAGAAATCTAACTACAGATTATAAAGTTTCTAAAACTATGCCAGAACTATAAACTCTTATAAAATCCAAAAATCAACCAAAGTTATTTTCATTTATTCTATCATTATTTTTAAACAGGCTCTCACTATAGATCGAGAAACTCTCTCGTTTAGACCTGGCTGGCCTCAAACTCACACAGATCCACTGCCTCTGCCTCCAAAGTGCTGAGGTTAAAGGTATGTGTAACATATCTGGCCCAAGCAAATCCTTCATACTATAGCTTTCTGAAGGAATCTGTCTCCATAGCATACACCAATATATTGCTACACACGTCCTTGACTCTTAAATGAATAACTCATTGACAGTTAAAGACAACTGATAATTCCAAGTGAGTACTTCCCTTCAAACTATCCCTCGGTAACCACTCTGAATCCAACGGTGATGCCATTCTTCAAACTATGTTGGTAAACTAACTGTAGAACTAATTTAAAAGCCACCCAAGAAAGCAATCCAATTGCCTCTCAGTTTGTTTTGACCTCAAATGACACTACTCTGATTTGGTCATATACTTTGTCCTTCAGGAACTAAAGGAAGATATGACTTTTCAAAGTCTTTTAAAACAAGATTGCTATGGGCACAAAAAAAAAACCAACCAACCAAACAAACAAAAAACAAAAACAAAAAAAAACCCCTACCAGTTCCTAATAAAGAGCTGCAGGAGCTATTTCAGTACTAGAAGTATCATTTCAATGTGACAAGCTTCCAAGATAGCGAGCTGAGTAAGAACACGCCAAGCAATGTGTATAGGTTATGGTAGAGTTGTCAAAATATAGTTTTAGCATTCCATTAGTTTACAGTCATAGATTGGTTACTGAATTCAGCACTAAAGGACAGTTTTAAGGGTTAGGCATAAAATTATTATAACCTTCTTCCATTATTGAACTTAAAATTTTACATTAAGTATACCTTTCAAATTTCACACAAAATTTTTTTGATGGTCAAGGATGGATTACTGTTCAGAATGATTTCAGACACTATAGGAAAATTATAACTACACGTCACTGGAGTAAATATACTGAGTTTTTGTCACATTTCTGCTAAACCATTTAACCTTAACCAGATAAGGACGTGACCACTTGGGATGTTTTGTTTGCTTGACTAAATTGTACGCAATTCCTATTTTGAGTTGGTAAGTGGCTTCAATCTTTAACGTTTAGTGCTTTCACTCATGAATCACTTTGTTTACAAAGTTTAAGGAAGCAGAACTCCTGGTACCTTGGAGAGGACAGAAGCTGGAGAACATTTTCTGATTCCTCGTATGTTTTATTCCCTTGGTCAGCATAAATTTTCCATTGGTATAAATAAAAGATCACAGTTTTTAGCTCTTTAATAATATTGCTTGGGATTTTTATACCCAGGAAATAATGTGTGACATTATAACAGCTATTAAACGTTTGTAGTGACCCTGCTCATTGGCAGGATTGAGTAGAATACTTGTGATGGTAAATAATGAGTAGCGCTTAAAGAATAGCATAGAGGAAGGGGGAAAACGTACCGTGGTCAATGCAAATGGGGTTCACTGTGAAACTAACCTCCACAACTGGCATTCCCCGAATTCGGTCCGTGGAAATACAACTCTGACTTGTCAAGCCTAAAGCATTTGAGTTTGACTTGGCTCTTCCAATCATTCCAGCTTTAGAGAACATCTGGTCTCCTAGAACTCTCCTCACCTTACTGTGGAGTATTTAAGACGTCACGTAACACCTGCCTGCTCCTTACTTTGTATGAATGATAGAACAAGAGGAAAGCCTCCTCCCTCCCGAGGGAGGGCTGTGGTGAGCACATGGATAAATATCTACAAAATGCTAAATGTTCCTGCTTCATTCGACATTTTGAAAGGTGTCAACCAACCACAAAATATTTTTAGTGTGTGAATTAAAATGCCTCTCGGTGATAGCCTTAGATGTTTCCTTCTAGATGCCGTGTCAAGAACTGCTTTATGTATTATCGGTCTTTCCGGAACGCACAGATCTCACATCTCTAATGGCTCGGGATGATGGCTGCTGTCAAAGCCACCACTGAAACAGCCCTGTCCTAGAGTGACATACGGTCTCGGCATGACAGAAGACTAGAAACAACACAACAAAACTGAGCACCTGCTGAGAGGGCGGCCGTGGGGCACGCTGGCAGCTCAGGGGCGCCTAGGAGAGGACTCAGTCCTTCCTGCGGTGCGTCTCCGGGGCGGGGCTGGGGACCGTCGAGGGTCCGCGACACCAGGACAGCGAGTTTCCCCCAATTCCGGCGCCATCCAGCGGGTCGGGCTTGGGGCCAGTGTGCTCCGCCGTCCACGGAACAGCACACGAGTGAGCCGGGGGTGTGCGGAGCGGGTGCGGGGGGGACCCCGCCGCGGGCCGGGGCAAGGGTCGCACACCCGGGGGCGCCCGAGGCTCCGGGGCCGTGCCCGTCGCCCGGCCAGACCCGGGTGGGTGCGCAGGCGGCTGAGGGCGCCCCCCGAGGCCGCGCTCGCCCCACGCCGCCTTCCCGCCCGCGACGCCCCGCACGCCCGGCCGCACGCGGGGCCCAGGCTGGCGATTCCCAGGCTGGCGATTCCCCGCGCGCACGCGCGAGCGAGCGAGCACCCGCCCCAAGCAGGGCCCCGGGGGCCACGCTCACCTCCGAGACCCGGCGCCGCCGCCTGCAGCGGGAGACAGCGGCCGGGGACAGCGAGCCGGCCGCGCGGGGACCTCGCCGGGCTCAGCCTGCGCCGCCCTGGAAGGGAGGCCTCTGCTGTCGGGCGGCGGAGCTGCAGCGGGCGCGCGCCGAGCCCCGCCCCGCAGGCCCCGCCCCGCCGAGGCTCCGCCCCCGGCTCCGCCCACCGGCCGCCTTCCTCCCAGGTCTCTCTCCCCCGACACCCACCCCCGCCTCTCCGCCCGCCGGGTGTAATCGGCCCTCTTCCGGAGATGAACGCGAAGCGACGTGGAAACCCTTCCACCAAAATGAGCTGTGATATCCTTTTGATGGCTATAATTTATTCCAAATCGTCCCTGGACTGAAACGATCAATTAGCAGCCCGAAACGCGCTGTGAAGTAAATTGTCACACTCTCTATTACAGGATGGTTATCATATATTTATAAGGTGTGTTTTCTGCAATCAGAACCAACAAGGTGTTGAGCGATCAGTCATAAACGCACTTCTTCAAAAGAAGAGAGGGAGAGAAGCTTCGGCACCGCGTGGCAGGCGGAGAGACCCTTCCGACAGTTCCCTCCCTCCCCGGGGATGCTTCTGCTGGCAACTGGCAGGAGCAGCCCGGGCCGCGCAGCGACTTCCCACGCCCGCCCCACCGGGGTGGGGGAAGCCGCAGGGCTGGGGCTGGCGGGCCCCACCGGGCGCTCTCCACCCCGAAGGCGCAGGCCGGGAGGACCACCCCTCGCCCTCCCGCCCCCCCCTAGGACCTTCCCAGCGCCTCACAGGACTGCTGCCTCCACCCCCCCCCCCCGCAGTGTCCCCTCCTCCTCGGGCCTCAGGGTCTTGTCCCCTCTCTAGCCGCCGTCTGGGTGAGTTCTGTGATCCGGGCTGGTGAGCTGTTCCGGCTGGACGGTAAAGCACGGGGCATTGTTTCGTTTGAAGGCTGGCCCAGCTTTTTGCCAGCCCCGGTTCCCCGCACCTTTCCTGATTCCATACTGACACTTACAGCGCGCTGTAAGCTATTTGGTTTGATCCCGTCAACAATCTTAACCGAGAAGATTCATTTTGCCAGGGACAAAGTGAGGCAGAAATTATAAAGGGTCCCGTGACTCTTAAAGGATGCCCTCAAAGCAAGAGAAGACGGTATTAGTTAGCTCCTTGCTGCATTGACAAATACTCAGGAAGACGAGGGAGCAAAGATTTCTTCAGGTTCACAGCCGGGGAGGGCTCAGTGGGCTCCACCGCTGTTGGCCTGAGTCTGGGGACATCCTAATACTCCACTCAGTTTTGAGAGAGCCAGCCCCGACCACCCTCAGGAGCCAGCCAACTGTTACCATGACTACAGGACCAAGCCTTCCAGACAATGCTTTTGGGGCATCCAGATCTTGACAGTCCTGAATGCCCATGGCCTTCATCCCAACAATATAGTCTCCTATAATTTAAAATGGTAATAGTGATTAATTGGTCTTTTTTTTTTTCTTTCTTTCTTTCTTTCTTTCTTTCTTTCTTTCTTGAGTTAGTGGCCTCCAACTTACGTGGTCCTCCTGCCTCGTCCTTTCCAGAGCTGAGAGTATATGGTACAGAGCACTGCCTGGCAAAAATTTTAAATTTTTATTTAGTTTTTTTCCCCCCAAACTATTTTAGTGGGGTAATGCTAGAAAGTGAATTCTGGATGTAGTTTAAAGAAAGAATGCTGGGCAAGGGAGCTTATTCTTAACAATCCCAGGCCGTGGGAGGCTGAGCAGCAGCTAGGAGCCAGTCTGGGCAGCACAGTGAGCTCCAGGACATTCTGAAATGACTGCTTTTTCCGGGTTGGGGGAGAATGAATGAACAAACAGGTAAGGTGGCTCAGAGGTTAAGAGCACTGGCTGCTCTTCTAGACGTCCTGAGTTCAATTCCCAGCAACCATATGATAGTTCACAAACCATCTATAATGAGATCTGGTGCTCTCTTCTGGTGTGCAGGCACACATGCAGGCAGAACATTGTATAAATAATAAATAAATAAATCTTTCTTAAAGAAATGGATAAACAATTAACTGCTATTTTCAAGAGAACGCCACAGTGGAAAGTCCCTGACCTGGGGATATCCTCTCTACTTTCTTCCCAAATCCTACGAATTCTTTTTCAGACTTGTCACATGCTATAACCCACATTGCCTACGCCAAGGTCAGTAAAGGCGACTAAGCTAGTGAGAGGGGAAAGCTTGTAGAACCCAAAGCAGAGCATTCTGGGAGCAGGCGAACTGGAAGGCAGCGTGGGCCAGAGGCCCTTGTCCCAGACACCGGGCTCTGAGAGTGAAACGCGGCTTCCTAATGAACGTTAAATTACCACATCGCTAAACTCTCCCTTAATAGACTTGTAAAGATCTGCTTGCTACCTTCCCCTTCATGTAGAATTTGTAATCAAGAGCCCAATTTTGTCATTTGGAAATACTAATTATCTAATCACGGCATGCCGCATAACACACTTGTCTGCCCAATTAGCTAGGACAATTATTAAAATTCAGAGGCCTAATTATGTCTCAATTTAACGCTGGCAAACTCGCATACAGAGCAGTAATTAAAATCCTCTCTCTCCCTCTGCCTTTAGGGCACGGGATGATTAGGCCTGTCAGGGGGTGTACTGAACCGAAGCAGGCAGGCGCGTGGTGCCGCGTGACCTGGCATTGTTAAGTGTGTCAACATATTAACCTGAATTCCCTTCAGCCCCCACATAATCACAGTTGGTGCAGGAAGAGGGGAGCTAAAACATGAAGCATTTTATTAAAAAAACATAAATTCTTTTTAATTAATGCTATGAGGGTTCTGGTGAATTCCGTACTTCCGAACGCTGGAAGACACGAGGCTGACTCGCCTAATTACAAGAGCAAATTTGCGCTTGTTAAAATTCCTTTAAGAAGAAAGAGAGAGAGAGAGAGAGAGAGAAACCTTGTTTAATGAAAATGATTTTGGGGGTTAGAATATGTTGGGGGACCCAGCCAGTGAGCTTCCAGTAATGCAGCTGGACACTAGCTCTGGTGAGAGAGCACAGCGTTGACTTCCGAGGTCCAGCCCAGGACTGCAGGCATCGGGGCTCTCTCTAATGCTCGAAATACGCTAATAAGAGCAGAAAATTAACAATCATAATATTGAAACACACTCAAAATGTTTATCTTTGGAGCGCTTAAAGTTTGATGTACAGAAGCCAGCAAGCGAGGGGGGTACGACAGGGCGAGAGTCTGTGATGCCCCCAAAGGGGAGACAGGGCGAGAGTCTGCAATGCCCCCAAAGGGGAGACAGGGCGAGAGTCTGTGATGCCCCCAAAGGGGAGACAGGGCGAGAGTCTGTGATGCCCCCAAAGGGGAGACAGGGCGAGAGTCTGCGATGCCCCCAAGCCCTGCAGGATGTTGGATCCTGGCACACGCCCCTCATGGCCTTGTAAACCCTTCTCGCTGTGAATCAAGGAGATGGACACAGCCAGCCCCCTGAGGTTCTGGGCGGTCTCCTGAATTCTGTGGTTCCATCATGGGGGCGTTTTGAGCCCATTTATATGTTAAATCATCGGTTCTCAACCTGGGAGCCATGACCCGTTTGGGAGTGAACGGCCCTTTCTCAGGAATGGCATGTCAGATGTCCTACATTTCAGATAGTTACACCACGATTCAGAACCGTAGCAAAACTACAGTTTTGAGGCAGCAACAAAATAATTTTAGGGCTGAGTCAGCACCACAGGAGGAACGGTATTAAAGGGCCCCAGCGTTGGGCTGTGTTAAATCAGTGAAGGACAAAGTTCGGGAAGCTCCTGGAAAGCTAATTTGCAACAAGATTTCTTTCAGTTGATTCTAAAGCTGTCATCACAAGGTAGCTTCTAGAGAGCAACACACAAACACACACACACACACTATGGTGGGTTGAATGAGAAATGCCCCCATCACCGCTGGCATTTGAACACTTGGTCCCAAGCAGTGGTGCCATTTGGGGAAGTTTAGCTGGCCCAGCCTGAGGGAGGGAGCATGTCCCTGGGAGCAGGCTGAGACTGAAGGCCTCGTGCGACATCCAGTCCACTCTGTGCCAGACCCAGGCACCCTCCATTGCCTGCTCCTGCCTCTGGGCCTGCTCCCTGCTGCCATTCTGCCTGGGCTTGACCGACTCATCCTCTAGACCTGCCAGCCCAACTCCTCCTTCCACAACTGCCTTTCCATGGCGTCACGCCAACAGACACTTGTGAAGATGCTTGTGCCGGGCTCACCACTCTATGCCCCTCCTCCTAATCATCAAGAAGCAAGGCTGGCCACCATGGCCGTCGCTGTTTCACTGAGGGCTGTGGCTAAGGCGCCGCTGCGGAGTCTGGTTAATACACACTAAGACCAAAGTGTGGACGGCCTCAACATGCCGGGTCCCTCCATCCTCAGAACTCCTTTGAGCATGCTCAGTCAGGGTGGCCAGATGGGCCCATTTTCTCCCTCTTTTACCTTTTAAAGACATCGTGTGTGTGTGTGTGTGTGTGTGTGAGAGAGAGAGAGAGAGAGAGAGAGAGAGAGAGAGCCAGCTGTTTTCTGAGACAAGGTCTCATATTGAACCTTTGTGGGTTCATCACACTAGCTGGGGCTGGAGAGATGGCTCAGCAGGTGAGAGCCCTGGCTGCTCCTGCCCAGACCCCACGATCAGTTCCCAGCGCCCACTCGGCAGCTCACAAGCATCTGAAACTGCAGTTCTGGAGGATTTACCACCGTTTTCTGGTCTCCTGGGGTCTAGGCACACATGGCACAGTTACATCGTGCAGGCACAATGCGCAGACACATGCAGTACAATTAAACCAATCTTTTCCGAGAGACAGACGGACAGACAGACAGACAGGAAAGCTGGCCAGCGACCGGCCTCCTGTCTTCGGCCCAGGCCCTCAGGCGTGCGCAGTGAGCACCTCCCTCACCCGGGAGCACCTCTCTGGAAGCACGCCCCGCCCCGCTTCCCGGGAACCGAGGGAGAACGTTCCCTCCCGCTGCTCCTGCTCCAGAGGCCACGAGGAGTGTTCAGGGGCCCTCCTGGCTGGGCCCCTTGCCTTCCAGCACCCATGCGGACTATGGAGAAGTCACTCCAGCTGCTTGTCTGGAGCCAGGGCAGGCCCTGAGGTGCTTGTGCTATCAAACCGGGGGCCCGGGCTGCCCCGGACCTCCCAAGGAGTGAGGCCTAGGTCTTGAAAATGGCCTCGCACTGACTCTCCTCGGATGGCAGCTTGAAGTGCAAATCCGTGTTCTGACTTGTCCCCGTGCCTGTCAGCATGTTTTCCTCTTGTCAGCAGCAATTGACTGGTCAGGCTCACCCCGTGCAGCAATTGTAACAGCTCATTGACAGACCAGTGACCCAGCTGGACCTGATAATGGAAAACTATTGATTTTTGTGGGTTCCACGAATCTGAAATGAACGACCGATGCAATGTCATCAATTGTCTCAGACTCTTGATGACCCGGGGGAAAAGTTTCAGGGTTGCCTGGGTTTTCTGACAATAGCGTTTCAAAATCTCACAGTGTCTGGAAGAGGCGGCCCATTTCCTGGGTGGTTTCCTTAGGTGATGCCTATTTGTCCATAAAAGGCGTCCGCCCCAAGGGTTACAAATACACTGTCCGAGGGGAGGTCAGCGAGTTCGTAGCTGAACTGAAACCTCATACGTCACTTAGTCAAGAAATGTGTGTGTGTGGGGGGAAGTAGGGAGGACAGTGTTTGAAACATTGATTTGGTTTTGCAACACTACATGTAAAGCCTAGGGCCTGCCACTCGGCAGGCATCTAACAAATGAGCCACACCACCAGCCCCTGACACAGGAAAAATGAAGAGCTGAAAGAAACCCCAAACATATCGCCTGTCCAGTGGTCCTGATGTGGGACACAACTGTTGCTTGTGCTTCGTTAATCTGCTTGGGGTGAAAAGGATGTCCTGAGAATCATGCAGGCGTGCACATAGATGCCTTACACGGGTCTGGGAGACTACCATTTCGTTTTTATTTTCAAAATTTCCTTAAAAAACAAACAAACAAACAAACAACAACAACAACAATCATGGAACAGAGCTGGAGAGCTGCCCCAGCTGAGAAGGGCACTTATTGTTCTGGCGGAGGACCCAGCATGGCGGCTCACAACCATCTGCAGCCCAGTTCCAGAGGAGCCCACACCCTCCTCTGACCCCCTCGGGCACTGCATGCCCACAGTGCCCAGACAGGCAGGCGAGCAAAATGCTCACACATACAAAATAAAACAGACCATTCTTTAAAAATTAAAAAAGAAAGTAAAAAATCCCATCAAGCGTTGCTTCGTGCATTTCAAAGAGTGGTTTCCTTTTAAGCCAGATTTGCAATTTTTCCGGGTAGAGAAATGGAGAAAACACCATCTTCCATGCTGAGTTCTCATGGCAGGACCTGCATTGCTGGCCTCTGTCAGAAGGAGCCTCCCTTGAAAGAGAGAGAGAAAAACAGGTATCGAGCGGCAGTGCCGACCCAGTGGCTTAGCTCACAAACGATGGTGACGACACAGCCACCGCCTGGTCCTGATCAAATCCAGATACTGTGAGCAGAAGTGTCTCAGGGAGCCAATCAGAGAGTGTGGAGACCATGAAGGGCTGGACACAGAGGTCTCAGCGGGGAAGCCGGGGCGCACAGACCTCAGGGTGCTGAGCCCGCTCATGTGGCAGGGCTGTATTCACAGGGCTTTGCTGTCTGCACACTCTGCCATAAAGGTCTCTTTATGGCCTATGATTCCGTCACCCCTAGAATACTCCACCATCAAAGCCAACACTGCTCAGGCCTGTCACTTTGTAAAGGCATACAAGGTGGCGGCCGAAACAGAAATGAAGGGAGACTGTAGACAAACTCAGCAGCATCTGTACCTTTATGAACCTACAATACTTGGTAAAGGGAAGCACTGACCCTGCTGCGCTGTAGCTTCCCACAGTAGGTCAGAGTGGCAGCTAGGAGATCTAGGCTTCAAGGCTCTGGTCAAAGTGTGGACACTGGGACCCAGCAGCAGGAAAGACCTTTCTAAACTGTGTTCTTCTGCTGGATTTGCTCCTCGGCAACTTGACACACACAAACACATTCAGAGGCATTCTTTTGATGGAACTTTTTTTTCTTAAATCTTAAACTTTTTTTTTTTTTTTTTTTTTTCAAGAATCCGTGCTGACTTTACTGCCAGCTTTATCTGGAGCTATGTCTCATGTCTACTCCTAATGTAGTTTCCAGCAGGAGGAAAACACTGTGACTTAAGTGAGCGAATCTCACCTTATCCTCTGACAGGAGTTGCAGCCTCCCTGGAAACACCATGCTGAAAGATCACTTGCCATGCGGGTGTCTATTAACAAAGAAGAAAGCAGGACACACGAACTCAGAACAACCGTGTGAGTTCCAATGGCTCTGAGAAGCTTCCGGTCAGCTGAGGAATCAGGATGCCATCTGATTAGCAAGCCTGGACCACATGGGAAAGACTGAGGCACCAGTGAGCTGCCCAAGGCCTGGCTGGGCCTTCCATCTGTGCCACAGCCACACCAATGACCCACGATAAAGGACCAAAAACGCTAATCCAAGCCCTGCCAACATTTTTGACCAAAGAGTCTTAAGGGATGGCTGGACTCGGTGGCACACGCTTTTAACCCCAGCGCTTGAGAGGCAGAGGCCTCTGTGAGTTAGAGACCCGTCCCAGGACAGCCAGGGCAAGGTAGAGAGACCTTGTCTCAAAAGAAAACAAACCAAACAAACAACAAACAGCAAGAGGAATCTCAGGAGCTTGATGGTTGAGGCTAGAGAGAGAGGTCCTTAGGAGCACTGTCTGCTCTTCCAAAGGACCCAGCTTCATTTCCTAGCACCCACATGGCAGCTCACAACTGTCTGCAACCCCAATTCCAAGGGATCTGACATCTTCACACTAATGCACATAAAATAAGATTAAATAAATTTCTAAAAAAAAAGAGATTGATGGTTGTTTTCAGGCTCTAAGATTTGGAGTGGTTTATCTATTACATAGCATACCAAAATGTGAATCAAGGATCAAGGCATTTAAAATATAAAGGCATTAACAGGTTCCCAATGCTGTTTAATACAGTTAAACAGCATTTAATACAGTTCCTCATGTTGTGGTGACCCCAACCATAATATTATTTTTGTTGTACTTCATAATGTAATTCTACTACTGTTGTGAATTGTAGGTTTAATATATGATATGCAGATGGTCTTAGATGACCCCTGTGAAAGGGCCATTGGAGCCCAAATGGGTTGAGGCCCACAGGCTGAGAATCACTGCTTTAGACCGAAAGACCAGGAAAGATGGGTTATGCAAACCGCAAACAAGTGACAAGTGGAATTGATAGCCTAACATCAGACTAAAAGAAACTTTTAGACAAACACCATTGTCAAAGTAAAAGAACAATGTCTCCACAATAATAAAAGGGCTGATCCATCGGAAAGATTTTACAACTGTGTGTCAAAATTACAGCTTCAAATTATACTGAGAAACAAATGCTTAAAGAGAAATGAAGGGTTTAGAATTTTAATTAAAGGTAATATCCTCTTACAAGTAGGCCTTGCCCAAGCCACTAAGGATATAGAGAAAATGAATGGCCCAATCAACCCATCCTGACATAGTTGACATTCATACAACACGACAACCAGCCAAAGAGTCAAGGGCACATGGAGTACTCACCGTTAAGGACCATCTGCTAGACCATAAAATGTCTCAATAAACTAGAGTACACTGAGTGCATACCAAGTAAGCTTCTTGAGTAAAATACAAAATCTAAGGCATTTTGTAAAGGTCCCAACATTTAGAAGTTAAATGACAAACAGCGGATGCTTTGTATTAGTTTTGTGCATCTGGGATTCAATCAACTGCGGTTAAAACCCTTTGGAAGGCAGTGGTATCCGTGCTGGCCCCACGCGGGAGGGGCTGGGTGGAGCTCGCTCACTCATCGTCTCATCCTCATCGTCTCATCCTCAGTGAGGCCACAGGCTCTGTCCTTCCCCCTCCTTGCACTGGCTGTGGTGCAAGTCTACAGCACCTGCACCAGGAAACCAGAGGAGGACGCGTTATGATGATTACTATGCCACCGCAACATGTAAGTGAGGTTTATTGTGGAAAACGGGGAATGGGGGAGAGAAAGCAGGGAGGGAGAGAGAGAGGACAGAGAAAGAGAGGGGAAGAGGAAGAGAGGTGGGGTGGCAGGCAGTGATGTCGTGAGAGGTTACCCAGCCCCTGAAAGGCAGGCTAGTGGGAGTGCCAGGACACCAGCAGGAGGGATCAAAAGTTCAGGGTAATGATCAGCTACATAGTGGCTTTGAGGCCAGCCTGGGTTTCAGGAGACCCAGTCTCAAAAACAAGTATCTGAGATGATGTGCCTATGTCACCTGCAAATACTAGAGCGCTCTATATTCAGAGCCAATAAATGATGTAATGTGAGTTCTGCTTAAGTTTAGCGTTCAGTTTTATTTACTTGTACGCTTGGCTTATGCCACATCGAGTATATTCCATGAGAGGGCACTGGATCCCTGGGCACGCGTAGTCTGTGCGCTGCCTGAGGCGCTGGTGACCGCGCAGCCAGGAGGAGGCTCAAAGAAAACAAGAGCAAGCAGCGGCTTGTAAGCCAGACAAGCAAGGCAGCGGTTTCAGCGGGCGGCTGAGCTGTGTTCTCAAGGCTTTTCCCATTAACTTTGTTGAGATGTAACTTGTACACAGAGTAACCCAGGCAGCCACACTTACGGGTTGTGTGTCCCACTTCCATACTCAAGGGACAGACTGCTCGGCCCCCTGAAAACTTCCCTGGCATCCCTTTGCTGTCCATGCAGCCCGCCCAGCCTGACCACTGACCAGCTCTGTCACTAGGTCTCTCATTTCTGTACTCTCCAATAAACTTGGACTGTTCTTTATGGTGTATGTGTGTGTTTTCCTCTACTCAGCTTGTTTGAAATTTCTGGTTTCTCATGTATTACTTAGTCTACTTTTTCCAAATACTATTCTATTATTTGTGGGAGCCAAAATTTTGTTTATTTCTTATTGTTAGTGGACATCTAAGGGATTAACAGCTTGGAATTTCCATGAATAAACCATCTGTGCATATATGTGCACGTTTTGTTTCTTTTTAAGACCCGTGAACATGGCTGTCATGGGATGTCATGAATCATGGTAAGATGTTTAAAATAACCTCACAACATGTTTTACAAAGTGGCTGCATTATTTTACATTCTCATCAGCCACTGGAGCTCAGCTGTTCTGTATCTTGTTTATTTCAGCCATTCTGATGCCTGTGGTTTGGAAACACCAGACCGGGACAGTCTCTAAACATCCATCTGCCTAACGCCCTACCTTTCAATGCAAGCTGGATCTATGGACTCGCTTTATACTTTCACCTCTGCAATCTTTTACATACCCAGGACTGCTTTTGGACAGGGTTTTGATCACATTTTGTCTAGACACTTGCACCTAGATTGGGGCTATTTTAAGAAACACCACTGTGAAAATTCACCTACAGAATTTTGTGTACATTTATGTTCTCAGTTCTTTCTTTTCAAGGAACAAACAAGGTATTTCCTGTAGTAGATTTTTTTTATTCCTACCAGCAATATATGAGGTTAACAGTTTTTCCACATCCTTGTCAACAATTTTTTATTGTCTTTTAAATTTTTAAAAATTTTAAACCTGTGTATGAGTGTGCATATATGCCTCACTGCACAAACAGAACTTGCCTATAGGGGAAGGTCTGGGGAGCTGGTTCTCTCCTTCTCAGGCTTGGCAGTGAGAGCCTTGACCCACTGAACCACCTCACGTGGATTTTATAGAGTTTTAATCCATTTTCCATCCTAGTGTATAATCTTCCTTATATATTGCTCAAGTGTGCATGTATTTTGTTTAGATTTTCATGTGTACACAAGAGATATTGGTGGGTAGTTTTTATATATTTTTAATGAGTTAGAAAGTATTTCTGCCCCTTCTCTTCTCTCTTCTTACTTTGGCTGAGGATCACCAATCAATGTCCTTCAAGTGTTTGGAAGAATTCACCAGTGCAGGCACCTGGCCCAGGACCTCCTTTGTTGAAAACTGTTTTGCCTACTAATTGCTAACATGAACAATTATACTTAATTTATTCAGAAGTTCAACTAGAAACAGGATTGTGGTAAATTGTGATTTCAACTGTGCAAAGGGAGATGAGAATTCTTAAGGTCAATGCAGCCATTTCTGATGTGATCTGATAGACTAAGATCAGAAGGAAAGAGAGGAGGACCTCCCCTATCAGTGGACTTGGGGAGGGGCATGCGTGAAGAAGGGGAGGGAAGATGTGACTGGGAGGGGAGGAGAGAGGGCCTTATGGGGGGATACAAAGTGAATAAACTGTAATTAATAAAAATAAATTAATTAAAAAAAAAGAGGGATGACAGAAGCCATTTGGAGCCGTGATCCATCCAGCAGACTGGAGAGGAATGTTAATTCAGAATGTGGCTGCTCTGGCAAGAGATCACATCCAAAGGCCTTCCAGGTCTGTGTGATCCGGCTGGAATACAGACAAGCCTTTAATCCAGGAGCCAGAAGCCAGTAGATCTGAGTTCAAGGCCAGCCTAGTATAGAGAAAGTTTCAGGTAGAGAAAAGCTTAGGTCCAGGAGAGGTGATACAAACCTTTAATACCAAACAATGAAGGGAAAGTTAGTTTGTAGGAGGAAGCACCCATGTTTGAAGGAAAGGTGACAAATCAGAGAGGGATTTGACAGAATAGGATATGCCCAACTCTCAGGAGAAGAAGGAAGAGGAAGAGAAGCTACTTAAGATTACCCTTACCCTTAAGGAGAGAGAGAGAGAGAGAGAGAGAGAGAGAGAGAGAGAGAGAGAGAGAGAGAGAGAGAGAGAGAAAGAAAGAACTCAGGTGAAGACAGAATGAGTCACAGAATGAGGAGGAGCCAGGATATTTCCTGGAGTTAGTTTAAGGCCAAGCAGAGAGAGAGTGAGAGGCTGAGAGAAAAGCCAGATGGAATCAGTCAGCTGGGAGAGGAGTTTGAGCCAGAACAGCTGAGTTGAACCAGCCAGCCCAGAGCTCAGTAAGAACAAGAAAGGGTGAGCTTATTCAGCAGTGAGTCTCAGAGGCTGAAAACATTCTTGGCCTAGGTTAGATTGTATGGAGGCTAGAAGATTCCAGGACTAAGCTGAGTCTAGTAGACAGAGGCAGTAAGCCTCCAAGACAACAACTGAAAAAGGAGAAGAAAAGTTCTTTCTATAGCAGATGGCTATCATGAATGACATCATTCAGGGCCACACAGGCGATCGCCATGCAGACATCCTCAGAGAAGCAAGTACTGTACAAAGCCAAGGTCCTGTCAGCCTGTGAGTTACTGCCAGACCTCCCACTGTCAGGCAGATCAGCAGCCAGGATCTCTCTCTTGTCTCTGGAGTAACCAGGCCTTCTTCACTCTCATTTTACTTTTGATCATTTTTTATTTAATTTTTAGGCATTTGATTTTCTTTGGACTCTGAGTTACCAGAGTTGTATTGATTTTCAAGTATTTGTGAATTTCCCTAATTTTCTTCTGTTGCTGATTTCCTTTCTCTCTTTTCACTGTCCTTCTGAATTCCCATTAAGTTTTTAACGCCATGCTCGAAAGTGCCCCTTAAATCTGAGGCGCCTTTCATTTTCTTCATTTTTAAAAACAAATTCTCTTCCTCAGTTTCCGTAACCGATCCTTAACTCACTCCTTTTCCTGAAACCTCAGTTCCATCATTGAGAACTTTCAGGGAAATGTACTGGTTACTATCCCTTTCAAGAATAGAATGTCTGTGTGTTTCAATATATTTTATTCCACAGTACACTGTTTCTAAGACATCATTCTTGCACCTTTAAAACATTATTTCGAAATGGGTACCTGTGAACTTAAAGTGACTGATACAAAACTTCTGCATGGAAAGTCCAATGCCTGGGCTTCTTATGGATATTTTCCAGTGTTGGTTTTTCCTAAGCGTGCATCATTTCTCCCTTGTTTCTTTACATGCTTTGGAAATTTGTAGCAGGAGACTGGACAAGCTAGAAAGTAAGTTAGGAAATCTAGTTCTCTCTTCTCTCAGTCTATTGATTATGATGACAGGTGACCTGAACTAAGCCAGGATGCTGCCTCTCTGTTGCTGGAAAATGACTATAGTATTTTCTTACTTTAGTTGAGACACTTAAATGTCTGGGAAAAAAGCCTCCTGTCTTTTGCTGAGGGCACTGGCATGTGTATTTACTTTCTCTTGAGACACAAGGACCCTGTTCAGTCAGGCAGTTAGAAATACTGCCTCAGGGGCTGGAGAGATGGCTCAGCAGTTAGGACCACTGGCTGCTCTTCCAGAGAACAGGTTCAGTTACCAGCATGGAGTCAGGCAGCTTACAGCTGTCTGTAACTCCAGCTCCATTCACTGAAATAAAACTTGTGGATCCGTGAACTTCTCAGGCCAGGAGGCAGACCCGGAAACACACTGGGCTCGCTCGCTTCTCAATAAAAACACCCGACAAAAGCAACTCCCAGGAGAATGGGGTTATCTTGGCTCACAGTTCAAGGGTACGGTCCTTCCCTGTGAAGAAACCCTAGTGGTAGAGCACAGTGAGTCACATTGCCTCCACAGTCGGGGGCCGTCAGGAAGCAGAGGGGAATGCTGGTTCTTCTGATTTGTCTGGCAGGTAGGGTGGGTTTTCCAACCATAGTCTAATCTAGAGAATCACAGGCGTCCCTAGAGGCCGTCTCCTCAGTGATCCAGAGCCTGTTAGGGCGACAGTATTAACTGCACCTTTTCTTATGCGCAAGGAGAAATGAATCTTGAATTCAAGAAAAGATGACACAGAGCCTAGGAGACACCAGGAAGTATAATAATTCCCACATAGTCACTTTTATTCTCATTTAGGCCTGGCAACACATTCATACTAGATTTCGTAGTGGGACAATGGCTTTGTGTCCTCCTGTTTCCCGGTCTGAATGGCATGTTCTGGAGTGTCTGCATCAGGCGGTAAGGTCTTGACTTGAGCTTGACCCTGATGCTGAGGTTTCCAGGGGTCTTAGGGGAGCTGTGGGGACTAATGGCTGCATTTAGGAATGCAGATAACTCTGACAGCGGGGTTGTTTTCAGCACGTTGACATGCTCCCCTCCCTTTAAACACGGACCAAGCTTTGTGACTGACCTGGCGAAGAGTGAGACAGACTGGTGCCGTACTCCTCCCGAGGCAGACATGAGGGCCGAAGTGGAACGGCTCCTCGCTGGTCCTGACCCTGGGGTGCTTGGCTCTTGGAACCCAGTAGTGTTGAGGGGAATCTTGGCTTTCTGGGGGGTGATGTGAAAACGTTCAAATGGTTTTAGCTATTATCCCAGCTGAGAGCCACCACCAACCGCCAAACAGAGCAAATGAGCCTGCAGACAGTCCCAGCCCCGAACCCAAGAGGCCTGAGCTAGTGCCAAGCGAAGCGGAGGTAAACTCCTTAGGCCAACCCTGTTGGCAGAAATACGTGTAGAAAACATTGTCATTTTAAGCTACCACTTTTGTGGCGGGTTTGTCACATAACACTAGGAAATTGGAACATGATGGTGGTTTTAATTTGCATTTTCCTGATGACTGGTACTGTTACTTTCCACAGTCTTCTTGGTAAAGTAGCTATTCACATTTTAATTAAACACTTTATTTTTCAGTTAGTTGTAAAAGTTCTTTATTATTCTGGATTCACATCATTTAAAAAAATGGGACTGTCTCTGAGACTGTCCAATTTTCTCCCTCCCTACCTGTCCCTCTTCTTCCTCCCACTTTTTTCTTCCTCCTCCTCCTCTTGCACAAACACACAAACACACACACACACACACACACACACACACACACACACACACAGGACAGAGGGGAGAGAGTTATCTGCCTGCATTTTTATATGAATACCATGTGTGTGCCTGGTGCCCATGGAAGTCAGAAGAGGGCACTGGATCTCCCAGGACTGGAGCTACAGATGGTCATGAGCCACCATGCCAGTGCTAGGATCCAAAGCTGGGTCCACTGTGAGAGACAAGCGCTCTCAACTTTGCAGCCAGCACTCCATCAGGCGGTGGTTTGTTCTTTTGTTTTTTGTTTGCTTTGTTTTGAGAAGCAGGGTCTTGCTGTCTCTGTGATTTTGGCAGGCCTCACATTTACAGAGACCCACCTGCCCTGCCTCCCGAGATCGGGCACTGAGGGAGTGCATCATCACTCCCGGCTACCGCCATGAGCTTAACTGGCCCTTCTCCTTCATCCTTTGAGATGCACACTTGAAGTACGTTTCTTCACTCACTCGTTGATTTGGTAGAAGCACAATTTACCATTGTTTTTCTGCTTACCTGCTGACGTGTTTCCCGTGGCCTTCCATCTTGGGTAACTAATCTTCACCACCAGCTTGCCTGGATTTACAGTGACACGAAAACCCACTTCTGGATGTTCCCAGATTGGCTGGGCTCCAGTTCTGAACAGAAAGGAGAATGTGAGCTCAGCACAAGCAGTCATCTCCCGTTGTTTCCTGACTGTGGACAGAATGTAACCAGCCTCCCTCAGATCCGGGCACCAGGCCTCACCCACCAGGAACTGCATCCTCAAACCTTGAGGTGCAAACCCTTCCTCCCTGAAGCTGCTCTTTAGTGGGCTTTCATCAAA
Source organism: Meriones unguiculatus (assembly GCF_030254825.1). Classification (NCBI taxonomy): domain Eukaryota; kingdom Metazoa; phylum Chordata; class Mammalia; order Rodentia; family Muridae; genus Meriones; species Meriones unguiculatus. The sequence goes on from NC_083351.1 coordinate 177,376,745, forward strand.
CAAGGAAATGATAACAGATCAGTTTACCGTTTTTGTTAGGCTCTCCCCCACGATGGCTTAATGCCACCTCAGGCTTTCTTAGAACTCATCGATTATCTCATAGATTCTGGAGAACCCAGCCAGACCACACTCGCTAAGCAGACTTTATCCACCATTCACCCTCAGGCTGTTTGGAAAAGTCTCCTCTGTGGGCTTGGCAGATCGCTGCAGTGTTTGCCTGCCAGGGTGAAGAATATGGACCCACAGAAGAAGGACGTTGGCTACGTGTAACCCAGTCCTCAGGAGGCACACAGCACACCAGGCAATCTGGCTGGCTAGACGAGCCGGCATTGGCAAGCTCCAGGCACCATGAGAGACGCTGCCTCAATAAGATGGAAGGAGATTGAAAAAGGCCTCTTATATTAACTTTTGGCCTCTACACACACACACACACACTCACAAAACGGGGGAGAAGAAGAGGAGAGAAATGCACACATATGCCAAGAAAGAAAGACATTCTTATGAACTAAGATAGGGAACGCCCACCGTGTATAAATGCTCCCTTAGTCCACTCATGCTGCCATCTGGTGGTTCTACACCCAACCGTGGTCTCCATTTGTAAAACTCGGGATGTGAGAAACAGAATCACAGTTCTCGATCCACCTGTAACTATTTACCCTGGTAGCGGCACCTGACCATGTATTCTAGAACTGTGGAACTCCTTCAAGGGGAACACACACACACACACACACACACACACACACACTTTATTTGTATGTGTTTGCCTACATGATTTTATGTGCACCACATGTAAGCAAGAACCCTTGGAGACCAGAAAAGAGGCATTGGTTCCACTAGAAATGGGATTACAGGTGGTGGTGAGCCACCATGCATATGTTGTGTGTGTGTGTGTGTGTGTGTGTGTGTGTGTGTGTGTGTGTGCGTGCGCGCCCCTGTGCTTAAGAACTGATCTCAAGTACTCCGAAAAAGAAGCACTCGTGACTGCTGAGCCATGTCTCCAGCTCATAGATTGACTTAATAGAACTCTTTGTAATAATGTCTGCTCAAGAGAGGACAAGCACTGAGGCCCAGAGGTCAATACCAAGGAGCAAAAGGATGAGAAAACAGCCCAAAGCCAACATCAAACTGTGTACGGGGGCACCTTTATTTGTGCATAACTTCTGTCAATGGGAAAGGCAGAATTTCTCGTAGTCTGATGTGCGTTCCAAACTCCCGCCCATCCAGAGTGAAACATCCCGAGAGGAGGGGCTGCTCATTTTCTTACCTGTGACAAACCAGAACGCTGGCACAGGCTGAGCCAGGGCGACACTGCTGTTGTCAGCACCGTGCAGTGGAAAGCCGTTTCCAGGAGTCAGAATGCAGAAAAAACTCCAGGACGAGCAGACTCTGGTCTTTGACGTCTGCTCCCCTAAGCCAATCAGAACCAGTGCACAAGCGTGACCAGGACTGCTTGCACTGCCAGCTTGGGAGACAGAGGGGAAGCAACCGGATTCCAGTCCTTACCAAGTGCTCTGCAGAGAGGAAGTCAAGCCTCTAGCACTGCGGCATTAGGGAAGTTGTAAGACACACCTTCCCCAGGTAAGTGCGGGTTTAAGGATGCAGACACAGAGCAGCAGGCTGGAACCTGAGAGCCAGCAAACACCCCAGGCTATCTACCCGCCACGCCTCTTTTTGTCTTTTGAGAGAGGGTTCTCTGAGTAGCCCTGGTTGTCCTGGACTCACTTTGTAGACCAGGCTGGCCTCAAATTCAGAGATCCTCCTGCTTCTGCTTCCCAGAGTGCTGGGATTACAGGGGTGTGCCACTGCCCTCGGCTGCCACAGCTCTTTTAAACACCAGCACTTTAAAATCCAAATAAAACATCCTTCCAAGACTTTTGTTTTTGAAATCGGGGTTTCCCTATATTGCTTAAGCTGGCCTCATAGTGTGGATTCAAGGAATCCCCCTGCCTCAGTCTCCTATGCTTACTGCTCCTGATCAGCAGATCTTGATCTGTCGAGTCAAATGGTTCCACTTTTCTCAGCCAGATGCGGTAAGGACTTGGGTGGCATTACCACGAACAGCAAGGACACGCCCGGTGGAGCTCTCAGCATCACACACAGCCATGCTTCTGGATGTACTTTTTCTGTCACAGGCACAAAGCCTGCTTGGTATGGAGAACAGCAGCTGCTGCTGGTGGTGCTTCCCAGGCTGAGGCCTCACACTCGAGGTGGGAGCCTAGGGGCTGGTATTCACCTGGCCACAGCTTTGGTCAAGCCTGCTGTTACCCAGCCTACTGCTCTCGAATTTCACGTGTGTCGTAAATTCTGTCCCCTGCACCCACGTCAGGAGGATCTTCCTGCCACGTCACTGGTTTCCTAGGGCCAGGAGGCGACGTGGCAGGAAGATCCTCCTGCCACCTCCATCCATCCGCCTCACCAGCTTTCTCATCATCTGGCTCCAGGCACGTGGGTTAGTTCTGTCAGCACAGCACACTGCGGTAAGTTACCCACACCTGGAGCTCCAGGGCAGGCCAACCTGTGAAGGCTTTCTCCAGGCTCCTCTTCTATTTGCGTCACTTGTCACGGGCTCCACAGCTGCTGTCTCCTAATCAGCAACTCACATCAAGTAAATGGCAACAAACCTCATTAATCGTTGTTTCCTCAGGTTGCTTTTTGCCCCTCACGACATTTTGAGCCTGATGTGCTTACAAAATGGTGTGTATATTTTCCTTTGCTTCTATTAAGTGAGCTCAGCTCCAGATAGTTTCATTGACTCCTGGGAAGGCTCAGGTTTCTACAACCTTATACAATAAACGGTTCCCCCTCCCCTCAGTGTGAACACCCTACTAGCACTATGAGATCTTTCTTGCCAGCGGGACCGCCACAGACCATTAAAAGGCTTTTAAGGGACTGACTAGGAATCTGCAGACTTGGGGTGCTTCCTAAATAACAGGCAAGATACTTTCATTCCTTCCAGCAGTGAGTAAAAAACCTAGCAGTCTGACAGGAAAAAAAAAAAAAAAAGCTGAGAAGAGCACTTTCCATGCAGCAAATCATACTGTTGCTTCTGAAATGCAGAAGGCAGCCCAGAGGCCTCCACCTCGGGGCCTGAGAGCCAGGCTGTGGCCTTCCCCAGAGGAGGCTCCTGAGGCCAGTTGGAAGTGTTGCAATGAAACCGCACAGCGAGGTGTCCGGGGGCAACCTTGGCACTGCCCTCTGGAAGTTGTCGCTGTGAACCAAAGACTGGCATCTGGACCTCTCTGCTTAAACTCTGGTGTTTGGAAGTCTGAAACAGTTTTAGCAGAAAATGTGTTCTACATTTTACCTAAAGAAGGACACATTTGAAGAGCGTATGTAAGAGCAATGAGTGGTTCTAGGTCTGTCAGAAGTCTTTTGTCAGTGTTGCCTTGCTAATTCCCACAACAAAGTTTCCACTAACCCGGGTGATGTTTGCACTTAGGTTTAAGGAAATTCGGCACATCCCACCGGGATGGGCAGCAGTGGGACGTGTCCCCTCAATCAGGGGACAGATGGTGGCCGCAGTAGTCTTTTGCTGGAATACATTTCCATAGAGGATGATGTCGCATTCACCTCGGTGACCAGGCTGACACTCAGTCACGGTATCTAAATCACATTAAGACCCTTTTGTTTATGGCTGGCCCTCATGATTTTGTCGAGCTTTTTAATATCTAACTGCCAGTCTCCATGTGGCGATTATGACGTGCTAACAGCTCTGCTTCTTTATTTTTGCCAAAATGAGCTCTGCACCTCTTCCAGGAGGACCATGCCCAAAAAGCTTGTTACATAAAGCAATTATAATTAAACATAATTACAATTAGGCATGGGTTTAGTGAAGATACTTTGCATTTCATAAGCCATTTTAAACCCTCCTGACGCTGCTGTAATGGCTGAAGTTTAGTGGGGAAGGGCACAGGACGTGTGCACAGTCCTGGGGTGAGAGAGACTCACAGCAGTATGGATTTGGGGTTCAGTGCTTGGCTAACACAGGCTGGACACAGCCTGCCAACTGGGCATGGTGCCTGCTTTAGTAATCTTCCTCTCCCTGCAGGCCTTCTCCTAGCCACCCTCTCTACAGACTGAGACATCACCGTCAGCACCTCGGCCATTATCTTCTTACCATCAGCTGTGACAACAGCCCCCATCCCTGTGACCAGCTTCACACAGCAGAGCTAAGATGATCCGCACCTAAGTGTTTCCCCTCTTGGTGACTGGCCAGGAAGGAGCCTGTCTTCGTCCTGCCTGCTGATCTTCCTCGCTCTCAGAACTTCAACTCATAACCGATTTTCAGAGTTCACTAGGAACCGCACTGGTTTGCAGCCAGGCGCAGTGGCACAAGCCTTTAACCCCAACACTTGGGAGGCAGAGGCAGGTGATCTCCGTGAGTCTTTGAGGCCAGCCAGGGCTACATGGCGAGACTTGAAAACCAGTCAGCCAGCCAACCACACAAAGCGGTGTGTGCTGTTGAGTGTCTCTCCAGCCACACAAGACACTTCAAGGAAGGCGTTTTCGAGGGACCTAAGCTGCCGCCATGAAGAGTAACTCCAGTCATGTCGCCAGCAGACCTCCTTCTCCTCCCATATCCTTTCAAAGTATGAGGTTTCGTTTGTTTTTGTTTTTTTTTTCAAATGTCCTACTTGTTGCTACCAAATTATATGGAAGAATTGTACCCCATAAAGGTATATAAATAAACAAATCCATGTTCTGTGGATACGGTTCAGCTCACGCAATGCAGGTAATGCTAAAAACAGGTTTCTGCCTCCACCACAGACAGAAGCAGCCCTGACTCCAACACCAAAGAGCTCACCCAGAGAAAGAGACAAAGCAGAGCCAAAGAGGCACAAAAGTTCAAGTTAGCGATCCTTGTTAAACTTTCACCCCGACACCCGGCCCACTGCCACACCCTGCTGGCATGCACTGGAGGCCTGGGCCCTCAGTGGCAGCCTCACCAGTCAGAGTGCCCAGGTTAGGTTCCCAGGACCCACAGAGAGGCTCACAGCTGCCCAGAACTCCAGTTCCAGTATTCTCTCTTCCTGCATTGTGTATGTGTACACACGATGGCACACAACAGACACGTAACTTTAAAATGATCTTAATAAAATGCTACAAAAGAAACACAAAAACAGCACTTCAGAAGTTTAAAACCCAGCATATGTGTATACACACACACACACACACACACAAAAAAAAAGAAAAACCTACTTCTAGAAGCTTAGTAATGTTATTTCTGAAGTAGGCTTTTACAAAAATTTGTTACAGAAATTATGCTACAAAACTTTTTGAGGATGTATGTGTGCATGGTCCATGTGCATGCATGACTTTATGAGCACCATGCATGGGCGTGGGCACTGGAACCCAGAGACACGGGAATCAAGGGCACTCTGTAAGAGCAGCAAGCGCACCTGCTGAGCACGCTCTCCAGACCCCGGGGCATGATCTCCAAGGACGCTTTAGAAGCAGAGGGTTCCTAAGTACAGGAGCCAGCTCAAGTGCAAAGCAGAATCAAGAAGGGAAAATCTCTAATCTGATACACAGATAATGAAGAGTCTGGGAAGGAGAAAGGGGAATAGGGAAAAAACTTATTCACTAGATAAAGGGAGAGATTTTTATCTGAATTAAGAAAAGCCCGGAGTCTGCTCATTGAATTTCAGGCTAGGCTCAAAGCATGCATGCGCACTCGAGCACCCGAGCACACACACATACACGGGAAAAAGAGAGATACACATATGCTTGGTAAAGTTCCTGAATGCTAGGATAAACCCAGAGCGCAGACTCAGCTACTTAAGGAAAGGTGTGCACTGGTGATGGCCACGGGTGCCCTGAGGAGGAAAGAGCACCCAACCCTTTCAACTTCTTCTTCACCTTTTGAAACAACAGGACAACAGAAACTACAAGTAAAACCTCAACACAGGAATGAGACAGAAACGTTGGAGAACTGGATAGTGTTAAAATGTCACTGTCAGCAGGGTATTGAAGCAGAGGCTACGGCTCATAGCCAAACTTTGGGCAGAGTGCAGCGAATTTTAGGAAAGAAGAGGGAGATAAAAGACCTGGAGGGGACAGGAGCTCCACAAGGAGAGCATCAGAACCAAGATATCTGGGCACAGAGGTCTTTTCTGAGACTGATACCCCAACAAAGGACCATGCATGGAGATAAACTAGAACCCCTGCACAGATGTAGCCCACGGCAGCTCAGTGTCCAAGTGGATTCCCTAGTAGGGGGAACAGGGACTGTCTCTGACATGAACTCAGTGGCTGGCTCTTTGATCAACAACTCCCCCTGAGGGGGGAGCCGACTTACCAGGAGACAAAAGAAGACAATGCAGCCAGTCCTGATGAGACCTGATAGGCTAGCATCAGATGGAAGGGGAGTACAACCTCTGGGATCAGCAGACTTGGGGAAGAGCATGGGAGGAGATGAGGGAGGGAGAGTGGGATTGGGAAGGAATGAGGGAGGGGGCTACAGCTAGAATACAAAGTGAATAAATTGTAATCAATAAAAAATAAATTAATTAAAAAAAACAAAGTCACTGTCACGGTTACATTGAAGAGACATTGAAAGATGTGACAGTATTTTACATGGAGAGTAAAGTCAATGAGCACACTTAAAAGACCCGAGAGTCTATTTTGTCACTTATGAAACTGTAATAAAATCACTGTTGTTCTGACTCGGATAGAAAAAGACAGAGGACAGGTCGACAGAACCCATTCCAAAGCGGTGCCAGGGCACTCGGGGACTGCTATATGACAAGGAACAAGGGGTGGGGTGCTGAAGGTCCGCCTGGGATGAGACTGCCATGAAATCTATGCCGTGAGTAACGGACTGAATGTCACTAAAAGCCAGGGACCTTTAGGGAGCCTGCGCATCACACGTGAAAAGGGGTATTTCTCAGAACTGTACAGCAGAACAAGTGCAAACCCACCTACATCTGGATACGAATGGGGATGTCGCTTACGTGCCTCAGGAGAGGGAATCAGTAAAACCCACCTATGCATCAATGGCAAGCCTAGAAGACATCAGACGGGAAGGGAAAAGGACATCTTTGTCTTTCTGTATCTGAAATACCAAGTGATCCACTTGATTAAATAGTTACGAAACTCCTTATAATTAAGAACAAAAGTTTGGAAATATAAAGAGCAAAGCTGAGGACGGGAAGAAACTGAGTACGTGCACTAATGCTGGGCTCCTAACCAAGCTTTCAGAGCCTAACAGGCAAAGCAAAACCTGGAGGACATGATGCAGACAACTGTAATGGCTCCACTTCACTCCTGAATGTGCATGCCACAAACCACAAGTGAAACGCTTGTATATGAACTACCTAAAATGTATGAAAATTCAGTAATCTACAATTCAAGAGATTTTATATATAGATGTACATATTATCAACATATGCATTTATAGCTTAAACCCAGAGAAAAATTTAAATTCTGTGTTGGCTAGTTTTATGTCAACTTGATTCAAGCTGCAGTCCTCTCAAGAGTGAGAAAATGCCTCAGCAAGATCCAACTGTAAGGCATTTCTCAATTACTGACTGATGGGGGAGGGCCCAGCCCACGGTGGGTGGAGCCATCCCTGGCTGGTGCATTATGAGAAAGCAGCTGAGCCAGCCATGATGAGCAAGTGAGCAGCACCTCCATGGCCTCTGCGTCAGCTCCTGCCTCCACGCTCCTGCCTTGTCTTGAGCTCCTGTCCTGACTCCCTTCAGTGATGCGGAAGTGTAAGCCAGGTAAACCCTTTCCTCCCCAACTTGCTTTTGGTCATGGTGTTCCATCGCAGCAGGAGTAACCCTGACTAGGACACGCCTTAAGTGGAAATTTGAAAGATGAAACCAACGCTTAACTATCCTGTAATAAAGAACACCTCTGATGCATCTAAATCTGCAATGTCAAATGGATACGCACAGGAGACAAGGTCCCATGTATCTACCAGGAATCAAAAAAGACTAGAAAAGATAAAAGTTGAGCTGGCAATTAAAACATAAATATTGGGTTTTCTTGGAAAACTAACTAAAGTAGATTTTAAAGAAAACTTTAATGAGCCATGATGTAGCTGCGGCAGCCCATGGGTGAGAGGCAGCTCCTTGGGAAAGCAGGAAGCTCCAGCAGGAAGTTCCACGTGAACACTAAGGACAATCGTCACCACATTTTTTCAGGCAAGCCCAACTTAGTTCAACACAAAATCCAGACAAGTAAAACCTAAGTACAGAGCAAATTTACCCGTAAACATATGAAAAATTCAATAAGATAGGTGTAAATCAAGTTTGTGGAGAAATCTAGAGACAGTGAATTCCTGTATTTTAACACCAGCAAGCTGAAGACTGCTCACACAACAATCTAAGAAAGGCGGGGGAGCAGTTGGCCAAGATGATAGAGCTTTACCACAAAGAGCCAAGTCCTCTCTGGTAAGATCCACAGCGACACAAGTTTGCCCTTACAGTCAGAGGCAAAGGGCACCAGAGCAGCCTCTGAAAACATATGCAAGACAAGAAAATGAAAACCAGCACCCACAGCCATTGGTCAAGGGCAGAACAAGGAGAAATGGATTTTACAGTCCTTTAAATTTGCCTTTAAGCATCTCATTGGCTTTATCATTGGGTAAGTGTTTTTACTAGTTGTAAACTATATACCAGGGGTCTTTGAAGAGAATGGAAGCAAAAGTAAAATAAAAAAAAAATAAAAATAAAAATAAACTATACAAAATCCCCACTCAAGATTTTCTAAGGGTTTCTTAAGATGCTGGGCTAACAGGGTCTGGAGAGATGGAAGAGCACTTGTTCTTCACAGGACCTAAAACTACTTGAAGTCCACTCGAGAGGATCATGGCCTCTTCTGGTCTCTAAGGGCACCCGCACTGACACAGAAACAGAAACAAAAACATTGCTTTACAAAAATACTGGCTTAATAAACAAAATTTCACATGAGCATTAGAAACACAGTGGAGACATATTGAGCCAAAATCTAAGAGAAGCCAGGTAAGCCGCCTTTCTCGGGGAAGAGCTGGGTGGGAGAAGACGCCGAGTCTCCGTTGTATTCTGCTGGCCGCAGGGGACCCAGCAAAGAGCGCCTAAGTGCGCTCGGTGTGCTACGACAGAGACCTTACTGCCCAAACCGAGCCCTCTGACTAGGCCAAATAAGCTCCAAACATGACCTGAGCTAAAGTATTCTAAAGCAGCAACACCCCAATCACTGAGGAGCCAATAAACATCTGAGAGGTTAAGACGCCCAGAAGGGGCAGAGGCGGCGGCTCAGCAGTTTCCTCTCACACCACTCCTGGGGAGACTCACGCTTGATTCCTAGCACCCACATGGTAGGTCTAGTGTCAGGGCATCTGCCACACTTTTTTTTAAAATTTTTATTTTTTTCCTTCACAATTTATTCATTATATATATCCCGATTGAAGCCCCCTCCCTCAACTCTCACCCAGTCCTACCTCCCTCCCTCTTCCCCCACCCCCTTCCCCTAGTCCACTGAAAGCAAGTTCTCCACTATTGCCATCTGCCCATAGCTTGTTAAGTCTCATCAGCACCACCTGGATCCTCTTCCTTCGTGATCTAGCAAGGCTGTATCACCCTAGGCGAGTGATCGAAGAGCAGTCAACTGAGTTCATGACAGAGGCAGCCCCTGCTGCCCTCACTCAGAGATCCACATGGAGACTGAGCTGCCAATCGGCCACATCTGAGCAGGGGTCTAGGTCCTCTCCATGCATGGTCCCCCGCTGGTGCATCAGTGTCTGCAGGACCCCCTGGGCTCAGATCCTTTAGTTCTGTTGGTCTCCTTGTAGGGTTCCTGTCCCCTCCATGTCGCTCTATTCACACCCTTCTCTTTCTCCATAAGACTTCCCTGCGCTTGGCCCAAGGTTTGACGGTGAGTCTCAGCATCTGCTTCAATCCCCTGCATATACCCAAATAATGCCCCACCATTCAATAAGGACATGTGCTCAGCTATGTTCATAGCAGCTTTATTTGTAATATCCAGAATCTGGAAACAACTCAGATGTCCCTCAACGGAGGAATGGATACAGAAAGTGACATATTTACACAATGAAATACTACTCAGCTATTAAAAACAAGGAAATATGAAATTTGCAGGCAAATGGATGGAACTAGAAGACATCATCCTGAATGAGGTATCCCAGAAACAGACAGGCATGGTATACACTCAGTAATAAGCGGATATTAGCTGTATAATATAGGGCAGCCATCTACAGACCTAAAGAAGCTAAACACTAAGGAGGACCCTGGGGAGGAAGCTTAAACTTGAGAATAGGAAAAAGTTTAGACAGCAGAAGCGGTGGAAGAGAGGGAACAGGATGGGAGCTACTATAGAGGGGCCTCTGAAAGGGCACACTCTTAACCTCCACAGGTACCAGGCAACATGTACTGCACAGAGACACATGCAAGCAAAACATCGGAACATCATGAGTAAATCCTCCTCTAAAAGATGCTCTCCTAGGCCGCGAGACAGTTAAACAATTCTTAAATACGAAGCTCATCATACAGGCAAGCATTCGGCCACAGCGCAGCGCACACAGCTACAACTAGCAATGGAACCCGACCCTCAATTACCTCAGATTTGAGCCTTATCCGATGGGGGCAGGAGGGTCCTAAAACAGTGTTTCTGAAGAGAGAACCAACACAAGTTCTGACTTGAGTAATATCACATAATTAAGACGGGCAGTGGTGGGTTTAACAGCAGCCGTGAAAGAAACTGAGTCAAAAGGGAGGTCAAGAGATAAAAACAACAAGATTCGAGCTGCGAGATGGCGAAGTAGCTAAATGGAGCTGAACCCAGATGGTGGGAGGAGAAAACATATTTCTGTAGGTTGTCCTTGGTGCTGACAGGTACCTACTACACAAGGGTATATATAAAATACTAAAAATAAGAGGTTCTAAAAAATCCCACAGAACACAATGAGGAGGACTTGGCATGTGTTTAAGTTGAAATCTCAAAAGAACAAGAGAAAAAAGTTTAGAGATAGGAAATTTCCAGACCTCCAAAGAAATCCCAAACTTGACAAGTTTTTTAAAAAAAATACCCATATACATATATTATAGGAAATTAGAACAATCAGCAGTATTTTAGGGATGGCCAGAAAAATTAGGGAAGATTGTTTTTGTGACACGTTTTCTTTACCAAGTCCCAGCTCGCTGCATAGCCCAGGATGGCCTCACGGAGATCTCCTTGCCTCTGCCTACCCAGTGGTGGGATTAATGGACCTCAGCTTATTTTAAAATGAGCAACAGCTGTCTTGGAAAGAGCAGGTGGAAAATGGAATAACAAGTTTAACGTAGAGTTTGTGTTAACTGCTGATCTACAATTTCAAACCCAGTAAACACTCTATTCAAGAATCAAGTTTGGTGGTGGTGGTACCCAGCACCAGGAGACAAGAGGCAGGAAGAGTCCTGTGAGTTCTATGAAACAGTCTATGAGTTCTATACCAGCCTGGTTGACACAGAGAGGCCGTCTCAAACAAACAAACAAACAAACAAACAAACAAAATCCACAGCCAAACCACAACCAACAAGTTAAGTGACGTTAAGACGACAGCGCAGTGATTAAGAGCACATGCTGTTCAAAGGGCCAGAGTTTGGCTTCAAGCATCCATAACATATTCAAGGCAACTTACAACTGCCTCCCCAAATACCTGCATTCATGTGCACACAGCACACCCCGCCCCCAAGAATAAAAACAAAGCTTTTAAAAACAATTGTAGATTGGGACTGGAGAGATGGCTCGGGCGTTCAGAACACTGGCTGCTCTTCCAAAGATCCTGAGTTCAATTCCCAGCAACCACATGGTAGCTCACAACCATCTATAGTGAGATTCTGGCACTCAGGCACTTTATAAATAATAAAGGAATATTTTTAAGGGAAGAATTGTAAATAAAAGCCTCAGCAAAGATCAAAGACACTTGCCACAGAATTAACAGGAAAAGAAAAAAGATAGAGGCCCACAGACCCATGGATATAGAAATGCTCTAACATGTACTTCAGCATTTTTTAAAAGGCCTTTAAAAGTATGTATTGAGTATTTTTGTGCATGCATGTGTGTGCACCCTGTGTATTCCTTGGAGGCCAGAAGAAGTCAGAGAGGTCCTGAACTGGGAGTTATGGGTGGTTATGAGCTGCCATGTGGGTGCAGGGGAACTGTTCTTGGTTCTTCCTCAAGAGTGCAAAAATGCTCTTACCCACTGAGGCAGCTCTCCACCCCCACACCTGCTCAGTATTTAAAGCACTTCTTTGACCACCAGTGTCTCCAGACTGCGTATCACAGTGAAACAATCCGGGGCACACTTCACTGTTTGGGGTACTCTGTACTATTTAAGACCCTTGGACTTTTCCACTAACATTAATCTTGAAACACAACTTAAATGAGTAACCAACCCTGAGCTATGACCACAAAGTACATACTTTGCTAAGTCATACATGACACGTTGAAATGCTCAAAAGAATTTAAGGTTAAACATACTGAATTTACTATACTTATAAGAAGCATTTATGTACTTGAGACACTTTTAAATCAGGGAGCTCAAGTTCTTGAAAAAGGAACTGACTGCATTAATAAACGTAGCTTAAACTATCTGTAAAACACTACATCATAAAGGAAAGGAAACATTACCCCAAAGCTCCTTAAAGTATTTGCTAAAGTGTGTTTAATTCATCAACAGAAAAAACAAAACAAAACAAAAAAAAAACAAAAAAAAAAACAAAACCAGTATGACTTTAAAAGCTTAAGAAATAGCCTTTAAATTTATATTTTAAACCATTTTTAAAGGCAAAAATATAGTTTGGGCATGAGTTTCTGGGTTGAGACAAGGTCTTCCTGGGTTGCTTGGGCATGCCTGAACTCCTGGTTCACACTCCTGAGCAGCCGTGACCACAGGTGTGAGCCACTGCAAACACAACCCACGTGACCAGAAGTACACACAGTTCACAGTAACAAAGCTTTATGCTAGATCCTGGTTGAATAATAATTTGCCTAGAATTACACTAAAAAACAAAAGTACACGAAAGTTTTGAAACATAGCATGGGCAATATGTGTTACTCTTTCTTTTCTTTTTTTGAGACAGCTCACTGTGTAGCCTTGGCTGTCCTGAACTCATTCTGTAGACCAGGCTGGCCTCAAATTCACAGAGACCCGACCGCCTCTGCCTCCCGACAGCTGGAATTACAGGCGTGCACCATCACTGCCTGGCATGTGTTACTTTCAAACAGTTATTCTTCACTCCCGGGATGACAAAGTCGCTGGCTAGCCTGAGCACGTGACAAGCACTGTAGAACTCCCAGAAAACCACAAGCAGAAAGCATAGGAGAACCTTCCTAATCAGCACAAGGGGTGGCTGCCCTGAAGAGCTCAGGTCAAGGCCTTAGAGACCAACTCTGACATTTCTTCCAGCAAAGGGCAAGTGCATTCATCTCAGGCCCGAGAGCAAGCACCGTTAACTTCCAGCGCGCACATACTGTGTTTCATCCATCACTCAGAACTGAACGAATGAGCAGAAACTGAAGGTGTTAAGTAAAACCTCAAGAACAGGGTAGCATTCGATCTCCAACACTGCAGGGCCGTGACTAGGTGAGCCCGGCACACCTGGAACCCCATGCAAAGGCTCTACTAGGGGAGCACACCCAGCTCTGCTGTAGCGACCACAGCACTAGACACTTCCCCAAGAACGCAACCCCGAGTGTTCACAGCCTACGTGCTTGCTCCTGCTGCCGTGTGCAAGGCCACACAGCGACATGCGCAGCCCCAGCCTAACCCAATGGGCTGTAAAAAAAAAAATACAGTAATAACAGGAAAGAGAGAGAGAGAGAGAGAGAGAGAGAGGGAGGGAGGGAGGGAGGGAGGGAGGGAAGGAAGGAAGGAAGGAAGGAGAGAGAAGGAAGGAAGGAAGGAAGGAAGGAAGGAAGGAAGGAAGGAAGGAAGGAAGGAAGGAAGGAAGGAAGGAAGGGAGGGATAGGACATGAATTTGGGAGAGAAAAGCATTGGAGGGAGGCAGGGTGGATACTCTCAGGGTATATCATAATCATGGATAAAAGTCTCAAAAAGCATACACTCATTTATCCGAAGTGTTTTATAAAGCTAAAACCCAAGACAATATAAAAGGTCAGCACATAGCCAACCAAGTGGATATAACAGAACACTAAAAGTTTACACACCAAGAAACGAAAGCCCATTTGAGCGGGTAGTGCCTCTGACAGACAGCGACTCAGGACACTGTTTGCTGCTAATGTACTCAGTTTTGTGGTGTGTGTCAGCAAATAACAGAACGTTTACTATTCAAAACAGAATGCCTGCCCATGAGAGATGTGCCTCCGTAATAGTCAGAACAAGAATATGATTCTAAAAAGGGGAGGAAGAGCACAGAAATCACAGGACCGACCCCTGCAGAGTGCAGAGAGAAAGGCAAGATCTCATTGGAGTCCAAGCGGAACACAGACCCTGTGAGGGCAGGGAACTGAATGCTCCCTCATGGGAGCCACGAGCCTCCAAACCAGCCTTATTTCGTATGATTCACAGGGCAGGGGGTGGCAGCTGCCATCTTGAGAGAAAGTCTGAATTCAGCCTGCCGAAACCACAAGGTAAAAGCCATGCAAGACAGTTGAGAACAGGACAGCGAGACAGTCGAAAGGGAGACAGACACAAGCCGTTCAGATCCACTCAGACAGTGCTTAGGGAAAGGCAGCCAGCCCGTCAACCGATAACAACCCTAGAGCTCCAGAGCTCCCTCCCACCCTCAGTTCAGTGAACGGCCAGCCTCTGCAGGTGCACACCTTCTGTTTCCTGCTGCGCACTCAACATGCAGGAGTTCTGCAGCCCACCTGAGCCGCAGCCAATCACTCTGGCAGGGAGCACCACTTTGGAGGAACACCAAGTGCGAAGGGCAGCCGGGCGTGACCAAGACACCTTGGAAAGAAGGCTTTTTAGTCGGGGGCTTGCTTACAGTTTGTGATGGTCCGTGCCTTCAGAAAGCAGGCACGGTGTTGGCGCCTTTTCACATCAGGCAGGAGGCAGAGATTATTCACATGCATATGGGGAAAAGTAAGTTACCGAGGTTTTCTGTCTGTCTAGCTCTCAGTACTGTGGCTGCTTCTTAGTCTCCCAATCAACCTGGAAGCTTCTTTCCAGCACCAGCCAAAGCAGCGATGAAAACTGGGGTGCAGACCTGGCCAGATCACAGACTACCAAGCTAAAGAAAGCAACCACAGGGGCAACCCCCAAAACTACTCAGGCAAAGTTGGATCTGGCAACTATCATCTTGTCTATCACAGGCTCAAAATCAGCACTTAGGAAAAACAAAAACCTACAAGGTCAATTAAAAGTGACAGGCTGCAATCTTCTGGCACCCGGACCAATGGATTACAAGAAAGAAGAAGGAAAAAGGCCACAATGGGGAGAGGGTGTATTGGGGTTGCCTGGAGGTGGGGAGCTGGGTAGTGACCAGACACACTGTTTACATGCACAAAACTGCCAAAGAATAAAAAGGTCGTCTATTAAAATTCAAGGGACACAAAATCTAATGAAAGAATAGCAAATACAAGGGGCATTCAGACTGCCCAACAGACATGGCCAGAGCAGTCTGTTCATTACACACTATGCCAAGATGTCCACCTAAAAGGCAAAAACATCACTTACCATCATCAGATCTCTTACTAGCAACCCTAAAAGGCAGCAACACCTAGAACAATGTATTTCAAGCCATGAGGGCAAGAACTACCAAGGAAGATGGCCATACCCCGTAAAGCTCTCTCTAGTGGGTGACAGAGAAACAAAGTCACTGTAAGACAAGCACAAACTAAGGCGGCTCACAAACACGCCAGCACTGCAGGCGACACTACCACAGTCACAGGCGCGCCCTCCGCTGGAGGACTGTAAAGAGAGCTAGGAAGAGACCCGCCACCCCAGCACAGCAACCCAACATACCCTCCTACTAACAGGCGGGAAAGAAAGACAACAGTAAAACCACCCAGAAATACAACCAGTAAGATCACAGAAGTTACCACGTGTCTCTCAGCAGTAGTTTAAAATGCAAAAAACCAATTTATAAAGAGCCTCAGACGGCCTGAACAGATTAAAAAGTATAAACTGGTGGCCAATGAGATGGCCACCGGGTATCTGCGGGTAAGGGCCATGCTGCCAAGCATAATGTCCAGAGTTGGTGCCCTGAAGCCCACATGGTGCAAGGAGAGACCTGGCATAAACAATTCTCCTCTTACCCTACATACCATGGTACACACTGCCCCACAACACAATAATTAGAAAAACACATCTTAAGAAGTGAAATCCAACTACCTGTTGCCTCTAAGAAAACACAACTAAGATACCCACCCTGAGAATCAAAAGGTCAATGCAGGAAACAGAGGCTAAAAATAAGCTGATGTAGCTATTCTTATCTAATAAAAAGGACCTGAAAAGGTCCAAACATATCAATAAAGAGGGTGTACATACACACACACACACACACAGAATGCTGAGGCTTACACTTTTATAAGACAAATTGTAATGGGCTTGAAGGGTCTGATAGGTCCTGAAACTCGAATAGGGGTTACAGCAGTTTGCACTGAGAATGGCCCTCACAGGCTCATGCTTGAATGCTTAGCCACCAGGGACTAGAACTGTTTGGGAAGGACTAGGAGGTGTGGCCTCACTGGAAGAGATGTGTCACTTGGAATGGCCTTTGAGGTGTAAAAAACCATGCCGAATCTCTTTTCTCTGTGTGTCTGTCTGTCTGGCTCTCTCTCGAACTGACAAAACTATGATGCCAAAAGACCTAAAAGTCTATCTCCAATTCTGAGGCAAGAGACATAAATTCAGGAAGGTAGTTCAAATGCCAGTTATCTTTGTGCCCTCTCCTCTCTTTGTCCTCCCTCTCAGTCCTTTCTCCTAGCCCCTGCCTCCTGCCTGACACCATGCCTGCCTGCTTCTACCATTATAAGCACTACTAACTTCTAAAACTATACGCAAGCCCCTGATTAAATGTGCTCTTTGCCTGTGTTCTCTTCAAAGCAACAAGGAATAAGACAGTGGGAGACTTTAGTACTCTATGCTCACCGTCAGACAGATCATCTAAACTAAAAATCAACAAAGAAACTTAGGTTAAACTGCACAGAGACCAAATGGTCCTAACAAGGGTCTACAGAATACTCCTTTCAACAGATACAGCGTACACATTTTTCTTAGCAGCATTAGATCAAATTCTACATCACAAAGCAGCAACTCTTTACAAAAAAAATATATATATATTCCCATTCTCTTAACAGATCAGATGGTATAAGCAGAAATCAAAGGGGAGTAGAGTAAAACTGCAGAAATGCTTGGGAAACTCAACATATTCCTCTTTAAAAAGATTTATTTAAAAGGTTATGTGCATGTCTCTGTGGGTCCGGCACGTGAGCACAGATGCATCCAATCTCCTCTGCAGCTGGAGTTAAGGTGGGTGTGACCTACACAATGTTGGAGCTGGGAATCGAAGCCAGGTCTGCTACAGGCTCGTACTAATCTCTTCAGGCCCTCAACAACACACTCTTGATTGATCAGTGGGCCAATGAAGTAATCAAGGAAGTTGTTTAAAAATTCTTAGCATCAAGTGAAAATGAAAGCACAATCTGCTAAGACTCAGGACACAGCGAGGTCAACTCTAGGAAAAAAATTATAATTCTTTATATTAAGATAAAAAAATCTTAAGTAAATAACGTAATGATGCAATTCAGTCAAGGTCTGAGAAAGAAGAACAAGCTAAATCCTAAAGCAGGTGGCCAGAAATAAAAAAGATCAGGCCAGAAACTAATAGACTAAAATGACAATTCACAGTATCAATCACACAAAAGTGCACTTACTGAAAAGACAAACAAGACTATCTGAAAAATCCTACCTGAACTAAGGGAGAGAGAGAAGTGAAAACATTACAGATAAAAAACAGGCTCTTACAACAAACTCCAATGAAATCCACAGGGAAGATTATGAAAGACTTTGAAAACAAACTATAAAAAAAAAAAAAGGAGAAAAATAAGAAAGAAGGAGAAGAAGAAAAAAAAAAAAAAAGATCAAGTTCTAGACAGTGTAGACACAGCAGCATCAAATCACCCGAGCAACTCCAACCCACAATACGCATCAGGGCTGACGCAGCTCTAATACCCGACCCCAGGGGAGGCCCACGACCTCTGACCTGCTCCTTGTGAGCTGCACGGAACTCCTAAGGACGAGGCAGCCTTGCTGCGCTGGCAACTGCTCCATCTAGCTACAAAATGGAAGGGAAACCGCTCCCAAACCCACTTTACGACACCAAAGCCAGAGAAGGACACAACAAAAGAAAACTACACACCAACCTCCCCACCAGCACAGGAGCACATCCTTTCTGTGGAGAGACACCATGACCAAAAGCATCTCTGGGAGGAAAAGGGTTTTCACCTTCTACGTCTCAGTGACACCCTTATCGCTGAGGGCAACCACAGATCAGCCAAGGGGCAACTGAAGGCTGACTACAGAGGAACGCGACACTTCCTGGCTTCCCTGTGCAGCACAGGCCCACCTGCCAAGCGCGGGCACCACCCACAATGGGCTAGGCCCTCTAACAATCAGCAATCAAGAAAATGGCCCAGACCGGCCCACTGGCCAATTTGATGCAGGCAATTCTTCAACTGAAGTTCCCTTTTTAGAGGTATGTAAAGCTCACAACCAAGATAGCCATCACAGCACAAAAATTCTCAAAAAAAATCCATGTAAACCATTTGGTATTCAAGAACACACCAAGAGCAAACATGCACCCTGACCAATCTGCCTCCATCCCAAGCATGTATCGAGATCGGTGCAAAGTAGGCAAATCGACAGGTGTTAACACAACACTCAGACTTAAAAGCAGCCATCACACAGGTGGAGAAATGGCCTGAAAGAGTTCAAGGGTCTTTTCCTGATCAATAAGCCAGGCACAATGGAAATGTAACAAAGGGTGCTTACACAAACCTACTCCCAACATTACAAATACGCATAGCCTTTTGAGCCACGAGTGAGGCAAATGTGCCTCAGCACTCTTATTCAGTATAATGATCAAAACCTTAGCTAGAGTAATAAAACAAGATCAAGAAATGGATGGGGCCAGGGGGTGAGATGGTTCAGCAGGGCGTACATGACACAAGGCAGGCGACCTGAGTCTGACCCCTGAACCACATGGTGCAAAGAGAATGAACTCTCGGAAGCATCCTCTGCAGTGCCACAAAGTGTGCTGCTGGGCCTCCGACAAAAGTAACTGAATAAACGGTTTTTGAAAAGTAAATAATGAAAGAAAGAAGGATGGGAGGGAGGGAGCAGGATAACAAAAGAAAAAAAGTCCACACATCTTTATTTGTAAATGACACAATTCTATACTATGCTAGGAAAGTCTTCGGTTTAATTCTGAAATATGTTATTACACTAATTCGACCTGCATCCCTACATTTTGATACCTGCCATGACAAGAAAAAAAATAAGTAAATCTAAGAGGCTCTAAAAATCCCAAGTATTCTCATTAGGTATTCTGTCTTTTTTTCCCCCCCTAAACCTCCACATTCTACTAGCTTTGTTAACATACGGCTCAAGTTCAAAAATTACATGGAGTCAGACACAGTGCCACACTGGTGTGTGGTCTCAGGCAAGCCAGAGGCTGAGATGGAGGATTCTGAGTTCAAAGCTAGTCCAGGGAAATCAGTGAGACTCTTTCCATAACAAGAACAGAGAAACAGAACATATTACACATACACATGCTGAAACATACAAATGGAAATTCAATGGAAGATCCTCAATAGGAGGAAATCAGTACTGACACACACGTGCTATATTTTCAGTCCAAAGTGAGAAAATGTGATGATTTAGTTACATCATCGCTTCGGACAAACGTGAAGTTTCTTTCTGGTCTTCTCGGGGAGTTCAAAAGTCAGTTTTCATTATCTCATACTTTATAGTTCAGGAGACCCTTGGCTGGGATAAAACAGTCCAACCTCCTGATTTTACACATTAAATAGCCCCAAATTAAAAGGTTCAACAACCGTTAACAGGAAAAAATTATTTTTTCACCTACAAAAATGACCAATGTACTATTTCTAGAAAACAAAAGCAACTTGGGGAGCTGGAGAGCTGGCTCAGAGGTTAAGAGAGTTGCCTGTTCTTCCAGAGGTCCTGAGTTCAATTCCCAGCACCCACATGGTGGCTCACAGCCATCTATAGTGATATCTGGTGCCCTCTCCTGGCATGAAGGTGTACATGCAGACAGAACATTAAATATATTTATATATATATATATATATATATATATTTCAAAAGTAACTTGGTGAATATAAACAATCCAAACAAATGAAACAACCTCATGCACTATTTTCCACAATAAAAAGTAAGAAATGCTTCATGTTAGAGGCACTGTAATTCTTGAACTGTTTTTATTTAGTGATTTCTGATAGGGAGATATACCATAGGAAAGTAATTTCACCAGCAGTGAGGTATGTATACACTCTACCAAAATACTCCTTCGTTTACCTGTTTTTCACTTTATTTACAAGGGAAGAAGTATCAATGCATATCCTTGATTCCACTACGTTAGCAACTACAAGGAATGATGTGGAACGGGGCCTGCACACAAACCGCTGTTTGTGAAGGGTGCTAGCTTTGGATTAAAGGAACTAAGCCGTTACAGGAGACTGTTTAAAGGAGTTGTCACAATTTATCATGACCCAAGACACCTGCACCGTATTTTCCATTCCTCACAGCACATTTATTTCAGTAATTCCGTTATGTCGGTTCTTAGCATGAGCATAGTGTTACACAATTTTCATACATATAATCACATCCAAAACAAGTTCTAAAGTTGAAAGTGTAAACATTCTCATCATATGTAGAAGTATCTTGAGCATTAGTATCTTGCTAACTGATCAAATTTGGAAGATGATATAAACGAGAAAGCCTATTCTAAACTGTGTAGTGAGTCTTGTTTAGTAAGTACATGTCTACAACGTTAAATAGAGACAACCCTGTCCTGTAAGCATGTCAAACTGTACGTAAAACGTTACAAAGAAACAAATCTGTTAACAAAAGTATGTCTTGCAATAAAGAACATTAGATTTTTAAAATCTATTATGATACAAAAATGGAAAGGGCTAGCATCTTTGCTGACAAAGCAGGAGGTAGCACGGGCGCACCGCTTCATTGTCTGAGAAATGCAACTGGAGTAAAGAAAACTTCCTTACCACAAATAATTTCCAGGACTATGTACATATTTCTTTTAGAAATACTTGTTTAAACAAATCTCCCTCCAACTTTTTAGTATAAAAAAAACCGTTCCATGTGGTTTTAAAAAAACACTTACACATCTAGATAGAATAGTACTCTGCCCTATTTGGGTAAACAGTCTCAAACTATGAAGTACATGATATTTAATGCCCTAAGTTGAGTAAATTTAGTTAGCAGTTCCTGGTATTATACAAAACACTAAATACATACCAACAAAATATAGTATCTTATTTTCTATGCAAGTGAGGGAAACCAGAGCCTTGATTGTGTAACACTGCAGAACGTCACCTTCAGCACGTGTGTCCGTGAGGACCCTTATGCAGCATTTCCCAAGTGGCTCTCGGGTGTGAGACCTTTAGCTGAGTCAACTCAGCCAACAACTTAGTGACCCTTAAGAACACTCTTCCACCCTATATAAAATATAGGCTACTTACTGTCTTATTCTCACGTCACTGGGATTCACATTCCCCCATTTTTTCCTACTTCGGTTATTTATAAATGGATACTTTCATGTGGCTTACAAAAAAAAAAAAAAAAAAGACAAAGAATTTTAAATTTACATCCAATTAAACTTGCTATTTAAAAGAACTCCTTGTTCTATGACGCTGCTTCTGCCATTAGCAAAGAAAAAGAAGTTTCTGTGATAGAGGCCGGCTTTTTAAGTAGTGAGGTGACTTCCACCATGCCAGCTCCAGTCCGTGGAAGATTAGCGTTTACAATGTGTCGTTGCAAGTGCTTAATCCAGTCCTCCTGAACAGACAGTGGTCCCCGAAAGACTAGGCCACAAAACCTGTAAGAAAAGAAGATGACAACAGTTCTCTCACTACAACGAAGGTCACATAAAGCCCACAGGGTGGGAAACGAGCCTCACAGTCACTGTGGGGAACACTGGCCTAAGCAGCGACAGCAGGAGCTCTCAACTGTGGCGGTGAGCCTGCTGGGGCTCACACAAGCCTTTCCTCGGAGTCCCTAAGGCCATCCTGCACATCAGACATTCACATTACAATGTGCAACAGCAGCGGGTTACAGCAGCAAGTAGCCACAGAAATAACTTTATGGTTGGGGCTGACCACAGCATGAGGCACTGTATTAAAGGGTCCTAGCACCAGGAAGGTTGAGAACTGCTGGTTAAAATTAAGTTGGACCAATTAATTTACACCTTTATTAACAGAGTTAGTAAATGCCAATAATCTCTGTGAAAGCTGGAATATTATTTAAGTTAAAATTAATAAGCTTCTAAAAACCAATCTACGTGCATGGTGGGTACTTTGTCTGCCTGTATGTCTGCACACCATGTGCGGGCCTGGTGTCCTTGGAGAGCAGACAAAGGTGTAGGATGCCGAGCCTGGACTCACAGATGGCTGCACGCTGTCATGTGGGCACTGGGAGTCAAGCCCGGGCCTCTGGAATAACAGCCAGTGCCCCCAGCTGCTCAGCCGTCTCCCCTGCCCTACTAAGGACTTTTAGAACACCTAAACTCACTCACAAGGGTCCTTCCAAAGTGTAGCTCTTGAAAAGCCCTCCTCCAACTCCACAGTACAGCGTGTTCATGCGTGTAACTGTGAGGGTGCCTGCAGGCAGGTGTGTTATGGTCGAAAAGGAAACGTGAAACTATGTTCT
Organism: Meriones unguiculatus; assembly: GCF_030254825.1. Lineage (NCBI taxonomy): Eukaryota > Metazoa > Chordata > Mammalia > Rodentia > Muridae > Meriones > Meriones unguiculatus. The sequence goes on from NC_083351.1 coordinate 177,399,612, forward strand.
TACTACACAGGAACTTAAAAGACAGCAGAAATAAAGCAAATGAATCCAGTACATAAAGCGCATGAGTTCATACAGCACTTCTAAAGAGTACAGGGTAAAATAGCATTTGGCTAAGGTACAAACCTAATTTTACTAGTTGTTAAAGCAAACTAATTATATGATGAATTAAGATTCTATGCCTGTCTCTGAAAAGTCATTTATACCCTTACTGTTGCGAGGGCACAAAACAAAAACGCCACCTACTGTGTCTCACAGGACACGTAGGAGAGAGGCCCCTGGCAGCAGAGCGCATACCTGCAGCGAAGGATGTACACCTCGTCAGCACCATGAGGTAACGTGAGCATTTTCTTCTTGCTTCCAGATCTTGACCGTGATTTCTTTTGCTTACAATCTAAGGCTAAAAAAGGAAGAGAAAAACTTAAAATTCCTCGAGTGTGTGCAGCACACCCACCTAACAGAGAGGCGGCCTCACAGCAGAGGAGCCTGGCCCGCGCCTGCTCTCGGGCATGCACTAACCTCAGTGCCTCTCACAGGGCATCTCATCTGCGCACGCCTGTTCTGTGCAGGTCTCACACCCGGGGAAAACCCAGAAAATGTGGCTAAAGAACTGGGAGCTCAGTTGGTCAATAATTACAATAATGAGAATCTTTACTTTTGATCACCAGTATTTGTAAACATCTTATTTCCAGGAAAATCACAGCCTTTTAATGTTATTTAATTAAATTTGCATTTGGTTACTACTCTGTTAAGTAAATCTAGCAAACTGAGCAACAGAATATCAACAATGTAATACAAAGCTCAATGAAAAATCAATTTCTGCTGAAATTCAAGACCAAATATAGCTGTTTTCGTTTTTCAACCCAACCTGTATTACATACAATCATGCGAACATGAGTTTTATTAGAAAATAACTAAACTTTTATTGTCTAAGTTCACAGATGGGTGTCTGATGGCAGCTAGTCTCTACAGCTTTTCACACTGTACACTCTCCACTAGTTCAATTTTTAACTGTGACTTAAAAAAGAAAAGTGTTTTTTTTTTAAGGGTAAACCAAATATTTTAGTACTGGTTTTGACATCTTTGCATTACTTTTCCCTTTGATTATTTATTCCAGAAGTGTGTGTCAATGAAAGCAGAGGTCTTTACTGGCTGACCCAGCAGATGGGACGCACGCGCTACAGGTCCTGGATCCTATGGACAAAGGGATGACAGTAACCTTGGTGCTGCTGGTCAAGGAGCAGGAAGAGAAGAAAGCTCATCCCTAGGGATCCAAGTGGAGGATCCAAAGGTAACACAAGAATCACTCAAATGGCTTCTCTCCTCCACGAAATCCCCTGAGTAAGAGAAGAGGGACATTCTGCTCAGTGAACCTGTGATGTAGGCTGTTCCACGGCCAACTCCAAAGGAGCAGGCGCCGCTACCACTCGACCAGAGACCACAGCTCTGCCGGCAGGTGAGTGGCAAAGAGTGAGATGCACACTGCCAACCAAATACCGCAGGGACAGTAGAAGCTGGTTTCCAGCCTCATGTCTATTTACAAGTAAAATCTAAGGCTCCTGGGGTTTTTCTAATTATTGAAACAAGAAACCAGCAAGCAAAGAACGACTAGAAGTCAGGCATTGAAGAACAGCTAATTCAAAGACAAATAACCCAGCTCTGGAAAGTTCTTCTAAGGCTGTCATTAGTTACCTCAGTCCGTAAACAGCAGAGACTCAGCAAATGCTTCTGGAGCAAAATCAAAGCAAAAACCTAAGGACGGTGTGTGAACGGGAGGCAATTCTACTGATGGGATGTGGGCCACGCCTTCCCTATGCCGCAGCAGTTTAGACGCACTGCCGCAGCCACACCCACTACATTCAGGTGCTCAACACATCTGCTATGGAGAGGCCAAACACCACCTCCTTTGTTTCCATAGCCAAATTCTGGTGAACAATTCAGAATTTAAGTGACTTCTCTGAGTGATAAGGTACACCCTCTACCCATGAGGTAGCACACATAATGTCTGCTCTGGGATGGAGGACCCAGCAAGGGTCAGCATTAGTTCACAGGCACAATTTTTCTTTGAAGGGCTTACTGGTTGTCAAACTTGCCACAATACATTAAAAAAAAAAAAAATCATGTAGAATGTAAAGTACATTATGGTAGAATATGAATAGAATGCATTTCCAACCCTTCGGAAGGATCTTCTCAGAATTCCGCTGTCAGCAAATGGAAAGATAATGGGAAGAAAGGAGGTCAAGGGATGTGTCATCAGCCACCAAAGTCAGTTACACAGACACTGTGACACATGAAATATGCAACTGGACAGCCTGCATTTGTAAGACCAGGGTATTTACATGAACAAGGAAGAACAATGTTTCCTGAATTCTGATGCTGTACAGAAAACTGCTTATAAGCGGTTTTATAAGTGATCATACTTAAAACTGTAAATAGAGCCGTCAAAGCTCCAACATTAATATTTGAAGTGTCGTGACATCAGAAAGAAGGGCAACTGTCATTGTGCAGGTGTTAAGTTCTAGTAATTAGGCTTCCAGGACAGGCTACAGAAGTGCTTGCACTGAGAATGCTTATACGCGTACTCCTAAAATCAAGGTATTTCACTCTCAGGCTCCTGGTAATAAATACAATCTGAGATGTCTAAATGTCTTAGCCGCTCCATTATTTGAAACTCCCGTGGTTCGCAAAACATTGTTTAGTAAGTGAAGTGAGTACACCGAACAAGAAGTCTGTTTAATAGTGGCACCTCCCTCCCCGCAACGCTGTCCACACATTTAGAAAAGTCTGTAAACCCCAGTAACAGAAACATGTACACAAGGAAGACAGTCACGTGCACCGGCTACATCAAGACAAAGGACCCAAGTGTTCCACGGGATACAGAGCCATGAACAAACACGGCAGTCCCAGAAGCCTTCCGGACCAGCCAAGCCTCAACATTTTAGGTCTAACGCGTGTCTTCGTGTTGGGCGTGTGTTGGCCTCAGGAGCCCTGGTTTCCCGTCTGTAACCAGGCTGCTGCTGTGGGACAGAAACAGGCCGAGGGTCGCCGGCCCTCCCGTGCCTGCGTAGCTTGCAGCACATGTACAGGAAACCGGTCATCCAAAGCACTGGTCACAGCCTTTGAGGTCAGCTGTGTTCACAGAAGGCCTCCCCGCCACTCCTGGCCGAGACTGTGACTGGAGCTGCAATCACACACAGGCTTGACCAAGTCACCTGGGTTCACTAAATACGGAAGAAACTCAGAAAGACTCCACTGTGTTGTGCTATGAAACAGAGTCCAAGACGGCAGACAAGTGACAACAAGCCACATCCCAGGGTGAGCCGTCTTCTGAACAATCATTTCCATTTACACACAGAAGAAAAACAGGTTATTTTCAGCACTGATTAATTCCACACAAATTTTTCGCTGTCCATTGTGCTGTGATCGCTGTCCATTGTCGATAGTGACCACTTCGAAGAAAGTTTGTTTTCTTCACTGTACAGATGACTTGAGAGGACGAGGACTTATCAGGTGCTGCCCGAAGGTTCGACGGTTGGGCACTACACTGTGACTGAGGGAAAATGCACCACTAACACTTTCAATCGCTCCTTCACCCCTGCCCGGTGATTTAAGGGCTCTACTTCATCTGCTTCTTCTTTGGCTGACTGGCATAAATCTGTGTGTCCTACGTGTTCTGGTGTGTTGACTGCTGCTGGGTGAGGAGGTCACAGAAGCGCACTTGGTTCACAGTCGCAGAGGCTGGGGTGTCTCTGACTGTGGCACCACCATCTGCTGAGGACCTTCTTGCTTGGGTGTGTGCACAGAAAGCCGGGAGGACATTCGACAAACTCATTACTTCTATCAGCCCTGCTGTAACTAGTCCGTTTCCACAATAACAGCATCCATCCCTTCATGAGGACGGAGCCCCAAACTCTAATCATCCCTTGAGAATCTTTAAAACAAACTTAATTATGTACACACACACTGAAACAAATCCAAGTCTGTACAGTGGTTAAATTCCTATCTTGGCAATTAAACTGGGTTTTATTGGGACATTCAAACTACACTTCACCTGTCCTTCTACTCTCTTCCTCAACACAGCAGACACATCTGTCTGTGACCAGCTCAAGAGGCACATGGGGGAGACTCAAGCCGTGACTCTCCGGAGACACCAGACCAGCGCTCAACTTGCAAACACAGCACAAGACAAACACTCATCACAGGGCACGAGCAACGAGGAGAGCTGCCGCACACACGTCCACCGCAGTAAGAAGAGTATGTAAGAACGACCTTTCCCATGTGCGGCTCCTCCCCACAGACCTGGGCTCTCAGGGGTCTGACTCCCCAGCGCTGCACTGTGTGTTTTGGGGTGTCTCTGCAGCCGCTGGGTCCTGGCCCGTGTCTACTGGCGGCTCCCCTGTCCCAGGAGGACATGCTCCTGTAGTCTTCTCTCCTGGGGCTTGAGACCGAATCTTTCAGAGCAGCGGGCCTGGCAAGCACACAGGCCACTGAGGCGGGAGCCGCCACGGGCCGGAGGTGCCAACGACACCTAACACTCTCTTGACACGTGCAGCCATTTTCTCCTGAACACACTTCCTTCCTCTGCACGAGGCTGTGCTTCCCTGTAGCCCTACCCGGCCCAGTCAGGCAGTGGCTGGCTCCTGGCCCTCGAGGCGGACACTCGGCCAGCACTCTGCTCCCGGAATTCTGGGCCCCAGAAGCCTCACCCTGTGCTCTGTGCACCAAGTCCTGCTGCCACACACACTTTGGCCCGGTTCTTCACACTATAACCAGGGTGACCTCTACACTCAGTTTCCACACCTTGGCTTCTCACTTTTGTCTGAGACTTCACAGAATGGCCTTCTCTGTCCACATGTCTACCAGTACTCCAGTCCCAAACACCCGAGGATGGCTGCTTTCTTCCAGCCCTCATCAGAATCACTCAGCGCTCAGCACCAAGCAGCATCTTCGTGGCACACGCTCCTAAATCTTCCAGCCTCCACGGGTCACGCCATGCTAAAGGGGTCTTCACATTTCTAGGCACCTACGACAACAGTCTACTTCTCGGCAACCATTTAAACCTCTAAATAAGAACGTTCCTAACTCGGAGGGTGGGCCGTCCCCACTAAGAGCTGGTGAGCACCCCTCCTGTGATGAACACTGTCCTTCCACAGCTGACCCGGTCCCTCCCAACACAGGCCTGCATGGCTCAGCTTCGCCGGCGCAGGAGCTTCTTGCGGCTCCTGCCTCTGCGGCTACAACACAGGACTGGGTTACGGTGGCCACATGGCACGTCAGACAGAGCACCTCTGAGGGAGAGAGCCACGTCAGAGAGAGGGAAGAGAGGTATGGCACAGCCCTTCGGTGAGGAAGAAAATGCCTCTCCCATGCAGTTAGTGTGTTCAAGCAAAAGCAGCTATGAGTTTCCTTGGAAAGGAATTAAGTCATCAAAAGCAGGTAAACCACCATTCTAGTGCCATTAAAAAGCTGGTGGTGCAGGTGGCAGCAGCAGCTGCGACGTGGAAGATGTCCCAATGTATGCTCAAGTGTGAGTCTGACAAACTCCACTTTCATTGCTGCCAGTAATTCTCCAGGGTTCTTAAGACTCAAGCAAATAAATGACTTCAAATAAGCATTTTCTTTTTTTCCATTTCAACGGAAAGAGAACTAGGTTATGGGAGTAGTTATTTTTAAAGAAGCATGTCAGCTGGTATAAGAAGAATCAAGGGAAGGTGAGGGGCTTTTATTTAAAAACTAACCTATTCTTGCATATAAGCTTTCTGTCTGCAGAGTGCACAGGACTAGCTTTACGGATATACAGTTGCACAGGGCTCCAAACTTGGGTTTAATGCTCTGCTCCTGAAGTCCAGAAACGGTTAGTGATTTTCAAACAAAGGCTGCCATAGAATCATTTTGCTGTACAAATGTATCCAGTGCCGTGTCCTGAGTACCTAGTACCACAATGGGGAAAGGTGTGTCAGGAGCAGCTTGCAAGTGAAGCTATTAAAAGAAAACAATGGAAGGCCTCCTCTACTTCGCCAGCATGGATTCCCACACACTGCTCCAGCACCACAACCATCCTTCCGTATTGTCAGAGCAAACAGTGGGCGAAGATCTCAAAAGCAATTTCCTTCTTTCCAGGAACTAAGCATAGAGACAACTAGTACAGTGTCATCTTGTTTGTTTGTTTGTCTGTCTTTTCTGACAGGGTTTCTTCTCTGTGTAGCCCTGGTTGTCCTGGAACTTGCTCTGTTGACCAGGCTGTCCTCAAACTCACAGAGATCTGCCTGCCTCTGCCTCCTGAGTGCTGGGATCACAGGTGTGCCACCACCTTTTTCCTCGATACTTTCACTCTGAGAGTAGGTATTTTTCTTTGGTACCCTAAGGTGCTCACAACAGTTTTACCGCTTTCCACTTTCAGTGACTATACAATAGTCACTGGCCCCAAATCAAAACAATCAAGGGCAAATGTACCTAAAAATATTTTACTATTTCACCTGGAAGAGGATGACATGAAAAGGATTTGGAAAGTAGCCTTTTATTTACACTTTAAAGTGTATGTGGGAGAAGGAAAAAAAGAAAAACAACACATAATTTATAGATGCTCCCACTGTTTCAAAATACAAATATAGCCAGATATATGAGGGTAACTGGACAGAAATTATAACAACAGGACAATAAATATATTACTTCTCTGTGTTAACAAGGAAAAAGAGTTAAAATTTTCTTTCTAAGGTGAGCTGGGGTTATATGCTGTTTTATTCAGCAAAGCGAGTATTTGCCAAGAAGAGCAATTACTTTTCTTAGACTGAGGCACATACAAAACACAGAACACACATTAAAGAAAGAATAAAGAATCTGTTTGAGTTGCCTGTTAAAGAAGAATTACTCAAGCATTTTAACCAAATTCCTGCCCTCTATACGCTTCTGTATTTCTGAGATGCCGCCATATTAGGAAAAATTAAACAAATGCTCATTTAGAAAGTCAAATTAGCTTTCATATAGTCACACTCAACTTCAATACCACAGATAATCTAAATCCACACACTTATGGTCTGCGTGCATTTGATTTGGCTTTTAGTCATTTTTAGACTTTACTTACTCTAACAAAGTTCAAAGCAGATATGGTGTTCACCAGGTATTTCCTTTTGGAACCATCTTCCAGGTATGGCTGTGTGTGTGTGTGTGTGTCAGAGAAAGAGACAGAGACATAGACACATACACATAACATTGAATAATACTATTATTCCTTAACCTCTACATAAAACAAAGAAATAGTAAATTCTTCTTTTGCACTTCTAAATAACTGAGAAATGACGTTTCCAACCAGCCATCTTTGTGCCCTCACCGCGCAAGAGGCAGTCAGTACTATCTTAGGGTTTCTGTTGCTGGACCACAGCACATTGGGGAGGAAAGGTTTTCTTTAACCTCCCGCCTTCTACCTCTCAGGTCCTTGCTGAGGGAATGGGGGGCAGGAGCTCAGGGTGGGGACTTGGAGCCAGGAACTGAGGCAGAAGCCCCAGATGAATGCTGCTTGCTGCTGGCTCTTCACGGCGTGGTTAGCCTGTTTCCCTACACTACCTAGGACCACGGGGCCAAGGTAGCACTGCCATAATGGCCTGAGGCCCACATCAACCATGAATCAAAAACTGCCTCGCAGGCCAACCCAGTGCAAGCATTTTCTCCCCTGAGGTCCCAGCTCGTCAAAGAGCGCCAGCCTACTGAAACCAACAAAAACCAAGCAGGGCACTACCCACAGCCAACTACAGCAAAACTCCTCAATCAGTTCTGGCCAGCAATGTATTTCGTAACTGTACCTTATAGACCATAACCAGCACTCAACAATCCATGCTACACGATAACTCACAGCACAGTAAAAACTACAACACGTGAGACCAAATCCGAGAATATGAGCAAGTAACAAAAGCAGCAGAGTTACTAGACCATGCTGGACTGGTGGAAAACAGAAGTAAACAAAGGACATGCCTCTTCTCCTGCCTCTTGCTCTTGCAATCCTAACCAGCGTGGCCCCCACCTGTTTACTTTTCTTCCACACTGTCGCCACTTCATACTGATTGTCAGTTTTCTTAATGACTCACAGCTTACAACTACTCTTAATGTCTTGTGGCTCTTAAAATAAATTTCTCCTTTTCCTAACCAAATCTTTTATTTAAAAAAAATAGTTTTCAAAGTGTCTCATAAATCCTTTTAAGAAGGACTGAAATGGGATTTTTGAGGCCAGCATGCTGGGGCACACCTTTAGTCCCAGCACTCAGGAGACAGAGGCAGGCAGATCTCTGAGTTACAATGTGTCCAGGAGAGCAAGAACTACACAGAAGAGACACTGTGCGCGCACACACACAGATTTTCCTTCATTACAAATCCAGTTCCCACACTTAATTAGCTTCCTGTGTCTTCTACTTGACTTATTGCACCCATCTAACTTAATTCTTTACCTCCTGCCTCCCAATATTTTAAATAAACATTTACTTTCCCCACATTACTCTTTTTTCAAGCATGGTTCCATTCCAACCAGCTATCACTGAGGCTCAAAGAAAATGACATATTCTGGGACGGGGAGCTACTTTTTGGTACACGTTTTTAGCATAAACACACACACACACAGAGGCATCTAAATTCCAGCATTTAGAGAGCCAATGGGAACAGCACAAAGCGCAAACAAACACCATCTGTGAGAGGCTCCAGTCCTGGCCTGAGCTCACGGCACTCTCCTCCCTCCCGAGTCTACACTCACAGCTCAGCCATGGCACTTGCCCATCTGTCTTAATGTCACAGTTGTGTTTACATGTGTTTCTGCTATTCGGAAACTCCGGTCTGCCTGTCGCACTCCGCAACAATGCTTGGACCACAGCAGGAGCTGAAGGAATGCCTCCTGAATTAGTGAGTCATCTGCCAATCACGTTCCAGTGCAGTGGGCAAGGAGCCTGCATCTTCCCTGGCATAACAAAACAATTACTGGTTCCCTTCACAGGTTATTCTAACAGGGCAGAAGGTTACATTTACCCATCTGTTTCACAAGGCAAAAATAACATCAACATGGTTGGGGGGAAAAAAATCAAGTTTGACACCGAAGAACTAACCTCAGACGTGTTCTCAACCAGCGTGACTCACTGTCTTGCCAAGTCTGAATAAATGACACATTCATTACTGCCCCGTGTATTCTTGGTTCTCACACTGAGCAGTGTAGAGACACACTACAGCTGAGATATGGACCCCGTCCCTGCGGAGAGCCTTTGAGAACAAGCTGGAACACGCCGCGTGGTCCTGTTCTGTGTCGGCAAAGCAAGACAAACTCGTGCCCCTCAATCCTGGCTCTGCTCACCAGCTGGCCTCAGCACGCAGGCACTGAACTCCACGGGACAGATGTGCGGCCCTAAGCCGTGCACCCATCTTGAGCAGCTAACTTCGAGGGTTACTGTAGCCCTTCCTTAAACTCTGATTCATTTCAAGGCCAATCTAGTCGAGAGGAATGATCAAGGCTTTGAGTTAAAGTTGCTCTAACTAGTTTTGAGATCAACAATTGCTGCTTCTACGCTATCAGACTGACTCACAGCCTTCAGCATTAGAGAATAGCAGACATGTATGAATGCACAAATCATGTGACACGGATGAGAACCTTGTGCAATGTCTCAGCAGAGAGCATCCCGTGGCATTTCTATAGCACAGGAGTGGTTCTTCTGGTTTGTGGGCCCACTCAGCACCTGGCTAGTTCATTAGCATGTGCAGGCGTCTTATACCATTAAAGCTGAAAATAGAAAAAAATAAAAAATAAAAAAAAAAAACCCATCTATTTAGTAAGATCCACCCCACAATTATGCTTTGGAAGCAGATGCTATGAGAGAGAAAGAATCCTTGAAAAGCAGCCTATGGTATTCGTGGGGCCGACCAAGGGGCTGTGCCACCAACTTTTAACACCTGTTCTCATGTCCTCAGCTATGGCGGCTGGTCATTTTAGAGAACCGGTGTGTATTTCTCTTACATTGTTGTGGAAACATGCTCTTCCCAGAGACAAGTAAGATCCTTCCCCAAAGTACTTTCGGAATAGAAAATATTTTCCCCATTAATTTTAAATAAGTAACTAGAAATTCCCATTTACGTTAGTATCTCGCTTTAAAAAGTTGATAGATAAAATGAGCAGGTCGCTGCTGCCACAGCAGTTAGGGTTTCTAAGGTACCCACCATCACTGGCTCTGGTCTGCAGCAGTCCAGAAAGAGAGGAACTTCGGACAGTGTATTCAAATGCGGGCAGCAGGTTTTTAGTGGGGAGTAAACTCACTCACTGGTTCAGGATAAGCATTACTTTTTCATGACAGGAATAAAACAAAAACACTAGAGTGTTTCAGATGAATAAAGGAATGGGAATAGCATGCAGGTATAAACCTGAAGATGTTAAAATAAAGAGCCAGCATGTTCCAGCATGTTCCTCATCACTGCATTGCTATCTTAGGACTTAGAGGACATCTTTAGTCTCTGGCCGCACTGGCCTGCACACGCGATGCCGGAGCTGACAGCTTCTGGAAAAGCTTATTAAAAGTTCCATCCTACCACACGTTTCTGCAGGTTTCCCAGTCTAGAGAGAGTCTACGCTCGTGTGCACTCCCCTGTTGGCGCGTGTGTGGAGGGCAGAGGCTGACGCTGGCGTGCTTTCTAACCTGCCTCTTCATCGCAGCACTTGCTTGTTTCCAGATGTCCCTCCTCTCACGGAACCTGAAGCAGTTCCAAGAGCACACAGCGTGGCCAGCAGTTCCGACTTTCCCCACTGCGGCTGCAGCAAGTGTCACCACGCCTGGCTTATTCACATGCACACCAGAATCCAACCTCTGGTCCTTGCCTATGTAGAAAGCACTCTAACCAACCAGCCACCTTCAAAGCCCCTTCTGAAGCTTTTTCTTCAAGACTGAGACCACACAGTAAAAATCTTCATGAACAAAGGCTAACCTAGGAATAAAAACACCAGAGTCTTACAGAGGTTTCATTCCTGCCAGTTTCTATTTTTCACTGTTTCAATTTTGTGATGTGCTTGTATGAAGGTATGAGTATCCATCTCTGTGTATGCATGCATGCATGCTTCCATTTTTTTTCAAAGTTAAGCTTGTTCCTCACATGAACTGATGAATATCTCACAATAATGCAGTACTCTCTAGGGCCTCTGTGACACAGACCCTAGGAAAGGAATGGGCACGCAAAGCTCACAGATAACAGGGTTCTCTATCTGGGAAACAAAAATACAGCTGAATAAAAAACTTTTAGTTGGCACGAGAAAGCAGGAAAGGTAATTTTAAGTTGGACAGATTATTTCAGACTGCCTAAGGAAGTGGGCATCAGTCATGGAAAACATCAACTTAGACTTTCTTCATGTTTGTGTTTCCCCCTCTTTATGCCTCAAGCTGACACATGACTTGATTTTTCAGCACTTCTGATGTGACGCTTGGTATTTAACTTCAATATTCTTTTTGTTCCTTGATGGTCTACACTTCATACACTTCATCCAGTTCACTTTATAGTCCTTTTCTTTCTAATAATGAAGGGTTTGGGGTTTTGTTGTTGTTCTTTTAATGAAAGGTGATATCAGTTACCAGTGCCTTAAACTATGATTGCATTTTAAAAAATTTTCAAATGAGACAAAGTATTTTTAAAATGGACCAATCGTCAAGTGGAGAAACACCTCGTCCATTAACTATCAGAATAAGTTGCTCAGTGTTCTGTGAACTACTTTTTACCAGCCCTCCAAAGTCTAAAGAAGGCCTAGTCAATTTCCTGGGTCCTTGCTGTTTCTAATTAGACTCATTTATTTACTTTCACCAAAATGTTCCCTACTTTAAACCCACTTTCACTTTAGAATTATCCAACAGAGATCCAAGAAAACATTTCTCATACATAGTAGAGAACAGTGAGCAGGGAAAAGGCAAGGTCACAAGCTGGTTTCAAAACTCCAGCTTTGCTGTGCAGCAACGCTCTGAGTACCATGTCCTTACACAACAGGGGAGAAGCCTGGACCTGCATTTCTCAAGGCTGTCCCTAAGCATTATGCTTGTGAAGAGCAGAGGGCAGCCATCACAACAAGGCTCTTACTTGCACTCCCTCCCATCTTCAGTGTCCATAACTGCATGCCTTACATAGCACAGATGTATGAAAATTGAAACCTCACAGTCAGAGCTGTCTATCAGTGAACTAAACTGTTTCTTTCTTATTAAGCAGTGGTCCCTGTCATTGGTATGCCAAGCCCAGAATAAGCGAAGAAGCAGAAGGAAGACAGGGGTGTGACTGCAGTGCTTCTTGCGCAGCAAGCACACAGCAGGTGTGGGTTGTCCTCCAAGAGGACAAGGCAAGGCAAACAACTCCGAGAAGGCAGAAGGCAACGACTTCAAAAGAGCAAGAGAAAGAAAAACATTAGAAAGGATTTTATTGGAAAAAAAGATTTGTGCAGTTCTATTTAGAAAAAAAAAAAGTGTATTTTAAGATTCGAGAGAAAAGGAATTTGCTTAAGTAGGCAGCTTAAAAGAGTACAAATGAAAGAGCGCGGCATTCTGAAAGGTATAAGAAGCATAAAATGAGTAAGCTGATAAATGCTCACAAAAAGGCAGAACAAAGAGATAATCTGCAGAGCTGGATGAGCCAACCAAAAATCACACAGAACTGTGTGTGTTAGCAGTCATGGGTGCAACCAGGTGTGCTAATCTGAAAGGTGGGTTAGGGGCCTTCAGATAAAAACCTACAGAGTTGTCACAAGGGTTCAGATTCACATTTCAGAGTTAATCTACATACTTGAAATGTTATCGTGAGTTCCTTTTCTAACAAAGCACCTTTTTCAGATGTAGCACTACTATAATCTTTTTCATGCTTATTAACCAAATCTACTCACAGAAAAGTAAACTCAAAAACTAAAAATTCTATGATTTTTAAGAGAATGGAACAGAGACTCAAAAGTTCATCTCAAATGGGCTATCTTCCCCAAAACCAAATCAGTACGAGGCAGATGCAAATATCTCTTGAAATCCTACCTGACAGTTCACAAGCTGCTGAACTTTAATGTGCATTCAACTGCTGCTTCCAGCAGGAACTATGGGCATCGCGCCTTAGTGGCACCGGGCTAACAAGTGAGGGCCGGCCGCTGTGCCGCACACTGCGAGTCCAAGGCCTGGCACTCATATTTTGTGCACAGGCACAGGAGCGTTCACAGCACTTGTAAAGGCACTGCAAGGCACACCTGTCCTAAGCTTTACAGGCATGCCTAGCATTCAAAAGAAAATTATAACCCAGGTCTCACTTCCCAGAGGGAAATGGTTTTAGTGAAACGTGTGGAAAAGCACCACAATCAGGATGGTCTCAAGATGCTTCCTGAGTTAGCTTTGCTAACTTGCGGACAGAGAGCTAACTCCAAGTAGCTGGCACTGAGTATTCGGAGCCCACACTATCATCCCTTTCTGTGAAGGGATGATAGAAATCTTCTTCACAGAAGATCTCTGTGCTACGCAGATAGTTTCTTAGACCTACTAAAATTCAATCTTGTGATGTGAGTAGCAGGCTTCTGTTGGGAAGGTTCAAAGCTTACAGCATTACCAATAAAAAGAATTAGAAAGTCTGGTTGACAAAGTGGTAATTAAAGTGTTTTACCCACAAAACCGTAAAAGGCTCGATTCTAAATTAGGCTTTCTGATGAAGGGTGGAGAAGAGGTGGTAAAACACACCACTCAACAGCTGTCAGACACAACATTTTACTCAGGGCACTTTATCTTCACTACTCGGAATGCGCAATCAATAATGAAAGTTAATGATTTCAAGTTTTTCACTAGAATCTTTGCGCTAAATAAATGATCAACAAGCCAATACCTTCACAGGAAAGAAAACCTGTCAATAGGTGTCGTCAGCAAGCATTATGATGGCCACAAGGAATACCACACCACGGTCAACAGAGCCAACACGACCTCTGAACTTTATCCTTATAGAAACAAATACCACTAGCCTTGAGAGACCCTTTACACTGGAGAGAGCACCCTACCCTCCAGAATCCTAAATCAGAGAACACTTTTATCAGACGATTAACATTCCCCTAAATCAAATTTGTAATACAAATACTTGAGATATTCAGTTCTTGCCAAGAAGCAAATCAGAATTGCAGAAACCTGAGTCTTTACTAACCAACTGGTCAGTTTCTATTAGCTGAGATACACTCAACACAGGCTCATACACGCAAACCTTCAACACTCTTAACCTCAAAACAAAGAAACCAACAAACCCACAACACCCTTCTAGTGCTTGAGTGTAAAGCAAACCTAAGCACACCAAAATGGAGTCTGGTTATTTACCCACCGTGTCCTCTCCCAACGCAGCTAAAACCCCTTCAATGGGAAGAAGCCCGGCCTGCCAGCAGTAGGCAAAGCGCCTGCTCTGCAGCAGGATAACACAGCCAAGTACTTACTACGGTGCTCTGCAGTCACGCCATCCCATAACACAACCAGGCTTCAGAGGGTTAGCGGCACCACACAACAAGGCACCAGTCCCTCGGCCTAAAGACGCTGTTGTGCCCTGCCCTGCCCTGCCTCGCCTTGCGGGGACACAGCAGCTCCATTCTGATGAACCCCGAGGGAGAGCTAGCTGGGGTCCCGCCTTTCCACAGTTCAGTGCTGCTAACCATCAGCCTCCCGTACCACAGCAATGCCATTTCAGGTGGCTTGGTGTAGGGCGTGTGTGTGTGTGTGTGTGTGTGTGTGTGTGTGCGCGTGGGAGAAAGCGCAGTGCTGCTGGGCATCCCCTGGGCCGCTGCAGCAGAGCAACCAACCAATGTGCTCCGCAGGGCAGCAGTGTCAGCTCAGCAAGCGCAGCAGAGGCTCCGCCTCCGGCAGCACACCTCAGCTGTGTTTAAAGACTCACAAGTGTCCTCTTACCTGAGTGCATAGTCAAGTCCATTTTTTGTGGCTGATACATCAATGGACTGTCTTCGCCTAACGGAAGAACACATTTCTGAACAAACCTCTTTCTTGCTGTCTGGTTATGGCTCTTCTGAGAGATGGCAGAGTTCCTGTCTTCCCCCAGCCTTTTACTCTTCAGAAGTTCTATCAGTGTGAGGGACTGGCTCTTCTTCCCAGCGGGCAGCTCGGCCTTGGTCTCCTCGCACTCATTTAGGAAAGCCAGCCCTTCCTCCTCTGAGGCCGACACCGAGAGCGCCTCTGTCTTCAGGCCATTCCGGTAGTCATCCAGAGGAAAGCCATTGTGAGACAGGAAGTCGTCTCCCGGCGCCAGCTTCTGAGCTACAAACGGTCTGGGGATAATGCGGCGGCTGCTCAGCGCCTTGAGGATCTTCTCGTACTTCTCCTCGTTCTGCATCATCTCGTTCAGAACACAGATTGGAGACTTATGAGCATCCCACTTAGTTTTCCCAAGTCTTTTCAGATGGCCTCTGACATGATTTGATAACCCAATCTTTGTGTCAAACCAACCACCACAGAGCTGACAAGTATGTTCGGAAGTAGTTTCAGACTTCTCTATAGCTAAAAAAAGATTTGTAAGAGTAGTATCAGACTCTTTTTCAAATCACCATAAATGAATAAACTCAGAAAAAGAAAAATCTGTGATTCTAAGAAGGAGCAGATTCAAACACAAACTTCACCTCCTCTGACTCTGAACAGGTCAGGCCCCAGGCAGCTGCACGTGAACTTACCTTTCCTAACCCGCTTCACAGGCGTCCCTGTGCCAGTTCTTCTGAAATGCTGCATCTTGTCACTTGTGGCTATCTGTTCTGGGGATACAACATGGCGGGCTTCGTAGCTTAGCCCCGCTCTGTGGAGATGCCCACGGACGTGATTGGACAGCCCGACGCCTGTCTCAAAGGTTGCTGGGCAATAAGGACATGACTTCTTCTCCAGAGACAGATCGGTCCAGTGAAAAACGGAGCCGTGTTTCGAAAGAGGCGTTTCTGCGCCTTCCAGATGCTGAGCGTCGTGTATGTCGTGTAAGAAACTGTTGGTGCCACCGTCTTCATAATACTCGAAGTAAAAGCCGTCATTCTGATCATAACTAAGGGTGGCACCGTCTCCAGGGCCCTGGCTCTCCATCTTGCTTTTGAACAGGGGCAGCAAGTTCACGTGTTCCTGGCTCAGGTCGGCGTAGGCGTCCTCCTCCATGGCCTGTGCGGTGTACTCCCCCAGCTCCACATTCTCCCAGGAACTGTCGTCCTCTGTCTCGTAGCTGTCCTTCTTATCAGCACCGTGGAGCTTTTGCAAAACGACAACGGTCATTTTGTGCAGGAAGTCGGGGTAGCTGTCCAGGTCCTCTCCTGAAGAGCGCTCCTTCTTTGAGGCCTTAGCTGCTCTTCTTCCGGGCACACGCTTGTGTTCTTTCATATTTTCTGGCCTTTCGGGGTCTGGGTTATGAAGGTCTGAAATAAAATTATTATGAGAATTACTTGACGATGAAAACAGACGTAAAGAGCTTAATGAATCACCCTCTTTTTGGAAAGGAAGTGGGTCTGATTCACCTGATCTTTTGATCACCCTATAGTTCTCATCCTTGTGTCTATAGAAGTGGCTGCTATTGGCCTTGGCATTGCATTTTTCTTTTGCTGCCTGATGGAAATACTTTGGTTTTTGGTCAGTGCTGCTTTTAACCATGACGTTCTTGGGAGGGGAGCTGTTTTGATGGCACGTACTGACAGCAGACTGGGCGATGCTCTTCCGGGCCTTCTGCACTCTGTGTGGCCTCTTAGGGACTTTTGAGAAGTGGCCTGACTGTGCACTCACCCCAAGGGGTCGCTTAACGTCTTGCTTTAGAGCGGAGTTCTTTGGAAATGTGGTTGCTGGTTGTTTGACCACTGGCTTAGCGCCGTCGGGATCCGAAGCTTCCTCGGGGACGTCGCCTTTTCTTTTGTCAAGTCCAAGAGGATTGCCAAAGGGGTCAACGCATGCGGGGGAATGCAAGTACTGCACGTGCTTCTTCAGGGCGCTTCTGGTCGACGCGCTGAACGGGCACAGCTTGCACAGGTGGGCGGCCGGCTTTCGGGCTGCCGGGACGGGCTCCTTGGCGGAGGCCTTCTTCTGCGCCTTCCTGTGGGCCGCGTCCGACATGACCACGGCGCACTTCACCGCGGCCCCGTGCGCCACGGCGCGATGGCCCTCCAGCTCGTTCTCCGTCACGGCCATGAAGTTGCACTCTTCGCAGCAGTAGTACCTTTTGTCCTTCTCGTGCGTTTTGGCATGCTGCACGAAGGTCTTGGGGCAGTTGGTGCCGAACACGCACTGCGGGCACTGCAGGCGCGCGCTGCGGCCCTCGTCCTGCAGCTCCCGGAGCTCGCGGATCTCCTCCATCAGCTTCTGCCGGCGCTCCTGGTGGATGATCATGTGCTTGAGCAGCGAATTGCGGTCGCGGAACGTCCGCCCGCACTCCCTGCAGGCGTACGGCCTGGGGACGTTGAGGTGGCGGAAGTGGCTGTTCCCGTCCAGGTGGTACATCATGTGCCTGTGCAGGTGCTTCTTCTCCCGGAAGTTCACGTTGCACTTTGTGCAGGGGTAGAAGGACGGCTCCTCCGGACTGAAGGCGGCAGGTGACTCAGAGTCACTCTCTTCACATTTCTTTTTGAAGGTACTGGAAATAAAAGTGCGAGTATCAACTGGGGAGCCCTCGTCTCCACGCTTGTCGGAGCCGTAAACCAGACGCTGGAAAGTGTCCACAGACTCCCCGTCTTCATCCGCCGCTTCGGGCTTCACCTTCGATAGTGTGTATTTCTGTGAGTCTGCGGCTTGTCCCTCCGAGTTCTGCCCTAGAAAGTCCACTTCTACCATTTTTGACTTACTGGGTATACGATTACAATCGCGAAAACAGTCCTCTGTATAGCGTGTTATTTTGCTTACATCCATTTTTCGCTTTCTCTTTTTTTCTAGACCTGCTACTTTAGAGTGAACTGGGGGTGTATCCACGGTTTCTTCATTACTCATAAGAAACTGAATGAACTCTTTTTGGGGATCCCAGTTTGCATCATTTTCTGACCTAAATTCATCTGTACCTGAGGAAATTCCTGCTAATGTATTGACACAACCATCTTCCACCAATATGTCTTCATTGCCCTCACCCACCTCTACTTGGTTTAGTAAAGTGCTCTCTGCCTTCACACCACTCCCTCCTGAATTCTGAACATCACAACCAGCTAAAGCAGAGGTAGGTAATTTAATGGAATGGGTTGGAGTCTTAGCACGTGCTACATCTGATACCAAGAACAGGACTTGGTGTGGACTTGCTTTTTGTGGCGTAGACTCTAGCTGCAGGTCGGCTGCTGCCTGAGCCGAACAAGACTCTGTGGCCGGCTGGTCCACGGGCTGTCCAGTGCTTAATGAAACACTACCTTCATTCACACTGGAAGTCTTTGTTAAGGAGGAGCGTGAAACTGGTCCATTAACAACAGCTCCTGCAGCCATGGTAAAGTTTTCACTAGAAACAGCAGGAGAGCCGGAAGGTATAAACAAAGCAGACTGGCCCCCAGTTAAGGCTTTTTCTGAGGCGTCCTCTGACAGTTCTTCAGACAGAGTCAGTGAGCTGTCTCTTTGTAATGACGTCTGACACTCTTTTGGTTTATGGACCCCACTGCTGTCGTCTGGGAGTTCTTCTTTAGCACCAGTAAGATCGGTGTTTATCTTCAATTCATCCATATTGTTGGCAAGATCATTTAACACATTTAGTCTAGAAAATGGAAAACAAATATTCAGATTTGCATGAAAGAAATGCTATTGGAACGTATGGAAAGTTGGCTTAATTTTCTATTCTTTATATTGGAGATATTAATAATTTTCAAGGAATTATTAAACACTTTAGAAATATTTTTAAAGCAAATAGTGCTTCCTGTGCTTTCTTTACACACACACACAGACCACCTAGAGAAATGCAGCATACATCCGCAGACAATATGAATGAATGCATTATACATTGAAAAGTTTAAAATATCATGCATAAATTTATAATAAAAAGAATTCTCTGGCTTGAATAGATTTACTAAGGACAGTTCTCTATGTACAGTAGAAGAACAGGGATTATCAAATACTATAAAACAAAACAATTTTATCACCTGAAAGCTCACATCTGGAGGAAGACTAACAAAAAACTATACAGTAAACAAGTTGGGCCAAATATATATTTGCAATCAACATCACTGGCTTACTTAGGTATAAAATAGTAATTTTTACCATGAATTATTTAGAACTGTTTTGCTCAAGATAGTGTTCTGTCAAAGCTCTACCAACTATAAACGTGCTTTATTCATGAGGTTCCAGTTATTCTTTATTCGAGTTATTCTTAGTTATAAGTCACTAATGTTAAAATTAATGAAGTTTTAAGCTAAAATTTCATACTCTGAGATCATTTTATAATCTAACAGTAGTGCAGAGGCCTGAAACTTTTCTACACTGAGATGTCATAAATAGTGTATTTCACTCACAGTGTGGATGAACACGTCAAGTGCTCTGACCGTGTACTGAACTGTTACAGGGAGCCTCCCACGCAGCTGTGAGGGCGGGCTTCCACATGGCTCCTCAAGAAGTGGGCACACCCTACAAGAGCTGGTCCTTAACTCTCAGGGCAGGGCACGACTTGGCTGCCATCAGGTTTCGCAGAACCACATGGTAAAGGCTCTGGGCAGTGTTCATTAAATAAAGGACTAAGGGTTGGATATGTAAGAACAATTGCAAAACCAAAATCGAGAGAAAAACCTATGAAATCTGGACAGTCCATTCAAACACAAGCCCCACCACAGTCTGCACTCTTGAGTTGGCAACTATGCCACTGCCTAAACAGTACTGGCCAACCGCACGGCCGTCAGCACGGCTCATTCCTGCTCCACACACACACACTTCCTGAACACTTGCTATGTGCCAGGCACAGCTGCAGTATTTAGACACAGTAGTAAACAGAACAGACTTGGTTTCTGCTCTTCAGTTAAGAGCAAACCTTTCACATCGTCTTGGCAGTATTTTACACCTGTACAGTGAACAATACTATTTTAAGACAGCAAGGCTCTAAAGTTCAACTCAGAAATTAAGATATTTTAAGTAAATTTCACTTGGAGTATAAATTTCATGCTTAATAAAACATTAACTCTAGCACAAGAATAAAAGATTTGTAATAACTATGTCACTTCAAAACTTAGAAAAATACATTATTATTTCAACAAAATGTTTAATAAATGTATCAAAGATTACTAACAAGTTATAATAAAGACATTTCTATGGCATTATTTATACCAATCATTCCTTCCCTCACACATTTTAGAATTCTGCTTTGAAACTGGCAAACTTCCACAGTAATAAAAATAGACTTCCAATAAGATCATACTCAACAACATCACCCCAAAATGGTGCTAATGCAGCACCCAGCAGGCGTCTACATCACAAACACAGAAGTTAAAGATGGGCAGCTCATAAGCACGCGTGAGGGAAGTGCATAATGTCAAAAGCAAAGTGGGGTTGATGCTGTCCTGTGACCAGTCCTGGTTAGGAGAAAAGTAAAAATGCCTCATTGTTAACAACCTCAGAAATCTGTGATGAATGATAGTTTCTTAACTAGCCTGAAAGACACTTTCTTTTTCTATTTATTATAATCAGAGGTAGTCAAATATATGCTCAGTCAATTTGAAGCCTGTATTAGCTTTTCTCAACAGGAAGCAGCGTTGCTAACGAAGTGGTAAATTCAGCGTTAATGAGTGGCTTCACTGTTACCACCTCAGAGGTAAAGCCTTCCATGTTCTGTGCTCTCCCCATCTGTTCTGGTGTTAGGGGTTGAAGGAGGGAACAGACGCCTTCCATTTCAAGCAGCTTCATCGGTCCCCCTCAACAGCAGGGTGACAAACGATGAGAATGCCATGTCGATTTGGAGGCAGCATTCTTATTACCAGAGCAGCTTAATAAGATCTCCTAACTTCACACTCTGAACATACCAAGTCATTTCTCTCAAAACATTAAAAATACATGTGCACAACATATTTGATCTACAAAACATAGCTAGTTTTTTTTAAAAAAAAAAAAAAAAAAAAAAAGGAAAACTAAATTACACTGTTAAAACATAAAACCAGGTCTTTACCCGTCAGTTTTTCTTCACGTCTACATAATGAAATATGGCTTGACTATCCACAAATTCACAACCATCTCTACTCAAGAGAAATTACTTTTTAGTTAAGTGGCAAGGCTTTCTTAGACCTGGAAAATGACAATTTATTTCACCAACTAGAAAACCTGCCGTAAGAAATGGATTCTGCAATCAGTGTTTAGGAACAGCTAAAATTTTTCTGGGTTTAATTTTCCTATGCTATTCTGACTATAAAATGCTTCAAGTGTTTTACATAATCCTTAGGCACAGTGGAAACAATGCATCATCACCCTCTGAGGCACTGAATGAAGGATCTATAGTCCTGACATCTACTGCCTTGGACTGAAGGAGGATTGTGCTCATCCAGGAAAGAAAGCATTTGACTCATAATAATTTTACACCTTCTCAAAGTCTTCAACCACCTCTATATGGACAAGTACGTACGTACGTACAGCTGAGCTACTGGCCGCAGTCTGTTCCTCTAACAAAGAAGAAACCAAATGGAGACAAGCATTCTCATTAAATTTAAGGAAGCTAACTGGGGCAAGAGGCTTATTTCAGTGGTTAGAGCACGGGCTGCTCTTCCACAGGAGCCGGGTTCAATTCCAGCACCCACATGGCAGCTCACAACTATCTGCAACTCCAGTTCCAAGGAATCCAACACCCTCACACAAAGAAACAGGCAAGCAAAAACCAATGCACATAAAAATAAATAAATCATTAAAATATACTTAAAAATAAAAAGAAAGGAAGCCAACAACAAACTAAAACATACTATAATGGCAAATGTTTAAATTTTTTCAAATTCAGAGAACCTGAATTTAATTAATTCAAAGTAACCCTTAAGATTCTTTAATGTTTAGACAGCACTACTAAAATCCTTCTATAATCACAGAATCACAGACCTTTCCTCTTAACTGAATTTAAGCATGTTCTTTTAAAAATGCACACATTTTTTTCTAAAGCTGCAAATGGGGGTTTAAATCTACATAAAATGCACTTCAGCGTCTAGAAGCATAATGAGCTCCGCAGCTATGGCCGCCTCCAGTCATACAGCGTGAGCACGGAGAACAGTACAGAGGTCAGAGCTGTCTTCAGCATGACAGATCATCACTTACATGCCTCAAGCTAGTCTTATTGTCTCAGAAATCTCAAACATCAGTATTTTTGCAAACTATCAGCACTTGCTATAACACCCTCACTACACTACATCTTGAGGTTACTACAGAAGAAATGAGGTGATAATTGCATATTAACATAATTATTCTGTAATCCCTCTGAGCAAGCTTCCTAGGTCACTCAGTAATTCAGATTAGATACAACCTTCCTGTCATCAAATCTATGCTGTCCACTTTCTGTTCATGAATAATTCTTTTCTGATAAAAATTAGCGTAATTTCATTCTCTTATGTACATTATTAATTGTATTTATTGCAAGTAGGCTAACATTTTGTGGTACTTATTACATAAGGTCAACCTTTGTCATATGGTATAACTTCACATAAAAAGTAGTATAATTCTGCCCTCATTCTAAGTTAGTTCATTAGTAACTGTATTACACAGCTATAAATAAATTATAATGTTGCCCACTAGCTGAGTCCTAGTCAGGTTTCCCCAAACCCTATGTTCATTTACATTATCCTTAGAACACATAACAAAACCCTATGTTCATTTACATTATCCTTAGAACACATAACAACTTCAGTATGTAAGACTGGGTCAAAGAGAGAAAACCATTCACCAATTGTCATCTTTAACTGCAAAACAAATCCAAATTAACTACATTTAAGTCACTATGGCAAGTAAGTCTTGTAAGTACTATACCCAATGTAACAACACAGAAACGTAAGTTTCACCCAGATTCTACTGGAAAGGGTTCACAATTAAACTACTGAAAGCCTGTCATAGAAAGCAGAACACATAGTTAGTATGTTCGGATTATAAGGATGGAATTTTACCTTAAATTAAGAATAGCCATGAAGAGGAAACCCTTGACACCGAAGATGGTCGTCTTATACAAAAGCCAACTAAAATGGCTCAGCAGGTAACTACTGTGTAGAGGAATTTTAACCCAATAACCTGGCTGCTCTGATCACTTCCAAAGACCTTGTAGGTCTGTGTGATCCATCTGGAATACAGACCTACCACACACCTTTAATCCCTCTGGTTGGAATACAGACAGACCCTTAGTACATACCTTTAACCCCAAACATTGACATCTAATTAAAAATGACTGGATCAGAGAGATTCAACCAAACAAGACACTCCCACTCCTCGGGGACCAGCACAGAAAAGCAAGGCCACTAAGAGAGCACAGGGAAAGGCAGCGGGAAGGTGGAGCGCAGTGGCCGTTGTCCAAGCACAGCAATCTAGCGAGAAGCCCAGAGAAACCAAACTGAATCAGCCAGCGAGGAGAGCAGCGTGAGCCAGAACAGCGGAGCTGAAACAGTCAGCCAGCGCTCAGAAAGAGCTAGAAAAGGCCAGTGATTCAGCAGGAACCCACACTGACAGCAAATACATCTGGTGAATAAAAGATACTTGTACAACTTGCCAGACTGAGGAACAGCAGTGAGGATGAGGATCAAGGAAGATTTCTAACTAAGGTCCTCTCTAACATGAATGATACATGTTAATGTGACTGCATCACTAACCTGCAACAGATTGGAAACTAGGAGAACATAACTACTAGACCTTAAACACTCTCCAATTTCAAAATTATCTGAAGCAATCTTTTAGTAAGGCCTTGTAACACATCGATACAATGACTCTTGGGCAATGAAAATATAGCACCAAAGTGACTAACACGTTGAAACCACAGAGCTATCTCCTACTGTGAAAACTTTTAAGAATCCTAAGGCCAAACAGCAAACACATGTAGATAACTACAAAAATGGTGCGTACGATGGGGCACAGGATGAAACAAAAACAGTGTAGAAAGACAAATTGTGTATAGTCTTGGTTTTAGTAAAAACGGTGCAAGGCAAGATTTCCGAGCACGTCTCTCTCTCTCTGTACTGCAACCAGCACAGATAAACGTGCAGGTCAGAAGACAACTTCACGGAGTCACTTCTCCCGTTCCAACATGCAGGCCTGGGGCAGACCTCAGATCTTCAGGCTGGTAGCAAGAGCCTGTCCTCCCTGAGCCACCCACCCGCTCTTCTTTTATACAGTTATTCTACATCCTTCCACCCTACTACTTCCTGGTGTTAGAAGTAAAACTCAGAAACCAGAAATTCGGCAGGACTGTATGTTAACATCTGAGGAAATGCTGGTCTGCCTCTGTACATCTGAGCAAGAAACCTTGGCTGGGGCACAGGCCCTAGGGGTGACCCTAACTGTTATTTTGCTTAATGGATGTAGTATCAAAATGTCCTCTAAAATGTGTATCTCCACACCCATTGGTTAGAGCAGCAATCAGACCCTACCAGAGAAGTTTCTCTGTAAGTGGATAAGGGTGAACACAGGAACTCACAAGCCATCACAATGTGAGTGTCTTGGGAGCCACAAAAAGAACACCTGCATCAACAGCGGCCCCCAATCCTTCGAAGAGTGGGGGGAGCAATATTCTAGGGAGTGGGGGTGAGGGAGGACCAGCGCACAGCACTGTCCTGGACAGGACGCTGCACTTATGTGCTATCAGCAGCTGTGGCTGCCTCAACAAGACCCGTGCACAGCAAGCCAGTCAGCACTCAAGCCCAGGGGCCCTGGACAGATGACGGTGCCTGAGGAGGACAGGCAATGCTCTTTAAGCGGGTGGTCCTACGCTCTTGAATATACAGACAACACAAATTAAAACTCCGGAGAGGTGATCTAGTGTTAGAAGGAAGAGGTCAAGACAATCAAAATACATTACAAACATATAGGAGTCTCAAATAATTATTAGTATTTTTTAATTTTAAAAACCCATCATTTTTATTATAGTTAAAACCACTTATTAAAGTTTGTTTGATATTTCTTCACTGACTTGTCTGCCATTTGTAAGTGACTGTTTAAACTCTGAGGGTTTGGGGGAATTTTCCGAATACCTCTCTGGTTTTATTTCTAGTTAAAATTCACTGTAATCAGTGAGAAGATATTGAAGTATCGCTACTCTCTAAAAAAATAAATAAATACAATTAAGAAAAGTAAATCCTGAAGGTTTTGTAGAAATGTTCCATTTCAACTGATCTTCAATTCGTATAAAATTTCAAAGAGCCCTGAGCAGCAAATCTAGCATGAAAAAGACAAGCCAAGTACATTCTGAGTTCAAGTTCTTATTAAGCTATAGTAATGAGGGGTAGTGGCAGAAAAGCAAGACTGATGGACTCTATTTCAGAATACCCAGCACTGGAAGGCAGAGGCAGGAGGATCTCTATGAGTCCAAGGCCAGCCTGGTCCACAGAGTGAGTTTCAGGCCAACAGGGCTATTCGGTGAGACCCTGTCTCTGAAAACAAAACCAAAAAACAGCAAAGAAAACAAAACATTGTGTAAATGTAGCACAATTTCTGTATCCATTCCTCTGCTGAGGGACACCTGGGTTGTTCCCAGATTCTGGCTAGTATGAATAAAGCTGCTACAAACATAGTTGAGCAAAAGTCCTTCTTGTGCACTTAAGCATCTTTTGGATATATGCTTAGGAGTGGTGTAGCTGCATCTTGAGGTAGCGCTATTCCTAGTTGTGTAAGAAAGCAACAGACTGATTTCCAAAGTGGTTGTACAAGTTTACATTCCAACCAGCAACCAGAGGAGGGTTCCCCTTTCTCCACATCCTTTCCAGGATGGAGGAGCAGCCTTACCAGGCCACAGAGGAAGACAATGCAGCCAGTCCTGATGAGATTTGATAGGCTAGGGTCAGAGGGAAGGCAAGGAGAACCTCCCCATCAGTGGACTGGAGGAGGGGCATGGGAAGAGAAGAGGAAGGGATTGTGGGAATGAGAGGGCATGTGGGACAGGGCTACAGCTGGGATACAAGGTGAATAAATTGTAACAACTAAAAATTAAAAAAAATAAAGGAAAAGAGAAAACAAAACAAGAGCAAATCTGAATAGTAGAGTCCAATTCATAAAACTCCTAGAAGATGGCATGAGATATGGATTCTTATCTTTGATATCAAAAGCATAGGAGCAGGGAGAGAAATGAGTAACACAGACTTTATCAAAATAAAGAACTTATGCAAGCACTGTGGCCTCCACCTTTTTCCCCAGCACTTGGGAGGCAGAGACAGGCAGCTCTCCAAGTTCAAGGCCAGCCTGAGCTACAGAGCAAGCTCTAGGAGAGCCACAGAGGGAACCCACATCTTGAAAATGTACCTGTGTATTAAGGAGCTTTATTTAAATGCATTAGAATAAATGTTAAATAGTCAAGGTAAATGGAAGACAACCAACAGATCTGATCAAATTGTCTGTTTAAAGAAGATCTAGAAATAGCCAACAAGCCAATGAAAACATGTTTCACTTTATGGTCACTAAGGAAATAAAAATCAAGGCCTCAAAAAAATACTCATAAGATCATTATAGATTAATATCCGTTATTAATGTTATCCATTATAATAATACATTATTATATAATAGGTATTCTGTATTAGCATTAGTTATTAATATAACAAAAACAACACACTAGAAACATCCAGTGTAGAGAAAACTGCGAGATCAGAGACCCTCACACCCTGATGACAAGGGAAGCGCCCATCTTTGGTTCTGAAATGGCTAAATGAAACCATGTGACCAGCTGCTCAACACCTAGACAACATACCCAGCAAAAAGGAAAACTTGCGTTCAGAGAACTTGTTCTTCAATACCAGCGATTATACCCAGAACCCACAGATTGGGCTCGTACTAGAACACTGAACTGTACCGCACACCCAGTCTTTACCTTTTGAGAGACTGTCCCACCAACTTGCCCGGGGTTGGCCTTCACCTCACTTGGCAGTCCAGGCATGCCTTTAACTTGCAACCGAGCTTGGGCTCCCAAAGTGATGGAGCTGCACCATGGAGCTGCACCACGGAGAAACTCACATGGAGATATTTATAGCTTGTATTTACAAAAGCCAAAAGATGGGAAAACCCAACTGGCCAGCAAGCGATGAATGGATAATGTGCCATATCTACAATGGAATGCTCTTCAAGCACAAAGAGAGACAAACGCAAGCTACAGCTCGGATCAATAAGCCAAGTAGAAGTCGCTAATCACAAGCGGTCACTAACTGAGCTTTTTCATATAAAATACACAGAATAAGAAAATTTATCCAGAGACGGAAGTAAACATACCAAGTGATAATGGAAGGAAAGAACAGGAAATGATCATTTGATAGACATGCATTTTATGGGGTGACCAAACAATTTAGACACTTTACAAGTTGACGATTGATCAAAAATGTAAATACACTACACATCACTAAAAATGCTTAATTATATGTTATGTGAATTTCATTTCAATTCTTAAAGAGAAGAGCAATCATAAAATGTGGTACATCCTGTCAATATCCAATATAGAAGAAATTTTTACTTCCTAGATCTCACCCAGCCTAACTCCAAATCACACAACAGGTTCTTTGTAATGCAAATTACCGAGATGCCCCATAGTGTGGTCTTTCTCTTAGGAACAGGTGAAAAACTTTCTGGCTAGAGAGCGCTCAACAGAAAAACAGAAGCCAGGCCAGGGGTAACATCCTAGATAAGAGAGACATCAGTAACAGTAGGTGGGGATCGAGCTCCATGGCAGTCATGTGTGGAAACCTGGTCCCTCATGCAGCAGCATGACCAGGCAGTGAGAAGCGAACACATGAAGGGCATTGTCTTGGGTGGCAACTCCAGCGTACTCAGGCGCTGCTCTCCCTACAGCCATGTGATGCTTGAGCTGTGCCGCAAGGACCAAAGCCTGAGCTCTGGCCTTCGTAGCCTGTGCCGCCCAGGATCTGTGCTCGTCTAAGTGAGCCAGTCCGAGGCGTCTATGGCAGCGCTGCAAGCACTGCTAAGACAACAGGTTAGTCCAGCACGAGGACAGAAAAAGGCCAAATAATGTCTCACGGACACTAGAGCGCATGTCATTAAGCTCGCCTGTAATGCAGATAAACTGAGTCAAGGGGAAGGGACTGCACGTGGCATTAAAGTACTTTAGATCTCGATTCTCTGAAAAGATTAAAACAATTTAATTAAATTAAAATCTTACAGACAAGCACGTAATCCTCAAGGGGAAGTCTCCAAAGTGTGCTCTGAGGACCACTAGGGATCCCCAAGGCTCTGCACAGAGTCCTCAAAATTAAAGCAATTTTCACACTAACACCTTCCTTGCCTTTTTCATTCTCATTCTCTCCTAAGTGTATAAGAGAATTTTCCAGAGGCTGTATGTCTTGTTACATCTCAACATACTTTAAAATAAAAAAGTGTAAGAACACCGAGGTTTTCAATTAAGACATTTAAAGGATTTTTCAAACATAAAATAATGTTATTGCTCTCACTAAATCACAATGTAGAGATAGCACTATGTGTGCTGGCATGTTCTGAGTACTTACGCACCGTCTGCTCACATCCACGTGTAACGTTCTCACCTGCCTGGGGACACATGGACTGTCACACTGGGAGAGCAAGGGGCAGCAGGGCCACCAAGCATTCTCTGAGACACAGCCCTCATCGTACCTGGAATGTCAGCTGCACCACAGTGGAGAGACACACACACCACACAGACCAATCAGAATTTAAAGGATTCTAGGAACAAATAGTTTAAGAAATGACATAAAAACAGAAAACTGTATCATGAGGATACTGATTCTACATCACAGTAACAAATAAATTCAATTTTATAAAACTGACAATGCAGGCAAACATTTACGGTTCTTGTGTATATAGACTCACATGTCATGTGAATTAGTGCACAGTGGCCCTGACCAGGGTGAGCCCACCAAAGACAAAACACAGAAGGAGAAACAGCTCTGTGCAGGTGTGGCCACCTTACTTACGACAAGCGACACCACTGAGGCAAGAGTCTTTTCAGTACATATAAAATGTATGTCCATAAAAAGGTGACGCAGTATGTGAAAGTCCATCCTGGTCGACTAGTAACGCTGCTAGGAAAGCTTCTCACCTGTACTGCTAATGGTGTTGGCGACACAACTGTCCTGTGGATTGGAGGTGCTCAGCACTTGGTGGACTGTATGCTACTGGTAGTATCCCTAACCGGATGCACCGGATCCTTTCAGTTGTGAAGACAAAAAATGTCTCCAAGCACCAGCAGAGAGAGGTGTTGGCTGAGAAGCGCTGCTGTAAACCTAAGGATGATGCACTACCATCCTCCGATCAGGAACAATAAACGGAACACGAGAGGCACTGGCTAGACACGGAAGACCGACTCACTACTCTAAAGTTAAGGCCTCTGGGTCACAAAGGTGGCGACAGGACACTCAAAGTCAAGCCACAGCAGGCTCCCGCTATGTTTACGGAACAAAACAGCTTCTACCTAGAAGGAAGAAAGCTCAGAGAAGGGGCAGCGGCCCCGGGTGAAGAGAGACAGGGAGACTGTAATGAACAGGCAAAGCAGGGCTGCGAAGTCAGGAGCACACACTGCCCTCACCCAGTATCTGCCCCTCCCAGGGCAGCCCCCAACTGACTACTCACTCCAGCTCCCCAGGAGCCAATGACCTCTCTGACTCCCTGGGCGTGTGCTATGCACACCCACACAAATATACACTGCTTTTTTTGTTGTTGTTGTTGTTGTTGTTGTTGTTTTTTAATACACACACAAAAAGACGAGTTTCATAAAAGGCCAGCTTACTGAACAAGTGACAAACCAGGCAGGACTGAGAGGTTGGGCGTCCAGCACCGGTAAGGAAACGGGAGTCACGACAGAGCTGGTGAGACCACACACCGGGAAACAACTCAAGTGTCAGTGCTGATTTCCATCCCACACACACCAACGATCCAAGCACAGCTCCACGCGTGTGCAGCATGCTGACAACAGCCGCACACAGCCACACATTCTGTAGGGAAGCCGTCAGTTAACAGGAGAAGCACAGCCCCACCTGACACACGGCCGACAGGAGACACTGTACACCGGCAGCTGCGTAAAAGCTGTACAGCAGCTAAAAGGTGTCGTCCTCGAAGCCAGGCAATGCTCCTCTCAAAGAAAGGCCTGGCGACCAGGAAGGAAGGCAGGGTGCCCAGGCAGGGAGATCTGTCCCTGTGGTCATGAGGCGCCTGCTCTGTGGCAACCCGGAAAACCATGCCCTGCAAACACTATTCCAGCAGTACAAGTCTTCTGGTGCAGTAAAAGCATGTCTGAAAACATAATTCACTTCCCATACTTCAACTACACTTTGTCTAAGTACATGACAAATGAATAAAAGTGAATAAAAGATCTTAAAAGTAACTGTTGGAGCCCTCAATATTCTGTAAGAAGACATAATTAAGAATATTTAACCGTTTTCCAAACGTTTACCTTAATTACCTAAAATAACCATCTCTTAGCTTTATAAGAAAATATAAAATGTTCACCTTCAAAACGACTACTATAAAGAAAACTTTAAAATGTTTTCTAATACAAAATTATTTTTCACATTTAGACTAAGATCTTGCACTGAGGCTGAATGGCAGATGGTATCTGAATTAGCTGCAGGTCTCTTGCAAAAGACAGCATACTTCCCTACCCTTTAAACTCAGCGTGATCTTATATTTTATATTTTATGGCATTTTTATAAACCGTATTTTAGAATACCAATAAGTATTTACAAACAAGAATCAAACACAATATCAAGTTTCTTGTCTTAGAGAGTTTCCTCCATGGCTGTAATCACGTATAACAATGCACAGTTAACAATCTAACCATTTTCAAGCCATGTAGTGCCACCAAGTGGCAACACTTATTTTTTCTAAAACACCTCAAGTTATTGAAAGTTAACTACAGGATTTATCAAAATGGGCGAGGGAATCAACCTTACAACTTTGTCAGAGTTTAGAAATCAAACCAGGTCTTTACTTCTTAAAGAAGTGTATGGTGCCTTCCAAGAGCTCTGGGACGACTACATAGCACTGCCACACTGAGCGCTCCCGGCGCCTCAACCCACACTTCCCCTCCTTGCTTTCGACACCAAGGCGGCACAGCCAGGCCACGGGAAGCCTTTCTAGCACATGCTGCACAGCGACAACCGAGTCGCACAGGCTGGGTGGTGTAAAAGGACACAGGGACTGTGTCACAGACCTGGACCCTGGAAATGCAAAGCCAGGTGTGGACAGCTGAGGCAGAGCAACTGCCCTGGCCTGTGAACAGCCATCCGTTCCTTCCTTCACATCCGTGAGCGTACTGGAACCCAGGTGACCTCATCTCACAACCAGCCACCACACGGGCCACGTCTGTGCTACCATCCACCTTAATCTGAGGGCAGGGAAAAGGCCTCGTGTCTGCAGGGGATTAGGAAAAAATCACAATTCAATCCAAAACAGTACATTTTCTGTATGTGACATTTTTATGAGTGTATTTTCTTATTTAAAAGAATAAAAAAAATTAAATCCCAGAATGCTATTTTAAATTATTACATTTTACCAACTTATTATTTAAATTAATGTAAATTAACTGAATTCAGAATTTTAAATTAACTGAAACGTTAGCATGGGATTGTAAGAAACAGCAAAGCGGTGGTTATCATAAAGCTCACGTGCAGTTTAACTGTAACACACGTAGTGGTAAACTTCAAACCACGTTCCTCAACACTCTTTCTCTGTGTGGCCTTTACAATGCTCTTTAGACACACTCCGTGTATTCTGCCCAAATGCATGTGTGGGCCACCTCGCACCTGGCCGTCTCTAGCTCTGACTAGAACATCCTACATGAAGGATGACAGCACTCTGGCCCTGTTCTCTCCGTAAGGCAAGTGCTAACCCTGGACTCATGTACACACCTCCAACCATGGCTCAGCTCTGACACAAGGCAAGCTTCCTGAGAACACAAATTCTGCTGATCACTGACGGACACGCCCTTGCATGTACAGCAGCCCCAAGCATCTGGCTACCTTTCATGTATGTATAATGGAAACAAAACCCAAAGAGCATCACCTATTTTCAGCACAACCCAGAGTCCTCTTCTCTTAGAGACAGGTGGCATCCAACGTCTGTCTGACCCTAGGCGCTGAGCTGACAGGCACACAGCACCAAGCTCAGCCCTTCTGCAGTCACTGCTCACCTTCCTTGCTCACACTCCTAGTGTGCCCTAGTCCCTGGGCCTGCACATGTGGTTTCCTGTCTGGAGTCCTCTTCTCTCGTCAGCTCTCACTCACACAAGCCTAGCTATCCTTAGCCCCTCAGACAGCTAGGGCTGCTTTCTACCTCCGTATGGCCAGGCTCTTTGTAGCGTGTTCTCTCACAGCTGTCTTCCAACGTCCGGCTGATGACTAGTAATCATCCTCCTCTCTCACCTACAAAATGCCAGGAAAGGCTTCCCCATGGCGCGCACGGACAGAAGCCACAGCCGCTGCGGGATGGGTTCTGAGCCATCACAGTGTTGGACAGCATAAGTGGACATGCTGAGGAAAATAAGCTAACTGTAGACACATGTAAGGCCTAGGGCCTGTCAGGAAGTAAAGTTCTCCTTATTAACTGCAATGGCTCCAGCCGCCAGCATGCTCACCAGCACCAACTCAGCTGATAGCTATGCAGCCTGGTAAACAGGATGTGACAACGCACGTCTCCTCTCACGGCTGCACAACGCCAGCACCTTACTCACATGCCTCAACTGATATGTGCCATGTATGTAATTTATAATTTACAACAGTGTAAAATAAAGACAAAAGATTGTTGAGGAAAAAAAGGCAATTTATTCCAAGCTCCCAAGTTAAAAAATTATTAACTGCCTTAATTTCTCTTTAGATAAAAATGGTCTCTAATGTATTTCAGTTTGGGGGATGAGTCTCTCATTTTGATATAGAAACAAGAGGGCTTTTAGACAATGGTTCTAATACTGGCCATTACTATTTCTTGAGGATGAATCTTGCCTGTCCCTAGTTTAACTTGTAACTGTGACAGATAAGGCAGGCTTTTATCTTCTCTTATGTCAGTGTCGTAAGAATGAAATAAGCGCAGGAAGAGTGGTGGATCAGGGATGTAGCTCAGTAGCAGAGGACATGCTTGGCAGTCTAGTCCCATCCCCATGGCAACGCCTCCAAACCTTATCACTAGAGCTCCGCCTCACGCAACGGCCTTCTCCTAAGCTCTCCACGCACACCTCCCGGACACTGGCAAGCACATATATTTCACTGAACAAAACAAACCAGAAGTCACGGATTCTGTCACATTCTAAAGGGATGGCTAAACACATCCTCCTTGCAAAGAGCAAAGTTATCCTCTTTGGCAGACATTTTGGGGTTGTTGATAGCCACACTTCCACACACACAATCACTCAAACAGAGCATTTTGCACACAACTATTTTCTTACAAATCAGTGTCCACCCCAAATTTACATGTTGAAACTCTGGGCTCCAGTACCTCAAGACAGTATCTGGAAAAGGCCTTGAATGAATGGTGTTAAATTAAATTGATGGGCAGGCCCCAGCCCAGTCTGAAACATCTCCTTCAGAGCACACTGGCACATATGAAATGACACCAAAGATAGGCAAATACAGAAAAGGTCCAAAATATAAAGCCAGACAACGACTAACTACAAGTCAAAGCGCCAGGCCTCAGGGCAAACTACACCTACAAATCCCATCATCCCACATTGCCTGTGTTGAGAATGTGAGAAGGCAGAGCTCTACTGCTGAGGCCACTGTCTGTGCCATGTATGGCAGCCCGAGCACACAAACACATTGAAACATGTTCTCAAACTTTGTAGGAATGTTCAACTGAAACGTAAAGATATTAGTGGTTTCTCTCTCTCTCTTTCAAGACAGAGTTTCTCTGTGGAGTCCTGGCTATCCTGGAACTACTGTGTAGACCAGTCTGACTTCCAACTCATAGATCCCCCTGCCTCTGCCTCATGAGGGCTGGGATTAAAGGCACACATCACAGTACCCAGTCCAATACATTTGTGATTTCTACCCTCTGAAAATACCAAACTAAAGTCGTCTCTACCACACTAAATGTTGCTACAGAGTACCTGCTAAATTATATAAACTGACTTGCCCCCAAAAAGCAGTGGTCCCTGCCTGCACATATCCCTACAAACCAAAACAGCAGTGAAGGAAATCCCAACTTGGATAGGCATCCATGTCAAGGAACAGCTTAATTAGATATGATATAAAAACATGGGAATATCCATTTTGACCCATGTTTCAGAAAACTTAGTCCTAGACCCCATAGTAAAGGTCCTTTCTGTGCCTGGAACAGTTCCAGTTCAGTATTAAAAGCCCTAGATGTGCTGCAGAAAAAAAGATTTAAACTTCTGCAAGAGACACATGTACAGTTCCCTGCCCTGAGATCAGATTCTGTGTCATTAAGCCATTAAGGCTTCTGGTAGCCCACAATGGCCTCAAACTCTAGCTTCCAGCACCCAAGTACTGAGATACCCAGTGTACACTACCAAGCCCAGCTCCATTTTTATAAACAGATGGTCAGAATCACCTAGGTCAGCGGTCAAAGATGTCTGCACTTGAAGACCTTTTTAAAAAGTACTGATACTCAGTCCTCGTCTAAAAAATTCCAATCTAAATCACTGTTTTGTTTTGTTTTGTTTTGTTGGAGACAGGGTCTCTTTGTGTTGCCTTAGACGCCATAGAACTGACTCTATAAACGAGGCTGGCCTCAAACTCACAGAGATCCACCCTCATCTGCCTCCTGAGTGCCCAGATAGAAGGCGTGAGCCATCACCTGGCCTAATCACTCTCAATATAGCACATATGCACACACGTGCCTGTGTGTCATCTCCTGTGACAAGCAGCTATGAGATCTACAATCCAAGTATCATGTAATTGTCACATTTTGTGATTAATGTGAAGTACAACCAGATAATGTATCTGTAAGAAAGCATCAGAAAATATCACTTAATTCTGTCTTAATTCTGATAGAGTCAAGTTGGCAGACAAGAGTAAGCATCACAGAAGTCCACAGTGTATATGGAAATGTACAGATTCTATGCAATCCCCCCATTAGCATCCCAAGGACATTTTTGTTAGAATATACAAACTCATCCTAAAATTCATATAAAAATCTCACTGGACAGGGACTGGGCAGAAGGCTCAGAGGTTAAGAGCACTGGCTGTTCTTCCAGAGGATCAGGGTTCAATTCCCAACACCCACATGGTAGCTCACAACTGTCTGCAACTCCAGTTCCAAGGAATCTGACACCCTCACACAGACATTACATGCACACAAAACACCAATGGACATAAAATAAAAATAAATAATTTTTTAAATTCTCAACAGGTAACAAACAACTGAAACAACCTTAAAATCAATAAGGTCAAATACACAAGGTCTAAATATGTAGATCATTTGGCAGAATGCCTGCTCAGCAGGACCAAACCCTGGTTCAAGCCCAAACACTGCATAAACCAAGTGTGGTAATACCAGGTGAGAGGCAGGATTTATCACAAGTTCAATGTCAACTTCAGCTGCATAGCAGGTTCAAGGACAGACTATGCTAAAACTACAACTTCTTAGAAGAAAATGAGGGGAAAGCTTCATGACATGAATTTGGCGATAATTTGGATAATTTCTTGGGAGTGTGATTCCAAAAGCAGACAAATGTGGAAGTGGAGAGATTATATTACATCAAACCGTTATACTTTTCTTCAACAAAAAAAGTCAACAGTGAGTTAACCTCTCAGATGTGAGAAAACATTTTCAAGTCATATACGTGACTTGAAATACCCAGCATATATAAAGAACTTTCACAACCCAGAAGCAACACTCACCCAATAATCTCTTTTTAGTGAGCAAGGAGTCAGAATAGACATTTTCCCAACACATACACAAATCCCACCAAGCACATGAAAATATGCTCGGCATCATTAATCATCAGCCAATCCTGCAATAAGATCTGGCTTGGCAGCTCAACACTGCAGAGGCTATAGCATAACAATCACTTGCACAGGAGCCTGAGGCCAGTTTGAGATTACAGCAAGGCTCCAACACCAACAAACAAAACTGCAAGGAGACATCACCCCACTACCACCAGGACAGCTGCTATCAACAGCTAACACCACCATATACACACTCAAATCGGAAAACACAAAGAATGAGCAAAAACGCAGAAAAAGAAGCATCTGTACACTGTGACACCATCAAGTGGTGTGACACCACAGCGAACAATATGGTGGTTCCTCAGGAAACCGAGGCTGGATTACACACCCATGTGTATTAGTCACAAGCTGTAGACCCACCTGTCCACTGATGACAAAATGTGACATGTACACCCAATAGCCTTAAAAAGGAGTTTGGCAAAGCACAACAGGGAAAAACCTTAAGTACAAAGTGAAATAAGTCACTTATAAAAAGAAAAGTATGTGATGACTGTGTACAGCTGCTTGTTTGTCAAGCTGCTCTGCTATTGAGATTCAGCAGAAAAACCTGTTTCCACCCTGGCCTTCACCTTCACCTTGAGACAGATATAAGCAGGTGCTTTTGCCAAGTTCCTTTAACTTGTTTGTGTGACCTTGGACCATATCTGCTATGGGGAAGTGGTTTAAGAAAACAAGTTTGGCTGTTCCACAAACCCCTTCCTTGTATTGATGTGACTTGTTTTGCTTTGCCTATAAAAAGGAATTGTGGAATAAACTCTGCAGTTTCTATTGACAGCCTTCTGGAGCTAATCCCGTGTGATCTGTGTTATTTTTTTTCAATTCTCACTCCCCACTTTGCCAGCAGGGTCCAGCAAATGACTCTCTTTAAGTGATAATTAATATCAGTAAAAAATTAACAATTTCTGTGTCTGGAAAGCAATTACATATCTGTGTTTTCAAAATAAAAGAAAGATGGGGGTACATAAGCATTTAAATGAGATTAACATAGGATTTTATTTGTGCTTAGCTTTTGTGTTGTTTGGTTTTCGTTGAGAGGGTCTTGCTATTTAATTCTGGCTGTCCAGGAATTGTTCTATAGACCAGGCTGGCCTTGAACTCACAGAGATCCACCTGCCTCCCGAGTACTGGGATTACAGGGACCACCAAGCCCACCCCATTTTTAATATCTTATTTTACATCTATTTTAGTGCTGTAGAAGTGCTGTAACAATTTCCATCTTGTTAGTTACAAAACAAAGATTGAATTAATCCTTATAAAATATTAGTAACAATGCCTGGTACTGAATAAATGTTAAATAAAGTAAGCTTGGGTACCATCACTTTACTAAACCAGGCAAAAAATATGTAAAAGTTTGGCAAGGGTAAAAAGAACAAAAACTATGGAATTTCTGTTACACAAGTAAATCTGGGGCATGGTGGCACATACCCTTTATTTGGGGGAGTCAGAGTACATCTGTGAATTCAGTGGCCTGTCTGGTATATGTAGCACGTTCCAGTCCAGCTGGAGTAATACAATGAAATGCTGTCTCAAATATTAAAAAAATTAAAAACAAAACAAACAACAACAACAAAAAACCCCACCATCTACTAAAGAGAAGGCTCAGCAGTCAGGAGCCCTGGTTGCTCTTGCAGAGGACAAAGCACCCACATGGTGGCTCACAACTGTCCTTAACCACTGCTCTGGGGGACTCCACACCCTCTTCTGGCCTCCAAGGGCACCAGGCATGCATGTGGTATGCAGACATAAATACAAGCAGAATACTCATATACATAAAATAAAATATTTTTAAAAATAGCAAATCTAAGCTTACCATGGTCTTACTTTTTAATCAGAGAATCCAAAATATAAAAAGCTGTGAAGCTGCACAAGCCGTTCTAGGAGGTGTCAACATGTTGTGCCAAAAACAAAAAGGTCTGTTTCTGTGCAGGAATCTAATAAAAGCTGGAATAAATCTGTTTTCAACAATCTTTAGATCAAATACTAATAAACAAAGTAAGAGGAACACAATAATGATCTCTCTTAAGCCTCAATGCCCTCCTGCACTTCAGCTCACAAGGCTTGGACCCTTTCAAGCTCAATATAACTCAGCTCTTGTTTGTTCCAAACACTCACCTTCCCTATGGTTCCAATCTGTGAGCGCAATTCCACTGCCAAATACAGAAACCTCTGTCATCCTAACTGCTGCCTGAACTTCCCTAACCCCAGCTCTGCTAAAGTAAATACCAAAGCTCCTTTATTTTGCTGTCGACTCTCAAATGCAACCACATGTTCTGACAGTCCATCTTGAGCACAATCTAGCACTCCTGTGCCCTGTTTTCTACTTTTTCACTATTTTGCCAGAGATGTTTAAGATAGAGTATGGCATATGGCCCTGGAATTAAAACCAGAACAAATGTAATTGTAAATCAGATGTAATTGCATCACTTCTCCACATACACTCCTTCAACTGCTAATTACTATTCTGTTAATCTAAACTCTTTAAATGGCTTATATGAGCCAAGTAAAATGGCTCCAGCCTATTCTCTATTGCTTGGCACCAAGCACTAGCCTCTCCCCACCCCCAATTCATCTCCCTATGAACTCCCATTGAGAGAAAGGGGGCGGGATGTCTTGTTTCCACCAATTTTCCTTTTTCTTACCTCACTTCTCAAGCTGCCTCTTCTGCAAACACCGTCTGTGGGACCCTGCTGTTAAGGTTGAAGTCTAGCTCAGACAGCCTCAGAGCTCAGTGTAAGATGACTGGCTCCCTCTCCATTTGATGGGGGAGGGGGGAAGAGACCAGATCTTCCAATGACAGTCACGTGGCCCTCAGAGAGATTCCTGAAAATAACCACCCTATGCTAATGAGCTGTCTTGGTGTCTTGGCTTTCAATCAATGACCTTTTGAGCATACCTGGAGTTCCTCCCCCACCCACAGGGTAATTAAGAACTGCTTTCCTCTTAAGATAGGACTGTGTTGTTAAATGTAGATGAAGCATCCCTGGCGCCCACAGCACCAGAGAATAAACACATTCACCCCTAAAATTCCTCCCACTGCCCAAGGTGTGTAAGTCCCTGTTTCGCACTAAGGAGGCAGCAGCACCTTTTTCACCATGGCAGGGAGTTCTTTTCTCCAAAGAACTCATGGCTGGATCCCCCAGAGCTTGGCCATGGCCACTTAGGCAGCCCATCAGAGCAGCTGCCAGCTCAGCTGGCTGCTGCCATCTCTCTCTCGCTGCTTGGCCCACCACAGTTCAGTTCGCAGGAGCAGAAGCAGGAGCAGGCGGCTGCTGTTCCTAGAACAGCCATTTGTCTGTCCCAACTATGCTGGCTCCCACCTCTACATCTCTCAGTTTCAAACTCATGAAGCAGCCACTGATCTGCCCAAGTCAGGCCAGGGCCTCGGTGGCCGCCTGGCATGTGTTCTGGATCCCTGAGCTCCTGACCCTGGATTCACCCTTTCTGTCCAGGGAGCCCACTTCCGGTTCCATTCCTGCTTCTTCGGTGGGTCCAAGCTTCCCGACTGAGTACCAGGCTCCTACAGGGCTCAGGAGGACAGCCCCCTGAAGGTTTATTTAGATGAATCTCGACATTTCCCTACATTTCCATTTGTCCCTTCTGTGGGAGGCCTGCAATATTTCCACTTAGTCTGAAGAGAATTTAGACCAATCCCAGAACTTGCAAGGCTAAATAGAGTAATCCTGGAGAAATAAAGTAAAGTCCAGGGGTGGCCTGGACGTGGGGACAAGACCATCCCCAAAATTAAACAACTACATACTTGGAGAATGGTATTGTCTTCGATGCTTGAGAACAGACTGAAGTCCTAAAGCCCACTTCCTGTTTTCAGAAGCAAGGCTGTATCCCAACACTAATCACCAACGACTGTTACCTACCTAGTCATCTTTCTCCCCAAGTTTAATGACTAACATCGAGGACCGACGAATTAAAAGCAATTTAACTACAGTAACAAATTCAGCAATTTAACTACAGTAACAAATTCAGGTAACAGTAAGTGAACCACCTGATAGTTAGAAACATTTTACAAATGGATAGTCATATGGTAGCAAGGCCCACAATCCTTAGACTAGGAGCCCGACTAGATGTCAAATATCAGCTTTAATAGTTTTCTCAAAACAAAGTATGGAAGAGGTCAAAAGATGTGGGTTCCAGCTTTGCAATTATCCACCTGGCCTTGAGCTAGTCACTTAGCATTTCTGAACCTCTGACTGTTAGGGTCTCCCGGTAGAAGAATACCTTGGTAAATAGAAGCCAAGAAGTACCACAAAGGTCATACCATGTAAAGACCCCACACAAGAGGTTCATGGGGGGAGGAAGGCAAGAAAGGCTGCCTCTGAGCAGGGACAAGAGAGAGAGGGAAAGACAGAGGGAGTGTGTGTGATGATGGGGGCTTTATGTGACTTGCAACCATAGTAAAAGGTGTCACATTTGGCAGCTGGTGATGGCTGCTGGCGCTGAGTTGCTGAAGGTCAGACTGGTTCCTAACAATGACATTAACTATAAAAGTAAAATAATTACATATCACTTTGAAGACTTTCACCACATTATTTTTGATGAGTTCAAAGTCAGACTTGTTTAAACAATTGAAAAAAAAAATTAACCATCCAAATAATTCCTCTACTTTACTACAAT
Organism: Meriones unguiculatus; assembly: GCF_030254825.1. Lineage (NCBI taxonomy): Eukaryota > Metazoa > Chordata > Mammalia > Rodentia > Muridae > Meriones > Meriones unguiculatus. The sequence continues at coordinate 177,440,215 of NC_083351.1, forward strand.
ATAAACCATCTAGGAATGCGTTTCTAAGCCAGGTGTGGTGCACTGCGCTGTAACCCCAGCACCCAGGCAGGAAATGGGGAGAGCACCAAGTATGAGGCCACCCTATCCTATGCACTGAGGCCTGTCTCAGAACCACAGTAAACTTGGCATCATGAATATCAAGTTAAATGAAACCTTCACAAAATAACTCCTGATATTAAAACTTTACTGCAAGCCTCCCTCTGCCCATAATTTTCCACCCCCAATCAATAAAAACAGTTTTTTCCCCGAGGGCTGCATTCAAAGATGAAGAATCTGAAAATGGGGGACAACTAGAGACCTCATCTAAAATCTGTAGATGAGCAAATTGAACAGTGTCCACAAGAAAGCACACACTTTAGTCAGGGTTAGCTGCTCAACAGTAACAACAAAAATCCTTCTAGAAATAGGAACAGCAGGAGAGTGGGTCAGTACCCAACTCTGTATTCAGCTGGCACTGCCAAAGCTGCCGTGAGGAAAGGACACAAACTGATCCCGGTGGGGAAGAGCCTCTTCCTGCTTTGGACTTGCCACAGGCCAGGCTAGCAAGGTGCCTAAGCTACAGTCATCAAAAACACAAGTTCGAGACCACGGTGCTTCAGTCTCTCCCTTCATTTTTACCTTCCAGAAATGAGGGCGCTGCCTTCCCCTCCTACATACAGGCCCGCCCCTCTCTCTTTACTTAGTAACATCTTTTTAAATCTTTTGTTTTGTTTCGGACACCCGGTTTCTATCTGTGACAGCCCTGGTGGTCCTTAAACCCTCTTTGTACACAGGGCTGTCTCCACACTCTCAAAGATCCCCCGCCTCTGCCTCCCAAGTGCTGGGATCAAAGGCGTGTGTCACCACGCCCGGCTAGATCTTTTTAAATCTTCAGTTTACAGAAATAACTAGCAAAAAATCCAAAGAGAATATTTACAAAGCACAGTAACACCTTTGCATGGAAACTATAATAATAATAAAACACAAGAAATCAATGACGCTCAAGTTAACTTCAAGTCTGAAGGTAAGGTTATTTCTTCAGTGGGTCAGAAAACTGCAGGAACATTCTTGTTCCACTGCTCCCCTAGGCTGCCCTCACTGGCACTCCCCAGCCAAACAGCAGCAGGACACCAGTGCCCACTCAGACACAGTCCTGAACCGTGCTTGGAAAAGAACTGTTCTTAACCTATGCTGCACAAACATTCACTGAGCACACACACTATTTCCAGGCCCACGAAAAATAAGTGAGACTTGGCCGGCGCCAACCTTCAACAAGGTCACGGTCAGGTAAGGGGCCCACAGTGCTGCTCTGAATGTCTGAATGCTCTGTCACTGTGGGGGTCCACACCAACTCACTCTCCCTGCCTCACTGCCTCAACACAGAAGCTCTCGTAGTTTTCCACTACGGCTCAGCGCCATGCCCCTGTCACGATGGGCACAGATTAACCCTTGGGAACTATGAGCCCCAACTAAATGCTCACTACTCATTTCTATTTTATTTATTTGTTTGTTTCTTGAGACAGGGTTTCTGTGTGTAGCTTTGACTGTCCTGGACTTGCTTTGTAGACCAGGCTGGCCTCTAACTCACAGCAATCCTCCTGCCTCTGCCTCCCTGAATGCTTACTTTTATATGCTGCCCTGACCCTGGTGTCATTTCACAGCAATCGAAACTCAGACAACAACGTACTACGTAAGGCCAGGCCTGGCTCCTTGTTTATGAGACAACCCCAGAAACACCAACTCTGCAGACAAAACGCTATACCTTTTGGTAAGAATGCTGGCAATGCCTCTAACTCTATGGCACAGCTAAGTACTTATATGCCACCATACAGAGAGCTTCCACTTTCTTCTGCTGGTGGCAGAGAACAATAAGAGGGACAGGAGTCTGAAAAGGGGTAGAAGAAATAAAGGCAAATGAAAACAAAGGTTTACAGAATACACAAACAACGTTATATTCATACAAGAGAAATAATGGCATTCTCACAACATGAAACAAAAACATCAAAATTAAGACTTTTTTTTAAAAAAAGCACTAGCTATAAAATTCTATGTACATGAAGTTCAAAAACAGCTAAAACTAAACCAGGCCAATGGAATTTAGCAAGGCTTACCTCAGGGGGAGGCTATTAGATTGAGAAGAGTTAAGGAACTTTTCAAGATAATGAAAAATTCTGTATTTTTATCTACACGAGTGGGTCAATGCAAATTTCAACATGGTCATTCAATTCTGTACTTTAAAGTTCACAGGACACTAAACATTAAATATAGTATGACAAACAAGAAAAGTGCCTATCTCAGTGTTGCCCAATTTCAAATACGCCAAGCTTCTGTCAGCAAACGTGCAAGCGGAGAGGGAAGGCTTTTAGAGGCACTGCGTGTTTAGCCAGCAACTGAAGCAGGCTCGGGGGCGGACCTTCACGCACTGCCAGCTTCCTCTCCACTGCAAGAGGCTCCGAGAGCTCACCAATGTGCTGCTCTTTCTGCCCTGTAGTCTAAGGCCGTGTTCACTTACTGATGACGGATTTCTACCACTTCAAAAGCTTCTACAAAGTGTGATGTGTGATTCTTTCACACATCAGACACAAAATAACACCAAAACTAAGTTTTTAAGTCAACAGTCTTAGCTCCCCATGGTAGCACACACCTGTAATCGCAGCACTCAGGAGGCAGAAGCAGAAATCTGTGTGAGTTTGAGGCCAGCTTGGTCTAGAAAGTGAGCCCAGGACAGCCAAGACACAGAGAAACCCTGTCTTAAAAAAAAAAAAAGGCCAGGACAAATGAGCATCAGTCCTTAGAAGGCCAGTCTGACTGCCACATCGGAAAAGCCAAGGGCTTGCTGTGCAAGTCTGAAGACCCAGTACCCACAAAGAGGCTGGCACGGTGGTCTGCCTGCAACTCCTGTGCTCAGAAGGCAGAGTCCCTTTGGCAAGCGGGCTAGCTGGACAAGGTTCAGGGAGAGCCTCTCCTCAGTAAACATAGTGGAGAGCAACTAAGGAAGGCACCAGTGGCAACCACTGGCCTCCAGACACAAACATCATGTGAGCAAACACACCAGTGCCGAACATGACAGTGACAGAAGGAAGTCATGGCTTTCAGCATTCTGTTAAGGAGATAAAATTCACAGGAAGACACCATATTCTCTCCTGACAGCGAAAGTAGCAGTCAGCATCTCGTAACCCCGTACCTCGTGCGAGCTCAGCAAGCGCAGCCAGGTTTTCTAACATGTTCCACTAGCACTGGGAGCCTGCATGCTTCCGAACAGCTCAAGGCTGAAGAAAGCAAGAAGGCTGCTTCACCTCTCTATGCTGCTTGTTCACTGCTATTAGATCAACTGAACCAAGCCGGCCAAAAGCTGATACGGCATACTGCAAACCTTTACTAAATTCTTTCATTCTAGCCTTTTGGGCACCTTTCCAAAATATAAACTCTTTTTTTTTTTTATCATTCCTACTTTGATATGCAACATTTAATAAAGTGTTCTACTTACCTAAATTTTGGCTTATTAACATCTTGATGCAAGAATAATCTCATCCAAAATTAAATCAAGCCTGAAACAAATACATGTAAAAACCATCACTTAGATTTTTTGTTTCATTTCAGGTAGGAAAAAAAAAACTATCTACAATACACTCTTTTAATTAAAAAGTGTAAGTTTATTTACTTCATAAAACACCTAAAAGTATTCAACAACTAACATGGCTAATTTAAATATCAACTAACTTTTCAAGGGAAGCAATAATCTATCCCAGCAAGAAACTTCAAAGTCTGGGGGCAGAAGGCCTGCTCGGTGACTCAAAGGCGCTTGCTTCTCCTAGGGAGGACCAAAGTTCAGTTCCCAGCACCCACAAGGCTGCAACTGTCTGTACTTCCAGGGCCTCTGATGCCCTCTTCTGAACTCTGTGGGCACTGCACACACGGTACATAAATAGGTACAGGAAGAACGCTCAGACAAATAAAATAAAAATCTTAAAAGAATCATAATTTGTAGTTCTTAAATTTTTTTTTTATGTAACTTACTTTCATCAACTTTAATAACATAACAAGGGTAATACTGGTCCTCAAACTATGGGTAATTAGTTCTGAACCCTTACAAGGATATTAAAGTCTGCAGATGGTCAGATCCCTTAGATAAGATGGCATAGTCTTGGGGTGCAACCTATGTGCACTCTTTCATGTACTTTAAGTCACTGCTTCAGCACCTCTAAAACTGATACAATGTGAACACTGTGGACATGGATGTTACATTATTTAGCGATGGACAATAAAACAAAGACAAGTGTATACACACTTGATACAAATACAATTTCCCCCAAATATTTCTAATACAGGGTTTGTTAAATTCATGGATGCAGAACCCAGGTATGAGGAAGGCTGAGTATTTATTAATAAAACACACTTGTATGTCAGGTGTTTACCTAATATTGTGTACAACCAAAATAAAGGATACATTAATAGACTATATCAACAATAATAACAGCTAACAGCAACTAAGTATAAAAGTATGTTAAACACCATTAGAGACTTTTATGATCAATCTTCTTCCTCAATTTAATAACACTTTTAATCCTAATAATCCACTAAAAATGGATTTACCAAAAATCTGTTTCTACCAATTCTGAAAACTGAGTGTTGTCTTACCCAAAATTCTATAATCTGCTCTCCTTACCTAAAGGCAATCTATTATTTTTAATATAATACTCTCAATGGAGGGGACGATACCAGCACACTTCCTCCAACTCTTAACCTAGTTTACTTCAACTGGGCCATCTTCAGACTTACTGGCTTAACTCTGCCCTTCCCAGAACTGCAATCATTTTACATTGGTTATCCTACACATACACAGCACTTTCTGCATTGCTCCATGTACATGCCATTCTAACCGTTTCCAGTTCCCAGGAGAGAACCCAAGACTCAGCTTTCAAGCATTTTCATATGTTGATTATCTATCTTCCCTACCCTCTACTCTCTTTAACTTTGCAAATATCTTTTTACCTGGCAGCCATCCTCACAGACTGGTTTTTAATCCCATCAGCTGTATTAAATAGGGCTGTATCAATTATTTAACTGAATTGTGAAACCTGTGTGATTCTAAAGTAGAGAAGGTCATTTGCTTGTTTTTCTGACCTACAGTATGAACAAATTGGAGACATAAACTCCCTTACTTCAGTATAGTACTTCAACTTGCTGGCACAATTTTTGCATTTTGGTTTTGTTTGTTTTTGGTTTGCTTTTTCAAAAAAGGGCCTTCCTAAGTAGTCCTGGCTGTCTTGAAACTCACTCAATAGACCAGGCTGACCTTGAACTCAGAGATCTGTCTGCCTCTGCCTCCCGAGCACCGAGCACTGGAACTACGGGTGTGTGCCATCAGGCCCGACTAGCACAATTTAAAACAGAAGCAATGCAGAGTGAATAAAAGATTCAAATTTTGGAATTCCAAGATGTGATAGATGTAAAATAACCAAGTGAAACTCAGACATGAACTCAGTGGCTGGCTCTTTGATCACCTCCCCCTGAGGGGGGTCCAGCCTTACCAACCCACAGAGGAAGACAATGCAGCCAGTCCTGATGAGACCTGATAGACTAGGGTCAGAAGGAAGGGGAGAAGGACCTCCTCTATCAGTGGACTGGGGAGGGGCATGGGAGGAGAAAAGGGAGGGTGAGATTGAGAGGGGTTGAGGGAGGGGGTTACAACTGGGCTACAAAGTGGATCAAATGTAATTAGATAAATGAATAAATAAATAACAGAAAAAATTCACTTGCATTTCTGGACATATCAACACTAAGAAATAACTACATCCCTTCACAACCACAGATGACCACAGTCAGCCAAGAGCCGCCTTCTCTGAGTCAGTTCGTTCATCAAGACCAGGATTTAGGCAGTGAGGGGTTCTAGCCCTACAGAAAGTTTGTAAACCACAAATCCTACACCAATGATAGTATTAAGCAGGAAAGACTGGAAGAGACCAAAAAATACAGTTTGGGCACAAGTGATGCCAATACTCTGGACAAGAGGTTCTGACTCTGCGGATTTTCTGTTCAGACTATGTGGCTCTGACATTGCCCTTCCTGCTTTTGTGGGGTCCACATGGAGACCTGCACATCTCTCTGAGAAGTGGCATATTTCCAGAGGTGATGTTGGTCCAGAGACCACACTGAAAAAACACAAATCTACATTCCTGCAATGTCTGGTTGAGAACACTCTCTGCTCCCCAATGCCTTGCCTAGAACTGTCACAGACCTTTCACAAACAAAATGCAACAATATTCAAAGTCCACTCTAAGTTTCTGCATGGCTAAAGCATGGTCTGCAAGAATCTCCGCATAAGATTCTGCCACCTCTGTGTGTGGTCTCCTACAGGAAACCTGCCTTGAGGGGTAAGACGGACAGTTTGGCCCGTTATACCAGGAAGTCAGCAGACCCTGACAAGATGAAGCAGTCTCGCCCAGCTAAGGTGTTTACGGCACCCACATAGGAAGTCGGTAGCTACTGCTAGGAGCAGAGGATGCTGATATGAAGATGTATGGCAGAGACAGCAACACATCTACACTCCAGATGCACAAAGCTTTGGAAACAATCTCTCCAGGGTGTGATGGACTTTGACAACCATTCCGCCGGCTGGGGGTGCAGATTATCCTGGATTATCTGAGTGCGTCCTAGTGAAAGCACACATAGCTGTGTGCGGAGGCAGGAAGAAGTCAGACTTGCACAGGGGACAGGGGAGGACATGGCACAGAAGTCTGCGAGTGGGGAAAGACAGACACAAGCAGGGACACCACCACAGCCTTGTGAAGGGGCAACAGCCAGCTGCTGAGAGCCCCCTCAAGAAGAGGTGCCAAACACGGACCCTGGACCTACAACGACAACTGCCCCTCGGCATCACTAGGCAGTGAACACACACGTATACTCACACATGTACTCACACACAGACATGGCACTAGACCTACAACCTCACACATACAGAAATACTGAGCTACATCCCCAGCTGGTTTGGGTTTATTGCTGGCTCCTCCTCCCCACCCCCCAGCTTTTCAGACAAGAATCTCGTAAGTTCCTCAGGCTGGCCTTGAACTTGCCACCTTGGGCCCCAGCCTCCTGAAAAGCTATAGTCAGACTCAGCCTCCAAATGTCCTGTGTGGAAGGCCTGAGACAGTGTGACTGTGTGTGGAGGACAGCACCTCGGGGCAGATAATGAGCAGGGCCCTAAGATGAGTCTGCAGGCTAGCTCGATGAGCGTCCTCGAGAAGGGAGACCTGCGCACGGGAGGAAGGGCTGGCTCCCCTCAAGAGAGGCCTCAGTGCAAGAAACACGTGCACTGCCCATCACCTTCCAGCCTCCATCAGGGAGGTGTGTTATCAAGGTAGCCCGAGAGGACTACTATACACAGGATACACATGTAAGTCTGCTTAAGTACACATGAAAAACTCTTAAAGTATTAAATTTCATTATGTACATGTACCACAATAAAAGAAAAAAGATTCAATACAAATGAAGTAGCTCCTACTATTCTTTTATCCTGTTCTATTCAAAATCAGGAAAAAAAAAAAAAACCTTTCCAAGTGCATCTGTGCACCCAAAATCACACCAGCACATTTTAGAAACATGTTTTTTTTTTTAATTTGTTTTTAGTTAACAAATAACATTTATACACATACTGTCAGGCAGTGGTGGCACACACCTTTAACCCCAGTCTTTGGAAGGCAGAGACAGGCAAATGTCTGAGTCTGAGGCCAGCCTGGTCTACAAAGAGAGAGTCCTAGGACAGACAGGGCTACACAGAGAGACCCTGTTTCAAAAAACCAAAACCAAGAGCAAACAAACAAAAAGATCATGCATATAAGTGATCCGGTAAATGTCTGACCTGGCACACTGTCAGATGACAAAATTACACTAAGAAATCACCACAGTCTTAGGTTGGGTGCTCAAACACTGAGTCTACTCTTGGAAATTCTGAGGTGCACGGGGCATTGTTATCAGTCAGCATTCTGGGTAACACTGCATCCCTTATTCTAACATAACTTCATGCTCTTTCATCAATAGTCAACGTTTCCCCAGCTCTTCTACACCCAGCCCAAGGCACACCCCACTCTCCCGCTCACACACGGGAGGTCGTGTGGGGCTGTCTTTTCAGCGGCTCCTTTCACTCTGCGTCTATCCACGCTGTCTCAGGTGACACAGCTCTCTTCTTCTGTTTGCACACATGTCCTTACTCATCTACCTGCTGATGGACGGCTGCCGTCCATCCGTCCATCTAACTGTGCTAATCAGTACTGCAACACACTTGGGGCAGAGAGCTCTTTGCACACTTGATTTCAATTCCTGTGGAAATACACGCGGAAGTGGGGCGGCTGGCCTTCGCTGGTAATTCTGTTCTGGTTCCCCTACTCTATGCTCTTCTCCTGAGGCTCTATTAATCACACTCCCACTGCAGGGCACAAGCATCCACTTTTCTCTGCACCCTTACCAAAAAAAAACACCAGTTACCGTCAACTATTCCTGCTATTTTCAAAGGACCATGTAAGGCAGTGTCACAGGCACTTTCAAGGTCACACCTAACCAGAAACAGAAGAATACTTCTACATAAGCACTAGAAAGGGATAGAGAAAAGAGGAAAGCAAGAGCAGGCACCATGGCTAGTTTCCCTCAGCAAGGTCTGGGAAAGGACTCAAAGCTGTCATATATAATCTTCCTAACAGCCCACACCATATTCTAACCACAAGATCTTCTAACGTCGCTAGCACATCACTAGCCAAAACTTCTCAAAAGTATTAAGGTCATTAAAAGCATGAGGAGGAGGAGTCTATGGAAAAATGACCACCAATGTTAGCTGCTACACTGAACAGAAAAGGAATAAGAAGAAGATAAAAAAAAAAAAAAAAAAGAAACTGATGTGAAAAGCTCTTGGAGACTAGTATGAAACACAGTGAGCAAGTGAGCAACAAATCAGAAAACCCACAGCTGAACGCATGCTTAAAACCTAACTACTCGGGACAAGAGGCTGCGGTTAACAGAATAGGCCGCTTTGCCAGAGTTCAGTTCCTGGCACCAGGTTAGGTGACTCACAACAAGCTCTAGGGGAAACAGTGCCCTCTTCTGGACTCTGTAGGCACCTATACTCACAAATGCACATAGCCATACACAGACACAGTATATACGCATAATCAAAAATAAATCATATGCCAAAACTTCGCCACAAAAGTAAAACCTCTGGATAATCCGTAACCATTGAAGGAGATTAGGTGGTACTGTGGTTTGAAGGTGAGCTATCTCTCAACTGCTTATGCTTTGAAGACTTGGTCTCCAGGTAGTAATACTATTTTTCAAGGCTGTGAAACCTTCATTTTGTGGAGCCCAACTGTCGGAAGCAGGTCAGGTGGAGTGGGCCTCTGAAACTTATGGGAACCTCGTTCTTGCCACAAACCACCCTGCCATGAACTCAGCAGCTAGACTGAAAAACCTCTAAAATCATGGGCCGGATTAACCCTTTCCACCCTAATGCTGCTCTTGTCAAGTACTTTGGTCCACAGACACATGAATGGCACAGATGCAGTTATTAGGAACTTTCAGCTAAGGAGCTAGAGAGACAGCTCAGTGACTCAGAGCACTTGGCACTCTTGCAGAGGATTCAGGTTCAATTCTTAGCACGCACTGGGAATTAGTGAGTTAGTGGCTCACAACCATCTAACTCCAGCTCAGGGGATCTGACACCTTCTTCCAACCTCAGGGATGGACACACATACATGTAAGCAAACACTAACACATTAAGACTTTAAGTCTTTAAAAATCATTTCCAACTAAGTAGCAGACAGCCTCTCTAGAGAATTCTACCAAACACTTAAAAAAGAGTTAATATCAATCATACTCAACTCTTCCAAAGAATTGAAGAATACTTCAAACTCACTCTATGAGGCAGTATCTTGAAACCAAATCAAGACAAAAGCACAAGAAGAAAACACATATAGCATCTCTAGTGAAGGATACAAATAACGTGAACAAAACTGGCAAAACAAATCCAACAGCACAGTAATGAAGAATGTGCTGCGACCAAGTGAGTCATATTCCTGGAAGCAAGGACAGCTCAACACAAGGGCAAGCAATGAAATCAACAGCAGTGAGGGGCAGGGATGGGGCTCAGCTTTATCTCAGTGGATGCACAAAACCTACACAACAAACTCAGCACTGCTTTATTATAAACCTAAGTATGAAAACACGTCAAGCTAAAAAAAAAAAAAAATGAACAATTAAGGGGTACCCAACACTGTAGGGTGATGCTGTCGACTACAAACAAGTGTGGCAACATTCGCGGCTATCCTGGACACTTGTCCACAGACCACAGATGGGACATGATTACATACAGAAAAAGCCCACAAAAAACACATACAAGAGTAAAACACTGGAAGTTTTTAAGATAAGGAACATAATAAATGATAATAATTAAAAAAAAAAAGATCAGGAGCAAAATTTCCCATTCTTACCATTCCCATCCAACATAGCACTATAAAATATTACATGACAATTACGTAAATAATAAAATTCAGATAGAAAAGGGAACGCTTTCTCTGCCTATAGATGATGATGACACTAAATGAAGATGACTCTAAAGAGTCCAAAATAAAATCTTGTTGCTACCAATTAACACACTGAGCAATGTAGCAGACTCCAAAGTACACTCAACACATTAAAAACGCCCAATATTTATATATACAACAATGATCGAAAAAAAAAAAACGAGAAAACAATTTCATTTATAATAGCATAAAAATATTTAGGCATTAACCAAGAAAAAATGTACTATAAAAATCACAATAGTGATTTTTTATTAAAGACATGAATAAACATATAAAGCTAAAATAGCAAAATCACATAAAGCAATCTACAATAAATGCAATCCCTATCAAAAATCTCATGAGTTTTGTAGAAATAGAAATAGCCACCTGAATGTAGTTCAAGACCCCAAAGAGCCAAGACAATCCTGAATAAAAGCAATGAGGCTGGAAACTTAACACTTTATGATTACAAGAGTAAAAATCATTATTATGAACAGACTAGAATCATGACTTAATCGACAAACCCATGAAACCCACTATAACCAACAACCCAGAGAAACCCTAACACAGGCTAACTGGTATTTCATAAAGGCAGCATGAATACAAAAGAGGGAAAAACATCTCTTCAAAAAATGATCTTAGTAAAACCCAATATCCACATGCAAAACAGACAATTCACACCACATACAAAAATTAACTCAAAATGGATAAAAATCAAAACATATGATGTAAAAACATGAAACTCCCATTTAAAAAAACTAGAGGAAAAGTTTCAGGGCATTGGCCACGATTCCCTGATTCAACACCAAAAGAAGTCAACACTGGCAGACAGGACTTCCTCAACTCAAGACTTTCCCATCTCACCCAAACAATAATGGAATGGGAGAGCAGGGTGTTACAATCTAACTACACAGAAGACTTACAGCAAGTAACAAATGACCTCACTCTTTTATGGGTAAAGGATTTGAAAAACTAATTCCCTAAAGACAAATAAAAAAGAGACCTACAAAAAGATTTTCAACATCATTTATTATAGAAAAATACAGCTGAAAACTATATTATGCTCCCCCAGTCCGTAGGATGGCTACAGGTGACTATTCTGAACAATAGCAATACCGAAAAAAAAGTCTACTATTATAAATAGTATAATATAAACATACTAATTATTTATAACATAATAAATATACTACTGATATAAACATATATAAAATTAGCATGTGATAGGTAAGTGCATAGGTAAAAATTTCAAAGCAGAACTTCATGTATTTGCATACCCGTATCTATAGTAACATTATCCACAGTACTCATTCTATGGAAGCAACTCATCAGTCCATTAATGGATACATTAATAAAGATTATATATTACTATATATAGTGAAATACCATATTGTCTTCAAAAGTTCCATACACAAGTCATATATAAGAACATTATGAATGGGCTGGAAAGCCAGCTAGCAGTTAAGAGCCCTGGCTGCTCTTCCAGAGGACCTGGGTTCAATTCCCAGCACCCACGTGGCAGCTCACAACTGTCTGTAACTCCAGTTCCAGGGAATGTGACACCCTCACAGACATACACACAGTCAAACACCAATGTACATAAAAATAAATTTAAAAAAATTAAAAACATGGATGAAACTTGAGGGCCTTATTCTAACTGAAATAAAACTAGAACCTTATGATTCTACTTTTGTAAAATATCTAGTCACAACCACAGTAACAGAAAGATGGTTATCAAAATCCAAACGGAGAATGGACACACACACACACACACACACACACACACACGCGCGCGCGCGCGCCTGTGCCTAGCCATGATAGTTATGCAACCATACCTGGAAACCAGTCAATCCTGAAAGTCAACCCAAAAGAAGAGAATGAAGACTGCCCTTGTCTCAAAAAGAACCAGAAATCATGCTCATTCCCTTCAGACAGAAAATAGGATAATTTAGGTAATAGTACAAAAGGGGATCCTGACTCAGTAGAAAAAGAAATACTGAATGACAGGGTATTTAAAAAGTAGAATAAAAGGGGGCTAGAAATGGGAGAATTTCAGAGGATTACAAGGCACAAACTCTGGAGGACACTCAGCACTCAGCTGGCCTCAGGTACTAAGTCACCAACTGACTAATGATACAGGAGAACGTGCCCAAGTTAAATGCTAATGCTACATCACCATAAGACACCTCAACTCCACATATTCTGGAGGCTTGCAGGGCCTGTAAGCCACCCTCCAGGGGCATAAAACAGGCTACAGGTGTGTGCTTTATCGCCTGTTAGCACTTTCAATAACAAAATAACCCTACTACAAAATAGGCAGAAGATCTGAAGTAGATTTTGACTTCACTCAGGAATGACTAAGGATATGAAAAGATACACGGTACCCTGTGTCGCTAGCTAGTAGGAACACTATGCTACGCAACTGTTAAAGCAATCAAACTAAGCATTGGTGAAGTAGATGTCTGAATTTCAAAATAATTATGCTGTGTAAAAAACTCCATGCAGAAGAATTCTGGTTTTATTTAATAGGAAATTTAATAAAACCTGAATATGCAAACTATCCCATAAATGACAAAGTGCAATGTCTTTTTGTGTCAAATGTCAAAATGTGTCCAGGAATTCACAGGGCAGTACAACAGGAAAGGACTGCTGTGATGGGACAGAAAAACTCCCAAAGTAAAGGGCAGGCGTGTTCATTAGCAGGACAGAGTGGAAATTTCATGGTGTCTATAGCTACCAGATCTGTTCAAATTAGTTTTAAATGTATGGCTTGACACTTATTTCTCCATAACTTAAAATAGTCAGAACATGCCAAATTTTAATCTAAGAAAACTTCCTATTCAAATAAGATTAGAACAGTAATAAATTAACTCAAATAACGTAATTGATAACCAAACAGGTGAAGTACAAATGAGCTCTCTCTCATAATTTGTAAGACAACTGGTAGAGAGTGTAATTCAACATATAAACAATGCTTCCAAAGTCTCCTAACATACTTTATTAGACAAGCCTAGTGGAATTATCTATACTATTAAATAGACAACACAAAATTCATGTTAAAGTACAATAAAAAATTAACCTACTTTTTAATAATTTATTTTTAGAGCAATGACTGATGTTTTGCCTGCATGTGTGTCTGTGTGAGGGTGTCGTATCCCCTGGAATTGGAATTACAGACAGTCGTGAGCTGCCATGTGGTGCTGGGAATTAACTGAACCCTGGTCCTCTGGGAGAGAACCCAGTGCTCACAATGGCCAGGCCGTCTATCCAGCCACAATTAACCTATTATCATAGGCTGAACCAAAACACAATTCAGGAGCTGAAGAGGTGGCTCACCAATTAAGAAGAGACTCCTTAAGCTGGAACGAACTGAACACCCCGCTCCCATGGTACTAGAAAGCACCATCCAAGCTTCTGGAGGGAGAGAACCAAGCCATACACATGAGCCATGTGTATGCCCATGAGCCACATCAACCACCAGCAGGGTACGGTGACATTATGGGAGCAGCAAAGGCACGCACCGTGGCAGTGACCAACAGCGCTCTGATAGAATTTAAGAGCCACCCAACAGGGGGGAATGTCCTGGAAACCCAGTCAACTACTCAGTGTTAGTGAACTCAGTTACTGGAGGAGAACCTAGTTACTGATTTACTAACCAGCAGACTCACCCACCATTGTCTACATATTTGTCCCTATATCCACAGGTGAGTGTGGTCCTCTCCCCTTCAAAAGACTTCTGTTTGCAACAGACACAGACCACACCACCACACCAATCAGAATGTAGAGACGTGAAGTCAAGCCCCAGCGGATACATCAACCAAACATCCCGCACCTACGGCTTGGGGAACTTTTCAGAAGAGGAGGCAGAAAGCCTGTAAAAGCCAGAGGGTCAGGGAGGTTGCTGTGGGATTGTCTCTAGTGATGTCAGAAGCTGCACCCATGTCTCACCAACATGGCTGCCAGAACATGAGCTGAACCAGGACGACACCAGCAGGCAGGCCAAAGTGGATGGAGAAAACTCAACTCTATAAGAACTATAGGCAACTGAGGAGCCAGGAACAGGACAGGTGGCCTTCCCAAAGAACAAGCACCAAGAACACCAACTGGTTCTCCAGTGCAGAATGGCCAACCTCGAAGATAACAGACAAGGACCAGTATACAGACTAAGTATATTTATGAATATAAATGTTTAATGTGTATGCAATAACAATTAGTGAAACAAAGAAATCACAAATTAAAAGAACAGGGAAGGGCATATGAGGGTTTGATGGGAGGAAAAGGAGAAATATAATTATAAGCTCAAAAATAAGATAAAAAAAAAAAGGACTGGCTTCTTTTCTAAAGGACCTGGGTTCTATTTCAATTACCCACCTACATGGCAACTCCCACCTATTTATCACTCCAGTTCTGAGGATCCAATGCCCTCTTCTGGGCTCCAAGGGTACTGTTTGCACATAGTACACAGACATACAGGCAGCCAAAGCACCCATACACATACACACACAAATAAAACACAATACAAACACAACGGCAGAACACAGCCTGTTTTCCGTACCACCTAACTGCAGTGAAAGCCACCAAGCGCTGGTCTTTCCCCAACCACAACAGTTCCTGAGCGGCTTGTGAGGATCTGCAGCAGGGTCCCGGGACATACACAACTCCATTCTTGTGGAATCCTGCTGCTGCCACTGCAACACTACTCTCCTGACATCTGGCAGGGTGTCTCGGCTGCCTTCCCCATCCCAGAACAGCCAGTCAGGAACTCCCTAAACCATGAGAGACAAGTCAGTCAGGAGTCACAGAGCCAGCGGCTCTCCTGCCCTGCTGCTGATAGCAGACTCAGGAACAAGCCTTGGCCAAAGCCAGAAACCCGGCCAGGCTGGCTTGCACACTCATTCTAACAGCATGTAACTCTATATCCTTACAGTCACACCCGATCTGAGCCTCTTTACAGTACCACAGCTCAAGACAAGGATGACGTGCAAACTGTGAAACTTTCTTGTTTAAAAAAAGAACATTAACTGCCGGACCTAACTCAAGACAGAAGAAATCTGAACAGACCTACCAGAAGACAGGGCTGGCTGAGTACATCTTCTCCAAAAGTCTAGAGAATTAGCATCACTCCCAAACTTTCAAAACCTACAACATTCCCTAACTGTCAGGACTAGTCACATAGCAAAAGCAGACAACTGGCAAGAGAAATTCAAATAGCCCTTACAAATCTACGTCACAAAATCACACTCTACAAATACCCCTAATCCAAAACTCTGAACTCTAAAGCTCAAGTACACAAAGTCTGGGGCATCTGATGGTCTGCTGGTAAATTCCACTTAAAACATTCAAAACAAAAAACATGTCTGACACAGCGTAAGCTCTGGCTCCAGGGTCTGAAGAGAGGGCTCAGCAGGTGAGACCACTTGCTGCTCTCCCAGAAAACCTTAGTTCAAGTCCCAATCCACATGTGGAAGCCTCTAAGGTCAAGGGTGTGTGCACACACACTTCATCACTGTTTCAGGAACGCCATTTGACCATGTCTAGCGTGCGATGGTTCCTCTTAGTTCAGCCATCATTCTTCACTTACCATGTGCCTTCCAGTAACCTCCTGAGGCAGACTGCATCTCAGGTAAAAATTCTAACCAGTTTTCAGCTTTTACGCCTGCTCCTACACGAAGAGTGCAAACGGGTAACTTACAAGTAACAGCTCTCCTTACCCCACTATCGATTGTTTTCCTATGCTGATTCACAATTCTTTTTATGAGCACTTGTGACCTTCCCTTTGTTTCTGGTGTCTAAAACTTCCACCTGGACATGTTTTCAAACCCTGAACATTCTGTAAGGCATGTCATCCTGGGGAATGACCACAGAGCCTGGGGCAGGCTCAGCAAGCATGCAGCACTGAGTCCCTGGCCCCCTGCACTTCCCACACACACTTTTGTTTTTTTGAGACATCACCTTGCTGTACCACCCAAGCTGACCTTGAACTAGTTCCGTAGCCCAGGCAGGCCTCAAATTTGCCATCCTGCTTCAGGTATGCACCAACAGCCTCCACAAACCTTTGTTGTGTAAACTCAACTGTTGCTCAACCACTTATCTCTTCCACTCATTTTCTCAGTCTGTAATTGTTTTCCCCATGCTAAACCTCCAAATGTGTTCTGATTTTATTTTCTCCATTGTACATTCCTTTCTACCCTGTATGGAAGATTTAACTTTATTGTCCAAACTTCTATTAAGTCTCTGAACTCCCAACTCTAATAAATGTCCAGTGCTCTCAACTTCCTGTTCTATTACGTCATTTCTAAATTTCTATGGCTATCCCTTGTTTTCTAAACACTGTCTTTTACAGCAGATTCCAAAGACACTGTTAACTTTTTATGGCTTTCCTGCAGTGTTTCTACTTCCTTCTTTATCATTGTGGACTTAATTTTCCTCGGTTCTAGGAACAAGTACTCTGTTAAGTTGCTTAGACACTGTCTGTGAGGAGGTGATGCATAGCAGGAGTCATTTACCTGGCTCTTCTCTTATCAACTGAGGTTTGTTTTTGTTTGTTTTCTCTTGTCACAACAACTTGCTATAAAAGGATGAATTTTCCTGACAGGAGAAGGCAGGCTGGTGTTGATTTTTAGTTCAGCATGTAGCTATCTGGTCTACCCTTCCTGAGTTTAGGTACCATGCCCTTACCTGAGCTGCACCTATTCTCTTCTACACGGATCTTCCAGCTCAGCCTAAGAGAAGAAATTTGAAGGTTAAAGATCTCATGAATGTTGCCTGTTCTCGACTTTTAACACACCATGCAGCCACTGACTCCTGACCAACTATAGCCCCTTCAGTGAGTACAGAGTCTCAGTAGTTCCTCATTCCCATCACTTAATACCAAGTTTTACTACACTACAGTGAAACAACATGCTCTACAGAATTTCTTCTGTATAAAAATCAGTCCTCAGCCGGGCATGGTGGTTCACTCCTGCAATCCCAGCACTCAAGGAGGCAGAGGCAGACGGATCTCTGAGTTCAAGACCAGCTTGGTCTACAAAGCTGTCCAGGACAGTCATAGCTACACTGAGAAACTGTCTCAAAAAAAAAAAAAAAAGTGCTCATAACCCATGAGCCATCTCTCCAGCCCCCAATATACAACTTTTAATAAAACAGAGAATTGCAGGAATTTGAGAAAATATGGACTCTCCTAGAACTGTTAGGAATAGTTTATTAAATAAAACAGTCCAGTCCCTAGTTATGGTTTAATGAAACAATTCCTCTTTTTTCATTCAACTGTTTTACTATAGAAGTATCATTTGTTTGCTTTAATGTTTTAGTATTATTTTACCATTTTTTGTTTTTATTGTTTATTATCATTTGTTAAAAGCACAGCAAGGCCAGGCAGAGTGACATAAGCCTTTAACTCCTGCTCAGGAGACATGTGTATTCCTGTGGCCAGGCCAGCCTAGTTTACACAGATTGTCTTAAAACAAACCAAAAGAACCAAACAAAACAAATCAGCACGTTTTTAATGAATAAGGAGCAGAAATCAATCTGGGCTAAGTCTCGGGTAACATCTGAAGGAGAACTGGTGAATCAGGCTTGGAAACAGGCCAGCCAGGAGGCAGTCAGACGATTTCCTGGCCACAGGGTGCTACCTAGAATGCCACCTGTACTTTAGCTAACAGCAGTGCTACCGGAAGACATTCACCCAACTGCACAGGACTTCTGAGGATGGGGAGTGCCTGCAATCAGCTCAGCGTCCTGGTGTCCCTCCATGCTGCTGCCTCTGCTCCTGCCTGTAGCCATTTTTCATTACTATTCAACTTACAGGTACCCACACCAGAGTAAGCTGGCCCGAGATCCTATTCCCACAGCTCAGAGGCCACAGGCAAAGAGAGCAGGGCTTCGGGAAAGCTGTGTCTGTGCTGACACGCTGAAATGGTCACTTTCTGGTGCCTCTTCTTGTCACTCATCTGATCTGCACAAGCTCCTAGGCTGAAGAATACACATAAAGCCTCTAGTTGCCAAGGAAAGCATCCTTTGCTTCAGCTGATTTGGGGGACTATAGGTAACTGAGACAGAGTCAAATTTAAATCTTTCCCATGTTTCTACAAGCTATTAAGGTGTTTCACATTCCTACCTTAAAACTGTAAACTCCATTTACTGCAAAGTTTCTCCACTGGTTCTTTTTAAAAGTAGAAAAAAATATTCAAATTTTATTATTCCTGTAATTTTCATGTCTTTCCTAATTCTATTTCAAGAATGATCTATACGTACACTTCTAGATGTTATAAAACATAATATATTTCAACTTAAAGAGTACTTAAAAATTCTAATGAAGGCTGGGCCTGTGGTGCATGCCTTTAATCCCAGCACTCAGGAGGCAGAGTCAGGAAGATCTCTGCATACCAGCCTGGTCTACCAAGGCAGGACAAGCAGCTACACAAAAGAACCCTGTCTCAAAAAAACAAAAAAAGGAACAAAAGAAGGGAGGGAGGGAGGGAGGCAGGAAGATAGGGAGGGAGAGAGGAAGGAGGGAAAGAGGAAATTCAAGTAAAGATAAATTAAACTCTAAAAACAAGTACCAAGCAGGGAATTAAATCTTTACCCATTTCCCCCAATGCTGAGCATGAGGTAAAGCTCTGCCAGTCATGAGGCCTGCTTTCATTCAACCTCTACTGCAGGGGTAAGTGTCTCAAGTGCTAAAGTCTTCAAAGTGAGTACCTAGTTAAGAACAGACACGCTTATAGCCCAGATCATTAACTGCAATTATTGCCTGTTTTTATATCAGATCTGATATCAATCTTACATCCTGACTAACATGCACCTTTTTTAATTAAAATTCAGCATCACATTCCATTGAACTAAAATATTCCATTCAACATCCAACCATTACAGTATAACTTTCTTGGGTTTGAATGTGGTTTTGGCTGGTTGGCTGGCTGGCTGGTGTTTTGAGAAAGGTCTCTCTGTAGCCCCAACTGTCCTAGAACTCACCATGTAGACCAGGCTGGTTTCAAGTGTTCTAACACCAAACTTAACCAAAGCTTAAGTCTATAGAAGACCTATGTATCTTAAGATTTTAATTCAAATGTAAACTTTTATCACCAACTAAGCTGTGGAGTAACAGAAAACAGTAACACTGCTCTACTTTGATGTGGTACATGGTATATTTACGTGTTCCTATGAGTGCCAGTGTTCAGGGCTGTGTGCCTATGGAAGCCAGAAATGTCCTGGAGCTTGTCCATCCAGCTAGACTCACACTGACCTGTGAGGGGACAACCCGATCTACCTGTCTCCTCAGCCATCCCCCCACCCACACAAGGAGGAACCCAAGGTTTCAAACATACAAATCTGTACTCAGCTTTTATCAAATTCAAGTTCTCACACTTGTGTTCCCCACTAAGCCATTTTTCCAGCACCAAGTAGTTTCAATTGGATTTAGCTCTGTGCTACACAATTAGGAGCCTCGGTATTACATATTGTCAATTTGGTTTACAAAATCCATCTTCCGCTGAGTGTGGTGGTACACGCCTTTAATCCCTGCCCTTGGGAAGCAGAGGCAAGATCTCTGTGAGCGTGAGGTTGGCTTGTTCTAACCTCACTGGACTGTGTGTTTGATGGCAACACTGAGGCATGTCTCATAAAACAAAAGCCTTTTTTTTTTTGATACTGTAACTCTCAACGCTATAGTTTTCAAATGTGCTCTGCATTTTGTGCTCCTGGCTCCTTTTTAATGTTTTGTTGGTTCCCGCCTGCTCGTGGAGGTAGGCTGCTCAGGCTCATGTACAATGCAAGTGTCACACATTTGAGTTTCAACTGGAAAGCGCAGCCTAACACCCACTGCAGTGAAAAGGCATTTTTGCATATTTTTTAAAAAAAAGCTTCCAAAAGTTAAAAAAATAATAAAGACGTGAAAGGTGGAGCATGCAATCACAGAAACAAGATGTTTCTGAAAACAAATTCAAATTTCTCAAAACTGAATTCACAAATGGTTATCAAACAACACACAGTAACATAAAACATGCTCCTCAGGTTTTCTATACATAGAACTCAGTCCAAAAGCTCAGTAGCAGTCTGATTATCTTATGCACTCCTAAGTCCAATACAAAAAAGAGAAAAAGAAACCTTTGTATAAAATCTTAACGTTTTCAAGTAGCAACATGGCCTTTCTTCACTGTGTAATCTACCCAAGTGTACATGAGCACTGGCCACCTACCCTAAGGAAATCCGGGAGATACAGTTAGCCTCCTCAAGACAAACTATGAAGTCCTCCAGGGGGATAGATTAAATACATTTATTCAAAACAAAAAACAAAAAACAAAATTCTTCACATGAAATACAAATTTTTATTCATTAGCTCAAACACATTGGTAACCTAAACGTTAATAAAACTTTTTATGGCAATTTCTACAGAATATACAAACATTCATTCTTCAAATTTGGGTATAATAAAACATAAAGCTACATATTTTCTTTACTTTATACCTTTACAACTCTTAAATCCTGTAGATTTCAGGGAAGAGGAAATTCACTCCACAGCACCAGTTTAACATTACACTGTAATAAGGCGTCCACTGCTTAGCACTAGTAACAGTGAGGTAATTACTGGTTCCAAATGAAGATAAAAAAAAATAAAACACTTTAAAAATCATCATCAACAATTGTATTTCTCCATTTCTTTCTTCTTCCTGTGGAGACGAGAGGTGAGTAAGAGGGTTGACAAGGGCTCACGTAGCCCAGGCTGGCCTTAGCCTTGTAGCCAGAAGACCTTCAACTCCCATGTTCTAACGGCTGGCACCGCCCTGTCAGCAATGCCATCTCGAGGCTTCACCATTCAGACCATGGGCAACAGCCTCCAAGGCAACACCCCAGGTGCTCTGGGTTAACAAATGCCAGCGTCCTTTTGCTTAACTTAAAAACAGTACAGTTTATTTCCGCCTCCACAACTACAGCATGAAATCCTCAAACACCTGACTAAGCAACCTGAAACCCTTCCAAGTTATCTACCAGCTACTATGAAGACTGCAGAAGGCATCGTGTACTGTACTGGGGTATCTGGCACACCTCTTGTCTGTGTGCATAGATAATGTCTGTTATCTGAGAGCAATGCAAACCTTTATATTCTAACTCCCAGTCACTACTCCGACCACTAGAGGGTTAGTAACCACTACAAACTGAGAAGCTCCTCTCCAGTCCTGACATAGACCACAATGGGATGGGGGTGGAAGAGTGAAAAAGTCACCACGCAAACTACCATCTGACAAAATAAAAAGGTCTCATCTCTAGGCTCAAGCTCAAACCTGGTGATCTGTTAACTATAATATTTTAAGTCTGAGGTATTTCCCTATATGCAAAATGAAAGCATGTGCCTCGTTAGCATTACAGAAATACATAACAGACAACTTAACTATTAATGTCATTACCATATTAAGGTGCTGGGAACAGGGAACTCTGTCAAGCAAGGAATGGTGCAAGCCTTGTGCCCAGCTCTTGGGTAGCGGCAGGAAGATCAAGATCACCCTCAGTTATATGAGGTGTTGGGGGCCAGCATAGACTACATAAAACCATTATGGGTGACTTTCCCGTACTTTTTAAATTGCTAAAAACAACTTTTAACATAAATGAAACATAGTATTTCATGTTCACATATCTCCTTGTCTGAAATAAAAATGTTACTATCTTGTTCAATTTTGCTTAGCTTAAGAATTTGTGTTTGTGATGAGGAAAGAGCAGAATATTAAAGAGGGGGAAATAATATCAAATATATGCACGTGGATGCTCAGGAAAGAGGAAAATGGGGAGAGACACTGCTCCATTCAGAGATTACAAGTCCTAGAAGGTCACATTTCCTGCCTGCCTGTTTGCTTGTTTTTAGGGGCGGTATTACACACATGTATATGGAGGCAAGAGGTCAGCCTCAAGTCTTCAGGAGCTCTCCATCTTTCCCTCTCACTGAACCTAAAACTCCAGATCCATAGCTTCAGGGATCTTATCTTTACCCGCCTCGCTCGTACTGTCTGACTCACGGGTACAAGCCTCAGCTGGCTTCTACATGGGTGCTGAGTAACTCTGGGTCCCCATGCTTGCAGAGCAGGCACCAACTAAGCCTTCTCCCTACCCTCCTCACTCTTAACCTAGGGCACACATGTGTGTACATATATATGTGTGCTACATCCCAACACACAACCAGCCCACCCCCTCTCCTCTAAGGATCACTGCCACATCATCAAAATTCTAAAGGACAGTAAGGAACTTGAGAGCATTGTAAACAAGGGCATCGACACTAAAAAGAACTCACACCAAGTACATCTGCCCATCCGCTTCTAGTCATCAAGCAGAGTACACTGGATTTTAACCTGGTTCCAGGTTTACTCTACAACCAAAGAAGGTCAACTTTCATACCTGCTCTAACAGTCTTTAGAACATTCCTCATTTTTGCAGACATGGCCTAAAAGTGAGACATTTACAAAAGCAAGCAATTCTAAAACCACCACCTGTGAAAATTCCAAGTCACTGTAGGAGAAAACAATGATAACTACTACTAATTAGGCAACACTTCCTGAGCAGCACAGGCCAAAAAGCCACCGCTACACAAATTCTACACTCTGGATGGTACTGTTGTGTCCACCTAGTGCTCACACTGCTGAATTTGAATACTGTTAGTTTCACCTGAAGGCTCACATTTCTAAACTTCTTCTCTTCCTGCCTCAACGGTGATTCTGTAGGAAAACTTACATACACAATTTCCATCTGTCAGTATTAGCAAATGCTGTCAGTTCCAACTCCAGCAAGGCTTTCTTCTACCTTCATAAACCACTTGCAATCAAACTGAGAAACTCTCCCTCTCCAGTTAGTGGTGGTCTGAAAGTACCAATTATATCTAACACTGTTAGGAAATTGAACAAACATCACGGAAGAAGATTAAAAAATGAAAGTAACTGAGTGAGGAGTGGTACTGTACACCTTGAACCCCAAGCAGAAGCTGCTAATCTCTGTAAGTTCTTGGCCAGCCTGGTTTACATAGTGAATTACAGGACAGCCAGGGCTATGTGGACAAACAAAACAAAACAAAACAAATTTCTTAATTCATTAACTATACAATATAGGTAAGCATGTTTGGTAAACGGCACTTTTATCCCAAGACTCACCCACCTTAGGTTGCTCTCATGCTATAAATGATGTATATGCTAAGAATGGCATAACACTCTAATCAACTTCAATTCCACCACAACCTAAGTGAAGAGAATTAAGCTTCATGGGATAAATCACGCATCTGCACTTTTACTTGCAAAACCACAGACCCAAGAATCCTAAAGGATTCCCTACAGATAGAAACGTCTGTCAAGGATTAGCAGAGGCAATTTCTCAAGACAAGCTAGCCTTAATCTAGTAGCCTCCCTCCACAGCCCCAACAAAGTCACTTTTTCTCCTGAAATCTCGGCATTTCTTCTGGAGTTAGAGCTAGCTACCTCACAGGGCTTCTTTGTTTTTCTTGTCAGTGTCACTCACCTGGGAGAGGGTATGGGAAGGAAGGGAGTGGAGGGGGCAACTGGCATGGCCAAGGGTTGGTCTTCCTCTATCCATAACACACGAAGGCCTCAAATTCACAGTCCTGTCTCAGCTACAACAGTGAAAGACTACACTGTGGTTTCCAAGCCTGACATGTGTCTAGCCTCAGCAGATCTTCAACTGAAAACCAGAGAAGCACACAAGCCCCCACAACCATCCAAGGGGTCCAGGGGAAGTTCACACAAGCAACCTCACAGGCCAACTTTGCAGGGCTGAGAGAAAAAAAAAAAAAAAACAAACAGGGATGGAGAAACTGAGGCCTTAAGAAACAAGAAAACACCCTTTCACATGGACTCCATTCCCTAAAGCAAGAGTCAACTAAATGTGGTGTTCTACCCTCTGGCTCCTCCTGAGGCGCCTGTCTGTGTAAGAGAAGAGCGATGCTTTAGCCAACCAGCAGGGTGAGCTAGTGCTAGAATCAGTTATTTTCAAATCCTCCAAAGTCAATGGCATAAACAGCACTTATAAAAGCAGCTATCTCCGTCTGATCAACGCTAATCACAAACAGCTCTTTTACGACCACACCTCATGAAATGCTCAACGTTTGCGCTTTCCATGTACAAAACACAGCTCTAGTAGCCCAGATAAATGCAGAGAAACACTAAGACCTCATGAACAACCAAATTACAAAATCCACCGTTCACCTCCATGTTTGATTTCCAAAGTCACCAATTTAAAGTTGTTCTTGTTAATTTTCTAAAAGGCCTTCGAGGAGCTCAGAGTGTTCCAGGTTCAGACGGACCACTGGCAAGCCCTTCCCGGCGACGGGGCTCTTAGCCAGCAGAACTGCCCTCCAGAGTCACACACCACTACTCCTACAGTTAGCATGACAGACACGCCACCATTTTGTGTCTCTGGAGTTTTTTAGTCCTTTTGCTAACCAAACTCTCCTAGAACGTGAATAAACTAAAAAACCTGGAAAGCATTTAAGGTATGCAGGTGACATTCACTTTATAATTACAAATAACCTCAAAGTAACCCTAATTACCACAAGACTATGTGTAATTAAGCCTATTTAGTGTTGAAAATTACAAACTAGCCTTGCAACCCTCTTGGGGGAAAAAAATCAGTACTTTCAAAAGCACTTTATATGACCAATACAAGCCTTACAAGTATCACCATGAACCCCCATCATCGATGACTTTACCATTTGTTGCATTTATTAAGATGTGTACTAGTAATAGCTGGTCTTAATGTCATTTTATACAGTAGGCATATTTTTTATTTGTCCAACCAAACAACATTACAAAATCAAAGGTACTAGCATGGTTTCCAACACCTATTTCATCTCTTAGCCTTTTCCAGCAATAATGTCAGTTATCTAGCACTTTTCAGGTTTACTTATCAAGCACATGTGTTCTGTTTTTAATTTTTACATTTCTGGGTCAAGTCTGCTTTGGAAAAAAAATCTCAAAATTCATACATAAGCAGCACTCACTGCTACAAAATTATGTAACATTAAACTTGTCACAAATCTCACTAATGACACTTTAACTAACAGGTATACTCAGTAATACCCTTTGTTTTTAAAACAGCTACCAGTCGCTAACAAAACTAAAACAGTAGTTAAAAGGCCATCTTCCATCACACCACTAGTTAACTCATCCTCAATATATTGGTAAGAGAATGGGTGAGTGGTTTTAGCAGTCTTCCTTTGTGAAAGTGTATGATCCAGGGAATGCATCTGACTGCTAACGTACCTCCTGCTAATACAAAACTGTTCTGTATCTGAAGGAAAGCTAAGAGTGGGAAGACACAGACCTGGAAAGAAAGAAGGAAAACTAAAGTTTTAAGTAATGTTTTAAAGTTCAAAGTTAATGATCTAAATGTGCTTTAATATTCCTTCATGTAATTATATTAATGGCAAATACAAGGGACCAGCTCTTTGGAAATTCACACTTCAGTATCAGCTGCTTGCAACACACTGCATGACGTAAATGCAGTATGAAGTGCTTAAAACAGCCATAATGTTAACAGCAGCATACAAACCACTGCGTTAGTGCCAGGCATCCGGGCTTGATCACTCTACACAGTCTACACTGAGCTCTAATTCCATTAGAGAATATCCATTTCTTTCTTAGCAAACCTACCCGAAACACAGTACTGCTGACATCAAGCTTCCTCGATACTTACACATGGCACTGAAGCAGGCTTTCTTGCTTTGGGAAACTTTGGTTGTTTAGGTTCTGAAACACTTTCCTTCGTGGGACCGAAATCAACTAAACTAATACATCCCCCATATGCAGCAAACTTGGCATCAATCAGGATTGGCCAGAACAGATGATGGCGTTTTGGCATTTCTGTGGAAATTAACTTGTACACGCAACAGAACCAAAGTTTCAGGGCCCCAAGCCATGGGTATGTCCTCGTCGAGTTTATCACGTAAAATCTGAAATCTAATTTAAGCTTTATAACAACGCTTTCTGTGTCAGTGTTACTTTAAACAGTTGAAGAAAACTTTTCCACTAATGTCGCTAAACCACGGATGGATCCCAACACGAGAGTCGTCTGTGGAAGTCTCGCACCAAGAAACCACCCAAGTTTCCAATCACGGGGAAGGGTCTGGGGCAACTCATCTTCGCGTTCTCGGGAGAACTGGACGGAGCACACCTGTTTTCCTCTGGCCGAGATTAAGCTCCCAGGGACACAAGGGCCAGGGAATCAGACCTGGAGAGGCAAAGAGCTTTAGCTGGACACCCACCAAGCCCGCGCCACCCAACGCTCCGAGCGACCTGCTGGCTCTCCTTCCGTTTTACCTCTCCGAGTTACTTCCCGGGCACTAAGCGGCACAAGATGTTGCAGAGCAGTGGGAAGGAGGGGGGAAGGCTCTGCGGTCTCGTCCCAAAGTCCGGGGAGGGGTGTGGACAGTTCTCGCCGGAGCCGGAGCTCCAGGCCCGGACGGAGCAGCCGCGCGCCAAGCGCCGGCCCTCGGCCCCCGGGCCGCCCCGTTAGCCGGGGCGTGACGACGGCGACCGCGGGGCTGCCCCGCGCTCCGGCCCGCGGCCCCCTTCCCCCTACCGCTCACTGGCTGCCGCGCGGCATGTGACTCCACGCCAGCCCCGGGTCCGGAGCCCGGCTCGGCCCCTTTGTGTCCGCCGCCGGATCCGCCGGCGCGGGAGCGGAAGGGCCCCCCACCCGCCGCCGAGTCCCGCCCCGCGGCGGCCGCCGCCGCTCACCTAAGGTTCCGGGGCCCCCCGCGGCCGCCGCCTCCCGGACCCCGCGGCCCAAGCTCCTTGTGCAGCGGCGACTCCGCCTCCTCGGCAGCCGCCGCCATCTTAGCCTGTGCGGCAAAACGCGTCCTCTCGGAGGGTCGGGAGCCGGCCGAGGGCGCAGCTCCCCGGGCCCGGGCAGCGCGGGCCGCGTCCCCCCGCGACGTCTTCCGCCACCCTCGGGCCCGCCACCGCCTCCGCCCGGACGCCCGGACCCCGGCCGGGGGCCTCCGCTAAGCCGACGACAGAACCAGACCCCCCGAAACTCACAGTTTGGTGCCGCGTGCGTCAAACCGGGGCGACGTTGGGAGCGCGCGGCGTCCCCGCGTCACACGCCGCCCTGCGCGCTCCTCGGCTCCAACGGCCCCCTCCGCCGCCCGCTTTGCGCCTCCGGCCTCGGCTCCCACGGCGCACGCGCGCGCCTTTCCCGCCTCTGCCTGGCCGCGGGCCGCCCGGGGAGGCCGAGGAGCGGCGCCCGGGACGTCGGGGCCGTCGGGGCGGCGCGCGGTGGCAGCCGGACCTCCAGGGGGCAGCGGGCAAGGCGCGCCGCGGTGGTCTGGTGCCAAGATGCACGCAAGGTCACCTCCCCCGGCGGTGACCTAATCCCTCCCGGGAAGGTTCCCGCCCCGCAGAAGGCACGCTCCAAATATGGTGGCGGCCAAACTCTGCAAGACCCAAGCGCCTGGAATGTCTAGGCCCCTTAGGGTGGAGTGCGACCATCTCCCGTGCCCACAGTCCCTAGTTGGCCAAAATCCGTCTCCTTTCCCACTGTGGAAGGAACCAGCTGAAGGACGCCACGCTTACCAGTCCTCACCTTGGAGTACTGGCAAAGAGAGGTTTGGGGATGGAAAACCGGCCGATTGGAAGGTGCAGGGTGGTCACACAAAGCATCAGGACTAGCCACTCAGTTACCCAGTCAGAAACACCTTGAAGAAGCCCAGGATTTGGGCTGCTTGGACTCTGCCAGGACAGTTTCTGAGTGGTGGAACGAACATGCCTTGATTATCCGCATTGGAGTCACACAAAGAAACATCTGAAATGCTGCTTGACTCTTCAGATAATCAATAGTTTCCCCAGAGGGTCTTCTAAATCCCCCTTCTAATGAGCAGTCAGCCGTCGGCTTCTGAGGGAGGCAGAACACTAATTAGAGGAATTCGTCTTGCTTTTGAACTGCGCCAACAAGTTCCTGACCTGTTGAAGGTGAACCAACCATTCCAGAAGACTGTCAGGCCCGCCTTACTCAATTGTCTGGTGTTGCTGAACTTTTTCTCTCAACCTCTGAGCCATCTTTCCAACCCTGAACTTTTTACTCATGAAGAACTTTAAAAGTTCTCATAGTTAGGCAGTAATCATGAACCTCCAAGTCTTCAAGATATTTTTGACATTCCAAGGGATACACCGAAATTGCATTTATTTGGCAAGAAGGAGAGTATCTTTTCTGAAAAGTGGTGCCCTCAGCAGCAGCAAATGTACTCCGAATAACAGATATTTTACTGTCCCCACTAATTATTGTCCTCGCTAATCACTGCGGACACCAGAGTGCCTGCAGTGTGTGCGTCAGGCACCACTGTAACTTCTTCACGTTAATTACCACCTGAGAGGCAAGGAGAGATTAGACTGTTCAAAACCACAGGCTCCGGGCTGTGTTGAAGCATAAGCTCGCCTTCATGTACACAAACAGATAAAATATAAATGTGTACATATTTTCAGCCAACTGGTTGGAAGCGCTTACCCTGAACATGGTGGCCTTGCCTGAATGTCTGCACACTACACGCCTCATGCCTGCTGTTACGGGTCTAAATGAATGCCTGAGGAAGCCCCAGAGCCACAGATAGCTACACCTGAACCCGGGTCCTCTACACAAGCGGCAAGTGCTCTTGACCAGTGAGCCATCCCTCTAGACCCAAGTGACCATTTAACCGCACAACTCAAAGGCCCATCACCTGGAGCCAAGCCTTCTACACCTGAGTGTTCAGGGCACATTTTGTGTATGTGTGTATGTATCTAGAATGCATTTACAGGATCTCTATATATTCATGGATATATGTATATGTGTTCACATTCTGTAATAACATTGACTAAATGCATTCCCATAGTTCAACAAAGGTTGAATTTTTTTTAATCAACTCTCTAGTAAGGAGTGGAAAAGATGAATAAAGATTTTAAAATTATAAACAAAATATCATGAGAGCCATACATGGTGGTGAATACCTTTAATCTCAGCACTCTAGAGGCAGAGGCAGGTGGATCTCTGATTTGTGGCCAGCCTGGTCTACAAAGAGAGACTCAGGGTAGCCAGGGCTACACAGAAAAACCCAGTCAAGAAAAAAAATAATGAATAAATAACCTCATGAGACACAGTAGAAAATGGTTCACTATACAATTACTATGAGTTAGGGAGATGCCCAGGAGGCATCTTGCAGTGGGAAGTGAGGTTGGGGTCCAGGCGCCAGAACACATGTTCTGGATGGACATGGCGGCAAGTCTGTCATCCCAGCCCATGTGGCAGAGACGGGACCCCAAAGCTGCCTCACCATGAAGCTTTAAGATCAGCAAGAGACACTGCTGAGTAGGTGAGAGAGAAAGCATGGGCCCCAGGACTCCACAGGAAGAGACACTGCTGAGTGTGTGAGACAGAAAGCATCAGCCCCAGGACTCCGCAGGCGTGTATGCAAATGCACCCCTCATACATGTGATCACTCACTCAAACATGGAAAAAAGAAACACACTGTTGCACTCTTTGCCTCTTGAAAGCAGGTGCATGTAGGAGTCTGCCCGAGAAAGGAAACACTAGCCACGGGACCTTACACATAAAATATTTATGAGCAGAGACGTACACCATAGTTTTGAGTCACTCAAAATACCTTAGAGAAACAATTTAAAACAGAAAAGGATGTTGTTAGCTCACAGCTTTAGTTGATGGTTGTCTGGCTGCCCTGCCGGAGGAGAGCGAGGGAGAAACAAAGGGGAAGGCCCACCATAAGGGGAAGCTGCTCACCACAGCCAGAAAAGCAGAAAGAATGAAAAAATGGGGTCAGAGTCAAGATGCACTCTTCCTCTTCCAAGGCACACCTCAGCAACCTACGTCATCCAAATAGACCCCATCACCTACCAATAACACCTTCAAAATGTGGATTCATCAGTGGATTGAGCCACTGGAGCGACATTCATCCTCATGACCCAATCATGTCCCAAAAACCTACTGGCTGATGCCCTAAGCACTAAGGCACGAACCATGAGGGCACAGTTCAAAGTCAAAGCGTAACAGCACAAGAAAATAAATGAAAGGACATGTAGATCAGGCAGGAGAGTAGTACCACAGGATCAAAGGAAGGGCTGCTAACAACCTTCTGTTCAGACAGCTGGCCCCAAGCATCAGTGGTGTGACAGGAGGCTTGTCCCTGCCATACTCTGCTGCAGTCAATTGGAAGGGGACAGGGGGCCTTGGAGTAGCTGTTCAGGGAATAACACACACATCATACACAGGCAGGGAACACTTCTCAGTTTCCAGGAGTCAGCAATCCAGGCACCTGCCCTCTTCCAGCAAAGACAGACTCAAGAAGTTTCTTACCCTCCATGGAGGTAAATGGAAGTGGGAAAAAGGCGAGTCGCTAAGTAAATGTAGCAAAAAAGTTATAAAAGATTGGGGTATCCACTGTACGTATAG
Source organism: Meriones unguiculatus (assembly GCF_030254825.1). Classification (NCBI taxonomy): domain Eukaryota; kingdom Metazoa; phylum Chordata; class Mammalia; order Rodentia; family Muridae; genus Meriones; species Meriones unguiculatus. The sequence goes on from NC_083351.1 coordinate 177,471,180, forward strand.
GATCATTGGGATTATAGTAGGTTCACATGAAGGACGCATTCCAGTGAAATGGTTTTGGTGGTAGATGAGAGACAGGGAGGAAGAGAGAGAGATAGGGAGGGAGAGGGAGAGAAAGGGGGAGGAAGAGACAAGAGAAGAAGAGAGAGAAAGGGAGAGAGGGAGAGACTGTCAATGACAGAAAGTTGATGTGGTGGTTTGAATAAGAATGGCCCTCATAGACTCATAGTGAATGTTTGATCATCCAAAAGTGGCACTACTTGAGAGAGATTAGGAGGTGTGGCCAGTTGTAGCTGGTTGTTAGAGGAAGTGTGTCACTGGGTGTGGGCTTTGGGGTTTCAAAAACTGGAGGCAGTCACTGTCTCTTTTCCTACTAACTGTGGATCTGGATGTAGAACTCTCAGCTTCTTCTCCAGCACCATGTCTACCTGCAGGCGGCCATGTTTCCTGCCGTGATGAAGATGAACTAACCCCTGGAACTGTAAGCCAGGCCCAGTTAAATGCATTCCTTTAGAAGAGCTGCCATGGTCACAGCATCCCTTCACAGCAATAGAACACTGACCAAGACAGCTGATCACGTCAAGCAATTGACTCATACAGCTGAGAGACAAATAGAAAGTTACAGGTAAATCTCACTTCCCAGAGATCTCGAGAACTCTCCAGCCAGGCTTCTCCTGGTAAAGAGCCACCCCACGGCACCTTCATCAAATTTTCACATGCGTGAAACGTGACATATTCTTTTGTTGTTCTTTTTTTTTTTAAGTCAGAGATTCCAAATATTACAATTTTCTTGACATCCATCAAAAGAAAGAAGGCATTTGTAATCTCAGCTCTCCCACCTGCTTTATTAAAGAAAAAGAGTGTAAAACAGTTTGCCAGTGAATTAGCTCACAGGGACTCACAAACAGGAAGATAATGCTGAGCAAATGGATTCCCTTAACCACACAACAGTAACCTGTGGATGGGTGGTTTCAGTATAGACGAGATTAAATCACTTCCAAAGGAGCATGAACTCCCCAACGATCATTTTTATACTTGTTTGTTTGTTTGTTTTTAGACACAGCATCTTATAAGTCCAGAATGGTCTCAAAGTCCATACACAGTCAAGGGTCACCTCAAACTTCAGATCCTCCTGTTCAAGCCTCCTAAGTACAAGGATGATACCAGTTACAACCACTTGTTTATACAGCTCTGGAGCTTGAACCAACGGTTTTGTGCACGCTAGCCAAGCGCGAAAACAGCTGAGCTACAATATTATTTAATTAAAATTCTACAACTATGTTGAAAGCAAAGAGTGATCGTTGTACCCTTTTGTCTTATTTAGGCTACTTCTGCTGCTGGAGCGGGTTTATTCAGCTTACGCTTCCACATCTTAGTTCATTACTGAGGAAGTCAAGACAGGAGCTCAAGCAGGGCAGGAGCCTGGAGGCAGGAGAGGATGCAGAGGCCATGAAGGGTGCTGTTCACTGCTTGCTCAGCTGCTTTCTTATGGAACCCAGGACCACAGCCCAGGGGTGGCCCCACCCACAATGGGCTGGGCCCTCCCCCACCAATCACTAATAAGGAAAATGCCCTACAGGCATGCTTACAAAGAGGCATTTTTTAAAATTGAGGTTCCCTCCTCTTGGATAACTTTAGCTTGTGTCAAGTTGACCTAAAACTGGCTAGCACAACTGACCCTTGTTAACTTGACACAAAAATATATCATCACTAAACCATAACCTTTTCTTTCTTGTTCATCTCAAGACCACACATTAATAAAGATATTACAATATAAAACATTTTATAAACTTAAAAAAGTCCCACAGCCTTTAAAATTTCAAACATTTAAAAATTCAGTCTCTTTTAAAATCCAAAGTCTTTAAAAAACATAATGTCTCTCAACTATGGGCTTCTATAAAATAAAAGATAAGTTAAATACTTTCTTACTTCAAGAGGGAAGGACCAGGGCACATTCACAATAAAATCAAAGCAAACCCGAACTCCAACTGTGTAAATAACTCAATGTCTAAGATCCATTCACAATCTTCTGGGCTCCTCCAAAGGGCTAGGGTCAGTTCTCCGCCCTGCAGCTCACACTGCCTGTCTTCCCGGCTCAGGCTGGCTCCACGCCACTGCTGCTGCTGTTCCGGGTCTTCTGATGGCACTGGCATCTCCACCAGGCCGGGCTCCCTTGCTGCAGCTGAGCTGCACTTTCACCAGCAGCCTCTCCGGGGCTCTTCAGGGACTCCAGCCCTGCCTGCCATACACTGCCAAACCTCAGCTCCTGCGCCCAAACCCTAAACCACCTGTGTGACTCTTCCACTACCAAGTTTGGCTGCCAGCACAGGGTACCACCTTGACCACTTCTGTGTGCTGCTGACCCTGAGGAGACACTTTCCAGAAGATTGACCTCAGTGATGGGGGTCCCTTCTTAATCACCACCGATTTCACAATTCTAGCTGGCCAGTATCAGTGGTCCCAGTAACCCAAAGGTTTCACATCGATGTTTCTGGTCACTTGTTATTCACAGCTAATTCTTCAGCCACAGTTAACCAGAACCACAGCCTCTTAATTCAAAATAACAAACAGCCCTGACAGTCTTCAAACTTCCCTGTGGTATTCTACAAGCCAGACCTCCTTCTTCTGCACTGCTCTCAACACTCTTATCTTCCAAGCTCCCACACAACACCCTGCTGAGCTCTCAACGCTCAATGACTCTTCTACCCAGAGTTCCAAAGTCCTTCCGCAATCCTCCTCAAGACGTGGTCAGGTCTGTCAACCAACACCCTACTTCTGGAATCAATCTGTATTAGTCCGTGTTCTCGAGAACAGCACAACTTATAGAATGAATATTTATTACATATAATTTATTATATATTTATTAGAATGATTTACGGCTACGGTCCAGCTAATCCAACAATGACTGCCTAAGAACAGTCCAAGAATCCAGTAGTTGTTCAGTCCAAGAGAGGCTGGATGCCTTGGTTGGTTTTCAGTATACGATGGAATTCCGAACAAGTTGGCTCTAATGGCAGTGAAGGAATGGACTTGCCACTGAGCACAATACTGAGAAGCCAGAAAGCAAAAGCTCCCTTCTTACACATCCTTTTAGTAGGCTTCCAGCAGAAGGTGTGGCCCAGAATAGAGGTGGGTATTCACACCTCAAAAGATCTGGATTAAAGGCGTGTGTTCCATCCCCCAAAGATCTGGACAAGAAGGGAACTTCCCACTTCAAATGATTTAATTAAGAAAAAATCCCTCAGGCTTGTCAGCCTTTGGGGGTTTTTGTTAATTCCATATGTGGTCAAGTCAACAAGCAAAATAGCCATCACACCTGTGAGACATACATTTAGGAAACGTAATCAGAAATAGAAAAACAGGTCTACTGTGATGTTAGTGTTTTAACATCCATTTCTCTTTGTATTTCAGAAGAGTAAAATTTCTCTTACAAACTGGCAAATGTCTTCCTGGTTGACTAGCTAGTTCATCTTTAATGAAGGTTGTTTATGGCGTGGCATAACAGTCCACACAGCTGATGAACTGATTGTATTTCGAGCCATACTCTCTTCTAATGCACTGTGCCTGTGAGACTGCACATACTCTAGACTATAGGGAAGAACAGATCACAATTCATATGCCTGAAACACCATCTTTAAAGGTCACAGCTCGCTATGGAGCTCACCTGATGCTACAGTTTGGATCTGGAATGTTTTCCAGAGTCTCATGTGTTGAAGGCTTTAGTCCGAATTAGTGCTGTTGAGAGCTGGTCCAAGACTGACTCTGTCATTAGGCTTGTGTTCTTAAAATTCAGGGTAGAATCTGAGATTCTCTTCCCCTCCTCCTGGTTTCCCAGCCGTGAAGTGAGACCCTGGTCTCAGGACATGCTCCCTGGGCCCCACAGCAACAGAAGCAACCCATGAACTATGAACAAAAATAAGTGGTTGTTTTTCCTCTTACAGGCTGCTTACCTTGTGTGTTATGTTACAGTATCAACAAGCAGAACAGCACATGATCTGATGAGAAGGTCTGGAGCCAGTTTCCTCCAAGAGCTGCCTCTCTGCAGTGCAGAATCAGTTCAGTCAGAGCTTACCAGGCTGCAGTAGATAAAAGCCGTAAGGGAGCGATGCATAAATCACATGCTAAACAGTACGAATTTATGGAAAATTGTTGTTGTTGTTGTTGTTGCCAGGCACTATGAAATATTCAACCAGAAAGATCAAAATATTTCCTGCCTGTGGAGAAGGGTTTATAGCAGGAACACCCAGTGTCTGAATCAGGGCTCTTTAGAGGAATAGAGCAGATAGAATTAATATTATGACGTGATTGATACAGTCTGGGTATTCTAGGAAGATGTCTCCACCAGGCTGGATCAGCTCAGCCAGCCCACTCCGGTCCTGCAGGCTGCCAGGAGTCCTGCAGAGCCCCTAATCCTCCGTCCGCGCTGGAACCGGAAGCTGGCTCTGCATATCAACAGAGGAATGCAGCACCAGCATCAAAACAAAGTGAATGGACTTGCCACGGAGGGCGGCTGCAAGCAGAGAGCGAGAGGCTTCCTTCTCCCATCTCCTTCAGCTGGGCTGCCACCTGAAGGCAATTTTAAGGTGAGTCTTCCCGCTTCAAATAACCTGATGGAGCGCCTAGTGGCCTGTCTAGTTGATTCCAGATCCAGTCATGTTAACACCCAAGATGGATGCTCACACCCAGAAACTTGCTTGATAACGTCATATGCATGGGATTAGCTGAAATGATTGTAGTTCATAAAATTTAGAAACTGTTTTAGGGTAGCTAAACATGGTGGCAGAGGCAAGTGTATCTCTGAGTTTGAGATCAGCCAGGGCTACACAGAGAAACCCTATCTCAAAAACAGAACAAAAGAATTGCTTTAATTGTTTTAACGTTATTGTATGTGTGGGAGTGTTTTGCCTGCATGTGAGTGGCACCAAGTGCATGCTTGGTGCCTGGAGGCTAAGAGACAGTGGTCAATATAGGAGGCTGATCCCCAGGAACTGGCTATGGATGCTTGTGAAGTGCAGTTCTGGGAACCAAACCAGGATCCTCTGCAAGAGCAAGCCCTGCTGGAGCCATGGTTTCTGAAACTTTGATGGCAAAGTGTGCTCTGCCGTGAGCTTGACCCACTGATCTGCTCTCACAAGGAAAATAACTTTTATTTCCCTTAAAGGCTTGTAATTATATATATACATACATACATATATACATATATATATATACACACACACACTATAGCGTAAAGTACTAAAATGAAATGGTCCATATATGTTAAAATCGTATGTTTTCAATTTTATAACCTTTGTTCAGTGTTGTGACATCTTTACAAATTACCTTAAAAATAGTTTGTACCTGACATTTGTTTTCTTTCCAAAGAGTTAAAAACAAAGACAAAAACAAAACAAAACAAAAAGGCACATCTTTCAACCATCAATATCTTAGAATCAATCAAGTAGAATAACTGCTTTATGTGGGAAATCCCTTGTGTTCTGGTAAATTGAATTTTGTGAACTTTGCCGTTGTCTGACTGCTTAGATCATCACTTAGACCATCACAGTTCAAAGGGTACAGCCAGCTCAGCTCATATGGCGCCCGTAACCACGGTAAGCTCGGAGGGATGCGGGACATCAAGGATTCTTCAGCTGCAAGTCTATTTTTGCTTCTGCAGTGACCCAGACTGCACTGAAGTGGGCCTTTTTCAATGCTGAATCGTTTAGTAGAGGTTTTTTGTGTACTTTAAGGACACTTGGTTCTATCGGATTATTTTACCTTTGTGTATATAAATGCTAGTCTGCATGGATGTCTGTGTACTATGCAAATATGCCTGGTGCCTGAAGGTCAGAGGAGGGTGTTGAATACCCTGAACTGGAGAGATTACGAGGAGCCACAGGTGGTTTCTGGGAACCAAACCCGGGTTCTCGGCAAGAGCCGAAAGCACTTTTCCCTGAGCAGTCATGGCTCCAGCCCTTCCCCCTATTTCTTGAGGCAGATCTCATGTATTCCTCACTATGCAGCCAGGACAACCTTGAAATTCTTGTCCTGCTTCCATCTCTGGAGTTCTCAGATTAGAGGCACACACATACAGAACTCCACAGCACTGAAGATCTAACCCAGGCCTTTCTGCATGCCGGGATGGCACTCCACCAACTGAGCTAGCCTCAGGTCCTAATAAATAAGTCTTCCACCTGACAAATAAATAAACCAAGATTCATGAACGAAAGACCTTTTCCAAAGTTTCACAACATAGGCTCAAGCTAGGGAATTCAGTCACAACAGGCCATTTCTCTAAAGGCATTTTATCTTCAAGACTATAAATACCCGTAAGGACACCTTTAAGTCACAGGCAGTGAGGGATAAAATCACTTCTTTCCAGCATCAAGCTGAAGGCGAGACTAGAGGAACGAGATGTGATGGGGCCTGAGGATGATCAGACTAAGAAGTCCAGGCAAGCCTATCAGGTGACCTCATCAGGAGACTCTCAGAAACACAGAGCACCTGAGCAGGACCTCTGAGAAGGGAGGAAGGAGGTCAGCAACCGAAGGCGTGGTGGGAGAAAGAACCAAATCACTGTTCTTCTAGGATAAGTTCTAATCGCAGACCAACATCCCAGGGATACACAGAGGTGATATGGTCCCTGGCTTCAGGGAGGAGCAAGCAGGGCCAAGCTCTAGCCTTGTCTGTGTTAACAGTATTCCTCGCCTCTCAGGGACCGTTCCATCACTGTCTGCTGGCAGCATTACCAGACTGAATGATTACACTGGCCAGCACCTCCATCTCAGGTAGGATTGGTGAAATGTGCTGATGACGGCCTGTCTGCGTCTCAAATCATGAGCTTTGAACCATCTGGCTTGCTAGAGAAAGCCACGTGGTGTGGGGGCTGGGAGTACCCTGCACTCATGGTGTGCTCACCGCTTCTATCTATCATCTATCTATCTGTCTGTCTATCCATCTGTTATCTATCTACTTATCATCTATGTATCATCTGTCTATCATCTATCAATCATACATCTGTCTGTCTGTCTATCATCTTTGTCTCTTTCTCTAATCAGGACCTCATGCATAAGAGGCAAGTGTTTCTTTCTTCACTGACTCACATCCACCCTTTAATTGTATTTTTAATGACATGTGGAAGCAATGCATGTTCATAGAGTATCATGTGATGTTTTGGTCTATGAATACATCAATGTAATTATCTCAGGGCTGCTGAGATGGCTGAGAACTTAAGCTTGCTTCTCATTCGTGAGGACAAAGTTCAGATTCAAGCACTCTTTTAACAAGCTGGGCATCTCATGCCTTTAAGTAGCTCCTACGACTCTGGAAGAATTGCTGGGACTAGCCTAGATGAGGACAATGTAAACTCCAGCCATAGGAAGAGACCCAGACTCAAAGGACTAAGCAGACAGTGATCCGGGGGACACGTGACACCCACTTCTGGTCTCCACGTGGGCATAGGCACACATGTGTGCACATACTGTCACCCAGAGACCTATGGAGACACGTTCATAAATAGGTACATTCCATAACTAGCTCAAGCATTTATCACTTCTATACCGTGAAGACAACATCTTTTCTTATAGCGTTCTGAAGCAGGTGACAATCTGCAGTCACCTTACTGTGCAGGAGCGCATCGGAGCTCCCTCCCTACGACTAAGCCAGCGTCTGCTCACCACCGCACCCCTGTCTATCTCAGCACTCCATCTCAGATGCTCATCTTGACCACAGTCTGCTCTTAACCTCCGTGGCAGCGACTCCTTTACGCTCCCCTTATCAGCAAAGTTGTGCAACACTTGTCTTTCTGAGCCCGGCTGGAATACGGGAGTGCAGATGTATCTTCAATATTTTCAATTCTTTTTTTTTTTTTTTTTTTTGTCATAGTCCTGATCTCAGAGGTCATGGAACCGTTAGGAGATGGAGCATTTCAAAAGATACAGATTATTGGGGGTGGGCAGTTGACAGCTGTCTTGAGAGCCCAGGCTGGACCTTTGTTTTCTATTCAAAGGGAGAACGGGTCTCAGTAGATAGCGCTGGCTGGCCTGGAGAGTCCTCTGCCTCTCCCTCCTGAGTCCTGGATGAAAGGTGTGTCCTGCCACGCCCAGCTTCTATTGATTTGTGATTCTTTGAAACAGGATTTCTCTGTGTAGCCTTGGCTGTCCTGGAACTCACTCTGTAGACCAGGCTGCCTCGAACTCATGGAGATCTGCCATCTCTGCCGCCTCTGCCTCCTGAGGTCTAGAAGGTTGCACTACCATGCCCATTCTCCTTTGTCTCCATTTTTTAACTTCAGGCCCCTAAAACGCCTTTGAGTCTCGAGACACAACTGAAATAGGGCCTGATTGTTATCTTCTCCCACCCCGGTGTGGTAGGCTGTGTGCCTGGGCCAGTGTGAATCTTCTCGGGAACCCACTCGTGCACGGAAGCGTCACTGTGCGCCGGGAGCCCGCACAGCCTCAGCTCACGGCTGCAGTGCGCATGTTCCCAGGCAGCTCCGGGGCCCCTAGCCCGAGCGCTTATTTTCATACGCTATTGTATAAATATTAGCCTGTGAGGTCTCAGGACCCACCATTTCAGCTAAATATCCCTCCCTCAGAGAGGTTCTCCCTCTGCCTCACACTCACGTGGCATTCTTGCTGCACCTACTTACCTCATCTGACACTAACTCTCACCATACTTGAGAAAATGGGCTCCAGGAATTCGATTTCAGAAAGCAGAGTCATTTTCTTGTGAGATTAGTGAGGTGGTTGGAGGAAGCGTGCCCAGCAGCAAACGGTCTTCTGAATACCACACTTACACCCACGGACAGAAGCAGCAGCGCCCCACCCTTATTGGCGAAACTGACAGTAACGGTGGTGAATTCGGAGACTCATGGCTGCCCAGGGCACAGAAGACAAGTGATGGATGTGGGCGCAAGCAAGCAACTCACACCACCTCGTGAAAGGCTCAGGGAATGCAGGGGAGGAGAGGCAGGAAGTGTGTGAGGGCCAGAAGACAGACTGAAGCCTTTAGCACTCTATTGTCCAAATTCCAAACAACTGAAATCGTTGGCTCGCTGACTGTGGCCGCCTGCCCTGCACCCACACAGCCAAGCAAGGACAGGGGGCACACAGCGCCTTTTGCACGTTCTAGGAGTGGGGAAATCGTAACTTTAGTTGTGTGCCCTCTGAGGAGCCCACGAGGCTCCTACAGCTCCAAAGCCCCTAATTATGCAGATGGGCCTGGTTAATCTCTTAGGAAACAAGTAGCCAAGAATGTGCTGGAGAATTTGGGGGAGGAAGAGGGTCCACATGCTGTCAAAATGCAAGGTGTACGCATGGGAAATGGTTTAAAAAATGGAAAAGTAAAAGTAGGTTAAAAACAAAACAAAACAAAAAAACCAGTTTCCTGTTCTACAGGCTGGCCTTGAACTCTTGAGCTGGCATAACTGTTTTGGGTGTGCTGAGGGTTGAATTCAGGGCTCTGTGCATCGTAGACAAGCTTGCTACCAACTTAGCCCCATCAGTGACCTTTGGTTAGAAATACATGGCTGCCTCAGGGGTTAGGAGCTCACACTGCTCTTGCAGAGAACCAGAGTTCAGGTCCCAGCACCCGTATCAGGTGACATACAACTGCTTGTCACTCCAGCCCCAGGGGATCCAACCCCTTCTTCTGGCTTCTGCAGGCACCGCATTCACGTGTGCAAAACCACACTCAGACAAACACGCATGTGTAAATAATTTTTTAAACACTAAATTTTTATCACACCCACAGTTTGGATGTCAGATTGTTAGAAAGTCTTTGCACATTGCATAATTCATTATTATGCATCAAATGAAAGTGACAGATTAAATTATCCCTTTATCTTCGCAAAAGAGGGACGGCAGGGGTTAAAGCCTTAGCTTAATGGTACTGAGCTGCTGAAGTTTCTGGGTTCAATCCCAGTGAGAGAAGCAGAGAAAGAGACGAGTGTGTCAGGAGCACAGTAGTGAGTTACACACGGGATGTTTCTGCATGGTAATCTAGTGTCTGGTGGTCATCTAGTTGACTGTCAATCTGCTGTCTACAGACGTGCACCAGAAGTGAGTTAGGGGCAGTCCCGTAAAAACAGAGACGTGTTCATATTTGTACAGATACCTGTCCTCCCTCAGCGCAACCTCTGTCTTCATGAATCAGCTGTGCCTGCTGGCAAATGATCACTATAGCCGGCCTTGCTGACCGCTCTCTTGTAAGCAGGGCCAGGGTCGTTCTGCCCCAGCTGCAGGCTGGCCGGGGCCTTAGGCAAGAGGAAAGGGAAAGCTCAAGAGGGAAGCCACCATCCATGCTGGTGGGATTTCCCAGCACATGCCACCCTCCTGACACACCCTCTCACCAAGAATGATCGGGCTCACCAAAGGCGATCTTTGGAGGAACCGAGCATTGTTTTGTCGTTAGGATCTTACAGGAGGAAGATGGCCATTGCTTAGTCCACAGAAAATTCTTGTTTTGGTTTGGTTTGTTTTTTTGAGACGGGGCTTCTCTGTGTAGCCTCGGCTCTCCTGGGCCAGGCTGGCCCGGAACTCACATGGATCCGCCTGCCTCTGCCTCCCGAGTGATGGGATCAAAGTCGTGTGCCACCAAGCCCAGCTCAAGAAAATTCATAAAACAATGTTCTTTCCCCTTCAGTTGTCAGCCACCAGGAAAAAAAAAAAAAGCTCAAACACATAAGGACTAATTCTTTTAGTGAGGAGGGAAATAAGGCAGATCCCTAGGGGTTGGGAACAGAAATTGATGAGTTTGGCAGTAGGCTTTGGAAATGAGGAGCAATGGCCAATCTGACTAATCTGAGAAGAATGTTGCAGGGAACCAAGAAAAGCAGCCTAGTTTGGGAATTGCTTAGGAGTGATGAGGTCCCGTGACTGCTGTGCTGTGAGCTGCTGCTAAGAAGGAGCAAAGCCATCAGCAAGTCAACTGAGTAGACAGGCAGCGCTTCTCAACCTTTCCCATGCTGGGACCCTTTGTCACAGGTGACCCAACCACAAAATTACTCCATTGCTACTTTTAACCTTAATTCTGCTCCTGTAAGGACGCAGAATATAAATTTCTGTGTTTTCACATCGACCCCTGTGAGAGGTCCTCGGACTGGCCAAGGCCTCCTGACTCACAGGTTGACAACGCTGATGTAAAGTAGCAATCTGTCCAGGGAGTAGCTGATTCCTGTGTATCAGAAGTTACCCTGTATCAGAAGGCTGTGTGAGGCAGGCCAGCTCCGTGTCAGCCGGCCCATTGTCCAGGCTGCTCACCAGCTAAGTGAGCAGAGTGAAATCTAACCCACATAGCACTGCCTAGCTTGCAGGTAGATGTGCCAGGAGAAATAGCTGAAATAGTGACAGAAAAGAAGCAAGGACCCAAGAATCGGCCAAAACTCAAGAAAGTTGTGCTGGGATTCATGCTTTCCTCCAGCTATTTGGATTTTTTTTAATATTTATTTATTTATTTAGAGCAGAGATCTGGGCTCCGGGCTGTGCAGGGTGTCAGAAGCTTCCTTCCCCAGCTTGCACGAGGGCCTGGGTCCACCCCAGCACAGAAGGGAGAAGGGAGGGTCTCACGTGTAGACCAGGCCTCTTCTTCCTCCCGGGACACAGGCTAGTGCCACTACCCAGCTGGGACCTTCACTACTGAGACAGGAAATAATTGCCACATCCCAAGTGTGAGCTTTCGGTGGTTTGTGTGTGTGTGTGTGTGTGCACGTGTGCGTATGTATGTATGTATGTGAATGTAAATGGTAGCTTTACATGCTTACACAGCTGACTAAATTCCTCAAGGCCTTTGCTTTGTGGTTTCTCTGTGGTGAAGAGGGCGTCATCCCTCTTCACCCCTCACCCCCACTGGCACCTCGGCTTCCTCTCTTCACAGGAGGACGGGTGGCTTGATGTCTTGAAGGACTGGCCTGCCAGGTAGTTCAGGCTATCTTCGTAGAAGCCAAGTCTCTCGGCCGAGCTTTTGGTATGGCTCTGGTAAGCAAGGGTTAGGATTCTTCACGGCACACCTGTGTGCTATTGAGTTTGGGCCTGCAACTTACTCTCCTGTTCAGGATCCTGGGAACTACAGTGTTGGACACCCAGAGCACAGAGTTCTGAAGCAGACCCACACCATCCCTGCCGGAGCCTACAGGCGAGCTTGCTGGTGAAGCAAACCACACGAGGTATTGAGAAAACACTATGGACACCTGGAATTAAGGAGCCAGAATCTGCTGTGGCAGGCAGGCGGAGGGGAGGGGGCAAAGGGAAAGGCGGCTCAGGAGGGGCCCGCCCGGCTCAGAAGAAAGCATTCTTGGAATGAAAGCAGATTGCTCTGCCAGTGCTATAATTTGAGATAAATTGGGAGAGCTGCCAGTTTAAAAAAAAAAAAAAAAGTCTCCACAGATGTCTGGAAAAGTGAGAACATTTACTTCTTCGGGGAGAGATGGTGGTTGAAAGCCTGGGCTTTGGAAGCAGGAAGGGCTGGCTGTCCATCATTTCCCAGCAGTTGCCTGTGTGTCTTTGGAAGAGCGACTTTATCTAGTAGCTTCCATTTCAAAATCTGGGGGGTGGGAGTAATTATGCCCCTCAGTTTCTGTTTTTTTGTTTTAAAGGTTTATAACAGAGGCTGAAGAAATGGGCAAAGGTTCCGTTCCCAGCACCCATCTGGTGGCTCAAAACCATCTGTAATCCCAGTTCTGGTGGGTCCTCTTCTACCTCCTCACCCCCAGTCCTGGGAAGTGGAGGCGTGAGTCTCCAGGAGTCTCCAGGGCTCACTGGCTGGTCATTCCTGCCAAAACCATCAGCTCTAGGTTAAGTGATGAGGCGTTGCCTCAAAAAACTAAGTGTTTCAACAAGTGAGACGGCTCAGCAGGGAAAGCACTTGCCACCAAGCCTGAGGACATCAGCTCAAGCTGGGCACCCAGGAAATGAAGGGAGAGAGCTCCTGACAGCCGTCCTCTGACCTCCACATGTTCACATTAAAAAAATAAGGCAGGCTGGCTGAAGCACGGTGCTCTGCTCTTCCAGAGGACCCAGGTTCGGTTCCCAGCACCCGCAGGGCAGCTCACAACGGTCCGTAACTCTGGTGCAGGACCTGATGCCACCATAAGAGGAAAGGCCTGCTGGGTACATGCTGTGTCTCCGGGCTCCTGTATGGCTCCACACACTCCTGTTTTTCTTGTTCTTCACAGTACATCCTTCCTGGTCACCGTGCTGGGTCCTCCTTCTCTGTCAGTGTGCTGGGACTCCTCAGGACCCAGCGAGGGGCTGTTCTTCCTCCAGTGTTCTCCATTAGCCTCTCATCCAACACCTCTAGTTTTCTAGGGGTGTCAAGGGCCTTGTACACAAATCCAAAATTCTTATCCACTTGGCAGATTTCCTGCATAAATCATCTCTATTTTCAGTTGACTCATTTTTCCAGCTGCTTAGGGGGCAGACTTTCCCTTTGATTGTCTTATGAACACCCAAACTAGGGACTTTAAACCACACTTCCTCCTTGCCAAGCCTCTTCCGGTACCCACAGTCTCAGTAAAGCCACCACCATCCACGCCAGCACTGGAGGTGCCCTGGATCCACCAGTCTTTCAGTGACATCACTTAGTCACTGGCTTGCTTCTCCTCGCTGTGGGCAACCAAGGTCAGTTGCTGTCCCTGTTCTTGCTGCCAGCCCCAGACTCTACAAGACCCCTTCGAGGCCTTCGTACGTTTAAACCTTTTCTCCCAGGAGGAGAAAATGTCAGTCTGGCCATGTTCATACTTTTTAAAAGCCCTTCAAAGAGTGCTGGAGCATATTACCGGGGGAGGTTCGCCTAGCAGGAATGAAGCCCTCCAGGTGATTTCCAACACCACATTAAACACCACCAAGCAACGCCTTCAAAGGCACCACCATTGTCCTTAAGATAAATTCCAAATCCTCCACGGATCTGAGTCCGCTGTTCTCCCAGCTGCAGCCATTCTGATGCTTTGCTCCATGAGGTCAGACTGTGTGCTCTTTTGTGTTCCCTGCGTTTGCTCCTTCCTCTGTAGAATACTCACATCTTAATCCAATGACTCGCCCTTCAAGGCCACGCCCTCTGCGAAAGCTTCAGCAGGCCTGGGTCCGCTGCATCTCAAGATTACACTGTTCGGGAACCTGCAGCCAGGCTTGCTGTCTGGAAAGGAGGATCTGCCTTCGTTAGGAACAGGACAAGCCCTTGCGCTCACACCGCTCAGAGCCAACAGGGGAGACAGAAAGTGTCATTCGATCAACACTCAAAAAGGAACTTTATGGTGGGCGAATGTGTGGGGAAAGGCTCGGGTCTAGTCTGGGATGCAGCGGAAGAAGAAAACAGACTCTCTCACCTGTCCTCCTGCATGTGCACACACATAAACAAGAGCTTCACAGACATTTTAACTTGGCGCGTGAAAACTACCATGACATGGAAGCACTCGGTGCTTGAAGGCCTTGAGTAGCCCAGGAAAGCGATCCTCGAGATGACTAGCCTAGAGCTGGAGACTGAGGGAATTAGCACTGGGAGTCCAGCAGAGGCAGGGAGATCTCTGCGGGCTGGAGGCCAGCCTGGGCCACATGGTGGATCTAGGACAGCCAGAGCTACAAAGTGAGAACTTGTCTTGCAAAACCAAAAAAACCACAGCCAGCTGTGGTTTGGCACTCCTTTGTTCCCAGCACTCCAGAGGGAGAGGCAGGCAGATCTCTGTAAGTTCGAGACTAGCCTGAGTTCCAAACTGAGCCCCAGGCCAGCCAGAGTGGGGCTCTCTCAAAAGACAGGCAAATGTTCCTGGCCTCCTTCCTCATCACTCCCTCCCTGGTGTGACCATTTGGGAGAGATGTGGGGTTGGAAAGCTTGTCCTTCCTGCCCTCTTAGAATGGCCTGTCTTCAGGGAGGGCACCATGGGCTCCAAAGAGACCAGCCTGTGTTTGAAAAGAGCACCTGAGCTGGGGGCTTTGTACCTGCTGTGGGAGCACTCTACAGACAGAGCTGCATCCCGGGCCAGATGGGTGAATCTTCCAAAGCTGAGTTCAAAGTTTGGACATCCCAGCCATGTTCTTGGACCTAAGTTTCACCGGTAGCAAAGCTGACATGTGGATCCCTGCTTTCCTGTGGTTCATCTGCTTCTCGGTTTATGTGGTTCTCAGGTGGAGCTGAGGGGAAAGAAAATAGTGATAACTCCTGTGCCTCTCTGTTCTACTCCTGGTAGACTAATGGACGTTTTAGCTTCTTTCTTGTCTTCTTTTCATTTCGTTTTTAGGTAGGCCAGCGGGAACTCACTCCTTTGGCCTTTTGGAGCTGCCAGCACACACGTCACACCCACAGGCATGGTTGCACTTGGGCTTTGGGAAAGGACGGGAGGCAGGTCTACATTCAGCACACTGCATTGGTCCTCAGGAGGGTGGATCTGTGAGCGATGGCCGGTTCGCCGGTAGAGAAGAAGCTCTGGAGGTTGAAGAAGAAGGGTTTAGGAGATGAGGACAGAAGAAAGGGCGAACTGAAGAGGCAGGGAAGGAGGGCTGTTAGGAGGATGGGGAGCAGCCCACGTCAAGACTGGGCTTTGAAGACTGACTAATGAAACTGCATTTACAGAAGGTCACAAAGCTTTGGGAAGGGTGGTTGGTTTTTTTTTTGTTTGTTTGTTTTGTTTTTTTTTTTTTTTTTGAGACAGGGTTTCTCTGTGTAGTCCTGGCTGTACTGGACTCACTTTGTAGACCAGGCTGGCCTTCAACTCAGACCCACCAGCCTCTGCTTCCTGAAAGCTGAGATTAAAAGATTAAAAGCATGTGCCGCGGCAGCAGCCACCACCACCTCAAAGCTTTTAACTATTAAATAATTTGTAATTATTTATTTATTATAGTAATATCCCCCCACCCCCAAGAAAACACTATGTAAGTGTTAAGTTTCAAACCCAGGACAAATGGCTGAGGTGCCTATTTAACATCTCAAAGCAGCCCTCACTCCCTGCACATTACAGGGTCTGAATGGCACACGTGGCCGCGCCTGCTTTACACAGCACTGGGAACCACAGCCAGGCTCTGGGCACACTACTGACCTACATGCCAGGCGAGACAGGTTTTGAGACTCCATCTCTAACTCAACTGAGGAGAGACCCAGGGAGAAGTCTGGTGGCATTTTTAGGTTAGTATTAATTATAGACTCAGAGACAAGAGAGTGGCGGCAAGAAGAAGCCTGTTTGTTGGAGGAGCAGCGTCGTCCATCCTTCAAGCTACAGTTCTTGTTCGGTGCTGTAGTTAAAAATCTGATTCCATGGACCGCTTATCAAATAAGCCAAAACATTCCCCAGCCCCCTAACACATTTCAGGCTTAAAAAAAAAAATCATCATTCCAACTCTGTTACAAGGTGTACTAAAGCAAGCGTGTGAGGGAGTGAAAGAGCATGCTGGCAGCAGCGTGAAGGAAGGCTCCCCTTCACCGAACTTCTGAATATTTCAGTCATCTTCTTTGTTTAAAGGAGTGATGGGGTGTATATCAGAAATGCTGTCTGGCAGTATTTATTTTAAAAGCTGTGTTTATTTTAAAGAAAAACTTTATGGAAGTGTAATTTATGTTGCACAAAACCTACCCATGTTAAGAATAAATTCAATGAGCCTAGTAAGTTTACACATCTTTTTTGCTGTTGTCTCAGGGATTGCTTTGAGACAGTTCTCATGAAACCTCAGCTGCTCTAACTCTCTTCGTAGCCAAGGATAGCCTCCAGTTCCTGACCTTCCACCTTCCTGCCTTTACTCAACAAGAGCTGAGCTCACAGGCAAGACCCGCTGGCTGTCCCTGCAAAGCACACAGCTGTGCAAGCTTCGGTGCAATCAAGTTTCAGAACGCTTTTCTACCCTAACGCACTCCCTCACGTGTCCACGTCTGTCTCTTCTATCATCAACCCAGGACTGTCCATCTTCTGTCCGCGTGCTCTGTCCTCCTAACCCCACACAGACAGCATCATCCAAGCTGCAGCTTCCACGCTCTGCTTTGCTCGCTGAGCGTGAGGTCAGGGAGATCCGGCTGCTGCGGTGAGTGCTTGTAAAGGTGTGTGCTAGCACTTTGCTTCCTCCGCTTAGTCATCAGATGGATGAAGCAGCGTTTACTTCTCCATGGCCAAGGCCTCAGGCAATTAATTATTCATTTGCTCCCAACTTTTGTCTGTTATGAGTGATGCTATTATAAGGAGTTTTTACAGATGTATTCTAACTTCTCATGGGTAAGTATAAGAAATGGGTTACCTGGTTTATATGCGAATTCTAGTTAATCAGTTATTGTATACATGTGTGTTTGTGGTGTCCACGTGTTCACGTGGATATAGGGGACGGGGTCATGGGTGTCATCTCATAGTCACCAACCTCTTTTTTTTATAGGATCCACACTGGCTTGGAACCCACTAATCAGGCCAGGCTAACCACCGGTCTATCTCTCCAGGCCATGTGCCCTGCTTTCGCCTTCCTTCCTGTCTGTCCATCCATCCGTCCGTCCATCCATCCATCCATCCACTCCTCTTTTATCATGATTTACTCTTCAGTGATGGTGACTTTCTCAGTGGCTACGGTTCCCGATGAGCTTAACTGTCATGCAGTGAGATACGAGGACAGCTCAGCTGTTGAGGACATTTCTGACACTGTCTGCTGTGGAGGGGAGAACAACATCAGAGTTAGTCTTACGTAGCCAGAGTGTAGGCTCAGAGCCGGGGAGTCCCATCGCTGACTGCTGAACACCGTCTCTCTTTGCTCAAGTAAATTACAAGAAAGGGCCAGAAAATCAGTCTTTCTCTGTCAGCATTAAATTTATCATTTTACAGAAATTAAGAATGTATGTATTGAGTTGGGCATGTTGGTGCACTCCAGTAATTCCAGAACTCAGGAAGGCAGAGGCAGGCAGATCTCTGTGAGTTCGAGGCCAGCCTGGTTTACAAGGTGAGTTCAGGACAGCCAGGGCTACACAGTGAAACCCTATCTCAGAAACAAACAAACAAACAAGATAAAAGAAAAAGATTAAGCATTGAAGTTTTCAGTTATTAAAAAAAAAATCAATGGAAAATTCTGGACGACTTGTTTATGACTTTAACACATAAAGAACAGGTGAAAATATTGATGATTTTTAGAAGTTTTTACCTTAAGATTTTTCCTGCTGCATTTTAATGATAAATTGTCTTGAGATGGTTGTTTTCACCCAAACCAAAAAAAGTTCTCAAATGTCAACCACAATGTCTGTCAGCTGTAACTGCAATAAGCCCACAAGAAGATCTTGTTTTGTTTTATTTTTATTTTTTGAGACAGGGTTTCTCTTTGTAGCCCTGGCTATCCTGGAACTTGCTCCCTAGACCAGGCTGGCCTGGAACTCACAGAGATCCTTTGTGCTGGATGACAGTTAATATTTCATGGAAGGTGATGGGACTTAGAATCTTATGAAAACACTTCTTTGCGTGTGCATGTGAGGGTGTTTCCAGAAAGCTTTAACAGAGCGTGGAAGGCTCACCCTGAGGGAGGACACCACCATCCCACAGGCCGAGGGCCCAGAGCAAACACAGAGAGAACGCCAGCTGGAGGCCGGCACCCATCTTTCTGTTTCCTGGAAGCATCCACAATGAAACCAGACATTTGTATGTGACTAGACTGTCAGTGAATTTGTCAGTGAATTACAGTGGGAAGCAGAGGGAGACAGACCAGAAGTGACTGGGGACAATAAATCAGTCAATTGCGGTGTCTTCCTTATCTGTGTTTTGTTTGGTTCAAAAGCGCTAGGAGGTGCCTGGAAACGTTCCTGACGGTCCCTCTTCTTTGCCAACCTGACCGGGTATGTAAGTGAAGGAGGGAGGCTTGCCTGAGGGGCAGAGCTACTGTGGTGCTCTTAGGGAGTGGTACTGTTGGGAGGTGTGGCCTTATCATGCTTCCCGCCATGATGATAATGGACTAAACCTCTGAACCGTAAGCCAGCCCCAACCAAAAATTTCCCTGTCTCCTCACAGCAATAAAACCCTCAGACTCCTACCCTGAAGGGAGGTGGCACTATCCCATGAGCTAGGGAGCAAGAGGGAATAAAAGAGGAAAATGAAGAGACCCGAGGCGTGGTAACCTTCGCTTTTCTCTGTTCCTGGCCTGCCACAGCAGGAGTTCTGTCGCATTTTCCTAAGCATGATGTACTGAACCCTCAGAAACTGTGAGCCAATGCCTCTTTCCTGCCTTGTTGCCATAGCAATGCAAAACTAACACGTACCTTGTGCCCTTTTCATTAAAGGAATCACTTCACAGCTCTTCCTTGCATCCAACTGCAAGCAGCGCTGCCCTTGAGCTTTGGGGTCGCTATTAAGGAAAATAAGGGTGACTTGGAAGATCCAATCAGTGGACCAAATAGCCAGAAAAACTGTCAAGTGACTAAGGGGCCAGGGTGCGTAGGACACTGCAGAACACAACGAGATTCTGTCCTGAGGCCCAGAACAGCATGGACTCCAGACTTCTTATCTTTGCCCCTGGAGCCGTCCATGCAGTTTTTCACCCCGTAGCTATCCATGGAGTTAACAGTGATGATGCTCCCAGTCTCCCCCAGGGCTGCTACAGCCTGTCTTTATGGCTTCACTCTTCTCGGCGCAGACTGTGGGGTCATGGAAGTTAAATGTCTCTAGGAAGTCCCGTCTCCTCTCCTGGCCCTGGAGCCTCATGCAAAGAGCACAAGGTTTGGGATCAGCCCTGTCTTTCATCAGTCTACCTGCTACTAACCTTGCAATTCAGACACGTGTGACCTCGCCGAGACTGTGCTTCCTTTTTTGGAACACAGGGATAAACAAGCCCCAATCCTCTGGTTCATTTTAAGGACAAAGTTAAAGAATAAAAGAAGACACTCAGCCAGAGGCCACTGTTCTTCAAACAAACCAACAAGGAGGTCTGCTGTAAGCAACCCACGTGTCTTAGCTGGGTAGATTCAGGCATTTGGGAGGGTCTGCTGCTTTCTGTTGACCTAAGTGTTTGCTCTTTACTTACTGTATGAGATGCCAGCACTGCCCCTTGTCTCAGTCAGCTTCTTGTCTCTGCAACAAAAACACATAAGGGAGCCAAATCAGTGGAGCACGCCTTTAATCCCAGCACTGGGGAGGCAGAGGCAGGCAGATCACTGTGAGCCCAGGACAGCCAAGGCTACACAGAGAAACCCTGTCTCAAAAAAACAAAACAAAACAGAAAGAAGACAGAGGAGGAGCAGGAGGAGCAGGAGGAAGGGGAAGAGAAGGAGGAGGAGAAGGGAAGAAGAAGAAGAAGAGGAGGAGGGAGAAGAAGGAGAAGAAAGCCAATGTGAAGGAGAAAATACTTGTTTTGGTTCCGTTTCGGCCAACGGTTTATCTGGATCTGCGTTCAGAAAAAGTAAAAGGCATCATGGTTGGGGCATGAAGTAGGGTTGTCCTGCTCAGTTTGTGATGGTCAAAAAGCACAGAGGAGTGGGGAGGGGAGTGCCTTCACCACAGGAACCCCAGTGGGGGCACATTTTAGATCCATACTAGAACACCCTTAAGAGCCCGATAGACTCAAAGATAAGGGTCTTGGGGGACAGTGACTGTCTTCCTAGGGCATCTGGACTGTTGTCAGTCACCTCTCAGGCATCCGGTGTTTGTCCTCATCAACAGAAGATGGAAATAAACATCTCTAAAGAGCATTTACAGGCATCGGGACAGAGGGTCTTCACAGGGCTTACCAACCGTGTGTAAAGAGCAGAAGGGTTCTTACAGTCTAAAGAGGAGTATGTGAAGTTTGCTCATATTGCTTTCAAGCAAATTTTTATATGGCAAAAGTCCCTCAAAAAGCTTGCATAAATGATTAATATAACCAACCACTTGAGTATTCTTTAGATTATGGTTGTCTCAGTGGCAAAATGTACAGCATGTTCAAGTAAACAAGAGGTCTAGATCAGTGTTCTCCCCAAACCCACCCTGACACCCCATCCCCCATAATGACACTGCTTGTGTCATTCCTGAGTTCAGCTGGCCAGGACAGCAGGAACCAGCCCTGGAAATGGAGTCTCTCCGGTGTCCCTCAGCCACCTAATTGCCAGTCTTGGTCCCTTTTGATTCTGTTTACATGATGTCTACAAGCTTGCTGAGAAGTCTGTGCTCACAGACTGGGTGCGATGGCCACCATCTCAGCACTTGGCAGATGGAGGCAGGAGGACCCAGTTTGGGCTATACAGTGAGATCAAGGCCATTCTGAGATAGATGCTGAGACCTGTGACCATGAACCCAGGCCTGGGGATGGGGCTCAGGGACTGAGTCTTTGCTTAGTGTGTGTTGCCCTGGATTTGACGCCAACATTGAAGAAGACACAGGGGAAGGCTGGGGGTGGCTCAGTCGTAAAGTTCTCTCCTAACTGCGAGGAGCTGAGCTTGAGTCCCAACAGCCACATAAAAGGCATAACTTGCCTGTTATCCCAGCCCTGAGGAGAGGGAGATGGGGGAGACAGGAAGATCCGGGGGCTGGAAGGCCCCTGAGAGTCTACCAGGTGGAGCGTGATTGAGGAAGAGATCTGACATCACCACAGTGGACACTAAGTATAGTGACAATGTCACCATAGACTCTTACCTCAGGGGCAGGGGGCCGCAACACTCCCACCCCCATCCCTGAAACCTGCGAATGGGTCATTTTATTGGGGATATTTCCAAGTTCACACTTTGATCATGTGTATTTAAAAACAGAGAAGGGGCTGGAGAGCTGGCTCAATGGTTGAGTGCATGCTGCTCTTCCAGAGGACCCCAGTTCCTAGAACCCATGATCAGGCAGCTCCAAACTGCCTGTAACTCCAGGTCCAAGGGCTGCGACACCCTCTTCTGTTTCTGCCTATTTCCTTATACACATAGCATGTACTCACACGGAAACACACGGAAACGTAAATGAAACACTTTTAAAAGTAAAACAATGTGGGCCAGTGAGATGGCTCAGCAAGTAAAGTGACTGACAAAAGTCCGGGGACTTGAGTGTGACTCTGGATCCCACACAAAGGTAGGAGCGATGTAATGCACAAAGCTACCCTCTGATGGCCACGGGGCCACCCGCCTCCACCCGTCCTAGACACACAACGGTGCCTACAACAATCAAAAGAAAGAATTGTCTCTGGCAACACAAAAAAATGGAAGGAAATGCATCAGGGAAGGGGGAGGCTCAGGCAAGGACCCAGCAAGCAGCAGATCTGAGCTCATTGGGATCCTGACCCAAAGGCTCCCCCCTCTGTTTCACTAGCTTTCGCAGATCTTCTGTTCACTCAATAAGTAGCTACTTACTGAGCACCTACTGTCAGATGTTGTCTTGGACTTTGCGTGTGCTTGTGTGTGGTACGTGTGTGTGTGTGTGTGTGTGTGTATGCAGGTCTCCTGTGCAGTCAAACTCCACGTTAGGGTTCCTCACTGAAACCAGAGCTTGCCACTTTCTGACTCGGTGGGAACCAATAGGCCACCGTGGTCAGTTTCTATACCATCACCTCCAAGCCCTTCCCTTCCCCACCCCATGAGGCCAACAGGCAGGCACAGCGGCACCTGGCTTTTTACCTTGTAACTGGGAATCTAAATTCGGGTTTCCATGTTTGCACAGAAAACCCTCCTGCTCCCTGAGCCCTGTTCCCCGCTGGAACAAACTTTCAACAGTCTAGCCTCTCATGGAGTACAAAGGGAGTCTGGACAGCTGGAGCCTGGCAGGCCTTGCCCTTCTCCCCTCCCCTCTGCCTCGCTAAAGAACATTAGATTACATTCCTAAGGCCAGCCACCAAGGTCTGTTCCCTTCTTTGGCCACTTCCTGCTCCTGAGGCTGACCATCAAGGTCCAGCTATGGAATTACTGAAGTCCAGCAACCAAAAGCTCCCTTTGGCTCACCTAACCAACATGCCCAATCAAAATTAAAACCTCATTCTAACATGGGGTCAACCTCTCCCCCCAACACCGTAACATTATAAACCACCCATTCCTAGCTGTCTGTCTCCTCTCTATCTGGAGGCAGTCTTTGTCAGGCTCTGGGACAAATGCTTCTCTTTCTCCCGCCCCCTTTCCCTCCCCTTCTCCCTCATCCTCTATCTCCTGTTTTTGTCTGTTATCTCTGCCCTCTGTCTCTCTGGGACAAATAAATCTGTGTGCTGAGACCTTGCTCTTGGGGGTCTGAGCTGACACTTTTCCTAATAGAGCTTCCAGCTCAACCCAGAGCAGGGAGGAGAGGGACTCTGTCCTCAACACGCAGGTCACACTCTGAGTCTTTCCCCCAGCCCCTACCCGAGGTTCGATGTTATAGCAAATGCAGAAGGAAGGGCTTGGGGAATTAGCGTGTGAGACAGTATGGCAAGGGTCTAGCGTGTGCAGGCCTCAGTCTGGCATGCCCCTGCAGAATGGGCTCTGGCAGAGTGCTAGTAGAAGAACGCTGTTGGGAGACCAGGAGAGCCTGGGTAGGAATGGAGGCCTGCAAAGGGAAACCAGAGCATTTGCCAGCAGATGGGCGGGGAGGCAGAACCCTTCAGGGAGCCTTAGCGACAGCCATGGGTGCTTTCCCTGAAGTAGAGCGAAACGGAACAAGTCCATGATTGAAACAAGGACACTTTTACGATGAATGGCATGAAAATCTAGTTTTTACAAAGCAAAAAGAGCACAGAATGGGGAACTTCATGTGGTCTAACCGGACAGGTGGGAGGGTTTCAAGACCCAGCCCTTGGAGAAGCAGCGCAGACACATAGAGGTCAAGGTCGTTTGTCATCTCACAACTCCTTGTAAGACAGACCCAAGATGCTACTCGGCTTTTCAGGTGGGGAAACTTCCACGGTAATAAAGAACAAATGTGACAGCTGATATTTCAGGGGTTACTCAAGTCTTCATTTTACTTTATTCAACACAAAAGAAAACAACACAAATTATCTCATCAAACAGTTCAAACAGTGGAGAGTATAAACTTTAGAGAATGCTTCTCTTCTGGCTCCTTTAGGTGCTTGAAATTCTAAATTCATTTAAATTTTTGTTTGTTTTCTTGTTTTTTCAAGGCCGGTTTCTCTGTGTAGTCCTGACTGTTCTGGAACTCACTGTGTAGACCAGGCTGGTCTCAAACTCACAGAGAGCTGCCTGCCTCCCGAGTGCTGGGATTTAAGGTGTGAGTCATCACCGCCTGGCTAAATTTAATTTTTTTTTTATGTGTATAAGTGTTTTGCCTGCACATATGTATCATATGTGTGCTTGATACTTGTGAGGTCAGACGAGGACCCCAGATCCCCTGGAGCTGGAGTTACAGATGGTTGTGAGCTACCATGGCGGTGCTGGGAATCAAATCCTGGCCTCTGCAGGAGCAGTGAGTGCTGTTCACCACTGAGCCATCTATCTATACCTACTTGTAGGTATATAGCCAAAGACAAGGAAATCAGAGAAACACACACGCTCATGTTTACTGCTATAGTATTTACAATAGTTAAGAATTAGAGTAGACGCCTATCAATAGATGACTGATAGAGAAAATATGACATATATATATTTACACACACACATACCCATACACTAAATATTATTCACACCCTTGGAGGACAATAGACTAAGATTCACAGCAAAATGGATGGACACGAAGGTCAATTAATTAAATAAGTCAGAGGACAAGTTCATAGCCATGGTCCTTGTTCTAGTATCAGATGCATTGTTTTTTTAAAGACGCTATCCTGTGTTAGAGGATTTTCTTTTTTCATTATAAAAAAAAATAACTATATAGGATCAGGGTAGTTGGGAGCTGCTGAGGCAGCTCACTGGGGAAAGACACTTGCTGCCAAGATTTACAACTTGGGTTTGATTCCCAGAACCCATGTGGTAGTGAAAGGACCAGGCCTGGCCTCCCCACCCCCACCCCAAAATTCATCAGTCACAGAAACAAAGCCGTAAAATTCCCCACCCAAGGAACAGCCTGGAGGTGACCACAAGATGGGAAGCTGTCTTATCTCAGGGTGGGGCATCTGTGCCAGGCAGCCACCGACCTGACATTCCTGAGGTCTGTAGATAGCCCGCTCAGTGTTCGTTATGCTAGTTAGCCAATCACTCTGTAACAAGCTTGCCGTCGCTTGTTCGTGTAACTGCTAAGCTAGGAATTCCTGGTTCTTGCCCAAACCCCAGTAAAAACCCTGCCAGGCAGCTGCCTGGGGCTCTTCTCCCTGAGCTCCATTGTCTGGCTCTGCCTGCCCCCCAAGGAGGGCTGCCGGCATCAGGAACATCCAGCCAAAGCCAGGGACAACCAGACGGCTAAAGGCCAGCATCAGAACACAATCAACAAGAGACAGGGCAATATGGCACCACCAGAGCTCAGCTGTCCTACTACAGCAAGCCATGGCTGCCCTAACACAGCCGAAGAACAAGAAGATGACCTTGATCCAACCTCATAAGGATGGCAGAGGCCTTTAGAGAAGAAATGAATAAACCCCTTAAAGAAATACAGAAAAAAATACAGTTAAACAGGTGAAGGAAAGGAATAAAAGCTGAATTTTTTTTTCCTGAAAGTTTGCTTTTGTTTGTGAAAGTAGTCATCTGCTGGAGGGCAGGGGGTGGTTCCTTGACTCAACCAGTCTCTAAACTATCTAGTATACATCGTAGAGAGGAAAGCAGGCCTGGCCTTCACCGAGGACGGACCCCTCGGTGTACAGTAGAAGACATTAGGAAATGTGGTACAGAGGCAGCCCGGGCAGTTCTGTACTGGGAAGGTGTAACAGAAATGCCCTGACCTCTGGACAGAATCTTACAGGGCGAGGATGGGACATGGGCCCTCACGGGGGCCCAAGGGTCCTGCAGTCTAGCCTGTGGCGGTTGCTGGGAGATGGTTGTTCAGGTCTTTGTCACAGCTTTGGTTATAAGAATTTCAAGGATAAGATGGTGTTGAAAGAGTGTTACAGTGACACTCACACAGTGATTGCAGGCCCACCAACTACATTATCACACACCCCACCCGTGTGCCCAAATACTCAAGCAGAAAGCACCAGCACACACTACTGAGGGTCCTGGAGGTGCTGATCAATTACCTCTATGTGGTTATTTGCAAAGTTGGACTTGCAATATGAATATATGAATATACATTCACACACACATACTGTAGGTGTACGTGTGTGTGTGTGTGTGTGTGTGTGTGTGTGTGTGATGTTGGAAATGGAACCTAGGCTTCAAGCATGCTCTACCAGTGAGCCTCATCCCCAGCCCCCAAA
This sequence comes from Meriones unguiculatus, assembly GCF_030254825.1. NCBI lineage: Eukaryota > Metazoa > Chordata > Mammalia > Rodentia > Muridae > Meriones > Meriones unguiculatus. Next base: position 177,497,297 of record NC_083351.1, read on the forward strand.
GATAGCGTCTGAGCACCCACAAACTGTCAGATGCCTCCTTCTATCACGGAGGTAATTGTTTACTCTGTCCTAAAAACTGTGGGCATGTTTTTGCTGATTAAGGGATATTGGATTTGTAATTTAAATTATACTGGGTGGTTTAAATTCCCCCATTCACCTGATAATTGGATTTCCAGTTTCTAGATTTTTATGAAGGTTAGGCTGTCAAGCATTCTTAGGGTTTTTAAAGTTTTATACACTCTTTATGGTAATTTGAGTATGTAAGTAAGGGTGTCATGAATATGTATGATAAATATGAAGCAAATGATAAGACGCAGGGAGAAATGAGATCTTGCTCTTCTAAGTGAGCACCTGCTGGTGACTAGCCCAGGCGAGGAGGCTTTAGAAAAGAGGCCTTTCTGGGAATATAGAAAATCTAATTGAGAGCCACACCTTAGTTTGGTTTTTCCAAAACTCCTCTCCTAAGAATGGATACGAGACCTGCAGAGCTTCTATCAATGAATAATTCATGACTTGATCCCCAACACTTTACTTGCTAATCTTGGGGTGGGGCTCCAAAGTCTGTACTTCTGGCAAAGGATAAAGACAGACTGTGCAAATCCTCATTGCAAGGTAATGAGGACCGAGCATATTTAAACCTATCTCCCTAGTTCATTTGTGCAAGATCTTGGTAAGCTTTTATTAATGCCTTATAATATGCTTCATTTCTGTGGTCAAGAATGACGGGGCGACTCTTTTCAAACTGATATGTGTTACGAACCAACTAGGGTTTAGGAGGTCCTCAGGTGCTCTGGTGCTTATAGGGCAAGCATGGAGAGCTGGGTCTCGGAGCCCATGCTGACATATACATATGTATGCATGTGTGTATGTATGCATGCATGTGTGTATGCATGCATGCATGTATGTATGTCTGAGTATGGTGGTGCCTGCTCACCAGCTGGCTCCTCGAAAACTGAGACAGGCCCTTAGGGCTCCATAGCCCAGGCTCCTTGGCAAGCTCCACCCTGTCTCAAACAAAATGAAAACAAAGAAACAAGAAACGATATAGAAGGCGCCCGAGGAATGCCACCTGCAGTTGATCTCTGGTCTTCACAAACATGCAAACATATGTGAGAGCACATGAGCACACATGCACCCAGACAGGCCTTCCCTCTCCCCCTCCCTGCCCTCTCTTGATGGTCGTGCGGTGTCAAATGCAGGTTGTGATTCTGCTGATTCTGTAGGTGTGTATCTGGTGGGCACTCTACAGCTCTAACAAGCTGTGAGGCCCAAGCACTACAACCAGTGAAAGAAGATGGTCCAGGGGTGCCAGGGGCCAGAAGAGGGTTGAAGGGGTTGTTTGCAGGTGAGAGATTTTATGCACTTGTATCCTGGTGTGGTGGCTTGAATGAAAATGGCCCCCGTAGGCTCCTGTAAGTGAACACTTGGTCCCCAGTTGATGAAGTGTTTGGGAAGGATTGGGAGGTGTGGCCTTGTTGGAGGTAGACTTTGAAGTTTCTAAAGCTCACTCCAGGCCCAGGGCCTCTCGCTCTGCCTGCTGCCTCCCCATCAGGACGGAAAGCCCGCAGCTCCTGCTCCAGCACTGTGTCTGTCTGATTCTGATGATCACGAACTAATTCTCTAGAAGTGTGAACAAGCCCCCGACTGAATGCTTTCTTTCGTAAGTGTTGCCCTGGTCAGGTGTCTCTTCAGAGTATTACAACAGTGACGAAGGCAACTGGCCGCTAGGCAGACAGGTGCTGCAGGCACCCAGGCACAGGCCAGTGCCCACAGCCACACCGAGGCACCCAGGCACACAGCACAGGGTTTATGTTAGGCTCACAATCCTGTTACAGTCCACGATTGCAGGGAGGTCACAGCCAAAAAGCAGTCGGAGCTAGCAGAGAGGGAAGGGGTGCCTGACCTCAGCTCACCTTCTCGTTTTTTAATAGTTTAATTTAAATTTTATTTTATGTGCGTTGGTGTCTTTCCTGAGCACATGTTCTGTGTGAGGGTGTCAGGTCCCCTAGAACCAGAATTGTAGATAGTTGTGAACCTCCATGTGGTGCTGGGAATTGAACCCGGATCCTCCGGAAGAGCAGCCTCTTAACCACTGAGCCATCTCTCAGCCCATCACTTTCTCATTTTTAATATGCGCTCCAAATCACAATTGAGGGACTGTGCGGCCGGCTATCAGGGTCTCCTTCATCAAAGAACATAATCAAGAATCCATCACAGACATGTCCACAGGTCAACTGGATCTAACCCCTCATTGAGTTTCTCTTCCCAGTTGATCTTATATTGTGTCAACTTGATAATTAAGGTAACCATCACAGAGCCCTTAGGGTGTCCCCTGAATCCCAACAAGCCAGCTGCTACCTCTGAAGAGAGCCTTATCCTAGGACTCAAAAGAGGTGGCTTCGAATTTACCTCTTCTACTTGCTAGCTTGGTGGTTGTGGATGGCTAAATAATTTCAGCATCTGCAAAACAATGCTGACAATACTTACCTCAGTGTAATCACAAAAACAGGTGAAGTAACGTGTAAATTGTGTCTGAGAGAATGCCTGGCGTCTTGTAAGAAACAGCAATACGTGTTTCTACTTTCGACTCAACACATGCTAGAATTTTTCCATCCCTTCAGCTGTGTGCCACCGGGTGGCTGGTTGTAAGAGGCAGAGCTGGTCCTGGACTTTATCAAGGAGATCTGCTTCCTACATTCTTTCTTCTCTCTGAGAGAGAAAAGTGGGAGGAGAACACTGAGGAGCTGTCCTCACAGAAGTAAGAAAAAAAATGCAGTAAAGGGTGATGTCCCAAGGGCCAGCGCAAGGAGAAAAGCCTCACTTATAAATGACAGCGTCATCACAACATCAAGAGGTCAGACATCCTCGGGGGCTGTCAGTTGAGACACTGAAGAGAAACCAAGCAAGCCAGAGTGTTTGTGGGACTTAGTGACTCAGGTCATGGGTGGTTTTAGCAAGCGTCCTTCAGCAGAGTCCAGCAGGAGGATAATCGAGACTGTGGACAGGAGAAGGGACCTATAGACAGTGTCTTCAGGTCTGACCATTAGAGGAAGAAAAGTGGTTGAACAGTTCCTGGCAGATACAGAATTGAGGATGTTGCCCAGAGAGGATGCAGCTGTCGAAGTTAACCTGTGGGGTGGGGAGGCTGCAGCAGAGAGAGGAAGATCCAAGACACCAAAGTCAGAGGCAGGGAGAAGGAGAGAAGTTCGTGCAGAGGCAGAAGAGACGGGGAACAGAAGAATGGGAACTTCCCCACTGGAACCAGAAAGGGCAGGGTAGGGGCACAGGACCATCTGCAGATTGAGATCCAGGTAGTCCAGGATTCCCTCTTAGAGAGCTTGTGTTTTCTCTGCCAAGCTTGAAGTCTATCTTCTATAAGCAAAAAGGAATGAAAGGCAGAGCATTCGATAGGAGAAAGACATGAAGAAAGTAAGAATGAGTAGGGTGGGAGGAGAGAGATGGCCAGAGAAACAAGGACAGCGGAAGGCCTGCCGAAGGTGGTGGCTGCTGCTTTACAGGGCTCTGTTTCCTCTGGGCAGCCTGAGGAGAAAGCTCAGTGCTGGGGCACAGCCCAGCAGCAGGATGGACAGCGACTTCACAGTGGGACCTTCTCCCAGGACCTTAGCACTATTGCTGGCCACTGAAGCCCAAGTCTACTGAGCAAGGGAACTAGAAATGACTGAGAGCAGCCTACGCTTGGGGCAGAGATAGGTGCTGGGAAGGACAATGGTCACACACGTCAAAGAGTCAACATCGATGTAGTTACCATGTTTGAGTCCTTCTTGAGTCCTTCCATCACCATACTGAAAATAGTCAATATGGATCTTCCATGCTTTTACAATGTCATAGCAAAAGATTTAAAATATAGACTATAAAAAAAATCTTCTGAATGAGACTCCTCTGCCAGCACCTTGACTGTGGCCTTCCAAGCCACAGAGCTATAAGAAACCTAACTGTTATCTGTTGCTTAGGTCGCCCTGTCCGTGGTCTCTGTTTGGGAACCCTGACCTAACTAACTTAATGTGCTCCTGAAATTCCGTGCTTCTGAAACACCTCATCCTCTCTCCGATGCTCTCCAGACAAACAAAAGCAACAAAACAAACACCTGCCTGTGGTCAGGGTCTCTCTGTGGCTCGTTTAAACCTGAGAGGCCTCTCGCTTCCTTCCCGCTGCCTCCCTCTCTACTGACCTCCTTTTCTCCATCTAGCAGAAAAGCTTATAAAAATGTAGCTCTCATCATATGAGATCCTTAACACTCTGCAATAGCTTCCCACTGCCTGTGTAATGAGGCAGCCCCCTGCCATGGCCGGCCTCGCCTCTCCAGACACTGCCCTCTGTTACTCTTCCTGTCAGCCCTGACTTCTTCCCACGAGAGCCCTGTGCTCTGTCTTACCCATTAGGTCTCTGTCTTCCTCGAATGCTATACTCTCTCAAGCTCACACTGACAGAGATAAATTATGAATCACTCGGTGCTTTGATTGTGTGTGATTGCAACTGAGCAAGGTAGGACAGTGGAAGGAACCAGCAGAATGGCTGGCTAGGTCTGGGGCTGCAGCCAAATTGGTAACGTGTTGCCTGGTATGCGTCGAGCCAGGCCTGGGTTTAATCCTCAGCATTGCATAGACCTGGCGTACGGCACATGCCTGTACTGTACCGTAGCAATGAGGAGGTAGATAGAGAATCAGAAGTTCAAAATTGTCCTTAACTACATAGTGCGTTCATGGCCACTCTCACAAAGAAGACTAAATCTTGGCTATTTTATTTACAAGCCGGCACTGATCCAAGTAGTGCTTTGCCTACCTTACCTCTGACCTGGTGGGAAAACCGGTTCTCTGAGTTTATGCCTTTTTATCTCTGTCTAAATTGGAGTCCAAGGTGGATCTTCCTCTAGGGTGTAGGTATTCGTCTGTAGTGATCACAGATGTTCTATTTGTTTTAGGGAAATGTCGATCCCAGAGGTAAGATAAATTGGTGGGAGACATGACCCAAGAAAATAAATATCATATGATACGTGTTTTTCAAATGGGGTCTGCTGTTTGGGTCTATGCCACCTTAGAATAATTTTCCCAGGAAACTCATTAAAGCAGGGTGTCACCTTACTGGGCAACACTAAATTTCACCGACAATTGAGCTGGCGTCCTGGAAGGCCATTAGAGGGAAATGAATAAGTTAATCCCCTCTGTAAAGTCAGCCTGGGATTCTAATTCACACTTATCAAGGAAGAAAGAGGAAAGGAAGGGGGCAGCTCCACTTCATCCAAATTAACCATCCAGCAAGTGTAATGTTAAAGCAATTATAGTAGAAACTCGTTCCAAGAGATTGAATTACATCAAATTAATCCCACGTTGGCTTCACTCTCCAACTCAGGCATTTCCAGGGACTGGGTGTTGTATTTGTGCCATGTCTGGTTTTCTGTAGCCAAAAGCCCCTCATAAACATAGCAGGTGTCACACACGTTCACGTGAATATACAGTGTAATGAGCAATAATAAAATATTTTGGAACGACCAAGTAGGAAAAACTTGAGAAAGGAAAAAAATTCAATCATGTGTTATTATTATAAAGCATCCGTTCCAGCCTCCTACCAAATACTCGACATACAGCTCCAAAACTCTTTGGATATTTTATGACATCAACAATTGAATATTTTCCTTTCTCAAGCGCTAAGTGTTTTCTGTGTCTTGATGAGATGGCTGGTGCCTGGGGTCCTTAGCATCCCTCCTGAATGACTCAGTTGCCATGGAAACCACACAAGTGATTAGAGGTTGGAACTTTCAGCCCCATCCCACCACGGTATCCCTGGGGAGGGTAAAGAGGCTGACGGTTGAGCTGATAAACCGGTGGCCACTGATTTCATCATTAATGCCTACATAACAAAGCCTCCGTAAGCAGTCCGAAGGCCTGGGACCTTCTGGATAGTGGGACACAGCAGGTTCCTGGACGGTCCACGCCCTGAAACCATTCCCGCCTGTGAATCTCTCTCCCCTGAAGTGTTTCTCTGAGCTCTGAGGGCAACTTTAACAAATAAATCAAATGTAAAGGAGGTCAGTGGGACCCCACTTCACAGCTGCCCAGTCAGAAGGACAGCTCACAGCCTGCACTTGCGATGGGGCGCTGAAGGCAGAGGCAGTCTCGTGGAGAAAGCCTTCAGCCTGAGGAGCCAATGCTATCTCCAGGTCTGCAGTGTCGGCGCTGAATCAACCGGTCTTGTGTCGGGCCTTTAGCTGTATGTTTACCTTTACCCCTCTCTCTTGCTGCATTTTTTTTTTTAATTGAGATGCCCAGGTTCAATTCCCAGTGCCCCATAAACCCAGCTCAGGGGCATACACCTTTAAGCCTCAGTACTCTAAAGTTCCAGGTCAGCCTGTTTCATGGAGATTTTTGAGGCCAGCCTGGGCTATATGAGACCCCCGAGCAATAAATAAATAAGTAAAGGTCTCAGGCAACCAAAAAATTCTAACTAATATTCCAGAGAAATATTTCTAATTTTGTATTTACTCAATCATTTTATAACAGAAGTCATGCTGTATTGAAATGATATCAGAACAATATCGAATATTATGAAGTACCAAGTACAAGTTAGTGAGGCATGGTTTAAGAGACAGCAAGGCCAGCCTGAGCGGTTTCTTTCTCCAAGCTCAGGCTGGCTGGTGGCATCAGGCCACAGTAGAAGCATTTTGACCGTCAGCTGTGGCGGAGGCCAGCGGTACTAGGTCCCCGAAGCTGGAGTTACAGTTGGTTGTGAGCCATGTGACCTGGGCTCTGGGAATGGAACCAGGGTCCTCTGCAGCAGCAGGAAACACTGTTAATGGGCTGAGCCATCTCTGCACCCACAATTCTCTGTTCTTCTGTGCTCAAATGACAGATGTGAAGTCATCACTATCTTAACTTTTGATTTTCTTCTACCTTTCAGTTTTCAGCTTAAAGCCAACGCATAGGGTAGAACTGCCTTTGACCTCACAGTTTCGGGCAACAGTTTCGGGTCTCCTAGTCCATGCTGGAAGAATGATTCTGAACTCTAAATTCTTGATTATGTATTTTTTTTTCTAATTTAAATTTAAAAATTTTTAAAGACGTCTTTGCGTTTCTTTGGCAGTATGGCATCTTATCTGTCTTAACAAAAAGGAAGCCGAGAGGCTCTTGCACTTTCCCTTGGAGACAGCTGGAGGAAGGGCCGGAGGGGGAGGGTGTGGGCTGCCCACTGGGCAGAATGAGCCGGACGGACGCAGACTCTCTCCTATCTAATCTCAGCTCCCACTAACGACCTTGATCAAGTGTTTAATTTCCTTGGAAGATTTTCTCAGATTCAGCTATTACTGAGAAGATTCTCATTTTACCCTCACCCTTTAATGACTAAATCTTACATATCCAGGATTTCTGTTCATCTGAGTAAGTAGTTCAAGGGTTTGATCTTTCTTTCCTCTTACTGCTGAAATGGGAGTTCATTTAGAAATTTCTTTCGCTAGCTAGAGAAGCATCTCACAAAATCAAGTGAAACAAAACATTTACAAAGAAGACTCTCAGGCCTTAATTGTCTATACTGATTCAGTCCAAAGCACGGATTGCTAAAAACATAAATGTTCCAACCCGATTTTATTTTTTACTTTTCTCTTTGAACTGTCAGTTCTTCTTACAACCCTTTAAAACCTTCGGATTTGGGAGGGGGAGAAGGAGAAAAAAAAGTACTAATTTTTAGAAAGTGTGATGTGTTTATAATAAAAAAATAAGGAAACAAAACAAAACAAAACAACAACAACAAAAACCAAGGCAGGGGTGGGGGAGGGGGACAGAAAAGATGATCCGGATGACACAAAAGTCAAGCAGCAAGAATTCTGGCCCTAGGGCCAGGGAGATGGCTCAGTGGTTAAGAGCACCCGAGTTCAATCTCAGCACCACATGGCAGCTCACAAACTATCTGTAACTCCACGACCCAACAACCTCGCACAGACATACATGCAGGAAAAACACCAGTGCACATAAAATGAGAATAAATAAATTTTTTAAAGTGCTCTTACAGAGGACGGAGCTCAATTCTTAGTCCAGATCCGGGGATGTGAGACCCTCTGGCCTCCCCGAGAATCATTAAACAGTAAAGCAAAGCTTTAAGTTGATCTGGCTTTTATCCGTTTGTTTATTTTGTAGACTTCTGAAAACACACTTATGCTGGCTCCCAAATCTGAAGTTGGCTGCTTATAGGGAAGGTGGCTTGACCCAGGGCAAGTCTGGCCTCCAGCCTTCACTTCTGTGGTTGGGGGGGAGGGAGGAGTAGGGAGGAGTACATTGTCGGCAGCGGGCGGGGCACACCAGAAAACCAGAACCAGGGTGAAGCCTGGGAACGGGAAACTGAGTTCCATAGCACGGTCATCAGTCAACCTAAGGAAGCCCCGAAAGCTGAACACCCCATCTGTCTGTCCTTGTTCCACAGCTGCTGACGAGGGTTGATGCTGGGGTAGTGGCGTCCAGACTCCTCTTCCGCCTCTGGCGCCTCTCCCCTTCACCGATGCCTGTTTCTCCGGTACTTTTGATGGCATCCCTGAGCATGCCAGTGTTCTGAGTCTTTATAATGAATTATAGAATTCTAGTAAACTGGAGCTGGTGAGAAGGGTCTTAGGGCTGCTGGTGTGGGACTTCGAGGTTGGGCAAGCAGGCGGGGCTCCTCGGTTTTCCCCTAACGCCTCCTGTTATAGCACCAGCACAGCGTGTTTTCCGTTTAAATAACTGTGTGACTGGGTGTGGCATCACAGTCCTTCGCCAGCACCCACGAGGCTGATCACTGTGAGTTCAAAGCCAGCCTGGGCCGTTTAGCTTTTAGCAAGACACTGTCAGAAATGACCAAACAGCACTGGCAAGATGCCTCAGTGGGTAAAACTGCTTGGTCTAGGAGCCTGATGACCCTGCATTTGATCAGATCCCATGATGGCACACACCTGTGATCCCAGCACTCAGGGAGGCAGAGGCAGGCAGAGCTCTGTGAGTTCGTGGCCAGACTGGTCTACAAAGAGAGTCTAGGACAGCCAGAGGTCTGTTACACAGAGAAACCTTGTCTCAGAAAAACAACAACAACAAAATGAATGAATGAATAAATAAATAAATAAATAAATAAATAAATAAATAAATAAATGTATGTTGTTGTTCTCTCTCTCTCACACACACACCGAGGAATTCAATGTTCCAAGCTCTCCTCCCCCCAGTTCTGCTCTACCCTCCGCTAGGCCAGGCTGCTGTAGGCATAGACTGTAGTCTAGAGAAGGGAGATGTTTAATGGAGAGACTTCAAAGGGAAAATCCACTGGATCTACTGCTAATTGGATTTAGGACATAAAGGAGAGGGAAAAAAAATTAACAGAATCTTTTGATAACTTGTTAGATGCTATGTTCCATGAAGAAGATGATTTGGAAGAAAGTTAATAAACTAATTTTAAAAATTCTACTTTGTGGAAGTAGAATATACATTCAATAAAATTTATACATGTTGAGTACAGGTTGATGCCTTTCAACAAATGTGTAAGCTGGGTATTCACCAGCAATTAAGATAAAATACTCGGGGGTCCCTAGGAAGCTCCCTGTGACCCTTCTTTTCCTTATCAGGACCCTGTGATCATGAATTGGCCTTTGATTATCTTGAGGATCAGTTTTTACACAGCCTTGAACTTTATAAAAGCAGCATAACACATGTGCTCTTTAGTACCAGCACCTTCTCCTGTCTGGGGTGTGTAGAGCCCAGACTGTGCCCAGGTCGCAGGGTGACTGTGGGGGTCGCCTCGTCTTCCACTTTGTTTGGGGAAGAGCGTCTCCTTTGCTGCTATGTGCACCGTGTGTTCCAGCCTGCAAGCTTCTGGAAATCCCGTCTCTGCCTCCTGTCTCAGCAGAGCAGCTTCACGGGGTCCTGGGAACTGGAACCGTGGCCCCCACACTTGGGAGAGCTCTCTTTAGCCCCAAGCCTTCCCCTCAGCCGCTGCCTGCTGCCCTTTGCTCAGTGCAGTGTCTATGGGGTTCTTCCATATTGCGTGTCCTCCCAGTGCACAAAGCGTTCCATTGTATGGGTTGCTGCCACTCAGTTCCGTCTTTCCCTGTGGATGAACGCTCGGGCAGTTTGCCATTGTGAATGAAGCTGCACAAACATTCAAGCACACGCTTTTGTGGACAGGTAGCCTCACCTGCCTTCCCAGTGGGTTACGCCCAGGAAGCAGAATCGACGGCTTCCTGGCTCAGGTGTGTCGACGTTTCAAGAAATTGCCAAATGGTTTTTGCCAAGTGTTTGCCCCATTTTGCAGGCACGCCAGCAAAGCATGGCTGGCTCTGCCTCTTTCCCACTGTCTTTGTCAGGGTTGCCTTTGCTGGCATGAAGCACCGTGCTCAAAGCCACGTGGGGAGGAAAGGGCTTACACATCTGAACCACTGTTCACCCCTGACAGACGTCAGGACAGGAGCTCGCATGAGCAGAGTCAGTGAGCCCACGTCCATCTTCAGCATCCTGAAGTGAGGTTAAAGTTTAAGTAGAAAGCCAGGCGTAGTGGAGCACGCCTTTAATCCCAGCCTTTGAGAGGCAGAGGGAGGCAATGTCTGAGTCGGAGGCCAGCCTGGTCTACAGAGCGAGTCCTAGGACAGCCAGGGCTACACAGAGAAACCCTGTCTTAAAAAAACCGAAACAAAAACCAAAAGCAAACAAATTTAGAAGGCTGTCTTAGTCAGGGTTCCCATTGCTGTGGTGACACACCATGACCAAAGCAACTCGCAGAGCAAAGGGTTTATTTGCCTTACACTTCCACATCACTGTTCATCCAAAGAACTCAGGGCAGGAACTCACAGGGCAGGAACCTGGAGGCAGAAGCTGACGCGGAGGCCACGAAGAAACCTGCCTGCCTCTGTCTCCCAAGTGCTGGGCTCAAAGGCCACAGGGCCCTGCCCTACAGCCCAGGGTTGTGGAGGCGTTTTCTTAGTTGAGGCCCCTCCTCTCGGATGACTCCATCTTATGTCAAGTTGACGGAAAACTTTCCTCACTGCTTTCTTTAAACCAGCTTTAGAGAAGTCTAGTTTACATACAAAAAAACGCTCATTCCGAGTGTGCCCTGTAGTGAGACACTGACTAGGATCATGTGGCCTTCCCTGCAGACTAGGTCTAGAAGGCAGCTGTCCCTGCGGAAGCTTTGCTGTGGCCCTTTGCAGTGGGGCTGTGCTCCACTCCCTGCCTGAGGGCACCTCGGACCGCCTTGGGTCCCGACCCCGCAAACCCACCTTTCCTGAGTGTGTCCCAGAAGGAGGCCGTTCGCCCCAGGCTTCTCTCACTGCATGGGTTTGCCAGGTTCTCCCCGTCTAAGCTGTATGTCGGAAGGTGAAAGACGGAAACTCCACCTAACTGATACTTCGGCCTACCCCAGCTTCACGGTTACCGGTGAAGGCTCCTCGCCCTGGAAGAAAATGTTTCACTTTCAGCAGGCTGCACGCGGTTCACGGTTATGCAGGGTTCCCGAGTCCCGGGTTTGTGCTGCGGGATATTGTCTACACACTGGGTTACGCTGTGGAACCCCGAGCTTAGAAACCCCCTCTTAATAATAATGGCAGCAACAGAACCGACTTAGTGCTTGACATGGAAAAAGATACTATCTTTACCAGCCAACAGCAACCAAATCACAGTGAGAAGGACGTGTCAGCCTTCCAAAGGCGTGGGTCACACTGTCTGTAACCCCTTCCTTCCTTCTTTAGTGATATGATCATGTAAGTAAAGCACCGCATACACAGGTGTCTTGGCCAGCGCTCTGTTGCTGTGAAGAGATACCCTGGCCCCGGCAGCTCTCAGGAGAGAAAGCATTTCACTGGGCTGGCTGACAGGGTCAGTGGTCAGTCCACTGTCCTCATGGCGGGAAGCATGGCGGCACGCAGGCAGATGTGTGCTGGAGGAACAGCTGAGCTCTCCATCCAGATCTGCAGGCAGCAGGAAGTCAGAGACACTGGGCCTGCCTGGCTTGCACTTTTGGAGCCTCAGAGCCCACCCCAGTGACACGCTTACTCCTACAAGACCACGCCTGCTTTCATGATGTCACACCTAATCCTCAAGAAGTGCAACACCCCAAGAAAGAAAAGGATTGTAGATATAACACAATTAATTGATTTTTTTTTTTGGTGTTTTGAGGTAGGGTTTCATTATATATCCCTGGCTACATAGCAAGTGTGAGGCCAGCTTGGAATATGAGAGATTCTGTCTAAATAAACAGAATGAATGAATGAGTTGATATTTTAAAAAGTAGCTTTTCTAGGTTCTTTGAATTTCCATAAAAATTTTAGAAATAACTCATCAGCTTGTTGAAAAGGAGAGAGGGCTGCTATGATTTGACATACTAATTTTTCATGTCAACTTTACGACAGTTTTGTTGTTGTTTGTTTTTCAAGACAGGGTTTCTCCCTGTAGCCCTGGCTGTTCCAGACTCACTTTGTAGACCAGGCTGGCTCAGAACTCACAGAGATCCACCTGCCTCTACCTTTTTGAGTCCTGGGATTAGAAGCTTGTGCCACCATGCTTGGCTTGAAGGCAGTTTTCAGCTTAAGACAGAAAGAGAGAGCTTACAGTTCATGGACATGGAACATCTTTTCATTTAGATTTTTTTAAAGCTTCACATCAGAGTTTTGAAGTTTTTACATTTTCTACTTTTACTAGTAACTTTCTTGCTGCTGCTGTTTTATTCTATTTATTATTATTTTTTTGTCTTTGGATTGTAGTTGCTAAACTATAGGAAAAAATAGTATTTTTTTATGGCTCATTTCCCTTCTTCTTCCTCCTCCTCCTCATCTTTTCGCCCCACCCCTTTTCTTCTTTGGGTATATATAGTTCTTCTCCCCTGTGGCCTAGCAGCTCATTTGTTCATCTGAATAGTCTTGTGGATTCTTTGAGATTTCTTCCATGCAATATGATATGGCCTGTGAAGGAACCAGCTTTACCCAATCCTTTCCAAAAATGACTGCTTTTATTTTTTTCTTTGCCTTATAGAAAGGCAAGAATAAATATTCTTTCCTTGCGCCTAATCTTAGGGAGAAACATATTCATCATTAAATTTTTATTTAGCATTAGTTGAATAAACTAGAGGATTTTAGAAACCTAGCAAATGAAACGGTATACCCTGACGATAAAATCCTCTTTCTAACTGGCTTAAGTAAACCTCAGTACACTACTGAATCCAGACATTTTTTTTTCAAGCGGGAAACATCAGAGGTTAGAAGGACGGTGCAAGCTTCCATGCTATATTGGCTCTCACATAAATGTCTGAGGGAATGGTGAAGCTGCAAATGACCACTTTGCCATCAGCAAAGCTGATCCCATCACGTGATGAAGAGGCGTGGAAGGCAGGACAGGAGATGAGACCATCCAGGCCATCCCCAGCGGCGCTCTGTCAGCATGAAGGTCCTGTCTCCAGGTAGGAAAATGCTTCTCTGTGAGGGGCGGGACCAAGGCTCAGGCACTGGCGTTATCTGTGTTGAAGATGCTGCTGGAAGGACTAAGGCAGGAAGTGGACATGGATTAAGGGAGCTCAAATCTCTTCAGCACGAAACCAGAGGTTGTACTACCACATTAGTCAAGTGTGCCAGCTGCCCTCATTAAACATTCATGCTACAGCCCTGTCTGCCAGCAGGAACAGCCACGTGCTGCTCAGCCCTGCAGAGGAGGCGGTGTGCGGCTGCTCCGGGGGCTGCAGACGCCGGGGCTGCAGTGAGCAATGGCGGCAGCGTGGCCCCTGTTGATAGCTCCTTTCTTTGCTCCCTTTTTGACAGAGCAGGCCCCGTGGAGGATAGGGGGCGGCTCTGCTTCTCAAATGTGCATGCCCATGAGAATTAGCCGTGGCCTTGTTAAAATGTGCACTCGGGGGCAAAGGGCCCTCCTAGTGGGTAAGAGCCCTTGCTGCCCCAGCAGAGGACCGGCTTGGCGTTCCCAGCACCCAGGCCTGGAGCTTCCCAGCCACCTGCAACTCCAGCTCCAGGAAGCTGACACCTTCTTCTGGCTACACACACACACACACACACACACACACGCACACACACACACACACAGAGAGAGAGAGAGAGAGAGAGAGAGAGAGAGAGAGAGAGAGAGAGAGAGAGGAAAAGGTAAAGAGAGAGAGAGAGGGAAAGGTAAAGAGAGAGAGAGAGAGAGAAACACATGAAAATAAAATACATATTTTGTTTTGTTTGAGACAGGGTCTCTGTGTAGCCCTGGCTGGCCTGAAGGAACTCACTGTGTAAACCAGACTGACCTCTGACCTCACACTCATAGAGACCCTTCTGTTTCTGCCTTCTTGGGATCAAATGCAGGTGTCCCACACCCGGCCACATCTTTTTTTTTTTTTTAATATTAAGGACTTTCACTGTTGCCCCAGACCCTCTGATTCAATAGGTGGTGGGGAGCCTCAGGGACTGGACAGTAGTTGAGTTTTGACACACATTGTTGCAGCCCAGCCCCTGAGAAACACTGAGGTGATGGAGACCCCAGACTTCCGTGACAGGCACACGGCCTTGGAAGTATGACGTAACCTTACACGATAGTGGTGGTGATGATGATGGTGATGATGGTGGTGATAGTGATGATGATGGTGATGGTGGTGATGGTAATGATGGTGATGCTGGTGATGAGGAGGTTTGGAGTGAGACTTGAAAGAGATAATGTTGAAAAGTCTTTATAGAAAGTCCTGAAAAACTGCCAACTGCTGTCACCTTGGATTATAGTGGAAATAAATTATAAACTATCTAAAACATTGTGACTTTTTTTTTTTGTACAAAATCTCCTGTGTCTCTGGCTGGCTTCCAATGTGCTATGCAGCTGAGAGTGACCTTGAACTTCTGCTCCTCCCCTGCCACCCCTCAAATGCTGGATTGCAGGTATGTGCCAAACACCAATTACGTGTGCTGGGAGCGTCTTAGAAAAATAATAATAATAAGGCTATCTGGAAGGTTATCTGGAACCTTTAAACTCTGCCTTCCCATCTCCAGCACAAGCTGCAGCAGAGGGAAGAGCTGAGCTGTCCTCAGAAGGCCTTGGCTTGGCGGAGGCTGACACAGAGATGATATTTCCTACAAGGAAGCCTCTGAGAATGAGGTGCGGTGTGGCCTTGTGGGCAGGTCTCCTTTACAAACACTGACCTCAGGGTTGTGTGACCTGTGTTTCTGTAACTGTGCCTCTGTGGAGGAGCCTGTGGGGACTGCTGGCAGGTCAGGAAGCAGGACTATGGAAGGAGGCAAGCTGACCCAGTTTCCTGACCTGGTCCCCATCTGGGCAGCAGAGAGGTTGCTTATATGCCAGGTCATTTCTGCCAATTTTAGCTTCCTTATCTCTGAAATAAGGGCAGATTAAATATTTGTGCATGGGCACTTTGGCTCTGCACTCCCCACTCAGCCTCCCTTTGGGTTCCCACAGGGGCGGGGGTTCCACAAAAAAAAGAATTCTGTCCTGGGCCGTAGGTGAGCAAAGAGAGGTTAGTGTGGCTACGGGATTTATCCAAGGTCATGGGGTTAGCATGGGCTTAAGGGATAAACAGGAGTCAGTGAAGACAAAGACTGGATCATCCTTCAGGACGCTCATATCCTGCCACAGTAATGGACCCAGGCAGGCTCAGTAAGGCCAGTCTGGCTGCTCTTGGCTCCTTGTGTAGCATCCTTCTCCCTAAGAACACAGCAGTACCCTTCGGAAAATAGGCTCTCATGACCTTGATGAGCTGGAAAAGTTTCTTACGGCCGCCCTTTCTAAGAAAATCTGAGCAAAGCTAAAATAAGGTTTCTAGACTTTATGTTTGAGTTTAGGAAAAGGGGGAGGAGGTTCTAGCTTCTGTGTCCTGCCTCAAAAGAGAGAGGGCAGGGAGAAGAAAGAGGGTCAGGAGGCAAGAAGAATGCTGTACTAATGAGCCCTCCCCAACGTCTTCAGAGTCCAGATGGCCTCCAACTGAGGCTGCTTTGACGTGGTTTTTTGACTTTACAACAATGAAAAAGCAACACACCACACTCAGAAATCACACCTCAGATGCTAGCTGATCCGGGCCCAGGTTAACAATGTGTGATGTGAGGTTCAAGTGCAAGTGTTCTGGGTGTGCTTAGGGCAGACCAACGTAAAGTACAGTGTTCAGAACATCAGGTATATTCAGTGAGTATTGGTATGATGTTTTCATTGTCTATTATATTTATCAAAATATGACATCAAAAATTGAGATTCTATACAAAATGCTATACTCTAGGGAATTGACGGTTTGCTTGTTTTGAGATACGATCTCCCTAAGTTGCCTAGGATGGCCTCATACTCAACATTCTCCTGCCTCAGACTTCTGAGTGCTGTGGTTAAAGGGATGTGCCATCCTGCTCCGCTCGCACAGTGTTTTCTTAGCCACCACGATCAAAGGTCAGCTTCTTTAGGTATAAATATTTGTAAAAGTTCCTGACTATTGTGCTTACAATGCCTAGTTCACACTGCCCCCTCCCCCCAAATCAGCGTTAACATGGGCTTTATGTAACAAGAAGGACAAAGCTGTCGCCAGGGCATGATGGCATCCCAAAACTTGAATGAAGCTTTAAAAAAAAACAAGATTTTTTACCATCAAGTTTTGGGGGACCTGGGGCCTCCCGACCAGCTCCTAACATCACAAGGGAGGAGCAGAAGGCGCCATGTTGGGCCTTTCACCCCTCCCCCAGGAGCTGCTGACGCTGGCCCTGCTGAGCGAGTCACTGTGCTGAGGGAGCACCTCCAGCAGGCTGCCCACTACGTTTAAGCCTGTGGGTCACGCACACAGGACGTGAAGGAAGGGTGTGGTGGGAAGGACGAAGCAAGGTAATGAGGATGGAAATCCATCATGTGCACCTATAAAGCTGCCAAAGACAAATTAAATTAACAACAACAGAACCAGATTCTTGGGTCACATTTGTCCACGTGCTCAGGGGCCTGTGTCTGGCTGCTGGGGCTCATCTTCCCTGTCACCAACAGCTGCCAATCTTTACCTCTCCCTGCAGAGTTTGGGGGGGCCCCCGACCACTGTCAATAAACCCCACCACCCCTTCTCTTAATGCCCTGTGGACTTTGCTTTTTTCATTTTTGTACATAGTATTATGTAAATATAACTCAAATACCTTATCACAAAAGTGCTGCCCCAGCCTCTGCTACAGAAGCCCCTAGAAGACACTTCTGGGATCCTCTTCCACCTCTACTCCCCCACCCTCCACCCTCCTACCCTTCCACCCCCCCCCACTCCCCCCCGCTGCTCCACAGTCTACAGGGCTCACTGTTGCCTCACCACTGCCTTAGGTTTCACTTTGCCTCCTCCCTCCTTCCTCCCTCTCTCTTTCCTTCCTCTCTCCCTCCCACACTCTTTCCTTTCTCTCGCTCCCTCCCTCTTTTCCTTCCCTCCCTTCTTTCTCCCTCCCTCCTTTCTTCCTCCCTTTCTTCTTCCTTCCCTCCCTTTTACCTCCCTCCCTTGCCTCCCTCCTCCTTCCCTCTTCTTTCCCTCCCTCCTTCCTTCCTCCCTCCTCCCTCCCCCATCTTCACTCCTCCCTTTTTCCTCCCTGCTTTTCCTTCCTCCTCCTCCCTCCCTCCCTCCCTCTTCCCTTCCTCCCTCCTTCCTTAGACAAGGTCTCATGAATCCCAGGCTGGCCTCACTGCCCAGCAGAACATGACCTGGAGTTTCTGATCTTCCCTCCGCCTTGCAGTGCTGTGATACAGGTGTGCAGCATCCTGCCTCGTCTATGCACAAGTGAGCATCAAACCTCAGGGATGAGACAGGCACAGCCGGGCCACAGCCACGGTCCCATGTTTCTTGACTCAACTTTCCTGTTCCCCACCCTCTTCTACAGTCTTGGATTCACTTGCTCTTATTTCCAAGCTGGACCCAGGCCAAGTAGTTTATCCAATGGTGAAATACTTCAAACCAGGTGCAAAATACGGCCACTGCCTGGGACAGCTGCGCTCTGCCCTTGCAGGTGTCCTCAAACGCTTGCTGCGGAAATTCCGTGATGGGAGCAAACTTCATTAAATCATCCCTTTCTGGCATTCCAAAATACTTTCCTGAGGCAGGCACTGCACCACGAAGACTTGTGTGGACTGAGGAGTGTGGGAATAGGTAGAAGGAAGACAGAGGTCGAGAAATGAAAGCACTTACACACGTACATACAAGTAACTTTGCGGCACCTATGGCGTTTCTACCTCCAAGGGACCACGTCCTTAGGTTCTGTTCCGACAGCTCGCCCGGCAGCCTGCTGAGCCGACAGTTGTTATCCTTGCATATAAGTAAAGATTCTGAAGTGGCCGTAGCTGCACACACTCTTAATCCTAGCACTTAGGAGAAAGAGGCAGGCAGAGCTCTCCGCTGGAGGCCAGCCTGGTCTACAGAGCAAATTCCAGGACAGGCAGAGTTTCTCCTATACACAGAGAAACCCTGTCTCGAAAACAAAAACAAAAACAAAACAAAAGCCAGAATCTGAAATTCAGACAGCTTCAACAGTTTGTCCCAAATCAAGACATGGACAATCAGGATTGAAGCCTCCTCCTTAGGCTGGCTCTAAAGCCCTCTTCCCTCCATGAGTCCGGCACTACACAGCCTTTTCAGGTTACCTCCATATCCAGAAAATCCCTCATCCTGAATCCCCAAATTGAACTTGTAGGGTAGGTATCCTTCCTACTTCAGAATGGCTCTTCTTGCATCTTAGCCCTTCTTGGGGCTAAGATGGCAGAGTGCTCCTGTACTGTGTCCTAAGCCCTGGCTTTTAACGCCAGCACTGCATCCAACCGGCGCTTTAAGCGGGGAAGCCCAGTGCTCTGACAGGTGGGAGCATTCTCCCAGTCCCTGGCTCCACAGGAGTCGAAGGCAGGCTGGCAACCCTAAGCCCTCTGTCTCCAAAGGAAAAGCAGTCCTCTCCTCCTGTCTCCACAAAGCCCTGGCGCAGGTGCCTGCCTTTGAGACACAGGTGACTTACACAGGCTGAGAGACAAAGCCCGAGCATTAGCCTGGCTCATAGCCTGTGTGCCCGCAGAGAGCATGGGGGGAGGAATTCACAGTTCATGTCTGCCTGTGGCCACTCACTGGCTCCAAGCTGCTCTCAAAGCTCAGAGCATTAAGTCTCTGCAACTGGCTGCAGGAGTCTTTCATGAATCTAGTGTTTAAACATTCAAATTGCTATAGAGACATACACGCACGCACGCGCACGCACGCGCACACACACACACACACACACACACACACACACACACATACTTACATATATACACAAGAGAGGACCTGACTGACTCCATTTTGAGCTGGGCCCAAAGCCAGGCCAGAGTACTTGCCACCGTTCCCCCTTCCTGCTTGATGAGTTCCTGAAAAACCCCACAGAAGATGAGCAGCCAACCAGCAGCTGCCCTGACATCTGGCTGGGAGTTGTATGAGGTGACTCTTCCTTTCCTAAATCTGGAACATACAAGTATCCCTTACCATGAACCCAGCCAGTCCTGGCAAGGATTACCTAACCTAGATTGGAAATTCCCTCACTGGCTTTGAAGGGAGCCTTCCGGCTTCTCTCAGGGTCATCATTTTGTTGAGTGGCTGACCCTATACAGAGGATTCTTGCTCTCCTGAAATAAGAAACACACTTGCCAATTGCATGTGTGAGTGGTGGGCTCCGTGCAGCGATTTCAGGCTTAACACATATATACATATGTACATATGCACACATGTACACACACATATATATGTCTATGTATGTTAGGGTCTGGAAGACACTGAAAGAACAGCCTCAAGTAGCATGCAAGCAACAAAAGTCATCTGTTCTGCAGAAGTCCAGCATGCTGGGGCCACCATGCAGGCAGAAGGCGACCCGAGACAAAGATGCAAAGGTCTTCTTATAGGAAGCTTAGGGAATGTCAGGGACAGGTGGGTCATCTTTATCGTCAGTGGCTCAGGTCAAAACCAAGGGTACGAGTGCATCTACGGTTGGTTGGGGCCTGATTAGGGATTGGGGGCGCTCTCAACTGGGGGGTGGCAGGGACGTCACAAGGGCTAACTCCTTGATGGGCTGCATTCCTGTGCTAAGAGTGTTCTACTACACGATAAGGTAAGGCTGCCCGGAACAGACATCCCTTCCCATTCCTGTGGTAATCTCTAGGCTGCTTCTTGGGTGGGAGATTTGATGATCTTGTTCCTGGGATTGGAGATTTATCTCCCAGCTCCTGGCACTGATATATATATATATATTTTGTGTGTGGGGGGTCAGGCCTGGTCCTCTCATATACATATATATATGTTTTTGATATATAAAGTTTTTTGATGGTGGGGTCCCTTCCTGTTCCTTGCTGCCAGTTTTGCTTTCTGGTTTGCCCATCAATAACTGAATGAAGAGAGGGGAGATTTTCAATGAGCGAGAAGTGGAATGAACCAAACGGAAACATTAGGCAGGCTTTTGCTTTTACCAGATAATCCTCAATAATCCATGTACAGCAAGAAAAAAATGCCGCAGTTATTAAACGCCCTAAAGTCTTGCTTTTAATCCCCTCTCCTTGAAGAAAAACTTGTCTGGCCCATATTCACAAAGTAGAGTTTTCACTCTCTTCCCTTTGGAGGAGCCCAGAAGATTGTGAGTGGATCCAAACACTGGACACTGTGTTATTTACGCTGTTGAGTTTGGTTTTGCTTCGTTCGGATCGTGACTGCGCCCTGGTTCTTCCCTCCTGAAGTAAGAAAGTGTTTAATTTATTTTGATTTTACAGGGGCTCACAATTGACTTTGTACTTTTAAAGAGATTTTGAAATTTTACAGAGATTTTGAACTTTCAAAGAGACTGGTATTTTAAAGAGACTGATTTAAAAAAAATGATTTATCTTGTTTTATTTTTTACTCTATGCGCATTGGTGTTTTGCTTGCTTATGTGTCTGGGTGCGGGTGTCAGGCGCCGTGGACCTGACATTTCAGACAGTTGTGAGCCGCCCTGTACGTGTTGGATACTGCACATGGGTCCGCTGGAGGAGCGCCAGTGTGCTTACCTGCTGAGCCATCTCTCCAGCCCATCAACAGACTGAGTTTTAAATGCTTGAAAGTTTAAAGACCGCGAGACTTTTGAAATTCAGAACGTTTATATCGTAATGTTAATGCTAATGTGTGCACAAAGAAGGAAAGGTTGTGGTATGCCAGTGACGTGCCTGTATGTGTGGTTGATTGGGGGTCTAAGACAGGAAGGGAGGGGTTGCCCGGGTTCCTGGTTTCACAGTCAAAACGTGATGGCGGCGGCGGTCCACCTCTCGGCAACCAGGACATAGAAGAGGGCTGTCTGTCGAGAAGATGCATCGTCCCAGGCACCTTCCCAAGGATCCTACCCCTGCTAGACCCCACCTCCAGAACTTTCCTCATCCTCCTGAAATAGCATGGCTAGCTGAGGACATCAGCTCAACTGCTCCTGAGTGGTGGGATTACAGGCGTGCGTCACCGCGCCCTCCTCCTTCCACTCTCCCAAGGCCAGGACCCGCCCGGCTCAGGTCACCAGGCTTGGGCAGGAGCCGTCCGGCTGGCCAAAGCAACGAGTGGGGTATTTTCTTTGTTTCTGTCTTCCACGCCCAGACGTTCCGTGTGTCAGCGGTTCAGCAGACGTAAGCAGTCAGGGACCGCCGTGCCCAGGCTTACACACCGAAATCACGAGTGCATTTGACAGACGAAGTGAAGAAATCCCCGAGTTAGTGGCAGCCCCCGGCTCCTCCGCCGCTTGTGCCAGCGGTGGCACGGACAGCTCTGCTGAGCCCAGCGTGAGGCGGCCGTTCCGGGACCCTTTTGCACAACGTCTCTAGGTGTTTCCAGCCATCTCAAAGGGCGCCGTGCCGTTTACAACACACCGTGTAATTTAAATTCTTGGACAGGTAAGAAGTGATTCCTACGTGTGTGTGTGTGTGTGCGCGCCACAGTGCATGCGAAGGGCAGGTTGTGACAGCCCAGGAAAAATGAGCAGGTGTTGCAATTCCTGAAAGGCGCAGATCCAATAGAAGTTAGTGCGGCAAAGGTGAGGAAGGCACCCTGGGAAAGCCCGGGGCCAGAGGTTGGCAGGCCCCGCTCTCCCTGACACACTCCCCGGCCCATCTGCTCAGGTGTGCCCCGTGGACAGCGCACTGCTCTCTCCTTCCCGTGTGAAGCTGTCACACTGGGCCCTGCAGTTTGTGTAAATGTCACCTGAGTTCACTGGATCCAAAGATAGCCACGCTGGCGCTGTTTGTTTTCCCGGCGACTTCTTCACTTCTTAAAGTATTCCTGGATTCTCTCTCCCACGTGTGGAGACCGGTGGGAGGACTTGGAAGCCCATGTGCAGTGAGTGGGTGGAGACAGGCGTGTGCAAGGTGAAGGGGTGAGAGCCAAGAGCAGGCTCTGACCCAGGGCAGAGGTCCCAGCTGGAGCTGGGGCTGGGCCGGCTGCATGGTGGTTAGCCTGGGTGAGCAGGGGCTGGTCTGGCGCTCACTTTTAAAACTCTGCTTTATTTGGGGTGTTGAGGCCTCTGCCAACTTGGCCACCCCCAGCCCTAGGTAGGAGAGAGGTCAGTGGGGAGGGGGGCCCCAGAGCTCCTTCCTCACCTGGCTGTTTAGGGTCGATGGGTATTTTGGGGCCCTCCACCAACCTCCACCAACAGCAAAGCAGCCAACACTCTCTCCAAACCGCTGCACCCCAAAACGACTCCCTCCAAACCACCACAGTCGTCTCTGGTCTCTTCAAACTGCTACAGGCCACACGCTAACACTGCACCCCCCCCTTTCTACTCTGGGCTCCCAAATTTACAGCCTCAGAGCCCTGGCACACGCCCCCCTCCCTGGCCGTTATCAGCTGGCAAAGGCCACGCCACCACGAGACAGTTATCAGCTGAGGACGCACTGCAGCTCAATGAAGATCCCACACTCCCACACTGGGGATGAAAACAAAAACGTGCTTACGTGACACAGCTGAGTTTGCAAAGAAACTAAGACTTCGCTCCAGTCTGGGGAGGACGTCCCTTGGTCCAGCTGGACGGTGGGGGAAGGGCTGTGGTCACCATGGTGAGCTGGGAGAGACACCATCCCTGTCTTCCCCCCCCCCCCAGCCAACCAAGACCGAAGTCAGCATCCCGGGAGTGTGTGGTTGGACTGAGTAGGTACCACGGCAGGCTGGGGAGGGGTGGCAGCCTGTGGCTTTAACGCTTTCTCCTCCTGAGCTGGCCTGCTGTAGTCACCTCCATGACAACTTTGACACCTCTGATCCTTTCGCTTAGGCAACTGGACTCCCTGCTAGCTGTTGGGTAGCAGACAAGGTCCCCGTCCTCCAGGGGACAGCGTGGAGGACAGTGGGACCCACAGCACATGCCCAGCGGGGGAGTTCTGAGCACTAAGGCAGATCCCTGGCTGTCACTTGGGGTTCCACACTTAGAGGGTTGGGGGGTCAGCCCTCACCTCCCCGGGTCCTCAGAAGTATTTAAGAAAGCTTTCTTTTGACCCTTTTTTAGGTTGATTTATCTCACGTGTGAGCGCTTGAATGTGTGCGTGCCTATCATGTGTGTGCCTAGTCAAGTACATCATGTGTGTGCCTAGTGCCAGAAGAGGATGTCGGATCCCCTGGAGCTATCACCCCATTCCTCTGCCGGAGCAGCATGCTAGAAACCACTGAGCTGTCCCTCCAGCCTCTCAAGGCTTTGGACAACACGGTTTTGTCCGGATCTGAGGGCCAAACAGACCCAGACAAAACTGAAATGAGAAACTGGACTGGCCGTGTTTCCTCAAGGCCTTCACCTTAGGGCAGGCTGGTGGGTGAGGATAAAGGAGGGGAGGATGTCTGAGTTCCCTCAGGGGGGCCAGGAAGGCCCACGTGCCAAGTTTCCTGACCCCGAGTCAGCTCCGGCGGGATCTGTGCCCTAGAGAAGCACAGGGCTGCAGTGAAGGGTATGCACACAGGACTCCCAACGCTTAGACAGCCCAGCCCAGACCCACCGAGCACATCGGGGCCAGGCTGACTGAGCAGGCGGGGCCTGCTCTTGGTCGCCCTGCCCTGGGGTTGCTCCCAGCCTCATCCTTCAGGAGCTCTCCTGCCCTGCTCAGGGCCGCAGCCAGCACCCCGAGGTAGAGCATGCTCCGTCGCCGTCGGCCGAGCGAGGGCATGAGACTCCACCGCCCTGTGGCACACACAAGCCCAAACTGCGGCCAAGCCCTTGTGAGTGGCGTCTAGAAGCCCGTGAGGCAATAATGTCTGAGCTACGTGGCCCTTAGTTCTTTCCAAACCCAGCACTTTTGGGTGTACGTGGGGGGGGGGGGTGCTGGGGGGACAGTTTATTTTCAGTGTGTGGAGTTCAGTGAGCTGCAGTTGAAACACATTCAAACCAAATTTTAAGAAGACTCAGGGACTACAAACACGGATTTCTTACAAGTATCTTGAGCTAGGAAAACAGAAGCAGGCAACCCAAGCGGCGCCGGATTCCTGCCATCCTTCCAGGGACAAATGTATAGATATATTTGCGTGTGTGTTTATATGTCTGGGCATTTTGCCTGCACATATGTCTGAGCGCCCCTTGCATGCCTGACACCCATGGTAGTCAGGAGAGAACATTAAGCACTGTAGAACAGAAGTGACATGGTTGTGAGCCGCAACCATTAAACCCAGACCTCTGAGGAGCAGCCGGTCCTCTCAACCCTGGGCCACCTTCCCAGCCTCCCCTCCATCTGGAGTGAAAGTCAATTGTGTAACATCAGGACCAAATTTTTGTATGTGTGATGTCCAGATAACAGAGCATCACCGCTTCCCCACCGGAGAGTTTCTGCTTGTTTGTTTGTTTGTTTGTTTGTTTTTGTGCCACTGGCCCATGTCCATAAAGGCCTGCTCTCCGACTGAGCCCTTCCCCGGCCTGCAGAGCTCTGTCCTTTTGCTTTTCAGTTGATTTCCTCATGAGCAGACAACAGGGCTCAAAGTCAGACCCAGAGCGCTGGGGAAGGCCAGGTGAGGGATAGCTCGCTGACTGATAACTCATGCCTGATCCCCGAACCCAAGGCAGAAGAAGAAGCAAAGTCTGAAAGCTGTCTTCTGGCCGGGTCAGTGCGCTCCTACACACATGATCCAGCTGGCTGGGGTGACACACGCATGCGCACATGACTGAGCTGGCCTGGGAAAGGTAGCTCACGCTGCTCTTCCTGCAGGCCTGTGGGCAGTTCTCAGATTCACAGCCAACTGTAACTCCACTTTCAGAGATGTGACACTCTCTTGTGCCCCTATGGGCACCAGGCTTCCATGTGGGGCTCTTACGTACATCCGGGCAAACATTCAGAGGCATACAAACACAATAAATAAAACACAAGAAAAGAGTAGCCAAGCCAGGACAGCGGCACACACCCGTAATCCCAGAACTCAGGAGTCGGAAGCAGGAGGATCTTGGGTAATTCAAGGCCAGTCTGGTCTGCATAGAGAGTCCAGACCAGCCAGGACTGCAGAAGGAGACTGCATGTCAGAAACAAAAGCCAAATAAGTGAAACCAAAGACAAAACTGAACAAAACGAAGCATGCCCGGCTGAGGTCAGCAGCATGGGTCAGTGGTGACGAGTGTCCTGTGTCAGCACCAATGGGACTTGAGCTTGATTCCCAGTATTCGAGAAAAAGAAAGAAGAAGAGAAAACCTCTATAGGAAATTCCTCCTCAAAGAAAAAGAACTTACGAAAGAAAGAAAAAATTTAATCAGGGCAGTGGTGGTGCACACCTGTAATCCCAGCACTTGGGAGGCAGACACAGGCAGATCTCTGTGAGTTTGAGGCCAGCCTGGTCTACAGAACAAGGCCCCGGACAGCCAGGGCTGTTAACACAGAGAAACCCTGCCTTGAAAAAAAAAATTGCAATATACACATTTTCCCGTTTTTGCATCCTGGCTCTTTCTTCTCACTAAATGTGTGACAGCTGATCTACAGTTTGGAGGTGCCATCCCTGCACAGGCTGAATTTTGGAGGTCCAGTCACTCTCCATTATCCTCAGAGCCTTCGCAAGCAACATTAGCTCTGTCTGTCGGAATGACGAAATGACACCCAGCAGTTACAGAGGTGTGCTTCTCTTCCCCACATTGGCTTGTATTGCAGTTGCGCACATTGAGACGGGGAGTGTGACGTCCTGTACTTTACACGGCTGACCAGAGCTAACCCACCTTTCTCCAACCCTTCCTCCAACACTCTCCCAAACTACTAATCAGTGTTCTGTTTTCAGGTCAGCTGTATACCTCACTGCATACCTCTAGCTGGCCTGGAACTGGCTACATAGACCAGGCTGGCTTCGAACTCACAGAGATCCGCCTGCCTTTGTCTCCCAAGTGCTGGGATCCACAGATGCCCCTGAGATCAGTTTTCCAGGCAAATAGAAACAGCTTCTCCCAATGGGCATGCCTGAGATGCCCCAGCCCCAAAGACAACCGCATTCCTAGGGGACAATCCGTACGTCATTTCCGTTCTGTTTGTGCTCTACGAACGGGTCTTTCACATTCTCAGCCGATAGTCAAACTCTACAAAAGAAAGGACACTGAACAGCTCTCCTTATCCTTCCCTGGGTGGCCGTGCAACCCAGTCGGTGTGTATACGGGGGTACTCACAGCCTGCCCCTCTCTCCCTGCCTCCTCAGCACACATGCTGTAGTTGAGAGTGAAAGGACAGAGGTCTCCACGGTTGGGGGAGGGGAGGAAGATGGAAGTAGCAGTACACAGGGCACCGCCCATCCTGGGCCCCCAGGGGGCAAGTTAGAGGCCAGTCAACCAGAGGGACACCGAGCTCTTGGGCACTCGTCCAGAGTGGGGAGGTGGGGGGCAGGAAGGAAGGGCCCCGCCCCTCTTTTCTGTCTCAGCCAGCCTCACCTCCCTGTTGCTGGGCTCAACACTGGGCATGTCCAGGTCACTCTTTTGATGAACTTTGCTGCTGGTCCCCAAGTCACCAAAGCCTGGGGAGCCACCAGCACCAGGAACACAAGAGCAGGGCCAGACGTAGTCGGAGGCCACCTGGCGATGGAAGCTGAGCAGTCGGTGTGAATCATTTAGGCATGAGTGTGAGCTGAGGTCATAGTTTAAACAAACAGGGTCGATCTGCCCGAAGGCACAGATGTGTGCCACTGATCACGCCAGCTAGAGAAGGGCTGCTTAAGAAAGCCGCCAGACTACAGCTCCCACCTCCTGCAAGCTTGGGAATTCCACACACGTGGCTGGAGAGATGTGAGCCAGTTACGGCAACTCTGCAGAACCTGAGTTCAGTTCACAGGCGCTCACAGTCATCTGCTACCCCAGCCTCAGGGGATCAGGCGTCCTGTGGCCACTGTGTGCACCTGCACAACCTACCCATGTGTGCTGCACACACCTGCACACGTGTGCCGCACATACATGCACACATGTGTGCCTAAGCACAGATAAATAATTAAGAAACAATTCCTCAGCGGGCAACACCGCTGTGAGGGCAGCAGTGTCCTGACAAGGTCTGGTGGAGACAGATGACATCAGGAGCAGAGATGTGTGACACGGATAAAACACTACATAAAGGACAGAGACCTTGCTTAGTTCTTAGAGCGTGTGCAGCTTATGGAAAAGAAATGCTGGGTCCCCATGTTTTCCAAGGGAAATGACCTAACTATAACCCTTCCCTGGTTATAGTTTCGAGGTAATTTTACCCCGAGCTGTCCATCGCAGCTGAAGAAACCCCAGCCGTGCTGGGTGACATGGAACACAGGGTCGCAGTCCGGTGCCATCTGTCCTGCCCTAGAGTGACTGACAGGCGCAGGGCTGTCCCAGAGTCCCTTGCATGCAGGTTTACAGAGCGCGCTTTGAACACCACTTGTCAGCCTGTGGCTGCTGAATTCTAGGGTGGAAAAGCAGGTTTTTCATGTCTAAAAAAACAAGCCCACAGCCTACTTTTCCCAGCAGTGCTGCGGAGTCCTAGGGAAGACCTGAGTGGTAACCAAGCTCCGTCACTAGGTGAACAGGACAGCCAACAGTTCACACAGGGAGGCAGGCCGCCCAGGGCCCCTGCTCCAGGGAGGCTGGTGCCGGAGCTGTCTGTGAGGCGCTGGGCGGTGCGCTGAGGCTGGGTCCTCAGACGCTGCCTCGTGAAAAGAGTCTGGTGACCTCACTCTGTTGGACCAGAAGCAGCAGCCAACAACATGGATGCTGCAGTGTCCTTTACGTCAAGTGATGCAAACCGTCTCTGGGGGCTGACGGCCATCTTGGTGGTAGTTTGTACACTTGGCAAGGCCCTGGACTTGAACGGGCAGAGAAACTGCCCTGCACGGACAGGGTGTCTCTCCTGACTGCGAGTCTTCCACTTGCAGGTCTCCCACGGTCCCCTGTTCGGGGGCTCCACGCTCAGCTGTGGCGTGATTCGGAGGATTGAGACCACGCGTGGAAGAAGGAGGTCCCCTGAGCTCCTGGCCCGGCGTGCTATGAAGCAGACTGCTGCCACGGGCACTGCTGGCTACCTTGACACACCTAGCGAGACACAATCACTGCTTTCTTCAGGCCGGGCTGTGCAGTGCTTTCTTCATTTCTATCAGCCAGGAGGCCCGAGCCTGCTGTGGGCTCATGCTGCCTCTTAGGCCTGGGTGTGTAAGACAGGACGCGGTGCTGCTCCAAGGTCTGCTTCAGCTCCTCACTCCCAGCCTCCCTCACGCGCTGTGACCTGCCAGCCAAGCACTTTCCTCTCCCCCGTTGCTTTTGGGCAGTGCTTCACCACAACAGACAAGCAGGCTAAGGAGCTGTCTGTGCCTTCAGTGTGAGGACACTCTCGAGCTGTGAGTTGAGGGAAGTGAAGAAGAGCAGAGAAGGAGGGAGGGAAAGAGGGGAGAGAAAGGAGGGAAATAGGGTGGGAGAAATAGAAATGGAGGAAGAAGGAAAAGGAAAGAAGAGTGAGAGAAGAAAGAAGAGATCTAGCAGAGCCAGGCAAGTTCTTTTCAGAGAAAACTTAACAATCTATATGGCCCAATGTGGGTGCGTGTGTGTGTGTGTGTGTGTGTGTGTGTGTGTGTGTGTGTTGGCAGTGGGGTGCCGGATCCTGAGCCACACCTGCAGTATTGAAGCACAGTTCTTTAAATAGCAGCAGCCCAGGCACCAGCTCGGGTGTGACCAGCACTTAGTCTGCTCCGCAAACTGGAGGAAGAAAAGCCTGTGTGAGCCGGCTGTGGGCTGGCGAGGAGCGTGGCTCTCTGCGAGTGCAGGCCACTGGTCCCTCGGGCCAGGGCCTCTGTGACGGGAGACCCATGCTGTCCGTGAGACAGGCACCCAGCCCCTGTGGAGCAGACCAGGAAGCTAAGACTCCCCACCCACATCACAAGCTTGCAAAGGTTTTCCGTAATCTTGTCGGAGTGTCTTGAAATGTTTTCATTCGTGTGACTTTTCACATAACAGAGGAGGGGCTAAGAACCCAGACCAGCTCTTACTAGTCATTTTCTGGGACCTGTTACAGCAGCCGGAAGAGGGGTGCTGTGCTGCGACAGCTGAGTGGTTAAGGCCCCCTGGGTTGACGCGCTGGTAGTGGAGGCCGCCTTAGGTGATCTGCAGGGGACAAAGGCTTTTGTCCGGGAGGCGAGACTGGGAGGAGTGATGGAAGGGTGTTTGTATGGATGGAAGGATGTTTGTATGTATGTATGGAAGGATGTATGTGTGGATGGATGGATGTATAGAAGAATGGATGTATAGAAGGATGTATGAATGCATGGAAGAATGTATGAATGTATGGAAGGATGGATGTATGGATGTATGGATGTATGGAAGGATGGATGTATGGATGTATGGAAGGATGGATCTGTAGAAGGATGTATGTCTCTATGGATGGATGGATCAGTGAGTGAGTAGGTAGATGGACAGATGGATGGATGGATGGATGGATGGATGGATGGATGGATGGATGGGTGGGTGGGTGGGTGGGTGGATGGTAGATAGCTGGGTGGATGAGGGCAAAGCTATGACCTTTCTGTCACTTCATAGCGCTAGCTGGACAATCTTGGGGTTCGGGACAGTGTACTGTGTTTGTGAATTGGGGCCAATAGTGTAGTCGCCGAAACACCTAGAATGTTATGTTGCTTTTAGCTGGGCTCCACGGAGGGAACCTGTAAGATACATTTTGTCCAGACAAGCCTCCTGAAGGGTGCTGCTGCCTCAGTGGTACTAGGTTCTGTCAAAATAGCTAAGAACTAAATTCCTTTGCTAAACAAAAAATATAAATGTGGTTTAAAAGATTCATGGGTCTTCTTAACCCTGTTTTCCACATGCCTTCCAACTGACAAGCCTAGCTGTGAGAGGAATCAGCCAATGTCTGCGGTAGGAATGGACCAACCTGTTCCTCTGTGCTCGTTTTCTTCCACCGCCTCTGTGATCCTTCAAAAGATAAAGCCAGCTCCTACCACCAACCCCTTAACCTAGCTGGACAGCTGGATAAGTCTAGCTGGATATTAGACAGCCTCGTGAGGTCTCCTGGCCTCTCCGTGTCCTCAGCCCTCAGGTTTCCTGCCTCTGGCTTCATCTCACTCATCTGCCCATCCCCCCTCCCTGTGCAGATTCCCTTTCTCGTATCACATTCTCTGCATGGACCAGTGGGAGCCACATTCAACTCTCTAGATTTTGCAAGCTTGCTCACACTTCCCAGGCCTCTTACATTTGGGTGAAGTCATGTGACCATTTCTGCTGCATGAGCCGTCAGAAATAACAAATCAGAACAGCGAAGAGCCCCTTGCCATATTCCAGCTTTCTGTTGTACAGTGACCGTCCTGGCATTCACGTGTTGACACAGCAGAGCCACAAAATGGAGGCCGAGAGGCTGCCGAGTCAGCATGCTCAGGCCAGCTGTCCTAAGTGTGATGACTGTGCCTGAGAGAGAAATAAACATTCACTGTTTAGCACCCGAGATTCAACCCAACTCAGTTACTGCACATTAATCTATTCCAGCAGTTCTTAAACATTTGGGTCAGAGGCCTTCTTCAAACCCTTGAGAAATATCGATAGTTGAAGAGGTTTTATGCATGTGGGTTATATAAATCAGGATTTTCATATTAGAAATTAAAACCAAGGAATTAAAAAAATATGTTTGTAACCTATTTACAAACAGCAATAGTAAAAATAAGTAAATTTTGGCAAGAGTATTTTTATGAAAAGCAGCTAGTTCCCCAAACAAGCTAATGGTAGCATTTTCTAAATGTCTGAATTAACCGAAAACAGCTGAGTTTTCATATCACTTTCTGAACTCAGTCAGTTGGGATCCTTTCTGTCCTTGGGGAATATGAAGAAAATCTGGCCTTATATAGAAAATATGGTTTGTGATGGCTATTCTTGGCTGTTCCTTTGATTATACCTGGAATTAACTAGAATCCACAGGGCACAGCTGTGAGGGATTGTTGGCCAAGCAGGTCATTGGAGGAGGGAGACCGCTTAAGGAGGGGAGACTCGGGGCCACCTTCTCGAGGCAGCCTTTCTAAGGGCAAGGACTGAAGGAGCGGCTCCATGACTTGCCCTCACTCTCATTTCACTGGCATTGGCAGCTGCTTTTTTGGAATTCCAGTGTATACTGAAGACCAGCTGAGACATAAGCCTTGTGGACTGAACTACTACTGGATTCTCGGACTTCCTATTGGGACACAGCCATTGTTGGACTAGCTGGATCCATAAACCACTGTAATGATCCCATATAGATGTGCGTGTATATACGTAGGGGACCTATTACAATATCTTAAAAATCATGTATATATATATATATGTGTGTGTGTGTGTGTGTGTGTGTGTGTGTGTGTATGTATGTGGCACTTATTACAATGTTTTAAAAAAATGAAAATTCCAACTATTCTATTTTACCAATAAAGAAACAGGAGTCAGATGCTGGGGTGAAAACCTGCTAGCTCCAAGAGGCAGAGAAAGCACCCAGCTGACCTTCCTTCTCAGCTCAGGTCCAGAGGGAAAAAAACCCCAAAGGTTCAGCGGACAGCCTAGGAGCAAAAGGCCCCAAAACCGAATGCCGAAAGGCTTGCTAGCTCAAAGCTCCAAGGCTAAAGCCAAAGGGCTAAAAGCCCTAAAGATCTCAAAAAGCTCCTTCCTCTCCATGCTGTCTTAAATACCCCTCAACTCAAAGTCCTTCCTATTCTTCTGCACACCAGAAGGGCACCAGATATCATTATAGGCGGTTTAGATCTCATTACAGATGGTTGTGAGCCACCATGTGGCTGCTGGGAATTGAACTCAGGACCTCTGAAAGAACAGTCAGTGCTCTTAACCTATGAACCATCTTTCCAGCCCCTCTCCTACTCTTTAATCCCTGTCAGGTGGTTCATTGCTCTGCCTCTTGACCTAGGGTTAACTTTATTAAATCCTGTGCACAGAAAGCTCTTGGATTAAAGGTGTGTGGTAGGGCTGGCTGAACCACACCATAAGCAAACAGAAAGTTCTTGGATTAAAGGTGTGTGATAGAGCACAACCACACCAAATAAGAAACAGGGTTTTACAGTTCACAACCTCAGGGATCACAATGGGATCAAATATTCTGCAACATTTCTCCCTTTTTGTCTAAATAAAAGATTTTTAAACTATTAATAAACTGTATACTATCAGGTAAAAATTATATTTACAATGTCTAGTCCATATGTAATTAGAAGACTTGAGGAAAGTATTTTATTATCTATCCTATCTTGGTGAGTCCAAAGTTCTGCATCTAAATCAAAATTTGCAATACCAATCAAAAACTATCTTTTTAGACCTAAAACATCTTCCTAAATCTTAATCAACTTAAGCTTAATTGTAAGATTATAAGTATTTATAGACATCAGCCCCACCAAAGACCTGGGAAGGATAAATATTATCTGAATTAACAGGAAGTGCAGAGCTAGCAGCCTGCAAATCTATA
The DNA here is from genome assembly GCF_030254825.1 of Meriones unguiculatus. NCBI lineage: Eukaryota > Metazoa > Chordata > Mammalia > Rodentia > Muridae > Meriones > Meriones unguiculatus. Next base: position 177,530,101 of record NC_083351.1, read on the forward strand.
GAGATGACAGAGACTGCTGCCTGCCTGGACAGTCACCTAAAATATCTCTATAACATTGGAGCATCATCCTCAGTCTTCTGGCTCAGAATATCCGACAGACTTTTCTGCGAAGCAGGTATTATAAAGGACATCCTACCTTGTCCTTGCAAAGCTTAGCAGTAGACTTTGCTGCATGCAGTTTGTCCAGCATTCTGTCTGCAGCAGAAGCAAGGGCCTTCCTTGCCCAGGGGCTAGCTTGCCACATACAAAGCCATCTCCTGAAGGAGAATTTTTTGATGCTCATCATATTCTTCAAAATTGAAAGGGGTGCTGCCAGGAGCTGACATGTCACATTGTCAAAAAATTAATAAACAAATAAAACATCTTTAAGTGCCAAATTTTATAGATCCGTGAGGTTTTTGAAGACCATCTATTTAGCTTTCCCTAGTATATCTGAGTTACTTGTTTCTAGCTATATACTAACTTATTAAATTAGAAAATACCTGTGATTAACTAACCTAGTACCTAACAAAAACCACGAGTTTGAACGACTATTAGTTTGCATTTCTTAATTATCATAAGTAGTTTGTGATAGTAGCTTTCAAAAGGACTAGAAATGTACATTGCATTTTTAAGAATTACAATACCTTAAAAAGAGATGATACCTAATATGCTGTAAGCAAAATATAATCTTAATTTTGTACCAATATACAAAAGATTTATACCAATGTAACTGATTATAACCTTAATTTTGTATCAACAAACAAAGATCTATAAAAGTAGATTCAATAATCTACACCTTTTCTATTGCTCCTACAATACTTCTCTATCCCCCTTTGTGTCTAAATATAAAAGATAAATACAGTAAAACTATTTACAAAAATTAAGCAATTTTTGCGAATCTTTCCACAATGTCCAGCTTGGTTGTACTTGGCAATCTTAAGATTGATTATTTTTGAGTTCAAAGTTCTGTAAAATGTTCATGTTAGTCTCTTATGAACTCAGCAATTTGAAAGTCCTAAGCAGTCTGTAGTCCGAAGCTGATCTTTGGGTGGTGTTTGCCAGCTTAGTGGCAATCCTGATTAGGCAGAACACAAAGGGGTCCACTGTTAGCATGGAAGAAGCCTGGGGCAGGTTTTCCCAGTGGCTGGTGTCACACAATTCAGGTGGATTTGTCATTGGGGCCCATCCTCTTCTTGGAAACTTAAAACGTCACTGTTAGGAGTGGTAGAAAACCTAAACATTTTAAATGCCATATTCAGCAGCTCTCAGGAATGTTTGAGGACCATAATATATTGAGTACATACGAGGTACACAAACTTTGTTTCTTGCTCCAGACTCAAACCTGCAAACACGAACAGGAAGCTAGATGAAGCCTATTTCTAGAATTAGTATTTCTACAATACTCTGTATGAATACTCGTACCACAAGAGAATGTATTTATTTATAATAATCTTATAGATTTTGAGATAATATTTATGCCTTAAAAATTATAGTCAAATAAAAACCAAAACGTTATGAGATCAGTGCCAATAGAATAGTTCTTTTTTTTTTTTTCCGATGTTCCATACCAGGTGGCTCTTCTTATAACAGACAGAGATTTTCAGTTTCCCTTTAACAAGCATTTGTGGGTTTAGAGTAGGAGAGAGACATGTTCCAACCCCTAAGCCAGCTTTAATTTTAACTGAATTCTGGGGCCAAGAAGACCATTCGCCACTTAAGTCTGTAGAGGTCGGAAGAGGCAAAATGGATGTGGGAGATACCACTTGGCCAAATTATTCCTTTTCTTGTCACATTTTCTCTTTCTAATCCATCCCTTTCTTTTCAGATGTTTCATTTTTTCGATGGTCTCCCGATTTCCTAGTTAGATGCTTTTATTCTCCTGAAAAGACAAAAACAAAATCCTACCCCAGCCCTAACTCAGGGGGATTTGTTTTTTGGTCAGTTATATCTTTTCTAGTGCAAAATATTTTTTGGCAATAGAAAAAGTATTGTCTCTCAGTTGAAATTTTTAAAAAATTCTTTTGAAAATAAATGTAACTTTAATTATATTTTTAAAAAAGAACAGTTACAGAGGAATTTTAATTCAGAACAAGGCTGCTCTGGCAGGAGATCACATCCAAAGGCCTTCCAGGTCTGTGTGACCCAGCTGGAATACAGACACACCTTTAATCCAGGAGACAAGCGGGTCTGAGTTCAAGGCCAGCCTGGTATAGAGCAAGCTCCAGGCAAGGTGGTACACGCCTTTAATCCCAAGCAACGAAGGTAAAGTTAGGAAGCACCCAATTTGCAAGTGATGTTTAATTGATTGGCAAAAAACCTGGTGAATCAGAGAAGATTTAACAAAATAGTATACGCCCAACTCTCCTGAGAAGAGAGAGGAAAGGGAAGCTACTTAAGGGGCAGTGCAGAGAAAGAGAGAGAAGGCAGTTTTACCAGGATAGTGACAGAGTCAGGCTGCAGAGAGAGAACTCAGTAGAAGACAGAATGAGCCGGAGAATGAGAAGGAGCCAGGAGATTAGAACAGGTTGCTTGAGTTAGTTTGAGGCCAAGCAGAACATTTTCACAGGCCGAGAGAAAAGCCAGATTAGATAAGTCAGCTGGAGAGGAATTGAACAGCCAGCCCAGAGCTCAGTAAGAACAAGAAAGGGTGAGCTTATTCAGCAGAGGATGAAAACATCCTAAGCCTAGGTTAGATTGTATAGAGGCTAGAAGCTTCCAGGACCAGGTCTAGGTTAGCAGACAGAGGCAGTAAGCCTCCCAGTCAAAAACTAAAACAGGCAAATGAAAGTTCTTTTTTCATTATAAAATATCTATATGTCTCTCTCTTATCAGTTCTTCTAGAGAACCCTCAGTAATAAATATATAACTAAAGCATTAGTTTTGGAGATTAATAAAAACATTTTTGGCTCAGTGTAGTAGTAATCCCATCTCCTAAGAGAAAGAGGCAGATGGATCTCTGTGAGGTTAAGGCCAGTCTGGTGTAGGTAGCAAATCCTCAGACAGCCAGGGCTACACAGAACACTCAGTTTTATTTTTGTTTGTTTGGTTTTGGTTTTAGAGACAGGGTTTCTCTGTGTAGCCTTGGCTGTGCTAGACTCACTTTGTAGACCAGGCTGGCCTTGAACTCACAGTGATCTGCCTGCCTCTGCCTCCCCGAGGGCTGGGATTACAGGCATGCTCCACCTTGGCCAGGGAGACGAAGTCTTGAAAAATCAAACAGAAACAATGTTAAGTCCAGAGAGCCAGCACACTCTTCTTTCATTGGATGGTCTTGAATCATCCGTTCAAGAACACTGATTCACTCTAATTTATGAAAGACCACGCCCATCCCAGGATGCGATCAGTTTTAACGGGTGACTCCACCGGAGCTGCGGTAACTCACCTTGACTTCAGCCTCCAGCAGGGGAAGGGCACAGCTTGTCTGCCTGCCTGCCTGTGTGTGTGTGTGTGTGTGTGTGCACTTGCCACAGCGCACGTATAGACATCAAAGGACAAGCTGCAGGAGCTGGTTCTCTCCATCCGATTCTCTGGTCAATCTCAGGTCGTCAGGCTCAGCAGCACCTTTACACACCTCACCGCCTCACAACCCCAAGCGTGTGTTTTATGGCTGAGATGAGTTAAGAAGGAGAGCCCTTGCCTAGCCTGCTTAGGCCCTGGGTTTTATCCCCAGTACCACCAAAACCAAAACAAAATAGGGGTTTTAGTCTCTTTCTCTGCTTGTTGCAGATGCTCTTTCTGAATACCAGATCAAAACTGACCTGGTGGTTTCTGGAAAGCTAGGTCAGAGGGTGGAGTGGGGTTTTGGGTGGGTGGGTGCAGCCAAGTAGGGAGGGAGCTCTAAGTCAGGGCCCAGCCCTACGTCGCTCAACCCCCATTACAGCTGTAATCCCAGTTTGTGGAGGCAGAGGCAAGAGGGCCAGGGGTTCAAGGTCATCGTTGGCTACCCAGGGCTTTCAGGTGAGCCTGTGTGGGGTGGGTGGGGGGGAGTTGTCAGTTGTCAAGGAACTGCAGCTCTGTTACATGGAAGTCCATCCGGGCCCCCTTGAGCTGATGGATTCTTTGCCCATGTGTGGTCTCAGAGTCCCCAGAGAAACTCAGACAGAGTTTCTCCAGAGAAACCTTACGACCTCAGGATTAGTTACCTGGAAAAGATGAGCTCACTGAGTTACACAGTCGTCTAAATGTTGACACACTTAATTCTATGCCACCGAGAGATGGCATTAATTAGCAGTCTCCATGAAACCTTTCAGTGACAGCTGTCAAGGCCTTGGGTGTGGCTACCGGTTTTCTAACATTTCTGGTTGAGTCTGAATTTTATTTTTGGCAACAAATACTATGGGTTCTTTTTTCTTTTTCTTTCTTTTTTTTTTTTTTTTGAAGTGTCAAATCCAATTTATTCATTTACAAGGAAATCTGCTAGCCAAGTTCGAATCACCATAGTTTGTCAGGTTTAAAATTTTTTTTAAATATATTGTTTTCTTCTCCAGGAAAAAAATAAAAAAACAATGTTTCACAATAAAGGCAGCTAGTTCTCTCTGCTATTCAACATCAAGTAGATGCATCCACAAGCTCCGCCCTGCCGCTGCTGCAGAATATTAAAAGATGTATGCTCTAGGGCCGTGATTTAATAAAAGAAATAACTTCTGCTTAATCAAGGCGTCGGAAAGTGACAGGTGTGAGTGTGTGCGTGCGTGAGGGCTCCTGCAGGTGATCAGGGCGCAAGATATTAATACAGTGACTGCCAGGGCGATCTGGTGCCCCTGCCTGGATTAGTACTGAGGCACCAGAAGTTTACCCACCAGCGAGTTTATAATACCGTCGGTGAGAACGCCAATCAACCCAGCAAAAAGGGCGAAATGCTAGCATCGCCTCGAACACGCTGCTGACCTCACAGAACCTTTCTCTGGAGCCGCCAGAGGCCGAAAAGCGAGTGAGCCACCACCTCGCCCGGTTCATCCCAGTCCCTTTCTTCTGGAATGTCCCCTACCTGGCATCCAACTGAGGCTCATGAAGAGCCAGTTCTCTGGGGCCTGCCTCGGGTACCCTGCCCCCATCCCGCACCCTCCCGTGACTGCTGTGTGCTTTTGCTCACCAAGGCAGCACCTTGTCTGATGTTTGTCTTCCTTGCTTGATTCCAAGTGTCAGTAAGGTCAAGGTGGTGGTGGTGGTGTGGGTGGGTGTCTGTCTGTGTCTGTGCGTCTGGGTATTTCGTGTCCTGTGCCCAGCACAGCAGCTGGTAAACACTGAGTAGTGACTGAGTGAGGCGTCTGAAGCAGCCGTGTGCAAAACCCTAATGAACTTGGACGGGGTGCTCGTGCCAATCAGAGGCTAATTAGGATCCCAGGGCTTTGCCTAAACCTCAGTCCACCATGTTATTTCTACAAGGTGAAAAGCTTCGGTCTGGGCTTGTGGGACACAGAAATATTTGACCAACTTACAAAGTAGTTGTAGTGCTCAGGAGGCTCCAGGCCAGCCAAGGCGGCGCAGTCAGACCCTGACTAAAGAGCAAACAAAACAAAGGTCCAATCATCCCCCCCCAAAAACATTAAGAAATTCTGCATTTATATCTCATGCCTTCACCCAGAACTGTGAATCAGAGGAACCCTGCTGTTCTCTGGGAAAAGGTGCTGAGCTCTCTAAGGATGAGGACCGGCCCTTTCTCTCTGTTGTCTGTGGCACGGACCGGCCCTTTCTCTCTGTTGTCTGGCACAGAGCCTGTATTTGTTGAATGTCGGAAAGCACCCAATGAACTCACTAAATTGTCATGTGGCAGGAAGTAAGGCCAAACCAAGCTTCTAAGTTCACCTAAGGTGTGGCCTCCCAGAGTAGCCTGAGCAGCACTGTCTTGTCCAATATGAAGGTCGGTTACGTGCCCACCTGACCCTGCTGGGCACTCTGGAGCCCACCTCCTCTCTGCATTCCACCTCAGGGCTGCCTGGCCACCCGGAGAAGGGTGAGGCCCAAACCCAGGGTTCTCACTGGGGCTTCCCATCTTGCCTTTGGGATTCGGGCTACAGAATCAGGGAGCAGATGACTGAGGTGGTCGTGGCACTCCCTCTACATCTCTGGACGAGCTGAGAGCCAGGCGACGAGTCCCCAAGAGACTAGCACCTGAGCCACAGCGGAAAAGCTCCCAGCTGGAGGCCCAAGCCTGGAACCACCTCAGAGAGGCCTCAGCCTTGGCTACCTGAGTGTTCCCTGCACGACCCACCACCCTCAGAGCACCAAGATTTCACAATCTATCGTTCACATCTTTCAGTTGCTTGAACCAGAGGCAAGCGGAGAGGTGTGCACCCTGGAAGGACAGGTGTGTGAATACTTTCTGCCTACACTGAAACCCGCACAGGGAGTCCTATGATGGGAGATCTGGGTGCTTCCTCTACCATAAGCTCCTGTTTGGAGTTCAATCAGAGTTCAAGAGTTCAAACACCTCCCTGCCTCCCTTCTGCCCCAGCTCGCACACCCACTGGCTTCCTCGGACACAGTTCTTTAACCCCTCTTTGGTGGTAGGGTGGGTGCATGGCCAGTTCTGCTTTAATGGTGTTTGCACAGTTAAAGTAGCTCGGCTCATCAGACCCTAGAGCTCAAGGACAGGCAAGCGCATCAGCTCGAGGCTCTGTTAAATTAATCTCTGGTCGATTTGCCCTAATTGACCCTGTGTCTCACTCCCAGGACACCCTGAGCATTTAGACAGATGTGAGGAAAGACTGGACGAGCCTGTAACCATGGTGGTTCCGGAGAGCTGCTACTGCATTCCTTTTGAAATATTTGACCAAATCACAAATTATTTAGAAGATACTGAACTGAGCATAAATCAATTCATTTGGGGGAAAATTAGTTTCTAACATGGAGAACAAACATGTATCTCCATGAAGGACTCCACCCCAGGCTCAAGGAAGAGCTGAGGCAGTGCTGGCACCTTCCACCCAGCATGGTCTGCGGGGCTGCATGGCCCTGGGGCAGCCTCCATCTGTAGAGGAGACTTGCTTTTCCCTTTTATTGAAAATAATTTTTTTTCTCATATAGTATATCCTGATTACAGTTTTTCCTCCTTTTACCCCTCTCAGTTTCTCCCTGCCTCCCCTCCAATCTGGACCCACTCCCCTTTCTGTCTCTCATTAGAAAACAAATAGGCTTCTAAGGAAATCATATAATAAACATAAGGTAATACAATATAATATAATAATATAGTAATAGGATAAGAACTAACACACTGGAACAGGACAAAACAAACAGAAAGAACGAACCCACGGCACAAGCAACAGAGCTATGAAGAAAGTAGGTTCTTGGCGGTGTGTCCCTGGGAACCTTCTCGTGTTGGCCCTTTCCGTCTGTCTGTCCAGGAAGGACAGCTGTCACAGCTTGATAGCTCAGCTTGTCACCCTTCCGCTGTGAAAGGTGTGCAGGTTGAGCATGGTGTGTGGCCTCAGTGCAGCCTAGGAACAAGGGAGCTGGCCAGCACGGTTGCTCAGAGACATCACCGGCGAATGTCACAAAATACCACGTGGGCATGGGTGGAGGAGACCTCACAAGACCCCAGCCTAGGTGGAGAGCTACAGGCCATAGTTGTTGAGAGGATCAGTCTTCTCCAGGGCTGAGCCCCTTCACAGGTAACCTGGTTCCAGGAGGTCAGCCTGCACACGTGTGTGTAAGAGCAACTGGAGATGAGGTCATCCAGCACCGTGGCACACGCCTTTAATCCTAGCACTCAGGAGGCAGAGGCAGGTAGATCTCTGAGTTCCAGGCCAGCCTGGTCTACAGAGGGAGTTCCAAGACAGCCAGGGCTACACAGAGAAGCCCTGTCTCAAAAACCAAACAACAAGGAAGAGGTCGTAACCGTGAAAGGAGAGGGTGAAGACTTGGGAGGAGCTGGAGCTGGGGGAGAGCGGGTGGGAAGGATGCACACGTGTTACTCGTAAATGATGCTCTCAAAAAAAAAAGCACAAATGAAAAATGGAAAAAGCCGTGTGTTTTAAACTGTTTCTTGCAGATATTTATCACAGCATCCGCAGGAAACTGACCAGTGTGGTGACCTTGGTTCTCTGCCACCTTCTCCACATCTATAAAATGAAACAACTTGTGTCCCCAGAGGGGCTGGTGGTGAGCACTGGTGAGCAGTGGTGAGCAGTGCGCTGCAGCTAGGACCCGCAGTGGGACTGTCCTGCGCAGATGCACGCGGCCACCCATGGAGCTCGGATGGTATGTAGAAAGAAGTATGAAGTAGAAAGAAATGAAGACTCACAGAGTAGCTTCAAAGGACATCTGGGGCCAGACTCTACACTGGCCAGGTGTCCCTTCCCTGTGGGTTCAAAGGTAGAACGTGAAGGAGAAGGGTCTCAGAGGCTCTGAGCAAGACAAGCAAACTCTGCAGCAGCCTCATGGGCCTGACAGCTTGGTAGGAAGGCGCCCAGGAGGAGAAGGAAAATATCAGAGTCCCTAGCACTGCTGTTTCCCCAGGTCGGGTGAGGGAGACTGGAAGCCAAGCAAATGTTAAGAAAGGGCGTGGACATCTGTCTGTCTGTCCAGTCCTGTCATGAACGCAGGGTCTCCAATTGCCATTCCTCACACACCGCAACCTTGAAGCACAAGCTTGGGAAGGATTCAGTTACCAAGTCCCAAAACTTGGAAATCTCTAAAGCAGTAAAAGTGGGAACATGGTGCTCAGAATCCCAGTGTTTAAGAGCCGGAGCCAGAATTGGGAGAATTGTGCAAGGCAATCAGCACACGCACACAACAAAATCCTCAGAGTAGATCTCATGTCCAAAGTACAAGGGAATCCAGAAAAGGCAGTGGTTCCACAGGTTGGCTGTTCCAGCTACAGGAGGAGGAACTGGAGTTTCTTATTGTGAAGAAAGTTCTCCTCTGTGGGAAGAAGAAACACATTCATGGCTCACTGTAGAGAAACTTGAATTCAGAACATGGCTGCTCTGTCAAGAGATCACATCCAGAGACCTTCTAGGTCTGTGTGATCCAGTAGGAACACACATACACCTTTAATCTGGAAGACAGAGGCAAGCAGAACTGAATTCAAGGCCAGCCTGGTAAAGAGCAAGTTTCAGGAAAAGAAAAGTTTAGGTCCAGGTGTGGTGGTACACACCTTTAATCTCAAACAAAGAAGGTAAAATTAATTTGTAGAAGGAAGCAGCCATGTTTGAAAGTGATGTTTAATTGATTGGCAGAAAAAGTGACAAATCAGAGGAGGATTTGACAGAATAGGATGCACCCAACTCTCAGGAGAAGAGAGAGGAAAAGGAAGCTAATTAAGGGGCAATGCAGTGAGAGAGAGGAGACAGCTTTATCAGGACAGCAATAGAGAGACAGGTTGCAGAGAAAGAACTCAGGTGAACACAGAATGAGCCAGAGAATAAGGAGGAGCCAGGAGATTAGAGAAGATTGATGGAGTTAGTTTGAGGCCAAGGAGAGGAACTCAGGTGCCAAGAGAAAAAAATAGATTGAATCAGCTTGGAGAGGAGTTTGAGCCAGAACAGCTGAGTTGAACCAGCCAGCCCAGAGCTCAGAAAGAACAAGAAAGGGTGAGCTTATCCAGCAGTGAGTCTCAGAGGGTGAAAACATCCTACGCCTAGGTTAGCTTGCTAGCAAGGAGGCTAGGAGCTTCCAGGACTAGGCCTAGGCTAGCCTATAAGGCAGTAAGCCTCAGAGACGACAGCTAAACCAGGCGAATAAAAGTCCTTTCACAGATCACCCTCTGCCTCATCCCCAGGAGCCGCCTCTTGAAGGGGTCACTGATAAGAACACCACTATGCTAGGATCAGAACAACCACAACTCAGGTTCCCCAAGGACATCCTCGGAGACGGCGTGGGAGACAACCTCAAGAGATGGTCACGAGGAGGGACGGCCAGTTGCAAATTTGTATGGTGAGAGGCAGGACTCTGGAATAACAGAGCCGATTGTGTGTGTTATAAAAGGAGATTTATTAGATTAACTTGAACAATGGGCTCTTGGTCGTCCAACAATGGCCATCTTCATGCCTTAGGCAGTTCCATACCAGAGCTCTTGGAGCTCCTGGGAGAAGTAGCTGCCATCTGATGGTGGTGGACAGCGGCCACAGCAGTGGCTTAGATGCGTGTTCAGGAGAGAAGCAGCCAGGCCACTGCCCACCTTCAGAATGGGCCTTTTCCTCTCAGTGATTTGACCTAGAAACATCCTTCCAGACACACCCAGAGGTGTGACTCTGAGGCTGGATCTAAGTCCTGTCAAGTTGACAAGACTAACCCTTAGCTGCCACTGTGTTCCCTGTCAAGGAGCAAAAGCAGTTCAGAGGTTTACTGAGACCAGTGCTAGGAGCGTGAAGACCAAGGCCAGTGGCTCCCTCCATTCCCGTGGTGCCCTGCTCCACTCTAGAGCTCTGGGGTCGGCTTCCTCTGCTCTGGGAAGCATGTGGGCATAGATCACCGTGAGACCATGTGCCATACCCTTGCAGGCACAGCCTGGGGGCTCATGGGAAAGGCCAGCCCTCTCCACAGACCACGGAGCCCTCTGGTAACTGGATTTGTATTAAAGAAGTCTGAAGAGAAACAATCCCTGTCCCCATCCCCCAACAGGGTATCCTTAACTGTCTCCGCATGAATGGGGGCAGCAGGGTCAGGGCTTAGCCTGCATAGAGCACCAACCTGCTTGGTGAGAACAGAAAAGATTAAACAAGGCTCTGATGCGCCCCACTACAAAGTGAGGATTCTGGAATTTTGGTTTCTTTAAAAACACAGAAATATTATAAGAATGTGTTTTTGTTCTAATCCCAGGTGTGGGGGTGTGAGGTCTTCAAACTGTCCACAGCAGCCGACTGTGATTTGCCCCGTGCTCTGGCAGGGGCGTGGTTCCGACAGCTGTAGATAGTCTCTGTGATTGTGTAATGTTTGGAATTCTGGGAACTTTTCATAGGGTACATAAACGCTAGTGCTCTGAGCAGCAGAGTTGGTGATTGTTGGCGGTTCAGCAACAAGCTACAAAGTTTGTTTGTACTAACAAATTACAAAGAAGAAACAAAAGAAGAAACGAAAGGAAAAAAAGAAGAAACAAAAGGAAAAACAGATTCAGCGATCTTAGTCTCTATCTTCATTTCTCTCTCTCCTATGTAGTGATTGGAGGTGAAATGGGAGGGAAGATAAGGGCGGAACAGAAGAACCCACAAAGTAGCAAGACCAGCTGCACCACCACCTTGCCCCTTACCTGATGAATTAAAAAAGAAGTGTCACGATCATTTCTCGCCAGGGTACTGGTCAGTACTTTGCAAACTCTCCAGAAAGGTTAAGAAAACATTCTGCCTTGGTTGGAGGAATCCCTTCCCCTTCCCTCTCCTCCACTGCCCCCCTCCCTGCTTTTCTTCCTCTCCCCCCACTTCCTTCTTCACTCCCTTTCTTCCCTTGTTTCCTTCCCTCCTTCCCAAATTTCTTAAAGTTTTATCTAATTTTATTTACTAGATTTTTATCTTTCACATTTTTTCTGACTTTTCTTTTCCCTTTACAAACCTTGCTTCTTTTGTTGTATTTTTCTTTTCCAATCCCCTTTGTTAATGTTATTATCTTTAATTTTATTCTCATTAGTTTTAACTTTTCATGTATTCTGTGTCTGTTTCGCTCCTCCTTTTCTCTCGTGCTGGTGGCACAGTGGTTGCCTTTAATTGGCTTTGGCTTTGTTTGTACATCTCATTTGCCCTGTGCTATTGTTAATACAGCTTGTTTTCTTTTCTCTAAACCGTCTTTGGGATTGGTCCCCAAGAGAAGGCTTCTCACCGGGAGGACTCTCACACAAAAGCGAAGGAGAGATCCATCTCAACAGATGTGCAAATATCAGCATAGAAACACAGAAATATGAAAAAATAAAAGTATCTCAACTCCTTTTTTCTAACTCTTCTGTAAGTTAATCCTAAGAAATCAAAGAAGAGGAAATGGCAAAGATCAAAAAGGCTCACTTTTAAAATGATGAATGATTCAAAAGAGGACACAAATAAATGTGAGGGCATCGGATCCCATTGTAGGTGGTCAGCATAAAAAAAATAAACAAATCTTCTTTTACAAATGAAGAACTCACAAGGAGAGTTTCTGAAATGAACCATACAGAATTGAAAACCTCAGTAAGTTGAACAAAAGCTCAATTGAAATCCTCACCCACAGACAGAGCAAGCAGCGCAAACAGATGCTAACAGACAATGTTGATGGGTGCTCACGATCGGACAGTGATAAGGAAAGATAAATGTAAGTGATGGCGAAACCTGTCGTAACTGTGGGATGCAGCTACTAGACCAAACTCCAGAGAGAACATTGGCTCTGCTGTAGACGCTGGCTTAGCGTGAATGGAGCCCTGGCTTAGAGACAACCCTAAACAGAGACCATTAACAGAGAAAAGCAAAAGAATAAAGTAACAGGAAGAAACTTAAACCATCGAATAATAACTACAGTGTAAATACTTTTAATTCTCCAATTTAAAGACATAGATCCTTGTTTTCAAACAAAATCCCAAATGTCTGAGTTTACCAAAAAAGACTCAGGAGCCAGACGTAGGGGTGAAAACCCCTAGCTCAGAGAGGCAGAGAAAATACCAGTGGACCGTCCTTCTCATCCCACATCCCCAAAGGAAAAAGCGCCTTCTCCTCCATGCTGCCTTAGAAACCCTTCAGACTCCGTGTCCTTCCATGAGCAGCTCCTCACACACTGGAATGGGCCTTCTGTATCAGTCACAGTCAGGAAAATGCTTTGCAGCTGGATCTTATGGGGGCATTTTCTTAATCAAGGTTCTCTCCCTTCAGATAACGCTAGTTTGTGTCAAACTGACATGGGAATAGCCAGCGCACACTGTACATTCTCTCCCTGGCAATATGTAAAGCCAATAGGACCCGCATTCCTCCACCGTTGGTAACGAGGTTCGGGCCACACTTGAGACTTGATGCGTAAGAGATAGTTGCCAGGAGTCCCACCTGGGTCCTCACTCTCCCCCAGTTACTCTCTCGTTGCTGAAACTAGGGTCTTCCGTTGGTGCTGAGACAGGATGGTCCCTGCACTGGACAGTTACAGGAAAGTGACCAAAGGCAGCAGCGTTCGGTAGAGAAGAAAATGATGTGCTGGGCCTGGGTCCCTGACGTCACCGGGACACGCGGAGCAGGCTGGGAACTTGGATGCCAGGCCTGTTGTGATCTGGGTCAGGATGTTTGCCTGCTTCCATGAGCTTCTTTACCTGGTTACTGTCCATGTGGACGCGATTGTAACAAGCCAGTTCCTGGACAGGCCTCAGAGAACCTATATTCCTTACCACCAAAGGACTTGCCCCATCTTCCTCTTCCTCTTCCACTTTCTCCTGCTTCTCGTCTTCCTCCTCCTCCTCCTCCTCCTCCATATTACTCTTTCTTACTTGAGGCCGAGTCTCTTGTAGCCCTATCTCTCTATGCAGCAAATGGTATCAACTAGAATTTAAACAAACCATCTTTGATTTTTATTAGTATATTAGTTGGATTAAATAATGGGTTTTGTTGTGACTTTGATCATGTTCACCTCCATCCCCCTCTTTGCCATTCCCCCCCCCCGTCTTACCCTCTACCCACTTCAAAAAAAAAAAAAAAGTTCACCTACTTTCGTGTCCTTTTGTAGGTTAGTTTGAAAGTCTGCATTTTATCACGGCCTCTTCGCACACGTGGTCATGATACTCTGTTTTCATTTTCTGTCTCCCTCTCTCTTCCCCAACTTGCCATCTTTTTGAAAACAAACCAACCTAGATTCTGTTTGTTAGAGAAGACATGAGTTTTGTCTTTTTGAATCTCCCTTATTTCACTCGATACGCTCTCCAGCTCATCCGTTTTCTGCGAGTGTCTGATATGCTCGTCCTTATGGCTGAACGCTGCTTTGTGTGCTTGCCCCGTTCTCCATACAGTGTCGTCGGTGGTGGCAGGCTGACTGTATAGTGTGGCCTCTGTGAACAGTACCTTGCTCAGCGGAGGTGTGTGGCGTCTCTGTCACACCCCGTCTGATGCCTGCTCATGTGCCAGGAGTGGTATAGCTGATCACACGGCGATTACCTGTTTAGTTTTTTTGAGAAATCTCATCCTGATGTCCGAAGTTACTGGACTCATCTAAACGCCCCTCCCCGAGGCCTTGGCTGTGTCTGTCCTCACTGTGTCCCCTCCTGAACGTAGCCGGTCTGCCACATACTGTCCACTGGGCTGATGACCTTCCCTCAGACTCTTCAGTGACATTCATCAGCCTAGAAATGACCACATGCTTTCACCTGGAAATCCTACCTCGAGAGACACTGTCCCAAGAAGCCATCAGCTCTTCCGAGATTGACACCCACGCTAATTATAACAGCATTGTTTACACAAATGCACACTGGGAATAATGAACAGGTCCAATTATAGAGATTCTGACAAGCAACGGATGGTGGAGATGTTTGATGAAATGTTAAAAAGCCGTGGAAACGTTCTTTCCAAAGAATACTTAACATTGTGGAAAATTACAATATAACCCCACCTGAGCAAGAAGACCTAAAACCACACACAAACAAATACGTATATAGTAAACTCCTCCTAAATACAAATTTACATATTCATTAAAAATGCTCTCAGAGAGAATCTAAAAAAAGGCAACCTCAAGTTAAAATATGAAATAATCAAAATGTTAATAGCATCTGTCTCTGGGTAGCAGGATTGTGTGCTCTTTAATGCTTTCTTTTTTATTCATTTTTCTAATTTTTAGTAAGGCATTAGTAGTATAATCAGGAAAATGTCTGTTACAATCATATTAAAAATATCATTACATTCAGAAAATACAGAGCAGAGACCAAGACTTTTGCTGCCCTCAGCCAGCTGACACAGTTATGGGACATGCAGGTGACCTGATTTGCTCTCTGCTCTTCTTTCCAACTCACTCCTCAGGGGAGCTGACAAAGGCAAGGCCCAAGCCAGGGCGCTGAGCCTGTCAGGTCTTCCTGCGGTGCTCATGGGTCAGAGGCCGGGACCTGTTGGAAGAGGGCGGTGCCTATTGCTCGTTAATCCACACAGCAAGCCTCAGGTCGAGGCTACTCCCCGTGTTCTAGAGATGACCAGACTAACAAGTGAGCACCCCCCTCCCCAGCACCACCCAGCTGTGGAGCTGGCCCCAGGCCTACTGAGATCTAGCTCAGGGCTCCGACTATGACCTGAGAGTTGGAGACAAAATAAACCTTTTTCCCCTCAAGTTGGTTTCAGTGTTTTTCTGTGGCAACAGAAAACAAACGGAGGGATGTCTAGGTTAGCCTTGAACTCATGGTCTTCCCACCTTAACCAGCGCTGTAGGCCCAGCCAGCGTCTTACATGACGTCGTTAGTAAATCAATGTGGCCGTGATTCATTTCAGTACTCTTGCTTTTTAACTTTTACGCTAGGGTTAAAAATGACTTATGCCTGTTTTCACCTTCACACAGGGTTTCGTGCTGTTGGCGCATTGGCACTTGAACTTGAAAAAACCCTCCTCCCTCAGCTCTTGCTTTTCTGGGGAAGCCTTTACCTCACCTGCCTGCCTGTCTTCCCTCCTCCCTCCAGGCTCTCACTGTGTAGGCCCTGCTGGCCTCAGATTTACAAGCCTCACCTGTCCCTGCCCTGTGCTGGGATTACAGGCGTGCACACCAAGCCCGGGCTGTTCCTACAGCGCCGTCTGCTACCGTATTCTAGGTTGACAGTTTTTAAATTACTTTTGTTATTAATTAATTAACCAATCAATTAGTTAATTTCTATCCCTTCAGTTGCATCATACCAGTCTCTCCCAACCTGCAAAGTGTCTGCTGACAAAGCTGCAGACAGTTTCACTGGGGTCCCTGGCATCCACAGGGTGCTATTTTCTCTGTTTCGTGGGGTCCCTTGTCCGCAACAGGCTCATTTTCTTTGGATGCTTTCAAATCTCTGCCTTTGACGTTTGAGCCTTTCATTGTGCTGTGTCCTGAACTCTGTGTGTAACAGATGTGTGTGGGTCTCTTGGCCTTCATGCGTCTCTTCCACAGATTTGGGGTGAGCTTTGCCTGTATTTCTCTAGTCACCTTTTAATTGCTTTCTTTCATTTTCTCTGTTCCTTTTTAGGCCTTTATAACATGCACTACAGCTCGCTGGGTGGAGCTTGTTTGCCTCTCTCTCTCTCTCTCTCTCTTTCTCTCTTTCTCTCTCTGCCTCTCTCCTCAAGTGGCGTCTGGTTGAACCTCCCGATTCTCCTCTTATGCTCTCTATGCTCTCCCCTCAGCCTCTGTGTCTCCGCTCTCAAGCTCGACTCTTTTTAAAGATGTTTCTTTGTTGAATTTTCCATTTTGGTAATGCACTTCCTATATTCATTCCCTGTCATTTCCTACCTCACTGGGCTTAAGGTGATTAACCTGAATGTCTTTGTCAGGCAGTTGGTACATTCCCACTTCTCTTTGGATGGTGTTGTAGGTCCTTGATGTATCGTGACCTTGGCTTTGGGTCTGCTCATTTGAAGACATCAGCCACCATGCCAAGCTCTGTGTGGACTCGGGAATTTGAACTCAGTTCCTCCCGCTTGCACTCAAGTGCTCCACCCACTAAATATTCTTCCACCCCAATTGCTCCAGTACTTGGGGGCTTTAGGATCTTATTTAAATGATTTTCTCCCGTCTCTTCCCACCGCTAGAGTAGCCAGTGAGCTAAACATAAATATATGGCCTGGAGTTTTATTTCTTTTCTTCCCTACTGAACTGGGGCTGACCCCTGGGCCTTGCTCGTGTGAGGCTAGCTCTGCCCAGAGAGCTGTCTGCCCAGAGAGGCCTGTCTGCCTGGGACAGAGGCTGGCAGGCCACACATAACAACGAGGTTCTGGGGCAGGAGGGAGGGAGCAGCCAGAGTGAACTGGAGGAGGAAGGCGCTCAGCATAGACATGGCGGGTCGGCCGCAGACACGCTTGACCTCGTGGAACTTTCCACGGAGCCACGTGAAGTTGGCGCTGTCCATTATTCATTCACCAGCACTCGCACACCCCTGCTCAAGAGTGGCCCCCGAGCTCTGTGTGGTTGGGGTGTTCCCATCAGGACCCGAGGCTCTGGCGAGCCTGGGGTGATTCCTTGAAAGCCACCAGGCTGGAACCGTGAGGCTGGCACACAGCTGAAGCAAGCCGTGGCCACGGTGGCCGAGGCCTGCGGGAAATGGAAGGCCTTTTCAGCTCAGGGATTTGGAGTGAGCCAGCCAGTGAGCCAGCCAGTTAACCAGCCAGTGAAACACCGTGAAGACGGGCTCCTGTCACCCTCTTGTTCCTAGGCAATCGTGGGGGACACAGTTAGAACTTCCGGTCTGATTGCCTGTTTGATCTGAATCTGGCTCTGCTCATGCCGAGCCCATCCCCAGGCCCGCACCAGGCCCCTGGGCTCAGTGTTCCCCGTGCAGCGGACTCCTGGCTCGGGGCGCGCCAGGACGACAGCGGAGGCCGCTGCCCCTGGTCTGGGTGGAAGTTCGGGGGCAGCGGGGTATAATGGCTGCTGCAGAGCTGCGCACAGTGCTCACCCCACGCCAGCCTCCCGCTCCCAGCCGCGTGGACCACACCCCTCGGCACGGAGTGCCTTCACTCCGCTGCAGTTCACGCTCAACCTGGAGACAGGGCCAAACCCCAAGCCAGGGCAGGCAGCTCACTGGGCCAAGACGGCACCGAGTACCAACCCAGCCCGAAGGTTCACTGCCCCGTTTACGTGGGAAGACGCCGGATTCATGGTAACTGACACACTTTCCTCGCTTCCTCGTTACCCACGTGAGGACGGCACAGCCAACTTCGTTTCCACCAGCTTTCTATTTCAATCTATTTAAAATTAACACTTTTCCCTTCTGTTGGTCAAGGAATTCTCTCCGATTCTTTAGGCTTTCACGAAGAAAATGTGATGAATGTCAACACGTTGGATTGATGTCTTTGATAGAGACAAATCTATCTAGGCAAATTTCAATTAGACGCGTGGCATCACGTGTGTCTGGACGTGCGTGCAGTCAGTCGGTAGGCGCACCTCGGGTCCTTCCCCCACGGGGGGAGAGGTTCCAATTGAGGGGATCTTCCAATCTGAGAGCAGAGGGCTGCAGTGGGAGGGACTCCCTCAGAAACCCGAGGTGACAATGAAAGTCAAGACCGCACACGCTCGCTCGTGTGCTTCCTGGGAGACACGAGCCTTCGATTTAAAGAGATGTGGGGACGGCTGTTATTTCTTCAGCCATAATCTGCAGGAACGGAGGAGATGGTTTTCCTTCAGGAAACGTTACATGTAAATTGAAGAAAAATGAGTACAAAATGTGAGATTGATTTTTTTTTTTTAACTCAGGATTTTTCTCCTCTTTCTTCACAGTTTTATCAAGCAGCAATTTGATGTTGTTGTCTTTAAGTCCGGGCCTGAACACACTTGCTTTCTGCTGCCGCACTTGGGACATTAAATTGCTGTGTCTCCAGGCAACATCCTGGCGAGATGTGGCCCGTCACCCAGGTCTACGGAGTCCCTGGGGTCCCTGGCCCCCTTTCCTGCCACCTGTCCACGTACAACCTCATTGGACTCCCCGGGGGATGCGCTTCTGTCTCCTTTCTTATTTTCAGGTTATCTAGTCACCACATTTCACAATTAGCCACAATCCCATACTGAGGAGCCCAGGTTCCTGAAACGCATTACCCAGGATGGGGGCGGAAAGCGCACAGCTGGGCTGCTGGGCTGGAGGGCTCCGTCAGGATGGAGCCCTCCAGCAGGCTTCACTCGGGACACCATGGTGGAACCCAGCAAAGCTCGTGAAAGCGCTGATTAGGCACGCACTGTGGTTGTGCAGCCTCCGTCTGCCAGGCCATGTCCAGGCGGTGAAGACGGAGATGAACGACGATTTCTTCTCTGCTTTGCTTCAGGAAGGATCGGAGGCAGAAGCACATAAATCGGAAATACAGACGCGAGTGTGTACAACTCAGAACGAGGGAGTATGAGTCAAATGGGTCGAGTGTGGAGAGAAAGCAGGGCAGGGGCGCCCAGCCAGCGGGAGCCAGGCAGTGCCTGAGTGTGGGCTCCCAGCATTGGAGGTGGCTCGGGGAAGGGGGACCTGTTATCGCTGCCCAGCCACACACCCCCCCCCACACCCACACCCACATGCTCCGCTGCCCAGACACACACACACACACACACACACACACACACACACACGCTCCACGCTCCGCTGCCTAGCCATGCTCACGCTAAAGTGCCGCCAAGGGCCACCAGCAGAGTCACAATCAGGAGTGCGGCCTCACAGCCACCTGGGGGCAGGGTGGGGGGAGACACACTGGCTGGGTTACAACTACCCAGGGCACACACGGGCATGGGGCAGTGCATGGCGAGGGTGTAAACACAGCTGCACCTTGTGTGCCTAGGTGAGAAACCTGGGCTGCGAGGGTGCGGGCAGCCCTGGCACCTCTCACCCCCAGCTGGCCGTGAGCGGGTTTCCAGGTCCCCGAGGGCAGCTGTGACATTCCAGCTGGGGGTGAAAGTCAGGAGGTGATCAATGGAGGACAGTGGGGCAGCCGGGGCAGCCTGGAGCCCAGCACAGGTCCATGAGAGTGAGCTGTGTGCCTGTGTGTGTGTGTGTGCCTGTGTGTGTGTGTGGGTGTGTGCCTATGTGGGTGTGTGGGTGTGGGTGTGGGTGTGTGCCTGTGTGTGCGTGTGTGTGTGCCTGTGTGTGTGTGTGTGTGTGTGTGTGTGTGCCTGTGTGGGTGTGTGTGCGTGTGTACCTGTGTGTGTGTGTGCCTGTGTGTGTATGTGCCTGTGTGTGTGTGCCTGTGTGTGTGTGTGTGTGTGCCTGTGTGTGTGCCTGTGTGCCTGTGTATGTGTGTGTGTGTGCCTGTGTGTGTGTGTGTGTGTGTGTGTTCCAGTGTGTGGCAGCCAGAGGCCAGCCTTCGGTGTGACCCCACGGGAGCCCTTCACCGTGGTTTTGCAGACACCGCCTTCTGTTGGCCTGGAACTCAACAGCAGGCTAAGCTGGCACACTCCAGGATCTGCCTCTGTACACTCGAGGGCACCGAGCTACTCAGGTGCCACATGCTCAGGATGGAACTCGGGTCTGGCTCTGGTCTCACCCTGAGACCAGTGGGTGGTACAAGCCACTGTTGTTGGCGTGGGTGCTGAGCTGGTTCCCAGAGCAGCCCCTGGCTGTTCCACCCTGTGGACCAGGCCAGCCCCGAGCCCGCAGGGACCCGTTGCTCCGCCTCCTGAGGGCTGGCACAGTCCAAGCCGGCATAGTCCTGTCATGGGACGAGATGCCGTGGGCCACTGAACACGCAGGTCTGCCCCCCACACCACCGTGCCCAGGCAAGGACTGTGCCAGAGACGGGAGCCCAGCACCGCCTGCGCCAGCCCTAGGGCCCTGGCTCTCTCCTGGCTCTGTTGTCTTTCCAGCTGTGTAGTCGGGAGGGCTGGGGCAGGTGTGACAATGTTTGCACATGTGGGAACCATGTCTGGGAGGCAGCACTCAGCCACACAGAGCTGCCGGTGGATGGGCCCAAGGTTGGCAGAGCCATCGGCTTTGCAAGAGAGTGGGACTGTGCGTGTGCGGGGGAAGACAAGGAGTGTTTTTAAGAAGCTGTTGAAATCAAGCGTGCCCCTGTCCCGCCCTGCTTCCCTGCCGCTGAGCAACACTGGCACCAGCGCAGGAGTGGCAGGATGAGGGCGGCATCGGGCACCGGCCATCGGGAACAGAGGGCGTTTGCTCTTGGCCTGAGCCGGGGGCTCACCTCTGCTCCCACACCTGCCGAGAACGACTCCCTGAGCCGCATCCAAAAGCTGCCGGTTGCTGGGGGAGGGCGGCCTAGATTTCTTCAGGGACTCAGACCTGAGGGGCTACTCACACTCTGTCTAATGGACACACACACACACACACACACACACACGAGCTTCCGCTCAGGAAGTTGGGAGGGAAGATTGCCAGGGAAACGGGAGGACTTGGAGGGATGATGTGCATGCACGAGATTCTCACAGCCACAGAACAGAAAACTGTGAGGGCACAGCAGGCACACACCTGGCAGGCGCTTCCCCCAGGGAACGCCTGAGCCCGCCCTGTGTCTCAGGCCGTCCTAGGTCAGGTGTACACAAAATGGAAGACAAGGGGTCCCCAGATTTGAGCCCTGGTGTGAAGCCACAGTGGGAAGTCACTTTCCCTTGGGCACACTTGGCTCCCTGAGCAGCTGCCCTCTGCTGTTCTCCCCCCCCAACACAGTGTTCTCTCCCTGTGGATGGCACACTGCAGCCTGGCCCAGAGCAGGCAGGAAGTGCTAGGCTCTTTGGGGCCGCTGAGTGGGTGAGAGCGTGCAAACCTGGAAAGGCTAGCAAGGTTAAGGTCTGCCAGCTGGAAGGAGTGTGGACAGAGGACGTGAGGTGCGGGCGGCTTGGGGCTGGCTTCGGGCTGCACACTCAGGAGGGCTGAGAAATGAGGGTGCCTCCTGGAGGAGGGGTGAAGGGCCCCCAGAACGGCAGAGAAGATCTTGGGGGAGCATAGGGATATGCAGGGTGATGGGTGGCTGGGAACACGCTCTTCCCACAGACCCCAGATGAGCTAGCTGGGCTCACTCGCACTGTGCTCTGATGCTGAGCTTGTGAGCCAGGCAGGCCGGTGCCCTGGAGGAAGAACAGCAACGGTGTCAGGAGGGATGGGTGTCAGGAGGGATGGGTGTCAGGAGGGAGGGTGTCAGGAGGGAGGGGTGTCAGGAGGGAGGGATGGGTGTCAGGAGGGGTGGGTATCAGGAGGGGTGGGTGTCAGGAGGGAGGGTGTCAGGAGGGAGGGATGGGTGTCAGGAGGGAGGGGTGTCAGAAGGGAGGAGTGTCAGGAGGGAGGGATGGGTGTCAGGAGGGATGATGTCAGGAGGGAGGGGCTGCTGTTCCCCTGCCGTGGGACCCTGCCATAGCTGTTCCCTTGAGGTGGGTCCAGGCCATGGCTCTCCCCCTGGCAGGGCCCACTGAGGCCAGGGGGAGTTGGACATGACTGGCTATCAAGCCCTGACTTGCTCAGTGCAGGTTGAGGCATGATAATAACGAACACCAGATTCCATCGGGGCCGAAAGTTCCGAGTATGGCCAAGAGCAGGACAGACATTCTGAAAACCCTTAAACGCTGGGTAAATCCAAAGAGGATTTCCAGAGAGAATTTTTAGAGATGTTCAGTCCTCCCCTTGCCAAGGCAGGAAGGAGGAGGGTGTGAGCGAGAGGCCTGTTGATGAGGCCTGCGCAGCAGGGCGGGATCTCCATGGTTGCCCGGTGGCTTTCCAAGAAAATGCCAGGCATTAATTAACGTGCCAAGAACAATACACACACACACAAAAAAAATTCCTATTTAAATAAGATAGGAAACCCTGTTTCTTAATGTGAGTCTCTGTGTGTTTGCGTTTTTCTGCCTATGAAGGTACCCTGCGAGCTGGCTGGGCTGCAGAAGTTTAAGGTCAGCCCAGCCACGCAGCAGCTGGAAGCTGGCCTGCGTGAGGCTGCGTGTGGCCTCTCCACGGATGGAGTCACACGTGGGGAGAAGGACCCCCACAGCTCATCCTCCGCCCCCGCAGCTCTGCAGGGCCTTTCCTGCACTCCCTCCCGCCCTCGCTCTCTTGGCCCGTTTTGCTCTGAGGCCAGCAGGTGGCAGCGCGCCTCTGTGTTAGGGGGCCCGGGGAGGCCTCCAGTCCGTTCTTTACAAGATGCCAGCCGACCTCACGGTTTTAAAACTAGGCTTAGAAGCGGAAGGTGAGAGGTTGTTCCCTGTGAGCCTCCAAGCCGGAGAACTGTGCTTGCTCCTGTAACTCCTCAGAAGACTTCTGTGAAGGGTGGGGCTGTATGCCCCCGGACCCGGTCCAGCTAGTGTCACCTTATCCTTCCTGTCCTTCTTTTCTCACTCTCCCCTTGCTGTATATAGGCCAGCTTTGTCCTGGGACAGCTACTGCTACAAAGCGGCTGCAGCAATCCCAGCCTCTAATTCATCCACCTCAGTTTTCAGTGCTCCCAGCAACATGCTTCTTTGGTTTTGGTGGCCTGGTTTGAATCTTTGTCCCTTCCTTCCTTCCTTTCCTTCCTTCCCTTTCTTCTCTCCCTTCCCTTCCCTTCCCTTCCCTCCCTTCCCTTCCTTCCTACCCTTCTTTCCATTCCTTCCCCTTCCTTCCTTCCTTCCTTCCTTCCTTCCTTCCTTCCTTCCTTCCTTCTTTCCTTCCTTTTCTTTTATTTCCCCTCCTCTTTCCTCCCTCCAAATCCTTCCATATACTTGTTACGGGGATCCCACCAGCGATGACCGCACAGACACAGGTTATAACCAGCTGAAAGTCTTTGTTTTTTGTTTTTTTGTTTTTTTTTTTGCCTGGGACCACACTCAGGGGCCAACAGAGGCCTGAGCATTTAGATCAAGGGGCTTTTAAAGGCAAAAACTACATCCTGGTGTCTTGCTCAGCAGCTGCAGGGAGATGTTTGCACAAGCAAGCACTTTATCAGAAGCCAAGATAGCTTCTTGGGCAGCTTGGGCTCCTAGAATAGAGCTGGGTGGTTTTCCATGGGATTCTCCATCAGGGAGGTCAAATCCTAGTTAGACCTGAAATGGGCTGAGCAAGGTACAAGATGGAGGAACCTCTGCGCTGGCTTGCCTGTCACACCCTCCTTACCCTTTTTCAAACTCATAGCTTCTTTTTTCATTAGTTGTTGTTACATGGATGTATACACACACACACACACACATATGTGTATATATATGTATACACACATATACATTCCTAATGTACATTCCTAAATATAACCTTCTCAGTTATATGTTACTGGCATGTATGTTTTCAGGGCTGGTCATTTGGTATTGAATAACCAATTGGTGCTCTCTTCCCTGGGGAAAATTATCTTTGAACTCAGGACCATTGGAAGAACAGCCAATGCTCTTAACCTCTGAACCGTCTCTCCAGCCTGGCTCTTAATATCTTTCTGCTCCTTCTTCCACACTCTTCCCTGAGCCTCGGGTGTGGGTGTGTTTTGTAGGCATTGGGTCCATTGGGTCTGGGCTCCACAACTCTGCATTTTGATTCGTTGTGATTTTCTGCAATGGTCTGTCTATTGGAAAGAGAAGTTTCCTTGATGAGGAGTGAACACCACACTTATTTGTGGGTGTGGTTTGGTTTTCAGTGGGAGCTTAGGTTTTCCTCTAGGCTCCATGACTTTACTAGGCCTGGGTAGTTGGCCTGGTTCCCACCATCAGGCATGATTTCCAGCTTGTTACGCAAGTCTTAAGTCCCATTGGAGAGCTGTTGGTTTCTGCCAAGGCATGAATGCCCCCGCTGCACCCTCAGAGCTACCGTGCCATGCTGCTGTTGATCTGCTCATAGGTATCAGAGCTGGGTAGGACCGGTGGTTGCCTCCCTCCTCTGGCGGTTTGCCTGGTGCCTTCCGGTACCATGAAAGCTAGTTGTCAGGGAGGGGCATTCAAGTCCGCCCCAGCTCAGAGTGCCCCTCTGGGTGCCCTGTCTGAAGTGTCTGCTGTCTTTATCAGCCTTCAGCTTATGGGGCAACTAAGGGCAGTGGGGATATCCTTTTGAGAGTCTCTCGGGCAGCCCTGACCGACAAAGAAATGAGCTTCTCTTGTCCGTGTTGTAGCTTTTGTTCTTTGGCTCTTGACAGGAGCACTGTTAGCCCAAATGAAAATTTTGATTTAAACCGTACATGCATAATCACACACAGAATCGTGTAGTATGATTGCCTGTGACTTTTCCAGCCATGTTTACTGTTATTTCACCTCCCTTCCTCCTTAGCCCTTTCTCGAAGCAAACACTGGGGCCAGGCTCACTCAGTTGTCCCACACACTTGAGTAAAAGTCTCTGGCAGCAGGGTGTATGTGTCCCCGTGCTGTCCCCAGCATGCTGTGTTGGGGTTGCAGAGTAAAAGAGACTGGCTTGGGTATTAGTGCCTGTGTGTGAATGTTTGACAGCCCCATGAGGACTGTCATTTTGACTCAGGTACCAGGGTCTCTGAGATATCCTACTGTTTGCCAATAGTAGGATATACAGTAGGATAGACCCTTGAGATCAAGCTTAAAGTGTCTCACCAGACAACCCCCTACAGACCTGTTCACCAGCCCACCCCCACCCAGCCAGACCCCGAATCCCTTCTCCTAGTTCTCACAGAATTCAGCAAAAAATGCCAATGATGGCTTCTATTCTCCAGGTTCCAGTTCTGTTGGCACGCCCAGACCTACCACCCCCGCCCTGATGTCCCAGCCTGGCACACTGCTTCTGGTCACATTGGCAGGCTGGTTCATTTTCCTTGTGCTCACAAGGAGAACGTGCCATCGGGGCCCCCCTTCCAGGTCTCCTCTCTTTCTCCTTTCTAACTTATCACAAGGGTGACAGAAACTCTTTTCACTCATGCTTCCAAGCTGGCTTGACGCCCTTGGCCTGAGTTCTCACGCAGAGAGCCACGCTGGCTCTGTATGCCGAGAACACATGTTCAGCATGCGCCAAGGCAAGAGCTCCCGGGTACTGACCGCAGTGCTGGAGCCAGCGACCATCTTCCAATCACTCAGGCACTGCTCTGCCCGCACCTGGCAGTGAGGGGTTAATAATGCATTTCCTTCCTTATTCCTGTGGACTTCCCCAGACCTGCAGTGCTGTGGGAGGTTGGGCCCAGGCTTTCCCATGCTCCTGAGAATTCACAAGACCTCTTAGAGATGGAGCTTGGGGGAGACCAAAGGCTGCTTTGAGCTTTCAGATAATGATTAAATGATGCTCTTCAGCCAATCAAACTCCTAAAGAAAGTCATTGGTGGGTAGGGGTTGGGGTGAGGCAAAACCCCAGACAAAACAAGCCTTTTCCTTGTTAGCACAGTTTACAAAACCCCAGAAAACCACCTTGTTGGGTAACCTCTATAGCCCTGACTTACACAATGAGCTTGACTACAGCAGGGGTCACAGGGGTCAGAGCCTTTGAAGTGACATCATAGTGGCAAATAAGGCCATATTACCAGTGATTCATGCCCTGTGAGCTCCACAGGGCATCCCTCTAAGTAAATATTAATCTACCCAAGCTATTCAGTATTCACAGTGTCCTGTCATTTTCAGCCATATTATAGACAAGGCCTGATATGCCACCTACGGCCCAGACACTGTTGAGTAGAAGAAGCAGGAACCAAGACTGATCTCTACTCTCTCCCCAGGGCATCATGCGTCTACCCATGGACTGCCCAGGTGGGAGCCCCGTCACCTAAGGAAACTGGCCTCGGTGTGTGAGAACGAGCGCCACAGGGCAGAAAGACAAGTGGGGGAAGGGAGGTGGGGAGCCCGTGGGAGCGGCTTGCTGGTTCTCTGAGCGAGAAGGGTATTTACTCCGAGGCCAAGGAGGCGGCTCAGGGAACCCAGCAATTGCCACACAAGCGCTGACTGGAGCTTTGCTCCCCAGAACCCATGTGAAGGCTGGCGGGGTGGTGGCTGCTTGGTTCCAGTGCTCAGAAACAAATCCCCCCCAGGTAAGCGGGTTAGCTCAACCAGCTGAACTGGTGAACTCTCGGTTTCACAAGAGACCCTACCTCAAAGAATACAATGGAGAGCCACTGAGCAACACACACAATGTTAACGCTGGACCTCCACATGTGTGTGGAGCATGTACATGCACATGTGTCCAACACATGCAGTCACACATGTGCCCGTGACTGCACAACACACACAGGTAAACAGAAAAGCAGCAAAAGAAAACGGGGGGGGGGTAAGAATGGCATTCCAGATGGAGATGTGGAAAAACTGGAGGCAGTTTTTATGTGCCAAAAACTGGAGGGAGAGAGAGAGAGAGAGAGAGAGAGAGAGAGAGAGAGAGAGCTCCCTACAGTCCATAACCTTGCCTCACCCCTTCTGGGCAGGAAGGCTGTGCCACCACAAACAGCTAGATCAGGCCTAAGATTCTCAGTACCAGCCAAACTGACCCTCCCTGGGAAGACTTGAATGTGGGTGAAAAAGTTGGCGTCACTGGGGTCCGGCACCACACTGTCAGCCTAGTTCTCTGGGCTTTCTTTAAATGTGTGCTGTAGTTTTCTGTTACTTCTCTTATGTCAGGAAATTTACGAGTCAGAGCTCACAGGAGAGCCAGAGAGCTTCGAGGTGCTCCGGGGCGTATGTGAAGGGCCTGGCTCCTCGGAGGAGGGCTCGGAGGAGGACTCAGCCTCTTACAGTGCGGCAATCCTAAATCTCAGGCTGAAACAAACAGAAGACGCAAAGCCTCCTCCTTGTCTGAGGGCGCTGCATTCTTCGGTGATTTCAAAAACAACCAAGCAGAGAGAAAAACACATCTTAACAAATACATCTTATTGGAACACGCCAATGCTTTGCAGGGTAAGAAAGCCAACCAAGTCGGCTGGCCCCTTCCTCCCAGCTGCCAAGCATTTAAAACAGTATTTCAGGGAGGGTTAACATCGATGATTACGTTGTTTGATTATCGCGCTTTCTAGATAATGGTTTTTTGAAATTGTATCTTGCAGCTAAAAATTAAGTAGTGACTTCTGGGTATGCATGCCATTCTTTAATAAAATGAGGCCCAATATAATATCCTCAGAGGCTGAGCAGTAATATAGAAGAGATTTACTGCCGTCCAAGTGGCTGAGATCACTGAGCCTATAGGATTCCTATTATTTTCTCAAGTTAAACTCCAGAGACTGTTGGGAACAGAATCACAGGCTCCAGCGATGTGTGGCAGGATCTCGGCTGGGCTGTCCGTTCCCACATGGATAACCGGAGAATTCCTGGCTGTGTGCTGAAAGGCTGTCTCAGGAGAAAGCTGTGTCCCTTGTAAAAACTGTGCCTCTGACACTTACGGCAGAGACACTGTTCTGTTTACCCAAACCTGTGGGCTACACAGCACGAGAGGGCATCGCCCTGCAAAGCATGGGCTTTGGGTGCCAGGCATGTGCCAGGGCAGACCCGCCACCTGAGGGCCGCTAGCCAGGCGGGAGAGCCTGTGTGCCAGGGGACGGCACAGTGAAGAGTCCTCAAGGCTGCTAGTCTCTCCTGTGGCAGCATCCTCCACAGAAGCGGGGCGTGTGCTCCTGACGGCCGACACCCAAAGCTGAGACCGCCAGCTGCAGCCCTTCCCAGCCGACACCCACAACCGCAGCCCTCCCCAGCTGACACCCCACAGTGGACACCCCACAACTGACACCCACAGCCGACACCCACAACCGCAGCCCTTCCCTGCCACACCACGGAGCCAGCTGTGCCAGCCCCCAACCTCTAAGCCCTTGAGTCTGCTTCCTGCTTGTCTCTCAGGATGGTATGACTTCCTTCAGATTCTGCGGTGATTCTGGTATTCTGACCTTCTTGGGCAGCTGGATTCCATGTCAGTTCAAGCTTCAGTCTAGTTCTTCCTTGGCTTAGACCCGGCCTGGAAGGAGACACTGCTCAGGCCCCAGCTCCGTTGAGGCATAGTATCAGGGCTGGTGGGCTTTTCCCATCTGGAAAATCTCCTTCATAAACTGCTGGCGGTATGGCAGGAGGTGGGGAGCTGGCTGGATTCCAGGGTGGCAGTGACACAGTGATGGAACAGTGGGACCGATGGACGGAGGCCGGATCCTCGGCGCTGGCAGCGAGCTCCCTCGCCAGGGACGTGCTGCCCTAGCCGCTGGTGCCCACTCCTCTCAGCAGGCCTGTCCCCTCAGCTCTCCCCATGCCCGCTGCAGCTGCTGCTCCCGACGGCAGGGGTCCACTGCTGACAGACAGCCCCGAGCCCTTTGTACCAGGACCCTGGACACCAGGCTGCGGCTGGCACAGACTGAGCGTGTGGGTTTTCAGAAAATGTGGAAGCCTTCCGGACTTTGGCCATCAAAGCAGGAGCCTCGGAGCCAGTGCAGGGAGCCATGAGGACCATGGCGGCCCAGCTCAAGAGGCTTCGGGGAGCAACAATATCAGCAGCTAGGGACCAGACTGGCTGCTTTCCTTGTCCCGAGAAGCTGCCCAGGCTAAATTGAAAAGCAACAGATGAAGTTCTTTGGTGGAGGCGATTTCAGGACCGCCTAAGGTCGGCTTATGTGTCTCTGTTACACAGACCTACAATGAAAACGAGCAGGCGGGATAAAAAGAAACACAAAACGTACAGCGTGACAAGAAAAAGAAGAGCAGGAAATACAGCGTGAGAGCCGAGGCTGCAGAGACCTGCCCCAGGGGAGTGGGCGTGTCCCGGGGCAGGACCACCGGCTAGGCTCAAGTTCACCGGGAGAAAAATGTCTGAGAATTGTTCCTCCTAAGAGTGACAAGTCACAGCTGCTGCAGTTCAAGGCAGGATCACTCCAGGCTGGTGGGCAAACTCGGCAGTACGGTCCACGCGGCTCTGGCGTTAGAGTCACGGCAGAGCAAAGGAGCCGTGGACTTCCTCCACAGTGGACAAGGTGCGCTGCAGCGGGAGTTCTCAGCACGTCTCGGGTGCTGCCCTTGTCCGGGTCCGGTTTAGGCAGCCGTGGTGGAGGTACGGTGGGTCAGGTTCCCCTGTTGTTCCAGGAGACTCACTTTCCCAGCACATTTCCTGGTCCTTTGGCTCTTAAGGTCCTCCTGCTGCTTCTCCCTAGATGGTCCTGGGCTTTGGGCACAGGGATTGTGTGTGGCTCCCCTGTTCTCTGCGTTTTGATCAGTTGTGCTCTCTGGGGCTGCTCTCCATCTTCTGTAAAGAGAAGCTTCTTTGAGGAGTGGCAAAGGCCACACTCACCTGTGTGTGGGAGGGTGCACGTTATTATTCTGGTTCCCAGTGACGGCAGAAGGGGGTCCTCTAAGATCCCCGACTTCTCCAGCCCCAGCTGGCTAGCTCGGTTTCCCTCTGCCGAGCCTACCTGAGGCACAGGCAGAGAGCTGTGCCCCCCAAGTCCTGTTCTCATGAGCAGTACAAACCGTGCTGAGGCGGCCACGATCCTGTGTGCCCAGGGAAGGAGGAAGCAACCTCACCCTTTGGGAGCCAACTACGAGCATCAGAGTAAAGCTGAGCCCTAAAAGGAAAATAGCTCCAGAGGCCTCAAAGCCTCCCAAAGGCTAGCATCAGGGCCAAAGGGAACTCCACTCCTCAGGCGCTTGCAAGGCTGCTTCCCCGATACCAAAGGGAGCTGTTTCGTATCGCTGGTGAAGAGCAAAGGCTGTCTGCAGAGCCTATTAGCACACTGAAGTCCTGCCGGCCTCCAGGCTCCCTCCGTCACAAGCACCTGCTGCCCATTTCAGAGTCCACAGTCTCTCTCTGCGCGCTGTCCAGTTGTGTCTGTTCCCCACAGATGCTGAGCAATGGCCGACGCTGACCTACGTGTGCGGTAGGGTGCTGTTAGGAGGCATTTTGTCGCTATGTTCCTTTAGCAGAGCAGCCGTGTCTGGTTTCCCATGGGCCTTTCCAGGGTCACAGGTCTGTCCCGTCCCATGGAGCGGAGCTTCAGTCTGATGAAACGCTGGCTGGTTGCTCGCACAGTGTCTGTGCCTCTGCGGCACAGGTGTATGTGACGGGTAGGTCACTCTCGGTGATGCCAGGGCTTGTCAGCGAGTTGGCTGTCTTTCTCCTCTGGTGTCATGAGTGCTAGTTCACTGATTCTTAACTGGAAATGTCTTTCACGTATGGTCAACTTCAGTGACCTCCTCGACCCCTATAATCTCGTGGTAAAGCGGAAGCAGCGCTGTTTTAAGACCTCAGAAAGGTTTCCATGAGGCAGCTCTCTCAATTGCTCGCCGGGGAGGATTCATTCAGGAGAAAGCGTCTGGCTCAGCATCTTAGTCTGCTGGTTCCAGTGACAAATATTCCTCAATGTGGCGATGCAATGGCTCTCTTGTCTCCTAGCTCAGCCAGCGCTTGAGTCAGAAACAGACGGAAATGCTGTATATGCTGGCCTCATGTCAGTGAGCCCTTAACCCCAGCTCCTGTCACTCGGCAGACTCTGCCTTGTGAAGAGAATGTGCAGGACAAGGAACCTTTGAAAATTCAGGCTTTGACTGCAGCCCTTCCTCAGAGATACAGTCTGCTCCACATGGACTATGAAGATCCTGGGCCTGTCCTAGGTCCAGGCTAGCCCTTGGGCCTGTCCTAGGTCCAGCTAGCCCATGGACATGCCATGAAGACACAGAATGCACAAGTGAGACGGACATCTTGTTTTATTCTGCAAGGCAGGCGAGGAGTTTTTCTCACCTCCTGGATGGCCATCCCCTGTCCGTGGACAGGTTCTCTAATCTCTCCTGTGCAGCGCGAGCTACCAGACACCCAAGGATGGCTCTTGCGATCGCCACCCATAGCTTTCACATTCCCAGCAATTCTGGAGACGATCAGCTCCTACTTGCAGAGTGATCACTATGAAGAGCCCTCGGAAGACATCCCGAGAGATGGGGACACAGCACAGCAAGGAAGGCTGAGAGCTGGGTTCTCCTCTCCAGAGCCCCTTTCAGGAGTGGTCACCACAAGTACACGTGCACACTCCTGCAATCAAACCTTGACAGGGAAGTGCCTATTTCTGCAGCGTGTTTTTCCTAATCAGCTCTGTTCTAGAAATAAAGTTAGCTCCCTCTAACAAAGGAGTGCTTTGGCAAAGAGTACAGAAAAGCAGACGGTCTGATGCTCGCCAGGATAATGGAGTCGGGAGAATTCTAACTCTGCGTTGAGCCTTCTCTTCCTGCCCCATTCTCTCCTGTGGCTGTAATTAGTCAGTTAATATCACTGCTAGACTAATGCCTAAATCCCTGGCACGTTTTAAGTTCCAAGAAGGCAGACTCGCCCATCCTCCTGCCCCTGAAAAGTCTGCACCTGTTGTAGGCACTGTGGCTTTTATATTTGAACAAGGGTTGCCTGCGGAATGCTTGGCGTGGTGGCGGCCGAAACATTTGTTGTGGAAAGGGAGAAACAAGGGAGGAGGGGAAGGAGGAAGGGAGCACACAGAAGGGAAGGAGGAAGGGAGGACACTGAAGGGAAGGAGGAAGGGAGGAACACAGAAGGGAAGGAGGAAGGGAGGAACACAGAAGGGAAGGAGGAAGGGAGGACACCAAAGGGAAGGAGGAAGAAAAGACAGAGGTAAGGAGGGAGGAGGAGGTATGGAAGGGGGAATGGGAGAAGAGAGGGAGGAAGCAGGAAAGAATGAAAGGATAGAGCAAGAAGAAGAAAAGGCAAGAGGGAGGGAGGGACTGAGGGAAGGAAGGAGAGAGGGAGGGAGAAAGGGAATGTTGGAGGGAAGGGAGGGAGGAAGTGAGGTCATCTCTTTTCTATGGTCCTGAGTAATAGCATCCGGTGACCCTCCTGTTGGGGAAGTCTTTGTAAAGCAAACAGAAGGCTACCTCACTGAACTGGAGGGGGGAGGAGGTGACTGAGGAGCTTCTCACCTCAGGTAGGAGGGGGCACGCTGGGTGCCACTGCAGATGGTTTAGTCACTTTGGTAACCATGACTGGTTTGTGAGAATAACCTTCTCTTAATAGGACACTTACTGGGATTTATCACCCCTCCGTGGTCCTGTTAAAGATCTAAGAAGAAGCTCTTTAAATGGCTAGGACAACAGAAGCTTTTTAACACTGAGCACATTCTAATTAAGACCTTGAGCAGGAGCCCGAGATTGGGGTCTCTGTGACAGGCCGGACAACTGGGTTAACACAGTGAATGGTGCCAACCCCGTTGGTGGAGAAATGTCTGTGTGTTCAAGTGGCACGAAACCCCAAAACGTGCTCTTTTGTCCTGTGAGACTGACCTTTGGGGTCGCCTCCCTGTGCTGTTTTTATGGACTGTCCTTTACAGAGCTCTGCTTCCTGTTGGGTGAGCCCAAGATGGAGGACGGGGTCGAACACCGAGAAGCCTGGACTGGCAGAGTAGCTTTCTAGGCTTCCCAGCAATGGACAGAGGTGCAGCATCCTCCAGGGCTCAGCACGCTGCCCCATGAGCGAGACTGCCAGAGCTGTCTGGAGTCTCCAGGGAGATTTCATTAGCGAAGGACCATCCAATGAGCACCCCCAAACTAGCTAGTGGGCAAGGCAGACATGTGCCATGGTGTGTCCAGGCCGGAGTGGCACTTACAACCACATCCTTTGTTTGTGGCATTATTTCCCTAAGTACATAACCAGCAGCAGCCAGAGTTTTGGGTGACAATGGCACACGGGAACTCACGGAGCCTGAGCCGGAAGTCTTTTCCCGCCCAATTATACCCCTGAAAGCAACACAGACAGGCTTGGGGTAGGAGGAGGGAGGAGGGACTTTTTCTTGGCTTATGGGACACGGTTTGACTTTATGTCACCCTCGTGGTCAACAAATGTCATGCCAAGAACAAGGTGAGCACCAAATGAATCTCTCCTTGCGATGACGATAACAAGACCGTGCGACAGAACACAGTAAATATAACTCATGCTTATTAACGCTCCCCGTATTTGCTCCCAACCAGAGCACTTAACAAGAGAGTAAACAACGCTTGGTCTCTTGTGATTGCTAATTAAAATGCAATAAATTACACAATCAATTTAAATTCTGGATCAGTTCTTCAGTGGCTCAATAAACCTCCCAAATTTTATTGTCCCCTTGGGGGCCCCTTTTCTGTGAGGTGGGCTGTGTGCGCTGGGCCTCTCTTTTGTTTGACTTTTAATTGATCTGGCAGCTCGTCTCAGGCAAAATAGCCAGTGGCAGGGCACATCCCAGAGTCCCAACGTGTTTCCTAGCCCGTGCGGCACTGACGAGATGTGGCCACCTAAGCGGAGGCAGTGACCGCGGCACGGACCCACCACAATCAGGCAGGCTGAGCTTCTCAAAGTCTTCTCTAGTGCCAGCAGGGACCGATGGCATGGACAGGTCTGGTGGGGCAGGCCTGGAATTTCAGTTCCTCAGGAGGCTGAGACAGGAGGGCCACAGGTTCAACACCTTCCCAGGCTGTGGGGTGAGTTCAAGGCCATCCTGGGAAATTCGTGAGACAATGGTCTCAAAATAAAAAAAAAAAAAAAAAAAAAGGAAAGAGGGTTTGGGATTACAGGTGAGTGGTAGAACGCTCGTCTACCACAGTCAAGGGCCTGGGCCCAGTTCTGGGTACTGCAAAAACAAACAAACAAACAAAGCGAGGTGGGGGCAGGCATGGGTGTGATGACCGTGCACCATCTGGAATTCTCAAAGGCAAATGAAATCAAATCAAAACAAAACAGGAAACTCAGAACAGATGAAAGGAAACCACAGGCTTGGGGTGGCCTGCCACCCTGCAGGAAGGTGGCGCTTTGTGTGTGTTTTGAAGCTATTTTAAGATTCTTCCACAGGGGAGAAGAACATGGTAAGAACATGTCTGTGAGGACAGCAGCGTTACCTTCACCTGCTGTGCTGGGGGAAGACAGAGCCTGGACGCCTGGCAGTTCGAGCCCTGGGCAGCAGGGCCTGGGGGCAGGACCCTGGGGAATTTCCCAGCTGTTACTGGTGTGCCCTGGTGACTTGAGAAGAGTATGACAGTGTGTGTGTGTGTTCACGGGCACACGAGTCCCTGTCAGAACACGTTTCAGCCCAGCTTTTGTATAGGTTGGACCTGGGGCCATACAGAGCAACCAGAGCTAGAGACCAGCCTGATGTGGGCCCAACACCTGGCCACAGCTGGGCCCCAAGACTCGCCTGGAAATATTTATGACTAAACAAACCTGCTGTTCAGATTGAGGAAACCTGGAGAAGGGTGACAGAAAACTAGAAGAATTACTGATTTCATAATCTTCTCATAACGTGGGTGATTCAGATGACCTTGGCACCTCTTTGCCTGTGCCTGTGTGTGTGCGTGCATGTGTGTGCATGTGTGTTTGTGCGTATATGTGCCCGAGCGTGCACTCATGCCAGGGATGATGGCATGGGACCTGAGGACTCACACATGCCAAGCTCATACTCTAGGGTTGAATTACACCCTTGGCTCAGGCCACCTTCCCCTTTCCTGCTTAGGTGAGCCCACTCCAAGTCCTATGTCCAGCACTCCCTCAAGCCCAGGAAATGCCCAGGCTCGTGCCCATGTCCCTCTCACTGGCGTCCCAGGCCTGGAGCCCTCATCAGCCACAGACCAGAACAGACTGGGGGTCTTCTGTCATGTAGCGAAGGCCGCGACAGGGCCCACTGTGCCAGCACAGCGTTCTTATGTTAGAGTTGGTGGCAGCACTGCTGTGCTACACAGCAAACACTTTCCACGGAAAACCGAGGGGCCAGAGAGCTCGGCGGGTAAGCACCCCGGCTGCTCTTCCAGCATCTGTAGCTCCAATTCCGGGGGAGTCTGACACCCTCTTCCGGCCTCCGGAGGAACTACACACATGGAGCACACCAACACACACGCAGGCAGAACCCCGCGGTAAAGTTAAGAAAGCAGAGCCATGTTGCTGAAGGAGCCGGGCGGGCGGAGGGCAGCCATTCAGTGAGCATGTGCAGGACGGCAGCAAGGAGTGAACGAGCGAGGGCGCAGGCCCCTGGGACTGCCGGGTGGTCACGTGGGTGTGGACAGCCCTGGCGGGCGCCGGCGGGGGCCTCGGTCACCCGCGTGGGTGGGCGTGCCTGCGCGTCCCCGGGAGGGGCGCGGGTCTAAGGTCACCACCCCGCGGGCCTCGGGGCGGTGCGGAGGCCGACGCACACGCAGCGCGGGGGCGCCGTCGGCGGGTGTGTCCCGGGGCTGGGTCACCCGGGCGGCCGAGCGAGGCGGACAGACAGACGCACTCCCAGCAGCCCAGAAAAGCAACTCGCGAAGGCCGGATCCGGGCGGGCCCGCGCCTCCGCGCTGCTCCCATTAATGAGACGGATGCCTGCAGCCAGGAGCGATTTTTTTTCCTTCTTGCTTATCAAATCTTTCAAAAAATTGATAACTAGTCTTTATAGATTGTGAAAGTCGGATATAACTCTGAAGGCATTACTGCAGGGGACCCCAAGGGGTAAACTTATCACCTAGAAACCATTTTGCGCGGACGATTTGACTTTCATGCCGAGTGTCATACTGCACCCTGGATGGAAATCGAAGATAAAATATCTGGACTCCAGCCTTCCCCTCGGCGGGATTTATGACTCCCCCAGTACAATAATTTCCACGATTGTATCCCTTAAGCTACAGGGCTTGATATATTATTAGCTGCTTGAGTTGAGGACGCTTTCAATAGGCCGGAGTGCCGCCTGGAGGCCCGGATTAATTCCTGTGCCTGACAGGCGCGGCTCAGAGCGTCCCCGACCTAAACTGCGCGCTCCATCTTCTCTCCAGAGCAGAGGGGGCGTGCGCCATCTCTGCGGGCTCCCGGGCACAGGGCTTTTAGCGAAGCTCTTACAGGGGACCGAACAGCCGAGATCAGCCAGCCGCACCCCGGAGACTGCTTTCCGCGGGGACTCTTGCCTTTTCATTGTCAGCATTTCCTGGGGTTAGCCCTGCGATGGTGGAAGCAAGGTGCGAGGGGGAGGGGGGGACGCATCTGCAGCTGTTTCCATAGAGCTAGGGAGGAGAATAGTTTTGTTTTAGTCAGTTTTGATCTTATCTGCTGTGTGTGTGTGTGTGTGTGTGTGTGTGTGTGTGTGTGTGTGTGTGCGCGCGCGCATGCGTGCGCACATGCACATGGAAGGCCAGAAGTCATTCTCCTTTGTCGTCAGAGTCTCTGGTTAGGACCTCGAGGCTCCCCCACGGGCCAGGCTGGTTGGCTAGCGAGCACCAAGGACATTTCCGGCCTCAGCTGCCGACTCTTGGTGCTAGGACCAACCACCTGCCACCATTTCAGCTTTTCACATGGGTGCTGGAGCTCACACACAGGCCCTCACAGAGGGCATTTACATGGCAAGCCGTTCGGCTGAGGGACTCTGCTCAAACACCTACTTTCTGTACCCCTTCTTTGCATGTCCCTAATTCCCCAGTTGTCAGATGCCTGGGCAGTGGGAAGAGGCGCCTGGGTGGGCAGCCCGCAGTCTTGAAAGGCGCCTCTCTTCACCCACAGCAAAGTTAAGCCGGGAATGCATCCCTTTCAGAGTACACTTCCGTGGACGCACAGAGGTGTTACTGGCTCAGTACTCAACACTGGAATGCAGGGACAGCGTCCAGAAACATAACTTCTGAGACACAAAAACACAGGAGCCAAGAGCACACGGTGGTGAGAAGCCACGTGCCCCTCATGCCTAGCCGCCGGCAGAACGTGGCAGTGCTTAGGATCAGCCACTGCCGGGTGCGAAGGAAAGGAAAGTTTCTAAACTACCGATAACAGACATGCTCTGCATGCATCCTCAAAGCTTCCACCCGGAACCCCGAGTTTCTGAGTTGTCCCCTTCCCCGTGTGAGCCCTTGAACCCTTCTGAGAAGCGTGTGCCTACCGACTGTGCTCACCCTGCGGGGAAATGAACACACAAACGGTTTAGAGACGAGCTGGGGACTCGTTACTTGACTTCTTCCGTGAGGGACTGACTGAGCAAATGTTCCATCAACATCGCACACACTGCTACCTTGAGAACTACCAGAAACGGGATTCTTAAGAGAAACCCTGCCATCTCACAGGCGGCCCTCCCTTCGTACTTATTTTAGATTTAGAGTACTTTTGTTAATTCTTCAAGATTCTGTTAATTCTTCCATACAATGCATTTTGATTAGACCCCACCCCCCCACCCTGGCCCCCCAGAGCCCTGTCTGTGCACTCACCCATGGGGCCAGCCACTGGGGCGTGGCTCACCTGCCAGGAGCCACAGACTTGGAGACAACAGACTGCCCCCGCCTGGAAGCCATCACTGCCCGGAGCTCTTCAGGTTGGGGGTGGTCACGAACTGCAGCCATTCATACGTGCCGACTGCTGTGGTCCAGTAAGGAAACCGGAGTGCCGCTGTCCTGCCATGTCTGAAGACTGTCTCGCTCCAGCCCTCTTGGAGCTCTGGCTCTCTCAGTCTTTCTGCCCTGTCTTCTGAGAGGGTGCCTGAGCCGTGGGGAGGAGAAGCGACCCAGATGGCACGCTTGTGTGTGAGGCCTCAGCGGTCACTCCTGTGCATTTTGACTGTTTGTGAGTTTCTGCTTTAAGTGCCATCCACTGCTGAAGACACCTCTCTCTGAGAGTTGTACTCATCTGAGGGTAGAGAGATGTGAAGTTGGGAGACAGCTTCATACTGTGCCCAGTTAGTGAACTAATAGAATTGGTTCACCCCTGGGCCTGTGAGCACCTCAACTGTGGTTCTTGACTAGAGTTTCCATAGTAGAAACGCGTTCCCTCCTGTGAAGCGGGCCTTCAAGCCAACAATTCCAGAAGATGCCTGGTCGCCCCCTAACATCCGTGCCACTGTTATTATACCCGGGCATATCTTACCACCGTGGTCACTGCTGTAACTCAGAGGAATCAAAGCTGGGCAACGCCTTTCTCCCCAGCAGCCTGAACACCACCTTCCAGGGCTCTGAGACTGGTCCGCAGGGTTGCCTCCTGGCCGATTCCAACCTGATTCTCCGCATCCTGTGACCAACGCGTGTGTCTTCACACTATTGTCTAATTACCAAGCTCTGGGGACAGGAAGTGACCGTCGTCACAGGCCCTCCTTCTGCATCCGAGAGCTGTTGTTGGCCTGGCGGGGTGGATGGGCATGGGCTTTCTCACAGTTTCCTGCCGGCTCACACGCAGAAAGAAGCCAGTAAGTTATCTCCGTTTGGCAAATGGTTCACAAGCCAAGCCATCTGGCCTGTGCAGGGTGCCACTCAGGGTGTCCTTTAGAGTAGGACAAGGGCATAACTCAGAGTTAAAGGGGTCGCCTCACACTGGTTGTGCACCTCACACCACAATGTGCAGGGTCAGGAGACGGAGGCCAGCCTGCAGCAAACTGGAAGTTCGCAAGCTCGGCTCTTTCCCTCTTGGCCTTTGAGACAGGCTGGCAGGGAACTGAGGCTTGGAACAGCTCAGGTTGTAGAGTTGCCTTGTAGGACTGGAGACCTGAGTGTGCATCTTCCAGCCACCGCAGGGACAGCTGCACGCGTAACACCTGTGCCCACGCCCCTTGGCTGCCTCTGTGTCCATGGGGAGAGCCCTATGAGGCTCCCCTCACACACTGGCACATCTGTTGGCGCTGTCCTGGTTCAGAGCTTGTGTAGGCAGCCACGCTGAGGTGTCATGGTGACACTCCTCTGCTCCTTCTGGGAGACACGCTCTCACAGCAGATCTCCCACCCTCTGGCTCTTCAGTGTCTTCCTCTCTCCCGAGAGGTTCTCTGAGCCCTAGGTGCAGGAGGCGCATGGTTAGCCTGTCCGTGTGGCCGAGTGTTCGTGGGTTGAGCGGACCTGAAGTCTGACTGCACAGCAGCTGGTTGCCAATATGGTTTAAGCGCTGCTGCTGCTGCAGCACGAGGGATGTATTGCTCGCCCAGCTGATCTCTGTGCGGGGCCTAGGCTCCACAGGCGGGCGGGGCTGCTGCTTGTCCTCCTCATTAGGCTGCACAGCACCTTCCGCTTCTAGGGAAGCTGGTTGCCTGACAGAGGCTTTCCGGTCAGATCCTTTGAGCCCTAGTCAGGAATGCATGGCGTCCGCAATGGGACTTGCCTTCAGCCTTCAGGAGGCGGCAGCAATAGCCTTTATTGTTTGGGGAGTCTAGCAGTTTTCCCACAGAGGAGCCCCGAATTGGCTTTCCAGGACCATTGGTCAGTCCTGAAACCATGTGCACGCGGCACCGAATGGCCTAGCGGGTTGTAGTTCTATGTTTATGTGTTTACATAGAACACTTAGGGAAGAGTCCAGAAATTTGGAGAGTATAAAGGCAAGCTGCAGGGGGTGGGGGGAGGTGGGGTTGGAAGAAGAAAAGAGAACAGAAGTAAATGATTGAATTATATTTTAATTAACAAACAAACAACAACCACACACACAGGAACAAAGGCTCTCACTTCCGGTCCTGGCTTGGTGTGTGTGTGTGTGTGTGTGTGTGTGTGTGTGTGTGTGTGACAGGAGGGGCCATCCAGCCCAGCCTACTTGGTAGGTTCCAGGCTAATGAGAAGCCTGTCTTTAAAATTTAAACAAAGTGGACGGGAGCGATGGCTTAGCAGTTAAGACCACGGCCTGCTGTGCCAGAGGACCCAGGGTCAATTCCCAGTGCCCACATGGTGGCTCACAGCTTCTGTAATCCGAGTTCCAGGGCACCTGACACCTCAGGCAGACACACATGCAGGAGAAGCACCAATGCAGAGAAAAAAATTTAGAAGAAATTAAAGGCACATGCTGAGGCGGGTATATAACATGGGAGTGTGTGCATATGTGTACAAAGAGCATGAGAACAGGAAGGCCGCCGTCCCTGCAGTGGGTAGACTGACGGGAAGGAAACCTCCGTATCCCCTTCTGGGAACCCTGGGCACTCAGCCCTGCTTGCTGCAAGGAAAACCAAGCTTGGAGCCAGCCGCTGTGGCTCGCACACGGCCTGCGCATTTGTAGAGCATTTAGCTTATTGACCCAGATGTGCTCATCTCTAGGGAGGAAAAAGTAGCTTAATTAATTCACAATAAAAATCCTCCATTTCATAGAAGACAAACCTCATATAACCCAAACAGAATCAAACGTGCTATAGGATACAAGCCATGAGCATGCATCAGCCTTAGAAATTACAACATCCGACCTTAATATGTGTGAATCCATCAAGATTCCATCGTCG
Source organism: Meriones unguiculatus (assembly GCF_030254825.1). NCBI lineage: Eukaryota > Metazoa > Chordata > Mammalia > Rodentia > Muridae > Meriones > Meriones unguiculatus. The sequence goes on from NC_083351.1 coordinate 177,570,555, forward strand.
ACATGTATATTTTTTGATATCCTTCTCTGAGCTGAAATCATGTCATTTCTATGCAAATGACCACGTTCTCCACAGCTGCCGAAGCCCAGGGACTTTGTTTGCACTTAATAAAGCTTCATAAATAGGCTTCGCTTCTAGGTGGGCGGGGAGCAGGAGCCCACGGTAGCCCGGTAGCCCGTTACAGCTCCAAGCTCCTCTTTGTTTTGGAAGCAGCCGGGCCACCTCTGACGGGGTGGTTCTCAGTTGTCCTGAAACGGGACCCTGGTGCAGCCTGGGCTTCAGCATCTTCGCAGAAGCCCCAGGCTGCAGAGCTGCTGTGCAGGCGTCCACGGAGCATGGAGAGTCCTCTGCCGCTGTCCAGGCCTCCAGCAAGCTGGGAGGGGTGGGTGGGGATGCCAGTAGGAGAGCCACGGGGAGGGAGGGCCCTGGGGAGGGAGGCCCAGCTTGGCAGACAGTCCACTTCCAGCTCAGGTTTCTCCCAGATGAGCTCCAAGTGTTCCAAATATCCCCACTGCCAAATCCTCTCCCGGTGGCCCCCTTCCCTGCCCTGTTGTGAGCCCAGGGCCCACGCAGCTAAACAGGTGCTGTCTGTTGAGCCCCAGACACAACTGCAGAAAGAAAACGTGATTGTGCCGGCATGATGTGCACCAGCCCCAAGTCTACCTTTCTCTACCAAACCTTACAGCCATTCGGGCATCATCAAAAAAGTCTCACCAAGACACGTTTCTTATCAATAGGAAACGTTACAGGTCACTTCTTCCGCTGTCACAAAGCAAGCTTGAGACAGCCGGCTGAGAAACATGGGGGCGGGACGGAGGGCTCCCTCATGTTTGTGAGGCCCCGGCAGCTGCTCCGGCAATGGTGACGTGCCCTTGTCCAGACAGAGGCTGTTTTTGAGCCTCACTTCTGGGGCTTGAGCAAACTGGCTCAGCGGAGATGGTTATACAGCGTGATAAATGTGTAAATCACTGGAGACACTGGTTAACAATACTATCATTAGTTGTCACCAGCTTGGCAAGGAGACAAACAGCCTGTCATGTCCCCTGATCAGAGGTATTTATAATTGCAAGAGCATCCAGACAAAATATTAATCTGAGACACCACACACACACACATGCACGCATGTATGCATGCACACACACACACACACACACACACACACACACACATCCCTCTCAAGGGAACTCAGAAGGCCGCCCGGCCTCGTGGGCAGGGCGGGGCCCGGGCACTCTCATCTTGTCTCCCAACCTTGATTTCCTTAATCTGAAGGCAGATTGTGTCTGGCCTGCCTGTCCACAGTAAAAGTGTTGCGTAGCGGGGGTTCCTGTTGCTGCAGTGAGACACCATGACCCAAAGAAAGCTGGGGGTGGCGGGGGGGGGGGGGTACCTGGCTTACACACTCACATTAAGGTCCACCACCGAGGAAGGTCAGGTGGGAACTCACACAGGGCCGGAGCCGGAGGCAGGAGCTGGTGCAGAGGCTAGGAGGGGACTCTGTTCGCCTCGGACAGGTACCACGACAGACTGAAGAAGCGCAACTTGGTGACAAACACAGGGGACCCGGGGCTGCCTCCCTGTGCTCCTGCACAGCAGGCCACCTCCTGTGCGCAGTCCTGGGACTCCCTGGGATTCCTGACTCTCCAGGAGTGTCTCAAGTCAGAGGACACAGCGCCCCAACACAGAACACGGAGTTACAGTGGTACCCCCTGGCTTATGTGGGTTTCTGTGGCCAAAAGGCACCCTGGGGGAGAAAGGGCTCTCATGTTCCAGCCCTCGGGAGTGTGCGCCGTCAGTGAGGGACAGCGCAGGGACATGGGGGGCCCTGCTCACTGGTACGCAGCCTGCTTCCTCACAGTACCCGGGACTCCCAGCCATCCCACAACTGTCCCCAGTCAAGAAAACACACCACAGGCCACTGTGGAAGGGCCGTTTGCTCAGCCCAGGCCCCTCCTCAGGGGACCCTAGCTGGTGTCAGGACTGTGTGAAATGAGCCGGCATGGCTACTGTCAGGCACACAGAGCACGGCGGTCAGCGTCACACCGCTGACAGCCATCTCCAGGCCCTTTCCACATGCACACTCTCTGTGCCCCAGCATCCCTGCCCTCCGCAGAGTGACCCTGCCTACTGCAAACCTCTCACGGGACTCTCTTGCACGCATATCCAGAAGCAGAATTTCCAGGATATAGAATAATCCCGTATTTCCTTTTCTCGGGGACTAGCACATTTCTATGACACCAATGTTTTAAATTCCACCTGCAGATTACAGAATTTCCAGCTTGTCTGAGACAGACATAGAAGATCCTACAAGCCCAGTTCTCAAGAAGCTGAGCCAGGAGGATGGAAGGCATTTATATTTTTAATTATATAGATTATAGTTTATCTAATTTAAAAAGCTCAAGCTGGGTGTGGTGGCGCACAACGGTAATCCCAGCACTCGGGGAGGCAGAGATAGGTGGATCTTTGTGAGTTCAAAGCCAGACCAATCTACCAAGTACGTCCAAGACAGCCAAGGCTACACAGAGAAACCCTGTGTCGCAAAACAACAACAACAACAAAACTCAAACCCCCCAAACAAAAAATAAAGAAAAAAGAAACAGAAAAATAAAACTAAAAACAAATGAAAGTAAGACAACACTGGGAATTTACGAAGCTCTTTAGTTGTTAGGTCTCAAAGAAACTCAGGACCTCGTCTAACTGAGGTGCCAAGGCAGACTGGTCCTCAGTCCCTGCTCACAGTACAGTTATGGGGCCCTCCTGGCTGGCACAGCTCCTGGCTGGCACAGCTCCGAGCTCCTCTCCCCTCCCAGCTTCTCTTCCCTGTATAACCCGGCCGCGTTGGCTACGTGCCCTCTCGACGCTCTTGGCCTCCTCTCCCTTCTCTTCCTCTCTCACTCCCTCATGCTCACCTCTCACGGTGGGTTCAGCCTGCTGGCCGTGCTCAGTCTGGACTTCCAGATGCCTCAGCTGTGCCCTCCCTTACATCTGCAATGAACCCTTCCCCTCAAACCCAGGAGAGCTCATGTCCTCAGTTTTCACTCATCAGTGAATTTACGTTAATAACGCATAGTCAACATAGACGTGAAAATATCCTATGCATGTCAGCCCTAATCTAGAGACTAAGTCACCTATGCTGTGTGCCACTTGAGCTGCAGCTACCAAAAGTTCTAAGTCAACTCCCATCTGTCTGTCTGTCTCCTGTCTCAGCCTTCTCTCTCCTGTGGTAGGGTCTCACTATGTAACTCAGGCTGGCCTTGAACTTGATCTTTCTATCTCAGCCTCCTGAGTGCTGGGATTATAAACAGCACATTGTTTGTAAACGTGTGTCTATTCGTGGTGGGTATGGGCTCATGAACGCAGATGCCTCAGAAGCCAGCCACACGGGACCCCTTCAGGTGTTAGTGACCCGAGCCTCACGAGCTCCTGCTGACCTAACGCATTAAGGTGTCAGGCTTGTGCTTTTCAAGCTCTGGGTTTCGGGGTTACCATCACTGAGAGTTTGGAAGCTCAAAGTCTTGGGATCAGAATCCTCATGTGATGCCCTGGGAACACATGAGAACGCGGAGGCCAAGGCTCGTCAGTGGGTGGAGACATGTTGTTCACTGTCAGCACAGTGTTCCTTTGCTTCGGTCTACACACCAATATGACCTCACCCACTTCTCCAGACACTTGATGAAAGAAGAAGGGTTCTCTGTTCTTTTCCCGCAGTCTACACACCAATATGACCTCACCCCCTTCTCCAGACACTTGATGAAAGAAGGGTTCTCTCAGCCTCATCATGCGCGGTTGGCAGCTTGTGCATGGGGATGGCAGCCGAGATAGCCATGGCTACATCTTCCTGTGGTCCTCCCTGGGGCTGGTGCTCCACCCACACCAGCTCACGCTCCTGGATGGTCCACTTACCCAGCCTCAGCGCAGGAAACTGAGTGGTGATGGCGTGAGCAGCGGCTGGACGGCTTCTGCCATGCAGCCCTGAGCCTGCCGGCTTCCACGTCTGACCTTTGGGCCTCTCCTAGGAATTCATAGTTCCCTGTGTCCATCGCAGCTGTCTCAGACACCTCCGGTTCCACACCTAACATACTGCCTGGGAGCTGAAGCGACAGCGGCTGTCCCAGGCCCTACACGAGGGTACAACACTTGGTTGTTATGAGAAGGTTTTTGTGGTGACCTCCCCGGGGCAGAACAGACTGTTCCTCAGCATCCTTAGTCTCTCTCTCTATTCCATCTCAGGGCTCCAGCACCGGATCATCAGCAATAAGATATCTGTGTATGACATGAGCCAGACTCACGAAAGCTAAGGATGTTCCCTTAGACAAATTCCTCTTGGAGTTTCTCCTTTTTTCTTTTCCCTTCTTCCCTTCTCCTTGGATTATTCAGGCTGTTTTGAGCCTCTGGCTGCATTAAATTAGGTCAAGCAGACTTCATGCAACGACTGCCATTCTGATGGCTCCAAGTGCTGTGTTTTCTACACACACGCTCCTTGAGGAGAGAAGAGGAACACGCAGGCCACGCAGCAGCGTTACGGGAGCACACTGTGTGCTTCTGGGTGATATTTCCCAGGTGGACGAGGCTCTACCTGAGGACCTTGCCGGGATTACCTGATTTTAAGCCAGGACCGTAGAGAGCCATATGGCGCTTCATTTTCAGAGGGGCTGCCAGGGACCCTGAATGCTCAGGTCAGCTGCGTCAGGACATCCTCCTCTTGTCTGTTGTGGATGTAAACACAGTTCTGTTTTGGTCCCAGGTGTGGGATGTGGGCGTGATTTAGACCGTCCATAGCAGCAGACTATTTGCTTCATGTGGGCTCCGAGAGGAACTCTTTGCCAGCTGCAGATAGTTTGAATCTGAGGACTCTGGAGAGAGATTAAATGCCAGAGCCCAGAGAGTGGAAGAGAAAGAACAAGGCTGCTGCTGCTTCCCTCTTGCTGCTTCTAGTTGCTATGAGACAAGAAGATGGAGAGCTCCTAAGGTGAGGACTGGACGGGCTCCAAAGAACCTGATAATCCTGACCAGCAGGAAGCAGCTAAGAGAACTGCACCCCCTCTCCCACTAACCCTTTCTTTCTCCTACCTGAAGTTGGGGTGTTGGAAGGGATTGGGGAGGAGTAGGGAGAAGATAAAAGAAACATAAATAAGAGGTTTTAAACAGCTGGCCAACACCTGCCAACACTAGTTCTTACACTGCAGACGACACCCACCAGCCTGGACTTTTGAAATTGCTGTCTGCTTCTCTCCTTCATCTCAATGGCAGTCAGCACACAGTGAGTGGTTGCTAAGTGTTTGCCGTTTACACTCATCATTCTGTTTCTTGAGCGGCTCGTTCAGTTATCTGTTGAAATAGCCACTCTAGCCTCTGGAGCTGCAACCACTTGTAATTTTCATCCTCATTGAGCCGAATTAGAGGAAGTGACGTGTTCCAGGTCATCTGATCCACCGGGCTGCCCCACCTCGTCCATGGGAACCAGTTCGGCTTGGTCAAGATGTTTGAAACTGCAGTTAGCTGTTTAAGAAAAATTAGGAGGCACTTTACGATGAGGTGGGAGATACGAGCATCTGCTCCCTTAGCAGTCCGAGGCTTTCGACTGTTAGGCCTGTGAGGAGTGATGGGAACAGTGCAGGCCCCTGGATGTGTAACTGAAGGAACTACAGGACGCACTGCTTGAGGCCTCCCTCTGCCTTTCTCAGTCCCGGGGGTTTAGACTGGACATAAGCAATGCTCAAACATCCTGTGTGCATAGACATTGGTGTGCTTCCCAGTCTTTTATTTCACATAACAAAGAACAGAAAGGGTTATGATTAAATGCACTTGATTGCTGACAGGGACATTTGGATGGCTAAGAATATGGAAATAGTCTGGGTTTTGATTGTTTTTTTTTTCGGGGGGAAGGCAATGATAGGGTGTGACTCTATAGCCAAAGCTGGTCTCTGTGTGCTTGTCTTTGAGCTTGTGAGTGTCCTGCCTCAGCTTCCTGAGTGCTGAGCTTATAGGCATGAGCCAGTGTATAAACTGAAGACATAACTGCTCCATGGCATGATAAAGGGGCAGATTGTTATTGAAGATGTATGAGAGAATGGCCAGAAGCATCTGCAAGATGTCCAGAGCAGAGGGAGAGGGTAGCAGACTGACTGGACCTGGACATGAGAGAAGCAGGAACAGACCAGAGGGAAAGAGAGGGAGGGCTGAGGGAGAGGAAGGAGAGAGATAGAGGAAGACAAGAAAAGCCATGGAGAGAAGGCATACAGCTGGAGAGCCGGGTGAGAAGGAGAATGAGTCATGAAGCCCTTGAGGGGAAGGAGCCAGGAAGAGCTAGGTACTTGTGAAACTGAGGCCGCCTGGGGCCAGGATGCACTTTGGTGTGCCGATAGGCTCCACAGACAGCTGTTTGTCCATTATCATCCTGGCAGGAATCACAGAAGAAGGGAGCATGGTAGCAGGTACGGTGCAGGGGAAGTACCTGCAAGCTACATTCTGATCTGTAAGCAGAGAGGGGAAGAGAGAGGGCGAGAGCGTGAGAGCGCTCTCCCACGCCTGGCATGGACTTTTGCAGCCTCAAAGCCTGCCCTGAGTGACACGCCTCCTCCCACAAGGCCGGAGCTCCTAATCCTTCTAATCCTTGCGAACAGCTCTACTCCCTGGTGACTGAGCATTCAAATATGTGAGCCTGTGGTCTTATTCAGACCACCTACCAAAAGCAAAAAAGTGATGTGCATTTCTAGCAGGAAAAAAAGTTGTGTCTATAACAATGTCCATAGCAACACAGGAAAAATCTTGAGATAATTAAATGCATGTCACTAGGATGGTCATTAAATAAATTATGCACACCTGGGAAAGTACTCATGAAATGCTTTTTGGATATGCATACATCCCTACTGTATTGTTAAATAAGAGTTAAATGCTGACAGTACTTCATAATGTGTCGCATTGCTTCTTCATGTGTATTTTGATGGGCTATGATCATCACCAACACCTGGGATCAACAGTGATTTTTGTTTTTAAATGTAGGAGTGCTCTGTCTGCATGTACACCTGCACACCAGAAGAGGGAGCCAGAGCCCTTTATAGGTGGTTGTAAGCCGCCACCATTTGGTTGCTGGGAACTGAACTCAGGATCTCTGGAAGAACAGCCAGTGCTCTTAACCACTGAGCTATCTCTCCAGCCCCCAGCAGTGCTTTTGACTCCTCTGTACATTTCTGTATTACCCGAAATCCTTTTATTCTGTGTTATCTCCATTCCTATCTAAAACCCGTAGCACACCCTCCCAAACAAGGACAGTGCTCTAAGATGTGTGCAAACCTTCTGGTTAATGTGTGTTGTCCCAGGTCTTCCTCTCCGTCTCTCTGACTGGAGGTAAGCTGCTTCACAACACCACACATGTGCCCAGCGGCAACGGAGCCAGGACTTCGGACAAATGCCCCTGACACTGAGCCAAAACAAATTCATCCTCTCCTGAGCTGCTTCGTTAGTGACAAACAACAAAACCAAACCTGTCATCGTAAGTGTGGAAAATGAAACGCAGAAAGCAAACATTCTCCCGCGTGCACTCTGAAGTCCTTGATGGATCCTAGGAGGCAACATTTTCAAAAGATGAAGTTATTTTGAAAGTGAAAAGTAGTAAAATGAACTTATTATAGTGTGTTCTTGCTACATATGAAACATGAAATGAATATCATTTAAAATAAGAAATGTGACATTATAATGCAAACAAAAAATAAGGAAAATTCCCAAAGGCTAGGAAACGGTTGATAGACAGGACAGGAAAATGAACAGACAGAGGAGGTAATAAAACCACAGGGAAAACCTCCAGGTTTATATATTGGAAGTTCATAATTTTAAAGGTAAGAATCTAATAACAACTGCTAATCCTTTTCTTTTTAAAGTTTAATTTAAGGATAAAGGAGAAGTTCAGGAGTAACTTTATTCGGCCATACTTTTACAACAGAGCTGCCAGACAGTAAAGACTGGAGTTTAACCTTCAGACTTTTCTTCAAGACAATATCGTCCCCCTCGACAGTGGGGGCTGCGCCCCGAGTGGGCAGAGCGGATGGTGAGGGAGGCTTCCACACGGCTCTATGGCGGAGCGCCCGGGTCGGCAAGCACACCGGTTGGCACAGCCGGTGCATGCCAGCCACGCAATAGAGCCTCAGACCGGCCGGAGCAGCTGCCCCTTCCCGCCCCCACGGAGTTCCCGCGGTGCTGGCAGCGTGCCCGTCCGCATACTGACAGTGGGGTGGCTGCTACCCAGAGCTCAGGCGCTGCACGCTGGCCCAGAGGCTGAGCGAGAAGGCTCGCTGCTTGGCAGTCCAGGCAGATCTGCACCGTGCTGTGTGCTGGGTTGCCGACTCCATCTCCCTCACTCCTTCCTGGATCCCGGTTCCCACTCCAGAGAGGTCTGAAAGAGGTGACTGCACAGAGAGGAAAAGGTGGACAGCGCCCTATTGCTGGAGTCATGTGACGGCAAAACATGCGGGAAAGACTACCTTCCTTCCTGCTTAGACAGCAGAGGGGCTGCGTGGCGTGGGCCCGGCGACCTCTGCTGGGCCCGGGCCCCGCACAGCTGCTGCGGATTCCCCACACAATGACGCACCAATACTAACATACAAGAACCGTTATGTTGGAAATGCCGTTTCAGGTCCCCATGCCGCTAGATGCTGGAAACAAGCTCAGCCAAGCCAAGGCTCTCAGCCTGTGACAATTATGTCCATCAAGACAATCCAGACATGTTTGAATGTTGCAGTACCGACCCTGGAAATCCTGACGACTCTTAACTCCTCTGGAAAAAAAATGGCCACCTGAGGGTAGAAAGCTTGAATTCCAGGGATGAGATCGGCCATGTGTAGAACGACGACAAGAACTTAAGCACTGGTGTCCCTATCAGCTGATGAAACCCAAGAACTTCGCGCGGGTCCCAGGGAAGGGTGTAACCGCTGGCCTAGTTCCTGCCCAGTCTGCAGTCTGTTCCAGCGCAGGTGGGATGGCGTTCTTCATAGCCACGCCCGGCCGTGTGGAGAGGCATGGCTCAGGTGAGAAGCTCCGCAGGGAGGCCTCATTGGTGCGGTGGGCTCCTTGCAGGACTGCAAAGGGAAGGAAAGTGCGCGCATTCTGCAGGAAGCCGCCGAATGGAGGAAAGCAGAACCACAGGGCTTCGAAGAGAAGCTGAGCCCGAGGTTGGCCAGCGCTCAGCAGCTCCTTCCTGTCACACAGTGTTTTGAATCAGGGTCTCTCCACGCAGCCCTGGCTGTCCTGGAGCTCACTCTGTAGCCCAGGTTGGCTTCAAACTCACCTGCCTCTGCCTCCTGAGTCCTGGGATTAAAGATGTGCACCAACAGGCCCACATACATACCTTTTCATAAATCAGACTTTGTTCTTTTTCATCTCTATTCCCGCTATTTTATCAGAATTCATTTCTATAATTTTTTTGGGCTCTGTATTTTCCTCCTCGGATCTCTGCTTGGGCCGTTCCCCCTGTCTAGAATGTCCGTTTCCTAACATTTTCCCTCAACACAGTCGTCTTGCTTTTTTAAGGTCAAGTTTGAACTTTTCTGAAGGCTGTGGAGGAGTATCGTGAGTGGATGTAGCAGCTGTCAATAAAGAGCTGACTGGCCAATCAGCTGGGCGGGACTTGCTGGCAGAAGGACCTCTGGGAAGGAAAAAGGGGCCGTTTCCCCCGGGGGAGGGCCGGAGGAAGGCGGGTGTTCCCGGCTGTGTGGGACTTCGGTGGGCGAGCTTAGCGTCTTCCCGAGTTTTGAATATCTTTGTTTCTAAGGTGTAAAGGTCACCCTGGGGCTCGGGTTTCTCTTCACCAGGACGGCCGTGCTGTGTAGCCACGACCGCAGCCCTCGGTTTTGAAGACGTCGGTTACAGTGTGGTACCTGCACCCCCAGCAGTCTTGGGGAGTGTGTTGGAAATGTAAACCACTTAGGGAGACTCCAGACCTCAGTGAGTGTGGCACAGGGCAGTCCTCTACAATGGAGCCCACCAGGTGACTGAGTGCACGGCCTTGTGCTCTGCGCGCCCGCTCCCCCACCGGCTCCCCACCGGCTCCCCACACCTCCCTCCCTTCCCTGGCGGGCTGCACTGCTTCTACAAGCTGAAGGTCTCCCACCCAACGGAGCAGTGTGTTGATGCATTCCAGCAGCGCATACAATAGCATTTCTTAGAATGGACTGCTTTAAATGAAGACAGGACCGGTGCTTTTTAACGCTATTGAACTTGCCTACACCAGAGGCTACAGTATGGCATAAGCATAAGCTTTACACTCACCAAGAAACCAAACACTTCATACAGCTTGCTGCACTGCAAGGCCCGCTGTGCGCTAGAGGGCTGAGGCATGCCTGACCTTCCCACACTTCTGTCTGCCAGCTTGTGAACTCTGTGAGAACAGAAGCAGCCTCCTCCTCCGCAGGCCCACGCACAGTGGTTTTCCCGTATCAGAGCACACTCAAGTCAACGGTTGCTTTAGTGTCAAAGTCAAAGAAACACAGATTTTAGTGCCGCAGCTTTTCATTATAATGAATCTGAAGAACGTTTAAAGGTTGTGTCATGATGGACTCTGGCACAGAGACGCCAATTGTAAAAGACAGGTAGGGTTGTCCTTAATAGACACACTTTTTAGCTTTGTTCTATGCTTTTGATAGAGGTTTAGCACACATTCTTAATAATGCTCATTAGTAACGACATTATTTCTCCTGTAAGTTTCTCTTTTTCTCTGCCTCTACATTTTTATGCTTAGAGACAAAAACATCTAAAAATGTTCTAAAATTTCTCGTGGTTTCCACTTTGCCTATTGTATAAGGTAAATTAGAAGTGAACCTAACCTCGTAATAAACCTGCATAAAGACAGAAAGTGCCTTGGCTCCAGTAAAGGCAGTCTCATGGTTTCAGCCTCACGCACTGAAAAGTAAGGTGAACACAGCTGGAGAGATGGCTTCATGGTTAAGAGTGCTTCCCAGCACCCACACAACAGCTCACAAGCAGCCGTAACTCCAGCTCTGGGGAATCCAGTGCATTCTTCTAGCTTCTGTGAGCTCCTGCACTCACATGTACAAATAAATCAACGCACCGGGGACTACACCTATACATATAAGAAAAACCTTCAAAAAGTAAGTACAACAATCCGTACCATTAATATTTCATTTGCCACTGCACAAAGTGAGAAAACAGATTAAAAGGCCACCAGACTCTCAAAAGCCCAGAGGAGCCAACACCAGAACAGGACACAAGAACCATGCTAGTGAACATGCTGTGCAGTAGGCATGCTCATTGATAGTGTTACTTTGCTCTCTCGGATAACCTCCTTAAGAAAATATAAAATGGCTGAGTGTGGTGGCACACGCCCGTGCTCCCAGCACTCGGGGAGGCAGAGGCAGGCTGATCTCTGTGAGATGGAGGCCAGCCTGGTCTACAAAGTGAGTCTAGGACAGCCAAGGCTACACAGAGAAACCCTAACTCGAAAAAAAAAAAAAAAAGAAAAGAAAGAAATGAAAATGAAATATTAGTTTCTATTAAAACTGGTTTAATAGCAAATTATAATGATAATTTAACAGTTTATTGAAGCAACCATTCTAAAAGTTACAATAGAATTAAAAATATATCAGTACACAAATTTTTTAGAAGTTGAGAAATGAATCGCATCTAAGGGAAAAGTCTGAACAATTAACAGTTATCTTTAAAAATAAGTCATAATTAGTCACTAGCCATGTTTATACTTTGCTTTAATAATATATTATAAATATATATATATCTATTAGAAAATGCCATTAAATATTTCCAGAATGGCCTTCATTTCTTCAGCTGCATAATCAGGATGATACTTACTAGAAGGAAAAAGCAAATATAAAAATTATTTTTTGTAAATGAGCTTTTTTTTAAAAATACAGAGTAAATAATATGACATTACAGTACAGTTACACTTCAGGTTTGCTGTGAGGTCAATAGAGCAAGCACACCTCATATGATAACCTCGTCTGTGGGTAAAACACAATTGACTGTAAAGGATGAGGAACACATTTCTTATTTCTTTAAATATGTTGGCATGTAATGCTGTTTAATGAAGCATGAGCAGGTTCCAAGCTTGCCTCTACGGATAGAGACACTGCTGAGAGGTCCCTCTTAGAAGTGTCCAGCAGTGAGCGCTAGTTAGATTCACTGCAACTGTGACACTGGCCCTGCTGAGCTGTGACGTTGCTGATGGGCAAACGGCAGCCTGAACTTCTGTGAGCAGCTGATCTCACTTGTGCTTCCCCACAGACACTACAGTTTACACTGTCAGTAAAACATAGCGTTCAAGTCAGTAATGGCGCCTTCAACTCAGTGCCTCCTAGTTAACAGCATTAAACGTAAGTTTAAAATTAGTCTCCTTAGTTCTAAGGAGAGCTAAAATTTCCATGCTTTCAATAAATAAAAAAGTTTCATTTCTGATGTTTAAAATGAACTAGGGAGGGTCTGGAGAAGCAGCTCAGTGATTAAGAGCATGCATTGTTCATCCAGAGGCCCCGAGTCCAGTGTCAGCACCCACAGCAGACGGCTCATAACTGCTTGTAACCTCAGCTGCAGAAGGACCTGATTCCTTCACTCACATGCAAACACCTACACACAAACAACAGACACACATATATAGACACACACAGATACAGAGATACACACAGACAGTAGACATATACAGACACCCAGAGAAACACACAGATACAGAGGCATACACAGAAATACACACACACACACAACAGACACACACGGATACCCACACAGATAACAGAGACACACAGACACACAGTTAAAAATAAATCTTTAAAACGAACCAAAAAACAACACTGAATTTCTTTGTAAACTTTTTGCTAGTAGAGCCTTGAAGTGTATTTGAAGAGCTCTTACATTTCCTTCTTAGAGCCACTGTTTCAAATAAACATATCCTGACACTTGGAAGACCATGGTGTTTTCTTAGAGCGGGTAAAGCACACCCTCTCAATCACGGGTGACAGCGTTGGCTGTCTTCGCTCATGCAAACTGACCTATGATTAATGTAGAAAATAGCAATCACTGAGTTATAGATTCAAGCAAAATTGAAAATAGAAACAAATCCACATGGCTTACAAGACTTGCACTTCCAGCTTGTTGTGGTGACTCTGCCACAGGGGATGGCCCACACTTGGACATGGCACGATCTGATACGTAAACATTCGGCTTCTCACGTGATGAAACAAAACTAAGAATCAAATCAGTTATGAAATATGACAAACAAGAAAGCAAAGTGTTCTACATTAATAGTTACTCTGCGAAGAACTTTTATATTTATTACAAAAAGTTGATATTGTTTCCTGTCCTCATTGAGAACTTCGTGTATTTTCTTCTTTTTGTGAAACAGGGTCACCCCGTGTAGCCCTGGCTGTCTTGAAGATCACTCTGTAGACCAGGCTGGCCTCAGCTCACAGAGATCTGCCTACCTCTGCCTCCCAAGTGCTGGGACCATACCTCTCTGTTTTCTCTCCTTAAGAATAAACCCAACCTACATATTCCAGAGTCTTATTTAAGAAATAATCACTCAATTTTTTTAAGATTCAGGGTTATACTTGATTTTCTATAATGCAGAAACCTGTAAATCTTTTCTAAACTCCCGTTGCCTCACCTTTATCCTCCTTGTATTCTGGATTCACTTCGTTACCACTTTCCTTCACGTAACTACGTACAAGACTTCATGAGTTTTGTTATACTCACACTTTAGAATACATTATTTACTATTATACCCATGTATTATGCTAGGCACTAGATATAAAATGGTAAACAAGCACCAGTGAGATATTATCTAACACAGAAACAGGCCATATATGAAGATAAAAACCATGCAGGGAGAACAGCTTAGTTGATCAAATGCCTGCCTGGTGAGCACCTGGACCTGGCTTGAGTGTAGAACCGAGGTACAAACCGCCAAGTGTCACGGTGCAAGCATGTGACCCTGGTGCTGGGGAAATGGAGACAGGTGGATGCTGACCCAGCCAGTGTAGTCCAGTTGGTGAGATCTCAGACAACAATAGCCATCCAAAAGCAGCCAACCAACAACAAAACCAATGCAGACTGCAGGAAGGTCAGAGTGACTGCTGTGCCCGTACCCTACGCTCGTCTTCCCACCACAGCTCTGCTTTCATGGAGACCTGCTGGTGCCTAATGCAACTGTCCTCTGAGAGGCCTCACCCAGCAGCTGACAAACAGATGCAGAGTCCCACAGCACAACAGTAGGCAGAGTTTGGGGAACCCTGTGGAAGAGGCGAGGAAGAATTAAAAGAGCATAGGGGCCCACAGACTGAACGGCCAAACAGCACGTATAGGACAGCCTAGGCCCTGTGCCTGGGTGCCACAGTTCTGCAGCTTGGCATCACTCTGAGCAGCAGGAGAAGCTGTCTCTGCCTCTGTTGCCGACAGTAGGGGTATATGTCCCCTCACCCTACACTCTGTGGGAGGCCTCCCCTTTTCTGAAGAGAACAGAGGACAGGAGGATAAGGGGGACAGGAGGAGATAGTGGAGGAGAGAGAGGAAGCCGTGATCTGGTGTAAATAATTAAAACAAGTGACTGGTGCATAGCCCAAGGCCAGGACTTAAGAGCCCAGCACATGCATGACACGCTGGGTCCCCCTCTCCCCACTGGGCAGAGGGGCACATGTGCTGTGGCCTTCAGTGGCCAAGAACACACGAGGCCAAGCTCAGGGAGACACTCCACTCAAAGAAACAGACAGACAGCAGGGGAGGAGGACACCCAACTTCTGGCCTGTGTGTGCTTTTAACACACTCCTTCCTCAGTTGTGCACACATACTCCCCCAGACACAGACACAAGTAAATAATGGTAAGCACAGAGCTGTGCCTGAGGAGTGAGCCCACACACACATTATATGTGTTTATATATTTATACACAGTTACAGGTTCTGAAGCCCATGAGGAACGTCCTGGGAAATAGCTGTTTTTAAAGACGGTCACCAGTGCTTTCCGAGTTAAGATGTTAGTAAAGGCTAAGATTGAAAGCAGTGTGAAGAGGAGTGAACAGTGGACGGAGGGGGACATGTCACGTACACTGACCAGATTGTTTGATTTGGCTAGTGAATACTCTATCACAGAAGAACACAGACAGGGAAAGGAGCATCAGAAAGCCAGCACCCTTGGGCAGCAGCTCTCAGTTCCCATGGGGCTCTCCCACCTCACAACCTCTGACAGTGTTTCTCATGGACTTCCTGTGAGCATGCATTTAAAACATTTATCTCCTAAACGGTTCCAAATTATTTGTAGTTTTTAAAATGCATGATGTAAAAAAAAATAGTTTTCTGCTGCTGCTTATATCTGTTTATTCTCTGTGACTCAGACTTAATAAATGAAAAGGGATAAAAGGACATGTTAAGAAGGCTGTTAGATGGCCTAGGAGAAGAAAACCCAGAGAACGGTAGGGTGGATGAGCTCCTGGGCAGTGGAGCTCTCCTAGAAGACCTGAGGGGGAGACTTGCTGCTGCTGAGAACAGTGGTCTCAGGCCCCAGGGGCAGGAAAACGCAGCCCATGTGCACAAAGTCTGCGTGCACCTGCACTCCCTGGGCTCCGGGGCTCTGTGGTCCTGCTGCTCGTGATCAGGCAGTGATGACTTATAAGGCTGAACACCCAATAGAGGGGCTGTCAGCATTTCTTGTCTTCTGGCCAAAATTCTTCCCCCGTCTTGATTTCTAATCAAGTCTAGTATTTCCAAATGCACTTTGCGCTTTGTCAAAACTGATGCAAATTAAACACTTCTAAGATGCTTTTTTTTCTTTTCCAATTCTGTTTCCTGTCTTCTCAGACAATGTTTCCCTATGTTGCAAAACAGTAGTGCAGGGTAGAGGGACACTGGCCTCCGACACACTACATTTGTCCTCTGTGGCAGTATGTGCCAGTTAACATGAGGGAAGGGCAAATATATGAAGAACTGAAAAATCACAGTGCCTTGATTACAATCTTAGTTAAAAATTCTCCATGTATCTAGCTGCTACAAATTCTCTCCCCTCCTCCCTTATCATACTTCATTAATTATTAGAGTGAATGGACTATCTCTGAGATTTTAAAAATTTGTGTGTGTGCCCACATGAGTGTGGAGGTCACAGCACAAACTGTGGAAATGCCTCTCTCCTTCCAGTACATGGATTCCGAAGAGTAAACTCAGGTAATCCGGCTTGGTGGCAAGTGCCTTTACTCACTCAGCCATCTCAGGCACATCTCTGAGACATGAAAAATCCAACTCTTACCTTTTCCCCATCACCTCTGCCCAGGGCAGCTCTTACCATATTCTGTTTTTCTTATTGGTCACAATACTTCTCATGATCCTACCCTCTGTGATTTGCTCTTTCTCTATTACTTCTGAAATAGTTTTTTCGGATTAAATTGAATGTCTGTATTGTCTTCATGGAGCTGAACCACCGGAAAACCCTACGCTAACTCTGGGCTACAGCGAAGACTGTTGCTGTACTTTGATGAACTTGGAGGGGATGCCAAGCATATTAATTTCTTTGAACTAGATGTCAAAATTTAAAACCCTAACTTTCCTAGAAAAAAAAAATCACAGATCTGCCAACACTAAAGTTGTATTTCACAGGCAGCAATAACCAACTAGAGCTGAGTGGCAGTTTGTCCCTTATTGATACAGTCCACACTCAGCCTTGGCTCCCTAAATTCTGAAGGTGCTTGAGTTTGAATTTTGCCCTGCTAGAAGTACACTTATTATAGCATTAAGTCCTTACACTCAGATTCAGCAATTTCATCTTTACTTTGATGGCAACACAAAACATACCTCAGTGATCCTGTACATGGCCTGTCTTTTAAAGCCTTATATCCTTTTGTTAAAAAATAAATTTAGATCTAGAATGCCTATTCACCTCTTTCCTACTTGTTTGGAAAACATGAAATTCCTGGATTCCACCCCAGAGACCATGATTTAGTAGATCTATTGTGGGGACAAGAACTCAGTCCCTTAATAAGCACTGCTAGATGCCTCTGGTGCAGGTGGTCTGACAGCAGCTCTTTATGAAAGAAGCTTCTAGTGTCACCGCATTTACAGTGGTTTAACACGTTAACTGTTCTCTGACATCAAATGACCCAAGCCCATGTGCAGTTCTGTTCCAAGAGGACACAAAGTTCTAAGAACTGCAGACGGAGTTCTGGAGCTTGCCTGTTTGAGGGGTCTCCTTGGTATTTGCTTGACTCTTGGAAGGCTATCTTGCTTCTCTTGAGACTTGCACCACCAGTGTCTCCAAATCCTATGAGAAGAGAACATTCTGAAGTGAAATACCAGCTGGCAGATAACACAGTGCTGCACAAGCTTTACAAGGTGTCTCTATAGGCAGGACTAGTGAGGAAGGAAGGGGAGGGCCGAGGAGGTGGGTTGGTGGACCGAGTGCTTTCTGGGCAGGGACCAGGCCTTCAGTCAGCTTCCCCAGTTCTCAGAAAACCTGCGGATATGTTCATCGGCCAGCTGGTAAAGCCATAACAAAAAATATAAATTTAAAAAAGTAAAGGAAGGACCGATGTTCTAATTTGCTTTTGATTGCTGTGATAAAACACCTTAACCAAAAGTAGGTTGAAGAGGAAAGGGTTTATTTCATCTTATGGCTTATCATCAAGAAGGAGGTCAGGCAGGAAGCTGGAGGTTCGAGCTGAAGCATAGGCCATGGGGCAACACTGCTTCCTTGGCTGCTCCCCATGGCTTACTCAGTTTGCTTTCTTCTACCTGCCTTCTCCAGATCACCTTCAGGGATGGCACTGCCCACAGGGGCTGGGCCCTCCCAAATCAGTCACTAAGAAAATGCCCCCACAGACCAGCTGAGGACCAAGCTGATGGAGGCTTTTTCTCAACTGAGGCTCCCTCTTCCTGGGTGACTCTAGCTTGTGCAAAGCTGACAAAGAACTAACCAATAGATAATTCTCAATAGTCGAAGCTGATTTACATAGAGAATATAAGAGAAGAAGCCAAGAAAAAAATTCTATAAATCACATAATTTATTAGGCACTATGTTTAAAGGTCTCAAGTCACCACTACTGATTTTTTAAAATTTAGGTATATGACCAAATTGAAATTTATTCAGTATTTTCAATGGTCAATGGTTTAAAATACTCTACACATGGGGGAAAGGTATTCACCGAAAGTGGTTTTCCTGTCACAGGATTAGATCACCTCAGAGGTCAGCATATACACTCCTAGCTTTCAGGACACATCAAAAATCTTGAGGTAGGGATTAGTAGTTGTCTGGAGATACAAAAATGTGCCTCTAATAGATTTCCAGTCCTATTCTATGTAACTGATAAAATCCTGATCGTCCTGAAAAAAGTGTGAACTCTTTATGAACCCAGGACAATGGCACTTTAACTTCTAACTGCCTGCTGTAGTTGCTGCTTTCTGATGTGTTTTAGATAGTCTTGGGGAGAGCATGTGGAGGGAAACTGAGGGAGGAAGACAGCTCTGCAGGCTGAGGGCTGGTTTCTTCTGTCTGTCCTCATGGGAAGAGTATCACCATTTTTCCTCTACTGCAGTAACTACCAAGAGAGTCGGTTACCTGTTCTGGTAAATCAGAGCAAATATAACTCAAATATCTAAGTCTCATGATTTCGGGTTTTGTCTGCCTTACACACACCTTCCATACAGAAAGCACTATCGCTCCCTTCTTGTTTGTTTATACCTGAGAAGTGAGCCTTTCCACTAGAAGTCAAGGTTTTGTCTGTCCTTGTAAGCACATGCGGGCATACTCTTAAAAATGTAATACTTTTGTCCCAAGTGAACTCAGAATGGAGATCAGGATAGTCTGTTTATGAGGAACAATTTAATAAATAGTCTGGATTTAAACAGGACCTTTAACAAGAAATGGGGTGGGGGCTGGAGAGATGGTTCAGTGGTTAGGAGCACTGTCTGCTCCTCCAGAGGACCTGGTTTCATTCCAAGAATGCACATGGCAGCTCGCTCCCTCCATAGCTCCAGCTCAGAGAACCAGAGGCCCTCTTCTGGCCTCTGTGGGCACTGCAAGAGTGTACTACACAGCATACAGCAAGGTACAATAATTACAAGTTCTTTTTAAAAGGAGAGGGGAATGGGTCAGGAAGACCTCACCTCATTTCTCATAGCATCACTAGGAAACAACCTTGGCTTTGGCCTTCAGGGGGGAAAACACTCTTTGTGGAAGAGACACTCCTTTTTTTAGTTTTGTGAAAAATTACAGTCTTACTTAAACAAATACAAACAGGAAAATATTCAAAGAATTTCTAATGACATTGCTTTATGCAAACATCCAGTTTTACCTGGTCCAGTTGTCTTCTCAACATCGGCTGAAGAGCTCATAACTTCTATTAAGCTCTCCTCATCAATGTCATCCCAAACTTCGTCTCCCAGCTCAAAGCTCACATTCAGAACTTCTGAAGACTTGCGGTTACCAGCAACACTGTGGTTTCCAGGTGTGTCGGCGTGTCTTCTGAGCATCGCTGTTTGAGGGGTCCTCTCATTTGATCCTGGATAGTGGTGCCGTCCAGGAAAATCTGTTATGTGCGTACAAGCATATAGGTTGTTGAGGTCAAGCATTGCTCTGAACTGACATCCATCATCTGCTGAGCAGCAATTCTCAACAGTGCATGCTGAGCAATGATGGGCATCTTGTTCAGACAGTTCTATGTACTGGATTACATGTACTGATAGGTTCACTAAATTTAATGTTTAGTAGATTAGTTTTTGTCATCTTATCATTGAGTATGTGTGTGTGTGATATGTGCACGAGGGTGCATATACCACTGTGCATTGGTGGAGGGCAGAGCACGCCTTTGTGGAGTCATTTTCTTTGACTTTTTCATATATCCTATGGATTGAACTCAGGTCTCTAGCCTTGCCACCACAAGTTCCTTTACCCACTAAGCCATCTTGCCAGCCCCATAATTTTAACAGATTTTAACTGTACAATATTCTCTTGTGCTGCTAAGTATAGGAGCTAAACACGTTTCCTCCAACAGTAACATACAATACGTTAGGAAGGTCACTTTTTCAGCGCTATCTTCGTTGTCTTTAACATAGTTTATTTGGCTGGAATTTATTTTAAATTATCATAAACTGTTCATTATAAAATTTATCAGCACTTTAACAGAGCTTGTGAGCCTGAAGGAGTGTAGCACTTAGTCCTTTCACTTGAGTGCGCGACCCTCTCCCTTCCCTACAGTCACTTGTGCCTCCAGCTACAGTTCACATTTACACTTCTGTGTGTCGATATACACAGCACGTCATACACTAAAAACAGAAGAAACTGTGAGAGATACAATGAAATACAGTGAAAAGAACAATTAGGGTAGAAAAGGCTCCTTTAAGATTTAAAAAAGTGTAAACAACAGAGATCACCCTCTCTGCTGGCTGGACTTGTAGCTGTGGAGAAGCAAGACATTCTCTGAAGAACAGACAGACAGACAGATAAGGAGCAGCCTGAGAGGCCAGAGTAGACAGGGGCTAGGCGTCCTCAGGACCTCTGGAGCACAGAGCAAGGGGAAAAAGGACCACTGACCTTCCAGGCATGTGTCACACCACACAAAGTGCTTTGTCACCTTACGATCGTTGTTCTCGTCAGCAAAGGACAAGCACTGCAGACGCCAAGGCTGCATGAGCAGAGGCTGTTTGGTCACTTGGAATGTTTACGGATTGGAGAGTACTGAGACTGAAGCAGGGGAAGGTGTCAGGAAGTTCCTGAAATAGTGTTTAGGCCTTAGTATCAGTAGAAACGGGAGAGCGAAGAACAAATGTGGGAGTGCTGTGTGACACAGCATTTCAGGTCTACTGCTGAGTTACATGTAGAGTGAGACTCAGTGTCATCCTTTCTCTGCCTTTAGCAGCTCACAAGAGCCACACACTGATCTGAGGAAAGACAGAAGGAATGGAATGTAGCACAAAGAAGACCAGAGGTTAGGTGTGGGCACTGTTAACTTTGAGGCAGCTGTATCCAGGAAGGCGGCTAGAGGAGTACATTTGGACTTAGAAAAAGACCTAAAGCTCATCAAGAGTCAGCGTTAGTTAAGAAGTGGCTTAGGAGGTTCTGTGTACAAGCTCTGCTGTAAAAAGGATGAAGAGAGGAAGAGGGAGATGGGAACAGGAAGCAGAGGAGGAAGAGCAAGAGGAGCAGGGAGAGGAAGACAAAGGATGGATGGAGCCATGTGAAACATCAGCAAGAAGAAAAGCCAAACAGGAGTCTGAGAAGTAACTGACGTGAGGACTTTACTAGAACCAAAGGAGGAGTTCTCCAAAGGAAGAGATGGAGGGAGGGAGGGAGGAAGGGAGATAGAGAGGGTAGGAGGAAGAGAGGAAGGGGCAGAGGGAGGAAGGGAGGAAGGAAAGAAGAGAGGGAAGGGGGAGGGAAGGAATGGGAAGGGAAGATGGGAGGGAATGGGAAGGGAGGTGGGAGGAAAGGGGGAGGGAGGGAGGGAAGGAAGAAGGGAAGTCATGGAATTGAGCACTTAAGTCACTGAAGGGCCCATGGAGAGCAGGTTTAAAGTAACATGAAGAACCTGGATTTTAATGAGTGACCGAGGTTGAAGAAAGCGGGACGCAGGTGTAGAGCACAGGTCTCTGACCTTGCTCATCACTGTTGTGACAGTCTGGACCCTCTCAGCAGAAGTGTCCTTTCTCTCCTTGGGGAAACATGCCTGTCATTCTAGGTGACCCACTGCTTATACTTCCCTGCTGTCCCTGGGGCCACAGGAACAGATGCCCACTTCCCAGCTATAGAGATGTATCCAAGATGAATACACTACTCACAATAGACCAGTCAGAATAAATTCAGGTCTGTACAACTACAAGTGAAACTTTTTCTACTGCGGTTAAACTGGAAAGATGAAAATTTGAGAAGACTTGTCATGTGAAAAAGTGTATTTAAAAGTGAAGCAATTAACAAGACACACAGCTCTGGTGAACGAACATCAGAGATACGATAAGATCATGTGAGTGCCTTGATCTACTTGGACATCCAGTTTGTATGGAGATAACCAGTTACCTTGTGTGTGTAAGTTGCTTTGTGTAGAAATTTCAAATCATTTATTACCACAAAGGTCATGATTGGCTAGATGGAAATGATACAGCTGAAGGGAGACAATGCTTAAGAGTATCTATATGCTAGAAAAGTACACCAGAAAGCAGCCAGTGAACTGAGTGTGGGGAGCATCCTTGAGAGGCAGAGGCAGAAGGATAACAAGTTGGAAGGCAGGATGGACAACACAGTGCGTTACACGCCAGACATAGGTAGATTATATGGAGAGACCGTGTCTCAAAAAACAAACCAAAAACAAAAAAGTAAACAATGAAAGTACTGGATAGAGAAGAGGAATAACTGGCCTTTTAAATTCCCAGATAAAGCAAGATTAAATAGAATTCAAATTAGGCCTTCAATAAAAGACAAAATACTTCTTTTGAGATAATAGAGGTTTAATGATAGATGTAAAGTCAGAGAAATCCACCAGTTGGGGAGGTAGGGTGAGATGGGAGGAATCAGAGCGTGTTCATATACTATGCGTTCAACACTCAATTTTATACTGATAACTGAAAGTCAATTTCATTTTCTAGAAATGGCATTGGACTGGGAATCAGCAGATATGGAGTCTATTTCTGGCCCTGCCATTAATTAGGTATGTGATTTTGGGCGAGTCATTTAATCTCTTGGAATCTTGGCTTCCTTTACTGTAAAATGAGAAACTGCACAAAGGTCCCTTCCAAATTAAATCTTATGATTCAAAATTCTTTCTCATATAATTTCTAATACTTTTTCTTTTTCTCTTTGTGAAACTGGAATACAGATAATAAAATTGTCATGTTTTTCTTAAAACATTCCTAACACTTAACATATGTTTTGACAATAAGGATTCTTGTGTGAAATTTAAAATAAACATACTTAATTACCACCATTAATAACACCAGATATTACTTTATGAGCTTTAGAAGCATTATCTCATTTAATCCTCAAATGGCTGAAATAATCAGGGAAGAGGACTGAGACAAAGTAGGTAAGCAAACCACGAGGGTTACAGTGAACAGCAGACCTAGCCAGACTCTGTCTAGATCCTGTCAGCTACACTGTCACTCAGACAGCTCCTTCCTTAACAGGAAAGAAGGGAGGGGGGAGGGAAGAAGAGACAGGAGGAAGACAAGCGGCCTTCAGTGAAGCAGTAACACAGGCATCTTTGGGGTTAAGCATCTAGCTGAGGCTTCATGTCACACTATCCACTGGAGTTTAGATAATGAGCAGAAAAGAAGTAAAATGTGGAAACTAACTATAAACATATAGGAGAGCAAGCAGAAGGAAGTGTAAGTTGTGTATAGGAAGAGTAGAGTATAGGGTAGCAGTGGAAGGAAGAAACAAGACAGAGGCCTGTGGATTAAAAGATAAAATTTAAAAAGTGGAAATTTTAAGCTTCCTGTTTTGTAATGATTAGTTGGATAAATTATCTGAATTGTCCAAGTGAGATCAGAAAACGTCCCTGATCTCACATTGGGCCTCATGGATGTCATGAAAGGTGGCAGACACTCTTGTCCAAGATAATCTAGTAATTTATCTATTTATTTACTCACTGTGGCATGTTGGGATCAGACCTAGGATGTTGCTAGACAAGCACTGTACCACTGAAATGCATATGCAACTACCTAGGACCTTACGCTGTGACCAAAGGAAACAAAAGTAACATAGTGAAGCCGATGCCAAACATGCAGATTTCAGGAAGCGCCAAAGCTCACCATCTCATTTACATTTACATACAGCCACTTGAACAAACAACGCACAGACAGGGCTATTTTTTGTTTCAATACATCTTGCTGTTAGTAGCATGGACCAGGGAAATGACACTAATAACAGCTGGATCCAAACAAACAGTGCTAAAGAATCCATATGTAGTCCTGCATTTTTAATAACAGGCACAGATAAAAGCAAATCCAGACTACAAAATTTCTGTGCCTCTCAAACTAGTTATATTCTCATAGTATCTAGAAATTTTAAAGACCAATGACTTAAGAATGGAAGAGATACTAATGGCCAAGTATTTGATACCTCATTTTAACACTCCTAACATTTCTTACCTGTTGGTGTGTGTGTGTGCACGTGTGTGTCATGGGCCATGGTGTGTATGTGAGGTCAGAGGACACATGTAGGAGTGAGATCTCCCTTCCCACCAAGTGGGTTCTGTACACCGGGCATCAGGCTTGGCCACAAGCACCTTTGCCCCACTAAGACATCTCACTGGCCCCCAGTTCTTCCATTTTAAAGACCAGACTCAGACCCAACAAAGTTAGATAGTTACCCAAGGTCAAACAAGTATTTTATGAAACTGCACTAATTTTAAACCCATAAAATTATTTACATTTCTGAAAATATTCATCATTAATACTTTGTTCACACAAGAATTTCTAATTTTTCCAGTTCTTTGTCACATGCAAAGACAATTCTTTAAATAAAATAGTTAACACGTTGTAGGAAAGATACTCAAAAATATCTTTGGTACAGAGCAGGACAATTTGAAAAAAGCCTAAGAATCTGAAAGTGGTTCTATAACCCAGGATAAAACTGTTGCCAGTTAATATTCCTCATCTTTGCAGATGATGGGTTTTCAACTAAATGAACTGGTCACCTTAGTAATATCACACTCCCTCGCAAGTCAAAAGCGACAGCAATTTACCTTTGTCACGATGTTCAGATGGTGCCTGCTGAACTTTTCCACAGATTCCATGCTGATCCCACTGTCCCAATATTGGCAATCCTTGGATGCTTAAATATTCTGATCTTTATGAAGATAAAATGATAAAAAGGAAGTGTAATAAACTTGGCCTTAGAAACTACTTATTCATATAAATTAAAAAAAAAAAACATGGCTTCTTCGCTTGACAGTTCTGTGATAACTGTAATGAATGTGGGCAACAAAGGGTGAAAACTAATGTTTGACGGAAGAGACCAGCATTCAGTCATCTACATTCCTCAGTAGACACCTGCCATCATGACAGTCTGTAAAATCTAAGGTCAGTTAGATAACAGAAGTTGAGATCTCTAGCAGTAGTGCTGGGGTCTAGACTTCTTAGTGGACAGCTCTCGTTCTGTAACGGTAGGGTAAATAAACAGCTGTCACCCTGACGGATAGAATTCTATCCGACTCCTCCCTGAGAGGCACTAAGGGGTGATGCTGGCTGGGGGAAGGACCAGCAGTGTCTTCAGTGAGGGCCCCTGAGGAGCTGCCTCTGCGCCAGCAAACAACGTCCCCCCATGTTATTGCAGAGCCCGCACTAACAGAGCGATTAACTAACACAGAAAGACCGAGCAGGAGGACCCTGGGAAGAAAAGTTTCAGTGGGGGAAGGAACATGGATGAAAGAGGGGAGTAGGGAGTAAGTATCCTGAAGTTTATTATATGTAAGCATTAAACTGTCAAAGAATAAAAAATAAGCTTAAAGATTCAGGAAAGATATAGTAAACTGAATAGGAAATTATGCATGCAATAGTCTCTTCTTTGCATCATGATATAAGAAAAGGACAATGAGTTATCATCTGAGGTCTACTGCTTATTAACTGGGAATACAGGGTCTAGTTTTATATTAAAAAAATTAAGTAAACATCATGTATTGAGGTGTACATTACAATCTCAGCACTGAGAAATTACTACAATAGATTATGAGTGTGAGACACTCTAGAGTGTATAATGAATTCAAGGCCAGCCTGGGCTACATACCAAGATACTATCTCAAAACACCAACCAGTAAATAAATAACATAAAATAGCATAAGATAAAATTATTTCATGAGCAAGATGATTATGAAAGTCAAAAGCTTTATTGCATAAGAAAAATTTCAAATCATAAAGTGTTTCTCAAGGTGCTATGAGTACGGAGTGAGCACCTGCAGGGAAAGATTAGATTTGCACATCACCATGGCTTTCCTTGTAAAGCACAGGACCTCCTGTCTCTTAAGAGGAGAACCAGGGGATAACATAATGGATGGGTAGTTTCCTAGGAAAGAGGAGATCAAAGAATGTTAACATATGGTATACTGAAACCCTGTGACAGTGTTGCTATGTTATGAAACTAAGTGGTTACAGTAACTTTCCAGAGTACTCAGTGACTTACTCCCCCTGAAAAAGTGGCTTTCTGGAGGAGCAACATTTAAATGAAAACTTTACCTGAGGTGTTAACATTGCATTTGTACCTTGCTATACTGGAATGGGAAGGCCTTGGAGTAGAACCAATCTCCTTAGGGTCCACGTTTTGAAAATAAGATTTGTTCATCTGTAACTGTTAATAAAAAGAATGTCATTCCAAGTTCAACTATCACTTTCACAAATAAACCAAATAACAAAATTACTGCTGATAAAGTCCAGAAATCAATGAATTAGGAATGTCTAGGATTAATTCTCAATTCAAATAGTCTTCTCAGGCCCTAATTAAATATAGAGAGTTTTCAGAAATGTTTTGTTTAACTTATCCTTCTCTTTTCACTCTAAAGTGGTATGTTTTCAGAAAAAGATCTTCTGACTTCCATGGCTTAAAATATCATTTTTCTTTGAATGCCTCTCTATTTTAGCTTCCTTTCTCTTCTGATTTTCAGCTGTAGCTAACTGCCTCTGGGACATCTTTATGTGGATATCTTGTTTTTTGTGGTGGTAGAATTGGAAAGTTGAACCCAGTATTCAAATGGCATGCCCCCTTAGGCTCATGTATTTGAACACCTGGTTCCCAGCTGGTGGCACTGTGGAAGGCTTACAGAGTATATCCCTGCTGGAGGAAGTAGGCTGCTGGAGATAAGCTTTGAGAGTTTAAAGAATCCTGCCACTTCAAGCTGCTCTCTCTGCTCCATATTTGCAGTTCAAAATGCAAGTCCTTAGCTTCTGCTCCAGCTGCCTGCTGCCAGCTGCCATGTATAATGGGACTAGTGGATTCTTTGTAAACTCAGTGATGTTACGTAAATATGTTTTTGTTTTAATCCCAAGTGTGGGATTTTAGTTGGGCTAGTTTGTCCACACCTGGTAACTGTCTCCTGTGAGGTGTGGCTTTTGCCAACAGGTAATGGCACAAAGAAGGGCATGGTCTAGGACCCTGAGGAGAGCCAGAGAACTCAAAGGCACGGTGTGCAGTGTTGCTGTGTGGCGTGGAGCAGTTTGGAGAGAGAGAGACCAGAGACCGACAGGGAGGCGGTTTAGAGCAGACAGCCAGAGAGCAACAGTTTGGGGCGAACTGGTGTGAAGAAGAAGCCCTTGACCCTAAACACCCAGGAGAAGGAAAGGGGCCCTCTCTCCCCACTAACCTTGGCTTTCATATGTACGGATGGAAGGATGGAAGGGAGGTTGAGGCTTAAACACTCCAAATAAAATAGTTTTTTTTTTTTTAAAAAATGACCACTACAGCCACACCTTTTGCCATGTTAAACTCACCATAAGCTCAAATACACTCTTCTGTTAAGTTGCCTTGGTCATGGCAAGAACAAATAATAGACATAGAAGAACAAATAATGGACAAACTTAGGCAAGCACTAACCACTGAGCACTACTGTTCCCAGCCCTAAGTCCAGTATTTATCCCTGCCCTAGAGAGGCCCAGCCTGTCTCCCAGCTGATGAGGCCGGGAAGTTGGGCATTGATGTTGACTCCTTCCACCTCCTCCTCACAGCCAGTGAGAACCTCTGGAAACCGCTCTAAGCGCAGTCACTTGTCTCCACTGCCTGCTACCACTACCCTAGATTACCATCAGTTTACTTCAGTCCTTGCAAAACAACCTACTGAGTTTCCATGTTCCTATTTTTAAGCTCCTCTTTCTTTTCATTGTAGCCAGAATGTGCTTTATAAAATCCAACTCTGATCATGTGAATGATTAAAGCACTTCAATATTTCTAAATAGTTTTTCGACAAAATATAAATCTCTAAAATAACAAAATAGTTTGCATGATCTAGTTCCTATCCACCTCTCCAGCCTTATTGCTAACTACTTAAAAATGATTTCCAGACATTCAGCTACTTGGACAATCTCTCTGGCACCACAAAATACTCCAGACCTTTAAAATGGAATCCATCAGTCTCTGCCAGTTTGCTCATTCGTATTCTTTACTCAACTATAAATTCAATGAGGACTGAGACTAAATCTGTCTTACTTATCAATATATTTTGGTATACTGACATATCCTTAATTCTTATAAAGATGGAAAGAAATAACAATATGGAAAAAAAGCAGGAATGAAGGAAGGGAAAGAGAAAAGAAGGGAGGGAAGGAAAACATAAACCATCAAAAATTTTTATTATTTTTTGAGACAGGGTATCTCTGTGTAGCCCTGGCTGTCCTAGGACTTGCTTTGTAGACCAGGCTGGCCTCAAGGTCAGAGATCCGCCCGCCTCTGCCTTCTGAGGAGTGCTGGGATTAAAGGCGTGTGCCACCACGCCTGGCCTACAAAATTAATTTCTCAGAATCGGAGCTCACTAAATCTCCTGACTCTATTTCCCAATACTCCCTTTGTTTCCCCTCACTACACACTTTCACTGTATAAAAGCCCTACCTAAGGACTTCTCTAGGACATGAAGGCACGGTCTTAAGGAAAGGCCACTTGGGACTATCCTATCAAGCAACAGACACTCATTTCTTCGTCACTGGGAAGGAAGGTTCTTGCTCACTCACATACTTAGGGGCAATAATTCAAACTAACTTCAGAATTTCCAGCCCATCAGAATTTCTAGCTCAAAGCCAAGACAGGGCAAGATTATTTAGTTCTACTTGTTGCTGAATTAAGTCAAGCTCGGACTTCTCTCTGCTTAAATAGTTACCAGACTAAGGGAGAGAGGCTGGAGAGTTATGCTCCAAAAATAGATTTCTAGATTGATGATAAACAATGATCACACTCCTAGCCAAGCCCGTAAATAATTTTAAAGAACACAGCAGACATCCACTTTCCTTAGTGGTGCACAAGGCAGGTGGCATTTGCATTCAGCTAATTGCAGAACAAAAGCTAAACACTACTAAAACTAACCTTGAGTCGTTTAACTGGAGGAAGAGAAGAAATGGCATTTCTGCTTTTTAAGTCAGACAAATATGAAGACATTGCCGACTCTTTAACTTCTGGCTTTTGTGCAACTCCAGTTTTACCTATTAAAGAAAATTGTAGTTTCTTTTCTTGTTGCTTTTTTTTAAATAATTTATTTTAATTTTATTTCATGTGCATTAGGGTGAAGGTGTTAGATCCTTTGGAACTAGAGCTGCCATTGGGTGCTGGGAACTGAACTCAGGTCCTTTTAGGAAGAGGAGATGGTGCTCTTAACCACTGAGCCATCTCTCCAGCCCTGCTTTTGTTTTTTTAAGGCAGGATCTTGTTATGCAGTTCAATTTGACCTTCACCTCACCATCTTCCTGCCTCAGGCTCCCAAGTACAGATGATAGATTTGACCAGTGAAATCTTAGATTTTTTGAAGTATTTAAAAGAAAAAAAAATCCTAAATGTCTTTGAAACGTCAAATCTAATATTTACTTTTTTCATGTTGTTGTTCTCTCCCACAAAGGCAAACTATCTGGGGAGTTTTAAGTTGAATGATATAAACACCATATGCAGAAAATTAGCATATCATTATTATCCACTAAGGACTTTTAAAAATTCATTTTATCCTTAATTATGTGTATGTGTGTGCCTGTGAGCACATGTACATGCTCGTGTGCATGTGTGAACATGAGCGCAGGTGCCCTCGGAGGCGGAACTGAAGCTGTGGTTGACTGTGGGTGCTGGGAACTGAAACTGGGCCCTCTACAAGATCGGTACATAGCACTGGGAAGTTCTCCAGCCGTGGTCAGCAAAGGCGTTTCAGGTAGAGCCAATCTCAACAGAACTTACAGCACTCATGTCCACATGCATGCTTATTTTTACAATGATGGTTGCATTCTCGGTTCCCAGCTTTTTTCCCGGTAGCCACTCCTAAATTAATGGGATAACAAATTAATATAATGTGATAACAATTAAAACAAAGTACATTTGTCATTACATCTACTATTATAAATCTATTACAGTGACTTTCCATCCACTCTTTTCTCCCTAGGTAGTAACAAGAATATGACTTTCACACTTCCTCAAATACTACCCTAAACTGTTACAAAGGTATTTCTTGTAAGTCTCTCCCACTCTTAGCCCATCCCAGCTCTTCATACAGGACATCCAGCCACCTAAACACTGTTTTCAACTTCTCTAATATAAGCTGAAGCAAATATAGAGGAATATCAACAACAAATTTGGTCTTCACGGAAGTAAGAATGAAGATAGGGATTTAAAACGCTATTCTGTCCTTAAGGCTGAGTACTTGGAATCAGCAAATCTCACAGCATTTGATGACAACCTGGCTGGTTAGTAGACAGGACCATACAGACTTGGTGAATTGAAAAAATGCTCTTAGGCACATAAAATTTGCCACAAAGATTCGAAGGAAAGATACTTCCAGCACGGTGTCCCCAAGCTCTAACAAATGGATCCACACTTTTAATTAACCATGTAATATACAATCTACCTATGTGTGGGTTTTTCCTGTAGTACTAGGGACTGAGCATAGGGCACTGTGCTTGCTAAGTGAGCACTCTGTCATGGGGCAGTGTGTTTCCCAAGCTGGCTCTTCCTACATTTTGTTTTGAAAGAACATTTAAGTCCCCTGTGCTGGCCTCAAATTTATAAGCCTCCTGCCTCAGTTCCCCAAGCAAAACTTCCACTAGGCCTGCCACATTTATTATGTCTTGAGTACATTTTTCTTGATATAGTTCTGACTAGTAATATTGAAGAAGGAGAATATTTTAATTGTCCTTACAGGATAGTCAGGTTCTGGACAGGAAAGGAACAAGGGAAGATATTCCAGACAGAGGTCACTGTAGCCAAAGAAAGCAAACCACAGACTGTGGGAACTGCCGCCTGCCTGCTTTGGCTGGAACACAAATTTTAAGTGACCTGGAAATGCTGAACAGCTCTGAAAACCTTTGCAAGCTTCCTTGGCCATTTTATTTTCAGTGTCACTATTCAATCTTTCTCAAGTCATGGCACAGCTAGATACTTATACTACATCTGTAGCAGCCTAGAGTAAATGGATCAGGCTTCTCAAGACAAAGGCAGGTGTCTGGTCTCTTTGAGGACTGAGATGGCCAGTACGGTAGGTACTTTATGGTTTGGATATAAAATGTCCTCCCAAAGGCTCAGGTGTTGGTCCCTAATTGGGGGGTACAATCACTGCAACATGACTGACATATGCAGGCCTTGCCCTACTCCTCGGGCTAATCCACCCATGGTTTTAAAATCTGACGCCATCATGGGGGGTTTGAGGCAGTGGAGTCTAGCTCCACAACCTTGATGGAGGAATGGTTTTGAAGGGCCTATCTTGTCCCTGGCTTCTACATGTTTCTTTCTGTTGTAGACAAAGTGAAGTAAGCTCCCTTGCCCTGACCCCATGGTGTGCTACCCTGTACAGGCCCAGAATCACTGCAGCCAGCTGGCATGGGCTAAAACACTGAGCTGAAATTGTTGCAGTGTCATGGTAACAACACGTGTCTAATAGTATGTTAGTGACTAGTCTCCTAGCTCTGACCAAACATCTGGCTCCTGGAGAGACTGAGTGCTCGGTGGTTAAGGGCTACACTGCCTTTCGGAGTGCCCAAGCTCAGATCATAGACACCACACTGAGTGGCTTATAACTACCTGCTATTCTCGCTCCAAGGAGACTCAATGCCCCTGTGCCCTGTAGGCACCTGTATTCACGCACACATAGCCACACACAAACACCTACACTTGTCTGAAACCAGAAGTGTGTTTCCTAGGTGACTGTAAGTCCAGTCAAGTTCACAAGGAGGAATATCTATCACACAAATGCTGACAAAGTACTGTTATTAGCAACAATAATAAATCCCTGGCATCTGAAAGCAGACAGTTACCTATAATGCTCTCAACTGAACATGACTCGGAAAATACAAACACTCAGAAACAGCCATTCTATGACCACAGTGGAAAACTGTGATTATTTTTGAAACTAGAGATAAGAATGCTCAAAATGTACAAAAATAATGGAACATCCCCATTTTCTGGCTAATACAGATGTCTACTAACTTTAAAAATCTACTTTCAAAATAAAGTGTTAAAGCCAGGTGCGGTGGCACATGCCTTTAATCCCAACACTGGACAGGAGGATCTCTGTGAGTTCAAGGCCAGCCTGTTCTACATGTCCTGTTCTACAGGACAGCTATGGCTACACAAAGAAACCCTGTCTCGGAAACACAAAAATAAGATTTAAAAACTACTTTGTGTGTGTGTGTGTGTGTGTGTGTGTGTGTGCGCGCGCGCACGCGCACGCGCGTGCGCCAGAGGACAACTTGCTGAGTTGTTTCTCTCCTACCATGTGGATCCCAGAGATCAAACTCAGCTCCTCAGGCTTGGCGGCAGCCCTCTTACCCACTGAGCTCTTTCTCCTGAGCCTTTTATGACTTCCCAAGTCATAAGGCTGCAATTATGCCTTATTAGTAGATTTTCTTTTATATTTCCTAACAGGAAGGGTTCTTTTCTGGTGGGCACATCTATACCTCATGGGAGGTCTAGAATTTTTTTTTCTTGATATTTTTTTCTCTTTTTAAAATACTTATTAGTCAGATTCAAGGTTCTGTCTCTTTGTCTGTTTTCTTGGTTTCTGCTTTGCTTTCATTTAGATTGTACTTTGTCTCCAGTGTGTTCGTTCATCCAGTCATAGATCTGCCTTCTCTGTGCCGATTTTGTTCTTTTCATTTACGGTCTACTTTTTTTTTTGGTTTGGATCACATTTTTATTATTTGTTAGTTGCACAACCTTGAGAAAGTCAGGAAGCCTTTTTAAACTTTAGGGTTCTTATCAGAAGTGAAGGTTTCATATCAACATTTAGGGTTACTACTAGAACCCTAATCTAGATAGCCAATTTATGACCGAGCACACAGTAGTTAATTTTATAGTCACAATTTGATGCTTAATTTCTAGGAAGTGGCCATTAAGTTTCTTACGTTATGGGATTATCTCACTCTCTTATTCACTTTGTTTACTTTGGGGTGTTTACATGTTCCACATCTTCCTCCTGTGCACCCACTGTGCATGGTGAGAAACCCAGCTCCTAGCAGAAGAAGAGTACGTGCTCAAACCATGGGCTTGATCCGTAGAAAACTGGGCGATCCTGGGCTGTGTAGTCAGTGGCCAGAGCCTTGTCTCTCAAGATTCTGCCTCCTGAATTAGGTTAGCTGTGGATTCTCCCCCAGAGGGCCCCTTTCATTCACCTAAAGAAACACCTTGTCGAGATGAGACAGAAGGAGGAAATGCCTTGTAAATTGTTTTGTCAAGAGCCTCTCACCCATTCCAAGCCTTCTAAATGCTGCCAGTTGAAACCTGCCTCAGGACGCACCAGAAAGTGATGCCCTGTACTCCCTCAGCAGGAGTGAACAGAATTCTGGGGGCTTCCCAGCATTCCAAGGCAGGTTTCCAAGGTCTGGCCGAGAGTGAAAAGTGTATGCTCTGTCTATGATAAAGTATATTGTTTAGATATGGTAAGGCCTAGTGAGCATGGAATCATTTGTTGAAGTTCCTTTGCTGTGTTTTAGTTTGAAAGGCCTCTCTAGATGTTAGAGGCATTGAAGTCTCTGACTATTATTGTGTCAGGACCTGTGACCTTTGATGCTTTACTGTTTATTTCACAAAATTGTGGGCCCAGGATTCGGTATGTAAATATTTACAATGCTTATATCCTCTTGATGACTGGCCCCCTTTAGTAAAATGTGGCTAATGTTCTCTGAGTGGTTTTGACTTGAACTCTACTTACCAGTACAGGAATCTCTATGCCAGCCTGTTTGTGGCTTCTATTTGTTTGGTAAACAATAGACTCTACATTTTTGGTTGTCTTTTCAGTTATGTGAGTTTCTTGGGAGAACAAGGTAACTAGGTCTTGTTTTTTTAATCGAGTTAGTCCTTGTGATGGGTTGGTTACCAACCTGACATTGTGGGGAAGAGAAAATCTCACTTGAGGAATTGTCTCTGAGTGGGCTGTGGGCGTGTCAGTGGGGACATTTTCTTGATTGCCTTTTCACGGACAAGTAAAGGGCATTTTCATTCAAAGTGCTGATGGTGGCTTCTGCTTCGTGTTGTTTTGTTTTTGATTGTTTCATTTCTACATTAAAAAAAAAGCATTTGCTAGTACTAATGATTCTGTTGGTTGCTGTTCTGGTTGGCTGGCTTATTGGTAATTCTTTTCTTTCCCTCCTGGGAGTATCAGATGCTTGCTGGCTTGCTGTACTGAACATGTAATCATGCTGCTTCCCAGTTCCCTGGGGCTCGTCTGTGTCCACCTGATGTGTGTTCTTTCCTGTGTTATGGTAGGTGAAACTGTCTTTCTTATTCCTCGGTATATACTATTCTTCTAAGATTTTTTTTCTGTATTTCTGGTTTAGTCAGCATAAATTGCCTTAGCTTGTGTTTGTTTGGAAATATTCCTATTCCTCATCAATTTTCATAGAATACTTTCCTCCTGAGTATAACAATCTAGGTAGTTGATATTTACTTTCAGGACTTTAAGTTTGCTCATGACAAATCTAAATGTTATTCTGATGTGCTTGTCTGCTTTCCCCCTTACAGCTTTTCTTTTAGTATTATTGTTGGTTTTTTTTTGTTGTTTTTTTTTTTACATCCTGACTATGATAAATCATAAGAAGGTTCTTTTCTGGTTAAATATATTTGGGGTTCCAAGTGCTTCCTTTGTTCAAATGTCTATTTCTTTTTGTAGTTTAAAATTCTCAGCTATAATTTCATTAATAGATTGTCTAAATTTTGACATTACTTCTTCTGTAGATTCTTAGATTTGGTCTCCTGAATGTATCCCATGCTTCTTGGAAGTTTTGCTCATGTTTGTTAATTTCCCCCACTCTTTGTTCTCCATCCCTGAAGTTTGTTCAGATGGATTCTGCTGGGTTTTTGTTTGTCTGGTTGTAGTTTTTTCATTTTTTTGTTTTTTATTTCTAGAATTTTTTTAAAAGTATCTCAATTTCCTTGCTGATGTTTCCTCCTTATTTTAAATTTTTCCTCCATGTTATTGGTTCTTTCATCTACTTTGGTAACTTTGTTGTCTAGGTGTTAAACTGATCTTCACATTCTTGACAAGGTCTTGAATTAAATTATCTGTTTATCTCAGTCCTTTAGTCACTGGCTCTTAGCTCTTCATCTCTCCTTTCTGGTACTGAGCCGCCACCGGCTTGTAGGGCCGCTATAAGAAAATGCTATCTCATATTCTAAAGTCTCATATTCTAAAGTCTCTTTGTTGTGCTCTGCATGTCTTCTGGAGCTTATGCATCCTCTTGTGTGCAGCCCCTTCCTGTCTATTTTTAGTGTGACTCTTTCTGGTTGGGTTGTCCTCACTTGCATTTACGCTAGTGAACACCTGACTGCAGTAACAGTCCCACTGTTAGCTTAGTCCATTAGGACATGGCAACAAGCTCCACCACAGACTTCCTGCCATTCACACGGACCCTCTCTGTTGTGGCACTGTGAGAGACTCTTGAAATGACTAGAGACAAGCCAAAAGGATTCAGAAGCCAGTCTGGTACACCCAGTACTGTCAAGATGTAGATAAGGACATACCTTACATGGGTTATGAGATAGGAATTTGAACAGCAATTCAGTAATGGATGGCCTTAATTTTTGTGTGTAAAGTATAGCTTTAAAAGTCTTTACCACTTACAAACTTACAATTGTGTTTCAGAACATAAAAGGAGAAAACTGAAACATGGTTTTGGGTACATAGTAAAAGCTCTGAGTTGATTCTTTAAGGCAGCTAGCCAGTCCCTAGGAGTTCACTACACATTTCTGTCACTGACGTCAGTGTGTGCTTACAGTTACTCGTAACAAAAGCTAAATTCAGTTTCACTCTGGTCTGTCTTAAAAGTCCGTGGCCCCTGTGGCATTCCCATCCTCTCCAGGTCCTACTAACTCCCCCTTCTTTCACATGATTCCCTGCACTCAAATATATCTGGGCACAGGGGTCTTTTCTGAGACTGATTCTCCAACCAAGGACCATGCACAGATTTAACCTAGAAAACCTGCTCAGACATAGCCCATGGCAGCTCAGCATCCAAGTGGGTTTCCCTAGTAAGAGGAACAGAGACTGTCTCTGACATGAACTCAGTGGCTGGTTCTTTGATCACCTCCCCCTGAAGGGGGAACAGCCTTACCAGGCCTCAGAGGAAGACAGTGCAGCCACTCCTGATGAGACCTGATAGGCTAGGGTCAGATGGAAGGGGAGGAGGACCTCCCCTACAAGTGGACTGGGGAAGGGGCATGGGAGAAGATGAG
Organism: Meriones unguiculatus; assembly: GCF_030254825.1. NCBI lineage: Eukaryota > Metazoa > Chordata > Mammalia > Rodentia > Muridae > Meriones > Meriones unguiculatus. Next base: position 177,606,859 of record NC_083351.1, read on the forward strand.
GGAGGGAAGGTGGGATTGGGAGGGGTCAGGGAGGTGGCTACAGCTGGGATACAAAATAAATAACCTGTAATTAATATAAAAAAATAAAAATTATTAAAAAAAAGTCTGTGGATTCCCTCACATCACTGCTTTCCTCTAGACAATAGGCCTAAAAATGAAGTATGTATGAAAAGGGATAATGCATATAAAAACTACTCAAGTAATTTGTTGCTCACCTATCATCCTAGAATATGAATCATATTTTTCAAATAGAATTCCCACTATATATTATTAGTGTAATGTGTTATCATTATCTGAAACCTAAATATGGCACTCCCAATACAGACAGTCTGAGCTAAGTCACCCTGTAGTAACACCCCTGCCTGGTCATGTTGCTGTGTTAATAGAAAACAAACAGTCGTATTATTTACCTTCACCAGATCTTGCTGCAGTAGCTCTAGCCGAGTATTTAGGACGAGAAACTCCTGTTTCTAATTTTCTTTGCATATCTGTTTGACTTACAAGCTTCCTGGGTCCTAAATAAAAGACTGTAAATTTCTGCTGAATATCGAGACCAACTGGAAAGAGAAAAAGAGGTATGCAAATGCTTATTAAATCACATTAAGTCTTAACACGAGGCTTTTTATTTCTTTTTATAGCTCTAGAGCTAAGAAGTACAGAAAATGAAAGTATTTTTAAAAGGTTAAAATATGACAAAAATGTATGCATCTAGCTTAATAAAAATTTTTAAATACTATAACTGAAATTTATCTTAGAAAACAAAGACAAGTAAATGACAATTTAATTATGTTATCTAAATATATGACATTTCCCTCAACATTTATTTAAAGTGAGTATTTTTCTGTATCGGCTAGCATAAAAGAAGTAATTTTAGATGCAGTCACGTTTTATATTGCTATGACTGACTTACCGTAATCAGAACTAATTAGGTTTAAGCTGAGATCTTCACATATAAGAGCTCTCCTCACATCAATTTTCTTAGTCCAATTTCCGCTTTTTAACAAAAAAGAATCCCTAAAAAGCAGTAATGTATGATTTAATGTGAGCCAAGCACTGAAGGAACTAACACATTGATTTCAAGGACTAGTTCTTCTCAAACTAGTCATCAAGAGTAGTAAAAAAAACCACTGAAAACTACTTCACTCCAAGGAGGAAGAACAAGGTGTCAGTGGACATTTTTTGTTTGTTTCCTCGTACTCACCAAGTAAGTGAGAATGACCTGGACTACTGAGCCTCCACCTCCACCTCCCACGTGCTAGTATTATCAGCGTATTCTACCACACATAACGATGGAGCCACCTTGACCAAAATTATTTCAGCAACAGTTGATCCCAAGTTGCACAGACTCATTTGAGACCAAAGAGAAATATATAGTTGTTGTCAATAAGACATATTGCTTCTGAATCAATACCACTTAAATGTGCTTGTGCACAAGTTATAATTGTTTGTAAGAAACAACTTCAACAATCTTTTAAACTGAATTTTAAATAGTTTGTATTTAACATTGACACAGACAAGGAAAACATTTTATTACTGAACTGAATTCCTTCTCCTAGTCCCCAGGAATAAAGACTTATACAATGGCGTGTTCTAAGTGTGCTAGGGCTAGTGGTAGGTGAGCAGTTACTGTGAAGAGAACATCCTGTTGCTGCAGCTCCTGCAGAAATGGAGATTCTGTTTGAGAGTCTCTGCCATTCCTAAACTTAGTCCTGTAGTGACAGTGAGAGCAAGCTCTGGTGAGAACACTAGGATCCGTCTAGAACGTGTTATCAACTGGCTACAGGTCGTGGCAAATGTGACCTAAACCTCTATCTGTCTCAATTTTCCCCCTACAAAAGTGAATTATGATGGGCCCATCTCATACAAATATGAAGTACTTCATTATTTGGAGCCACCAAGTACTAGAGAAGAACTAGCACCCACTGCCACGGCTACCCTTAGTTTACTATGACATTCTGATGGGAGATAGTAGCTAGAAAACGCGGAAGTGAAAACTTTAAGTTGGCATACTAGAGAAGAGGGCATGTGGAAGAGTCCTTTCTATGTGGCCAGCCTGACTGTGTTCTGAAGGAGAGTAATGCTATAACGCCATACCGGGGGGGCACAAGTAGCTGCTTATGTGTTATATTCTGCATTGACAACTGTATTCAAAGCCACAGATGAAGAAAAAGCAGCAAAATCAGAAAGGCCCCAGAGCATGTATTCTCTTGTTACAAATCCCTCCATGGTGACAGACTTTATAATTTCTTCATCTAATTCTAAATAGAATAACCTAAAGCAGCACACCCAAAGTTAGTATTATTCTCAAATAGACAAGTGAAAAACTTGCCCCATTTGTTGTAGTAAATAAAAAAAAATGGTGTTGAGGTGTATGTTTATTATTAGCCCTATGATTATCACGGTGGTATCATTTGACCCACTATCACAAATAAGACACAGACACTGTTAGATTAATATTTGGCTTATTTACCTTGGGCTGGGCAGATATTTCTACCTATGCTGTCTCAATAACCTCACCATTCACCTGCCAAGCCCCATCAATGCCATCTGCCTTAACCATCCCCATTTGGGCTGCCTTCCACCCACAATTTTATAAATAGTTGCTTATGTTTTCATCTGGGTCTTTTCTCCATCCACGCCATCCTCAGAGCCCTTCCTCCTGGCCCACATGGTTCCTTCTCCACCTAACCCATCGTGGCATCCTCCTTCCTCCTTTCTTCCCATCCATTTCCCGTGATTCTCTTTAACTCAAAAGCCTGGGACCTTTAGCCATTCCTATCCCATTCTGCCCTGCCCAGGTATAGGCTGTTTAATCAACCAGTCAGGTATGTCTTAGGCAGGTTTACACCGCCAAGGATAGTTCTATTCAGGAAGTAACCAGATCTTGAGGGCCAGCATCAGAACAACCCTCAACACCCATTGCCAGAGAATTGTAATTTAATTATGTGATGATCTATACACTGTATCTTATAGTAAAAATTGAATGTACAATAAATTTAGAAATAAAATCAAGTAGCTATCTCATAATTACTCACATAATTTTGTGCTTCAAAACGACTTGATTATCTGCATCACCTATGACTAAGGTAACATAGTGAGAGTCTGGTGCTGTTCTTTTAGTTTGCAGCTCTTTAAAGTTTCTTAATATAACGGTCACTAGTATTTCTGCCATGATATCACTGTATCTTGCAATCTTAAAAAAAAAAAAGAATAAGTATTAAATGCTTTAAAGTAATCTTACTATTCATACTCAGCTTCAATTGTAGTCATGGAAAGCTTTGCTTAAAAAAAAACAGTCAAAATATTTAAGAAAGCAAATATTTACCTGCTCCACTTCAAGCTCATATTTTGGTAGATACATCACAGCTTCTTTTATCTGGGTTCCAAAAGGCGGGTGCCTACTTAAAATCTAAACATATTTATATCATTATACTCTTAGCACAAACATTTAAAACTCTTGTTGAAATATTTTTAGACGTCACAAATTTAATAAGGTTTTATACCCCAAACCTCTGTAATTGAAATACTGAAGGCGATGACGAAGAAATATTTTTGTGTGTGGTATATATGGCCACATATGTATGTATGTTTGTAAGTGTCTGTGCATGTGTGAGGAGACCAGAGATCAACACTGGGTGTCTTCCTCAGTTGCTAACAACCTTGTTTTTAGGAGCCAGGGTCCTTGTTCCTTGCACTGGTGCCCACTGACTCCACCAGAACATAAGGCCAGAAAGCCTCAGGTCCTCCTCGTGTTTGACCTCCTGAGTGCTGGAGTTACACATGTGATTCTGGGTCTAGTTTTTTAAAATGGGTGCTGAGCTGTGAATCCTCAGGCTTGCGGAGTATGTAGTTTACTGACCAAGCCAGCTTCCATATCCAGACAGCTTCACTTGAAATGGAGTTTAAAGAGGAGCCAGTCATGTTGGGAACAAAGAAAACTACATACCAGTTCAAGTTCTCTTGCATTTGCTTCTTCTATTTTTTTAAAGGAAGTCAAACCTGCATTTACCATGGTATTTGACAATGATATGCCTGTGGGAAATTAATCAAAGAACAGCTTTTAAGCCATTAAAAAAAAATCTAAACATGCATTTAGCAACTACATTAATACAATTTCAGCTGAGGGTGTGGCTGGGTGGTAGAGCACTTACCTAGCATACGTGAGACCTAGGGTTGATCCCCAGGGCTGCAAACATTCGTTAATCAATCCCTTTAAAAAGAGTCAGCCAAATGTGTGACAATGGTGGGTCCTACGCTGTTGAGTGTGTCCTCCAAAGGACTGTGTGCTGAAGTTACTGTCCCTCATTGTGGCTGTGCTGAGCAGGTGGAAGACTTGGAAGGTAGGTTCCAATAGAAAGCAGTTAGGTCAGGGAATCTACCTTCCTAGGCAGATTGATGCTAATGTGCTGGAGCTGCCTGGGGGCTGCCCGAAGTGAGGGGTTGTTGCATAGAGAGCAACCAGGCATCTCCCCAGACTTTTGCTTCCTGTCTCTCCAAGTGCTCTCTTCCTAATGAACATCCCATCATTTTGGTGCCACCCACAAAAGACCAGTGAGAATCAGATGACCGCCATACCCTCAAACATCAAGAAAAGCAAGATAAATTTTTAACTTTAAAAGTTCCCAGCTTCCAATGTCTTGTTGTAGCAACATAAAACTGACTAAAAAATTAATTTTTAAAATTCAGACTTTTAATAGAATTTATATGTTTCATAAAAGAAACAAAATCTTTCAGGTCTACATAATGACTCAACCCTTAATTAAACCAAATGTAAAGTATGACATTCCTGTTGCCTTATTCAAATTTTCAACTCTTCTTGGGAAATTCTCATGCTTACTCTTAAGACACAGTCAGAGTGGTGAAAGGTGCTTCTGAGCCTGGGAACCTTAGTTTGATCCTTGGGACCCCCAGGGTAGAAGGAGAAAACCAACTCCACTGAGCTGCCCTCTGACCTGCACATATGTAGTATGAATGCTGGAAACACTCATATACACTCTTAAATAAACTAATGTAAGTTTTTAAAAAGACTGCCTCCCGTAGTTACAGCTCCTCAGGTTCATTTCTATACATGACAAACATCAACAGACAAATATATTCATACCTGAACTTTAAGCAAAGGTGACATGATGCAAGACAGGAATATTCATGAAGCTCTGAGCACGTCTGTCTTAAAAATGCAGCTCAATATTTCTGTACTTGCCTAGACAGTAATGACTTATGTCTCTCTAGCATTTAGAAAGAAGTGGCAACGCGTTTCTGTAGCTGAGTTCTCAACACTGTGTGACTTGCCCACATGGCTGCTTCCACCTAATGTCCTGTCCCTGCTCACTGAGTACTCTTCAGTCACAGTTGCTTTTGTTTTGTTTATTTAATTTTGTTCATTTTACTTTTGGACTACTTATTTGTTTATGTTTTCAGAAACCATAATTTAAAAATTCATACCTTCTTATGATAAATTTATGCAAATACTATTTAAAGGATTCTTTAAGAATTGTGTGATTCCAAGACATGACCCACTTACCTACAATATGCATCCCTGATGAAGATGTGACAGACATCTGGTCCCCTCTTCTTGGGAACCTCTCCTATTTACTATTGAATCACACTTCCTAATATGAACAACTCCTTAATATTCCTTTGTCCCCTCAAACCTTTTCCTGATTTTTAGGTTTTTTGTTTAAATCACTATTGAAGTCAATTTTTAATGTTTTGTGTTTCTCATGATTCTCAGGATGAACTTAGGTTTTTATCTCCTGTTGGGATTTTTTCAAGTCTGGTATTAGTACTGCTTCCTCTGTATGTTCAGTGTGGCTAAGTACTGTGTGAAAACAGATGCATGCTTCATGATTCTGGGAAAGGCGGACTGCAACTGATGCTCAGACGAACAGTACTCTAGAAAGGCAAGCATAGTGACCTGAGCAGAATAAAACTTATTAGATGTCATTTAACTAATCTCAAATCTTTCTGCAAGACACTGTTTTCTGTATGTGGTATGGAGAAGCTTGTTTTCTAGGCCTTTGGTGTGATGGGTAATCAACGTTAAGTTGACTAGATCACAATCACGTAGGAACAGCTGAGCAACATCCTAATGGTTGAGAGCAGAGCGCTGGCTGCTCTTTCAGAGGACTGGGTTCAACCCCCAGCACCCACTTGGCTGCTCACACCCGTCTGTTAACTCCAGTCCCAGAAGGGGCACTGCATTCCTGTGATACAGACACATATACAGACAATCAACACAAAACACACAAAATAATAACATAAAAGCAAAAGAAAACACCTAGTAAACACATCAATGGGTGTAATCCATGAGGACAGTTCCCGCCAGGCTTAACTGAAAAAGGAGGATGCTCTCTGAATGCAGGTGGAACCATCTATCACACAGGCCAGGGCGTGGGCTGAACAAAAAGGAGAAAAGCAGGCAGCCAGTCCCCAGTGTTCACCTTCCTGGTTTCTGATTACAGAAGCGATGTGAGCAGCCAGAGCCCAGGGCCGCCATGCCTTGCCCATGGCAACGATGCTTACCCATCGGACACGAGCCACGATGGCGTACTCCGTTCTTAAGTTGCTATTGTCAGTTACTTTGACACAGCAATGATGTAAGTAGTTGATACAGAGAAACTTTCCAATAGGAATTTCTTCTCTATTTTGATCTTACTTTCACCAGCTAATCCCACGATTATCCTAGCTCCCAGAACTTTCTGGCAAGCTCTGTTACCCCACTGACTCTGAATTTCACAGAAATTAAAAAGTAGGATGTGCAGATCACGGTGGCTCACACTTTTAATCCCAGCACTGTGAGTTTGAGGCCAGCATGGTATATGTAGGGAGGAACAAGCCAGCCAGATCCTCATAGTGAGACTTTGTTGAGAGGAGAAAGAAACAGAGAGAGAGATCAGCTGGAGATTTTTTCAAAAACTAACAAAGCTGTGGTGATGGGTCACATAATAATCTAATTACTAAAACTGTCAACATGAGAACAAGGTTCAAAATGCAAACTTTAAAATTAGTTTTTTCATGTCCTTCTGCTTTAGTTATTCAGCTGATCTATAACTGATTGTTCTGCACTCATTTGTTTGTGTGTGTGTGTATCTGTGTGTGGAGAACACTTGTGGAGGTCAGAGGCACAGGCTCCCTGCACTACATGGTCAGAAGGACTGAACTCAGGTCCTCAGGCTTGGCAGCAAGCACCTTCACCCACAGAGCCATCTCACCAGCTCTCATGGGAATCGTTTACGCAAGAGCAAATAAACCTTTGGTTTTCAATTATAAGCACAGTACCTTAAAAAGGCCTATTTTCTTCAAAAGTCTACAATCATCATAGAATACTATTAACAGTAAAATATGAAAGAAGTTTCAGGCAATGACAAACAGCCTGTACCTACCAATTTTATCCAGCTGCTTAGACACATGTCGAGAGTTTTCCCACAGTTTACACTTGAAACATTTCGCTAAAACCACACTGTTTAAAAGCACAGCAAACTTCTTTTCCTGAAGAGCCACAAAATCTGACAACCCTAAAAAAGTTTTCAATATTAATATTAAATATTAAATATTAATTTACTGGAAAATGTTGAAAATCTATTAATGATTTAACATACATCTTGCAATTCTTGAGCCGTTTCTGAAAATCTTCGCGGTATCTTGTGTCAAAGTAAAATCTTGTATAGGAATGCACCCGAGCTGAGCCTGAATAAGACTGGGGAAAACATATTCATTATTTCCTTTTTAAGATTACAGGCACACAGGAGTTGGCATGACTGACTAAAATATCTTTTAGGGTTCCTCTCTGTCTTGGTTTGTACAGCACTGGGAGATTCTATTGGTTTCATTATCATTGCAGGTCACTTTTGACTTCCCTTTCCCAAATGCAAAATATTTAGTTCTTGTTATCTCCTTATACTTTTTTATCGTCAGTTTCTTTTTGTCTTAAAAATCTCAAAATCTTTAGCAAAGATCCAGTGAAATACCGGATGGAGTGCTTTTAAATGTTGTACGAAGGTCCCTGGGAAGGCATCTAGGGACACACAAATGTGAGATATGTGTGAAATTACTGGAGAAAACTACTTTAAAAGTAACATTTACATTTAATAACAATGCTCTACGAGTAAATATAAGACTTTTGATATCATGTTATCCTGTTGGAAACCATATCTTACCAGCAGCAATAAAGCAGGGTGCAAGAGGGGCAGAGAAAGAAAGATGGCTTTCTATGAGTTCCAGGCCAGCCTATTCTATACAGCCAGTTCTAGGATAGCCAGGGCTACAGCAGGAAAGGAAATCCTGCACTCTCAGGCTAGGTGGCGCTTCTGCCATTTCAAGTAATGGAGGGGCAAGGCAGCTGAGGAACTGACTCGGTGGCTGTGTGGACTAACTGGGGAAAAGTGCTGAGCCAGTGAGCACGAGTGTCAGCATGCCAAGCACACGGCTCATTCTATAAACAACACAGACGGTTCTAGAGTAAGTCAGTGTTGGTTCCATGCCATAGCCTCGAAGTCTGCTGACCCAAGTACCCAAGTTAAAGAGTAACTAGTGCTGAAGAGGAAGACTTCGTAACTGAGTGAGATATATATGCGTTACTTTAGTTAATTCTCAAACATAATAAAGTATGAAAAATATGATTTACACATGCACAGCAGGGAACTAAAGAAGAGAGGCTGAAGTCCTTGCTCCAGGTCTAGAACCTGTGCACTTTGGGCCTGTCTCTCTAGCGTTCCATCACTACTGGTGGGCACTTCCTAGTTGTATTTTAATGCTTACTAGAGAGATCCCAATTAGCATAAGCACATTTTCTATCATCTCCTTTGCCTCAACAGAATACACTGCCGACAAGAGATTTTTTAATTGAAAGTTTTCTTTTGTTTCTTTCCTTCTGTGGGTTTTCTCCCCTCCCTTCCTCTCCCCTGGCCTTCCTTCTGACTGTGCCTCGCACAGACAAGGCTCCTCCGCTGACTCACATCCCCAGATGCACACTTTATTTTACCTGAAGTCTGAGAGTTCTTGGAAATTAACTTCACATATAAATTCTGATTCCTTGTTTTTCCATAAACGCAATATTTTTTAATTAAATTAAAGAAGCCCTATTTTAAAAGAAGCTGGGCACGGTAGCTCACACCAGCAATCGCAGCACACAGGAACAGACTGTGGCAGAAAAGTGTGAGTTCTGAGAACAGCTGAAACTATACATGGCGACTTTGTCTTCAAAACATGAAAGAAAACCCTCATAAACATGAATTACAGATCTGCATGCAGCATTTTAGTACATTAAGAATAAATTTTCCTTACCAGTTTACTTTCATTTCTCTTGTTTTAATTCTCCCTTCCATTGGAAATCTGTAGATAAAAACACATGGAAAGCTCTTCTTTTTTAACTTAAAAACCTGTCACGTTCTACAAAGTACATGCACTGTCTGTACCTGATAGTGATCTGCTTCGGGTCTTTGTTTAAACTGTTCAGTGTCCTCTTTTCACTTATCCTCAGCTGCACATCTACAAACTCACTGCAGCTGGCTATCATTGAAATCTGTAAAATTTAAGCATTTGTCAGGTTAACAAATTACATTTAAAATTTTTTAAAACCTTTTTCTCTAATTTACTTATATGCTGCTTCCTAAAGGCACTCTGGTTTTATTTGCTGGGAAAGCAGAATTTAAAGTGGCCATACACATTTTACGTCTTTAAGGATTCATTCACAAACAAACACTTAGAAATAGCTCCAATACTCCAAACACTGTAACTTATAAAGTGGTCAGCCTTCAGGACGAGGTCACTAATGCTGAAACAATGACCAGGATCACATGTACTCTGTTAGTGCCGTGAGAGGCACACGGTGCATGCTGCTCTCGTTATGGGCTGTCACTGCTGCTGTTCATCCTTCTGTGGTTTGCAAATCACCATCCCAATAATTTAGTAATGGGAAGATGCTGTAAAAGCTAAGAAATGTGTTTTTGTAGACTGGTTCTGGGAGATGAAACTAAGCGTTTTAAACAGTACATACAGATGGTGCTGACAATGGTATCTGTTAATCTTAATTTCTTCTTAGAGAAGAATGATATTTACATGGAAATACAAAACTTTTACTTTATCAAAGTTTGCTCACACAACTCCTTAACAAAAAGCAGAATGGTACTGTATGGTCTTTACTATAACAATATTATTGTGGTAACTAACTGTTATTTAAGATCAAAGTATATGGTTTAAGATTGGTAGAAGATATCTTCTACCAATCTCTTCTTTTATATTCGTGTCTCCAGCAAAAAGGGGAAGAACCAAAGCAGCCTGCCTGTGCCCTGCTCACCACAGTGACTACAGAACTGTTCCCACTGTTGACTTTAAGTACACCCATTCACTGGTCCCATGTTCTCCACAGTCAGCTGTTCCGCCCCCCTCCTGGATATCACAATCCTGTTATCCTATTTCCACTGTTGTGATGCTTAGGCAGATAATTCAGGGAAGGGATGCAGGCACAGGACACTACAGCAACATGCTATCATATTGTGACCCACTGTCATTCATTCATGGCAAATTTTGCTAATATATTATGCTGTATTCTCTTGGAATCTTTCTCACATATTACATTTACATATCACTCTGAATTAATTGTCATTATCAAGTAAGTAATAAGTTGTAAGAAAGTAGCCATACCTATTTGAAAATAAATTTTCTTAGCTTTGATAAGAAACAAATGAAAATATAATGCATTCTTAGAAGTTATGTTCTCTATCTCATGATCAGAGGGAGACATGACCATTAAAATAATTTTTAATTTCTGCTCATTCAAGTTTAAGTTATAGAGACCATATGAGTTATTATTTTTTCTATAATTATTAATTTCTAGTGAAAACTTACTAAATCTGATAAAGTTTCTTTTCCATTTATTGTGTAAAATTTCTTCACTGTCTCAAATGTAATATAATACCAAGCCATTAGTCTTCCTGCCTCTGTGTGAAAAGAAAGAAAACAAGCATTGTCCACATTAGCTGGTACAACTTGCTTTAAAAAAAAAAAAAGATACATTAATTACATAGTGTTCTGCCTGCATGTACACCTGCTCACCAGAAGAGGGCACCAGGTTTCACTACAGATGGTTGTGAACCACACCATGTGGTTACTGGGAATTGAACTCAGGACCTTTGGAAAGAAGCCAGTGCTCTTGACCTCTGAGCCACCTCTCCAGCCCCACAACTTGCTCTTTAAGAAGTTTAACAAGTATAATTAGGATAAACATACTAAAATATGTACACCTAAATAAACTAATCAAGAAGGAGGACTCTGGCTAAGATGCTCAATCCCCATTGAGAAAGGCAAAGAGGATGGACATCAGAAGAGGGAGAAAACAGGGAACAAGACAGGAGCCTACCACAGAGGGCCTTTGAAAGGCTCTACCCTGCAGGGTATCAGAGCAGATGCTGAGACTCATAGCCAAACTTTGGGTGGGGTGGAGTGCAGGGAATCTTATGAAAGAACTGGGAGATAGTAAGTCCTAGAGAGGACAGGAGCTTCACAGGGAGAGCAACAGATCCAAAAAGTCCGGGCATAGGGGTCTTTTCTGAGACTGATACTCCAGCCAAGGACCACTCATGGAGATGGCCTGGAACCCCTGCACAGAGGTAGCCTATGGAAGTTCAGTATCCAAGTGGCCTCCATAGTAATGGGGATAGGGACTATCTCTGACAGGAGTTCATTGGCCTGCTCTTTGATCACCTCCCCCTGAAGGGGGGAGGCAACCTTACCAGACCACAGAGGAAGACAATGCAGCCACTCCTGATGAGACCTGATACACTAGGATCAGAAGAAAGGAGAGGAGGACCTCCCCTATCAGTGGACTTGGGGAGGGACAGGGATGGGAAAAGGAGAGGGAGGATGGGATTGGGAAGGGAGGAGGGAGAGAGCTACAGGGGGAATACAAAGTGAATAAATTGTAATTAATAAAAATAAAAAAACAGAAAAAAGAAGTTTAACAAGCATTTGCTTAATATCTACTTAATGTGCACTGTGAGCCCCAAGCAGAAGACACTCCTCAAAATGTAGAATATACAACCTGTGGAGCTTACAGGTTGCCTGAAGGTAGAACCATGGGCAAGACAGAGAACAAGATCCACAGAATGATAATATTCACATGCACACTAAGGTACAGAAGAAATTAACCCTGAGAGAAAGGCCAGTATAGCATGATAGAATAGGAAAAATGAGCTTTAAACAAGATTTTGAAAGTGACTAATATGACTTGGCAGTAAGGAAACAAAGGCTGTATGACCTTGGAGAGAATTGGGATTTATTTACTGAGACAGAAAATTAAGAAGACATCTTTAGATGGCTGTTGATGGCTGTAGATGGCTGTAGCAGGGGATACGGCTTGATGATCATTTTGAACTACAGCCAGCCTGCCTGGTGCCAGTCACCACTTACTATGTGCACATTTCTTAATGTACTAGGGTAATAATAGTACAAATCTCAAAATATGGTTGTGGTGCGTAATACTAAGTAAATGCTGCCTAAGTTTAAAAATTATGAGATGATGAATAATAAACTAGAGGGGCCTCAAGGAGCCTTTACAGTTATTCAGAGCATTTCAGAATTTGGATCTGATTGTAAAATAGCAGGACCACTTATAATTCTTGAGCAATATTTTTAAGTTAAACTAGAGTCTGAAGATAACTGTTTGAAAATAGAATAGGTGGTTGGGAGGAGGAACTGATGGCATAAAATTCACTTTAGAGGCTACTGGATCTAATTAGTAGTTGTCCAAAGCAGCCCAAAGAATTCCAGTCCTTACAAACATACATGGAAAAGAGCCAGGAAAAGCAAAATAGCATCCTGAGTCTCAAGGGAACTGTAAGCATTGACGTATAAACCACAGGTTTTCTTGAAGAAGGAAAATTTCTGGCATGCCAATAGAGGGACAGGCATCAAGAACATTGTAAAACAGACAGAATTAACAAACACTAACTAGTTAGTTAGTTAGTTAGTTAGTTAGTTAGTTAGTGAATTACTTTGGGAAGGAACTAGGTCACAGCTGGAGTCACTGTCCCAAATAGGAGTTGGGTGTGTTCAGTGAGAGTGCAGGTAACACAGTGTATCAGGAAGGACCTTCTAAAAGAGCAGTGCAAGAACACAGTCATTTGGGGAATATAATGGAAAATGGTCCTTTCATTGTCTGTTCAAAAATTAATATACCTGCCAATTTCATGATTTCCTTATTTTTCATTGCAGAGTAATACTCCTTTGTGTAGATGTACCACAATTTCTGCATCCATTCTTCAGTTGAGGGGCATCTGGGCTGTTTCCAGCTTCTGGCTATTACAAATAAAGCTGCTACAAACATGGTTGAGCAAATGTCCTTATTGTGTACTTGAGCCTCATTTGGATATATGCCTAGGAGTGGTATGGCTGCATCTTGAGGAAGTGCTATTTCTAGTTGTCTGAGAAAGTGCCAGATTTATTTCCAGAGTGGTTGTACAAGTTTACATTCCCACCAGCAGTGGAGGAGGGTTCCCCTTTCTCCACAACCTCCAGCATGTGTTGTCACTTGAGTTTTTCATCTTGGCCATTCTGATGGGTGTAAGGTGAAATCTCAGGGTCGTTTTGATTTGCATTTCCCTAATGGCTCTAGAACCCCTGCAGAGATGTAGCCCATGGTAGTTTAGTGTCCAAGTGGGTTACATAGTAATGGGAAGAGGGACTGCCTCTGACATAATGTGATTGGCCTGCTCTTTGATCACCTCCCTGAGGGGGGGAGCAGCCTTATCAGGCCACAGAAGATGACAATGCAGCCAGTCCTGATGAGAACTGATAGACTAAGATCAGAAGGGAGGAGAGGAGGACCTTCCCTATCAGTGGACTTGGGGAGGGGCATGCGTGAAGAAGGGGGAGGGAGGGTGGGATCAGGAGGGAAGGAGGGAGGGGCTTATGGGGGGATACAAAGTGAATAAAGTATAATTAATAAAATTAAAAAAATTAATATAAAGTACCTCCCTACTACAAGACATAAAAAAATAAACAAAACATTAATATTTGTTGGTTTATTAACTAGAATGAAGTTTCTTAGGTAAGAAAAAATAATCAAGAGAAGAAATATAAAGAAAATTAGTAAAAGTCAAAGGATGGAATCAACATGGAAAAAAAAAAGAGTTACAAGTAAACAGGAATTCAAGGTGACTTGCTGCCAATACAGTTCTCAATTGATGGGTGTTCTCAGAGTAATAAGTCCACAGTATTTCAGTTGGAAGGCCACTCAGGTAAAGTTTTGCAAGGTAGAGGCATGGGAGCTGTGAGAATGAACCTCTCAGATTTCCTACTGCAAGGGCCAATGGCTTCACCTGCACTTATCCCAAATCAGCCCACCACGACAGCAACACTGAGACACGCTGTCACACATCTCCCAGCCAGTGGAGTGACAGCACGCTAGTGTAGGCATGTCAGCAACAGCCTGCCCAGAGGACACAGTTAGAGTCAACTTATTTCCCCACCATTTTTGTCAAGTGCACCAAGGATTATAATGCATGCTAAAACCTGTCCTCCTGGCATTCTTTCCTTCATAGATGAGCTACATTCTAGTTTAATGACTGCCAAGCTTCTTGCAGATACCAGCTATTTTTAAAGGAGTAATCTTTCTTAAAATAGGAACAATATCAATAAGCTAACAGACAAAACTATCTAAATATTGGGGTATCATGACCACAAATTTAAAAACAAAAACTATATGAAGCAGAATTATTGAATACACAAATAGAATTTATGTACAAAACAATAAACTCAAGAAGATGAAACAAGATAGTAATAACATAACGAACAAGAAAGTCATAAAAATCAACTAAGATGTGATGGCACATGCCTGTCATCCTGGCACTCTGAAGGCTGAGGCAGAAGGATCATCTCTAGTCTGAGGCTAGTATGTGGTACAGAGAGAGACAGTCTCAAAACAAAACAAAAAATTAAAAACCCAAAGATTTAGAAATAGCAGTTAGGAACTGCTACCTACGTTAATGGCAGTCTGAATAATTATGAAATAGCATTCTGCTAAAGTCAACTAAAATAGCTAACAGAAATTAATCTATCCCTGCTCAGATGCAGCCCATGGCTACAAGTGGGTTCCCTAGTAAGGGGAACAGGGACTATCTCTAACATGAATTCAGTGGCTCTTTAATCACTTTCCCCTGAGGTGGTGGTCGGGCAGCCTTACCAGGCCACAGAGGAAGATGATGCAGCCAGCCTTGATGAGACCTAATAGGCTAGGGTCAGAGGGAAAGGGAGGAGGACTTCTCTTATCAGCAGACTAGGGGTGGGATATAGGGGGAGAGGGGGTGAGTGGGACTGGAAGGAGATGAGGGAGGGGGCTGCAGTGGGGATATAAAGTGAATAAATTGTAATAAATAAATTTTAAAAAAGAAAGAAAGAAAAAAAATGAAATGCATCTATCATTTGTAAACCTTCAAAGAGACATGTGTTGGTGGCACATGCCTTTGGTCCCAGCACTTGGGAAGCCAGAAGCAAGTGGATCTCTGTGAGTTCGAGACCAGCCTGGTCTATAGCGTGAGTTCAAAGACAGCCAGGACTACGCAGAGAAACCTTATCCTGAAAAATAGATAAAGAAATAAACAAACCCTCAAAGAACTAAAAGATAAAGCTGAAATCCAAAGGATTACTTTGGCTCTTGTGACCCTATGAAACTACCCTATGGTCTAGCTTACCACGAAGGAGGAAAATTAGGAGGAAAAGTCCTTTAGACGTCTTTTGAGCACAGTGGCTTCAGAAGCCATGAGAGTCATACACGACTACTAAAAAGACATCTAAGTGTGACTCTCTTGAGAAACGTGTTGCCCACATCTGCATACAATCCTTCACAAGTACCTTTCTCTTCCCTTAACAGCCATGCTAACCCTGTATAAAG
The DNA here is from genome assembly GCF_030254825.1 of Meriones unguiculatus. Classification (NCBI taxonomy): domain Eukaryota; kingdom Metazoa; phylum Chordata; class Mammalia; order Rodentia; family Muridae; genus Meriones; species Meriones unguiculatus. The sequence goes on from NC_083351.1 coordinate 177,622,745, forward strand.
AGGGTTTCTTCATGAACTTCCTTTCATCCCTGATCCTCTTCTCTGCAGTTAAAGGTCAGCAACCCCGCTTCCCCCAGCAGCCATCTCCGAGACAACGCCAGCTGCTCACCTGGCAGCACACAGCCCTGGCTCCTAGTCAAGCTTTGCTGCTGCCAACACACAAACTGCAGTTCTTAATGAATTCACAAAATGTTTGTAGCTGCAACTCTGATGGTAAATTGCATTTCCCAAGAAGCAAAACTGCAAACTGAGCTCTGAAGTCTGAAGCCTTCATTAGCCGAGAGTAAGAAGAGGCACCAACTTAAAAGCAGGAGGACACACACAGCGGTGTCTGGAAGAGAAGATCAGCTAAAGTCCACTGAGAATGGAGAAAGCCAACGCGTTAGATGATCATTTACTAACAGCAGAAAGATGGCTTCACTGGCACCAGGGCTACTGTAGGAACTAGGAATGTAATCCAGAGTTCAGGAGGCAGAGGCTGGAGGATTGCTGTCAGCTGCATCAGCATCCAGCTCAACATGGTGAGTTTCACTTCCTGTCTCAAAAATAAAAGAGCCCAGAATGATAACAGCAATAACACAGAAAAGTGATAGTGAGAATACTGATTGTTTAATGATCTAGAATAGCTAAGGGTAGATGAGGAAGTTACATTAGAAATTCTTGTAGTCCCTCTCTTTAGACAGCTCAGTACAGAAGCCAGGAAGTGGAAAGGCTTGTCACACAGGGCTGGGACTCAGCGGGGCCTGTACACTGAATATAATGAAGATGACACACAATTTCTAGAATATGGCTGCATCTATGTAAAAAGTTCATTTAAATAGAAGAATACATGCCAAATCAATAGATCCTGAATTTAATTTAAAATTTCCCATATATTTTCCCTTACAATGATTAATTTGAATAATAAAGTCAGTATTTTCCTCCAAAATCAGTCCCAATTCTAAACACCATGAAACAGTCAGCCTCTTTATTCTTTTATTTAAATTCTAAGCAAAACTCAGCTGAGAAAGAGAAGGGTGAGAGAAGGAAACTGGGAGAGAGAGGGAGGGAACCATGAAGTATGTGAGCTCAGGACACATCCTGACAAACCTGACATCTGGCATACTCAACACTTTAAGCTGAAACAGCAAGTGCAAGAAGGACTTGTAACTTTCCCTTAAAATAAGTCACGGCACCCTTGTGCCTCGTTATAGTATTAGAAGTATTTATTTTCTGTAACTAAGCCATGTTTTTATGAGAGCATAACTTGTATCAAAGAATAGAGCAACACACAATAGTCTCAGCTCTGTGCATGTGTCATCAAAACCAAGGCCACAATGAGTCAGCGGTGTGCCACAGGCAAGCACTGTCAGAAACAGAGGCGCCTGTCTTGTAACAGGAGGACAACAGATGTGGAGAGGGAGGGAATGGACAGACCTCACTGTTTCTGACACACAACTCAGAGCCCTTCTGTCAACACACCTAAGAGAGCAGAAGGCAATTTTGCTTTCCTACACACTGGAGCCTACACAGCCACTCAGATAACCCATGCTGTGTGTTCAAGTGGCAAAGGTGGTCTACGCTGATTGTAACTGGCCTACAATGCCTGCAGACCCAAGACTTCAAATCCTCTGCTGAGCATCACCAAAATCAGGGAATCCTTTGTGCCATGAACTATACAATTTCAAAAGGGACTTATAGGAACTGATGCCTTGCAGCTAAAAATGATGATACTCTACTGAAAACAAAATCACAAGTTAGTTTTACCATTGCTTAAATTTTAGAAAAACAAAATTTTAGAATTAGTAAGCAAGTGTTAAATTAAAAATACCTGTTGGTTGGAAATTAACATCTTCATCCATCTTTATCAGGTCTAGTGAGGATAAATCTTTCAGATTCTTCAAACATAATTCTGTTTAATTAAAGAAAACACATTTTTAAATTTAGTACAATAGGGAAGCAATGAAAATAGAAATTTACTATTAAATATGTTAACGATGTCTGCTCTAGTGTAAATTGTTCTGGAAGACCTAGAGTCTTAAGAAGCGAGAAGAAAACCTAAATTATAACATCCAATTAATATGTTAAATACTATTTAGCATTTAAAACATTTGAAATGATATATATATATATCTTTAGTTAGTTCTCAAAAATAATAAAGTATACAAAAATATAACTTACATATCCACATTAAGAAACTAAAGAATTGAGACTGAGTTACTTGCTCCAAGTGCAAGGAGTTGTTTTGCTATCTATTCTGCGTTACGGCTTTTTTCCTTACATATAATAGCACAAAGTGATACTGGCTGATGCCAGGATTCAAAGGGCCCCTACTGAGTGGTTCCAGGTGCTTGTGTCCCAGAGACTTGTAGATAGGACCAAGAAGAGTGACAGAACTTATTAGGTAACGACACACTTCCAAGGAGGAAGCAGGCTGGAGCAGGAAGGTTTAAAAGCCCCGCAGCCTGGCTTCACAGAGAGGCATGGCCCTCTGCCTCATCTGCATAGTGATGCACTCTACCTGTTGCATGTAGTTCCACATACAACTTCACCTGTGTCACTAACACCTTAACACCTCACCCAGAGGTGTGTGTTTCAGCATCATAAAGTGCCGTCGCTTCTCTACTTCTGAAGCACCTCTGAGCCAGGAACAATGTGTGAGGCGATTGCAGAAGGGCCATTACTGCTTTCCTCTTTGCCAACCTAAATGGTCATAGCTGCCTTGATAAGGTTTGTACAAGAGTTACGGACCTCACTTGGTGCCCACTCTCTTGCTTCCAAGATGTAAAGTCAGAGTTTTATGAACTCTGATTCAAGGGCACCAGTCTGTCCCTGTTCCTATTCGCCACCTCATTGAAATCATCACTTAAATGTTTTCTCGCTCCTTTTCCTTCAGAAAACAAAACAAAACAAACAAACAAACAAAAAAAGGTAGGCCTCCTAAGGATAGCAACCAAACATAGTGAAACAAGTTGCAACAGGACTAGGCACCTCCCTCATATTAAACCTGGATAAGGCAACCTGGTAGTGGGACAGAATTCTAAAAACAGACAAAACATCAGAAGTAGCCTCCACTCTATGTTTTATGATCCCCTGCAGCCCCCCCCCCTTAAAAAAAAGAAAGGACAAAAAGAACCCACCAAAAATAAGGGATGAGGGCATGTGTCCACTAATCCTTTCAGCTCTAGGTCCCTACTTAATTGTAGACCTGAGAAGGTCCTATGCAGGCTGCCTCAGTCTATGTGAGTTCACAGGAGCTTTGATCATGTTCATTTAGTGCCCCGACCTGCAGGACCTAGTTATTCGTGGGGGCGAAGGGGGTCGCAGCCTGTAAAAGATGAGCGGGAGAAAGGAAGGACTCAAGCAAATGTGCACTTGTCAGGAGTCAAATTTTATTGAACCGAAGTAGGCTTTTAAGGCCAACCTTAGATAGGGGCGGGGCGAGGGGGGAGCTCAGTGCAGAATCCTTTTTACTCAGGGAGGGGCAGGTTGAAAAATAAAGAAATAAAAAAAAAATGTTTTCTCGCTGAAGCTTTTAGCTTTTGCTTCTGTCTCTATGGTAAGGCTGCCAAGTCCTCCTCAAGAAACCTCTGTATAGAAAGCAATACAAATTCGTTCAACTAACAGACAGGAAGTAGGAAACTACTTTTAATAACTACCTACTACTTACTGTTCTCAGTGCCCCATGCAACAACCCAGAAGGGAGACAGTTCGGAGCAGAGGGAACAACGCACCCTGCCCAATCCAAAAACCCATGACATCCCTACAAGGTCCGTGTCACACAGGCTACTTGACACAGTTTAACTCATTTGATAATTACAGCTTTTGAACTATTTTCTAATCATCTTAGTGACCCACTGTCAAGGTGCCCACTGACCGGTCACTCAGTCAAGGATGATTCTTACCGTCCTGTGTGCTGAGCATCACTGAGTTTACAGAAGTGGACAGAACAGATTCCTGCATACATGCAGAACTTGCATTTTAATGGAAAAATCATCACACAAATACACAACAGTCTACGTATTGAAAACTACCATAAAAACTAAAGCTGAGAAAGATTTTTAAAATAATCGTTTTAAGCTCCTAACCAAGGTTTGCATGCATTTCTAATTCAGCCATATAATTTCTATACAAGGACATCCCTAACTGTCACAATAAAGGCATCTTTTCCAAAAACAAGAAAAATAGTAATAAGCACATGGAGTCATTTCATCTTTATGTGGACACAGATTTGAAAAAGCAGGAGGAAGAGCTCTCCGGAAGGTTAGAATCTAAACAGAGACCTAACGAATGAAATAAAGGTGCCAGCCATGTGAAATGTTTGAGCATGCTCCAAGAGCAAGGGACTGACCATGAAGAAAGCCTGAGTGAGGACGAGCACGCTGTGATGATCACAGAAGGCCAAGCTGGGGCTAGAAAAGGAAACTGGGTAAGAGACTAGACAGGAAGTTGGAAAGGCAGGAGCCACCGTGATGCAGTCTGCAGGCGCCGTGAAGCTCTGCACTTTATTCTAACCAAGGCTCACCATGTTCTTCCAGGCTACTGAGCAAGAAGCACAATCAAGTTTAGGAACAGCATGCTCTGTGTACTGTCCTTCCTGAGGGAGTTAGGAAAATGTCAGGGCTCAGAGAACACTGAGCCCAGCACACTTTGACCTGAAGGAGACTGAGAAGCCTGAGAATGGCTGATTGCCCTGACCTTCCGTGGCCTTTCTGCGTACAGCATAGTCACAGAGCAGCCACTGTCCTAACGAACGTTCCTAAGCCTTCACTCTGGAGGGGTCCTACTCCATATCCAGGGAAAAGAAATGGGACCAAGAGAGGCCTAGAAAAGTCTAAGCACACAGGCATGGGCCACTCCTCCCTGCTTATTGGCGTGGATGATGATCGCCTTTTTAGTCAGTCATGTCACACCACAGCTATCCACTTCTTTCACAAAACAGCCATAAAAGTACAGGTTCCACAAGGTGTAGGTGTCATTTTCAAAGGCTCCCATAACATGTAAAACTCTAATTTTAAAAAAATTTACCAAGATAATAAATCTTTTGTTATAGGAGTATTGGCCCTGGGCCTTGCATTGAGTGAGAAACAGCCTCTCCTACAACCATAACATTTTTATCAATGTATATAATAAACAGATACAGATATAGCTAATATGTTTCTCCTACATAAAGCTCACTGTATCAACTAATAATGAAAAATAAAGCAAGCATGAATAGTTAATATGCTAACTGAAAATTAAACATTAAAATTATCAGAACAGACAGATGCACTTTTACTTAGCTGATTTCTTATGTACAATTTATCATTTTTATTAATGTATGATTTAATTAAAATTTAATTACAAAATGGTTCAGAAGAATAATACAACTATTTTATAAATTTATATTTTAACAGCAGCATGATAAATACATGTGATCACTTACAGCCATGTTTAAGTAACATATTTCTTCTGTGTTGTTTTGTTTGTTTTGAGACAGGGTCTCACTATAGGCTTGTCTGTTTAAAACTCACTATGTAGAACAGGCTGGCCTCACACTTACTGTCATCCTCCTGCATCTTGTTCTTGAATACTAGGATTACAAGATATGCCACCACACCCAGAAACCTATTTATTCTTTAAATGAGATAATTTATTATTTTATCTTTATCTCTTTATTCTTACTTGGCCACATATAAACATTCACAGAACAAATTAAAATTAATATATTTAGTGGATCCAAAATTCTTTACTTTTACTGAAAGTCTGAACACAATGAAGACTCAGCAATATTTAATTCTAATAAGTGCTAATTGAATTGTTATATTTAAAAGACAGATAGTGAAATAAGAAAGTTAAATACCCAAAGTTGAAGTTTGAAAGAGAAATATTGTATGAGTGGGATGAGAACCTAAAATAAATGTAGGATTATATTTTCAACTAAAATTAAGCTAAAAGAAAGAAAATTAAATGTTTACTCTATTGACAATATTTCCAACGATCAGGGTCATTTAAAAAAACAGAACCCAAATAAGCCAAGTTAACATTTTATGTAAGAGCAGATACTCTGACAGATTTAATAAATATAGGAAAACTACATACACTAAGTTTTATGTATGAAAAATAAATAATTCATTATTATCCAAACAAGTTTATCTTTAAAAATAATTTACAGAAGTATATTCTTATTTATTTAGTAAGTGATATTTTCATCAACATTTATACAATATATGTTTTAGAAGGAAGTACATCTAACCTTGTAATTTTGCTTCAATTCCATCCTTGTTCAATCCAGATGCAAAACCTGTGTTAAGTCATGAAATTTTATTTAAAAAAATCAAAGTGTATTTAATTAATCTTTATAGATTCAATTTAAACTTCACATAAAGAATAACACCTATATTGTATATATTAATAACAGTTTCTAAGCGCAAAAAGGCTTTACTATTCATAGAATACAGCCACTATTTTGAAACCTTTTCAATATCAACTGGCTATATTTTATTTTCTTAAACTGTATTAAGTGATCAGAAACAATATTTTAGCAAGAACTATGTAGAACCAGTTTGAAGACCTATTTTTATTAGTTACGTATCTATGTGTCTGTGTGGGGGCCAGAGCAGCTGAAGCAGGTGTACATGGTCAAAATTTGGAAATGATCTATGTGTCCATCCACAGAATAATTGATGGAAATGTGGTATATTGATATAACTGGGTTTATACTGCAATGACAAAAGGAATTATTACTAAACCACTCAATTATATGAAAGAAATCTCATGAACACTATGAATGAAAAAACCCCAAAGACAAAAAAGTGAATACTTCCATTTACCTCAAACATATATAACAGAACATGTGGGTACTTGTGAAAAACATTCAATATATTGAGCTGGACTGTGATTATATGTGGGTGTCTATGTCTCTGCATATATTTAATTGATATTTGTACCATTTACTGTGATAATGCAATATAAAAATTTCACTATAAAAATAAAGTACTCACGAGAAGAGGTGCAAACTGAGACATAAGTGAATGCATATAGCACTGATAAACAGATCCAAGTACCTATCCTGCAGAGTGTGTGTGAACACGGTGCTCTCAAGCACTGCTGACCGCTACAGCTACATGAAACACCAAGGACAGCAGTTAGCAACGGCTACTACGTTTTAAAATGGATGTACCCTCTGACTAGATACTCCATTTCTAAGAATTTAGCATGCAGAAGAATTACACACGTGGAAAGATGAACACACGCATTAACCGGAACAGCTTAGAAAAATGACACATGGGGCTGGTTAAGTGCTCACACCTGCCTGTAACTCTAGCTCCAAGGGAGGTGGAGAAAAGAGGATGACTGGGGCTTCCTATCTTCCAGCGTAGCTGAGAAAACCGAGCTGCAGATTCAGCTAGAGAGCCTACCCTCAAAGCAGTAAATGAAACAACAGAAGCCGTCTGCTGCTCTTTGCTAGTGTCCACTCACGAGTACAGGCGCACTCCCCCATCTACACATACATGCACACTCACACAGACATATATACACAAAAATATAAGCTAAACAAACACATTTGTTAAGTATTTTTTAAAACAAGCAAAACAGAATGGTGTTATGGCCCAGTTTTGCCAACCCTGGGTAAACACCCTAAGACTGCTTAATCCACACACTACACAGATGTGTGCTCGTCCATGTACGGCACTGCCCTCGCTACAGCAGGAAGAAACGGGGCCAGCCTAAACGTTCCTCAGCAGATGACCGGATAAAGAAGTAGATGTATGAGGACAAAGGACTTTTTCCAGCCATGAAGAAAAATGAATCATGGCATTTGTAGGAAACTAAGTGGTACTGAAGATTGCTATATTAAGAGAAGTAAGCCAGACTTGGAAAGACAAAGACCACATTTTGCCTCCTGTACGCAATCCAGATTTAAGTGTGTGCATGTGCGCGTGCTTGTGGTGCAAGCAGACCATGAGGAAGGGAGAACTTAAGGGCGATGGAAGAAGGCAATGCTCGGGTGACGCAATGAAGAAGGGAGGACTATCCGGGATGTAAAGGCCCAGCCGTAGGGGCTGTGGAGGTAGGGAAAGCGGCGGGAGGGAAGACAAGGGGAAAAGTACAATAACAGATGTCCATTAAAAGACCACAGGGCAGCCTGTCACTTTATACCCTGGCCTACGATTTAATTAAACAGAGAGCTTCCGAGATGTATCAGGAAAACCACGCAGACAGGTGCAGAGCAGTGTGTGTGTGTGTGTGTGTGTGTGTGTGTGTGTGTGTGTATGTGTGTTATAGCACACTCACAGATAACCACAGTGGCACATAACTCTCAATGGTGACATGCCTGCGACTCAGGTTTGCCAAGGCTACATAGCAAGACCTCAGCTTTTTAAAAAAAATGTTCATAACAATTTTGATCTCTTCCCTCCAAAAAATGAACTTGATTCCTCTCCCCTACATGACCAGGACTAGTAACTTGTTTTAAAATAAGCGATAATGTGTGACCACAGTTACAAATAAGGAAATGCAGCTCTTCACTTAGCTAGTCTGTCTTGTATTATTCTCTCTAAAGGAAGAGGGATGTAGGAAAAGTCCAAATTAAAAAACTAAGCCTCCAGCCAAGAGCTCTACGAGACAGCCTTCTCGGATGAGAATCCTCCAGCCCTGCCACAGCCATCAGATAACTGCAGCCTTGACTGGCATGCTGCTGACACCTCAAAAGACACTCGGATCCAGGGCTACTCGCTGAGACTCCTGGCTTCACAAACTGCATGAGAAAGTAAGTGTTGGTGGTTCCAAAATATTTTAAGTCATTTGTTAGAAAACTAATACAACGGGACATTGTTTGTATTAAAAAATGGAAAATAAAATTACACCCTATTTTTTTTATTATTTGCCTTGTGTTCTTTTTTAAATTTTTATTTTTTTCACAATTTATTCATTATATATCCTAATTGAAACCCCCTTCTTCAACTCCTTCCAGCCCCACCCTTCCTCCCTCTTTTCTCCTATCCTCTTCCCCTAGTCCACTGAAAGGGGGAGTTCTCCTGCCCTGCCATCTGCCCAAAGATTATTAGGTCTCATCAGAACTGCCTAGATGCTCTTCCTCTGTGGCCTGGTAAGGCTGCATCGCCAGGGGCAAGTGATCAAAGAGCAGGCAACTGAGTTCATGACAGAGGCAGTCTCTGCTCCCTTACTCGGGAACTCACATGGAAACTGAGCTGCCAACTGGCACAGGAGACAACTTCCTGAACAGAACATCAACAGCTCAGGCTCTAAGATCAACAATCAGTGAATGGGACCTCATGAACCTGAAATGCTTCTGTAAGCAAAAGACACTGTCATCAGAACAAAGCAACAGCCTACACACTGGGAAAAGATCTTCAGACCCCACATCTAACAGATGGCTAATATACAGAATATATAAAGAACACAAGAAGTTAAACACCAACAAACCAAGTAATCCAATTTAAAAATGGGGTGCAGAGCTAAACAGAGAATTCTCAATAGAGGAATATCGAATGGCAGAGAAACACTTACATAAATGCTCAATGTCCTTTGTCATTCTGGAATTGCCAATCAAAACGACTCTGAGATTCCATTTTATCCCCATCAGAATGGCTAAGATCAAAAACTCAAGTGACAACACATGCTGAAGAGGATGTGGAAAAAGGGGCACACTCCTCCATTGCTGGTGGGAATGTAAACTTGTACAACCACTTAGGAAATCAATCTGGCGCTTTCTCAAAAAATTGGGAACAGTGCTACCTCAGACTCAACTATACCACTCCTGGGCCTATATCCAAAAAATGCTCCACCATTCAGTAAGAACATTTGCTCAAATATGTTCATAGCAGCTTTATTTATAATAGCCAGAATCTGGAAACAACCTAGATGTCAACTGAAGAATGGATACAGAAATTGTGGCACATTTACACAATACTACTTTGCAATTAAAAACAAGGACATCATGAAATTGCTTTGTGTTCTTATAAATTGGAAAATGAACAGCCACAAATTTAGAACAAGAAGCAGCTGAATGATAAACACGAGAAAGATTCAAAACTTTAACTTATTTTAAATTAGTTTAGGTGCTTAATTTTTTCTCCGATTGAGTCTATTTTTAACAATGTTGACTTTAAAGATCATGAAATATCTGGGAATAAAAGCAGACAGTATGTTCTCATTTTTGTCAACTCTTATCTCTTATACATTGGTGACTGATACTATTTTTTCATTGTTGTTGCTTAATAGTTTCTGTAATCTGTTTTGTAACAGTATGACTTGAAAAACAATCACTATACTTCCAGGTCAAGGTAACAAACCATAATGAGATGGGTTTTTCAGAGCCCTGATGTACAGCAGGGTGGATCGGATCCAGTCCAGAGCAACGTTCACATCGGTGATGGTGTGCATCACGACCTCTGCATTTAAATGTTCAATAAGATGTCTGTGCAAACTAGTGGGGAAAGCCTCTGCATTATTAGTGTGAATTTCAAGAACATAAATCTTACTTTTTAAGCTTTAATAATATATATAATTGCTACTTTAATAATTCATCAAAAATAATTTTCAAAAATACAAGAGAAAATCCTTAAAAGGCAGTTCAACATCTTAAAAAGTTGAGATTCTCCTTACTTCATAGTTTAATGAGACATATTTTGTATGAAAAGTCAGTATGGCAACAGTAGTGAAGCTTACACCCTACTTTTCCCGAAGAGGAGAATATATGGCATAGTGAACACAATCCCAGATATTCATATTCTCTCATTATAAAATAAAGTTTAAGGTGAGAAAGTATTGATAAATGTTACAAATTTAATATTTATAGGTTATAATACATAATATAAATATAATATTTATAGGTTATAATTAGTAAGACCTTATTACTTTTTAGGATTTTATAACAAAGATATGTACTATTGTATGTTAATAATCACCACTAGATTAACTCTTTGTCTTTAAATAAATCTATTTAATTACTAAAATGACATTAGTTTTACAGTTAAGTTGTTAGACTAATTTCAAGAGAATGGCCTTAGAAAACCCCCAAACCAAATTTCCTCTTCATATATTAGAGTGAAAACAAGTCAGGATAGTTTGATTTTCCTTGGGAGCTGTTCTATTACCTGCTCTCGATAGTGCTGTTACAAGCTAACATCTGAAGGTACTTCTCTCTCGTGCTTAAGCGAGTCATGATAACTGCAGTAGCTGTGGTGTCAAACTGCAACAGTCACAAAGCACAGACATTAACAGAGGGTAGAGCCTTCTCCCCAGAATGTTCATTTCATACTGAACGGCTCCTTGTCTTAAACAGTAAGCTAAAAGGATTAAAACTTGTTTCTGAATTTTAATATTAACAAAAAGTTTAATTTAAAAATCTCCTAAGTATAATTGTAAATGCCACTTTTGTTTCAGTATAACAATTCTGACAATGTTAAAGTAAAAAAAAAAATCTTGTAAATTGAATTAAAAGTTATGATTTACTGTAGTTTCCATATATGCTGACTAGTTTTTTTTGTGATTGTTTGTTTGTTTTTCGAGACAGGGTTTCTCTGTGTAGCCCTAGCTCTGCTGGACTCACTTTGTAGACCAGGCTAGCCTCGAACTCACAGAGATCCTTCTACCTCTGCCTCCCGAGTGCTGGGATCACAGGTGTGTGCCACCACACCCAGCTTATGCTGAGTACTTTATGTCAACTTGACACAAGCAAAAGTCTTCTGAGAGGAGGAAAGCTCAGCTGAGAAGATGCTTCTGTAAGACCAGCCTGCAGGCAGGCCTGTAGGCACTGTCTTAGAGATCGATGGGGAGGGCTGCCCACTGTGGGTGCTGCTGGTTCTAAAGACAGCAGGCTGAGCAGGCCATGGAGAACAAGCTGGTAAACAGCACCCTCCATGGCTTCTGTCATCTGTCCTGAGCCCCTGTCCTGACTTCCTTCAAAGACAGATGGACTGTGATGTGGATGTGTAAGCCAATGCTTTTGCTCATGGTGTTTCATCCCAGCAATAGTAACACCACATAATTTGATATATTTAATTTATCCTCTAAAATTAAAAACTTGTGTGATATAAAATTTTAATATTCTGAAAATGATTTTCTTCCAGAATGTTCTCTTAGTATGTGTAAGAATGGCTTACTCATGCGAACACTTGTCAGATATTTTGAGATGCATACGGGCTGACCTAATTGCAACATTTACTACTACAGCCCTGGGATGTCACATGTTCTGCCATGCACACCAGTCCTCCACAATGAACAATGACCCATCCAAAATGCCAAGACTGCCACATGTGTGCCACATGCTATAATCTTAGTACTCAGGAGGCAAAACCAGAACGTGGCAAGTTTGAGTCCAGCCTTGGCTACATATAGAGATCCAGCTTCTAAAATAAACAAACATAAAAATGGCAAAACATCCTTAAGAATAAAAGTAAGAGGTAAAGACTTTTAAAGCTCTTCTAACCCTGCACATTCGCCTCATTCAGGAAGTGGTGTAACAGAGCTTCCATGTGAAGAGCACATTACATCCCAGCTAGTAAGTCTTGTCTATATGATTCTTTTTTGAGGGGTGGGGGTTGAGACAGGGTTTCTCTGTGTAGCCCTGGCTGTCCTGGACTCACTTTGTAGACCAGGCTGGCCTTGAACTCACAGAGATCCTCCTGCCTCTGCCTCCTGAGGGCTGGGATTCAAGGCGTGCACAATGCCCAGCTGCAAAGCTGAGTTTTAAATTACATCTTTTTCAATCTTATCTAACTATGAAATGCAAATTAAAACCACACACACCCCCTCTTGCTTTACTTAGAATCGGAAGGAAAAGGCTCCTGCCCGTACCTGTGGCCGGCCCGCTCTCCCAATCATCTGCAGAATGTCGCTCTCGCTGTACTCCTCAAACATGCCTCCAGTGTAGTGGAGGGTAGACTTCACCACCACCAGGTGAGCCGGCAAGTTCACACCCATAGCCAGTGTGCTGGTGGTGACTGTCAGGGTAAGGACAACCAAGCCTGGTAAGGTTACTGTCCTGGGAAGATGTTTTCTTATAAAACATAAAGTGATATCAACGGGATAAAAACTACAAGAAATTTAGGAAAAGGAACAGAGGATTTTGTGATCTAAAATAATACTATGCCCTAAACACAAAAAAGCTAATAAGTTCTTTTCAAATTATACTATGTCCAATAAAATGATAAAGAATTAAATATTGCCAAAGAATTTACAGCAACACAGACATGCACAGCTCTTTATAAGTTCTTGGAAGAAACGAATCAGAATATTTAAGTTTTATTCTCTTAAAAATATTTTCCAAAATATTTTAAAATCCACATGAAATGTATTTTACTTACAAAGAACTGGTAGATCTCCAGAAGTAAACAATTCTTCAACCAATTTTCTGTCTGACAGCTCCATTCCAGCATGATGATAACCAACACCACACTGTAAGAAATCTACAGCGGGAATGAATCGCCTGTCAGCCACCGCCACCATTTCATCAGCACTGGCCCCTTCTAGCTATATTCAAAAATGCTATTCAGAAGTTATCTCTAGCTGGGTGCAGTGGTGCACGCCTGTGATCCCAAAACTCTGGGAGACAGAGGCAGGCAGATCTCTGTGAGTTCGATCTCTGTGAGTTCGAGGGCAGCCTGGTCTACAAAGTGAGTCCAAGATATCCAGGGCTACACAGAGAAACCCTGTCTCAGAAAACAAAAACCGTTATGTCTAGGCTGAAGGTGTATGGCTCTATGTTAGAATGCTTGGTGTGGCCTGCCTGAAACTCCAGGTTCAGTTTCCAGAACAACAACAAAAAAACAAAAAACCACCACCACCAACAGTACAATGACAAAAGAAAACTGTCTTTACACCTACCTTTTAGCTTTGAATCCCTTACAGAATATGCAGCCTTCTGTAACCTATCAAAATTTAAAACTTACATTATCCCCTGTAACATCGGAAAATTCTGAAATAATTATTTCAAAAAAAATGAGATTTTTACACCACCACCATCTGAAAGCTGTCTTTTAAGAAACAAACAAAACCCCACATGCTCTGACAAGTTTCATTAAAGAAAAAAATTCCCCATGTACTTTTTCCGAGTCTGTCCTGGCATGCTTCCAACAGTATGGCATACCCTGGGTAGTGGCAGTCAGGCGCACTCTGTGTCAGTGGACATGGAAAGCTATCTTTAAAAGCAGGGACATGGCATCTCAGGAAAAGAAGCAGGGAAGGAGTGTGGGGGAGGGATAGAAACAAAGTGCACAATATGAAATGCCTCAGGAATATATTCCAACAGGGGCAGCATAGAATACTTAGCTTTTCTATTCAGAATGCATTAGCTGTATCATTAAAACTCACTTCTACACCAAAAATTTAAAGAAAAACAAACAATGCAAATGGTTATTATGTGCAAGGAGTCTTGAACAAGAAAGCTACCCCCTAATTTGCCTAATAATGTTTGTAAGAAAGAAGAAGATGAAGACAGAAGCCTGCAAGTACAAGCAGTGGCTGTGCTGCAAAATAAAAGCAAAGGCAGGGCTGGGGAGAGGGCCGGTGGGAAAGCACCAGCTTCTATGCAGGGGCCTACTTCAATTCCTAGTGTCACAGGGATGGAGAAAAGGACAACTTTAAAAACTCTGCTATGTCATTAGTAAGTAAAACAAAAAAACAGACATAACTTTCTATTGCATTCTATGTGTCTCCCTGCCATTGGCATATATTCTTAAGGACATTTTTATGTAAAGAAAATTAAGTTAAAGGAGAGGAAGAACTTATGGAAAAGTTTTGATAATTTTAAAAAGGAATTCTGAGTACCCTTATATATATATATCTAAGAAAACCCATGTTGTTTTCTATTTCTTTATTGTATATATGAAACTATGAGGTATAATTTTTCTCAAAGTCACAATTTCCTTTAAGGATTTACCATGGAATGAAGAGTGGGCAAAAAGACATGTCATGTTACTAATAATAGGAACTGTGAAACACATAAGAACTTTAGTAGTTGTCTCATGTAATTATCTAATTACCACAAGTTAATTTATTCGCATACACCAAGACCTTGCTAGGAGAGTGAAGCTAACCGATGCTGAAAATACAGTGGAGCATGCCTGTGACCACAGCCCAGGAAGCTTGGACAGAGCTGCAAATCTGAGGTCAGACACAGCTATACAGTCAAAATAAAATAAAACAAAAATAAAATAAAACAAACACTGAAGCTGGAAGGCTGACAGCATCACCCCCGAGAGCCTGCCTGGCAGTGAATAAAGGCCCTGGGTTTCATCTTAGTGCTGAAAGAAAAATAATGCAAAAAAGAAAGAAACTAGAAAGTCACACAGGTTGAAGTTAAAAGAACTAAGAAGCAAGATGACGCAGGGGCAGAAAACGTAGAGTGCTGAAATTTAAAACTGTGTCCTTAGCTTCCGGTGCTGGCACTGCACTGCTAAAAATCTCTGCAGCCATAAAAGAGACAAAGGCAAGAAAGTGGTGGGAAGAGTGAAGAAAGGAGCTAAACTTCCCGTGAGTTGTGAGGAAGAGGAAATGGGAAGAGGAAATAAAATCTTACACATGCTTCTGTTCAAGTAAACAGTCATGCAACACAATGACAGAGACGGAGGTTGAGCCGGCACTCTGGAGCCAACGGCCTGTAGATCTCAGTCTCTCACAGGTACATTCAGTAACAACATAGTACCAAGTATCTGCCTGAGAAGACAGTCTATGCAGCTGAGCCTCCCACAGTACAAAGCACTCCACGCATCTTCCAAAACTGCTTTCATAGCTAGCCTGTGAGCGATGAGACAGGGTTCTGGGTGACCACATCTTATTTTGACTAAAGGCGACACCGCACACCTTGCTCATTGTGTTCACTGCCAACAAGTAGCAGGCTCCAAGTGATTTACAATTATACCTGCACTTCTGTTTTTAATTCTGCTTTTACACTTTCTCACTCAATCCATAAAGACACTATTATTTTTATGGATTAGGTAAGAAACCTAGGCTTAAATATATCACGTAACTTGTCCAAGGTTAAGGGATGAGTCACCTTCTCATTTCACCTGAGTGACCCCCAAAAGTCCTCCTACTTTCTAGAAGAAACCCAAGCACACACCTTAGTTTCTGATCCACAGTGAAGACAAATTTGGCGTCTTTTACAAGAACAGAAGCAGCCTGCTGCACACCTTTCCTTGTTGCACAAAACTGAAAATAAAGCAGTATATTCTATATCACTCAGTTTAAAAACTGAACATCATACCCCAAACCAGCAACTAATAATCCATACCACAAGTGTGGGCTTCTGATTGGAGTACGTTCGTATAACACTGTAAACTTTATAGTTGAGGGCTAGGTCAAACTTAAATTCAGT
Organism: Meriones unguiculatus; assembly: GCF_030254825.1. NCBI lineage: Eukaryota > Metazoa > Chordata > Mammalia > Rodentia > Muridae > Meriones > Meriones unguiculatus. The sequence continues at coordinate 177,639,048 of NC_083351.1, forward strand.
CTGGCTGCTACTACAGGGAAAGCCCAGGACCACTTTCTGCAGCTTCACCGGCCTGTGGCTCTCATCCATTTTCAGACAGCCAGCAGGTCTCTTGCCATCAGAAAGCCACTCTGCAATCTGGAAACACAGAAGCACACATATTACAGGTTTCCCTAGGACAGTTCTACAGCTAAAACAACACAGTTGCAAAGCACTGTGAAGTCAAGGTCTGAAAGTATTTAATCACATCATCTCCCTTCAGCCTTACTTACTTCACCGATACTACGTTAGGAAGTGCTGCCAAGAGCAGTGTTTCAAGACTCCGAGTACTCTCACAGCAGAGCTCTGACTAGTCATTACAATTCTGTTTCACATTCCCTCATAAGAGCCCAAAGTAGAATTAAAATCAATCTGGTCATAAAAATCAAAGTTCCTGTGGCACTGTAAGTCCTGGTTATTGTTCACAACTATTCCTGAAAATGATAGAAACCTTCGTATTTCCCTAAACACTACCAACACAGTAGAAAAGAATGACTGCCTTATGCTGGTCAAAGAAAAAAATAAGCTTTTTAAAAATACATATTTATTTTTATTTGTGTGTGTGCTGTGCATTTGAGTGTGTGTGTGTGCTATGCATATGTGTATGCCTGATGGGCCAAAAGAGGGCATCAGATCCCTTAGACCTGGAGTTACAGGCAGTTGTGAGGTTCCCGACATGGGAGCATGACTGAACTATGGTCCTCTGGGAGATCAGGAATTACTCTTAACCTCTGACCCATGTCTCTGGACCCCATTTAAACTCTTGAGAGATGGCAATGCCAAAAGCACTTTTCAGGCCTGGCATGGGCACTACTGTCAGCTCCCAACTCTCTGGTGAGCAGTTCTCGCCCTGCTGTACTCTCCTCAGTAACTGGCTCCATGCCTTCTCTTGTCAGGGAACATCTTCTTGTTGCACAGTCAGGAAAAGAGGTGTAGTTGCAAGGTTACCATGAGAAAGAACACGAGCACACAAGAATATGCAGCTCCAGAGGAATGGATGGCCAAGAACAAAAGCTTTTATTTTATACAAAGATTGAGGAAAAGGACAAGAAAAATGAAGAGAAGCTTGCGTTCAAAGAACCAGTGGCTACTATAATATAGAAAGTTTCAAGAATGTGATGGTATTTTTATAATAATTGCTACAAATCAATAAAAAATACACATGTAGGCAAAACACCTGTATGCATATGATAAAATCAAGGAAAACTTTGCTTAGGAATTAAAGAAGTCCTATGTGATTATAGAAAGTATAACACTGTCAACAAAGCCCTGGCTCACGAGCATGATGTCACCATCACGGCTGGACTAGGATGCTCCACAGATCTGCACTTTGGAACAGCCGTTAGTGCTCACCACAGCAGAGGCACATGGACCTGAGGAAAGTGCATGGGCACCCCAGCCATTGTTTCCACTCTCCACCACACTCTGTCAGCGCATTCATGTCGCATTACTAGCCAAGTCATAAGGTGCCTGGGATAAGCAAAACTATGTTTTTCAGATAAAAAGCTAATAACATATTTGTACTAAAAAAAATTTCATAAAATTTTTATCAAACGTTATGGCTGTAACTTCGTTATACCTATGCAACCTGGCACTAACTTTCAATATACACTTTCACAAAATAGCATCTTCCCTGACATCAAATTGGCTAGATCTTCCATACATAATAAAAAGCCAGGGAAGTGAAGACTCTGACGTACATCCTCAGCGTTGGGAATTGTTGCCGATACAGCTACAAATCTTACTGGAACAGGGACGGCATTTTTTAAGGACCTAGATAAAGTTTTCATTCTGCTAACCACAACCTCAAGAGTTGGACCACGGTTTTCATCTTTTATAATGTGCACCTAAGCAAGAAATCAAGAGAGAAACATTAGGTATAAAACCCAAACTGTTTAATCAATTAAAATATACAGTAATATTAACACTTTTCCTTGAAAAAATAAGCACTTTCCATATTAAAGGACTAAAAGCATTACTTTAGTAAAAATGTCCCTTCTTTCCATCTATTCTAAATATCATTTTATGCATATCTCTGACAGTGAATGTGCTCACTACCTCATCAATGAGAACCAGGCGAACCAGGCGGACGAAAAAGCTCTCTCTCCACTTCCTGGTCATGCTGTCCCATTTCTCCTACAGAAAAAGAGTACAAGTAGTTTAAGGAGAAACCACAAGCATTAGTTAAGATACAGAGAAACTCTATCAGGCATATTACAAAGAAAGGGCAATGTTTTAGTTTTTCTTTAAAATCTCTCCAAAGAGATGATCAAAAGTTACTTAAGTGATTTTAAGTCTTAAGCAATTAATCACAAGTCACAGTCTAACTACACTCTTCATATTTACATGTGTGGATGTTTTGCTTGCACATGTCTGTGTCACATATGTGTGCAGTGCCTGTGAAGACCAGAAAAGGATATCAGACCTCCTGAATGCGGAGTTACAGATGGCTGTGCGCCATCATGCGTGTGCTGGGAATGGCGTTCAGAACCCTGGAGGAGCAGCTAGTGCTCATGTACAAGAAATGAACATGACTATAGATTATCCACAGTTACAAACTGGGGCTTGTTCTACTCATTGCTCTTACATGTGCTCATTTCTCTTCCACTTTATCTATGGGTAGTCTCTCCATATCCATTTGTTTATATTGAGAATACGCTTCTACTTGTATTTTCCTTTAACAACTTTTCGCAATGAAGATAAGCACTTTCAAGTAGTTGGTGAAACAAGAGTAGTACTCACTGGAGTTGTCAGAATGATGTCAGCATGCTGAATCTCAAACAGGTCGTCCAGTACTGTATCTCCGGTCACTTCCTTACAGTCCAGGCCTAAGGGTCCAAATTTTTCCTTCCAGTCATCAAACCGCTGACTACAAAGAGCTTTTATTGGTGCCACTAGAATAATATATTTATTTTGAACACCATTGTACTTTTAAAATATTAGCCTAATAATATTGAGCTAAAACAAATATTTATTGTTTAATAAACAATATTGATAAAGTGAAAGCTAACAATACAAACATAGCAAGCTATGAAAGTAATCACCAAGAACTAAAATTGAAACAGAAGTGATTTCTCAGGCAATCTAAATGGGAGAGACAAAGCAAGTGATTAATGCTTTCTTATGAAAAGCCTTTGGTGACTAGTCATTTCTTTTAAATTGTGTACATATGCTACTTTGGGGACATTTACTAAATATACACCTACAAAAGGAGAACAGAAGATTCTATGTAAATGTCTAAACGTGTAAAATAGATTATTTGTTCATTTTGACTGTCCTCTTTTTGAAAATGTAAAGTTCAAATCCTCATTCTGTACAACTCTGGAAAAGCATGTTCCAAATGTGGTGGAAGAGAGGCGCCACCTGCAGCACGTCTTTGTCAAATGTGCAGAGGCTGGAGTTATCACTAGTGCTAGAGCTCTTAACTAGCACGTGCAAGGCCATGAGCTCAATGTCTGCAACCATATACACACATAGCAAAAAAAAAAAAAAAAAAAAAAAAAGAAGAAAAAAAGAAAAAGAAGAGTGTGTGTGTATCTATAGGCTAGCAGTGCTATAGATGTTAAAGGGCTTGTCCACAGGTTTAATCACAGCATCACAACTAAATAAATATAAATAAATAATGTTTTTAATGTATGAGCTACTAAATAATAATTTCTAGGACCCGAATTGACTTCATTTCTACTTCAATCTTTGCTTATAATTAATCATAATTTTTACAGTATATACTTACTATAAACAATTTTTATGTTCGACCATGGCAATGGTACTTCCATTAACAATCTGGTTATCGCTAGTTCAAACACTACAGTTTTCCCAGAACCAGTCGGGGCACAAATCACAAAATTCCTATCTGTGTAAAGAAGCTGAGATAAAATTGAACCAGTTATTACAATATAGGATTTCTTATAGACATTCTCAATTTTCTAGAAAATGTGCTTTAAGAAGATTGGGGACATTGTTTCACACGTGTTTACCTCTACAGCTCCTAAGTCTTGCTCTAGACATTTTAACCTCCAGAACAACACTTTCTGTCACAGTATAATGCTGGACCTAAGGGAAAATCATTCCTTTGCCTTTTCGTGAAATTCCTATAAATTTAATAAACTTCAGTCAACCCAACTGTGTGACTCTCATGCACTCATTAGCAAGTAGTGTTTTCTAGTCTAAAATGTACCAGCAATTGCACATGGGAGTGACTATTCCCTCCCCTCAGAGAGCCACAGCCAGTGAGAAGAGAAAGATAAGTAAATGATTGTGATCTACTTACATCGTCAAAGGCTTTGGATTGTATGTAGTTGAAGTAAGGGAATTCTTTGAATATACTTCTAAATTTTGCCGCTTAGAATAACGTTAAGGAGCTAAATATTTCAGAATTTATAAAACATTTAATTTAAAAACTCAGTTTTAATGCTATTGACTCCCATAGCATCTCATGATAAGGCTTTAACATTTGCTATTTTAGCCTCTTAAGCATTTTGAAGGAAGAGAGCTGCAGAAATGGTTAGGCAGCTGAGCACACTTGTTTCTGCAGAAAACCTGGGTATGATGCCCAGCACTCACATGGTGGCTCACAGCCACAGTTCAAGTTACATGGGATCGGGTGCCTCCTCCTGACCCCTTCAGGCACAAAGTAACATGTGGTACAACATACATCCATGCAGGTGAAACGCGCATACAAATAAGGCTTTTTAAACATAAAAATAATTATTCTACTCTGCTTCCACATTCCTTACTCTAAAAAGAACTTGCGAAATCCCAATGGGGAGGTTACAGAAGGGATTTGACTTGAGAGTTACATATGATGGAGATCAGAATTTATGGGGACATGACCATCAGACCTATTTTTCTTTCTTGTCTTGACTGAGACACTTGATTTCCTATTTTCTTTAATGCTCAAAGTTTCTGTTATTAACTGCTGATTCTGTCCTTCATTAATAGACATGTGTTTCTGGTCAGTTAATACTGAATCTCTTCTTTTTTATGTTATTTGTGTTGTTTGATTTAATTGTAATTATCAGCACATTTACTAATAATATGAACTTGGATCATACTTCTCCCATTAAAAAGTTAAAAAATATTAATAGCATATGGAGAATAAATAATTACCCCAGTCTCTAAGGCCATGGTACTCAGCCTATGGGGGGCGGTGAGCCCTTTGGGGGAGTCAAGTGACCCTTTCATAGACGTCACCAAGCCCATCAGAAAACACAGATATTTACATCATGATTCACAATAGTAGCAAATTAGTTACTAAGCGGCAACAAAGCAGTTTCCTGGTTGGGTCACCACAAAAGGAGGAAGTATATTGAAGGCTGAGCATGAGGAAGGGTGCAAGCCACTGCAGTCAGTGAGACTGCTGGAGTCTTTTTAGGAGCCGCAACGGCTCATCTACACTTATCCCCACTACATGCAGAATGCATTACTGCATCTAGACAACTACAAAAATGCACGCGTTCCTACAACCGAGGCCTTTAGAATGTATGAAGATGCTAGAAAGATGGTTCCGTACTTATTGCTCTTGCAGAGAACCCAAATTCTGTCCTAGCACCAGCAGCAGCAGCTCACATACACCAGATCTAGTTCCAGTGGTCCGCTGCCCTCCTCTGGCCTCAGCGGGCACCTGCACGCAGCTAGTGCATACACAGACACTCAGGCACACACACATAAATGCAAATTAAAATAAATAAATAAATAAATAAAATATACTTGGAAGCAGTGTTGCCTAACAGCTCTACTTTTGAAGGTATTTAAGTACTCATGGGTTGGTACAGCGATGTTTTTAAAATATTTAAACCAGATTACATGACTTCTCCACCTAAATTTCCCTCTTTCCCTCCAAGGAAGCGGCTCCAAGGCCCTCCATCCTATTTCGCCGCTCCTCCCCTCCAATCTCCCACCAGTCTTTCTTGCTCTGACTTCAGACCCCCTGATTCCTTTAGCTCATACCATCTCCGCTGGTTTCAATGCACCCTACTCTTAAACCATCGGCCACCTGCCACGGAGTCTTTCCTGTGCCTCTAGGCTTCAGTCTTCTCTAAGACTTCCTTGGCTCTTTCGCCTTATTGCTTACACCTCACCATCTTAAAAAGGCTTGCCCTGCTTATTTTATTAAATTTTATATCTTGAACCTTCAATTCAAGCAGTCCTAATTTAATTCTACTTTACCCTGCTTTATGTTTTCTTTCTCCACAGTACTCATCACCTTGTAAAATATCATATGATTTATTTATACACAGTTACAATTATTCATATCTACCTCACCCTCACCATCACAAGAATAGTAACTCAAAGACAAGGATTCACTCTTACTTCTTAATTGGCATATTCCACAAGCTCAGAACAGAGGCTAAGTTAATGTAGGTTTGCACTTATTAAACTAGTCATTAATTTCAAAATTTTCATTTTACTTTCAGCATGTCACAATAGTCATAATATATACAAACAAGCAAGCACACACATGCACATAAATGAAAATAAAAACCTTAAAAATATATTTGAGATATATATATGACAATATATATGTGACAAAAGAAAAATAAAATTTAGAGTTTGTCAGTCCATCAGCTTTTGGAAGAACCACATTTTCCCTCAAGGAGTGTTTTCCATATAAAACATTTATTTATAACAAGCCTAGGAGTGGCCTATCATGCTGGGCTTTTTCTCATTAGATAGTTGTATGGCAATTTATATTCACAGAAATGAATCTCTGATAGAGAGCAGATGCAGATTCAGTCTCCTAGAGCACAATAAACCTCAGCCATTAACTGTATCGTCTATCATCTCTGTCAACACTCACAATCAATTCCTTCTGTTCCATAAACTTTCAGCAGTGTGCTGCAGTCATCTGTTATGGTGGGGGGTGTGTGTATGTGCACGTGTGTGTGTGTACGTGCACAGCTGAAGACAGCAGCACTGTAGCCAGAGTAGTCTGACAGCACGTGTGATGTCCTGAGGATGCAATTAGAGTAAAATACTCAAATATATGTGTGCAAGCAGTCCACACACTCCTCTGTCTTTTACTCTAAAGCACATACTTTTAAATAAAGAATTACACAAGACCAGTGAATTTGGCAATATATGAAATTGTTAAAATAATAAATAAATAAACATATAAATGTGCCAAGCATAGTGGCCCATGCATTTAATCCCAGCACTCAGGAGGCAGAAGCAGTTTGATCTCTGTGAGTGCACAGAAAAACCCTGTCTCAAAAACCAAAAATAAAATTAAAAAACCAATGCAAATAAGTATAGAAAGTGGTCTTAACAATGACATCTAAAGAACAGAACTACTTTAGTGTACTACTATAATATGAAAAACCTTTAAAACTCTCCAAAGGATAGTATTATGAAAATGCTCCCAACAAAAGAACATTCCATCATATAGATAACTAGACAATACTCTAATTATATTTTTGAGATATAATCCTATTTCTCTCTTCCCTCTCCATCTAAACCCTCATCTACCTCTCCCTTCCCTCCTTCAAATTCATGACCTCTTTTTCACTAATTGTTTTTGCATGGATATAGTTAGGAGCATGATGTGTGTAATGCATAGTCCTATACAGAACCTGCTCAGTCTGTATAAGGTTACCTGTATGGTGCTTTCAGGGCTGACTGTTTGGTATTGGGGAAGCCCACCTCCCACTCCTAGCTCTCCTCGGTCACCTGGAAATCTTTGTGTATGCTGAGGTCCCATGGGCTCTTCCCCACCCACTGTGACATGCCACTGGTCATGACATCTGACATGTCACACTTATTCAGTGTATGTTTGGGCTGTCATGCTGCCCAACCTTTATGAGTGCTGTTTCTAATAGGAGACACACTATTGAAGCAAACACCCCCACCCCCACCCCCACTTCAGCAATGTTCCCTGAGCCTGAAGCTGGGAGTGTTTTGTAGACGTATCCATTGGGACTGGGCTCCACAAGTCTGCATTTTGATTGGTTGTGATTTCCTGTAATGGACTCTGTCTCCTTGTTAAGGGGGAAGACTACACTTCCCTGTAGGTAAAAGGACAAATGTTTGGACTGTTATTAGGGTTATGCTGGTCTAGGAAAGTGGTGGTTATAGGTCCTCCACTGAGAGCCCTGACTAGTTAGCTAGCTTTCCAGCGCCAGCATGATTTCCCTCTTGCCAAGTGGATCTAAAGTCCAGCTAGACAGCTCTTGTGACTCCCAGGCACACCATGCTACTACCGCACCCTTATGATGGCCACACCATGCTGGTCACTGATGTGCTTCATAAACATTGTGGCTGACGGCTGCTTGCCTCCCTCCTTGGGAAGGCTGCACAGTACTTTCTGGTACTATAGAGGCTAGTCCTTAGAGGTGGGCCATTTAAGTGTAACTAAACAACAGTTCACTGCCTATTACCAAACTATTCCTGAAGCTCCCCTTCTGGAGAAATCCATATTGTGCATGTGTTATGTGGGCCCGCAGATGTTGGCCTCAGGTGTCTTAGCTTTCTACTTCCTATACTGAGGCCAGCTCTCTTGGTGAAACTGGAGCTTGCTGTTTCAGACTAGTCAGCTTGCTCTGGTGATTCCATCTTCACCTCCAGGTCCACGACAGGCTACCATGCCAACACAGCCTAACTGGAGCCTAACACTGGTTCCCTGTTTGTGGAACTATTTGGGAAGCACTTTGAGGTGTGGCCTTGCTGGAGGAGGTGTGTCACCGAGGGTGGGATCTGAGGTTTTGAAAACACTACTGCTATTCTCAGGCTCTCTGGCGTCCACCTGCAGATCAAGAGGTGAGCTCTCAGCCATGTCAGCCAACACACTTATTGCTTGCTGCCACTCTTCCCTTCCACAACGGACTCTTGACCTGCTAAAGCTGTAAGCCCGGTTAAACACTTTTTTTTTATACCTTGCTTTGGTGTTTTATCACAGCAATAGAAAAATAACAAAGACACTGCTCAATACTTAAAATTCACTTTCTGCTCTGCAGATGTAAAATGGATATTACTACCAAAAGATTCTGAATACACTCAAGTATTCACATTAGAAATGCCCAGGTATGCAAACTTGATATTCATAAACTTCAAATGATGTTCCTTCTACAACATGTTAGTAAAAATGCCCTCAATTCCACAAAATGTCCCATCTGCTTAAAGTTCACCTATTTGGTTTATATCTATTTTAACCCCACCAAAAGAAATTATCTGTATCTATACATATGTAAGTAAATATATCAGTTCTTCCAAGGCCACAAATCTGACTTTTGTGTTTATAGTGTCATAGAATGAAAACAGTTCCCAAACTGGCCCAGCTTTTAAGCACACTTGTGGTAGCTCTAACTGTGATACAAGCTTATTTCTTACATGACCATGAAGATTTACCTTTCCATCTTTTTCTATGCTAACCAAAATAAAAACACAAGAGTACAACAAAACAGAATATTTTAAATTATGATTTCATAAATGTAAAGTACCTATTGAAAAATAAAGGATACGGATTTCTGTGACAGACTTCAAGCAACTTAAGCCATTTGGAGTTATACCTAAAAAAGAAATTATATATTTTTAATCATCTCCATAAAACAGCTCAAATAAAATTTGTATAATATTTTCCTGAGAGGTAAGTTAAAAATATTAAGATAGAGCTAAAAAGTAATGCAACATAATAAAGAAATGATAAATTGAACATGGAGAGAAAACATACTCTATTTTGTATTTTTCCTTATGCTAAGACATACAAGTTAGTTTGTATTTTCATAAAAAGCAACTGAATAGGCAACTGAACAAGAAATTACCTTGAATGTCATGAGGCTGAGATGTAAAAGAAAAGGATGGTATTTTGAGTATGTTTTCTCCAATTCCAGAAGCTGAAAAAGCATCATCTGCTTTGAATTTGTTTACAGAATGAAGAAGTTTCTGCTTAGCGCTGTTACAGTTCCGTGATTTCTCCTTGCTTACTACTCTTGTTTGGGCAGGTTTCTCTGGGCTATCATAAGAATCCAAGTTTAAATGCTCGTTAGCACGATCATAGTCATGTATACTGTTACATGTTCTAGATAACCTGAAACAAAACATCCACCATGTTTTCTGCTTCTAACATTCACTTTAAAACAAACACACGTATCTGGGCACAGGGTCTTTTCTGAGATGGACACTCAACCAAAGTCCATGAGAGGATAAAACCTAGAACCTCTGCTCGGATGTGACCTGTGATAGCTCAGTAATCAATTGGTTTCCCATAGTAAGGGGAACAAGGACTATTTCTAACATGAACTCAATGACTGGCTCTTTGACCTCCCCACCTCCCAAGGGAGGAGCAGTACTGTTAGGCCACAGAGGAGGACTTTGCAGCCAGTCCGGAAAATACCTGACAAAAGCGAGTCATATGAAAAGGGAGGAGGTCCTCCCCTATTAGTGGACTTGGAAAGGGGCAGGGAGGAGATGAGGGAGGGATTGGGGAGGGAATGAGGGATACAGCTGGGATACAGAATTAACAAAATGTAACTAATGAGAAAAATAAAATTATGGAAAAAAAAAAAACAAACACAAAATGATCCTCTTAAATCCTCCAGTACAGTTCACCACAGATTTGTCTCTTTATTTCCTAAAACCTATCTAAGCTTTCCTGGCAGCTTGTCTCCAAGATGGCTCCAACGATCCTTGTGTCCTGGTAGTCAGAACTGACCTGTGTGACTAGAGCTTTGCGGTGCACAGTACTTTAAGCAGGTAACTTCCAAGGCTCAGTCACAAGTATGCTCTCCCTTCCAGGGGGCCTCTTGGCTAGACCGTGCTGTGAGAGCTAGTCAGCAGAGCACACACCCAAGAACACTGCCAAGGCACACGTGGATGCACTGAAGAGCTGTCAACAGTCAAAAACCGACTTGACAGAGAATGTGAGCTGCTGACAAAAGCGACCAAGAGTCTTTAGGAAGTGTCAGGTAACTTTATACAATGTCACGTTTCAACTATGACCCTTGGCAAAACCCCAATTGTGCTTTTCATGGAAGAGCTCAAACTGCTAATTAACTTGTTCCTAACACATAATAACTATGAAAACTAACAAAGCTGCAGTTACAGTTATTTCTTCAATCGGTCCCCGTAGGCTGCAGAGTCCCCTTTGTAGGGTTCTGGCCTTGTAAATAAAAGACGTCTAAAACAGCACAGAAGGGAATCTGAGGATGGCTCATTGGAGCTGGGAGAGAAAATATGGCAGCAAAGCATGCTGTCTACACAGCTGTGAGGTAGGGACTAGAAAGAAAGGAAGTACTGCTTTCTGAGTCTGAGGTTAGAGAGCAGTTAAGCTCACTGGCAAGTGCGTGAACCACTGCAAGGATGGAGGGGCTTTAGGTTTACATTAGCACAGTTCCCTCGAGAGCAGCGCTGCCCAACCTCCCTATCGCCGTGAGCCTTTAATACAGCACCTCATGCTGCAGTGACCCAACCAGAGAATGATTTTTGTTGCTACTTCACAGCCATAATTTTGCTGCTGTAGTGAATCATGTAAACATCTGTGATGGTCTTGGGTGAGCCCTGTGAAAGGGTTGTTCAACCCCGAAGAGTTGCAACCCACAGCTTGAAAACTACTGCTCTCAGGGGACAATTTTTCCTCCCATTTTCATATCTTGCCTTCAGCTACGTCATATTTCTTTTCATTTGTCAGTCCTTAGGTTATGAAACAAGATTTTGTCTTTAACCAATGTCTGCCTGTGTGTCTGTGCACTCTCTGGGGAGACCCCCTAGTTGTGAGCACACACAGACACAATGCCTTCTGTAACAGGCATTACTGACCAGCAGAACGCACCATCTGTAAAGCATCCTGTAACTACTGATGGTGCCATGTCTGCCAAAGGATGCTGACACAGAGGGTGCTGACACAGTCCTGGTCAACCAAATCTGCATCACATCCCCTGACTCCCCTTCTCTGCAAGTGGAAAAGAAGTAAATTAAGTATAGTAATCCTATTTTCTTTTCGAGACAGGGCTTCTCTGTGTAGCCGTGGTTGTCTTGAACACACTTTGTAGACCAGGCTGGCCTGGATCTCACAGAGATCCACCTGCCTCTGCATCCCCGAGTGCTGGGATTACAGGTATATGCCAACGTGACCAGCTTTAAGTTTTTAAAACAACTTTTTGAGATTAAAAAAAAAAATGTACGTACAGGTGTCTTGCCTGCATGTATATTTGTGTGCTGTGTGTGTGTGTGTGGGGGTGCCCATAGAGGCAAGAAGAAATCCCCTGAAACTAGAGTTACAGATGGTTGTTAGCTATCATGTAGGTGCTGAGAACTGAACCAGGATCCTTTAGATTAGTCAATGCTCTTAGCTGCTGAGCCATCTCTCCAGCTCCATAAACTAAGTGTATTAACAAATCAAACAACCCAAATATTACTGTGATGTTTTGAGATAGACGTCTGCATAGGCTCTGGCATTTGAACAGTTGGTTCCCAGTATGTGCTGCTGTCTGGGGAGATGTAGGTGATGAAGCCTTGTTGGAGGAAGTATCAAAGCCTCCTGCCACTTTCAGGCTTTCTTTCTCATTTGTGCTTGAAGTTGAAGATGTTAGCTCTTGGCTTCCTGTTACTGATGTCATTCCCGCTGCTTGCTGTGATACCTTCCTGCCATGTTGCGCTCTTACTCTTCTGGGAATAAATCTAAAGGGACACTCTGAAAAGACTGATTTTTTTTTAATTAAAAAAGATTTTTTTAAACTATATTTCTTATGTAAGAGGAAAAAAACCCCAAAATTCAAAAATCTGGACAAAATTTTAAACTACATGAAATTTCATGCTTAACTTCTGAGAGTGCTGTCAGAGAAGACAGAAAATTGAAATGCAGACAGGTGATCAACAGAGTCCACATACAATGACACTGAGAACAGCAAATAACCTGCGCCATGCGGTGACTCAGCACACTGTGCTGTGATACTAGTTAAAATCATTGACTGGGACCAGACAAATAGAGAGAACTCCAAAGCTCATCCATTTTCTAGCTTTGTGATTTTAAAAGTTATCCTACTCCATGAAGTCTTCAATGTCTTCATCTTCTTCCCTGTCAATTTACTTTCTCTGTAATCTTAAAAAACATGGCTCCGAGACAAGTGGTGGCGGCACACACCTTTAATCCCAGTGCTCGGGAGATAGAGGTAGCTGGGTCTCTCAGCTGGAGGCCAGTCTGGTCTACAGAGTAAGTGAGCTCCAGGCCAACCAGGGATGCAAAGAGAAACCATGTCTCAAAAACAACAATAAATCCTTTGTGGAAACTGAGTTATTTCACTTCTCAGATACTTGAAAGTTGGAACTTGTTTTCTTTTCTCCAAATCTAGGCCACTTTAATAATGTCTATGATACTTGTCTATAAATATCAATGCCTTTAGCATTTGCCATGTATCAGTCTCTGGATAATTAAGAATCTTTTATCTTCATCATTCTGTTGCTTCAAAATCCCTGCAGACAGTATAGTCAAAATCCTCTCTCATTAGGCAATTCATTCCCAATCCATCTTCTTGCACATGGCTTCTGTGAGCTACTGTCACTTTAATTTGCTTAATATGATTATCTCCAGTAAATACATTTTTCTTCAAATGACATAATTTCAAATAGCTAGAAACTCCCACGATAGTCCACTTTTTAAACATCTAACCCTCTGTTGATAAGACAGGTTTATTCCATTAGCACAGCTGTGACAAGCAATGGTGTAATAAACATTGGTTTGTATCTCTTGATATGTGAACTAGAGTTTGTTCAGGTAACAGCAGACTGGCTGGGTCATGTGGTAGACCTGTGTTTAGTTCCTGAGGACTCTGTTTGTTTCTTCTGGCTGGCCAGCTTAGACTCATAGCAGCAGAGCATGTGGTTTCCTCTTTGTTCCTTTCTTCACCAACATTTGTTTTCTTAATGACTACCTTCTGAGTGCTGTGAGCTCCAATCACAGTGTGGCTTTATCTGCATTTCTCTGGTGGCTAGCAATGTGCACTTTTCCTAGTTATTAACCATCCGTACCCTTTAAAACAACTATGGGCTAACGAAAACCATTTCATTAGGAATTGTTCCAATCCAATTGGATAAAGTTCATTATATATTCTATTACTCCTGTCAGATATATAGCTGGCAAAAAAAAAAAAAATCTCACACAAAAACTGTATCTTTTGATTGTTCTGTTGTGAAGTCCTTTTTATTTTCATGAAATCTGCTGTATCAATTAGATTAGCATTATTCATGAGCAACTGGACTTTTCAGAAAGTTTGTACTTTTTGCTGATATCATAAAGTGATTTTCCTATTCCTAGCTTCAGATCTAACATTAATGTCTTAATCTATTTGGAGTTGGATCTCATATGCATTGAGAAGTACATAGTTTCATTCTTTCATATGTGGATATCCTGTTTGCCTAGCACCATTTCCTGAAAAAGCAGTCTTTTCTCCAATGTGTTATTTTTGGCATGTTTTGTCTATAGCTATACAGGTTTAAATTTAAAACTGTTATTATTAACTCTATGATGGATGATATTGCTTTTGATTGTATAGCTATTTTCACACTATTAACTCTTCCCATCATGAGTATAAACGTTCTATCTCCTAGTGTTTTCTTCAATTTCTTTCTTCAGTATTTTCCAGTTTTCATTGCATTAGTCTTCTACTCCTCTGGCTAGGTGTATTAGAAGGTATTTAACTTTTTTGAGGCAGGTGTGAATGGAGATTTTTTTACTCTTGATTTCATTATCAAGAATGTTTTTTGTTAGTATACAGAAAGGCAAGTGATTTTTGTACACTGCTTTTGTATCCTGCTACTATGCTAAAGTATTTATCAGAGCTAAGAGTTTTCTAGTGGAGTTCTTAGAGCCATAGATAATATTATCACCTGCAAATAATATTTTGATGTCTTCCTTATTTGTATCCTTCTCGTCTTATTGATCTAGCTAAGACTTTAAATATTACTGTGAAAAACAGTTGAGAAATTGAAGGACTGGAGGCTCAAAGGTTAAAATCATGCATTACTCTTCCAGAGGACCAGAATTAGATTCCCAGCACACATCTAAGGTGACCCACAATCCCCTGCAGCTCCAGCTCCTGGGGATGTCTGCTCTGGCTTCCCCAGGACCCCAAACTCACACAACATACACTCATACACATAAACACATGATTTAAAACAAAATGAATCTTTAACTGGGCATGGTGTCACACAATCCCAGCATAGGGAGACAGAATGCATCTCTGAGTTTAAGGCCAGAGCCAGTTCCAGGACAGACAGGGCTACAAAGTGAAACCTAATCTCAAAAAATATTATTTATTTTTATTACCATTTTCATAAAATAAACACTTTCAAGTGGAGAAAATGAACACCATTGTGTTTCTAGTTTCAGCAGATATGCTTTGAGATTTTTTTCCATTTAGTATATATAATGTTGGCTATTGGTCTGTTATGTATAACCTTTATTATGCTAAGAGTCTATTCTCATTTCTGTGGGATTTTATCATAAAAGATATGTTGGATTTAGCCAAAAAAGCCTCCTCCGCATTTACTGAGGAGACATGAATTATGGCTTCAAGTCCATTTATGTGCTGTTACAGTTATAGACTGTATATACACCTGACCTATACTTTTGCTCTTTTGTTCTTGCTGTGTCTTTGATTTTGGTATCAGGGAAATACTGGCTTTTGAAAGATTTGGAAGTGTCTTTCCTTTCCGTTTTATGAGCAGCTTGAGAAGTACTGCTCGTAGCTCTTTAAAGGTTTGGGAGGTCAGCAGTGACTCCATCTGGGTCTGGACTCTTTAACTGATTTTATTAATGTTTCTTTATCCTTGTTTATTAAAATAAACATGCTTATCTCATTTTAGTTTAATTTTGGTTTATTATACATATCTAGCAATTTAACCATTTCCTTTATATTTCCCAATTTATTGGCATATGTTTTTAAGGTATGTTCTAATTATTTTCTGAATTCTATTTGTATCTATGGTAATGCTAATTTTATTTATTTATTTATTTATTTATTTATTTATTTATTTATTGTTGTTTTGAGACAGGGTTTCTTGGCTGTCCTGGACTCGCTTTGTAGATCAGGCTGGCTTCGAACTAACAGCAATATGCCTGCCTCTGCCTCCCTAGTGCTAGGATTAAAGAAATGCACCACCATGCTCCACTCAATGCTCCTCTTTCAATGTCCAATTTTATTAGTTTTGGCTTCTCCCTCATTCTCTATTTTTATTTTTGGCTAGTTTGACTAGGAATTTTTTATTTTGGTATTTTTCTAATTCTTTAATTGATTAAAGTCAATATTCTTGCTTATTCCCACTTCCTTAATTTCTGCACTACTGAATTCCTTCTTTCCACTTCCTGATTTTGACTTTGGGTTGCTTTTTCAAGGCCCTAAGGTCCATCACTGTTGAAATCTGGTTTTCATTTTATTTTTGAGATATGGTCTCACTGTGTGGCCCTGGTTAGCCTAGCACTTGCCATGTAGACCAGCCTGACCTTGAACATGTGGTGATCCTCCTGCCTTTGCTTGTCTCGTTTTGTGTAAGCATCTTAAGCCGTAGCCCCTGTGGGACCACTCTCACTGTATTACAAGGTCTGGGTGTGCTGCGCTTTCATCTTGCTTGATTCAGGAATGTTTTGTGTGTTGTTTAATCTCCATGAGTTTGTGCAAGCTCTTTAGTTTCTCTTGCTGTTGATCTGTAGTTTTATTCTATTGTGGTCTAACAGAATATAAGAAATTATTTCAATTTTTATACATTTGTTAAAATATGCTTTGAGTCCTGCTATAGAAAATGTTTCATTGGCTTATGACAATGTATATCTGCAATGTTTACATGGAATTTCTGTAGATGTTTGTGAGGTCTCTGACGCCATTTAACTCAGATGATTCTTTGTTCACATCTTGTTAAAAGGACGTATTTATTGCTGAGAGTAGCATACTGAAGTCACCCACTTATTACTTTGTTGGGGTTAACCTGTTTCTTTGTATTGAGTAGTGTTTTATAAAACTGGATGCGCTGACATTCAGTGTTTAGAATATATCTTCTTGTCACAGTGAGTGCTTCCTTTTCTCTTGATATCGACTTTGTCTGACTTTAGAATGGCAATGCTAAATGTTTTCTAGTTCCACTTGCTGGGCATGACTTTCCATATCCTTTCACCTTAAGGTTGCACCTGTCTTGGATAGTGAAGTACAAGGCACCAAATGGATCTGTTTTTCTTGTCTTTCTTCAGTAGTAGTAGTAGTACTATTATGATGATGACGTTTGTTTGTTCGAGAAGGATCTGTCTGTCAGAAACAGCTCTGGCTGTTCTGAAACTCACTATGCAGACCAGGCTAGCCTTGAACTTACAGAGCTCTGTCTACCTCAGCCTCCCAAGTGCTGGTATTAAAGGTATGTGCCACTATGCCAACCTCTGTATCCTTTTCAAAAAGTGTTATCTATTTGTCTTTTGATTAGGAAATTAATATCATTAGTATATTTAATTACTGAAAGATGTGCATTAATTACTTTTATTTTGCTGGTTTTTGAATGTTTGGTGTTTTCTTATCCCGCATTTATTTAATTATTGTTTCTGTGTAGGGTTTCCTTCCTATAAACACCACCTTAGGAATGTGTTTATTGTCCTTATCTAGAGAATTCCTTAAAGTATCGTATATAGTGTTGATTTAGTGGCATGGATAATCTTATTTATTTATTTATTTATTTATTTTCATTGTGGAAAGTCTCTCTCCTAAAATTATGACCAACAGTCTTTCTGGATATAGTAATCTGTATTGTTAGTTAGTAACTTTGAGAGACTGAAACAACTCATTCCATGGCTTCTTGCTTTTAAAATTCTATTGAGAAATATGTTATTCCAATAGGATTATGTTTTTGTTTTTTAGAGTTAATGTTTTAAATATAAAATGGCACAGGGAGTCAAAGCACAACCTCAATATGAAAATACCCTAATCAATTAAATAATAATATCCACAAGCTAATCATTTTAGGAAATACAGAAATTACTGATATTACTATGTGTATTAAGACAGAAGCTCCTGGGGTATGATAATAAATGAGGAAAACAAGTGGTGTTGGAGGGTTGTCTGATACATGTTACTAGTCCTCAAGGTCTGGATACCTGTCTGTTGTGTAAACCTACCTGACTGGCTAATTAAATGGCCTGTACCTTGGCAGGGTAGAATGGGGTTGGCATAGCTAAGGTTCCCGGGCTTCTGGGTTCAGGAGATAATAATGGGAGACAGACAGACAGGAAGAGAGGAGAAAAGACTGTGGGCATGGAAAAAGGACTCCAGTGATGGTGAGGAAAGGTCCAGATAAAGAATATAAGCAAGTAGCATGGGATTCTTTCTGGAAGGTAGACCAGATGAGGATGATTAAGCTGGATGGCATTGGATGGGGCTGGGACATGGTGAGGATGCTGAGACAGCGTAGGTGAAATATCTATCCAGCTCACGGTAAACAAGGCAATTATAAATTAACAGGTGTCTGTGTCTTATTATTTGTGATAGTGGGTTAGATAATACTGCTGTGATCATCCTAGGGCTAATAGTAAATATTACATATCCCAATACTCCTTTTTTAAATTTACTACAACAAAATGATTTGATAAATAGAGGAGTAAAAGTAAACAGAAACAGGTAACAAAAGAAACAAGGACATAGCTCTGACTAAAGGTGGACTGAAAAAAAAAAAAAGACATACAGAAATATACAAACTAGATGTGACCTGAAATCTTCCTCCCTAAAGAGTAGCTTCTGTGTTACCAGAAGGCATCATGCAAACTCCCATGGGAGTGAGGCAGCAAACAGTCTCAGCCAGCTCTGACACTTACAAACCACAGTGACCAGCACAGCATGATAATCCTAACGATGGCAGCAGTGGCCTCAAACTTGTTGGCGGGCCTCACATCTTTACGACCCACTCACCAGAAAAGAAATCACGCTGTTACAGGAAATCTAGCCAACTATCCAGGGCTAGTGAAATCACAGATCTTGATGGATAATCTACAACCACTTTACTAAACCAGCACACCCCTAACATCACTCAAAACATCTGTCAATCCTTACACCCAGAGAGAAGTGCAGTCCTCATTCCTCATCAAGAAAACTCCTCAACAAACTGAGACCACTAAAGAAAAGTACAAATAATCAAAATGCAGAGCTGTAGAGCCTAGTTCCAATGGCTACACCTACAACATCCTCCTGAACCGAAGTCTCAGGGAGCACTGTGAAAGAGGAAGCTGAGAGCCTGTGAGAGCCAGAGAATCAGGGGGTTTGTTGTGAGAGTGTGTTTCATAAGAATGTCAGAAGCTATACCATAAAGTCTCACCAACATGAGCTGAAACATGAGCTGCACAAGGACAACAACATACATGCTAACAGGAATACAGGAGTGCAGAAGTGCAGGAGGCCTCAGTCCTACACAAAGAACCACAGGCAACTAAGGAATGGCGAGAATGGGAGAAATAGTCTTCCTCAGGCAAGAGCACACCAATTGGTTATCCAATAAATGGTCAGCCCTGAAAACATACATACAAGTAACATAATAAGACTGAATGGGTGCATTTATGTATTCAGGAATATATGTATGTATATACATATATGTATATAACAACATTTAATGAAACTAGAGACTGCTTTTGAAAGAGAGCAAGGAGGAGTATATGGGAAGGTTTAGAGAGAGGAAAGGAAGGGGAAACGATATAATTTATTATAATCTCAAAACCAAGAGAAATAATTTTTAAAGAAGAAACACAATCAGAAATGTAAGGTAAAATAATCCCAGCTCTCAAAAGGCTGAGGTACAGAAATTCCCAAAACCAAGAGAGAACAAGAACAGAGTAGGTCAAAATTGGCCTGCTAATATAAATGTTTTCTGTTTTCAAGTTGTTGTTCTTAGGTATGGTAACAGCAGTAAGAAGCTAACATATGTGAGATCACATAATACAGTCAGTGTCTGCCCCTGGCTTGTCTCATTACTATTAATGTACTCATCCACTGATTTGTGAAAAGGGTCATTGTGGAGGATAGCCAGAAATACATGATTTAGAGCAAGCCTGGCCACACATGCCTTTAATGCCAGTACGCGGGAGGTGAAGGCAAGATTTCTGCAATTTTGAGCTCTGCCTGGTCTATACATAGTGGGTTCCATTGCCCTACTACCCCAGGGCTGCATAATGAGATCCTGTCTCAAAATAAAACCACCACTATATATATGCACGTGTGTGGGTACACACACACGATTAGTTAACTAGAAGTGGGTTTAAAATGAACCAAAATTACTTTAGCTTTCAGTTTTAACTTTCAGTATGGCTAAGTATTAATAGATAAAACCCACCTAAGCAAAAACTGAGATTCCTCAGTAAATTTTAAATATTAAAGAGTACCAATAAGAAACGTTTGAGAATCTTTGCTCTAACAATAATTGTTTAAATTGTCACACTACAAAACATTTTTCGTTATTCACTCTCTGTGCCATTAGTGAACCTTAAGCTCCTGAAAGGCAAGAACCTAAGACTCCTATGAATTCCAAGTCTGGTAATGTCCAGCACATATGTATCTGTTGTGACTGTTTTCCCCTCCACCTCCTATTATCCCTAACTCTCTTCAGAGTCTTCTTAATATTCAGGTTTGGTCACTGAGTATTACTTAACTAACTTGTTACCTTCTTTTGAATGCTGATGGTCCCTGTCCTCTATCTTCCGCAGCATTAAGTAATTTTATGTCACCAGGACCACTCTTTGCAGGTGGACTCTCACTGCCAATGTGGGTTTTATGTTTCTGAGAAGAGTCATACACCAGCTTGCCAGCTGAGTGGGACATGTCACTGTTACTTGATCCTCCTAAGTTTAGGTAATCCCATTTTTGTGCTTTACAGGGAAAATGGAATCTTTGTGTTGGTGAAATACAATTTTTGTCTTCATTAATCATCTTCAAATTTGATGTTACCATTTTTGGAAACTTTCCTTGTCCTAGGAGAAAAGAAGTATAGTAATTATTAATTATTATATGCTCTTCATGAAAACAACTTTTCTAACTAATGATAAAAATCTCAGTTAACAGGTTCTAAGCTGTGTCATGGTTCAGGGGTGAAAGTCTCTGCTTGTGAAGCCTGATGACCTGAGTCCTATTCCCAGGCCCACATGGTGGAGGAAGAGAACAGACTCCTACAGACTGCCCTCTGACCACACAAACACCATGGCAGTACCCAGCCCCTCTCACCCCTAAATGTAACAAAAGTAAAATGTTTCCAGAGAACTTACAAGATAAAGGTAAAAGAATCAGTTCAGTAGTAAGATAATCCGTACTTCTGTAGGCATGAAACAGATGGTTATTTCTAGAAGCAGAGGCAGGCTGTGAGTCTGTGAGTCTGGGGCTCATCTACACAGTGAGTTTCAGGCTAGCCAAAGCTACACAGTGAGGCTTTGCATTGAAAAGAGACTGCACAAATCCATATGTAAATCATGAGTCATAACAAAACACTAAGGTTTAAAATAAATGTTATCACATGGGAAACATACATTGTGTGAGCTTGCCTGTTGTGGGAATGTTTTAGTGTTGGGGATGAGTCAGGCTCTTGCGTGCGCTCAGCAAATGCTGTGTGACATCACAGACTATTCCTTACCATCTGCATGTCAGTCTTTTCACTAAGTACACTTCAGAGACTTGGCTCCTAAGACTCAACCTTTAGTACAGAACAAAAGCCTCCGTAGTGAGAGGAAGAACTACTCAGAAAACAGGAGAACAGTGTAACAGTGACTGGGCACCATGTAAATGTGTGCGGGGGAGTGATAGTGATTGTGCACTATGTAGATTTTTTATGCTCACATAACCTGTATGAGTTTGGCCTCACACGAAATGTGATGATTTACCTAATAGTTTATAGTTTTCAATTTCTTCCTCTAAGTCTTGAATGTCTGGAATTTCTGCAATCAGTGGAGCTGGAGGGAGAAACCAATGCAGTGGCTTCTGTTTAACTGGAAAGCTGTAGAAAACACAATGTTGCAGCTGAGAATTTCTATTTTAAGAAGGAGAAGCTATCAAAAACCACCTGCTTACTAAACATCACTCAAACACAAACTCAGACCAACAGCCCATAACCCCACTGTTTGCCCCGTCCCTACGGCAATGCTCCCAGCATCTTCTCCCTGTGTCACACGACTAACGACACTGTGTGAGGAATGCTACCTGAGCGATGGCTGTTAACTCCTCCTCATGCTCTCTCACTCAAACTTTAGAGTTACCTATGACACACCTCACCTATCATCATGGACTACCAACCCATAAACGTCACCGATGACCTAGACTATTCCCACAACCATTAAAAATTAGTGCTCTATGGTCTAGAACTGTCATAAATCACAGAAAACTGTGACAGCAACAGAAACCAGCAGGAACTGGCAACTGTTGCCCATGCTGGCACCTTCCTCTAGTTCAGCTGTGATGTTAACTAACACTGCTTAGTGCTCTTTTCCAAACAGTATCTCTTCTTTTATTAATACAAAGAGATGTGGACACCAGGAACTGGATTTGAGAAGAGCACCACACACCATTAGCACAGATACTCAGTCCCAGGGCTTTCTTCCCCCTCTCCCATAAGTTTAGGAGGTTCAGCTTGGTGAAGGGACAGTCTTCCTTTTCTACCTCTCACAACCCAACTGTAACTACTATGGCCATAGTTTTTTGGGTTTTTGTTTGTTTGTTTGTTTTTAAATAAAAACTATAGTGTGTTATCTATGTTTGACAAACTGCTAACCATAGGATAACATTTAAAAGTTAGGGTGATATCCAAGGGTCTCAGGACCACATCCCAGAATGACCCATGTGACTCAGTATACAGTTCTACTTTCTATACAGGAACAATTTCTGAGGTACCCATATCAACTTTGTTTTTAAAATCATACTACTACATTCAAAATCCTTCAAAAGCATCCAAATAATGCCAAATTTCCCCCAAATGGGCTTAGAGCACATTAAAAGTTCTCATTATCCTATGCATAACATTTAGTCCAAGCTAAGATGTCCAAGATGTTTCCTGTACGTCTGCTATAGTTTAGATGTGTTGTCCATCTTACTTTTGTTTTTCTTGTTGCTATGGCAAAAGCAAATTAAGGGAAAAGGGTTTATTTTCGCTCACAATCCCAGGTTCAAGTCCATCATAGCAGGGAGGTCAAGGAGGCAAGAGCATGACAGAACTGGCTACATTACAGCCCCAGTCAAGAGCAAAGGACAGTTAAAGGCGCTCATTCTTGCATTCACCTAGCTTTTTCCATCAGTCTAGTACCCAGCCTGAGACACGGGGTTGCCCCATTCAGGGTGCCTTCCCACTGTAACTAAGCCTTCAGAAAACCCCTTGCAGGCATGCTCATAGAGCAGCCTAACCTAGACAACTTCCTCAGTAAGTTTCCTTACTCACATGATTCCAAATTGTGTCACGTTGACAGAACTAATCAAGCACAATGTCCCCAGGGGCCCATGTGTTAAAGGCATAGTTTGGCTAGGAGATGGTGAAAGTCCACAGGTGTGAGTTAGGCCATTAGGGTATGTGTGCCTGAAGGAATACTATGGTCTTGGCTTCTTCCTGTCCCTCCGCATTCTTCCTGTCACAAGGTGAGGTTTACTCTATTATATGATTTCACATATAACAGGGGGACACACTGAAGCAGTAGACCAATACACCATAGCTTCCAAATGTGAACAATTTTACAAACTATTATCTCAGGTATGATAATAGTTTTATCTCAACAGTAATGAAAGATAACTAATGTAACAGGAAACAGAGAATAAATTCTGTGCCTCTTTGTTACTGTTCAAAGATATTTCCTTCAGTTTGCTTGGGCCTCTGTCCCACCTCACTCCTGAATCTATATAAGGAAGTTCTACTATTCATTCACTAATCAATTCAATAACTTTTATCGATACCATATACCAGGTACCGTTTCAGGCACTAGGCTTTACATTTACTCAACGCCCAGAACAAGGCCCACACGTCCTAAGATATTTCCATAGATTGTCTTCTTTCTTTCTTCATATACACTCCATAATAGTTCTCATGGCCTTTATAGAACTCCATAACAGTTCTACATGTGTGTAGACAGGCAACAGATAGAAACAAGGATGGAAACAGAGAAACAGATAAACCTGACAATCCAGGTTGACTGTAAACAGCTAAGGTTTGTTTCTACTTAAGTCAGCAGGATTTAGCACAGTGCTTTATACACTTAAATATGTTGTTCAAGACATGTTTGATGATTTAATTTCTTAGTTTTTAAAATATAGAAACATATCTAATAATCTTATTTAGACATTTGACATACAAAATCTACCCTCAATTAACTTTTCTGATTATGTCTCACTGCTTCTGTTTTATGAACCAAATACTCCAGTAAACCTCTATCCACTGTTTTCTAAAAGTACTGTGAATTGTCCTATCTCTATCATTTCTCATTTTCTGTAATATTCTGGCTTCAACACTGTCCTACTGTTAAAGAATGATCCATCCTTGAAAGCATCCTAAAAGCCTCCATGATGTGGAACACTTTCCTCGGACCATCTGTCCCAGATGATTGTCCGGGTCTGGCAGTTCGCTGCATGACTACACCTATCATCCCCTTGAACATACTGGTGATTTTGAATTGTGAGAAGGATGAGCAGGAGATTCTGCCTAGGCCAGTCCTTATGCGTTCCTGTTGCCCCAACTGAATCCACTCATTCAATCACTCTGTTCCAGCCTATAATATGAGTTACGGTCACAGTATTGGCTGGTGGCCTTTTCGTGTGTGTGTGTGTGTGTGTGTGTGTGTGTGTGTTAATCTAAACCATAGCTAAAATAGTTACGGTTAAAAGTTTTTTCCAATCTTTTCCTATCCTTTCTAATGCTCAAACAATATGTGATATTTGAATGAGTAAAAAATGAAATGTTTCATCAACATAGAATAATTCAATAGAAAAAGAATACAGAAAATTCAGAAGGGAGCAAGCCACACATGAAAAACATAAAAGCAGGCATCTGACAGACGACTCCATCCCTACTATGTTGCCTTTGGTATCACATTTTCACTCCCCCCTCTGCTTCCTGCCTGAGCTGGCTGTGCCCTCACACCTGGTTTTGGCAGAAAAGCAGATCCCTTCTTATCCTGAGCTGTTCTCTGATCATTACTTCTGCTCTTTATCTTGGCTTTATGTGACAAATCAAATATGGAAGGCAACAAAACAATCTATTTTCAAATTATAATACTTCAAATTATACACTTTAGTTAGTACATTATATCTGAATTCTATGTTTTCTAAACATAAAATTGAAATATCAATCTGCTGACCTTTTATTTATATATTCTTGTTACCAAAGGGAAAAATTAAAAGTCCCTAAAATCATAAAACTGAGAATACATTATATAAGCCTTTCAAAGTCACACTTACTTTTCAGTTTCATCTGGGCTACTGTAAAACAAATCATCCGCAGGGAAAAAGCAATCATTTGATTTCAACATTGTTGAGAACTGGACTTTGTCTGAAATCTATAAGACAGAAAAAGGTAGTTTATATTCACTTATAGAAATGCAAAAAAAATGATTTCTGTACAAGTAAAATAAAAACCACTAATTTCACAGACAATTTTGAGCTTCGTCTTCTGTAAATTCCTTGGAAATGCCTCAACAATGGAGCATGTAATTCTCTGCTCAGCCATGTGTTTTCCCAAGTGTGTTCCTCTCTTAAAACTCCGCCTGTGCCTAGGAGGTGCTTCCACCCTTCACCTGGAAACTCTAAGACATCCTTTAGTGTAGTGGTCACCACTGCTAAAAGTATACACCGTTCCTTCTTTATTCAATTACCCACCCCAGTTCACAGCAAATCTCATTTTTCTAAATTCTGAAACAGAATGAAATGTTCTATATGTCAGAGCATGAAATAAGATAGACGAGTCATAAAACAAAAATTACATTTCCATTTCTTATGCTAGACAATAAACTGCAAATTTGTCCTCAGAATAGAAATTAAAAATATAATAACTACATGGACACCCATCTCACAGCAAAAAGCCATTACCAAGTTAGAATATGTCACCAATATTATGATTTCTCTAATAAAGATATAATATAATATGACTTCTTTATATGACTTCAACTTCTCTAATAAAAACATAAAACACATGGAGGCATAATTGGGAAGGCCACTTCCAGTGCACCTTAGTAAAATGTCACAGCAGAGATGCTAAATCCTGCACGGATTATAGGATGGTTACCACTGAACCAGAATATCACATTGTTTTTCACTACCCCACATTTATTTATTTACTTTTTACACTTTTCAACTTATTAACTACCCAGTCCCCAACAAAAGAATTAGCAAAAACTGAAATAAGTAAACATGATTCTATAAATGTCTAAAACAGTACCTTGACTGCACAAGCAGAAGCCACGAAAAACAGAGCAAAAAGTCCAAGGGAATAATTCAGAAACACACTAGCAGACCTTTAGATCTATTTACATAAACAATTTCATAACTTTAAGTTTTCTGAAAAAAAAACTGTGCTAATCAACATTGTATTTATTGTCCAAGAAGTATTCATTTCCTGTTACTTTCAGAAGTATGTTTTAATAAACAAAAGGTTAATAAGGTAAAACTCATCAACCCATGCTTATACGCCCTGCTACCTCAGAATAAGTAGGAAAGCTCATTACTACCACGAATCCTCAAATTCTTTATTCCAAAAGATAGCGGAAATAAGATCACACAACAAAAAGACCTCCCATAGACATAGCAGATATTGTCACAAGAACACTTTTTCTAGTTCTAGCACAAGAGTCAGTATAGCTTATTGTAGTTCAGAATAAAAACACCACATAGATTTTAGTTCTGGTGATGAAAAAAA
This sequence comes from Meriones unguiculatus, assembly GCF_030254825.1. Taxonomy (NCBI): domain Eukaryota; kingdom Metazoa; phylum Chordata; class Mammalia; order Rodentia; family Muridae; genus Meriones; species Meriones unguiculatus. The sequence continues at coordinate 177,665,877 of NC_083351.1, forward strand.
AAAAAACCTTTATCTAAAATTCCCATCTCTGTCTTGTATTATTACTTTCTTTCTAACATTCATGCATAGTTGTAACTGCATTTCTCCCTGTAAAGCAAAGAAGGGATTCCCTTTTTCTTCTTAATGTGTCTCACTAACCTAGAACAGATCCTGACACAGAGATGATGACTGGTAAAAATTCACTGTGGAATGAATGCACTAGCAATAAACTTACAAAATAATTCTAAGTAAAACAATTTCAGTCAACTGATTCCCCTCAGTTGTTAAGTTTAAATTTTAAAAACTTTTTTCTACCTCAAGATTCATGTAGCCAGTCATATCATGAAGGTTCTAAATGGTGGTGAATTTGGAAATTCCATGGTGTCAATCTTTTTTTTTTTTTTTTAAGATATAGTCCTTAAAATAAACCTTGTCACATTCTGACGTAAGGTGGTAAGTTTTTAATTCAAATTTTCGGTTTATATTCAGAGATTCTCAATGCGTCACCCAGTTCTTGCTTCGGAGCCACGCGTGGTGGGGGGAGCCTGTGATCAGCCTGCGAAGGCTGAGGCAGGAGGATCCATGTAAGGCCAGTGTCAGCTGAGGGTAGCCTGAGGGTAGCCTGGGCCACAACCACAAACAACAGCTTTCCCTGTGTAACACAACCACGAGTGTGCTGCTTTTACACTCCACCCTGAAGGCTGTTTTGTGCGTGTGGTCTGTGGCCTGTGGGAGTAGAACTGGCCTCTCTCAACTCCACGGACAACGCTAACGGGTCCCTTACGGTGTCACCTCTGAAAACGTACTCGGTGCGCGGGGTCGCCAGGCATTCGGGGGTAGCCCGGGCTACAGCGGGCCCTGTACAAACACACAAGCAAACCCTGGGGTGACGGCCGCAGCGCGGGCGTCCGCGGCTCACGGCGTCCCGCGCCCGGCGGGAGCAGGACCCCACGGGGCAGGGGGTGCCAGGGACCCCCGGGCGGGCGCGGACCCCACGCCTCAGGCCTCAGGCCGCGCCTGGAGGGACCGCGAGGGGGGCGGCCGGCAGGGGGCGCCCGGCCGAGCTGCCGCCGGGCTCCCGGCCTCCCCACGCGGGCCCACGCTCACCGGCCCCCCGCCACGCCCACCCGGTCCCCCCCCGCGCGGGCCCACGCTCACCCGGACCCCTCGCTACCCTTCCTCACTCCTCCGGCGCCCGCGGCTCTCACCCTGACCCCACGCGACCCCCTAGCGACCCCACGCTCACCCTGACCCCACGCGACCCCCACACGACCCCACGCTCGCTGGCGACCCCCTGGCGACTCCTCGCGGGCCGGCCCGAGGCACAGCCCGCGCAGCCGAGCGCCGATTCGCCGGCTCCTCGGACGCTCCCCCCCCCCCAAAGCCCAGCTTAGTCAAACCCCGCGGAATGGATCCACAGCGCCCACGAGCCCCTCCCAGCCTCGAGTTTCCTCCGACGCGAGTGGGCTTCTGGGGCGCGCGTTAGGACGACGCACCGAGGCCTGGGCGAGTGCTGCCGCCTGCCGGCTCTCCCGTGCCACCGTCCGAGCCCCAGCCCTGGCTGCCCTCCTCTCGACGCCCTCAAACTGACGTCGACGCTGGTTTTGGTTGTTTCACGGGTGTTTAAAAGCTTTGAACAGATGGGTGCTGGTTTTGCAGTGTCCGCGTTTACGGTAGACACACAGCATGCAAAGCGTTTCCTTTCCTTTTGAGTGTACTCTTACCTGGCAGCTTTGCCCACAGAACAAGTCGTATGCGCAGATCACATGAAACATGTATGGGGCGCGGCGGCCTCTGAGCAGCTGAGATTTGTTAATCTTTTATTTTCCACAACTGAGCATGCATGCCGCCATATGCTCAGAATTTTCCTCTCCACAGAAATTGCCTTGCATACCCCAGGTCCTTCTTGGCTTCTTGGCCTCTTCAACAAGACTCAGGGCAGCGTGCGGCCGGGAAGTCTAGGTCCACGAGGTAGAAATTGTGGTGCACTTTGTACACAGATCAGACACAAAGCTGATAACCCTTTTCAGCCACAAAAGCAATTTTTAAGGTCTCGCTGATGAGCAGCTCATCTCTGAATAAGATCTCTCAGAACGTTCTTATCTATTTTCGTTTCTGGATTCTAAAATAGAGAAAAATCATAAGTCAAATAAATAATTTAAACTTCATTATACTGTAACTTCTATAATAATTTCCTTAAGATTTAACAATTAGGCCCTGGAGAGATAGCTCAGTGGCTAAGAGCACTGGCTGCTCTTCCAGAGACCTCAGGGTTGATTCCAGCACACATGGGAGTTTTGGACGACGTTTTTTGTGCACGTGTATTCAAATGCTGGTTTCTGCACCCAGAGATCCAGCTGTAGTTCCGACTTTGCTATTGTCATTATTATGAAGTCTCTCCAGACTCAGTATTTTCTAAATTGTAAAACATTGTTCTTCATCACTTCTTTTTTTTTTCTTTCAATTAATCAATAAATCAATTTTATTTAACCGATTCCACATCAAATGTTGCTCCATCACCTTCTCATTGGCTAAATAAAGAGCTGAACAGCCAATAGCTGGGCAGGAGAGAGAGGCAGGATTTGTGGGCCAAGGAGGGGGGAAGGAGGAGGGACAGGGGAGAGAGGGAGGGAGAGAAAGGTTAGTGGACAATACCTTCAGTTTTGGGTGAGGCATTCTATAAGGACAGTTGACAAACTGCCCTGGGAAAATAGGAAAGCTTGGGAGCTTACAGCTTAAAGAGTATCTAAAACCACAGGCGGGGGAAGGAAATTCAGCTCTCTATAATACAGAGAAGACTCAGGAGATAGCTGGCTTCTTTCAAATCTTTAAGGGACTCTTGTAGGAGTGTAAATATTTTTTGGCCATGCTTTCATAGGCAGGATTTCAGAGAGCAGACGCCGAATCCCTGCCTCAAAACCACTGAGTGTTGCCTGGGAGAAGATTGCAGCCAGGAAACAAAATGAGCCAGGCCTTGCTCATCTTTCGTCATAAAAGTTATGGATACAGAATTTATGTTCCTCAAACTGTACCCATCTAAAATATACAACTCAGTGAGTTATAACAGTTGTATATATTCAAGAAGTCACCACCTTAATAGAAAACACCACAGGACGTTTCCAGAGCCCCCGACAACTTCCTGTCCTTTAGACAATTGCCCCATCTGCCCTCGGCTTTGGGCAACCACTATGCTCTTTACCTGTAAGGAATGCTCTGCATCCATCTCTCAGTGGCATCTAGATCTTGGGTCTGCTTTCCTTCATTCAGCCTAATGATATTCAGCCTCGGCCCTGTTTTGTACTCCACACCTTTTTCCTTTGGGTAACAGCTGTTTTGTGTCATTCCTTATACCGGTGACCAGTTCAGTCCTTTCCCGGACACGCTGCAGAATGTTTGTGCATCCACTGTTGGAGGTGCGCTTAGGTTTCCGAGTCCGGCTTGTGAGGAAGAAAGCCGTAGAAGGACTTTTTGCTTGCTGCATTTTTATCTATTTTGTGTGTGCGCCGGCAGGAGCGATGTGCCCCTGCATGTGTGAAGGCTGCAGAAGTGCTTGCAGCACTCCTCCTTCCACCGTGTGAGTCTGAGGGACTGGACTCAGAGCTTCAGACTTGGTGGCAGGTGTCTTTACCCTCCGGGCTGTCCCTCCAGCCCCTGTGTGAAAGTGTTTCTATGGTCACAGGCTTTCATTTTTCTTGGGTATATATGGGATTGTACAGTGGTGTATGCTTCACTTTTTAAGGAAATTCTAGGTTGTTTTCCAACGTGGCCTTATAATTTTACATTCCTGCCTCAAGAGTGTGAAATGTCCCAGTTAATTTTCAATGTGCGGTGGTTTGAATGAGAATGGCCCCGTGGGCCTGTGGATTTGGACGCTTAGTTCCTAGCTGACAAACTGTTTGGGAAGGGTTAGGAAGCTTGGCCTTGTTGGATGAGGTGTTGCCGGGGAGGCCATCCGGGGAATCGGAGTGGTATTGAGATCTCAAAACCTAACACCAAGACCAGGGTCTGTCTCCCTCTGCCTGCTGCCTGTGGATCCGCTGTGAGGCCTGTGAAACACCATTTCTGAAAAAGAAAGGGTAAATGACTTGGGCATAAACTCCAGTTTCAAAAAGGAGCAAAACCCACAGAAATGTGCTTTGACCACTCACCGCCAGTAATATTTAACCATCGCCCCCAGCAACGGCTAATCAGCCGATACCCGAAGTTTACCCGGGCGTTCTTTACAATAGGATGAGTAAAACGGTTTGGCCCTCCAGACACCTGATACTTGCTAAATGTCACTCAATCCTAAAACTGATAAGCTGGAATTTCCCAAACCTTGCTCTAACCCTAAATAACACCTCCCCCTCCCCCGAGCTTGGGGCTCTACACTAGAGAACCACTGTGCCGGAGACAGCTCAGGCTTGTAAGAAACACCCTACTGTGTTTGCATCCGAATCGGCTCCGTGGTGGTCTTTGGGCATAACCACTGTTCCGACACTGTGTCTTCCTGCCTACATGACACCACGCTCCCTGCCATGATGATAACGGACTAACCCTCTCAAGCGATACGCATGCCCCCGGTTAAATGCTTTCTTTTATAAGAGCTGCCCTGGCCATGGTGTCTCTTCACAGCAATGGAACAGCACCTAAGACAAACTGATAAACCTGGCGTCAGGCTTTCTCACTTTGCTCCTTTCAGTGCTTATAATGGCATCTTTTCATGTCTCAGATGAGTAGTAAAATGAAGGATCTTTCCATTTTCTCAACATGCCCTCATGAGCTTGCGAGTTGTGACCTTGTTGGGTCTTTATTCTGAGTACCAGTCAGCCCTTTGATACAGGAGCATAAGAGAGAGTATTTCACCTACACAGTGGCTTCTTCCTTTTCCTTTTTAAAACAGAAAACACTTTATTTGGGAAAAGTTTAGTTTATGATTGTCTCACTTTGTGATTTGTGGGTTTTTGCCAGCCACAAGTTGGCAAAGATATTTCCTGCATTATTTTCTGGCAGGTTTATTGTCGTCCTGCATTTCAGCCGCAGCGCCAGGAGGACACACTTCTCTCTCAGGACAGTGCAAGCGTTGCCGGCTTCGTGGAGTCTCAGGTTCCGCTTCCTTCAGGAACAGCTAGGGCACGCAGAACGAGGCCCAGTCCTTGTGAAAGACTTCCGGCCTCACCCCGGAAGTGGAAAAGTTCCCCACTGTGTTACAGTGAACTCTTCTTAATGAGATCATGCCGGACAGCAGCAGAAACTCGGGAGTTCCCAAGCTGATGGCTAACTGCAGAGGGTGCAGGCCGACACAGTGGCTCTTTGGTTCACTTCCGGAATGCAGGTCGAGCGGCTGCTTCGGGTTCCCCTAGACAGTCACTGAGCTCGGAGCAGTCAGGCAGGCTTCAGCAAGGCAGCCAAGCCTGGTGATCCAGTCACAAATCCTTCAGGGAGGAGGGGAGCCCTTCCTTCCCCAGAATAAATGATGAGTCTCAGATGATCATGGTGAAATAGAACATGGCTACCCCCCTTATTTCATGAGAAACAGGGACTTATAAACGTTGGGCAGTGGGAGGGTTTTGGGGGTATGTTTGGTTCAATAAGGCTAGGAGTGCCGGGGATACTTGACTTACGTGCAGCAGCACAGTCCTGTCTTAAGAAGGGAACACAGGACTTCATTATCCTATGGGCAGCAGGGTGGAGCTGGGGGAGAACTTGAGGATGGAAAAGCGTCCTTGGCAGAAAGCTATGGTACCAAGACATCTCACCAGCATGCAGAGGGTGTTTCCCGGAATCCCGGGTGCACACTGGACGGGTTTCTTATGGGAAAGGGTTGGGCCTGTAATCCTACTGAGAAACATGTGACTCCTGAGAGGATCTGGGGTTTCCCCAAATCAGGCAGAGAGGCGGGAACCCAGCTGAGGAAGGGAGTCTGTTATTTTAGCGCTGAACTCAGGGGCTTTCTGGCAATGCCAGACTTTGAGCTAGCAGCAGCGTTCAACACTTCATATGTTCAGTGGTTTTTCACACATTTGAAAGACATTTTTCTTTTCTTTTCTTTTCTTTTCTTTTCTTTTCTTTTCTTTTCTTTTCTTTCTTTCTTTCTTTTTTTTTTTTTTTTTTGGAAAGAATTTTATGCACTGTGTGAAGTGAATGTCTTTGTTGTTGTTTTCATATAAAAAGCCCATGTACCTAGAAGTGCTAATTTTCCTTTCCCTGATGAATTTCTGGGAAAACTCTCTTGAAAATGAATAGACTATTTACGGTTAAGTTTGGGGTTGTAATTCTATTAACACATCTATCTACTTACCTCATATCCATATCCAAAGTACATCTTTGCAGTTAAAGTACACTTCCTACAGTCACAGATGGTTGGCTCTGCTTTTTAGCCTCTTGTGGTCATCTTCATTTCTCTGCTGGAATATTTAGGCCATTTATAGTTAACGTAATGATTGGTATGATTATATCCATGCCAACTATTTTGTTAATTTCTGTATGTCATCTCAATTATTTGTTTCTCTGTTTTTTGTTCTTTCAGTTTAGTTAGTCTTGGATTTTGGCTTTTAATTTATATCTTAGCTTTTAAAGGGTTATTAGTAGTAGCTTTGGATATTTTGATGTGCATTCTTAAATTGTATACAGTTTAGTACTGATGTCGTAACTTTAGGCCATTTAGGTGCTTGCACTTCCGTCTCTCACCATTCATCATGTTACGGTTGTTGTGTTACTCCTACATGCGTTTTCATTTTCACGTATGTGTGTGGTATGCCTGGGTGTACATGCATGAGTGTGATGCATGTGAAGGTGCAGGTTGATGCGGGCTTCAGCCTTGACCGCCCTTTCACAGATGAGTGGTCTCACTACTCACCTTGCTTGGGGATGTCCTGTCTCTGACTTCCCAGGCTTGTCTAGTCAGTGACACTCTCAGCATTTACACGGCATCTGGAGGTGTGTTCTCACACTTGCAGAGCACACACTCTGATTACGAAGTCATTTCCATATTCCCGGGAAGGGTCTCACGGTATAGCCTTGGCTGGGCTGGCCTGGAGTAGCTATGTAGACCAGGCTGGCCTCTATGTCACAGAGAGCTACCTGCCTCTGCCTCTCAAGTGCTTTGATGTGTGTGCCACCATCCCTTTTAAAAGTAAACTTAAAAAAATTCTATGCTGTACTCTCATTTTTGCTTGTCATAAACCATGTATGTTTTAGAGGAACTCACAAATCGCTTAGTGTTCTATATTTCCCCCAATACTCAGCATTTCTCTTGTTCATTTCCTCCCCGTAGTCAAGTTTTAAGCCATGTGCCTTCACTTGAAAGTTTCTTTTAGTAGTTCTTGTAACATGAATTGGATGGAGAGACTTTTCCTTAGGGTTCTTCATCTGAATACACATTTATTCTACCTTCCTTTCCAGGTATTATTATTATATTGCTGTTCTGGTTTTTTTGAGAGGGAGTTGGTCTGTAGCAAACTCTGAATTCACTGTAATCCTGTCTTGGCCTCTGAAGCATTTCCCCTGGATATAGAGTTCTAAGTTAGGTTTTGTTCTTTTAGCGCTTTGAAGATGTTTTTGCTGATCAGTTTTCTGTGAACTTGACATAATCTAAAGTCATCTGAGAGGAGGGAACCTCGACCGAGAAAATGCCTCTCTGACACTGGAATGTGGGCAGGCCTGTAGGTCATTTTTTAAATTAGTGATTGATGGGGGAGGGCCCAGACCATTGTGGGTAGGGCCATCCCTGGGCTGGTGGTTCTGGGTTCTGTAAGAAAGCAGGCTGAGCAAGCCACGGGAAAGCGGCGCCCTCCATGGCCTCTGTGTCAGCTCCCGCCTCCAGGTTCCTGCCCTGCCTGAGTTCCTGCTCTGACTTCCTCAGTGATGAACAGTGCTGTGGAAGCCTAAGCCAGATAAACCTTTCCTCCCCACCCTGCTTTGGTCACGGTGTTCTAACACAGCAGTGATAACCGTAGGACGGTGTCACTCCATCATATTGTGGCCACTGTGGTTTAGACAAGTCTTTGAGGTCTACATCACTGTTGCCTTCTCCTGAATGTGTCAGTTTCCTCTGGGGTAAGAGCTTCCTCTTTGGTTTTTAGCATTTTAGGCTTAGATTTCTCAAAGTTTATCCTGTTGATGTCCACTCAACTTCCAGAGTCTAAGACTTCTCAGGTTTTCAAGTTAAGAGACAATCTGTCATTTTTTTTTCTTCACATTCGTTTGCTGCTTTAGTTTTTCTTTCCTCTAGTAAATCTCCCTAATGAGTGTTTGACCTTTTGTTTTTGCTCAATAGATCTCCAGTGATCTATTAAATTTTTTCAGGCTTTCCTCCATTCTTCTTAATTCTTTACCTTGGGCAACATCTATCTCATTGACCATGCCCTTTGTTCTTTCCCTCTGGCATTCCCATGGAATTTATAACCTCATGTATGTGTTGTTCATCTTGGAGGAAACGTCCCAGCCTGGCAACATAATGTCCGGCCACTCAGGCCTACTCAGGAGGTGTTTTGGACTCCCTTTGTAAACATTGTATTCTTTGCAAACTTTGTAAATCCTCAAGGCAGAGAAGCAGCCAGGCTCCTGCCTGAGGAGCCAACAGGCAAGCCCCGACCTCCAGACTTCCCTAAGGGCCCCAACAGTCTAATGGCTGTAACTGTCATTCCCAGCCCCAAGGAGGCAGGAAGAGTAGCCAGGCCTGCCCTACAAGAAAAATTCCACCAATCCTTAAACAGGAAACCCCACCAATCCCTGAGCTCCCTCAAGCTCAGAACTTGAAATCCCACCAATCCCTGAACAGCAAACCCCACCAGTCCCTAACAGGAAAACCCACCAATCCCTGAGCTCCCCCAAGCTCATAACTTGAAATCCCACCAATCCCTGAACAGTAAACCCCACCAATCCCTAACAGGAAAGCCCACCAATCCCTGAGCTCCCAAGCTCAGGACTTGAAATCCCACCAATCCTCACCCTGGAAATCTCTGCCCTGGAAAGCTCCGCCCCCTAAAAAATCCTATATAAGGGCTGTTGTCCTTTTGGTAGCAGAGGCGGTCAAGTCTGAATCTGTAGCTCTGGTAGATCTCTCTTGTGAGATTTGCTGCCTGCTGTGCCTCTCTCACTGGAAGAAGCCAGGAAGTAATGCAGAGAAGCAGCAAAGATGTGGAGCAGGGATGACGCTTCTGGGCACCTCAGCTCAGCTGGGGATGCCCTCCCCTGGCGCTGCAGCACCTGTGCTGAGGAGGCTTCCTCTCAGAGCTGTGCGGTTCCTGCTGTCCGTGTCCCAGGACACCTTTCCAGCCTAGCAGGAAGGCCAACAGCAAGCAAACCAGAACTTCTTTTAAATAAACCTTATTAAACCATCGAGGCAGGGATGTGAGTTTCTTGCAGACACTAGATTTCTATGAAGCTTTCTATAAGCAAGGCGCAGTGAAACCACTGACATGGACCACGCTGTGGGTAGAAAAGCTTCCTGGGAAACAAACTGCTGGCTGCCTCACAAAAGCAGAAAGCAGCAGCTTGGTAGGGAAGCAGGCATTTTATGTGACAGTCAGAAGGGTGGGTCTTTGAGCTGATGCAGGCTGATTGGGAGCTGGATGTACCTTGCCTGAGGTAGTTGACTTTTGGGGACTGAAGGAAAGCAGTGACCTTCCTGACAAATAGACCCCCACATCCTGGTATGTCTGAGGAGTACTGCTTAGGTTTCTATTTGGGGCTGAGAGATGGCTCAGTTGTTAAGTGCGTTGGCTGCTATTAAACCAGCAGAAGGTCCAGGTTTGATTCCCAGCACCGTGATGGCAGTTAACAACTGGCTGTAACTCCAGTCCAGGGAATCCAGAGCCCTCTTCTGGCCTCTGCAGGCATTTTCACACACGTGATACACAGATGTACATGCAGGCAAACCACTCACAATATAAATAAATACAGTTGTTGCTGTTTAATCTGTTTACCGGGTAAGAACCCACCCTGGTTGGGCTGGGGCCATCATCTTAGGACATTGTCAGCAGTACTGCTATTTGGGGCCTGCTTTGTGACCTAACAGTTTCTTAGTAGTCAGTGGATTCCTCAATTCTCTCCTTTTAATCTTTTGATACATGGTCTGCCTGGATATCCCGGCTGACATCAGACTCACGAGGTAGCCAAGGCTGGACCTGAAGCCACCATGCAGCCCAGGCTGGCCTTAGCCTCCCAGACACTAGAGTTACAGGCATGTGTCACCACACCCAGCTTTTATTTTCTTGATATTATCTATATCTCATGCAAAATTCAAGATGTTTGCTTATTTATCTTAACAATGTTATTTAGAAGAGAATAAGAGGAAATCAAAGATTATTAATAAATCCCGATTATTTAAAGATAAATGGGAATTGGGAATACAAATTTCCTGAGTTTATAAGGTGCATTTCAGACTGTGATTTTCAAATTTATGGCAAATGACGTAGACACCTCCAGTATAAAGTTCACCTGTTTGTGCGTGCGTGCGTGCGTGCGTTGCCAGGGACTGAACCCAGGATACTCTGCTGTGGAACTATACCATACCCCCAGTGGCTATATATTGATTTAACAATATACGTAAAATAATCTTAGCAATTCTGTTTACCCCCTCTTCTCCCTAGGAGAATATTGCCAGTCATTAAAATCTATTTTCTCATCTTCCACAGTGATGAGGCTGCGACTGGGCTCAGCCTGCTAGGGATGGCATGAGCAAGCTCACAGGCAGCTGAGTGCAGCGAGGAGGAGCTCCCCAGGGCCTGAGCTGCTGCCAGTGAGACCCGGTGAAAGTGAACCTCAGGGGCCAACAATGTCCTTTAGAAAAGATGCGCAGGCAAACAGTCGCCAGGGCGGTCCAAGCAGAACAGAGCTGCGTCCAGGCTGGACAGGATCAGAGAGGAGGGAAGCCTCCATCTGGAAAGAGCTCTACCTCTGTATGCACAGGGTTGTCTCCAGCACAGAGAAAGCGCTGGCTCGGTTGGCCATTTCTTCTATGACCTGTATAAACAGAAAAAAATGCAGGCTTTGTCTAAGAGTCGTGATACAAACAAACAGTAGCACATCTGAAACATAGCTCTTTTACAAGCGCATTACTTTTTAAAACTGGCGACCCCAGCAAGTCTTTTTCAGTTCTAAACTATCTCACACAGCTCCGAGACTTCTGAGGGGGAACCAGCGGAGCTCTCTGTGATTCTAGAGCCTTTAATCATAGCGTTCCCAGAGCAGAGGGACGGGCAAGGAGAAAGCGCTTCAGGGAAGCCGGGCTTTGGTGCACTAATGCAGCTGCGGAGCCCTTTCTGAGTCAGCGCCTCGTCGTTAATATTTTAAGCCCAGCACTTCAGGAGCTGGTGTCCAGTCTGCTCTCTCCCATCATCCCTGCTTTGATGGGCTGCCTGAGGTCCCAGTCCCGCTCCTCGGCTGCTGGGTTTACAGGCGTTCCGTACTTGCTGCTGGGTGTGCGCTCTCGGATTTAGGGTTTCTCTCCCTGCGTGCCTTTATTTCATCTCGGGGTTTAAAATCATTTTCTTATAAGTCCTCAGACCACTTTTTGTTATTGGAAGTGGATGAAAAGCAAGTAGAAGTCTTACTACACTTTACTTTTGACCTAAGCAGGATAACAGATGCATTCAAGTCTATAATCTTTCCCACTGAAAAGTCCATAGATTTTGATTTCTTACAAAAGAAAGTTAAGTTGAGCAAATTCGGTTATGGAGAACTCACAGTCTCAAATGATGCTTTCCAAAACTTGCACGTGGGAGATGCTCAGCAAATTCCTATTAATAAACTTCCTCTGAGAGGATAAAGTTCTTCCTTAGGTAGCCCTGTGCAAAAGCTGCTCTTGTAGACTTGGAGTAATCATCCTTGTGAACAAATGGTTCGCTTTAACTTGTCGCTGAGTTTGTTATCAGCGGGGCTGTGGAGAGAAGGGTTGTGATGAGAGTGTGGGCGATGGCATTCCCTAGGCCCTCGTCATTGCCTGTATGGCTCCTGGAAGCCACTCTGCTGCAGTTTCCTCACCTACAGAACAGAAGCAATGGCACCAGCTCAAACAATGTGATGGAGAACTGGGATTACAGACAGAGCCGAGCACAGGACTCACTGTGAGGGCTGTTCTGATAGTAACCACATTATTATCAAACCTCTGAAGTGCTCTGTGCTAAATGAAAACAGGCTTCACAGGAGAAAGGGTCACTGTAGAAAGGGGTGTCTCTTTGCTTACTATGCTAAAGGAGGTGTTTCTGCGTGTGGTGTGAACATGAAACAGCCATTTGTTCTTTCATTTCTTGAAGAGGTTGTTCACGTGTGTGTAAGTGTGGGAGCCTGTGTGTGCACACGCGCACAGGAGGCTGGAGGCTGAGGTCGGGATCAGCCTCAACCACTCCTCCGCCTTTTTTCACTGACCCTTGGTCTCTCCATCAAGCCCTGGCACATCTGCCAGGCACAGTCTTCCCGTGACTGTGCACTTACACTCTCAGTTCTCAGGGCAGACTTTTCCAGAGTCCGTCTTCGCCCTGCCTCTCGCGGTGCCCACACCACCCAAGCATGAACACAGAGTGCAAGTGCTCACAGCACAAGTAGACCGGAGTTTTCTTCCTCAGGTGGACACTTTCCTAGGCCATGGTCTCGTTGGCCCATTCTGCAACTATGAGTCAAACGGTGTGGGCAGAGAGACAGCTGCTCACGTGGACATTGCCAGAATACATGTTTCCCAGAGACGACATACTGTAAGCACAGAGGACTGCAGAGACACCAGGTCCTGTGCTGGTTTAAGGGACGCCATAGCAGGAGGCAGAGCATTCTACTCCCACGAGAGTCTCCAGGAAGTCATTTTTCTAAAGGACCTCATGGGGTCCCCACAGACACCAGTCACTAGAAACCTGCTCCAGGGAGGGCCCAGGTGCATTTCTGAGAGAAGCAGTCTTGCACAGAATTTTCAGCAATGTGCTCAACCAAGTAAAAAGAATGACGCCTTTTCTGCTTCATTTCTCCTCTGCAGCCTCAAGCCCAGAAAGCTGGAGGAGGAGGAGGGCGCAGAGGACGGCAACAAGGCTCCTGTGTCCCTGACCTCGTTCTTGTGTTACAGGCAAGAGAAAGGCTTTATAAGCAAAAGGGATGAGACTGGTGTTAAGATGGCTTCCACGCCTCTGTGGAAGACGCTGCTGCGAAAGGGGAAAAAGGAAAATAAAACCACCAATGTGTGTCCCAGGGCATCTAGACTCTTCGATAAGTGCTTATATTTCTGTCCCCGGGGCAGAGTAACCTGTGTTTAACAGCTGTTTGATAAACAGTCAATTAATAAATCTTGGTTGTTTGGAATTATATTTTCCAATTGGTATGTGTAAATAAAAATTTAAAATCTGTTATACTAAAACTTAACCATTATAAAGCCAACTTACATGATTTAACATTTAGTTTGATCAAAGAAACTGTACTATAGTCTACTAATATATAGAAACTATATAGAGAGCACACATGTGTATATATGTGCATGTGTGTGTTGTGAGAGATGAAACCCAGGGCCGTGTGCCCACCAACCAAGAATTCCTCTGTTGAGCAACAGTCTAGACACTCACCCTGTTTGTTTAGTTGGTTGGTTGGTTGGTTGGTTGGTTGGTTGGATGTTTAGTTGTTTGGTTGGTTGGTTGGATGATTAGTTGATTAGTTGTTTGGTTGGTTGGATGTTTGGTTGGTTGGATGGTTGGATGTTTAGTTGGCTGATTGGTTGTTTTGTTGTTTGGATGGTTGGATGGTTGGATGTTTAATTGGTTGGTTGGTTAGTTGGTTGGTTAGTTGGTCAGCTAGTTGGTTGGCTGTTTGGTTGGTGGTGGCAGGGTTTTACTGAGGTAGACTTAGACTAGCTGAGAATGTACTCTCTATACACTTTCTGTTATCTATATATTTTAAAAATATTTTTTAATTAAAAGTGTATGTGTGTGCCTGTGGGATGTGGATATGCATGAAAATGCCCATGGAGGCCAGAAAGGGGCCTGGGATGCCTGTGCTGGTGTTGCAAGAGGCTGTAAGTACTGGGGTTTGAAGCTATGAACTGAATCAGGCCTTCCAAGTGCAGTGCCTGATCTTGACCAACGGGCCATCTCTCGATACATTGTTATTTATATCCTAAAACTTAATCCCATGCCTCCTGTCCTAACTATGAATGGTATCCCTGATACCTCTTTCCATAGCACCAATCTTAGTATCCCTCAAGACATAGTTTCTAGAATTGCAGAAAAATAAAACAAATGAAAATCAGCACAACTTTTCCTACAAAGCTCCCTGTTTTTCTAACTATATAAGTAACACAGCCTTTAAATTAGCAGCGCCTCCATGCATGGGAAGATTTCAAGCATACCAGCCGTCTCATTCAAATTCCAAAATTTCAAGACATGTGACTGGCTCAGTTTGACTCAGAGATTTCTACCTGGCCAGCTAAGGACGGACAAGGCACAGACTCAAGAAATGGAAGTACAGTGACCCAAGGAACATGTCACATTCTCATGAAAGGCAATATGGTTAGGCAGCTTGTATGCCACCTCCTGCATGATATCCTGTTCACTCTTCCCTTCTCCTTTCCAGTGCTACCGCCTTGGCCTGCAGGCCAGGTGTATGCCCTTTCCTTCCTCTTTAATTTCCTCTCGAACTTTATTCACCTCCTGGGGTTAAATTGTGCTGCTGTTTGTGCCCTGGCTGCTCCCTACCTTATTTCCCTTTGACCACTTACCTCGCACATGGACTCCACCTCTTCTGTATGATTTGTGTCTCTAGGCCTTGCTAATTCCTATGGACACCTCAGATGAAGGGTCCCTCTCTTCTTTGGGTGGTGTGGCGATGCGGTCCCACAGGGGTGGAGGTGGAGGAGAGCACTAGCCTGCACGCTGCTTCTGCGTGACACAGCTAAGCACTCCTTTGATCCTGTCATCCCTCTGCTCAAAACTTCACTTCTTCAACTGACCCGACAGTCAAGGCCTCCAGAGCGTCAGGCCTCAGAGCTCCCTGAGCATTTTCCTTGCCGAGTCTCTCACTGGTCAGAACCGTGAAGGCTCTAACCCATTCACCCAGTGTTTCGCGCGGTGGTGATGCAGTGTGCATGCAGTGTTCGCAGACTTACAATGGTATGTGGTGGCTCAACACGCATGCGTTGTTGGTAGTGCTAAGTGCAGTATAGTATTTGGTTTGATGATGTTTGATTATGTAACCCTGAACAGTTTTCGCTGTGTGGTTCTATGGAATATGTGAGAAAGCACATCAAATCAGTCCGACCTGTTCATGCCCTGGTTTTTATTTTTAAACCAAAATGCCAGCAACAGTGTATTTTTTAATTTTTTTTTCTTTCATAAAAATAGAGTCCAGACCAGGAGGGGAAAACATTGTAGTTATTTCGCATGGGCTGATTGTTTGAATTCCAAAAAAGCCCACAAGTTAACTGTATTTGTAAATCCAGCCTTTCCTGGGTATGGTAACTTGGGCTGAACTGTGAAGCCATCTGTAATGTTTTGCCTCCAGGATCTTTTGTCCTCTGGACAGTGCTGTTGCCAAGTAAGATGAGATAAAGCATGTTTTATGTGCTCATATCATTTTCCGTTATAGACATAAAGTAATTTGGACTGTCATTCTTCAGTCTCTGCTTCTCATAGGTCATAGTAAACTGTAAACATTAAAAATCACTTAAGCATAAAAATTTTTGTCGGTGTGTGAAGTCCACTATTGTCAACAAAATGTTGTTTTGTGTGTGTACATGTCCGTGTGTCTGAGCCTGCGGGCACAAGAGCCAGCACTGACAGCCTTCTTCAACTGCTCTCACTTATTCTTTGAGGCAGGGCCTCTCCCCCGCCAGGGAGCCTTTAGGACTTCACAGAGCTGGTCACAGCCTCGCCAGAAATCAGAGCTCAGTCCTCATGCTGCCACAAGTAACTCAACAGCCATCTCTCTGATCCCAAGAATTTTTTTTTAATATTTATTTGGGGGGGGGGCACGCGCACACGCAAGCATGTACACCGAACACCGAAGCCCACAAAGGCCAGGAGTTGGCATCAGATCCCCAGGAGCTGGAGCTGTAGGTGGCGGTGTGCCCCAGCCATGGCCCATCCTGGAGAGCAGTGTACACTCCTAACCACTGTGCCATTTCTGTAGCCAGGAAACGTTAACCAAACTCTAATGTTACTAATAAATATTAAATGAGTGAAATGAAGTGGAAGGTAAGAGAATTACATATTTCTGATCAGTGTCAGCTAGATTAGTGGAGCTGGGGCCTAGTGAATTAATTTTATAGGTAATTAATGAAAATAAAATATCTGGTAGAGTTAATTAAATTTTTCCTATTGTTCATTCTATTACTGTTTTTCTGTTCACTAAAAATCAAAATTTATTTTAATTTTTTTATTTTAATAATTTTCAGCATTTATATCATCATAATGTTAAAGCTTATTTACTTCTAGAATTAAAATGTCTAATCAAAGGACACTGATTATTAAATTATTTTTTTCAAGTCTATAATCACCATGCATACAGAATAGGGCTGGGTAGCGTGTAGCACCAACCAAATTTCTGAAATTGATACCGTGTCAGTTTTCAGAAAACACCTGCTCGGGTTTTGAGGTCGTGGGGGCTGCCTTCTCAGCTCTCCCCCTTCCAGAATTCAGAACCAAGCTCTCTGGAGAGGCTTCGATGTTGGGGCTCAGTGAGCACGTTAGCAAGGCCGGGCACCTTCGGGGCAGCGTGGCCGTGGACCAGGAGAGCGTGTTAGAAACAGCTGTGCTGGCGGGCGAGCGGGCTCGGCGGCTGAGCCGGCTTTTTAAGTTGTTTCGTTTTCTTTGTGTGTTTACATGTGCGTGTGTGGGTGTGTGTGCCACGCATGTGTGCGGGTGGCAGCAGTGGCCAGCAGGAGGGCATAGGATTCTCTGGAGCTGTAGTTGCAGGCCGTTGTGAGACGCCCCACGCGAGTTCCCGGGCTGGACTCGGCCTCCGCAGGAGCAGCGAGGGTTTAGCTGATGACCCGTGTCTCCAGCCCCGGGACAAGCTGGCATTCATTCCCAGCCACGTGGCAGAAAGAGGCTGTCAACTCCCACGCGTGTCCTCTGATCTCGGCATCATCTCGAACGCGCCCAAGCACAATGCGGAAAGGGCTTGGCTGTGCTGCATTACGGTCAAGGTCACCGTTAAGACAAGGAAAGACTGTGCTGTCGGGCACAGGTCGGTAATCCTAGCCCTTGGGACCAGCCAGAGCTACCCAGAAGCCGCCTCAGGAGAGCGAGTGATGGGGACTGTGTGGCGTCCCTGGGGTGAGCGCAGGCTGTGAACTCACACGGGGTGGGGGAGGGCTGCTTCAGGAGCATTTGTCCTCTCTCTACAACCCTCTCTACTCCAAGAGAGACACCAAGCTGCTGATGGCGTCCGGCTCTTTCTCTTGACCTGATCCATACTGAATAGCAAGTCTCCGAGAAACATGCAAGTTGCAAGTTGCGTTATTCCCGGAGCGACGCTGTGGAGCAGCAGGCTTTCACTCCCCAGAGAGCTGGGTCTGGACAGCAGTGGGGGAGGGCGTGCACCAAAGGTGGCCAATGAGTCTAGTGTCATCGTAAGTGTGTTCAGTATTAGCCAGTTTTAAACTTTGACCTTAATTTAACCAGGACAGTCAGGACCCAGTCGTTCAGTCAAGTTCCCCTGCTTGACTGTCTTTGTTTCAAGTCAATTTCAGATAGTTCCAGGAAACAGTCCAGTGTTTCTAGACTTAATTTTTAAAGTGATTAATGACCCGCTGACTGAAAGACTTAAGTTCCATTTTGCACACTGAAGCAGAGTTTCCATGGCTACACTAAAAAGTTAACTTTGTACAGGATTTTGGATGGGATGGGATGGGAGGGGCTTTGTTTGTAAAGTGCCTGCAACTCACTCTTCACAAGCTGAGTGTGATCTCTCAGACGTGCGTGAGCCAGGCGTCAGGATGGGGCAGAGACAGGAGGGTCTCCGGGTTTGTCGGCGGCCAGTCTAGCTCTGGGAGAGCTCTGGGTTCGTAGAGAGCATGTCTCAAAATGCAGGGTGAGGAGTGACTCGGGAAGACCCCTCCAGCTTCTAGTGCACACTCACAGGTTTACTCAAGCAACACCTGTAAACATACCCACCACACACAGCACATAGACCACACACAAGAAAGCTAAATATTGTTATTTGGTAATATTCAAAGGGTATTTTGAGTCAGTCACGGTGGTGCATACTTGTAATCCCAGCACCTAGGAGGCGACGGGAAGGATTTTCAGTTCAGGGGCAGCCTGATCTATGTGGTGAGCTCCAGGCCAGCCTAGGCTACATGCCAACACCCTCCACACCAATTTCCACCCCTCCAAAGGGTGTTTTGCAATACTGTAATTTCTTCCTCCCTCCCCCCGAGTCTTTAGGAACATGTATTTGACTCTGCGTGTCTGTCTCTGTCTGTCTGTCTGTCTCTCTCTCTCTCACACACACAGGCCTATGCTTCTTTCCCTTAGACAAGCATTAGGCTTCTCAGCTTATCCCGTTTCAACTCCACTAGCCACTACTGCTGATGTCACCAGAGAACAACTTTCTGCTGTTCTTGCGTTGCTAATCCTGGAAGCTCCTGTCTTATTTATATAGCATATAAATGAAGTGGCCTTCATCAGAGGGGGAAGACACATCATGGTTCAGAGGGTTTTCCCAGTCTCCCTGGAGTCCTGAAGAGGCCAGTTGTGAGTTCCGGGCAGCAGTGTCCGGTCTGCTAAATCCAAGACACTTTATTCTTGGCAGTACTGGTGCCATTTTGTCCTCAGAACTCATTTCCCATTGAGAACACCTAAACACTTCTGTAAATAGTCTCGGGCCTTGGTTTCCATGTAAGCAGGTTTGTTGGCTGATCTTCCTTAGTCTCTTATGTCTGCTTCTCATTTTCTACCCAATAGTTCAAGTTTGGTGAGCTCAGAATCCTGCTTCAGGCTGTCTACTCTTTGTTCTCTGGGTGTTCCCTGAGGAGAACGTCATGGACTCCTATATCAACTCCTATATCAACATGTACGCTGACGGATCCCATATTTATGTGTCTGGCACAGTTCCCACTTCTGAGTAACAGCTCTGCATAGAGCAGGCCTAAGTACAGCTCAGCCTGGAAATCATCCCTACGTCACTCTATGTCCAACACTGAACCCACATCTTATTTGCACATAAAATAAAATGGCTCTAGTGTGCATCCAAGTAGCTGGGAGGGAGCATCTTTAATTCCTTCTTTTCCCTCAAGCCCCTGGACTCAATTATTGAGGCAGCTCCTTAGATATGACTTATTATTGCGTCATCCAGAAGAGAGGGGGCCCCTGGACACAGATGAAGGCGCTTTGTCCCTGGGATGGATAATGCTCCTTTACAGATGATCCACTGCCAAATACCAAACCGGAGAGAGACCATCCCTTCTGGATCGAACCTGCTGGCTTCCCCAGCAATGCCGTCAGCTGATGGCTATGACAGTTCCTGGAGGTGGCTCTCCAGCCCCCTCCAGGCGTGTCAGGACACAGACGACATTCTCCTTGCTCTAATCTTGTTGGATTAACATTCCATCAGGTGTTCCAGCCTTCAGGACAGCTGCTAACATCGAGACACTCTGGCTTTCCCTGACAGTCTTTGTGAGCCGAATGACGTGTGCCGGTAATGACAAATAGATGTGTGCTATGCTGGTGAAATCCAGTTTCCAAATTTGTAGGCTGAGAACCAGAGCCAGGCTTTGCTAAATCCACCAACATAATTCATCTTGTGGACTCTCTCGAGAGGTAGCCAACTGACCCTGCCTGGAACGCTTGTGCTCTCCAGTTGAAATGTTTCTGAGATTGAAAAAAAAAAAAAAAGTCTTGACTTAAATAGAAGACACGCCCAGCCTTTCTGCGGGGTTTGAAGCCGCGGAGGGACTTGCTCTCAGGCCATTCGCAGCACCTGCATTCGGTGCTCCTCCAGAGCAGGGCTGTGGTGCTGCGCGGAGAGCTGTATTTCTCACAATAGGCCATAGTCTTCTTCCTAAAAGACGACTGGCCACAGTAGGGTCGGGTCCATGACAAACCGGCTCTGAGGAGGCTTAGCCCAAACGCATCGGGCCCAGCCAGCCATGGCTGTGACACTGAGCTGGGCCCACGGAATTGGCCCACATTAAAAAGAGAAGAATCATATTTCCTGCCAATAATATTCTCTGCACAAAATTAAAGATTTTTAAGGAGGCCAGCCAACTGGCTCGTCCAAAGCTCATACACTGTCATCCAGAGACGGCACCTTTAGACAGGGCCAGCGGGAAGAGATGCTTCTGACCCCTCTGCCCTCCATCCCTTCGCCGTGTGAGTAGATGGCTTCTCCCAAAGGATGCAGCAAGAAGCCGTCATTTTGGAATCAGGGAGTTGGACCCTGGCCAGGCAGCGAGCCTGTAGGTGCACGCACATACAAATCTAAATGTGACCCGTATCCATCACTTTGCTAGAAACTGTGTTGCTGGAAGATCCCGTTAGGGGAGGGAAGGGAGAGTTCTTATCAAGGAAGAGTGTGTTTCCACGTCATCCCAGACAGGAAGAATTCCAAAATGAAAGAATGGAAGGTGTAGCACCGGACAGTGAGATTCTCTTTCTCACTACAAGTCAGAGGAGTAATGAAGAATGTTTAAGCTGCAGCAAAAACCAAATGTGAATACGGCTGGGGGTGGTGGCACATACCCTTAAAACCACTCTTGGGGGCGGCGGCGTTCAGGAGCAGGCAGACCTCTGTGAATTTGAGATAAGTTTCCTCTATGTAGCAAGTTCTAGGTAAGCCATGGCTACCCCATGAGACTGTCTCAAAAAAAAAAAAAAAAACAAGAGAGAAAGAGAGAGAAGCTAAAGACAAAGGGCTAATGCATACCTTTTTGTTTATACTGAAGTTATTATTTTTATAGTTGATTTGTATAAAGCTTTTCCTTAATCTTCATTTATTTCACTACATATGGTAGAAAAGTTCTTGGAAAATTGAAGACTTTTTGTGTTTTCAGCCAAGTATTTGGGGTAATGTGTGTGTGTGTGTGTGTCCTGTGTGTGTGTGTGTGTCTCCCTTTGTGTGTGTGTGTCTTTGTGTCGGTGTGTTTTCCTCTCTTGCTCTCACCTGATTTGCTGAGTCTCTGCCCCCTCTGAATCTGGCGCTCACTGATCACTGATTGGCTGGGCTGGCTGGCCAGTGAGCTCCAGGGATCTGTCTGTCTCCACCTCCCAGTTGCTGCAGATACTTTGCACAACACTTTACCTAGGTGTGGAGATCTGTCCTGAGGTCCTGAGGTTTGCAGGACAAAGCATCTCTTGAGCTGTCTCAAGGGGGGACATTTGGATGTAGCACACTGTGTAAACCATGAGGGTGTGGGTGGCGCTATCCAGATGGCACGCAGAGAACAAGCTGGTGCCATCCTGGGTGATCCAAGGAGAAGCTCGGCAGTGAAGGAGACTTGCACCCGTTCCTCTGCTCCCCCCAAGCCAAAGACTGGCCTTTTCTGGTCTTTGAGGGATGACTTCGCGAGCAGCGTTCTGCCCATGTTCAGCAAACCGGACAGCTCAAGATGCGTGTGTCACACCTGCCAGCTGCAGACAAGATGAAGGAGACTGCAGATGGCCATGCGATGACCCTACCTACAATACAGACAGAAAACGCCCGTGAAGAACTCCTCCCCTAGTTAGTATGTCCCTCCTTCATGGCCTCTGGGAAACTCTGTCACAGAAGAAAGCAGACTGAAAACATCCTCTTCTTGGCCTCGGAGTTTCAGACCCTAGTCCCTGAGGAGAACTGAGTGGACCTGTAGCAAATGGGGGGAAAAAAACAGAAAACAAATGAAGAAATAAACACCTGTAAGCTAAAGGGAGAGCTAGGTGTCTGGGTCCTTGAGAAGAGGGACCCGAACCACCTTATCTCGTTGGTCAAGTGGGACTGAGACCCAGGGAGTGTGTGAACCCTGTGGCTGTGCCAGAAGTCCAGGCGGGCTGTGCCACGCACCTCTGGTCCTAGGAGGAGGCAGGAGGATGGGGAGATCAATGTCATTATGGGATACAGAATGGACACAAAGTGGGAAAGTCATGGAGTACGTGATCAAGCTCCATGTTGCTGCCAGCCTCTGAGAAAGCCTCAGCCAAAGGCACCGTGCAGTGCCCTGAAGGTGACAGTGGCCCCAGAGGATGCTAGCTCCAGAATGCCAAGCGGATAAGGTACACCCCCCCATGCTCGCAGTCCTGGAACATAAGTGTAAGTGTGGGGGTAGCTGTGGTTAAAGAAGTTAACGGAAAAGCGGTGCCTGCCTCCTTCGGTGGCTAATCCTGGTTGTCAGCTTGACCACATCTGGAATCAAGTAAAACCCAAGCAGCTGGGCACATATGTGAGAGGTTTTTCTTGATTGGACCATTTGAAGCAGGAAGACCAGGCCTGAATCCCGCCACACCTTGTGGTGGCTGCCAGTGTAAAGGACGTGAGAAGAAGGAGGCTTCTGTTCTTTGCCTGCTTGCTCTCACTCAGGGTTCAGCTGGTCTGCCGCCAAGGCATGCCCTCACCAGGGTCAGGGCCAGTTCTTTATGATTCTAACACACTGAAGGCTGGCCATGCTATCCAACTGTGCGGACTGAACAACCGCTGGAGCCTTGGTCTTCCCAGCAGGAGACAGCCATTGTTGGAGTGCTCAGGCAGCTGCTCCAACAAATGCCCTTTAATGTGCAGAGACCTTCCCGTCGGTTCTGTTCCTCTAGAGAGCCGAGACTAATCCACCGCCCAAGGGGGAGGTCATGAGCAATGACACCAATACCCGAATCTTAGCTAGAGCAAAACCTATTCCGTGTACATCTGTATTTGTGGATGAGATGTGAACTCAGTACACACAGAAAATTCAAGCAAGATGATAGTTTTCTACTGAAAAAGAGATGGAAAAGACCATGAACCAGGACAGTTTTGAATATAGATTCCCACATTTACCCAGTGACTGGAAATAGCTCCTCCGAGCTTACTGTCTCCCTCCTTTCCCCTTCCCCTTCTCCCTTCTTCCCTTTTCTTTCCTTCCTCTCTCTGCATAACCCAAGCTGACCTCAAACTCTATAACCATCTGCCTCTGACTCCTAATGCTAAGATTACAGGTGTGTGCTACCAGGAACCAAAAACCCAGCCCTCCTTTTCTTTTAATGTGCTCGATTTATCAGATGCTTCTATTTTTAAAAACTTCGTTTCATTCATCTTACGTTTATGTGTATGAACGCTTGCCTGCATGTACATAGCCATGTAAACACTGGCGCCTGTAGTCAGAAGAGGTGTGGGATCCCCTGAAACTGGATGACAGATGGCTGTGAGCCACCATGTGGTGCTGGGAACTGAACCCAGGTCCTCCGCAAGAGCAGCCAGTGCTCCTCGCTGCTGCTCAAGCGCTCCAGTCCTCCAGGGCTTTAAGTCTCAGCTCCAAGCCCTCTCAGTTCCGCTTGCTTGATGCCCTCCCTTTCTTCTCAACCTCACTGTCACTGCCTCACCCCAGATTCTTGTCATTTCTCATCCTCAGACACTAAGATGACATATTTAATCTCATGATATAGCAAGCGTGACAATGTCTGTAATGTTTCACTAACCCTTTTGTCACACTGCACTGGACCTATAAGGTCTATAATGTCTTTCCCTTGATTGCAAGGTTAAGAAAGTCAAGACTCCCGGTGAAACAAGCTGCCCCCCACCAGAGTGCCAGAGCAGTGGGAATCTGGACCTGGCCGGGTGTGCAGAATTCATGCCATGACCCAGTGCTGTTTCCTGGCTCTCCCTGCTCTGTGGCTGTGTCTCTTCCTGCCACGTTATTATCCAAATAACGTTTCTAATCCACAGATCTGAACAGAGGAAGACTTGCAGTCCTTCAGTGGTTCTCTCTCGGGATTAGTGTAAAAATTAATCTAGTAAGACTTCATCTCCTGTGTGCCTCTCCGATCCTGTCTCGTGGGCAGACTTCCCAGTTATTCCCTCCTTCGTGTGAGCGGAGAGAATGAGCTAGATCTGCCCCCATCCATCTCTGTCATTCTCCTTCCCAAGTCCTGTCTTCTTTTTCTTTCTTTCTTTTTTTTTTTTAAGATTTATTTATTTATTATGTACACAGTATTCTACCTGCATGTACACCTGCATGCCAGAAGAGGGCACCAGATCTCATCATAAATGGTTGTGAGCCACCATGTGGTGGCTGGGAATTGAACTCAGGACCTCCTCCGGGAGAACAGCCAGTGCTCTTAACCTCTGAGCCAACTCTCCAGCCGTTCTTTTTTTTTTCCTTAGTGCTGAGGATAGAAGTCAAGGCCATGTACACACATGAAGTACTCCGTGGCCAAGCTCCCCACTGTTCTTCAGAGTGCACTTAAGGTGGGCGGGGTCGCTTGCTCTTGTGTTGGTGAGACTCTGTTAAAAAGCATACAAAGAGTACACGTACCTTCCACACCCAACTAACTATACAATGGCTGTTGTGGTTTATAAGTACCCTTCATCAGAACTGTCATGTTCTAAAACATGTCACATTAAACTAGTTACAATAACCTGGTGTTTTTTCAGTAAGCGGGTTTCTGGGTTTCTGTGTGCTCTGAGCACCCTAACACTGTGCTTTCTGAGACAGGACATCTTCTGAAGACCATGCCTGTCAGCATAAACTTTCAAAGTCGCTTCTCCCGGCAAGGCTGTGAGCCAGCATGACCATTCCAGTTTAGCGACAAGGAAAACTCCAGCTCACGTCTCACGAGCAGAACAAAACAGTGTGATTAAAAGGCACTTCAAGATTTAAAGCTAAAACAACGCCAGCATGGCGGCACAGGCTGAGGCAGGAGAATCACCGCCAGTTCATAGTGATAACCTGCCCAAACAAAAATATGGAAGCAACCAACGACAAATACAAAAGACAAAACAGCTAGGTCCGAGCATCTGGTCCCAAACCCGAGAGGGACTCTGTAACTGTTGATCTACTGCCCCGGGGAGCCGGAGGTGGCTGGTACCTCCTCCACAGATGTCTCTGCTGGGCTGGCTACCCTGCAGCTGCTCTGAATTTTAGATGAGTGAATTTTTTTTTTCCCTACAACCACAGCTGCCGTCTTCAGTGTTCTTTCTGATCCACAGAACAGGCCCGTGGTTCCCACAAGGCCTCAGCGTCTCATTTCTAGAGGTTGTTTTACACGCTGAGACACTGCGCTTCCCTCTGGGGACATCCTGACCCTATTTTAGAGAAGTCACACTCTTGCATTTCCCCAGCGTTTTGGAGAAATTTTCTTCCTGACCTCTGGGTTCATGCTGCCACTTTCTGCCGCTTAGGAGTTGAGGGTCTGCAGTCTGCCTGAGCTGTGGAGGACTGGGGAGGACCAGGAGGCTCTCTTTAGATGACCAGGCAGGACTTCCTCAGTTCTCAGCTGTATGCTCCCTGATGCTGGCAGACTGGAAAGTGCCCTTCCTTTAGCCTGGTGGGACACTGTTTTTCAGGGCCCCACTCCTGACTGGATCCAGCTCCGACTGTACTGTCCCTCCCGGGCTTTACACGGCTTCTTGGGGATTCTAGTAAGAAGGACAGGACACGAGGACGTCATAGCAGAAAGAAAAGGCAGGAGGAGACCCCAGTCAAGCTCATTTTCAGAAAAGAGACCAGTGGTTCTCAGCCTTCCTGACGCTGCGACCCTTTAACACAGTTCCTCCTGGTGTGGGGGCTCCAAGCATGAAGTTATCTCACTGCTGCTTCATAACTGTAATTCTGCTACTGTTATGAATGATGGTATGAGTATCTGTTATGCCGGCTATCTGATATGCAGCCCCTGCAAAAGGGGCATCAGAGCCCACAGGTTGAAGCCCACCGTCAGACAGGCCTGTGTGAGCTTGCTTCTCTTCCCTCACGCCTCACTCCTGTCACACGGTAGGGGAGACAGGATATGCCCCATACCAAGGTGCCCATCTACCAAGCCCTGTGGCAGGCTTGTCTGTTATCGTACAGGTCAAAAGAAAGCAGGCAGATACGAAGAAGCCAAGAAGCTTGAGAAGAGGAAATTCGCCTGGATTATGCAGGCTAGTATTGAATGAGAGCAGGAAATTCGAGAAAGAGGGGTACGTAAGGAAGGCAGAGGCAGAGTGCATGGACGCAGTCAGAAGGCCGCGACGAACAGCTCCTGTGCAGTGCAGGGGGTCTCCAAAAAGAAAAAGGTGTGATTGCTTGCCTCTTGGCTAATATTGAGTTTAGAAAATGAAAAAAAGGGGAAAAAAGCAGATTTCATCATCCTCTCGGGACTTCTGACTTCTAGGACCGTCAGGTAATAGATCTGGTTTGTTTAAATCACTGCGTTTGTGAGAAATTAATATCACAGCAGTAGAAAGCTAGTGGGGTGTTCAAAATGTTCTTTTACACAAAGGAAAACTGGCGCAGAAATGACTACGTGTCTTGCGGTCAGGTCGCCAGTTACACAAACAGAGGCCAGGCCCACCCGGCTCCAGCTTCTGGGTGCTTATCTGCCATCCTGCGTGCCACTGGTGCACAAGTCAGGAGAGAAAGAAGGATGAGGTCGGAAAGATCACCCTGCCATCCGGAAGAGGAGAAAGAATATAAGAACAGTTATAAATGCCAAGTGACGTCTGGACACGGGGTCCAATCATCTTCCCCCTAACGCCAAGAAACAGGAAGGGGAGGCAGCAAGAAAGCCTCAGGGCAGACTTGCTCATGGCCCAGTAGCAAGGCACGCTCACGGAGAGACGCGCCTCGGTGTGGGAGGAGCGGAGCGCTCTGCACCGCCTTTAAACCAGCTGTGTTGGCTGTGCTGGCTCTCCACGGGGTCGCGGGAGTCTGGGAAAATTCAGGACCCAAAACAGAACAGACGCTGGAGCAAAGGTGCCCACAGGAGCCCTGTGGGGTGCCTGCCATGGAGTCAGGAATGACTCCTGGGTCTTGCGTGGGCTGCTGGCCAGGGGCAGGGGGTCTGGGCCTCTCCGTGCACATCAGCCTGCACACGCCGAGACCAGGTGTTACCACGTGTCTGTAAATCGTCGACGAAGCCAACCTTTCATTCTGAAGACTAATGGAGCTGAGGCCCAGAGACCCTGAGAGACGGTTAAGAGCGAGAGGACTCGGTGAGGACCAGGCTCACCTCTCTGGACGCCGCAAGCCTAGCGTCTAGTGCGTCCTGATTCCGGCCTCTGTTAGCATCACTAGCACTTGCTTGTGGAAGACATTAGGACAAGAATTGCATCCGGGAGCCCCTGCCCCTTCACCTCTGGGCCTCCAAGTCTCTGGGCACCAAATGCCCAGGAGGTCTTTGATACCCGAGTCACGCAGGCACAGACCCTGGATGGAGAAGCCTTGCGCTTCACTGTCTGCTCAGCAGGCTAGCGCACCGCAGTAGAAGGAGCTGGCAACTGACGCACTCAGACGCAACAGTGTGAGGAGTCACTGGTTGAGGCCACGCTGGGACTAAGCGCCCTAGCCAAAGTGTCCAGCTATGGGTTCTTGCAGAATGCCACCACTTTGCAGGCCTTACAACTGAATACTCCTATTACCGTATTCAAAGGATTTCCTACTCTCGTACCGTAGAAAAGCAAACGTAAACTGAGAACCTTGGAAGAGGGAAGAGGGCAGATCACACAAACACATTCTTTTCTATTAACGCCTGCTCAGGGTTTGCTTCAAAAAAACAACTGGAAGACTGATTGTTAAAGTTATTTCTGTGGCAACGTGATCATCTTTCCCACTTGTTTTCCCCAAGCGCAACCTGAGGTTTAGAGGAACTCTCCCCTCACTTTCATATTCATAGTGGCTATTCGAGGGGAAATGACAGCGGAACGCGACAGAAGGAGTTCCCTGGCCAGGGGTGTTGCTACAAGGAGCTGTCTTGTAAAGTTAACTTGCTTTGACAAGTCCCAGATGTGACTCACATGACCAGAAAGTCTGATTACTGAACACCGTCCCAGAGACGTGGTTTCTGTCAGGTAGAAGAGTGTTCAGATGCTCACTGTCCCTTTCTGGGATCAAAACCAGAATGCATGTTGGTTTCTAATTTTAATTTTAATTTTCTTTTTTTAATGTCTTTATTTTTTTATTAATTACAATTTATTCACTTTGTATCCCAGCTGTAGTCCCCTCTCTCGTCTCCTCCCAATCCTACCCTCCCTCCCTGTTCTCCACCCACGTCCTTCCACCAGTCCACTGATAGGGGAGGTCATCTTCTCCTTCCATCTGACCCTAGCCTATCAGGTCTCATCAGGACTGGCTACATTGGCTTCCTCTGTGGCCTGGTAAGGCCGCTCCCCCTTCAGGAGGAGGTGATCAAAGACCCAGCCACTGAGTTCATATCAGAGACAGCCCCTGCTCCCATTACTAGGGCACCCACTTGGATACTGAACTGCCATGGGCTACATCTGTGCAGGGGTTCTAAGTTATCTCCATGCATGGTCCTTGATTGGAGTATCAGTCTCAGAAAAGACCCCTGTGCCCAGATTTTTTGGTTCTGTTGCTCTCCTTGTGGAGCTCCTGTCCCCTCCAGATCTTTCTATCTCCCTCTTCTTTCATAAGATTCTTTGCACTCTTCCCAAAGTTTGGCTATGAGCCTCTGCATCTTCTTTGACACCTTGCTGGGTAGAGTGTTTCAGAGGCCATCTGTGGTAGGGTCCTGTCCTGTTTCCTGTTTTCTCACTCTTCCAATGTCCATCCTGTTTGCCTTTCTGAGTGAGAATTGATCATCTTACTCAGGGTCCTCCTTGATTAGCTTCTTTAGGTGTACAGATTTTAGTGTGATTATCCTATATCATGTATCTAATATCCACTTATAATTGAGTATATACCACATGTGTCTTTCTGCTTCTAGGAAACCTCACTTAGAATGATCTTTTCTAGTTCCCACTATTTGCCTGCAAATTTCATGATTTTCTTGTTTTTAATAGCTGAGTAGTATTCCATTGTGTAAATGTACCACAATTTCTGTTTTCATTCCTCAACTGAAGGACATCTGGGTTGTTTTCAGCTTCTGACTATTACAAATAAAGCTTCTACAAACATGGTTGAGCAAATGTCCTTGTATACTTGAGCATCTTTTGGATATATGCCTATGAGGGGTATAGCTGGATCTTGAGGTAACACATATTCCTAATTGTCTGAGAAAGCACAAGATTGATTTCCAAAGTGGTTGTACAAGTTTACATTCCCACCAGCAATGGAGGAGGGTTCACTTTTCTCCATGTCCTCTCCAGCATGGAGAGGACAGTTGTCACTTGAGTTTTTGATCTTAGCCATTCTGATGGGTATAAGGTGAAATCTCAGGGTCGTTTTGATTTTGATCTCCCTGATGCCTAAGGATGTTGAGCATTTCTTTAAGTGTTTCTCTGCCATTCTGTATTCCTCTGCAGAGAATTCTCTGTTTAGCTCCGCACCCCATTTTTTGATTGGATTGCTTGATTTGTTTCTTTTTAACTTCTTTAGTTCTTTATATATTCTGGATATCAGCCCTCTGTCAGATATACGGTTGGTGAAGATTCTTTCCCAGTCTATAAGCTGTCATTTTGTTCTGATGCTAGTGTCTTTTGCTTTAGAGAAGCTTTTCAGTTTCATGAGGTCCCATTTATTGATTGTTTCTCTTAGAGCCTGTGCTGTTGGTGTTCTGTTCAGGAAGTTGTCTCCTGTGCCAATGAGTTCGAGGCTCTTCCCCACTTTTTTTTTGAACTGATTTAGTGTGTCTGGTTTTATGTTGAGGTCCTTAATCCACTTTGACTTTAGTTTTGTGCAAGGTGATAAATATGGATCTATTTGCATTTTTCTGAAGTAGACATCCAGTTGGACCAGCACCATTTGTTGAAGATGCTGTCATTTTTCCATTGAATGGTTTTGGCTTCTTTGTCAAAAATCAAGTACCCATAGGTGTGTGTGTTTATTTCTGGGTCTTCCTTCTATTCGGTTCCGTTGATCCACTGTTCTGTTTCTATGCCAATACCATGTAGTTTTTTAATTATTGCTCTGTAATACAGCTTGAGATCAGGGATGGTGATACCGCCAGATGATCTGTTGTACAGGATTGTTTTGGAAATTCTGGGTTTTTTGTTTTTCCATATGAAGTTGAGATTTTTTCTTTCAAAGTCTGAAAAGAATTGTGTTGGTATTTTGATGGGAATTGCATTGAATCTGTAGATTGCTTTTGGCAGGATGGCCATTTTCACTATGTTAATCCTACCGATCCATGAGCACAGGAGATCTTTCCATCTTCTGATATCTTCTTCAATTTCTTCCTTCAGAGACTTGAAATTTTTTTCAAACAGGTCTTTCACTTGCTTGGTTAGGGTTACACCAAGGTATTTTATGTTATTAGTGGCTATTGTGAAGGGTGATGTTTCCCTAATTTCTTTCTCGGCTCTTTTGTCTTTGGTATACAGAAGGACTTCCGATTTTTTTTTTTTTTTTTTTTTTTAGTTAATTTTGTATCCGGCCACTTTGCTGAAGGTGTTTATCAGCTGAAGGAGTTCTCTGGTTGAGTTTCTGGGGTCACTCGTGTATACTATCATGTCATCTGTGAATAGTGAAACTTTGACTTCCTTTCTGATTTGTATCCTCTTCATCTCTTTTAGTTGTCTTAATCCTCTAGCTAGGACTTGAAGTACTATGTTAAAGAGAAATGGAGAGAGTGGGCAGCCTTGCCTTGTCCCTGATTTCAATGGGACTGATTTAAGTTTCTCTCCATTGAGTTTGATGTTGGCTATAGGCTTGCTGTATATCATCTTTACTATGTTTAGGTATGTGCCTTGTATCCCTGATCTCTCCAGGACTTTAAACGTGAATGGGTGTTGGATTTTGTCAAATGCTTTTTCGGCATCTAAGGAGATGATCATGTGTTTTTTTTTTCCCTTCAGTTTGTTTATGTGGTGGATTACATTGATGGATTTCTATATACTGAACTACCCTTGCATGCCTGGAATGAAGCATACTTGGTCATGGTGGATGATATCTTTCATGTGTTTTTGGATTCAGTTTGTAAGTATTTTATTGAGTATTTTTGCATCAACGTTCATAAGAGAGATAGGTCTGAAGTTCTCTTTTTTTTGGGGTCTTTGTGGTTTAGGTATCAAGATGACTGTGGCTTCAGAGAATGAGTTTGAAAAATGTTCCTTCTGTTTCTATTTTGTGGAATAGTTTGAAGAGAATTGGAGTTAGCACTTATTTGAAGGTCTAGTAGACTTCCACGCTGAAACCATCTGGCCCTGGGCTTTTTTTGGAAGGGAGACTGTTGATGACTGCTTCAGTTTCCTTGGGGGATATAGGACTATTCAATCTTTCTCCCTGATCTTACTTCATTTCAATAGATGGAATCTATCAAGAAAAATGTCCATTTCATTTAGATTTTCAAATTTTGTGGCATATAGGCTTTTGTAGTATGACCTGATAATTGTTTAGATTTCCTCAGTGTCTGTAGTTATGCCCCTTGTTTCATTTCTGATTTTGCTGATTTGGATAGTTTCTTTCTGCCTTTTAGTCAGTTTGGCTAAGGGTTTGTCTATCTTGTAGATTTTCTCAAAGAACCAGCTCTTGGTTTCATTGATTCTTTGAATAGTTTTATTTGATTCTAATGTATTGATTTCAGCCCTGAATTTGATTATTTCCAGCCGTCTGCTCCTCTTGGGTGTATCTGCTTCTTTTTTTCTAGGGCTTTCAGTTGGGCCATTAAGTTGCTTGTATGAGATGTTACAAATTTCTTCTTGAAGGCACTCAGTTCTATGAATTTTCCTCTGAGCACTGCTTTCATTGTGTCCCATAAATTTGGGTATCTTTTACCTTATTTTCATTGAATTCTAGGAAGTCATTAACTTCTTTCTTTATTTCTTCCTTAACCCAGTTGTTATTGAGTAGTGAGTTGTGCAGTTTCCATGTGCGTGTAGGCTTTTTGCTATTTCTATTGTTGTTGAAGTCCATCTCTAGTTCATGGTGGTCAGATAGAATACAGAGGATTATTTCAATCTTCTTGTAACTGTTGAGGCTTGCTTTGTGGCCCACTATATGGTCTATTTTGGAGAAGGTTCCATGAGGTGCTGAAAAGAAGTATACTCTTTTGAGTTTTGGTGAAAAGTTTTGTAGACATCTATTAGGTCCATTTGATTTAGGATCTTTGTAAGTGTCTTTATTTCCCTATTTGGCTTCTGTCTAGATGATATGTCCCTTGGTGAGACTGAGGTGTTGAAGTCTCCTGCTATTAAGGTATTGAGATCAATATGTGATTTAAGCTTTAATAATGTTTTATTTACAAATGTAGGCACTCTTGTATTTGGGGCATAGATGTTCAGATGTCCTCGTGGTGGATTTTTCCTTTGATGAGACTATAATGCCCCTCCTCATCTTTTTTGATTAATTTTGGTTGAAAGTATATTTTATTGTATATTAGGATACCTATCCCAGCTTGTTTTCTGGGTCCATTTGCTTGAAAAATGTTTTTCCAGTCCTTTACTCTGAGGTAGTGTTTATCTTTGTTGCAGAGGTGTGTTTCTTGGATGCAGCAGAATGTTGGATCCTGTTTCTGCAACCATTCTGTTATTCGATATGAAGTTGAGAATTTTTCTTTCAAAGTCTGTAAAGAATTGTGTTGGTAATTTGATGGGAATTGCATTGAATCTGTAGATTGCTTTTGGTAAGCTGGCCATTTTTACTATGTTAGTCCTGCCAACCCGTGAGCATGGGAGATCTTTCCATCTTCTGATATCTTCTTCTATTTCTTTCTTCAGAGACTGGAAGTTTTTTCATACAAGTCTTTGACATGTTTCATTAGAGTCACACCAAGGTACTTTATGTTATTAGTGGCTATTGTGAAGAGTGTTGTTTCCCATTTGTCTTTTGTATACAGGAGGGCTACTGATTTTTTTTTAGTTAATTTTTTTATCCAGCCACTTTACTGAAGGTGTTTATTACCTGTAGGAGTTCCCTGGTAGAGTTTTTGGGGTCACTCATATATACTATCATATCGTCTGCAAATAGCAATACTCTGACCTCTTCCTTTCCAATTTGCATCCCCTTGATCTCCTTTAGTTGTCTTATTGCTCTAGCTAGAACTTCAAGAACTATGTGGAAGAGATATGGAGAGAGTGGACAGCCTTGCCTTGTCCTTGATTTCAGTGGGATTGCCTTAAGCTTCTCTCCATTGAGTTTGATGTTGGCTATAGGTTTGCTGTATATTGCCTTTACTATGTTTAGATAAGGGCCTTGTATCCCTGATCTCTCTAAGACTTTAAACATGAATGGATGTTGGATTTTGTCAAATGCTTTTTCAGCAACTAAAGATATTGCCATTTTTTTTCAATTTGTGAATATTCTGTTGAGTATTTTTGCATTAATGTTCATAAGGGCGATTGACCTGAAATTCTCTGTCTTCTTTGGGTCTTTGTGAGGTTTAGGTACCAAGGTGACTGTGGCTTCATAGAATGAGTTTGGTAATGTTCCTTCTGTTTCTATTTTGTAGAATAGTTTCAAGAGCATTGGTGTTAGCTCTTCTTTGAAGGTATGATAGAATTCCACGCTGAAACTATCTGTCCCTGGGCTATTTTTGGATGGGAGACTTTTGATGCTAGCTTCTATTTCCTTAGGGGATATAGGACTATTTAATTTATTTACTTGATCCTGATTCAGCTTTGGTAAGTGTAATCGATCCAGAAAATTGTCCATTTCATTTAAAATTTTCAAATTTCATTTCATTTTCAAATTTTGTCTCATATAGGCTTTTGAAGTAAGACCTATTGATTGTTTGGATTTCCTCAGTGTCTGCTATTATATCCCCCTTTTAATTTCTAATATTGTTGATTTGGATGGAATCTTTCTGCCTTTTAGTTAGTTTGGCTAAGGGTTTGTCTATCTTGCTGATTTTCTCAAAGAACGAGCTCTTGGTTTCATTGATTCTTTGAATTGTTTTATTTGTTTCTAATTTATTGATTTCAGTCATGAGTTTGATTATTTCCAGCTGTCTGCTCCTCTTGGGTGTGTCTGCTTCTCCCCCGCCCCCCAGAGCTTTCAGGTGAGCCATTACAAATCTAGCCATCTTGGATCCCCCCTCTAATTTTAATTTTAAGAGTGATATTTGAGATGTTCTGTTTTATGTTGAATCTAAGAAGGCACTAGTAATTCTCACTTACGGGTCTGTTTTCCCTTCTGGTAACTGTTTCGCATATCAACTACTTCCTTGGGTATGTAATGATTACAAGAGATGGTAACTCTATGCTTTTGAAGTGTATATCTTGGGCTAGAGAGACAGTGAAGAGCTTAAATTAGCTTGGGTGACTCCATTTTGAAGTAAGGAGCCATCTTGACTGGAAGCTGAACTCAGGTACCAGGAAAAATAACAAAATGTGCACTTAGCAGAAAACAAGAGTTAACTCTCCTAGCAACAGCCTCCAGGAAATATCCCAGAATAAACTCTTGGTAGAAAATAGAGATAATTCCCCTGGCAATAACCAATCAGAATCGGGTGTTAAAATTTTTCCCAACGTTCCAGATATAGTTTAGAAGAATAGCCATTGTAATTTAGGCTTCAGCTAAAAGATCTCCTCGCCCCTCTGACTTTTACCCAATCCTGTAACACCAAGACATGACACCCCCCCCCCCCAGCTTGTGGCTTTTCCCTTTAAAAACCCTGTTCACCCAGGGCTCAGGGTCCCACTTCTCTACTGCTCCGTCAGGAAGTCTTGGGTCCCATGTTCAAACACACATACAATAAACCCTCATGTATTTACAGTGGAGTCAATTCCTGATAGTCTTTGGGGGTCTCACAAACTGGGCATAACAACAGCTCAATTGGTAAAGCCCTTGTCCTACAAGACTGAGAACCTCAATTGGATCCCAAGAAGCCATATTAAAAATAGTATGTGTTGTGATTGTGTTGTGGTTGTGTTGTGATTGTGGTCCTAATACTAGAAAAGCAGAGGTGGATGGATCCTTCCAGATGGCCAGCTCAGCCTAATTGGAGAGTTCAGGGTCAGTGAAAGACCCTCCTCTTGTAGATGGCCCCTGAGAAGTGATGAAACCTGAGGACATCCTCGGGACTCCACCCACATGCACACACAAACATGTGCACCCTCCCACACACATTTGTGCGTACACTCACATACACAGTATATAAGCTGGGATCTTTGACGAGGCCTTGCTCTCTGCTGGCTCCCTGTATGTCCCTGCTTGGGAGGAACAGTCCTATGGGGGTGTTTCTAGCACAGAAAGTCTAACTGTGGCCTTGTATTAGTCAGAGCAGCATCTGACTTTTGTAAAGGCGTGTCATAATTTAGCTCCAGCTTTCAGACCACGTGGCATTCTAGTTTCCATTTGGCCCTAGAATGTATTAGAAGACAGCAGCCACAGGGCTAGAGAGACAGCTTGATGGTCAATAGCACTTGTTCGTACAGAGGACCCAGGTTTGATTCCCAGCACCCACATGGCCACTCACAACCGTCTGTCACTCCAGGTCCAGGGGATGTGACGCCCTCTTCCAGCCTCCATGGGCATGCACACATGTGGAGCATAGACATACATGCAGTCAAAACACTCACACGCATAAATAAAAGTCCAAAAAAAGAAAAGAAGGCATGAGCAGCAATGTAGGATCTGAACCGTTAAGGTTTAGAGTCCCTGCTAGTGAAGCACTTTATTGGCTTTCCCACAGTTTACCCCCAGCTACACAAGCAGCAGTAGGAGAAGGCTCAGCATAGCCTTGTCTTGGCTTCAGATGGAGGTGCTGAATCCAGGCGCGGCGCTGCTGTGATCCGGATGCCTGGGGCTGGGAACACAGGAGGACCAGGAGTTCCAGGCCGTTCCCAACTGTGTAATGATGTGTTGGACACGCTCGCGTTCTGTGAGAGCCCCTATATTAGTTACTCTCCACAGGGAGCAGGGAGGCAGCATCCAGAAGGGAGGCTCCAGTGGACACCTCACAGTGCAGGGCAGCAAGCACCAGGCAGGGCTGCAGGACAGTAAGGACTCACTCCTTGAAGCCCAGGTAGGAAGCAGAGAATGGCAGGTGACCTTGAAATGTCAAAGCTCCCCTCCAGCCCCCAGTGAGCAAAGCAACACCTCCTAAACCTACCCAAACAGTGCTGCGGGTAGAATACTCAGATAGAGTACTCAGATTCCAAGTGTTCTCAGTGAGTGGGTGCGCTCTCACTCACACTACCACACCCTGTCCCAAAATAAAGATAGTACAGAAGAAAGGGAGGGAGGGAGGGGGAGGAGGAAGAAGGGAGGGGCAGAGGAAGGAGGGAGGGAGAAGAGGAAGGAGGCAGGAATAGAGAAAAAGAAGAAAAAAAGAAAGAAAGGAAGAAACAAGGAAAATCGAGGCACTGGGTCAGTTTCCTTTTCCTCTTATGGTTTGGTTTGTTTCTCAAGACAAGTCTTCAGCTCAGGCTGATCTCAACAGTCCTCGTCTCAACTTCACAAATGCTGGAGTTCTGGGTGTATGCCGCTACACTGGATCTCGCGTGTGTGTGTGTGTGTGTGTGTGTGTGTGTATCTATTCACAGTGTTATGTGAGTGTGTATACGTGTGTATGTGTATGGCTATGTATGTATGTGTGTTTATATATTTGTGTTTATGTGTGTATATGATTTTGTGTATGTGCGTATAGTGTGTATATGTGTGTCTCTGTGTGTAGCTGTGTCTGTAGTATGTGTTTGTGTATGTTTGTGTGAGTGTGTATGTCTGAGTGTATGTTTGTACGTGTATGTATGTATGTGTGTGTGAGTGTGTATGTGAGTGTGTATGTGTATGTAGTAGGAGTATGTGTTGTGTGTGTGTGTGTGTGTGTGTGTGTGTTCATGGTGGTGGTGCCGGGGCTTGAACTCAGGACCATGTGGTTGGTAGTGAAGAGCTCCACCATTGACTCGCACCTGTGACAGGCTTTCCTACCTTTTCCTCTCTGTTTTACCTTTTGAAACAAGGGCTCTCTGTAGTGGCCCAGGTGTCTTTGAACTTGTGGTGATCCCCCTGCCTCGTCTTCCCAAGTGCTAGGATCACAGTATGACACCATTGCTAGCTGTGCCCCTTTCTTCTTAGAGTCAGCCTCTCTGGCTGTGTGCCCGCAGTGTGCCTGCCACGCCAGTGTCAGCTGGACCTGGAGCTAGCTGAAACCCCAGCAGCTTTCCAGGGAGCTGTTCTTGGTTTGTTTATTTGAGGTGGAAGGCCTGCCCTAACTGCGATCCTCTGAGGTTAGGAGACCGCCTTGACTCTGGGCCACACCCTCGCTTTCCTTGGCCCATCGTTTGTCCCCTTCCAGGCACATCCCCACTGTGTTAAGACGCACTTCTTTGGAAATCCAATGTAAACTGAAGGCCAGAGGCTCTCTACGCCTTCCCGCACTCCAGTGGGGATTGGAGCTGATGCGACACCCAGGCTTCTGGACCAAACAACTATCAGATTCTTTGCCTTTCCAGTGGAGATGGCCATTGCTGGACTAGCTGGACCACAGCTTGCCACTCTGAAAGTAGCATATGGATAACATATGCATGCATCCATACATACAGGCACACATACATGCATACATACAAGCACATATGCATACATACATACACACATGCATACATAATACATGTGTATTCACATAACATAGATACACCTATATCTATATTTGTTTCACCAGTTCTGTCCCTTTAGAGAACCTTAATAAAATCAGCACATAAATTCTGCCTTATTTTCCCAGCTCTGCCTTGTGGAAGATCATGAGGTCAATGTATTTTTCATGAGCAAAGGGTAAATTAGGGCAAATGAGCAAAGGGTAAAAAAGGTAAAAAAAAAACAAAAAACAAAAAACAAAAACAAAAACAAACTATCAGAAAATACCAATCATAATTATTTATTGTTAATGCTAAAGTAAAAAATACTTTACTCTGTGGCTTTTCGGTGTATTAACTGATTTAATGCATGGCAATAATATCACTACACTCCTTAGCAGGGTTCTTTTCTATGAATGCCTTTGCACACGCATGCACACCTGCATACCATGCGCACACAGATTGTAGCATGAAAATCACAATTGTGACATTCCAGGGGCTAGGAAAATTTTTCCATGAAAGGCCAGAGAGCAGGACTGGGGATAGCTCAGTCGCTGAAGAACTTGTGGTGGCTTGAATTAGAACGACCCGCATAGGCTCATATGTTTCTGTGCTTAGTCTTCAGTTGGCGAACTGTTTGGGAAGGATTAGCAAAGTTGCCTTATGGGAGTAGGTGTGGCCTTGTCAGAGGAAGTGTGTCTCTGGGGGCAGGCTGTGAGGTTTACATGTCTGGAACATTCTCTCTGTCTGTCTCTGTCTATTTCTGTCTCTCTGTCTGTCTCTGTCTGTCTGTCTCTGTCTGTTGGTCTCTTTCTCTGCCTGAGGATCAGGATGCAGAACTCTCAGCTACTGCTCCAGCATTACATTCCCCACCATGATAATCATGGCCTAAGTAAGTCTCTGAAACTCTAAGCAAGCCCCCAATGAAACTCCTTTATAAGAATTGCCTTGGCCATGGTGTCTCTTCATAGAAACAGAAAGCTTAAGACACTACTTGGCTCACAAGCACGAGGACCTGAATTTGATCCCTATAGCCCATATTTGAAAAGAAAAAAGAAAGAGTCAGGCACCGCATCACATGCTTATAATCCACTTCTGGGGAGGGGATTGGCGGATACCTGAGGCTCGGTGGCCAACCAATCTTGTCTTATTAGCACCCCAAGCCAGTGAGAGATCCTGTCCCCAAAACAAAGTGGTTGACTCCTAAGGACATCCAAGGCTGTCCAGTCTTCAGGGGCTCTGAGCACACATGAACCCACAGACATGTCTACCCCCACACAAAAGACCAAATAGTCAATATGAGTTTTATCTTGAGACCACACAACTCTATACAGCTACTCAACTCAACTTCTGAGGGGTAAAAGTAGTCACGGGAAGTATGTACAACAAATGAACATGACTGAGTTCGAATAAAACTTTATGGGCATTAAAAGTTAGATTTAAAAAATTCAATGCAACACAAAATATATTTTAAAGAAATTCAACAATTAAAAATGTCCATTTTTATTTGCAGTGAGTACAAAACCAGGTAGCACACTGGAAATGTCCTGGAGGATTTGGTCTCTAATTCCTCAGAGCTCTGTGATGTCCAATATCAAAGTAAAGAGAATTGTCACTGCTTAAAGTTTCAGAGTGATTTACACCCTGTGTTCATTTCATACCAGGGGATTATCAAATTAACTTTAAGTTTTGTGTTTTTATTTCCCCCACTTTGGGAAAAAAAATTCATTTTTTAAAGGCTAAAACCAGGAAGGTAATTGTTCTACTTCTAGAAAACACTAGCTATTAGCTTCAGTTAGCATTATTGTGTACATTTGTTTTACTCTATAAATCTGTGTTTCAATAAGTTGCCCTAATAAATAGGCAATACTTTATGAAATAAACTCACACGTTTAAATTTTGTAATTTAAAGTAAGCTGGAATTTAAAAACACACAAGAATTCCAGACATGGTGGTGCAAGCCGTTAATCCCAGCACTCTGGGAGGCAGAGGCAGGCGGATCTCTTCAGTTCGAGGCCAGCCAGGGATACACAGAGAAACCGTCTAGAAAAACCAAAACAGAACAAAAAACCGCAGAACATTAGAAGGGTAAAAATATTTAACATACCCCAATGCATGACCCTACACCCATATAATATGGACTAGTGGGTTTAAAACAATAAAAATAAAATAAAATAAACGCGAATCAGGCTATCTTTTTGACTACCGAGTCCACTAGAGCTTTTAGTTCTCCCGGCAGCCTTCGCGGCCGCGCAGGCGCGTTGGGCTTCGGAGCGCGCACGCGCAATTCAAAGCGGCGCGGGAAGAGCCGCGCAGGCGCGCTGGACGGGCGGGCTCGGCGCGCCTGCGCACTGAGCTTCCCGTTGGCCCTCCCTGACGGCCGCGCGTCCGTCTGTGCTGCTGGTTCCGCCGCGCGGCCGGCCGCCCTCCGCCGGTGTGAGCAGGTCCGCCGCCCGCCGAGCCATTTCCTCCGGGCCCGTCCCTGCGCCGTCCTCCCCGGCCGGCTCCCGCGGGCTCCGCCGACGCCTCCCCGGGCGGCGGGCGGGCTGAGCGTCCACTCCCCCGAGGCGCTCTCTCGGCGGCGGGCCCGCCCCCCCTGAGCGCCGGCGCCTTCCGCCAGCTGCTCTCCTCCCGGCGCCGTCCGCCCCGCCGCCGGCCTCCGCATCCCCGCGGGTGCAGCCGAAGCCCGGGCTCACATGGAGGAGGCCGGGGCCTTGTCCCCGCCGCCCGGCCGCGACGGGTGTCCGGCCGACGACGCTGTGAAGAGATATGAGCAGAATGTCAAACTCTCAGGTAGGTGCTCGGCCCCGCCGTTCCGAAGGCGCGCGGGCCGCCATTCTGCGTTCTCTGCTTTGTTCAGAACGAGGGGGAAAGGCAAGGCAGGAGGTCGTGAAGGGACTGTCCCCGGAATGAACGGGAAACACACACACCTGACTCAGAATTGTCTGTTTGCGGTGGCTTTTCCGTGACCGGGTAGAGTCATAAAGTCTGGGTTTGGGATTGGATCGCTTTTTGAAAGGATGGGGATCCAGCTTTGTCCTTCAGGGGAAGTTGGTCGGGCCCAAATACTATTGGTTTCTAGGGAAACAGGCGTGCTGATGCCCGAACTTTCCTCCCAGGCCCATGGTAGCCTTAGTGTGGAAAGCCTGAGTTTAGAAGTTGGCCGGGAAAGGGATTAAGTATTCAGAAACAGAATTCCCGGGCAGACGTGAATGGAACGTCTGTGGGCGTGACACAGTGCTGCGTCTCGTCCGTCTTCCTGGAGTGAAGGTAACTCTACCGGAGTCCTGCGAGAAGATTGAGCATCCTGTATTGTGTACCTCCAGCGGGCCTGGTGGTGAACATCGGAAACCCAGGTGGAGGGGGAGTCGTGAGGTGCAGGAGTTCAAGTCCAGCCTGGGCTTCGAGAGACCTGTCGGAGCTCCACCCCAAGAAGCAACGTGTCTGTGCACACACACTGCGCGGTGCCCATGTGTTCATTTAACACACATGCTTTTAAACATCGGTTCCCCTTGACTGTAGTCTTAACTTCATTCCTTGTCATTGAAGTACCTTCCTTAACCTAAACTGTTTGCTTCCATTTATCTTCAGAGTACTAATCCTTTAGATTAGTTAGAGTAATCTTTAAAATACTCATGTTACCTAGCTGCCGCCCCCCCATCAATAACCTGTTTTTCAGTCTGGCTTTTTTTTTTTTTTTAATAAATACATGTACGATGCAATACTGTTGTCATTTTCATGTAGCACTTAGCGCTCCATATTCAGTTTGGCTTCCGGTTCATATTCATTAACTGGAGTGTGTGACTGCATTAATCTTATCTGGTTCTAGAGTTATTTTCAGAGGAATACACCTTTTCTAATATCTTAAATTGGATGGATTAATAAGGTGGACTTTATTTCCTGTTTAAAAAGCTTGTAGCTTTTGTGTGAGCAACATAGGACAGGACAGACAGTGCTGTAATAATTTATAAAGCAACCTGAGATTTTATCCACGGGCTCTTTAAAGTGACTCAATAAAAAGCAAAGCTGTAGTAGAAACATAACTTTAGTAAACTGACCTTGATGGGGTCTGGACATCAGAACATCAGATTAGATCAAGAAACTTGTGTCCTGGGCCTTGTCTTCCTTAGTATAGCAGATGAATAGCGAAGCCCTTTGTTTAGTAGTAATTTTGAGTTTTTATAATACAACAAATTATTCATGCTTATTGAAGAAAATTTGAGAAAACTTTTAAAGCATTTCTCACCATTTAGTCCTTTAGTTTTGTGTGTGTGTGTGTCTATGTAAATAGAACACACATATATGCATGTGTGTAGAGGCCAGTGGACAAGCTTGTGGATCATTCCTCAAGCACTGCCACCTTTCTGTTGTTCTAGACAGCATCTTCGGCCTAGGTCTCACCAGTTTTGCCAAGCTCGCCAGCAAGTGTGCCCCAAAAAGCTGCCTGTCTGCTGCTTGGGCACAGTATTACCATGCCTGGCTTTTTAACCTGTGTTTTAGGCTCAGACTCAGGTGCTCCTGCTTGCCCAGCAAACATTGACCAGCTGAGCCACCTCCGCTTAGGGTACATACCCAAAGACTGAGAGTGTAATCAGCCTAGTTCTAGTGTTCCCCCAGTGCTGGGACTGGATTCAGAGTTTTGTGTTTAGGCAAGTACCCCACCACCGAGCAACACTCCAGCCACTCTGATCTCTTGCTTGGTATGTACTTTGAAAACTTTTTAAGTACTTTTCTACAGCCTGGCTTAAGTTCCATTGCTTAATATGCTGTCATTGCCTTTTATTGTTGAAGCTTTGAAACATTTTCAATTTTTCCCTGCTAAGGAAAATGCTGCAAGCTGGGCAGTGGTGGCGCATGCCTTTGATCCCTGCACTCAGGAGGCAGAGGCAGGCCATGTCTGAGCTAGAGGCCAGCCTGGTCTACAGAGTGAGTTTCAGGACAGTCAAGGCTACACAGAGAAAACAAACAACAACAACAAAAAACAAAACTGACATAGGGTTGGATTAAATGTTGTTATTTCAACAAACTTAAGTTGTGTGTTCCAAGTTTAACGCCAAAAATCTGTTTGATGAAAGAATGACATGTAAATTATATACTGAGTGTCTCCCATATGGTGTTAAATTACACTAGAGGTCTCAGTACCCAAGTACGTGCTTTCACAGTGAGTTACAGGTGCCATCTTGGTTGTCTGAGACAGTTTCGGTGTATTCACGCTTACGTAAAATTCTGTGGTCCGGCAAGTATAGGAAAGTTAGTATACAAAGTCCCCAATAAGCATGGCATTCTCCTGTACTATTACTCTCACTCCACGGTGAGACTGAAAACATTCTTAAGCGATGGAAACTTACTAAATACCTGTTAAC
This sequence comes from Meriones unguiculatus, assembly GCF_030254825.1. Classification (NCBI taxonomy): domain Eukaryota; kingdom Metazoa; phylum Chordata; class Mammalia; order Rodentia; family Muridae; genus Meriones; species Meriones unguiculatus. The sequence goes on from NC_083351.1 coordinate 177,708,659, forward strand.
ATGCAGGTACTTTTCTAGATGTCAGAGATAAATCAGGGATGTTATAAATAACATAAAATAATATAAATTAATGTTATTTAACTAGAGCCAGAAGCGGCACACACTTTCTCACACTTGGATGCAGAGGCAGGAGGAGCTGAGTTTGAAGCTAGCCTTGTCTGCATAGCAAAGTCCACTGAGCTATGTCAGCAGCTGTTTTTGATCATCTACAGAGACAAAAGTGGGGATAAAAAAGTTGTAACAGTATCCGTGCCATTTGGGTATTTCAAGGATTAAGATACATTTATACTTTACACAAAGAGTGTCACAGTAAATGCCTAATGCCTGACTGATAATTCTACTATTATAGTTAAATTTTGTGAGAGGAAGGGTTGACACAGGGTCTCCGCTGGCTGGCTTGGAGTTTGCAAGGAAAAATACCATGTGAGAGAATAATGCGTATGAAATTGAAGTCACTATGAAATTGCCGTAAACTTTGAGTGTAATGAGAAAGCAGCTCATGCTTTGCCTCAGTTCTGCACTAGAGTCTGAGGATTCTCCTCTGATTCTTTTGTGTATCAGTGGTTGATTAGATTTTAATGTTACTGCTTCCACTTATTTTAGCTATGCATACTTTTATATTTATTTGAAATTAGCAGTTTTTCTGGGCTCTGAGATAGAGGATGCTATTAACTTTGGGAACACATAAGTGAATCTTCCCCACAAACTAGAGAACCCTAGAAGACTGTTTCTAAGGTCAGACTGGCCATTCCATGCACAACAATTTCCTGTGTAAGATTCTGTGTCTCTGAAGGAAGTTTTTTCAAGATTATCGCAGTGTGCCCTTATGCCACGTAGTGATCATAGCACACTCTGTGTGTTTGTTTTTCTGTTTTTCTATTTTGGGTGTTTGTTTTGAGACAGTCTAGCCTTGAACTCCTGGTCTTCCTGTTTCCATGTCCCAGGTCTGGAAGCACCACCATGTACCAGCATACCTACTTAGAGTTTTTTGTTTGTGTATGTAACTTTTTTCCACTTTTCTGTTTCCCTTGCTGGCCTTCAGCTCCTGCCTTAGTCTCCTTAGTAGCTGGGACCAATGTGTCACCTTGCCCAGCTCTTACTTTACGCGGAGCATTTTCATAGTAAAAGCCAAATGTGTGTTAACAGCATCTCTTCGTGTGAACCTGCAGTATAGCTGAGAGCTGCTGTGTGAAATTTGGGGGCTTTTTATTTTTCCTCTAGTTAAAATTTTGTAACTTGCAACTTCTTAGCAACTTTGTAGGTTTTAATGTATTATTTTGTGGTTAATTACTTGTTTTAAAATATGTTTCATTGCTCTATTTTTTAACCTAAGAGATGGGGTAATGGTGGCAAGTTCCTGTAATAGTACTTGGTGGTTAGGTGGGGGAGTTACTGTCCTTGGCCAGCTTGGGCTGTAAAAAAGACCTGCCCCAAACCAACATGAACAACAAAGCCCTGACTATTTCTCACTGGTTCTAACTGTAGATTCTTACTTCCTTCGCAGGCATTAAAAGAGATATTGAGGAGCTTTGCAAAGCCGTGCCACAGCTTGTCAGTGTGTTCAAAATTAAGGACAAAATCGGAGAAGGTAGGTTAAAGGTGTTTCCCCTGTTGTTGACTGTTGAAAAACATAGTAATGTTAATAACTGTGTAACAGAGCTCTCCCCCCTTGGAAAGAATGAACAGAGTAAATATTAGGATAAAACAGTCATAACTTAATCTAGTATGCCATTAAGACTTTTTACATCTCTTATGGCATTGTTTCCATTTTTAAAGTCTAATGTTGGGAAATCTGCCCCATTCCTTCACAGGCACCTTCAGCTCTGTTTATTTGGCCACGGCACAGTTGCAAGCAGGACATGAAGAGAAAATTGCACTGAAACACTTAATTCCTACAAGTCATCCTGTAAGAATTGCAGCAGAGCTTCAGTGTCTGACCGTTGCTGGGTAGGCGGTTCAAGGCATTTCTGCTGAGTGGGCTGGGTCTGCTTCCCACAGCCTCAGGGCACAGCAGGGCAGGGGCTGGCACCTAACCTTGTCAGCTAGGTGTTGCTCCTGCCTAGTGCTTTGCCCTGAACCTTGCAATAGTCAAAATAAGAAAGACAGAGCGTGAGAAATGCACGCATACCCAAATAAAAATAACAAGGTCAGAAACCATAATGCATAGGCCAAAGACTAAAGGACCAAAAAAAACGAAGTCCAAAAAAAATGCATTGAGAGGTGTATGTGTGTGTGTTGGCCATCTCCTGCTGGGTATGGGTCCTGCCTTTAAGAGCAGTTTATATACCCAGTGAGACTCCACTGGAGAAAACCACTTTTCCTTTGCAAGCGGGTGTCAGTGGTAGATAGCTTCTTAATCAGGCTCAGCCTGTGCCCTACCCACTGCTACTCCACAGTGCTGGGACCCTATCTGCCTTGAAATTGTGCAAGCTGCCGCAGCTCCTGTGAGTTTATACATGCTTCAGCCCTGCTGTATCTGGAGATACTGTTTTCTTGGAATCATCATTTCCTGTGGCTCTTAAATCTTTGCTCCTCCTCTGTTTATATAGCTTTCTGGGCCCTGACAGGAGAGGCTTGATGAAGAGGACCCATTTAGCACTGAACATTTTAGAATCTCTCAAGTTGGAGTTTAGTAATATGTGTAAAATGTTTAGTCCAAAGCGTAGCTGATTGTAGGGACGGTCAGTGAGTGTCGTTTATCTTAAAACCTGTTACAAGTAGTGTCTTCTGCATCTACCTGCTCCCCAGTTAAGATGACAGAGCTCATGTTCGGATTGTTACAGTAACCTTATAACTGCTGCTATTATTGTTTGAAAATTTAATGGCTTACATGTCAGGTAAATGCTTAGATTCACTAATGGGATTTTGCAGTTTCTGGTAGTGAGTCCGCATGCATTGCTGAAATAACTTGTTGTTAAAGACATTAAAGTTGCATTTGCCCTTCGTTCTGAGGTTCATTGTGTTCCCCGCTAGGGGCCAAGACAATGTCATGGGGGTGAGGTGCTGCTTCAGGAGCGACGACCACGTGGTCATTGCTATGCCGTATCTGGAACACGAGTCTTTCTCGGTAGGTTCATAGCTTTATGCTTTAATCAGCTAAATGTCCAGTTGAAACAATTTTGTGACTTCATTCATACTTCATTTTAGGACATTTTGAATTCTCTTTCATTTCAAGAAGTTCGGGAATATATGTTTAATCTCTTCATAGCTTTGAAACGGATTCATCAGTTTGGTATTGTTCACCGTGATGTGAAGCCCAGCAATTTTTTATATAATAGACGCCTGAAAAAGTAAGTATGAAGGATCCCAGAAAACATGGACAGTTACTTGTGTGCGCTGTGGAGTCTCCAGGACTGCAGTGTTGACATTTGTGTTCCCATGTTACTGTGACTGGGGAGAGGAAAGGAAGAGACTACAGTTACACTACGTGCACATGTGCACCCTGATAGAGGCCCTTAGGGGGACTTAGAATTAGCCCTTTCTGACATTAGCGCCCTGTTTCTAAGGCCTCATGGTTGTGTTTTAGCAAATGAGAGCGTTGGACAACAGTCCATCTTCTGTTTAGACACCAAGGTTGTTAGCAGTATTGTTGATTATATATGAAGAGACCTTATAAGCTGAAAATAGTGTTTATTGCATAGCATACTTATGGTAAGGAAATGAAAACATTCTTTAGCCCATGCGTTTCTGAATTTCTTTAAACTTGTTCAGTTAGAAGTTCTCTATTGTAATGCTGTTTTCCCACTGCTGAGCAGCCAAGGCTCTTGCTTTCTTTTTCTCCTATGCACTCTTCTGCCCTATCTCAGCACAGGCCAGGAGACAGTGCTCAGCTGCTTGCTTTCAGGATGCAGCTTTCTCTAATTTTCAGCCTATTAAGTCCTTTGGAATTTTTCCTTCCCAAGGAATATTATAAATTCTTAATTGTTCTGGAATGAATTAAAGTTTCTTGATGTGCTTTGAGAGCATTTCAGTGTTATTAAAATTAAGTCTCAGGCTGGTCATGCTGATGCATGCCTGTAATCCCAGCACTCAGGGAGCACAGGTAAATGGATCTCTGTGAGTTCGAGGCCGGCCTGCTCTACAAAGCAAGTCTAGGACAGCCAAGGCTACACAGAGAAACCCTGTCTCAAAAAACAATAACAACAAAAAAGATTACATTTCTGTGGGGGGTTACAGTTGTTGATTTTGCTTCTTAGGTATGCCTTGGTGGACTTTGGTTTGGCCCAAGGAACCCATGACACAAAAATAGAGCTGCTCAAATTTGTCCAGGCTGAAGCTCGGCAGGATGGCTGTTCCCGAAACAAGTGCCACGGGGTCATTGGCCACAAGGGCTCCCTGAGTCGCCCAGCTCCTAAGAACCTGGATCAGCAGTGCACCACAAGGACTTCTGTCAAAAGATCCTACGCAAATGCACAGATTCACGCTAAGCCAGGAAGAGATGGAAAGGTTCTACCTTTTACTTTTCATGGGAACATTTGGGAGTGTTTTCCGCCAGCTGACAAGGGAGCGCTAACGTAGGGTAGTGCCTGTGCTTGTGTCCTCAGCCCTTGTGGCTCAGCTCAGGTGGCTTCTTAGTGAGATGCTTTTCATTTCACTGTCTCAGATTAAAACTCTTTGCCAGTGTTTAGTTTGCATTTATAGATTATGTTGTATGATACAAAGAATTCCCCTGCGTGCTATAAAGTTTAGGTTAGTTCTCTCTCTAACAAGTGTTATTATAGGGGAAATTTGAGCTATCTGTCCATTTTGGCTGCACAGGAAAAAGAAGCACTTGTAGCCTTAGAGTTTTAGTGGTGTGTGGGTGTGTGTGCACTGCGTTAGGAGTTTTGCCTACACTGTTTTCTCCTTTCACAGTGTTTTGGTGCCTGAGAGTGTCTTGAGTGCAGCTGTTTCTGTTTTACATCCTTTCTCAAAACTGTGGCAGAGTGCAGCTGGCAGAAAGTGTGACAGTGTAACCCTGTTTTCCTTGTGTTTGTTGGTGTTGTAGGAGGGGTCTGTAGGCCTTTCTGTCCAGCGCTCTGTGTTTGGAGAAAGGAATTTCAATATACACAGCTCCATTTCACATGAGAGCCCCGCAGAGAAAGTAAGTACTGCAGCTTCGCAGCTCACGCCGTCCCCGCTGCAGCTAGGGAGTCGCTAGGTGGTGTGTGGTAGCTGGCCGTGGCAGAGCCTGTTGCTCCTTTAGCATTTACTCAACGTTTCATCTCTCATTTCCTTCTGAACTCTTGGTTTGGTCACCTGTGGCTCCCTTCCTGTGTAGGAGCATTCAGAACAGGGCTGGACTTCTGTGAGCGCCCAGCCTCCGAGTTCCTACAGTCAGCAGTGTGAAGACCCCGTCACGTGTCTGGAGGTTGGGGGTTGACCCTGCTAGGTACCCTGTGGCGGCCCGAGGCCCTGTGACTGCAGGGTGCACTTGTGAACTGGAGTTAGTAGCAGTTAGGGCGCCAGGAAGTGTTCTAGTAGTGTCAGATATTCGCCAGCCAATCAGATTCTCGTCATGTGACAGAAGGCCCCCCCCAAAGTATTGAAACTTTTTTTGTCTTGTTTTGTTTTGAGACACGGGGTTTTGGAGTCCTCCTGCCTCAGCCTCCCTGGTTCTGCTATTACTAACACGTCTGGCCATGCCCTGGCCTTAGACAGCTGTTGACGGGCAGCCCGCAGCACCAGTGGTTTGTGCTGAAGCTTTTGCCTCTGATCGCAGCTTTCCCCTGGCACCGAAGGCCGAGTCTTAATGTCACAGCTTCTCTTGTAGTGCATCAAGCCGTCAAAGACTGTGGACGTAATATCAAGAAAGCTGGCAGCGAAAAAGACGGCCATCTCTGCGAAAGCTCTGAATAGCGTGACGAGGAAAGCCGCCAGTTCCTGCCTCACTGTCCTGACGTGCGACTGCTTTGGAACAGATAGAGTCTGCAGCATTTGCCTGTCGAGGTAACGTGTTCCCAAGGTGCTGGAGCCACGCTGCTGCCAAGACAAGGCCAGAGGTTGGAATCACTGCTGGGACACTGGCGTACAGAGTGAAAGGGGGAGTCACAGGCCCCGGAACACGGTCGTGCAGTGAGCACATAGCTTGTGGTATTCCTGTGGTGAAAACACATGTGGAACCCACATTTGCTCTCACATGCAGGTAGGGCTGGTGGAGGAGGGTCTGGAGATTCTTGTTGGCCGGTGTCATTGTTCCTGCCTGTGTCGAATAACCCGGACCAAGTAATGCTTTACTTTGCCTCAGAGTTTTTCCTCTAGACTTGGTTTTTGTAGATTTTTTTTTCCTGGTGAACTCGAATGCACTCGTGAATGTGTATGTCAGTAACCCAAGATCCTGAACAGAAGAATTTTTATATAAATTCCTGCTCTGTTCTGCTTTTTTGTTATGGTTTTTATTATCTACCATCTGTTTTTATACTTGGAAATTGTGTTAAAATCTGTCTGGGATAAGGCCAGGGCTTAAGGGTTAGGCCAGGGTGTAGGGGGTTGGGGGAATACAAGTAAAATCCAGAATGTTTATTGCATCCAATTTTCAGCGCTTATAAACATTTTATTTATATTGACAACAGGAGTGAATTTTGTGTGAACTAAATTGAGAACTTAGGTTTTGGACTTCCATGTTCAACTTTGTTTTTTCCTTTGAGGCAGGGGAGTCTCTACCTGGCTGTCCTGGACTCTGTAGATAGGCTGGCCTGTCTCCCTAGGCCCCACCTGTAGTCCAGCTTTAACAAGCTAGGTGTCTTTCTTCCTCATCAGGCGGCAGCAGGTTGCCCCAAGAGCAGGCACACCAGGATTCAGAGCGCCGGAGGTCCTGACAAAGTGTCCAGACCAGACGACAGGTAAGGCAGCACAGCACAGGTCACGCTGTTGTCCTGGAGTGTGGCCACCGCTGAACCCCTGGTAGACACAGCAGTGCAGCGGATTGCTCCCGAGATAATGCTGTAGTCTTGGTGCTGCTTGTTTAAGTGACCCCTGAGCGCCCCACAGGCTGTATTTGCCGATCCTGCTCGAAAGAAGAGGGTACAGAGATTGTAGCTGTGTCGGGGAAGCTGTGGTTGGCTTTGTCGACGTTTGATTGCTCCGCTTTCCTGTTACTTAAAACCTCAGGAGATTTTTGTGGGGCAGGGAGACTTTTTCTTACTGCTACCATGAAAATAATACAGTGGTAATTAACAGATTTTGAAAAATAGAAAAGCTTTCTAGAATCCAAAAAGCTGTAGAGCTTAGAAGACTTCCTGTTACATGTGCAGGTAACTCCTGTTGACCTGGACCGTGGGCTTGGAAGGTTCGTTCACTCCCTGTGCGCCTGTCCTGTGCTTGGTAGTGACGCTAAGAGAGCCCGACTGTTAGGTTCCAGTTAGTGCACAGTGCTCATAGTTACAGAGTGACTCGCTGAATATGGCCAGAAGGGACGCCGGTTCTTCTCCACAGGGCTTTTGACAGGAAGTTCGTAGACAGGATGACCTCTGAAATACTCTAGAGTTGGCATTGGCACCGAGGAGGGGCTGAGGAACTCCAAACAGAGCATAGTCCAGTGCAGAGGAAACCCTAAGTTTAGTGTTGCTTAGTGTACAGTGGACATGAGATGGCTAGGAATGCTCTGGAAAGAGGGACAGACACGCTCGTTAAACCAAGTGCACTGTGTGCCCGCAGTGCTCGTCAGGGCAAGAGACAGACGCGCCTGCGTTCCAGAAGGCCACTGCAGGTGTGCAGGGAGAGTGGATTGTGTAGGCCAGTGTCCTTGAGTGGACCAGGTCAGAATTGCTGACAGGAATGAAGAGAAGTGAGGAGCTGACAAACATAGCTTGTAGGTGTTGGTTGTCAGAACTTCTGTGGTATTGTCAAGGAAAAAGGCATGGACATGGACAGACTGCAGGAAAGCCTGGTTTATAGGGGAGGGTAAGATCGATTGAAGCAGGGCAGGTTTGAGACTTGTAGCACATCCACATAGAATGTCGTACACAATAAAAGGTAAGCGCACCTCAGCTCGGAAGGAGCAGGAGTGGAAACACAGTTGAGCATCACTGTGTGAGTGGTAGTGGGGACTAAGAGAGACTGTGCAGGGCAGACATGGCGCCTGAGGAGCCTCGGCATGGAGGAGGAGGCATGAAGGAGCAGACAGCGGTGCAAATGAAACTGAAGGACAGTGCCGAGGGGCCAGGGTGGAGCCATAACTACTGCTAGGACACTTAGGAGAAAGTTGGCTGGCTGTGTCTTTGTTCTGGTGCTGGGGCTCAAACCAGAGCTGTGGCTGTGGCTGTGCTGGTGCTAATGCTCAGTGTGTCACTAAAAGGAAAACACCTGCACCACCATGTCGCTCTCTGAAAAAGCGTCCAGACTTCTTCCCATGTAGCTGTTGATTTCCTTCGGTCCTATAGACTGTACATTAACTTACAGTTTTCTAATGATGAAACATTTCTAATTCACCAGCGTGTTAAAGAGAGAAAACTGTTTTGCAGAAAAAATGTTGGATTAGAGTTGTAACTGTACACTAGTGTCTCTCAAGAAATCTAAGTGTTCCAGAGCTACCTGAAGGGAATGCTGATAAGGCCGCCCTCTGTGTTTTCTGTCGCAGCGATTGACATGTGGTCTGCAGGTGTTATCTTCCTATCCTTGCTCAGTGGGCGGTACCCATTTTACAAGGCCAGTGATGACTTGACGGCTTTGGCTCAAATCATGACCATTCGAGGATCCAGGGAAACCATCCAAGCTGCTAAAGCTTTCGGTAAGTTGTGTCCTAGAACAAGGCAGGTGCTTTTGGTTATTGCCTGTAAATTGTTTTTGTTTTTTTTTTTAATTAAATTTTTTTACATTAATTACGTTTTATTTGCTTTGTTTCCCAGCTGTAACCCCCTCTCTTATTCCCTCCCAGTCCTACCCTACCTCCCTCTTAGAAATTGTTGTAAAATTTCCCTTACAAGTTTTTTTGCTCAGTATTCAGTCTTCTACTCTTAGGAAATTACTAACTTGCTTGAGAACAGTTCTTTTCCTTAAAGCGTGACCAGCTCACGTTTTAGAGCTAACTGGAAGAAATCAGCTTATAATCTTAACTGTTCATTGTAATTTGGCTTTTATTCTGTAGATACTTTTAATAGTAAACTTTAGTCTGTTGTATATTGAGCAGCAGGCACCTGGCACTGGATACGGACGACTGTGAAGGAAGAGAATAGATGTGTTACTAGTCCTTGGTTGCCATGGAACAGACCTTTTATGACATGTGGTCTCGTGTGTGTGTGTGTGTGTGTGTGTGCGTGTGTGTGCGTGTGTGTGTGCGTGTGTGTGTGCGTGTGTGTGCGTGTGCGCGTGTGCTTCTTTAGTTTTTGTTTTGGCATAGGGTCTCTGTATACCTTTGGCTGGCCTGGAGCTCACAGACGTTCTCCTGCCTTTGCCTCCTAAGTGCTTGTATTACAGGTGTGTGCATAAACATCAGCAGCACAGGTTAAGACCGAGATAATGCATTCTGTGGGGTGCCTTGCTCTAATAGCCCAGACTCCAATGCCTGCCACTTACGTGTTTATTCCCCAAATAGTATTACAGTTGCTACTTCCCAAAGGTGTCGGTGATACGGACACAGTCTTAGTCGGCCTACCTCAAGAGGGACTGAGCTGCCTTGTGCCCAGCCCAGATCAGCTCTTCTCACGCAGGAATACATATCAGAACTACCTGACAAAGTTAGAAATCGCAGCCCTCTGCCCCAGCTTTCCCGCCCACAGAGAAGATAATTCAGAAAGCTGGAGTCCTTCTAGGATGACACTCCCTGAGAACCACTGCTGAAATGCCCGTGCGCTGGAGCACCAGTTGCCAAGGTCTAATGCACCAGAAAAAGTGTGTGTTCTGTAGTCTCAGCAGGCTTGACAACAGTACGTCAGCAGCACTGACTGCATGTGTGCCTGTCCGCCTCGTCAGCATCTGTGTGGGGCACATAGGCTGACATGCCCACGAACGGGGCCATTGCTGTCTGAACTTAGTGTTACATCACAAAGAGCATACGTGCTTACACGTTCTCAGTGACCTAAGACTTTCCGCCTCCACTAAACAGCTCGCAGAGGAGGCTGGGGTCTGGAGTTTGTCAGCCTGTGCCGAAACACTTTGTTGAAGAACTTGAATTTCCTCACTGATAGTCAAAGTCATAACTTTGCCAGTAACAGAAGTGACCTGTGATGAAAAGTCCCCTGGGACACGTCCAATGAGCAAGCAGAGCCTTCTGGGATTTGCCATCACCTTAGTGAAACAGCAGCACTGCCTTGAGTTTCCAGTTGCTTCAGTCAGACCTCACAGCCTTGAGTGCTGAACAGTGTTGTGCAGGGCCTGCCTGCGGCTGCTGGGCCTTATGTACTCTGTACTGTACTGAATAAATCCAGAGGAAACTTTGAGCAGAAACGAAGGCCTGGCGCTGTCCTGGCTGCATGTGCTCATTAGGTGGTCGATATGTGAAGTGTGCTCTTGATTACACACTAACGGTCATGTGTGGACATACCAGACTTCATCTTACAGTGTCAGAGCAAGCTAATGAATTATGGGGTAAACTGTAGCCATCCTCCGGCTGGAATTCCTAGCAAAAGTAGAAGAGGTAGTTCTTAAAGTAAAAACATTGACCAGTATCCTCAGAAGCTTAGTTTCTGCTTGTTGGCGTCCTTTGCTTTCTCTGTTCCTGCCCAGCTCGATCTTCCCCTGCCTAGTGATTCTGTCAGGGTACGTGAAGGAGGCCTTTTGTCACCCAGATTGCTTGTTGGTATGTCGCCCACTCCATCGGGGACTCTGCTCTGTATCTCATTGTTTAAAGCTGCGTTCCCTTTAGTAAGGAAACGTCTAGTTGGTGATGACCTGTTTTTGCCCATAGTTTTGCCCGCTCTGAGAATTTTTGGAGTGTGTGTTTAGGATGCACCTGTGTGTACAGTGTGTGCCTGCTTGTAGCAGCCTCAAGTCCCCGTCAGGACCTTCCCCTGCTGCTCCCTTACTGAGGCCCGGCCTGTGGTGTGGCTAGTCTCATGAGCCAGCTTCCTCTGAGGTCTCCTTCCTCTGCCTTCTGAGCACCATAGTTCCAGGTGTGCAGGCACTCAGCAGGCATCTGTGTGGGGTGTGGGGGCACAAATCTAGTCCCCTTCCTTAACCTGGCAGGTGCTTTATTCGCCAAGCTCCCTCTCCAGCCTGGCATTTAGATTTGGAAACCCTGAGGTTGTTTGTTGTTGACTCAGTCTTGAGATGCCTGCGGTGGAGGCGGGTACTGTTTGTTGTGAGCTGGCTCCCAGAGAGCTTAAGTCCTGGTCAGGGAGGAAGCTTACTGTGAGGCGACAGTGCCGAGAAGGGAAGGAGGGTGAAGAGCGCTCAGCTCTTGAGGAGAGGTTCTGGAACAGCATCTGGGTTATTCAGCTAAGCAAGGGCTTGAAAGCCAGGACATCAAGCCTTAACTGAGCATTAGTGTGCCCCAGGGAATGTGTAGGTTTGAGGCATTTAGAGATGTTAATCTTCAGAGAGCCCACAGTCTTGTAGGCAAGGCAGACATGTTTAATCACGTATGACAGTAAAGTCGTAATTCAGCTTTGCTGACTAACAGAAACTTAATGAGGACTTTCAGAGTATGGACCACACAAATACTATTCTGGAGCTAAGCAGAGATGTGTGCACAGGAGTAGTCTAACACACCAGCCTGTCCTAGGCAGACGTGCGCTGTGCCAGAAGAGTGCAGGTTAGGAGAAATGGTGGGGCCGCAGGTCGTTACAGGGTACAGGAGCTGGCAGTCAGGGGATGCTTGCATTCCTCACTGAATCCCTGCTTTCTGTGTTCTGTGCCTTTGTAGTCTGGCCCTCAGCTATGAAGGTATGTACTCTGTCCCATTGTCAGAAACAGAAGTACATTTGTAAGCACATGACTGAACTTAATTGTTTATTTGTGAGTTGCTTCTGATATATTCAAATCTTTTTTTTTTTTTTCTTTTAGGCAAATCAATTTTGTGTAGCAAAGAAGTTCCAGCACAAGATCTGAGGAAGCTGTGTGAGAGACTCAGAGGTCTGGACTCTTCCACTCCCAGGTTGGCAGTTGACCCACCAGGGCACGCTTCCGGTGGCCCTGCTTCCGAGAACACTGACCCTCAGGCTTCCCGAGGACAGGCTTCTGCAGCACAGCACTCGGAGGGCTCCTCGAGTGGAGGGGACAATGCTGGCTGTCCCAGGGTCGTTACTGCCAACACGGAAGGCTGGGACACGGTGCCTGACGTCGCCTATGACCTGCTGGACAGACTTCTGGATCTGAACCCTGCCTCGAGAATAACTGCAGAAGCAGCCTTACTGCATCCGTTCTTTAGAGACATGAGCTCTTGATGGCTGTCCATCCGCCAGCCCTGCTGTGCTGTGAGGGAGCAGAGGAAGGGGTCCTAATGATCCTGGGATGTCCTTAGCAAGACTTCTGAGTTAAACCTCCAAGGTGGCTCAGGTCTTTTGTTTCCTGGTTTGCTTAGCTGATGCCTGGGCTTAAGGTCCAGACCATAAATGAATAGCTTCGACCAAGTAAATGAGGGAAAACCAGTTTTCAGGCCACTGGGTGGTCTGTGCTGTGAGAGAGAGAGAGAGAGAGAGAGAGAGAGAGAGAGAGAGAGAGAGAGAGTGTGTGTGTGTGTTGGGGGGTTGGCTCTTGGTATATAGAAGAGTGATCTTTCCTGTAGGTGTGTAAATAAACCTAACTTGCACAGATGTGGGCCTCCACCCATCAGTCTCCTTGTAAGTGGCAGGGTGCTCAGTGCTGAGTCACTGAGTGCTTGACTAAGTTGCGTGCATTTGCCAAATACTGTGCATATTGTCATGAGGCAGAAAGGCTTCTTACTTTTTTCTCACGTCATCTTAGTTCGTCCAGTTAGGTGCTGCCACAAGAAGGGAGCACAGAATGGGGACATGACTGTGGGCCTTGTCTGTCTGGAGCTCCCTGACCTCTGGACTACTGTTCTAAGCTGACCGTGTTTAGAGTCTTAGTGTATCAGGGAGAAGAATGAATTTGTGGTATTTACACTCGGAGCTGCGTCAAGTCTTTTGGCATACTAGGCTCCCAGGAGCCACCAGGAGAGACTGCTGAGGAGTCTCTGCTGTGCCATCACAGACTGTAGGCACTCGTTATGTTCCTATTTTGAGCAGGGCTAGATCAATGTTTACATAACCCACCTGATGTGTATATATAATATATATTTGTGTAGATACACACTGTCTTATGCTGTTATTTTTTTAAGACTTGAATATTTTGGTATATGTATTTAATAATAAATTTTTTCTTTTAGGTTCTTATGTCAGACTGCTTATTTAAAGAATGGTAACTTAAGCCAGGTACACGTAGAATGTGACTAGTCACCCAGGTTACTTGGCAAAGAGCCAGAGAACAGTGGGGAGGAGAAAAGAGAAAAACAGCCCTTAATGTTTTCTTTCCAGGCAGACATAGTCGTACACACCTTTAATCCCAGAACTCAGCAGGCAAAGGCAGATCTGGAGAGTGAATTCCAGGCCAACAAGGGATATTAGTTCTCCTGAAAGTAATTAACAGCCCATCTCCACTTAGGTAGGTGTACAAATACTGACCTGGCTAAGGTAAGCCAGATAGGAAGCTGCTCATTGGGGCTGGAGGGTTAGAGCACTGTTTACTCTTCCAAAGGTCTGTGTTCAATTCCCAGCCACCACAAGGTGGCTCACAACCATCTATAGTGACATCTGGTACCCTTTTCTGGCCTGCAGGCAGAACATTGTATACGTAATCTTTAAAAAAAAAAAATGATCATTGCCTAATTACCACACTTGGCAAAATGTAAAGCACTGTCTCAGTGTAGAAGGAATCTCTTATGTCTGTGGAAATGTCAACCTGTAAATAAAAGGCTAATGGCCTATAGCTGAGGCAGGAAATAGGTGGGACATCCGGCAGGCAGAAAGGATTCTGGGATACAGCCAGGCTCGAAAGATTCAACTGGCAAGATGTGAGACAGTATGGTCCCTGCGCACAGGTAACCAGCCATGTGGCAGGACTAAGAATAGTATAAATGAGTTATTTTAGGTTATGAGATAGTCAAAGAAGGGCCTAGTTGTATGGCCTAGAGATTTGTAAAACTTTTTTTAGTCTAATGAGTGGTTATTCCAGGAGCTTGGGGACAGGAGAAAAACCCACAGCATCTCAGTAGTTAAAATGAAGTCTTAACCTAGCTACAATTTTGACTCACAATTTGACTGTCGGGAGAGTGAGAGGGTAAAAGGATTTACCAAAAGACAGGACGCGATGGTCTTGGAAAATGTGTTTTAACTTTTTTCTTTTTTAGGTCAAGACTTGATAATGCTAACAAAGTTAGCCAGAATTATAGGTTAGTTTCAGGGGATTTTAGTCCTTTCGGAGAATGTGGCATCAGCTTTGAGGAATTGTCCCCACGGTGCTGATCAAAACTTAGTAAGGAAGCACCTGTCTGTATGGCTCTGTGGATGTGAAGGAGCCAGAGTGTGTGTGCGTGTTTGGGTGAAGAGAGAGTCTTGGCCATCAGTTGTCTCCTCAGTTTGAGTTGTCTCCTTATGCTTGAGACAGTCCATCATTGAGCCTTGAGCTCACCAACACAGGCTAGTGGCCGCCGCCACGCCCTGGGGTCTGCCTGCCTCTACCTCCCCAGTGCTGGGGTGACAGATCCCAGCTCTGATAGTAGTCCTGGGGATCAGAACGCAAGTCCTCATGCTTCTCTGCAGCTCCCTGTGGCTAACACAGCTTTATAATACCTCCCTGAAATAATTAGGCGAGGTGGCATTTCTAGAGAAAGCAGAAGGTTGTACTGGGTCCAGTGTCCCAGGGCCGTGAGCTAAGATTCGCCTGGGCTTCTAGGCAAGGCTCCCAGAGTTGCTGCCTGTTTTCCAATTACAGAGTTCCTGGAATATTTGACTGTTCTTCGTGGCCAGCGTTTTAAGAGCTTGAACTGGAGGTTGTTAAGGCTGTTGTCATTGAATAGGCTTTAGATGTTTAGAGAGGGAACTATTAACAAAGCTACAAGTACTGGTTTTGAAAGAGGCCGTGCTCAGCCTTAATGAGATTTTCCCTAGTAAGGAGATGGATTCACTTTCCTTAACGACCCGAGTGGAAAACAGTGGCTCAAGCTGACTTTGTTTCACAATCTGGAGTAGAAGTCATCAGGAATGTTGATCCCTCACATTCTGGCACCAGCTCTGGAGGAACAAATTGGTGCTACAGATGTCAGAATATTGATTGCACAAGGTCTTGAAACCCACAGAGCTAGTAGGCTTAGGTCTTAGTACTTTTTGTTGTTTGTCACTGCAACCCAACACGTCACTGTAAAGTTATTTATCTTTAAAAAAAGAAAAAGCCGATTTGGCGGGTAGCACTGTCTGCCAGGGCCTGCAGATGTGCAGCTCCCGCCCAGTTGTGCCTGTCATCTGTTCTTTAAAGAACACTGTCTCCACACAGTTGTGCCAAACCTTGCTTCAGAAATTTCCCCCATCCTCTTCAGGTTAGCACGCCTCCTTCCTGGTTTTGTCAGTGTGTGTCTAAACTGTCATGCTGTCACCAGGTTCCAGATAGGCACAGGCCGCGGGGGGCCACATTCCACAGGTTTTCATCAGCACAACCAGAGTCCCCGACACAGTAAGGTTCCTCGCCAAGCATTGTTCGTGTGTGCTCGTAGCAGCTGCAGAGTGGGTGAGGATCTTGCAAAAGCGAAGGTCAGGGAAGAAGCAGCGGACACTGCGGACCAGAACACTAACGTGCTAGGACCTTGTTGCCCAGTGGAAGAAAGTTAACTGAAAACGCAGAGTTGGCTGTGAGCTTTGTTTTCAGTGCTTTAGAAACTGACACCTGCCCAAAAGGAATTCACAAGCACGAGGAACGTTCAAAGCTGTTGGAGAGGGGTTTCCTAACCTTTGAGGCAGGAACGGCGGCTGAGTCCGAAGGGTGTGCGTTTCTGCTGAAGCGTGCCCTGCAAGAAGAGCCTTTCAGAGGAGACACCAGCAGTCCAAGCCACCGGGCCAATCCTTGGACTCCACTGGAGCAGTGTGAAAAGTCATACTGGAAAGATGGCTCAGTGGCTAAGAACATGGGCTGTTCTTGCAGAGGGCAGCATCCCTGTGGTCTACAGCTGTCCCTAACTCCAGTCCCAGTGCCCTTCTGACTTAGGTGGGCACCAGAAATGTGCATGCATGCAGCAGGCAAGACTCACATGTAAAAATGAATTTTAAAAAATGTAAGAAAGTAATTGGTTTTTCACTAGAAAAGGTAATCCCGACATATGGAAGAAGATGGAGAATGCTTCGCACTGAGTGGTGGTTTATTTCTCACAGTTCGTTGCTGGTTGCTCTCTTCCTATACTCAAATCTCTGGTGAAAAACTGTCACACTGCACGTGGCAGGTATATGAACATCCTTTTTGCAGGTATCACCAGTGTTTCCTTAACATACACTTTTAAGAGTAGTGAAATAAACGCCTGTTTTACTGGTACATGTGTTGTGTATTTCTAAAAACGTATATGTATTTTTTTTTTTACAAGGTCTCTCTATATACCCCTAGCTATCCTGAAACTGGCTCTGTGGATCAGGCTGGCCTCAAATGCACAGAGCTCTCTGTCTCTGCCCCCGAGAGCGGGGATTTCAGGCGTGCAGTGCACTCTTAAACACCAAGCACCCTCTCTGATTGCATTTACTTACTTATGAGGTGCATGCATGGTGACCAGGGCCCCCTTCAGCAGTGGGGTTCTAGAGACTGAATTCAGGCTTGGAAGCAAGTGTCCTCACCCCTGAGCCACTGGACTGGCTTTCTCTCATCTTGTTTTTTTTCTTTTCTTTTTTAGTCCTGTGAGTAAATAATCATATCAGATCTTATTCTTAGAAAGGAAGCGTAAGTTTACATTAGAATTAAAAACACCACAGCATTCCCCGCCTCCTCCTGTGTCCTGGAAAGCATCCTTCCTTTAGTTTTCTGATTAATCAAGGGCACCCTTGATCTTCTGCCTCCTCCTTCCAAGTTTTGGGGTTACAGGCGTGTGCCAGCCTGTACAGAGTCCGCTTTGAATGGCGTGTTTACCCTTTGCCTGCATTCCCTTTGTAACTTTTCTGAAGACTAACAGGATTTAAACAAGAAACTAGAAGGGTAGAAAAATGAAGTGACTTGCTCCTGCATATTTTCCCAGTGTTCTTCTCCCCTGCCCCTCTTCCTCATAAAAGTGTGACTTGAAATCAGGCAGGATTCCAGTGTGGTACTTCAATTCAGAGTAAGCCAGAGGCAACATTGCTGTCTGCGTGTCCTAACTGCGCTGTTCCCGTCTGGACACGGCAGCCCACTGTCAGATGACACCTTCCGTGGTCACTCCAGCCCAAACAGTGCTTCCCTTGAAGACCTGTAGTGAAGCGTAAATCTCCTGAAGGTAGACTCTGCCTTTTCACTTTCTCACCACTGAAGAGACTCAAGTTGCCAGTTGAGAGTTGCTGGGAACCTGACCCATGAGGGTATTCCCAAGCCCCGCCAGAACAATCCTAGCCTAAAGATAGCCCCTTTAATTCTTACATCTAAAGGGTTGCACTGTTTTTCCTGTGTGGAACGCTCTGTCCTAAGGCTTCCCGGCTCCCCCGCGGGCCCATCCATCTCGAGGCTAATTTCTCTCCTCTCCGGGCTGCTGGTACACTGTTCCCAGAACACTGACCTAGTGGAGGAGAAACAGCTGGTGGACGGTTCGTGGACAGTAACCCTTCACAGCCCTGTGCAAGAGACCAGTGAGCAGAAAGTTCCCAATTCTCTACCACAGTCCCATTTTAAGCCCTCGCTCCTGTGTCAAATACATAACAATAAAAAATTCAAGTATGTATAAAATAACACGGAAAAGCATAGTGTCCGCACTTAAGTGTGCTATGCTAATACAATCCATATGGGCTTGTTCTGGAGTTTTTCTAAGATGGCTTCAGTTCGAAAAGTTTACATCCTTTCCAAAAACTTGTTTGTTCTGAGAAATCCAACATTTTTGCATCCAAATTGCATTTATAAAATGGCCTCCCTCAACTGGGAACACAAAGCTTTTAGAAATGCATTCCAAGTCCGAAATTTTGAAAGCATGTCCCTTAGCACGTGAGTGAGCCCATCTGTGCTGGGGACTGAAAGACATGTATTACTGAGCGTCTTGTGGGCCTTGAACGGGGCCTCAAATATCTTAATTTTATGTTCACATTTAAAAGTTCAAATGGTACAGGAGGGAGACATTTCAATGCCTTCTTGCTCACCCTTCATTGACTTAAAAAAACAAAACAAAACAAAACAAAACAAAAAAAAAAACAAAACCCTGCCTGGAGGAGGTGAAGTAGAGGAGTGAGCCCACACTGAAGTGAGTCTTAGCTGCAAAGCGGGGTTCATGTGCCTGCGCTTTGGAGGGGTGAGTGTGGTCCCTGAGAACAGCATTAGAACAACCGTGCTCTGGGTTCCTATCCTCCCTTTCAGAGGGGGGAGCATCGCCTGAGACAGTCTGGTACTTTCCCCTAACTGCTTTTGTTTTAAGCACATCTGAGGGGCTGGGGGGACAGCTCAGCATTTAAGAGCAATGGCTGCTTCTGCGGAGGACACAGGTTCAGTTCCCGGCATCCATGTCAGGCAGCTCCGTGAACTGAATGCCTGCACCTCCCACACTCATAATTAAAGACAAACCTTTAGTGATAACAGAAGAAGAAAGTGCATCAGGGTGTTCCCTTTATTGTTGGGTTTTTAATGAGTTTAGATTTTCAATTGTATTGTATGTGTGTGAGTATTCTGCCTGCATGCATGTACACCACATGGGTTCCTGCTTCCCTCAGAGGTCAGAAGAATGTGCCTGACCACCTGGAACTGTAGTTGAGGGTGGCTGTGAGCCGCCCTGTGGGTGCGGAGAATCAAACCCAGGACCTCTGCAAGAGCAACAAGTGCTCTGAACTGCTGCTCCGTTCCCCGACCCCTCGGTTGTTTCTTTGTTTGATTGTCTGTATTAAGTTTACACAGGAACTCATGTAACCAAAGCTGGCCTTGAACTCCTGAACCTCTTGCAGGTGCTGGCCACCTCAAGCAGCTGCATCAGGCTTCTGACCACACTGAGTAACAGAAGCTGCCCTGGCCCTGGAGCTACGCGCTGTACCAGCGTCTCCGGCCACCAGATGGCAGGAATTCCTTTGCCATGATCTATAAAGGGCTGCCCGGGATGCTTGGATGAGAGTCTCGGTAAGACTGGGAAGGCATAAACACAAAGCACAGGCTCTCACGCAAAACCACAGTTCAGTCGAGCCGAGCTGGAGAAGGTGTGACTGTAACCACAGCGTCTCACCTCTGCTCCTCCTCCGGGCCTTGGCAGACCCCCTTGCTCAAAGCACTTCACCGGCCCATTCCCCCGCTCAAACGTTACCTTCACACACATCCTGTTTACTTATTTATCATCTGTCCTGCAGCACAAGTAAGCAGAAGCCAGGAAAAGGAATAGCTTTGCTCCCGCAGTCCTGGGCGGCCTTCCCACTGGACGCTTCCGGATCCCGATACGTCCTGTCTACCATCTCACACTGCGGCCCCGACAGCAGGGCTGTGGCTACCTGATCCACGTGCTTGATGTGATCTAACACTCAGCAAGTGTTTGTTGACAATGAGCACATGCACGGCCGCGTAGTTCTCTCTGCATCGGCACACAAACGGCTGCGATGAGCTGTGTCTTTGGGGTCTGTTCTTTGAGGTCAGTGAGGCAGAAGAGAGATGGTCCAGAAACCCGCAGCAGCCTTTCTGCCCCAGCACCTGTGTTCAGGCGGGCGCGAGACAACAGCCGTGGTCTAACCAGGTCCCAGGCTGGCTTAGATTTTCAGCAGCTAAACAGGATTAATCACAGATTTTGTAGGACATTAAACATCACTCACAAAGCAAAAATTTTATGGAAGAAGTTTGTGGGTAATATAAAATATGACTAGGAGAATCCACGTTGATAGGCCATTAGCTGTGGAAAACAGGGCTGTCACTACAGGGAGAGGGGCCCAGGCCTGACCACGAACAACCCCTCAGAAGATCCAGTCAGCCAGTAACGCTCTCAACCGTGCCTCAGCCCAGCACAGCCCACTTAGAGATGAGTACAGGAAGTGTACTGAGGTCCTACATTTAGTGAGTTTAAGGACCTGGTCAAGTGACCCCTGTCCACCCGGACTTTCAATGGTCTCCGGATTAAGGGTATAGTGTGGTTGCTTGTGTGTGTGTGTGGTGTATGTGTGTGTGTGTGTGTGCTTGTGCATGTGTGTGTTTCTGCATGTGTATATCTGTGTATGTGTGAGCATGTGTGTGTGTGTATGCTCAGCCTCTAAATAGAAGTTCTAAGTTCTCTAACCCCGTGGAGGTCAAACATTAAGCTAAAGGAAAACTGACTTCTAAAAATGAGATGCCTAGCAAATCTGTCCAGGTTCTTGGGCGTGAGCAAAGAAGGTGGTGAGGCCCTGCCCCTCCCTTCACAGCTGGAAGAAGAAAGCAGCTCCTGAAGCATGGTGGGTTCCTTTCTCCTCACTGACTGCATCCTCCTCCTTCCTGCAGCAGTCAGTGGCTTAGCTGGCCTGTTTCCATGCTAAATCCCAGCCAGGACACTCAGAGCTAGAACACTCAAGAGCCAGAACATTCAGAGCTAGAACACTCAGAGACAGAACATTCAGAGATAGAACACTCAGAGCTAGAACACTCAGAACTAGAACACTCAGAGCTAGAACAGAGCCAGAACACTTAGAGCTAGAACATTCAGAGCCAGAACATTCAGAGCTAGAGCTCTCAGAGCCAGAACACTCAGAGCTAGAACACTCAGAGCCAGAACACCCAGAGCCAGAACACTTAGAACCAGAACACTCAGAGCTAGAACATTCAGAGCTAGAACATTCAGAGCACCTCTAGGCACTTTCCTCTCTTCCGCCTGCCTCCTTCCTACTTGGCTTTCTCAGCCTTCCCTCCACCCTCCAGCCCAGCTTCTGCATGGTAAGGAGAGAAACCACTGCCTCTGTCCACCTCCACAGCAGATCCTGGGCTGTCTGCTGCCTTGACGGGTCATGCACACCTTGGTGCACACAGTGAAGAGGAATTGTTCTGAGAAGCCAAACAAAGCTGAGAATGTTTGCATTCCTCTCCCCCTCTTCTCACCACAGCATGAGAGGAACCTGGCTGTGTTGTAAGTGCAAGGCCTCAGGCCTGCGCTCCCGAGTTACGCACTGCTGCAGCAAACTCTCCTTGTATAGCAATGTTGTCCTCCAAGAACGCCAGCCTTCACCCTGCCGTGGAGAAAGCTGGACTTCTGTCCCCTGTTGCTCACACAGACTTTCGGGAGTTTCTGCCTAGGGGACATCTGAGATGTCTATAAGAATGAATGTGGTGTGGAAGGCTCCTCTGTGAACTCTTTTCTCTCTGCAGAGATGGTATTTATACAGTCAGGCCACGCAGGGGCCTAGCCGGCCTTCGCCAGCCCTCAGACCTGACGCTTGGTTGCACACGTAAGGGATGGCAGATGTTAGAGCTGGCAGCTGAGATGAATACCGTAGGTGGAAATGAGAACACTGTGTCCCTTCCTGTGAACACACACACACACACACACACACACACACACACATTCTGGCATTGGGTGAAGTTGAAATAAGGAGAAAAATATGGCCTTTAAACTTTTTCGTTTTCTCTGGGTATAAACTTTAGAGAATTTCCTTTCACCCTCTTGTTCCTTGTGCATGTATGCGTGTGCAGGTGTGAGCAGAAGCCAGGACAGTCTTGGGTTTCAGGTGGCGTCATCCCCTTTGGTCTGGCATTGTTCCGGAACTGGCTGAGTGGGCTAGGCTGACTGACAAGAGATCTGCTAGTCTCTGCTCTCCAGGGCTGAGATTACAAGCACTCAGTACATCTGTCTGTCTGTCTGTCTACGTGTTTATTTATTGGTGCTGAGGTTAGAAGGCACTCAATATATTCATTCATTTATCTCTTTATTACTTTTGAGTCAATGTCTCAACTATGGAGTGATGGCTGACCAAGAGCTCACTCTAGGTCATAAACACAGAGATCCGCCTCCTCTGCCTCCCAAGTGCTGGGAGCGCTGGTGTTCACCTCCACACATGGCAAACTGAAATGTCCTTGTTGATCTGAGGGCAGGGAGCAGTGTTTTACTGTGTGGCTCTGGTGGTCTAATGCTAATTACTGGCCCTCGAGATCCAGTTCCCGCCCACCACATACACCCAACCTTGTTCGTGTAAACCTGCCTAAAACATTACACCTGATTGGCTCATTAAATGGCCTATACCTGGGCAGAGCAGAATGGGGTAGGCATGGCGAGGTTCCTGGGCTTCTGCAGAGGGAAGAATCATGAGAATCGAGGGTGACAGAGTGGAAGGAGGACACTATGATGGGTTAGGTGGAGAAGAAACCACGCAGGCCCAGGAGGATTCCAATAATAGCCTGAAAAGGCCCAGATGAAAAACACAAGCAAGTATTTATAAGATTATGGAAGGAATACAGGAGGATTAAGGCGGACGGCATTGGATGGGGGCCGGGAGATGGATGGTGAGGTGATTCAGATGGCGTAGGTAGGAGTATCTGCCCGGCCCAAGGTAAATAAGGCCATTATAAATCTAACAGTGTCTGTGTCTTACTATTTGTGATAGATAATACCGCCGTGATAATCGTAGGGCTAATCACATTATATAGACCAAAACATTTATTTTTTTATTTGCAACAACGCTCTGGCTGGGCTAGCCCAGGCTGTGTAGCCCAGGCTGACCACAGGCTCACAAAGATCTGTGCGTTTCTGTCTCCTCCTGGGTGCTGGAGTTACAGGTCTGCACTAACACACCTGGCTCACACTCAGCTTTCTTCCGTGGCTTCTAGGGACTAGGTTCATGCCTCTGTGCTGTGACTGAGCTGCCTCCTACTTTTTTCCCACTAAGGCTACAGGCATGCCACACCGTTTCCAGTGTAATCTGTGTGTGCTGGGAAGCCTCAGCACTTTGTATCCCTTTAGGAACAGAGCTTTCGTAATCTTGCCTTGAAGCGTCGTCATGGTTTGCATGCCTGGCATCCTTGAGCAACTGTGAGGCAGCGTTAATTTTCAGATCTTAAATTCCCCCCTTTGCCCACTGAGTATTGAGCATAGTTTGTGCCTAGAGCTGGCATTCAGTGACTATTTGTTGGTTTTGTTGGTATTAAACTTGCTTTGCTTTGGAGCTGTTTTCTGTAACCTTCCCACTAAACCTCTGACGCATGACAGGAGAAGGCATAGACATGGGAAAGGATGGTCAGGGAGAAGGAATGTGTGCAAGAATGGCCAGGTAAACAACTGCAGCCAACTCAAGGCCCAGAAATTCGCTAATGCTAGTTATCTGGTCACTGGCCTTGGGTGACTACATGAAAGCCTCATGGCCTGATTGTGAGGGCCCTGACCCAGTGTTGGAAGGTGTGCTCTACGCTGGTTGTTTGAAAGGTGTGCATCAGGGCTGCTGGTTTAATTGTTAGGATAATTAGTGGTCCCTAAGAGGGTCAGCACGATGTTAAAATACAATGAGAAACATGATTAAGACATCCCAGTGGAAGAAGACGCGAGGGAAGAAATAGGAGTTGAGCCTAACTAAAAGGGACTGTGGCCGTTAACTGAGGAGTTTGGGTGTCGCTCTGCAGGACCCCAGGAGACCTGAGCAGGGGGATGATGCAACAGCCACTCCACAGGAAGGCAACGCTGGGGTTTCTGGATAAGGTGGACCGAAGGGCAACATGGGAACAAAACTGCCATGTGCCAAGCCTTTGCGACTGGAAAATTCCATTGCTATACAGGTGTCTGGGGATAAGGTGCCTCCTGCTTTGGAGATAGTGAGCAGGACAGGAGAAGTTGGCTTCAAACATGTGGGTTGGCCTGTTCTCAATAGACAGTTCTTGTGGTGTTAATTATCCGACACAATGTGTCAGTGTTGCAACTACATCAGAATCGGACAGTACTTGTGGCTTACTATTTCTAACAACTTTAATCCCAAACAATGAAGATAAAGCTTTTTGTAAAAGGAAGCGCCCATGTTTGAAAGTGTCTGGCAGAAAAAGGGATGAATCAGAGAAAGATTTGACAAAATAGGATACACCCAACTCTCACAAGAACAGGAAGGACAGGAAAGCCACTTAAGGGTCAGAGAGACAGAGACAGAGACCAAAGAGACAGAGACAGAGAGAGGAGGCAGTTTTACCAGGACAGTAACAGTCAGGTTGCAGAGAGAGAATTCGGATGAACACAGAATGAGCCAGAGAATGAGGAGGAGTCAGGAGATTAGAGCAGATTGCTTGAGTAAGTTTAAGGCCAAGCAGAGCAATTCATGGGCCGAGAGAAAAACCAGATGGAATCAGTCAGCTGGGAGAGGCGTTTGAGCCAGAACAGCTGAGTTGAGCCAGCCAGCCAGAGCCCAAAAGAACTAGAAAGGGTGAGCTTATTCAGCAGTGAGTCTCAGAGGCTGAAACATTCTAGGCCTAGGTTAGATTGTACAGAGGCTAGAAGCTTCCAGGACTAGGCTAGGTAAGCAGATGAGACAGTAAGCCTCAGAGAACAATTGAAACAGGTGAACACAAGTTTCTTTTACACTGTGGAGTGTCCTAATGCACGGATTCAAATATGTGGGCATATTTGATGTGGTTGAAGAAGAGGCGAGCATGCTTGCAAGATGTAGAATGCTGCGAAGAAGGAGCATCCGGAAGAAAAGAGCCAGAGGAGGTCAGGATCCTCCTGTCCAGACTCCGAGGGCCTCTAGGAAGCACATGGTGTCTTGAACGTCTTCTATCAACATTACCAAACTTACAAACATGGCCTCAGTGTCTCTTCAATGCCGAGAGCATCCACGAAGACTGGTCTGTCTTCTTCAGTGTCTCTTCAATGCCGAAAGCATATGATCCACCAAGACTGGTCCGTCTTCTTCACGTCTCCTCTTGGTTCTTCACGGCTTCCAGGCTGCTGGGCCAGGAGCACAGATGTGATGCTTGAACACATTTAATCTTGACAATGCTGAAAAGCAATAGTATTTCTGCTTTACACTCAGAAGGATTTGGGGACTCACCTGTATTCAATTGCACAGCCAGGAAGTTCAGGAATCTCAAGCTCAAAGGTGGGTGTCCAGAGGAAGGTTCATTCCCCTGCATGTCCATGAAAACTGCACCAAGCAGATGTCCTAAGTCCTCTCCGAGTCTGTTCCTTGTAACAGAATGGACCTCAGCCCGCATTTAGCTAACCCACTTAATAGACGAATGTCAAGAGGTCACAGAGGGAGGAACAGCTAAGAAGCTGGAGGCGAGTCAGGGCCCCAGAACCACAAACAGGCTGAGTGAAGGTCTTCACCCAGCGCTTTCTCCAGCTTGTACCTGTGACTCAGTCGAATTTGGAGTTCCAAGAGAATGTAATTGGCCAGGGGAGGGCACCATGCCTGTATTGACTAAGACTGTGTATCATAGGGAAGCGGAAGCCGCCCCCCCCCAAACAATTCAAGTGAGGTTACAAGAAAAAAGTAGAAGAGCATAACAGGAATCCAAAATAAATAGCAAGCATCCACCAAAGCAGTTACACGGAATGCTGCCAGCCAGCATCCGGAGCCAGGAGTGAGCTGCCCTCCTCAGGGCCCCCCCCGCTCGTCCAGGATGTGCCGTGGGAGCACCTACCACAATGCCATCTTTGAACGCCCGCTGGGCTCTCCTGGCCACAGTTACTCCTGTTGTTCACACCTTCCTGTGGGATTATTTCAAATCCCTGTTTCCTGATGACCCAACATCCCCCTGCACTTGGCAGGGTGAAGCCTGCCGACGCCTCAGGTAGCAGCCTTGCCCGGCCAGGCACCATTTTCAGCAACATCCTGTGTTCACAACTTTCCAGCTCAGCTCCAAATGCCAATTTGGGTTTGTGAGAGTCTCCGTGGGCCCGCGAGGGCTGCACTTCATATATTCCAGCATACAGACACAGGGCCCAGCTGAGGCCCCTTCGCGCGGGCGCCCAGCCCCACCCTGGGTTCCATGCCATTCTCACTTTACACAGGACCTCTGACTTCTTTTAACCCCGCCGTGGGGGGTGTCTACCTTGGGAACCCAGAGAGGGGAAGGAACTACGGCGCACTCACACTCAGAGCACACTGCCGGCGGGAGAAGTGCCGGAAAACAAGGTTTTGGTCTACGAACTAGAATGCCAGCCTTCCTCTTTAATATTAGAGTGTGGAGTCCTGCTGCAATGTGCCCGGAGAGCCCAGAGTCCGGCTGTGACTAGCGTGAGGTTTTGCAGTAGTCAGTTCAGAATTTCTCTGGTGTCCAGTCTGGGCTCGGTGCTCCACGTCACCGTCAGGGCTCACTCTAACTGTGGGGTTCACACGCCTGTCACCATCAGGGCCCACTACAACTGCGGGGTTCACACGCCTGTCACCATCAGGGCCCACTACAACTGCGGGGTTCACCCAGAAGGCAAAGCAGAGAAGTTACGTAACTCATCTCGAATGCATACAGTTAGCACATGGCAGAACGAAATTCAGACCCAGTAAAGCTTCTCCGCTTTCCCACTGCACTCAAGTGCAAACCTCCCTCCCTCGGGGAGGCAGAGGCAGGGGGATCTCTGTGAGTTCCAGGCCAGCCTGGTCTGCAAAGAGTCCGGGACAGCCAGCCAGAGAAACCCTGTCTCAAAAAAAGAAAAACAACCCCCCAAACGCTATCTCCCATAGGTGTTCTCTCTCTTGTGAACATTCACGTGCGTTTTTGTACACACACATAAACGCGCGCTCGCGCGCACGCACGCACACACACACACACACACACACACACACACACACACACACGTTTCCCAAAGGCCTGCAGGATTTTTCTGCTCTGTTTTAACCCCTTTGTTGAAGTCTAATTTATGTGTCAAGTTCACCCATTGTGAGGACAGACTTGGTCTTGAATGTATACATTTGCACAGTCAGGAGAACAGCACCGTCCAAGCTCAGCACACTTATGGCCCAGACGTTTCCCTCAGCCTTACGAGCCAATCTCTGTAGCTGCGCGCTTCTCTCCTGAGCAGCAACAGAGATGGCAAAGCGTGAAACCAGACGCCGCCCTGTGCTGCGAACTTCACTCACGTAGCTGCCTGTGTGGGCGGCTCATCCCGATTTTACTGCCGAGTAGCTCATTGTAAAGCTACTCTGCATTTTGTTTATGTATAGATGGGTTGATAAATATTAATTTACAATGTGAATATTGTACTGTGAGGCTATGAACTTTTTTGCATATCTTATTTATCTATTTATTCTCTCATATATTACATCCCGACCCCAGTGTCCCCTCCCTCTTCCTCCAATGGCTACGAACGTTTGCACCTAAGTCTCTCTGCAATTATATGACTTCATATCCCTCCGCAGACACTCAGGAGTGGAGTTTCTGGTCATGTGATAAATATGTTTAACTACCACCTAGATTACATGTACCATTTCATGGTTCCAGTCTCTTCAGATTCTTGCCCAAATACGAAAAGGTCAGTCTCTGGCTGTAGATTTTCTAGTGCTGGGGGGTAGTAGTAGTACTTTGCATTTCCTTGGTCAATACAATGCTGAGAATCTCTTCACATCTGCTTTGCTGAGACGTTCGCTCAAGTCTTGGTCATTTTATTAGCTTACCGGATTGAATAGTTAGGCTCCTTTTTATGCATACCCACATAAATCGTATGTATAATTTAAAATTTAATTTCTCCCATTGAGAGAAAACATCCAGTATTTTGCTTTTCTGAGTCTTGTTTTTCGTTTAACATAATGATCTCCACATGCATGCATCTTCCTGAAAATGTTATTTCATTTTCCATGTTCGAATCCTTTACATATCCTGACTATAAGTCTCTTATTAGATACATGACCTACAAACACTTTCTCAGTCCGTGGCTTTTCTTTTCCTTTTTTCTTAATGGTTTCTTTCTGAAAAGCAAAGCTTTTAATTTTGGTGATGTTGAATCTATTAATATTTTTCATTAAGAGACCATGGTTTGGGTGTCCGTTTAAGAAGTCTTCATGTAATTTATATCCACAAAGGCATTCTTCTGTCTTTTCTTCTATGTTTTTATGATTTTAGCTCATACATTTAAATCTATGATTTGTTTTTAATTTTTGCATTGGGTTCATATGAGTTAAAATGTTATTTACTTATGTATTTTATTTTGGCATCCAGTTATCCTAGCTTTCTTTACTGAGAAGACTATTGGTTTGCCTTAGCACTGCTGTCATCACTTGACTGTGACTGTGCCTGCAGTCTGCTCTGTTCCATCTACGTTTCTATCAGTAGTTCAGCACCACAGTGCCCTGATTGCTGCGACTTTAAAAATCTTCCAAGCTTCTGTGTGGTGAGGATTTTGGTTTCTTCTAAAAAAAACCACAGAGATATTTAGCAGAATATGTTTTCTTTTTCATCCCAGGTATGGGAATATGGGGCTGCTTCGAGGCAGCTGACTGTAATTTGCCTCGTGCTGTAGCAGGGACGTGATTTTGCCCATTGCAGATAGTTTCTGTGGTTATGTGGTATTTGGAAATATGGGGACTTCTCAGAGGGAACACAGATGCCAGGGCCCACGGAGGCTGTGTGGGGTGTGGGTTGGTGGTTGTTGGTGGTCTCGGTTTGTTAAGCAGTCACGTACAAAGAAGAAACGAGAAAAAGGAGAAGGAGGGGAGGATGGTGAAGGTCAAACTTTCCCCCCAAAACTTGGTGCCCCTAATCAGCAGGATGTAGTTTAATGACAGTGTCGCCCCTTTCTGACTTCTGACTTCAGAGATCTCTTTCCGTTCATCTGTTTTTCTCTCTTATCTAATATTAGGGAAGAAGAAAGGGAGTGGAAGAAAGAAGAACCCACAAAGCATCAAACACCAGCTCCACTACTGATCAAATTATTTCTGTTGGGTCCTTTGCAGGACCAGCTTGTCAAACAAGCAAATGCTTTCTGGGGGTTGTTACAAAGTAGGGACAGAGAAATATTTGGTCTGTTTTTCCTGATCACTGAGAATTGAACCTGGAGAAAGGCACCTGCTCTGCCACTGAGCTGTATCTTCAGCCTTCTCATTTTTGTGGTTGCTATTTTGTTTGTTTCTTGAGACAGGGTCCCTGCCTAGGCTTGATCTTACAGTCTTCTTACCTTGGCCTGGAACTGTGTGTCTGCACCACTAGGCCTGGCAACAATTGCTACCTGACTCTTTCGCATCCTGTAATCTATGAACTCAGTGGCTCTTCCATTTGTTCAGACCTTTTTAAATTTCTTGGCAGTGTTGTGAAGTTTTTGGTAAGTTTTACCTTTCTTTTTGATAAGAATTGGTCCTGGGTGGAGAGACAGCCTGGCAGCTAAGAACACTCATTGCTCTTGCAGGGGACTGGGTTTGGTTCCTAGCACCCACACAGTGGCTCACAGCCATCTGCAACAGCAGTTTTAGGAAACGGGATGCCTCTTCTGGCCTCCACAGGCTGCATGCACGTGACACACACACATACAGGCTACACAAATAAATAATTATCAGTCGTATTTTACTCCTTGTATGCTACCAGGAATGAAATATCTTTCTGGCCTCATTTTTCTGTTTATCGTTACTATCATTACCACTTTTTTTGTTTTGTTGAGACAGGGTCCCTCTATAATGTAGCTCTGGATGTTCTGGGCCTTGCTATGTAGCCTCTGCTGGCCTCACACTCACAGAAATTCTCCTGCCTCTGCCTTGCCAGTGCTGGAACTAAAGGCGTAGGCCACCAGGTCTGGCTGCCATTGCTTGTTAAAGGAGTGCCCTGCTACCTTGCTAAGCTTGCTTACTGGTTCTGGTAGCTTTTTGTAGATTCCTTAGGCTTTTCTGGAGGTAAGACCACAGTGTGCGCAAATAGAAATTTCCTTATTCCCTTCTAATTTGCACCTGTCTAATGCCTCTCTTATCACATCGGTGGGATCTCTGTGAAAGAGGAACAGAGGTGGAGAGTGAACAGCCTTGCCTTTCCGTAGAGCCTGGATTATGTAATTTCAAAAGGAATCTCGCCACTTTCCCGCAGAGGAAGTTTCTGCTTCACCACGGAGCACCTCAGCATTGCCTGCGTTCTTCCTAAAAGACCTGAAGCTCGCGGTTTTTCATAAAAGACGACTAGCTCCCACATTCCTTAAAAGGGTCGTGTCGCACATACTGAGAATGGCCTCAAATCCTTTGAGCACATTCGAGATCCGGGTTCCTCGGAGCTTTCCCACCCTCCTCTAACGGCTCAGCGCCAACAGCCCAAAGGTCAGCGCTCTGCCCCTCAGTCGCCATGCGCATGCTCCAAACCCCTATGACGCGCACCATGGCGGCCTGTGGCTGTCTCCATCCTAGCCATTCTAAGTGTCATCCCCTCCAGAGTCCCCCTTCCCCTTCCAAATAAATCATTTGCATGAGGTCTATTTTGGGGTGTGATTTTTGTGGTGTTCCTTGGCCCCCATTGCTGTAGAGCACAAATTTCCTCTGTTTGGGATTTTTAGAACCTCAGAAGAGTAACTCTGGCTTTTGCTGATGTCCTTCCATGGAATTCAGTGAATGAGGACTGAAAAGCAACTGAAAAATGCTGATGAAAGCTCTTCCTAAACCTCAAAGGACCTAAGATGAGCGCCAAGCCCGTGACAGGCCATGGCTTCCCAAGAGCTGCAGTCTCCTGCCGCAGCTCCTCCCTGCACCAATGGCTCCCGGTGCCGCTCTTCCCTGCACCCCAGTGGCCTCTGCAGAGCACCTGCTCAACTGCAAACAAGCTGGTCACCCAAACCCCTAATACCACGCTCATCTCAGCCTTTGACTATATTTCCCGTCACTGACTCCTCTACTTGCCCACGTCCTGCTCGTATGCCAGCGCCTACCTTGCTCTTCGTGGACCCCAGAGACTGCGCCATCTCACAGCCGTTTTAGCGCGTGAACACAGCAGGTTCATGCTAGGTCGTCAGTACAGCGTCTCGCTACCTCGGTGTGAAACACACCTGCCAATGATGGTAAGAAATCTATCATCAGCCAATGGGACGGATGCCCCAATCTCTCTGAGGCTCTTACACCACCCGTGGGGGCAGGGCTTCAATATTCTGTATCAGTTAGAGGGACTGGGTACCCAAAAGCTGAGTGAGCTCCCGCTACATCCTTGTGTTCCCGCTGACTTGGGCATTGCACCTCAGCTTGGAGGCCCTCGATAACTCCTGGACATCATCTGGGGTTCCATGTGGAGGCTGGGCTGGCCACACAGTCCAGGAAGTTGTTGAAGCAGGTGTCTGGAGAACACTGGACCCCAGGGCTGGGGGCTCTCTCCTCACGCCTACCCCATCCTGGAAGGCCCTGAGGCTCTGGCAAGCCATGACCGCAGAGCCTCTGATCATCTCAGAGCTCATATCCGTGCTTCCCGGAGCGTGCACGCCTGCACAGCTGTGTTGCCAGCGTTTCCATCGCCTGCCCCTGCCCGGGGGGCTGTGAATTACAAAAGCGGGTTTTCTGCAGTCAGTTCAAGCCGGTCTGGCTCCAGTCCCTCATTCTCCTTTGTCAACGGAGCAAAGACAGGGTTGTTCCCCAGCGCTGTGTCTTGCGGGGAGGCAGCCCTCTTCCTGCCCTTCCTCTCTCCCAGAACCCCCCAGTTGTGCCTGTCACTTGACCCTGCTCTGAATGGGGCACCCCATCTATTCCAGGCTTAGTATTTCCACCTTTCCCTTCAGGCTGTGTGGGGCAGCTCCGGGATGGCCAGGAGCGGGGAGTAAGTTGGAACACTTTGCAGCAGCTCCTAGGTTGAGCAAGAAAGACCAAAAGTCACACTCCCAGGGAATTCTCCTCACCCTCAGGGGGGCACCGAGGGCAGGCTGGCTCTGGTTTCTGTGGAGCGACTAGGGGATGGGTCTTGGTTTTGTCAAATAGGGGAATTTCTTTCCCGTTTTTAAAGCAGCTGCCCTTTCTGGAGGCCTCCATTAGGGCTTACTCCTTCTGGTCCAGGGACTTGCTACTTTCGGCTCCCTTGGTAGCCCCCCAGACTGCCCCAAATTCCCCTGTGGGAACCCCTGCAAAACTCAGCCTCTTCTTAGCGCCACCCCCCCCCAGCAGGTGGTTCCTGGCACCAGCTGCCCTCTGCATTTCCTGACCTTAAAGGCTGATTTTTTGTTTTGTTTTGTTTTGTTTTTCTGCGTTTCCTGACCCTAAAGGCTGATTTTTTGTTTTGGTTTGTTTAGTCATCTAACCCAAAGAAAAGGTGGCTGAGGGTTCACAAAAAGGACTAAGTTCAGTGCAGCTTTTTCCCAAGCCACTGAGGCACACCAACTGAATGACGTGATTTTGAGACTGGGATTGATAATTATTTTAATTAATTGAATTTATTTAGCCAGGTGATACATTTATATAAACCTCAGCAGTCAGGTTGCTGTGTCAGGAGGGTCATTCTGAGTTCTGGGCCAGTGAAGACCTTGCTTCAAAACCAAAAGAACTCCACATGGATATGGGGTGCTTGTGAAATCCTGTCTAGCCCCCGTACTAGTCACACTAGCGGAGGCAGCCAGTGTTCTTCAGGATGTATTCTCTGAAGTGCACACACAGGCAGAACCATATATATATATATATATATATATATATATATATATATATATATTTGAGATAGAGAGAGCACGTGACATTGGGAGAAAAAAGAACCTTCCCAGGGTCGTAGGTTCTACACGACAGGGGCAAATCGAAGTCCTGTGTGATCCTCTGCCTCACTGAAAACTGATGTTTGTAGCCCAGAAGCGCAGTTTTACCAGACAGCCCTTACTCTGTGTACATAAAAGCCTTTTCCCATCTCGGAACAAACCAGTCACGGGCGGCTCTCACAGGTGCTGTCTCCCTGAGGTGCCCAGACTCTATACTCCAGCCCCTGAGGCACTTCACCTACCACATACTCAGCGTCCATGGGGGGAAGCAAAACTGCTGTGCTCAGTCACCTCTGTGGTCTACCTTCATCCACGGGCTTCCTCAAGACCAAGGTCACCCAACCGCATTAAAAAACACACTCTCCCTGTCCCAGAGGCGCTGGCCCTGTGTCCCAGGCTGGCCCTGACCTGCCCCTGCCACACAAAGACCCCTTTCTACCTGGGTTAGATTACATATGGAGTTGATACACTTCCCACTCAGAGAGCAGCGAAGGGAGTTCTCAAACTTCCTGAGTTCATCAAGACAATGGAGATGCTGGATGCACAGGGGACAGACTTGGCTCCTCTGGCTGCACACCACGCCGTTGGCTCCTGAGGCGTGAGATCCTGAGCCCTCTGCCCTGGCAGGCCACCCCACGCCGCCTCCACAGTGCCGACACAGATATGTGTTCTCCCGTGCCCATCCTTAAAAGGGGCAGAGCACAGGACGCAGCTCGGAGAAGGACGTGTTTTCTGTCACTCAGAGGCTTGTGGGTTCTGTTGTGATTTACACGGTTGCAGCGTTCTGCAAGTTAAACCACTAAAACCGTTAGCATCCGTCACTGTTTAGTTCTTTCAGAAAGCTGTTTCAGGACTGGAATACACGGCAGGGTGGGCCTGCTCAGAGGCCGGCTAGCATAGAGAAGTGAGTAGCAGGAGCCAGGCTAACGCTTACACAGGAGAGAGGCAGCCACAGACACCCTGGGGTTCTCCTCCTCCGACCACCCCAACATGGCTGTCTTCTCACACCACACTGCCCTCCCCAGTATTCTAAAAGCATTATTGGGGGCAGGTAGCATTCCAAATGGGAAATTAAAACACCAAAGTTGGAGAGATTGTAGTTAAAACCTTGAATTTGAGGCAGGAGACTTTAACGCTTGCCCATTTCCTGGCCAGAACTCACTAGTCAGCCGTGAGGAATGACACAGGATGTCTGGGAAGCGCCTAGTAGGGTGCTTGGCACACAGTAGGCCCTCAGTTCTTACCTGTTACGTTTATTACTAAAGACAGGGTTGCGTGAGTCCCTCAGTTTCCCTCAGTTCTCACTTTCTGTTTATTCTCAGAGGGCCAACGGGCCTTGCTTTTTTTTTTTTTGTCTATTTTTTTTCTTGATCACTGTTGTAGTTACCGTTTTGTTGCTGTGATAAAAAACCTCTAACCAAAATCAACTCGGGGAGGCCACAGTCTGACTGAGGGAAGTCAGGGCAGGAACTTGAGGGCGGAAACCATGAGGAGCGAACACTACTTTCTGGCTAACTCTCTCACTCACACTTAACTTGCTTTTTTAAACAGCCCAGACCACCTGCCTGGGGTGGGGCCGCCCAAAGGAGGCTGAGCCCTGCCCAAAGCAACAGTAATCAAGACAATCCACCCCCAAATCATGCGATAGGTCTATTTGAGCTACAATTCCTTCTTCCAGGTTTCCCCTCTCAGATGACTCCAGGCTGTGTCCAGTGGACACATCTTCTGAACCTTCAGGATGGTAATCACATCCTTCGTCCCCAGATCTAATGTTCAGGCTGATATTTTAGTTATTTATCTGAATACAGGTGATGCGACAGAGTCCCCTGCCACACGCTATGGCTTCTTGAGGTCTGTAATAGAAGGAACCAGAGATATTGGGTCACACAGGTTCGAGCCCATAACTTCATCTCTCTTAAAAGAGGAAATTGCTTCCTTCAGCTTTGGTAACAAATATTGAATATAAGACATCACAGGCCCTTAGCAATATTACAGTGTTTGGAATGGGCTCATTTCTGCTTCCAGGATAGCGTCTTTCAGAAGGAAATTGGAATGCTGTGTTCTCATGTGACAGAGAAAAAAGGAGCAAAATGGGTCTACCCCAGCCCCCTCCAGTCCTTCCCAGGCACTGGGCCGCTCACGAGGGCAGGGACCTCCTAAGATTATTACTGCCCACCTCAACACCACGACATGGGCATCAAGCTCTGATGTAGGAATTTGGCAGGGGGCGGGGGAGCACACCAATTGCCTCCTCTGAGCCTGCCTAGAAATTTTGTCCCCTGGCAACATTAATGTATAGTTAGGTCATGTTTCCTTAGGAACCTTTGAAACATGAAGGGTCCTCATTTCACCTCATTTCCAGGAGACACGTGCACCCACTCCTCAGACCCCTGATACTATTGCCAGCTCCCTGTGCCTGCAGCACGCCTTCCCAGACCTTCTGAGACATCCTCATAAGGAAGAGAAGAAGCTGACGCCATAACAAAAGCCGATTATCAGAGGCTGGAGGTGGATGAGCTGCTGTGGGACCCCCACGGGGCTCACAGTGAC
This sequence comes from Meriones unguiculatus, assembly GCF_030254825.1. Classification (NCBI taxonomy): domain Eukaryota; kingdom Metazoa; phylum Chordata; class Mammalia; order Rodentia; family Muridae; genus Meriones; species Meriones unguiculatus. The sequence continues at coordinate 177,743,784 of NC_083351.1, forward strand.
CTCAGTCCTGGGAGGGCTGATGCCCCTTTCTGGCCACCTTGAGCAGGAAAGTAGTGCATGTCTGTGTGGAGGGAAAACACCCATTTATATGAAATGATAATAATAATAATAATAATAATAATAACCTGGAGAAGAACCAAACAGCAGCAGCCAACTCCACTAAGCAGCTCTGTACACACTGGCTACCGGGCAATTTCCATGTCTATTTCTAGAGCAGAGAGCAGGTTTCCCTTTCTCTATTGCATAAAACCCAAATTCTAACCACAAACACACAAGCAGGAATAAACAGAGGTCATCCTGTTAACTTGTCTGCCTTTAAATGGCAAGAAAATAAATAGGTTTATGTGTGAAATTATACTTCAGGCAATTGGACAAGCTCATGCTTGGGAGCTCAACCATTTCTTCCTAAACTAAGAGGTGACTGCCTTGGTTGGGTAGGGCCAGTGGTGGAGAAACAGTCTTGACAGCCTCCACGGAGTGAAGCAAGGAGCTGGGACACCACCAGAGGCAAGTGATGAACTCTGACCTCCGGAGGACAAGCCCTGTTCACGGCCCACATGTCCTCCAGGGTCTCCCAGCCCACTCCCAGCCATCTCTGTCTGAACAGGCTCTGACTCCCCAGATGTGACCCCAGCAGAGCCATGAGCGGCCAGCTAGAAAGGCAAGCATCAAGCTGTTTGACATGAGGGCGGTCTGATACTCAAAGCTCTGAGAAGAACCAGAAAAGACTTTACACTGCGCTGTGGGTATAGCTCGGGGCATTCATGACCCCAGCACTGAAGAGAAAAGAGAACAGGAAAGAAAAGGAAAGGAGAAGAAAGGAAAGGAAAAAGGAAAAGAAAAAGAAAAAGAAAAGGAAAGGAAAGGAAAGGAAAGGAAAAGGAAAAAGGAAAGGAAAGGAAAACAAACCTCCTCTTCTAAGTATGGTGGCCCTGCCCAAGGCCTACAATATTAGTACTTCGGAGGCTGAGGCAGGGGATTGCCACAAATGAGCAGGGCAAGGTATAGGTGTTCTTGCTTATAATTGCAGTGTTTAGCAGCCTGAGGCAAGAAGATTGTCAGACTAAAGGCAATTTAACCTGGTGAGTTCCAGACCGAGCTGGGCTGCAGTGAGTCACAGTCTCAATGACAAGACTGATGATGATGATGATGATGATGATGATGGTGATGATGAGGATGGTAGTGGTGATGATAGTGATGATGATGGTGGTGATGATGGTAATGTTGGTGATGATGGTAGTGGTGATGGTGATGATGATGGTAGTGGTGATGATGGTGGTGGTGATGATGATGGTAGTGGCGATGATGGTGGTGGTGATGATAAGTAGCCACTGTATTTTCTGAGACAGCTGGAGAAGCAGGTAACTGAGAGAGGAACTAAGCAGTCTGTAGCAGAAATCACCCCCATCGAATACCAAGCCCTGGGTCAAGCCGGAGCGTGAGTCCCACAGGTGGCTGAGCCCCACAGGCTGGAGAGATCAGCAGTGGTCACCAGCTCAGGCTGCTCTCCCGGGGGTCTGGGATCCAGTCCCACAAGCCACACTGTGGCTCACAGCCACCCGGAGCTCCAGCCCGGGGGATTCAGACCTGCTTTGGCCACACCGGGCACTCGGGAGCCAGACAGACGCTTTGTTTAGAGAGCTGTGAGCAAAGCCAGCCTCCCCTCCCCTGCGCTGGGCCTGGTGTCAGCCACTGCATTCTCTTGGCTTCTCTCCCGTGTGGTGTTCTTTTCTAACGGTTATGTCAGAATTAAAGACACGAATACAAACGAAAAAAGTGAACCGGAAAACTGCCACCAATTTCCTCTTCTAATCCTGCAAATTAACAGATTGGTAAAATGGGAATCAGTTCAGTTCCAGTGGTGACTCTGTGTGTGTATATGTGTGTGTGCACTCAAGCATGCACACGTATGTGTGTGCATGTGCATGTGAGTGCGTGTGCTGTCAGCTATGGAACGAGGCAGGGAAGCTTTGGTTTCCTGTGCATGAGTTAGAGAAGCTGAAAAGAGTCTCAGCTGAGCTGCCTGTGCAGACAACGAGAGCAAAGCAGCCAGGACGAGCCCGAAGGGCCTTCAGGGCGATGCAGGAGCGTGAGAGTGCAAGGCGGGCCCGCGGGGCTGGGGGGCTTCCTCCCAGCTCAGGACTGGGTGTGGCCAGAAGCCCGCACCGGCCACCACGCCAAGCCCGGGGTAACCGCACTCATGGGGTCAGCGTGGAAGTTACTTCTTGCAGGCCTTACCACGGGTGCCCGAGACCCCCAGCCTTCCCGCCCTCAGCCCCGTGGAGAAGCGCGCATTTAAATCCCCCGAAGCGGGTACCACCTGACGGCTACCTATCCGCTTCACGGCCGAAGCCACGCCCCAGCCATAGCATCACCGCCAAGGCCACGCCTCAGCCATAGCATCACCGCTGAGACCACGCCCACAGCTACACCTCACCATCAAAGCCACGCCCCAGCTATAGCATCACCGCCAAGGCCACGCCCATGACCATAGCGTCACCGCCAAGGCCACGCCCCCAGCCCCGCTGCTCTGCGCACTGAGCTTCCCGCAGTGGCGGATTTGGGAGCTGAGCGAGCGCAGCAGTTGCCCCGGGTGGACCACACGCTTCCGTTCTTCATCCCGCACCATCGCCCTCGCCGCGGCTTTAGAGCCTCGTGGCTGGAGCAGCGCTGCCTCAAAGAACCTTGGGCCGCGCGTGCAATTTGTACTTTTTTTTTTGTAACCTAATTGAAAAGGTAAAAACTTGAAACACTTGAAATAAACTTCAGTCACACGCACTTTCCTCGGTGTACCTAATCCAGTGTCATCTTGACATGCAGCCGGCACCGGCGCTGCTGGTGAGCTGGTTTACGTGCTCGGCGTGCGCATGTCCACGCGCGCGTCTTTGCACACGCGTGCCCGGCGTGCAGGCCTCCCGGCAGTCCTCCGGCGCGGTCCGCCGTCTGGGCGGGGCCTGCCCTGCGGCTGCGGAGAGCCCGGGCCGGGCCTGGGCCGAATGCGCTCCCCAGGTCTAGCTGATCAGGTGTGCGCGCTCACCTGCTCCGGGCTCCGGGGACGCCTGGGCGGGACAGCGCAAGGCCGCCTGTGTCCCTCGCTGTAAGGGACGTCGGGCTGCTACCTCTGTGGTTGTGACAGACTCAGGGACAGACAGACATGGGGGCAGACAGACACGGGGACAGAGACGTGGGGACAGAGACTTGGGGACAGACAGACGCGGGGACAGGCAGGCCTGGGGACAGGTAGAGGTGGGGACAGACAGACGTGGGGACAGGCAGACACGGAGACAGACAGACGTGGGGACAGGCAGGCCTGGGGACAGGTAGAGGGGGGACAGGCAGACGTGGGGACAGGCAGACGTGGGGACAGAGACTTGGGGACAGGTAGCTGGAGCCCCGAGGAGGATCGGCAGGCCTCTTGCACACGGCTCCTCCATGTGTCCCATCTTAACTGCCCATCAGCTCATTCTTGTGTCTCTGATGCCCTGTGTGGGTGTGAGTGTGCGCCTTCAGGGTCCACCCGTGGGGGTGAGAGGGCAGCTTGGGTGTCAGCCCTGCCCCAGACACGCGCCAGCTGGCCCTCGCGCTAACAGGCCCCCGCTGTGGTTTCGCCCTTCCCCTCCACCCGGTGTGTGGGGTCACAGCTGTACCTGTCCGCACCTGGCTTCAGGCAGTTCTAGCGCCAGGACGCGACCCGTGTGAGGAGAAACTGTGAGCGCTTGTGAGAACACTCAGTTTCCCAGAGCTGTCCGGGGTGTGCATCTGTGCTCCTCCAAGTGTGGCGAGCCAGAGTGAGTTCCCGCCAGGTCACGCCTGCTCGCTGCTGTCAGCCGATAGATGCTGACGTCATCCTTTGTGCATGACGGAAGAGCGCCTTCTTGCCACGTGCGGCTCGTCCTGGGCTTGCACGCGGCTTGCACGCCTGAGAGCCTGGCGCAGGTGATGCTCCTAACCCTGGGCCTCTAAATATCCGGGTGGAGCTGGGAGGTGGCCAGCCTTGAGTGTGCCCACCTGCCGCCCCGTCCTCCCGTGGCTTCGCCTCCGGTGGGTGAGTTGCTCAGGCACAGCACACCTTTGTGCATGTGTGTGAGGGTGTGTGTGTGAGGGGGGACCATCCCTGTCCTCTCCTGGGGTTCAAGACCAAGGCTCGGGCTGGCGGCCAGTGTGCCCTCTGGCTCTGCCTCCCTCCTCGGGTCACAGCCTGACCCACCAGCCTCCTTTTCTGCACGCGCCTTCTGGGGTCTTCCCCACCTCAGGTGTGAGCTCCCTCTACCTTCCCTGCTGGCCCTCTTTCTCCCTGACGGTTTTCCCTGAGCTGATAAGGTTCTAACAGCCAGCCCGGCCCGCAGATCTGACGGTTTACATTTAGCCTCTGTGTGGTCAGGTAAGCCGAGGGATTGCCCCTGTGCTGGTGCAAGCTGGGGAAGCCGGCTAGCTGGCTGCCTCTGCCCCCCCTCCCGGGGCAGTCCTGGCAGGTCACACACTCGGCTGCTCCCTCTAACAGGCCTGTGAGAGGCCCGAGGGTGATGCTGGGTCCTGAAGACAGGACTGGGGAGACACAGGCAGGCTCGGGGAGACACAGAGAGACGAAGGGAGGCCCGGGGGAGAAGTCAGATCCTCACTATGTTAACATTTTCCTCACCAGCTTCTGAGATTCCTGCCTCAGGAGGCAGAAGGGCCTAGTGAAAGGGCATGTGTGTATGCATGTGTGTGTGGGGGGGTGTTCAGGACCCAGGGACAGAGCAAGTGTCTTTCAAAGCTGAGTACTTCCCCCGGAACCACAGGGTCTGGCTCGCCTTTCAAAGTGCTTCCTTCTCACAAGGCACGGAGGGCTCCCACATTTCCAGTCTTGGGACAAAACCCACAAGCGGTTCCAGTGACTCGGTGTTTTCTCTCTCCCCCAGTCACTAAATGATAAAGCCCTGAGAGCTCTGACTTTACCAGCCTCGGGGCGTGGGGGATAAAAAATGCTCCATCTGGGCACTGGAGAGATGGCTCAGAGGTCAAGGACACTGGCTGCTCTTCCAAAGGTCCTGAGTTCAATTCCCAGCACTCACATGGTGGCTCACAACCATCTACAGTGAGATCTGGTGCCCGCTTGCCTGCAGGCACACATGTGTAAACAATAAATGAATAAATCTTAAAAACAAAACAAAACCAACTGAAAATGCTCCGTCCAAACAAGGGGAGGATGATGACCTGTTCGGTTAGACCCTGACCGGGCAGCAAATGTTGGCTTTTGAGCCCCTGAGCTTATCAAAGGCTGAAGGAGCGCTTTGGCTTTCTTTGAGTGGACTAAAGCTCCTGTGCAGCCGGGCTGGGGGGGGTCTCCTGACAGCGCGGCCTCCACCAGGCTTCTGCACTGTCTGCTGCGTCCTGGCCTTGAGAGGGAAATCAAGCACGGGCTCTTGAGCTTCCTGTGGCCTTTCTCCGCTTACGCTCCGCTGAGATGAAAGGCTCTGCCGACTGAGGAGCTTGCTCACCATGCTCTCTTTGCAGAGGCCCAGCTGCTGCTGAGTCCTCACCTCTCTGGAGAGCCAGCCCCAGGGGAATGGGATGCTAACATGGGCCTGGAGCAGCAGGGTGGAGGTGGGGGGGTCCTGAGGCAGAGGAAAAGGGAGGTGAGTAGAGGAGGGGGAGGAGGAGGAGGCCACCGGAGAGAAGGCTTCGTGGAACCTGTCAGCTGAGGCCCATCCAGGCCTTGCTCTGCGCACACCCCACCTGAGCCCAGCTTCCTGACTGCTCTCTTGACTGTCCTCCAAGCTTCAGCTGAGGGATCTCACCCTTCCCCTAACCGGAAAGATCTGCTGGGGCAGAGGAAGCTAAGGAGGGATGATTAAAGAAACCAAAACCCACAGAAGGAAGCCGATGAGTTTCCAGAGCCCTGATCTCTTTATCTTCCAGGCTCCTGGGAACCGGCTTCCTTCCCCCCACGAGCTCTCCCTCCGTTAACGAGGCCCCTTCCTTTGTGCACAGTGAGATAAGCGCGCTGGCAAAGACGGTGCTCTGCTAGACATTTCTTTCCCATCTTCCTGCTCTGCCCTTTCCGCCAAGGTCCTGGGATCAATACTAAGGTACTCAGAATTAATACTACCTCTCTTGAAAAAGAAACGAAAAATGACTCTAAACACACCGAGAAACACACAGCACAAAATAATTGATGTGATTTTTTTTTTTTTAATTTTGATTTTCCCTTCATTGGTGTTTTGCCTGCGTGTGTGCCTGGGCTCTTAACTGCTGAGCCACCTCAGCCCCTTGACCTGATTTTTAATCACCAGATATACCAAGGGCGTGAAAGTCAAAGCAAGAGAACCATTTTAAAATTAGGTGGGAGGCGTGGCGAGCTTTTCCTTCAAAGGGCATGGCTGCCGGAGGCTGACTGGAGTCCAGGATTAGAAGGTAGGGTTGGACCAGAGCTAACGTCACCGCTTTAATAACTGCGGGCTGATTATGTGGGTAAGCACTAGCGCAAGTTTTCTTTAAGGTGGCAACTGAGAGGAAAAATGTCTTCTGTAGCCAGCAAGCCCATTTTCAGGAATCGGACATATTTGGGTTTCTTATTTTTGCCGAGACAATTCAAATGCAATTTTTCAAACACACAGGCTTGCCTCTTTGCAGAAAAAAAAAAATGACCAGCACTTTCACAATCTAATGATCTAATTCATTCGAAGGGTTTAAGTGGTTTTTGTTAATTGAGGAACTGGATGGATAAAGCACTGTACACACGCACGCTAGAAAGTACTGGAAATGTCTGTGATGGCCAGCAACATCCAGATATAATACACAGAATGAATCAAGTGGAAAACATTGTGGTTTCTATATAATATTTAAATGTCTTTATATATATTTTATATATTTATTTTATATATTTCTTTCCCTGTGTTGCATACACACAGGGAAAGGGATGGTATGTGTTGTGTATTTTAAAACTAAACCCCAGGCATATCAACTTCAAAATTTAAAAAAACAAACCAATTAGCAGTAAGGGAAGCAATGGGGTTAGTGAGAGAAGAGCAGGGCTGACTCCTGCAGTTGCTGCATAACTGACCTTACAGTCAGGAAATGCTTCACGTAATCACCGAAAGCTTCAAGTATGTTTTATTAAGGGGGTTTCAGAGATGACCGACTGAGCTGTTCGGATCAAAGTTCTGCTTTTCTGGAGGCCCCAGGTTCTGTTCTCAGCAGCTGGTTTTCACACCTGTTTCTCTCTTACACACACACACACACACACACACACACACGCATGCACGCACTTTATTTTGTATTTGTGTGTCTGTGAGTGCCAACAGAGGCCAGAACAAGGGCATTGAAGCCCCTGAGTCTGAGTTACAGTGGATGTGAGCTGCCTGTGTGTGCTGGGAACCAAAGCCTGGTCCTCTGGAAGAACAGCCAGTGCTCCTACCTGCTGAGCCATCTCTCCAGCCCCCTCCCCACTGCTTACATTTTAAAATAGAATAATGAGAAATGAAACAGTTGAGCCTACATCTGATTAATGCAAAACAGTGAGGGGAGTTTTTCTAGGGCTCTTCAGCCGGCTTACAGGCCCCAGACAACAGGGGTGCCAGGACCAAGACCTGTCACGACAGCTCCCTGGGAAGCTGAGGCAGGAGGGGGTGGCAAGTTCAAGAGCCACCTGGAGAGCTTAGGTAAGACCTGACTTCCAAATAGGAAGTGACCAGGGGTACAGTGCTTACTCGGCATGTGCACGGCCCCGGATTCAATCCCCCACACAAGGGGAAAGACTTACAAGCATCATTCTGTGTGAATTATATTGTTGTACTGTGAAAATGTTGAGGCTTCGTTCTGCAAGAGGCATGTACATGTATGTTTAGGACCGCTGCATGTGACAGTATATATGACAGTGGTTTATCCATGGTGTCTTCACACACAATATTCTCAGCTGGGAGACACAGGAGATGCTAGTGAAACTGTGAGTCAGCACTAATGCAAGCTTTGTGGTGAAAAGTAACGGTGGGCCCCAGCGCAGCCTCCAGGAGAGACCAGGGCCTGGGTGCGCTCTAGAACGCGGCTTCCTTGCACTGAAGTGAGGAGGGACTCCAGGAGAAACGGGATTCCACGTTTAGAGCAGCAAGTGCACAAGTCCCTGAAACCTTCATTTTGTCCCACTAGATTATGAGAACTGGACCAAAGCCATTGAGAGCTATGTTGCAGGACCAACTTTACAGATTCTCACTGGCCAAGGGGAGCCAGTCTGTCAACATTGGGGTTCATTGTGAGGGAGTAAAAAAAGTTTACATCTTGAGTTCCTGACAATTCTAAAAATAACGTTTTTGCAAGCTGTGACTCTTAATTTTTATTTTGCTACTAATTAGTAAATAAGTAAATAAGCCAGCTCGGTGGCACATGCCTTTAACCCCAGCACTCAGGAGGCAGGGGCAGGCGGATCTCTGAGTTCTGGTCTCTCTGAGTTCAGGACAGTCAAGGCTACACAGAGAAACCCTGTCTGAAACAAACAAAAAATAGAAAGCATTTATGCTATCTTTCCTGGAGGAACAATGCAGGAAGGATCATGGTAGGTGAGATATTTCTCTCTCTTCCTATAAGGATTACAGCTCAGAATCAAGAAGTAAAGATCCAATTAGAAAAGTATCATGATTTTTCATCTTTTAATGAGTCAGTACATTTGGGACATGCTCCTCAGTGGTTGTTAGTATCACAGAGGCCACATGCTGCCTGCCAATTGAGGAACAGGTCACCACACTGAAGCAGACCCCCCAGAAATAATTACAGCAGAGACATATCAAATCCACCTAGGCTGGGGCTGGGAAGGATGGCTCAGCAGTTAGGGACACTGGCTGCTGCTCAGAGGACCCACAGGGCAGCCCGAAACAGCCGTGACTCCAGTCCCTGGCAACTTAATAACATTTTCTGCCATGCACATGGCACACACAACACCGACATACATGTGTGCAAAACACTCATGCACAATTTTTAATTTTTTTCCAAAAGATCCAATTACCAATTTCTAGAAAAGTAGAAGAACATTAAAATGACAGCATGGAGATATAGAGGAGGGCGGGAAAGGAGAGGCAGACACCAGAAATGGGAAGTAATAAGGAGACATAGCAGCTATCAACATGAGTCTTGAAACTAACAAACCAACTGTTCTTTAAAAAAAAAAATCACAACATTTGGGGCTGGAGAGATGGCTTAGTGGTTAAGAGCAGTGTCTGACCTCCTGAAGGAGCCGGGTTCAATTCCCAACTGTTTGTACTCCCAGTTCCAAGGGATCTGACACCTTCATACTAATGCACATAAAATTAAATTATTTTTAAAAAGAAAAAAAATCACAACATTTAATTGATTAATTGATTTAAAGTTTGAAGTGAGATTTTATTAAGGATTTATAGTCTCTGGATGTAATAACATTGTACCTATGTTTAAAAGAAAAGAGTCACATAAAAAACTTAATAGAGGAATTTGTGTGGCTGATTTGCTTCAAAAGCCTGCAGGTGGGAGAGGAGGAAGCTGGTGGAGGCGAAGCAGGACCAGCTTTGGGTCCTTAGCTGAGGCGAAGCCCCCTTTTCCTGATACCTGAAGCCTTTCTGTGCATTTCTTCCCTTGCATGTGCTTGGAGTTTCCCGCAACAAATAGTTTGAAAGTAGCACCTACTATGTACCAAGCACTGGACTGGCATTGACCTCAGCTGTGAATTCGTAGCCCAAACCCTTGCCTGACGGCTTAGACCTGTGGGGAGAGGAATGTGGCGGCAACGCCCTTGACTCTACGGACTGGAGATGAATGTGTGCTTTCTGTTGCCAGGTTGGAAACTGGGAGCAGGAGGCACCCTGTGTAGCATGCCCCCGGCCTGCAGCGGCCCACTGTGGGTCCACGGAGCAGTCAGAGCCCCACGGACCCCCCGGGTTCCCCCTCCACCCCTGGGCCTCAAATGCAGACGTGAACGTCTCCTTTGACACTCACACAGCTTGGGAGCTTGACAACAGCCCACAGAGACCGGGCAGTGCCCTCCGGCTGTGCGGAGGGCAGGGGCCAGCGGTCCACCCTCTCGCCACAGTCCCCTCTTCTTTCTGGGACCTGCCCCATTTGCACTTTGGCTTCTCGGAGCTTGGGGGCAGAAACCTAAATGCAGCTGGTTACTGTTCTGCCTGGTGGGGTGACCTTTATCCCGCATGTCTGGGATGCTTTCCCAAAGAGTGAATGAGAGAAAAAAAAAGTCTTTGTCAAGGACACTTAGTACCGGAGGCGCCTGGCGTGCGTGCGTGCGTGCGTGCGTGCGTGCGTGTGTGTGTGTGTGTGTGTGCGTGCGTGCGCGTGCACCCGACCCCAGACCTGCGTTTGCGATGGGGCGCATCCTCAGGTTTCCATTCCATCATTTGCCACAAGGAAGTCTGTCCCCCAGTAGCTCCAGGAAGGTCGGAGACAGCTTCAGTTCAGGCGGTCCAGGTCAGGTAAGCTCTTCTCTGAGCGGGTGGCTGCTCTGCTGTAGGCCTGGCCTGGACTCACTAGATGCCAGCCACCCTAGGCCTGTGATGGGCAGAGGCCCGTCCACACTCCCAGTGTCGCGCTGGTGGACGGGGTGTTGCAGCCTGGCCCACTGCTGTGCAGACAGAGCAGTCTTCATTCAGGCATCTGCTCAGATGTTTATAATTCAGGTCACGCACTCCGCCCGCCAGGTTTTCGCACATTGACCCCGCCGTCCTCACTAATCCCAGAGATAACAGGTGTGTCGTCACTGAAATCATAGCCAGCAGCAGAACGTGTCTGCTCACCCAGACACACTCCTGAAGGCCGACCCGGACCCTCCACCACCAAGCTACCCCACAGCCCAGACTAACCCTCCAGGCCCCTCATGTGGAGCTGCAAGCCAAAGGCTGTGTGCAAGGCAGTGTGTGTGTGTGTGTGTGTGTGTATGTGTATGTGTGTGTATGTGTGTGTATGCGCGCGCATGTGTGCATGCTGAGGGCACCTCAGCTTCTGCCTGGATCTAAGCTGGAGGTGTGAGACTGGCTTCCCGGTGGAGCCGCCTTCCCCTTCCGGATGGCACTCCTCTGAGAAGCAGGCGTCCCTGCTGACACGGCTTTCATCCCTGTTAGCGCCCCGTGGCTACTGTGACCATCCATGTAATGGCTGTGTTGAGTCCTCCTACCTTCTGATTGAAGCACAGGGGGCGGGGAATCTATCTGAAGGATGCAGTGGGTCTGAATTGGAATTCTAGTTCCACTGGGTATTGCCTGTGAGGCCCGTGAATTAAATTTCTATTTGTGTTTCAGTTTCTTGGTCTCCTCTGCAGTGGCATAGAGAGGAAAGCAGAATCATCGTCTCTGGGCTGCTTCTTCTGAGACTCCCACAACTCCTGTAAAAAACAGTTCTCCAAGTCGTGTAAGTGACAGATGCTAACCCGAAACTTAGTGGCTCCTACCATCAGGTCCCCCACCGGTGTCAAAAGGTTCCCTTGTCCGCCGGGGAGGAAGCCACAGCCTCAAAGGGACTGAGTGACTTGTGGAAGGTTGACCAGGCCAGCTTTCCAGGCTAGGGTGGCCGAGCCTCCCCGAGCCTCCCCTCCTATCTCTTTCTTCCTGATTATGCAAAGCTGCCCTTCTCCTGTTATTGGGGGTGTGAGAGTGTCCCCTCAGCTGGGGCAGCTTTTCAGGTTTAAACCACCAGCAGAGTGATGCCATGACAGAATGAGTGAGAGCAGAGAGTTGGAAACAGGCCAGCGCACTCAGGCGAATCTTGGAAGCAGGGAGAAAGGGAAGAAGAGGAAGAAAGGAGGGAAGGAGGAAGGCTGCCTTTTTTTAGCCCTAGTCATAGGGAACCCAAGGGCATTTCCTGTGGGTACGTCCAAGCAGAAACTCCTTTCCTGTTTGGCGGGGTGAGGGGAGGAGGCTGCAGAGCTCCACAGCACTCTCTCTTACAGCGCTCCTCAGAAGGATGTTGACATACAGCAGCGTGCTTGGTGCTCAGAGGGTGGCAGCTCCTGCTGGTGCGAAGGGCATGCAGGGTCATCTCCAGGTCTACAGGGTCAGTGAAGACTGGATGTGGCCCAAGGAGTCACTCCAGCGAGCTGCCGAAACACGGACCCGAGATGTTTGCTGAGGCACCCTCAGCTGGCTACCGGAGAGCCCTGTGCCTCTCCCAGCTCCGAGCCACCCTCTGAGGACCCAGGGACCAGATCACAAAAGCTCCATTTAGAACAGGGAGGTTTTATGACTGGCACGTTTCTGTAAACACGCTGCTTTAATTTCGATTTTATGGCTCGGCTACTCCCTGGAGCACACGCTCTGTAAAGCATTTACAGTGTTGTCGAGAAGCCGTTCACTGTTTACATCCCTGTTCTGTGCTCAGGTGTCATGGAGCTGGGAACTTGGCAGGCGTCCTGGGGAAATGAGCAGGATTATTCGGAAACCGCAGAAACGGCCGCCAGCAGGAACACCAAGGGTGTGGGAGGAACCGGGAACCTTACCGAGAGCCTGCCAGGCCAGGAGGTCCCGTGGGGACACTGGAGAGGGTCCTGCGAGCGCAGGTGGTGGTCAGCACCGCGCCGTGGCCTGTTTTTGTGTTTTGTTTCCTGGGACGGGGGTTTCTTGCATATCTGTGGCTGTCCTCAGAGCAGCTATGTAGCTGAGCGTGACTTTGAACTCCTGATCCTCCTGCTTCCATCTTCTGAGTTCTGGGGTTACAGGCATTCTGTCTAGCTTGGTATGACCCTGGGAGACTGAACGCAAGGCCTTGTGTATGCTGAGCAGGAACACTGGGGCACAGGCTCATTTTCTGGGAATTTATTACCCAACAGTCCATTGTAAAGCGCTTCACCTTGGCTACTCCCTTCTAAAGTGTCCCAACCTTCTCTCAAGTTCTGGGCGCTGGATCTCCATATGCCCTGGGTCGCTCATTGCTCTGGGTGCCATTGACGCGGAGGTCATGCCCTGTAGGGTTCCCCTAGCTCAGCTCCCAGCCACCAGGGTGGGCGAGCAAACCAACTTGCTCAGCCCCTGACGGGTAGGACCCTCTTTAGCAAGGCCTCAACCATGTCCTCTCTGCCCCCTTTAAAGAAAAAGAGCTCAAATTGAAAATGTAAAACCTGATGCTGAGCCCGGGGAGAGCCAGAAAAAGAGAACAGGGCCCAGAGTTTAGGCCTATCTCTGGAACGGACCCACGCCTGCCCCTCAGCGAGCTCTACCCAGCAGCAGGTGAACCCAGGTTCCTTGGCGTGCAAAGATGCCTCCCTGCTGACTCTTCAGGCACAGGCTAGAGAAGTCGCAGGATCGGAACCAGAAGTCTGAATGAACCTGGCAAACCCAGGGAGAGGACAGCCAATCCGCCCCACAGCAATCATTCAATCCTCTCAAAGACCGTCGGGGGGCCACAATTAGACCAAGCATCTGAGGCTTTCAGCAGACCGCACTTCACATTTGCAGAGCTCTGCTGCCACCCTCCCCAGGCTGTAAATACCTGCGGCCATCATCGCTGTTGCCTCACCTGGTGCTATGGATCACCCATGGCCCTGCGACCCAGCACTGGCCGAGTTCCATGCTTAGCAACGCACTCTTGGCCTCAGGCTCAAGACCGGCAGCCAGAGGGACAAGGGTAAGCAGGACGCACGTGTCCCCTGCTTAGGTGTCATCCTTCGGCTTTTCCAGCTGCTGTGCCACGATGACGAGAAAGACAAGTCCTAGGGTCTGCAGGAGGGTAGGCCCTTGACCCAAGCAGCCCAGTCCAGCGGGGACATCAGCCCGTGCTGCTGCAGGCAAGGGAGCCTGTGCTGTGAAAGTCCAGACGCCGCCCTAGGCCTGAGTTGGCCATGAAAATGGGGATTTCAGACGTGATCCTCTAAGAGCCTTTGAGCTCCGTGTCTCCAGGCCAGTGGCTGCTTGTATATCAGGGTGACCCAGCAGAATCTGAACCCAGTAGGGCTGGGCCGAACAATGTGGCCTTTGTTACCTGAACTGAAGCTGTGTATTTAGGGTAGCATCTGTGTGTCCAGAACTGAATGTGGCCTTGGAAGGTAGAGTAAGTAAGACTCCGGGGAGGACACTCGGGTGGGGAAGGAGCAGGCAAAAGGGAAGGGTGATCTCTGCAAGGGCAGGAAGGGACCAGGGGGGTACCAGCTTTCCATCCATCTGGGCCAGCCTGGCCCTGAGGTGGCCACGCTCTTCATGAGCAATGAAACAGTTCGGAAGCACGAAGCTCGGTTGCCCTCAGGCTGGGCCTGACTCCTGCTGCAGGAAGGTTCCAGGGTCCTTGGGAGGCTCTTTGCTTATTTATTTCAGCCTTCTCACATGTCATCACTGTCTGTCTCCTCTCACTGGACTTGAAAGCGTGAGAGAACGTGATTGCTTGACTAGGGCTTGCTCTTATGAGAAGTGTGAGCTAGGAATTGATCCACGAGTTCGACCTTAAACTGTCTCCTCCAATTCCCAAGGCTCAAACCAAAGCTGTGTGTAAGATCACACACATAGTTAACTGGGAAACTATCATGTGAGCTCTAGATGGCCGACTCTAAACTGGCTTTGAAGCTATTGCTACAGGAAAGTTTAAAAGTAATTCCAAAGCCAGTTACTCAGATTCATAACATGGCCCTCCACGTTTGCATTCGTGTTCAAATGCGGCACCTTTTCTGTTCTAGGAATACACAACTGCCAACCGAGGCGCTGGAGAGGTGCTCGGCAGTTCGAGTGTCTGGGACCCAAGCTTGGTGTCCAGCTACATGTACAGTTGTTCACACCCGCCTGTAATTCTAGCTCCAGGTGATCCGGCAGTCCAACAACCTCTTCTGGCCTCAGAGGGATCCTGCATCGGGGACAGGGTGAGGGTCCTCCAGAGGGAGGGGACAGTCTGAGGGTCCTCCCAGCTCCACTGCCCTGGGCTCTGGTCCCTGGCTCCTAGCTAGTCCCTGGGGACATTCTGTTTCATATAGTGTGTATAAATACACAGAGGAATAGAATATATAAAATCTGAGAGGAAAAGTGAGGGATTTGGGGAGGAGTCAGAGCTGCAGAGCTTGCTCAGGCCAACTTGACCTCTTCTTTGACCCCTTTGACTTCCGGCCTCTCCTCCTTAATTTCCTCCTCTTCTGTGACTTCTTTTTCGTCTTCTGGATCTTTTTCTTTTTCATCGTCTGTTTTGACTCTTGGCTTTTTTTGAAGTTAGAAGAGTTCTTGCAACCACCCTGTTCCTCCACATCTGATTCGGAATTCTTCCTCACAGAGAAGAATTGTGTGTGCCAGAGGAGCAGCTGGAGATGCGTGTGTCAGGGTTGTCTTCATCCTCATCACCACTCTCCTCTGGATGGCATCCTCGGGTATTGCCTGCATTTGGACCCCGGGAGCACGGGGCAGTGTTCTCAGGACTCTGGGAGGCACTCTCCATGTTTGTGAAAAGACAGTCATGACCCGGTCGGTGGTACAGAAGGCCTCTTCCACGCCGTCGCCATGCTGACTATCAGTGTCAATATACAGCACTCTCTGGTGGTACTTTAGCAGTTCCAGGATGGCCAAGACGGTGTCATTGACGGAAGAGACGCCAGATGCTTCCGACGACTTCTCGTGGTGCGGGCCCCAGCCCAGCTCACCGAGATGTCCATCTGCTGCTTCTTAAGCCTCAGAGCACTTGCCACGGAGCCACATCAGACAGCTGACAGAACTCGAGCAAGCCGAGAAATGCAGGGTGGTCCTCACCAACGTGGAATCTCGGCATCTGCTTGCTGGACTCCACATGCATCTGGGTGAATGGAATGCAAGGATTTAATGTGGCCACCACTGTGGTACTTGGTCACCTCCTCAGCATTGGCTTCGTGAAGACGATGCATTTCCATTTTTCGGTAGAGACCATAGTTGGGCAGCAAACTGTGGGCCATGCGGGATCTGGGAGGCTTCTCGGAGTGGCCTTGTCCATGACTGTAGTTTCCGACTTCCCTGGCATGTAACAGACTTTCCTACCAGTGCCCTGAGCCTGTGCCATCTTGCTCGCCACTGGACCCTACCGTCAAGCTCCTCGTTTGTTTTCGCTTAAATTGTTCACAGCAGTACTAAGATGCCCAGGGACAGCCCTTCCCAGAGCAGGAGCAAGGCATTTTTGCTTCTAATATAAATTTAAGATGCTACACATTAGGTAATGAAATGAAATGAAATATAAAATTAATTTTTAATTAAAAATTTTAATTTTTAAATTATTTTTTGATTTAACCATTCAATTCACCATGGAAAAAAAATTTGTCTCGGGAGTAAATTTTATGTATTTTAAATGACTCTTTCTTTTTTCCTCTCTGGTGTCAACTGTTTCAAAAGAAACTTTAAGGAGAAAATATAGGCCCGTCATGTCTGTGTGAAAACAAAGCCTTGTGTTAATACTGTTGACAAGATTTTTTTTTTTTTTTACTTTTAATGTGGCAAAGATGGCCTCAGAGTAAACTGGGCAAATACCAACTCCTTTTAATGGCATTTTAAGAGCCCTAATTCTGTCAACTATTAGGAACGGGTTCTTTCTCTGCATTCTCCATGGCAATCCTGATTTCGGCTTCCATCACGGGGTGACTGGGACGGGAGTGGGAGGCATTGGAAGGTCGATTACGACTGTCTTCAGGTATTTTTAGCGCATAGTCAGCAGAGCTCAAACCCCTGGCATCGGTAACACATTAGGTTGGTTTATTCAAGTCTCTGCGTGTGTGTGTGTGTGTGTGTGTGTGTGCATGTGTGCATTTAGCAGTGCGAGGGGCTTCCGCGGCATGCTTTTGTGTGTTCTGACTGGCCTCAAGCAATCTGGCAGAAATACAGGAAGCTTTGTTCCAAGGCTGTGGTCTTTCACATATATTCCTGGGAAATGTAATCTTGTGGTTTCCAGCCTCGCGTCTCTTTGAATATAGGTCTGAACAACTGTACTGTAAAGAGATTACATGCACTTTGGTTTGCATTAAGATTAATATGAGATGTGTAAGGAATGGGGAGCCACTTGGGATCAATATTTACTAAACTTAAATCTCTGTTACAGGGCGTCAGACTTAATTAGTGCTTAAATTCTAACTTAATTGTGACAGGCTTCCTTCTGTTTACGTTTCTGAGATTAAACAAGCTATGGCCTCCTCAGTGGCCTTTCCTGAAGAAGAAACACAGCTGGCTTCAAGTCAGCTGGTTCCCGCTCCTCCTCCCTCACCTTTTTTTTATAGATTTAAAAACACAAAAGCAAAAAACAAAAACAAAAAACAAGTAAAGACGAAGTTCTGCTCTTGGAGCAGCTGTAAAGTAAATACAGCTCCTTACCGACACCAAGTAAATTAAGCATAAAATATCCTCAGTTTATTTAATCCAGAACTTGAGGGATTAGATTTTGGGGTGATGGCCCCGCTAATCATCTGCTGTGCGGTAAAGGTGAACACTTCCGGCGGAGTCCCTGCTGCTGCGTTAGTTTACCGATGACCAGCTTCGGCGCCCTAGGATTAGACAGCCCTGGAGGACACGGTCTCCTACAGAATGCTGTGTAAAAGTTACCGTGGACTAGAGAGGGCCCAGGGGTTTAGTCCGGAAACACACGCTCCAGGCCACCCTCGGCTCTAGAACCTGTGTGGTCTGTTGATGATATCTGGGTCCTCACCACTCATCACTTTTCAACATGCCGGTCCTTGAGAGGAAGTTTCACATCCGGCCACAGCGGTGTCTACTCTTTCGTTGTCTCTGGTAGGCAGAGGGTGGGCCTGGCTGGGGGTGCAGAAAGGACCAGAAGCTTTGTGTCCAGAGCAGGGGGCATTCCTGATGCACAACAGTGCCCACGGCTCTCCAGGAATGAGAGGGTAAACCCTGAAGGCAGTGCCCGGTGATGGCGGCCAGCTTTGGCATTCAGCGGTACCAAGTGAGGAAAGCCCCTCCCTGGACCCGTGGCTAGGGCTCTGCACCGCTAGGCCAGGGGGGAGGGTCTAGGGAGCTGGATCTAACGCGCATCTCAGGAGCTCATTCAGCCTCGGCAGAGCAGAGCCTCACAGGAGCTGATGCTTAAAGCCATCAGGAGTCTGGAGTTGTTGCTCTGCATGGCCTGTTGGGGAAAAGTCTAGTGGGCTTTCTCTGGTTCCTCCTGGTTGTGTCTTCCAACTTGGGCGCTCATTGCCCCAAAGAGGCAGGAAAGGACCTTTTACAGTGTGGCTGTCCTCCAGCACGGGACTGAACTGAAGGTTTCAGAAGAGCCTTACACGGCCACCGCCACCCAACCTGGGGACAACTGAGCTCTGAAACGGTGCATCGGGGCCTCAGCTTTTTTTGAAGTTAGAAGAGTTCTTGCAACCGCCCTGTCCCTCCTCATCTGATTCGGAATTCTTCCTCACAGGCACTGTGTGTGCCAGAGGAGCAGCTGGAGATGCGTGTGTCAGGGTCGTCTTCATCCTCATCACCACTGGATGGCATCCTCAGGTATTGCCTGCATTTGGACCCCAGGAGCACGGGGCAGTGTTCTCAGGACTCTGGGAGGCACTCTCCATGTTTGTGAAAAGACAGTCATGACCCGGTCGGTGGTATAGGAGGCCTCTTCCACGCCGTCGCCATGCTGACTATCAGTGTCAATATACAGCACGCTCTGGTGGTACTTTAGCAGTTCCAGGATGGCCAAGACGGTGTCATTGACGGAAGAGACGCCAGATGCTTCCGACGACTTCTCGTGGTGCGGGTCCCAGCCCAGCTCAGAGCGACATCCAGCTCAGCTCACTGCGATGCCCATCTGCTGCTGCTTAAGCCTTAGCCTCAGTCCTTGTCACCAAGAATGACCTGTTCTTGCTGCAGTCCCTCAGTGACCCCCATGCCCTGGAAAAGAATCATTAGCAACTCCTGTTTTCTTTCTCTGTGGCACCGTCAGCAAACCGTCAGTTTCCCTTAAAGGCACTGGGACTGAGGACACGGGGCCCCTGAGGTGACCTGTCCCCTGCCTTGGAGAGGTTGTATTGTACGGTACAAAGTAAATCACCACCACGCTCGCTGTCCTGCTCCTGTGGTGCTGGAGGAAGAATGGGCCCCTGCCCCGGCCCCCTCATCTTCCTGCTCACATTCAGGGCTGGGGTGTCATAGCTGCCTTGTCGGTCCCCTGTAGTGACTGTGACGACTATCATTTGCCCTGCATTAGTTTAGACAAATGATAGGAACGGAAGAAATCTGACTACCAAAACACATTGCTGGCACCCAGGATTAAGCCACGAAAGCAACAGTGGATTTGTCTGTGGGCGCACACACTTTCCACGAGAGTTGTAGCAATTCCCAAATGTCCTTTGCATTTTCATCTGCACTGCTAGGTTCTTGGCATGGGTGTAGGGTAAGAGCTGACATGAAGACGATGATGATAAATGTGAGACCAAAACACTCTCTACAACCTCCTCCCTAGACACTGAGGGAACAGACACAACACACACACTCATGCACACACACAAATGCACACACACACATGCCTGCTTATACCCCAGACAATGGAGAACCTTTTATGGAACTCAGCAATCATATATATATATATATATATATATTATATAGACTGGTTCTTAGGACGGACCTTTCTTTTTGTTTTTGTTTTTCCAGACAGGGTTTCTCTGTATAGCCTTGACTGTCCTGGACTCATTTTGTAGACCAGGCTGGCCTTGAACTCACAGCCCTGCCTCTGCCTCCCACAGTGCTGGGATTATAGGCATATTGTACCCATGTTGCTTTGATTTAGAGAGACAGAAAACGTGCCCGTGGGCCATTTTCTATCGACAAAAGAAGCGTAAGTTCGTATTCCGAGGTCTTCACTCGGGCGGGTTTCTTTTTGCCCGGTGGCTACCAGAGCTGAGGAGCAGTGTTACGCATTCCGATTAACACCCTTCCTGCTCCAAACCCAGTGACGCACAGGGCGCCATTTCTGTTTCACGGGCAAGGAAGCCCAGTCAGGCCCCGAGGCTTAGCAGTGTGCCTGCGCCCAGCCAAGGAAGGGCAGACTGGATGCGACCCTCGCTCGTAGCCAGCAGATCCTGGTCTCATGCCTCCACAAGGCAGGAGAGCATCATGGAGGGAAAACAAAGCACTCGGAGGAGGAGGCCGTGTGCAAGTGCCAGCCTTACGTCACAGTCACACCAGGAACTTGAGAAAGCAAGGCGAGCTTTTTGACTTCTCCTCTGCCCTTTTGTCTCCAGGACCCCACCAGGATTAAGACTGTCACAGGAGAACATAGGGCAAGGCATTTTTATGAACTGAAGGATGGCCTGGAGGATGGGTGTGTGTGTGTGTGTGTGCGCGTGTGCGCGTGGTGTGCCTTTGTGCTATGGCTGACACTTCTGCTTGAAGAGTGTCCACAGGCAAAGCCCAGGACAACACAGCCCATGAGCCCTGGGGTCGGATTTCACATCAAAGGGCAGAATCCCAGAGGTCGTGAACCTGGGCTCGGGCTGTGCGTGCTCAGGGGCGAAGTGTGTGTGTCACACTGTAGAGCAGTAAACAAGGAAGGCGCTGCCTTTCCAGGAAGGCGAGGAAGGGAGAGGACACTCCGTGCCGTCTTAGGTTTATAGGGCAGTAATTCTTTCTAGGCAGTGCTGGCAACACGTTCACAGTCTTCGCAGAGCGTGGTCACGTGTGCTGCAGTGTCAGTGGAACCAGGGAGAATCTTTCTGACTAACTACAGGAGCACAGATTTGTGAGGTATTTTTTGTTTGGTTGGTTTTATTTATTTTTTTAAGAAATCTTTTATTGAATTTCTTCTACAACAATTCACGCATATGCGTAGTGCATTGATTTCTCTCGCCCTTACTTTTGTCCCACCCGTTTCCTTCCCCTTCCTCCCTATAAGTGTCTTTGCCACACTCATGTTTTTTTGTGGCCACTGAGTGTAAGCAGGGCCAGCTGTGTGACCATGGGTTTGGAACTATTCCTTGAAGTCTGAAGGGTTCCCTAGTAGGTGCACAGCTGAAGAGAATGTCTGCTCCCCACGGGATCTATCAGGAGCCCAAACTTCAGCAGGGCAGAGTGGGCCACCAATGTCCTCCCTGATCTGTGACGGACCACCCACTGCTGTGGTCTTCCCTGATCTGTGACCGACCGAGGGCTGGTGTGGTCTTGGGCAGAGCAGGCCCTTTGCAAATGGCCAAGGTGCTGGGACAGCGTGCCTCCATTGGCTAGGTCATGCTTGAAAGACACCATTTCTTGGCCCTTCTCCGTGTCTCTGCCTCTTGCATTTGCAGGACCGACTTCTCTGCTGTTCCCTGAGCTTCAGAAGCAGTGGTATGAATGTCCCGTTTGGGACTGAGCATGCAACTGTCACTTGTCCTCAGCACCTTGCCAGCCAGGTACTTCTACATTCCCGCCATTCTTGTAGAGAGGCGTCACCGACTGAAGAGTGAGAGCAGCTTTTGTCTACGGGCATAAACGCGAGCGTTCAGAAGGCAGCTCGGGACTGCACTCGCCGCACAGATACAAAGGTTAAAATTTGAAAAGCCATATGCCAAGGAGTTAATTTCCAAAATATATGAGCAATTCAACTCAAGAAGAAAAACAAAAGCAAACAAAAAACCCAACACGTTTAAAAGTAGGCTAAGCACTTGAAATGGCATTTCTCCAAAAACGAGATGCACTGGCCAGGCAACAGGTGTGTGAAAACGGACTGCTGTCATTAATAACCAGGGAAAGGCAAATCAAGATCGCGTGCGACATTGCCTCACAGCTGTCAGGACGCCTAGAATTAAGCCAACAAAAGTTGACCAGGTGTGGTGGACCAGTAATCCCAGTCACCAGGGACAGCAAGGCCTGTATTCAAGTCCACAGCCTGCCTGGAGCCATCCCTGCCTGGATGAAGAAAAGAAAGACGGGTGCTGGCCGGGGTTTGGGAGGACCTGGGGACACTGAAATGCTTGAACACCTTTGTCAGCGACATTAACAGAACCAGCACAGCGGCTCCTTGTAAAGTTAAAACTAGAGCTGACTGTCCAATCCAGAAGTTCTCTCCACGGCGAATCTCCAGAAGCACCAGGAGAGGAATTGAAAATCCAGCCACGTCCCTCAGCAGACGCAGGCAGAGAACGGCACACGGCTGCGGCCTCCTGCCACTGTTGTTACCGGAGACTTGAACTTTTCTGTTTACTCTGAGAATTTCACTCGGTATATTCACGTGTCAGTCCTCCTCCTACACTCTGCCTTCTGCCTCCTCCCCCTTCTGCCTCGCTCCCTGAGCCCGACCTTCTCCTGAAGGGAGTGTGATCACGACACTCAGGGCTGAGTTTTCCGGAGTCTCTCCCTGTCTGCGCGTTGTCCGGTTCTGGGTCTCTGGGTAAGTTCCCGGCTACCGGGAGAAGCAGCCTCCCTGCTGCGGGCTGAGTGAGGCACCAGTCACGAGGAGTCATTTTACCAAGTGCTCCCTAGGCAGGATAACAGAGGACTTCCTGCGGGCCCTGGCCTCCTAACCTCAGCCACCTCACTGTGAAGGACAATGACCTGCTTGCACGACGCGCGCACTGGGGCAGCAGAGGTTGTTGGGGAAGTGTCCAGCCACTTAAAAAATTGCGCATAAGGCCTGTTGCGTGAGACGGAGCCCACATCGGATATTGTTAAGGAGGCCAAGAACCCGGTACTGAGAGTGCTTCTTGCGTTTCCAAAGGACTCAAGTTTGGCTCCCAGTAGCCATGTCAGATGGCAAACAAATGCTTGTCATTCCGGGGTACGATATTCTTTCCCAGCATCTGACGGCAACTGCAGTCATCATATGCTCACATAAACACACACGCACACGATGAAGGATGAGAAAATCCTAAAACAATAGAATTTTTTTTCTGATTCCTGCATTCTTTTGATCTGGAATAGTTTATATAAAGACACTCGATGAAAGAGAAAGAGAAATTGTAACGTAGAAGGCATATCGGCTGCTTGTTATGTCAGCAAAGGGGGCAACTTGAGAGCGGGTTAGCAGTGGGAAAGCTTGAGACCTTACTGGGAAGGAACCACACGAATACGCACACATTCTACAGAGGCGCCGCAGTGTTCACTTCTCGCCCAGGGCACAGGAGATGTTCCTAAAACTTAAGATCCCAGTTTGGGGATTGGGAACTGCGCATCTTCATGGTGTCCGGAGCTTGTTTCTGAGGCATCTGGCTCTTGGCTAAGCTGGCCTGGCTGGCCTGGCCCTCGTCAGCTGTCTTGATGATCCCAGTTACTGGTACATAGGAGCACGTGTGGGTGGACCAGGAGATGCGTGTGTACCAACTTCGGCGTGATCTTTCCCACAGAAAGGGCTTAGGAACCACAGCGCTTCTGTTTTGAGCTATACCCATTAAAGAATCGCCATGTAGAGCTATTGGCCATCTTTTTTTTTTTTTTTTTTTTTTTAATATAGCTTTTTGTTGTAGTACTTAAGGAAAATTTATCCTTTTAGAAGCCTTTCTGGCAAAATGGTGGGTGAAGTTTCCAGGGCGCTGTAACAAAAAGATGGATGGCAAGTCTTCATGAGGACTTGGAAGCTGCGCTAGGCCAGTTTGGAGGGTTTTAGCAGCTGGAATTACCTTCTCAAACTGAGTTGAGGAAATTTATTATTTCATAGAGCAAGAAGTGCAAAGCCAGGTGGGCTCCAGATGTGATGCGGAGGGTTTCCTTCTCACCGATCCTCACAGTCACCTCGCCCAACTACAGAACTCCCTAACCCAGCCCGTTCACAGCTCCCGTGGACAGACGCACGGTCACAGGAGCTCTCTCCAGAGACGTTGTTACTCAGCATACGCTGCAAGTTTTCTTTCTTTTTTTTTAAACACAAAGCATCACTTTTCTCAGAACTTACACTGTGATTTTGTTCTTTTTTTCCTTAGCAGAGGCCACAATGGAAACCCTACTATAGAAACACTTGAGTGCTATCAAAGGAGCAGACCATATAAGGTGCTAGGGACCTTTTTATTTTAAATAAGAAACAAAACTATTTATACTTTTACAAGGACTCTGCCCTATTTTAGTAAATATTTGGCAAAGCTTCTTGATTAAAAGAGCAGACTGACCCTTGCTCTACAGGGCTGTTTTGCCATAACCGAAATCGTTCATTAATTTTCTGAAAATAGAAACAGCGTGTGTGTGTGTGTGTGTGTGTGTGTGTGCGTGCGTGTGTGTGCCTTCGCAGTGTGCCTGAACCAGTGTTTGCTGGGACTTCTCTCAGGTGGAGACAGAACTGGTTAGGTGTCCTTTAAACCTGGGTCCCACGCAGCCCCTGTGTGGGCCACAGTGACTGAACAGGACACTTACAGAATGATGTTTACTAATGGAGCAAAGACACCGGCCTTCGGCCCTCAAGACCGTTGTTTGTCTGACAATACATTCAAGATGGATCCAGATGACTGGATTTGCTAACAAGCCCCAAATGTTTTGAAAAACAGCAATTCCCTAAATTATTAAGCCAGCGCATTATGAGGGGAGCTCGCTGAGGGCCAGATGGTGTTCATTTGTTGGCAGTTAACCAGTACTGTGGCCCCGGGCTCCCAGGGAGCTCTCCCAGGCCCAACCACCTTCTCTTCTTCAAAGGCATGATCTTGGGAGCTGAATGGAAAGGTGTGCTGTCCCTGGAGGAGCTGGTCTTGACTTACTCTCAGAAAGTCTGAAGGAGCCATGCTGCCAGTTCCCCACCCAGTGGTGGGGCTGAGGCGTACCACTTGGCATCTGTTTCATTTATAGCAAAACATGTCTCTCCTCCCAAGCCCTGCCTCCCACCCTCTGGTCTGAGCAGACAGGTTCAGATCCCATATCAAAGCCACCAGAAGAGAGAAGAGTGATGGATGTTAGTGAAGGAATCTTGATTTCTAAAACTTCCGGTCTGGAAATCACTTTAGAGGTCAGGCCTGTCCAGCCTCCAGGCCACACATGGCCAAAGACTACATATGTGGTCCAGTCCCAAACCGTAGGCTTTCTCAAGGCTTGTGAGAACTCTGTTTCTCCAAGATGTCTGTTGTAAGTCAGATTTGGGTTCTTGAGCACAGACTCTGTAGAAGACAGGATCAAGTCATGTGTAAGAGCAGACACGCTCAGGGGCTCAGGGAGGTGAGCTTCTCTGCCAGCGTCCTGCTCAGATTCACTCGCTTCCCAACTCAGCAACCGGGGAATCCACACTTCAGCTCTCTTTGTTAGAAACTTAGCTCAAGGCACTAGCTGCTGTCACTGCTCTGTCACCTAAGGAACTAAAAGTGAGAAGAATAGATTCCCACAGTACAGATCTGGAAGGACTGGATGAACAGCCCTCAGCCCTCGCCAAGAGGGGGAGAATGTCGCTGTGGTGGTGGGGGAGGAGGGCGATGGCTCGGCGGGCAGGAGCTCTGCAGAGGACCGAGTCCAGTTCCCAGCACCCAGGACAGGCAGTTCACAACAGCCTGTAACTGTGCCTCACGGGATCTGATGCCCTCTTCTGGCTCCTTAGGGTACCTGCATGCGTGTGCACACACACATACCTTTGAAAGAGAAGCATCCACTGTTTACAAGTCTCTCCTGACTGTTGCCATAGGCAAAGCAATGTAACAGAAAGATCTCCAAAGTAACAGTGGCTCAGAAATGTCTAGAGCTGGGGTATAGCTTAGTGCCCAGCAGGGACAAGACCCTGGATTTAATCCCCAGCTCAGTTAAGATACTAACTAAATAACTGAATTATCTGTTGCACAAGAATGTACAGATAGTTGCTTCTGTTACACGATAAACTTAAATGTAAAGAGCAAAATTTTTTTCTAAGAAAATGTCTAGTTTTAGCTGTGAGTCTGTGTCACTCAGACCAGGGTTTTCGGTGACATGGCTCGCTGAGCTCTACAGCAGAACTTCCGGAGCATCGGGATCCGGTGCTTCTAACGCGTTCTCACGTCAGAGGTGTGACCCCAGGCTCCCAGGTCATCTTTGTCCTGTAGGGACTTTCTGGCCAGCAGATGGATCCGAGGACTGTCTTCTCTCTGCCACATGGCGTGCAGAAGGCCACACTGTCTCCACAGTCGGCAGAGCAGCTCTGAGCGCGCCCTCTGGGTTCCAGCTCCAAGTTCTAACCCAGTTCACCTCGGGCTAGGCACCATGTTGCAGAATCGGTGACCCCAGGGTCCGAATTTCAGAGCCCCTCCCCCAAGAGCTGGTTCCCATCCTGCCAGCTGATTCCCTCAGACACAGCTGACGGTTCCAGGGTCTGCTCTGGGAGGGACCCCATGACTTAAGGGGGGAAGAAAGAACAGGAGCCGACTTGCATTCCAGACTGCGTTAGGCAAGCACTGGAGTGACAGGGACATGAGGAGAATGCACACAGCACAGAACAGCAGCCCAGGCATGACTTGCAAACACTGGATTTGCACTTAGAACTGCAGGAAAAGTCACCGGCCATCATCTCTCAGGCCTGGCTGGTTCTGCCAGTGTGTGGGCGCTTGGCTGGGTGTGTGCAACCGCTCTGGGTCCTTCCAGACAGTCAGGAAAGTTAGGAGACATCAGCATTTAGAATAACTTCTCTTCCATGAAGATGGGATCCAGGGCTGACTAAGAGTTGACCTCATGTGTTCCCAGGTCTTCCCTTCTTCAGACAGTCCGGTCATCGCAAAGGCATGAAAGGAGAGCGATGGCGAAGACAAGGGAGGAGTGACAGGAACCTCAGCCCCTGCCACAGCAGCAGGTCGTGTGTGTGTGTGTGTGTGTGTGTGTGTGCGCGCGCGCAAGTGTGTGCTCGCGTCAGCCTGTTCCCAGCCTTGTTATAGGCCTGATCACTGTGGGTACTTGTTGATGTGCTTCTGGGGTGAGAATGAAGAGCAGAGAGGATCGAGAGGCAGAAGAAATCACAGAGGAGGAGAGGAAAAGGAGAATGATGGCCAGAGAAACAGAGAGCGCTGGGAAGCGTGGGACAGGCCGGCATCTAGGATTCTAAGCTGTTTGCGCAGGTTCTTCAATCCACTTCCCGTCAGGTGGCCCTGCTTTCCGGCGGAGCTTGACCGCACATGTGTCGTAAGACTAAATGATGGCTGTACCTGACCAAAATATAACCCTCTCCAAGTCATGAGGCCTTCTGAGCTTACAGGGCAGGGCAGGGGCTTGGCACTGTAGCTCCTAGTCCAGTGCCAGTCTCCTGTTTACAGTGAGGTAAGGACGGAGCTGTGGCTCGGCTGGTAGAGTCTTCCAGCACGTGACAAAGTCTTATACCCCCGGTACCTCAGAAAGCTGCACGTGGCTGCTCACGTCTGCAGTCTCAGCACTGGGGAGTCAGAAGTTCAGAGTTATAAGAGGGCAAGGCCAGCATCAGCTGCAGAAACCCTGCTTCAGAACAAAGGCCGCACAAAGGCAAAAGCAGGCCGCACTGGGCAGCTGCTGTCTGTCTTTCCTGGGACCAAGAGGTCTGACATCTAAGCTAGCCTGGTCTCTCGGAGAGGACAGAGCCTACGGGGCCTGGGCTCTGGCTGTTGCTGTGCTACTTCAGCCACGGTTCCTTGGATGATAAACAGGAGGAGCTGGGTGTCGCCGGTATCTCCAGAGTCACGGCTGCACTTTCCCCACAGAGACCGCTTAGCCAGGCACTGTTCGTGGTGTTGGCCAGGGCCCCGGCCATCACTGGGATGTGACTTTGCTTGGGTCCAAATTAGAACCCTGAGGCTGCCATTTTTCCTTGTTCCAAACTCGAGCTTGGCCCCAGCTGACTTCATGTGCTGGGCCCTCGGTGGATCTCCCCACCCCCATGCCTCAGACACTCTGGAAATGGGTGCTGCTCCTGGGCGGTGGCTTCACAGGGCTCCAGCTCGGGCATGACGAAACCCGGTCCTCCAGAGGTGCTTTCCTCTGGTTTTCCATGAGAGATTTAGAAGGTGAAGGAGTGGAGGCGCCAACTGCTCGCACACTTTTAAAGCTACGCTTATGTGTGTGTTTACCAGGGCTAGGGAGGTTGGGGTGCCTGCCATCCGTGAGGAGGGCAGAGGGGAACTTATGGGGTTGGTGGCACCCTCCTTGATGAGAAGCATCTTCTGACCGCCACCACCTCCCAGCTTGGTGCCTTTCGTTTTCATACCGGAAAGACCAGTTGCTGGTGCCCCGGTGGCTTGTGTCTTGGCCTTGCACGCTGTCCGAGGCCCCAGCTCTTCTCTCCATCTGCAGTGACTTTGGCGTCAACACCAGACACAAAGGCAAATGGTGTGACAGCCTTCTCCATCAACTCCCTGGGTGGTTAGGGTCTAATCCTTAGCATCTGTAAGAACAAATCTCCTGTGTTATTCTTGTGGTTCTGCTTGCCGGCTTTTTGATATAATGTAGAAAGCCAGCTCCTAACACACCTAGGATCATGAGGCTGCACAACTCGGAAGTTCAACTCGGAATTCGTCCCTTGGCTTGTCCGTTTTGTCAGTGAGGACCACCATGGCAGAGCTGTTGACCAAGTGAAAGAACAGCCTCCCTCAGCCCACCACCCTGCTTTCCCTCCCCCTTCTCCACAGAGGATCTGCAGCGGTACCCGGTCCCTTAGTGGTACCCAGTCCCTCATCCTCCGCAGAGGACCTGTAGTGGTACCCGTTCCCTCATCCTCCACAGAGCATCTGCAGTGGTACCCGTTCCCTCATCCTCCACAGAGCATCTGCAGTGGTACCCGGTCCCCCGCCGCCCCGACCCAACTCCCAACCTGGCCTGCTCCTGCATCATGTCCAGCTGATGCATCGTCTCCAGTTCACTGTTTTTCTTTGCACGCTGCCCCTCTCCTGGAACCCCGACCCCTCTCCTCTTCCTTCTTCCTGCTTTCCTCAGGTGTTTTATTGCTTCCCACAGACTCCCGCCCGTTAGCTCAAACACCAGGGTCACCAGTTCCCCTTCTTCTGAGGCCTCCCCAAACTGCTCATTATTTCTCTTTGCCTCTTACAGAGCAGTTTCAGCCCTACCTTCTGCACCAGAGGCTCCACGTCATCTTCAGTGTGGCCAGGTCAGCGTGGCCCGGACCTCCCAATACCCTCACAAATCTCAGGTTCACAGTGTGGGGGTAGACATGCTAGCCTAAACAATTACAGGCAGCTGAGAGGAAAAGAAAGGCAGCCTGGCCTTCTCGAAAGCATTAATGCTTCCAGGAAAGTGTATTATTTTGCTATTTAATTAAAAAATTAAACTAACATTTCCCAGTGTGGAAAGGTTGTCATTAATTACTAATGATGAAACAGCTAAGTATAATTTCTTGGAAAAGCAGGGTAGCCAAGCATCTAGGAAATAAAAATGTTCATCTACTGGAACCTCTATTTCTACTTGCAGAAATACCTCCCAAGGAAGACATTCAAATGCTGAAACACAATAAATGCACAAAATGCTCACTACAGGGTTCTAGAAAGGAAAAACTGGAAATGGCTTAAAGTAACCAAGGAAAGGAAGAAGGAAGTGTCTATGGGCCGCACACAGCAATATGCACCCACAGGACTGAGGCAGGAGAATTACAAGTCTGAAGCTCATCAGGGTACCATGTCCAGATGCTGCCTCTGAAAGGAAGAAAGAGAACATGGTCAGAAAATGAAGGTGCAAACTGGAGGGTGGGCATGAAGATTAAAATGTGAAGAAAAACACTTATGACACCATACATCAGAAGAGGCAGAGCACAGTTATAACGTAGGGAAGTTGCCGAAAGACATTCAGATGAAGTTTGTTTCAAGTGGAGATAGGACCCTCTTCAAATGTCGCAGCTTTACATTTAAACAGCAAATTCTAAATATTAACTTAGGGATTTAGACAGATAGTCTTCAGATGGGTCTTCTCTGCCTCCCTCCCTACCTCCCTCTCTCCCTTCCTCCCTCCCTCCCTCCTTTCTTTCCTCCCTCCTTCCTTCCCTCCTTTCCTCCTTCCCAAGTTTGTTTAAACAGAACACTTTCTTTCGATCTCTAAATATTTCAGCTCGACTTGTATTCACTTTTATTTTGAAATGCGCTTGAAAACAAGACTAATGAGCTGATAACTCCAGTCGGGTAAACAGGCTCCAGAGCCTCCAGTCTTGGTCCTTTTTAGGGAAGAGGCGCTCGCTCCCCAGCTGCAAGGTTCACAGGGCACTTGACTCGCTTCAGCTTCATCAGCCATGTGTTTCTCCCGGGAATTTTCCCCTGTGACAACAGGAAGAAACACTCCTCTGGGCAGTTCCAGGCTGATCTAGGAGGCGCTCCCGAGGCTGCTGCCCTTGGCCTCCACCCTGGTCACGGCTGATCGCTGCGTCTCGGAGCTCTTAATCTGGACTTGGTGCTAGAACATTTGTAAACAAACTATGGAGCTGTCATTGGGTGGTAGCGCTCCACCCCCAGTGAAACAAAGCTTGTGAGTGGCTGGCTGGAGGTCTTAAAACTTCGGGAAGGTGGAGGAGAGGACCAGAGCACGCCCCAGACTTTTGTTTTGTTAGCTTTTGCGTGTTTAAGACAGGCTCTTTTTAGGGCCCAAGTTGGCATGGAACTTGTGGCTTTAATCTTCCTGACTCAGCCTCTTGAGTTCTGAGATTGTAGACCTTGTGCTGGTTGGGTTTTGTCATCTAGACACAAACGTAGACATTTGGGAAGAAGAAACCTCACTGAGAATGTGTCCACCAGGTTGGCCGGTGGGACACTTTCTTGCTTAGTGATTGCCCCTGGAGGACCTTGCCCACGGTGCCAGCGGTCCTGAGTTGTGGAAGACAACAGCTCCCCCAGGTTGTTGCTTTGGTCGTTGGTGATCACCACAGCAGTTAAATCCTGAGTAAGACAGGTGCATCCCACCTAGGCCAGCAGATATTTTGTTTCTGGTGTTGGGTGAGCAGAGAGTTGAGCTGGGATTTCTTTCTGTGAGGTCTTAGTCTTGTTAACGGATGCTGTGTTGTCTGAGGGGGTGGGGTTCTTTATGGCCACGCTGACCGGCAGCAGCGACACTGTGCTCTCCCGGAACACTCCAACTCTTCAGCTGCCTGGAGCTGCCCCACCTAGGTGTGAGGGGACCTTGCAGGACCAGCCAGAGAGCAGGCAAGGCTTGCCTCCCTCTGCCTCAGGCCCAGCAGTTCAGGAAGCCCCATTGCCACAGCAGTATCTCTCCGTATAGCACTAGGCCAAACGACGACATCAGCCGCCCTTTGAACCCTCTCCCTGTCAGGAAGATGTCATCATGCCGGGAGAGGCTCGGGGTCTTGTCAGAGGTCATATCTACTAGCAGGTGGCACTGGGATTCTAATCCAAGAAAGCAGGTGGGCTCCAAAGACTGCTCTTCCGTTATACCTCTGTGACGCTGCCTCTCAGAACTGTCTGTGTAAGGTACCAAAACATCACATCCTCAGGAGGGAAGAACTGTTCTGTCTCTCTTACCAGAGGAAGACCAGAACACAAACATGCTAAGCAACGTGTCTTTTGGCACGTGACATATGAGTGGCAGAGACTGGATTCGCTGTGGTAACTTGGATCTCCAGTTTGTGCTCAGCTTCACTGTGGGGCCGCCTCTCCAAGGCCTGGCCTCCTAAGGTGGTGGCACGCCAGCATCCTGAGCGCCGGCTGTGGGTCAGGCCAGTGTCAGGGCTCCATGGGCTTGGTGTCAAGAGGATGGAGCTTGCAAAGGCCTCTTCACCAGGTGCAGGGCCACAGAGCCGCTCCAAAGGCAC
Organism: Meriones unguiculatus; assembly: GCF_030254825.1. NCBI lineage: Eukaryota > Metazoa > Chordata > Mammalia > Rodentia > Muridae > Meriones > Meriones unguiculatus. Next base: position 177,775,272 of record NC_083351.1, read on the forward strand.
GGGAAGGGTCCTGTCTGGGCTGCACCTCCTGTTTACTTCACAAACCAACGCCGAGTTCCCTTTAGGAAATCTTTACAATGTACAGGCCTTTCTTTCTGCTGTCAGAGAGGGCTGAGAAACAGCCAAGGCCTGCCTTTGCCTTTATCTCCTTAGATAGAGGAGAAATCCACAGTTATGTGGAAGCCAGGGAGAGCCAAGCTTTGACACTGTCCAGCTCTGCCTGCAGAGGCACCAGCAGGCCCGGATGACGGTGGAGGCCTGATCTGGGGCTGCTCCCAGTACTGGAAACCCAGGCGCCCCAAAGCCGAGTCTTCCACACACAACCAGAAGGCTTATCCTCAACCCTCGGGCTGGGCCTCCTGGCTATATATTCTGTTATCCCTGGTTTTTCCTGGAATGCCCAGGCTCACAGTGTGAGTTCAGATAAGAACACAGACACCAGTGCCAGGCAGGCTGCGTTGAGGGCTCATTCGGGCCGTAAAGAGCAAGCTACCAAAGCCCCAGGGCCACGGTCACCGGCCAGTGAGGGCAAGGACATGGGGCTCTTAGGTCACACCGCATACAGCTGGGATCCAGGTGGTGTTCTCAGTTATGTCCACGCCTGCCCCGTGTGTATGGAACTGTGCATTTGATTTCCGGTGTCTTGTAAGGGGGCATGGCGGGTGATGCCTCTAATCCAGCACCAGGCCGGCAACGGCAGGGGATCCACGTGGAGGGCTATCCTTAGCTACGTGGCAGGTTGGAGACTAGCCTGGGCTATGTGGGGCTCTGTCTCAAAGACTACACTGTGGCACCCCTGAGCATAGCCCACACTCTCCTGTAAGTGTGAGCTGGCACTCACATTCGGCCGTGCACACTACTGTTGGCCACGTTTGGAATCCTCCTGCCTCCTCAATGCTCCACCCACTTCATTGCTGCTTCTCCAGACTGTACAGCAGTGCGCCCATTCTGCTGTGGTCTTACCACACTAAGGACAAGCCTGTCTGAGCTCTCCTCGGAGGGCTGACCGTATCTCCAGTAGTCTGTAAGACGCCGTGTGACCCGTGAACCCCTTGCCCCTGTCCTGTGGCAGACTGAGAGTGTCCCCACACGGGGGCTCACGGCTGAGTGTCTGAAGTGACGTCTACCTCTCAGGCGCACTTCCACCTGAAGTCCCCTCTGGGTGAGGGCCTCTTTCCAGCTGTGTGGTCAGCTAGGAGCGCAGACAGTAGCCGAACCCGGAGTCCAGGCCTCCAGAGCAGCTAGCAGGGGAGTCTGCCCTGCCCGGGACTGCCACAGCTGCCTGACTGAGGCCGCTGACTTCCTTCCCCTGACTCCTCCTAGACCCTCAACACTTGACAAGCAAACAAACCCCATGAGGACTTTGAGCTGCTGTAGAATTTTTTTCTGTAATCTGTCATATTTTTCAGCAAAGAGAGCTCAAGAATGGTTTAACTTGATATTCCTTGTTTCCAGGGAGTGAGTGGCTCCTGTGGCCCAGGCTGGCCTCAGACTCCACGTGCAGCCAAGGGTGACCTTGAACTTCTGCCCCTTCCACGCCTCAACAGGTTGTGGTCTGGTCCTCAGATGCCATGCCTTGTCTCTGTTCTGCGTGTTACACAGGATTCCACCGGCTGCGCTACGGCCCGGCCCCTGGCTTTTATCATGTGGGTTTTGAAGTCTTCCTTACATATTGAACATTTTCCTCTTTCCCTTTTTGATCTCTCTCCCTCCCATTAGGCCTCCCACCTCCATAGACAGTCGTGTCACACCCACACGTTTTTATGAACTTGTATAAGCTACAGGAGCCACGAGTGAGCAAGGACAGCTTCTGAGCCAGGGTCTGCCTGTCTCTGCCGACTACTGTCTGCCCTTGCGTGTGCTCTGATCCTCTCACACCTTCACCGACAGCAGCTTTCCTCCACCTGATAAACGGCTGCCCTCCCCACCCACCGCACGTGCCTAGAGTCCTCTGTCACACCACTCGCCTCCCGTGCTACGCTCTGTGGCTCCAGCCAGGCAGAGCCTTCTTATGCGCCGCCAGCTCTGTTGGTACCCAGGTCTCGGACTGACCTCTGAGTTTTGTGTGGCACTCTGGCCATCACTCCATTGGCTCCTTGCTCAGCTGTCCATTCTTGGGCAGGAGCTGGGCCTTCCTCAGCCTTGAACACCAGAAATCACCTCGTGGATGGCTGGCTCCTCCTGGCAATACTCTTCCTATCGTGGAAGGGTCAGCCTTCAGGTGTGACCCTTTCTCTCAGGCAAGAACTCAGCTGTGTACAGGCTTTAGCTGCTGCAGCAGGTACCTTCTTGGGACCAAGAAGAAGAGCTGAGGACAGTGAGCCGTGTGCAGCCTCGGGAAGGCCCAGCCTCAGAAAGGCCTGCTCTGCTGTCACACGCCCGGATTGTGCGAAGGTGAGGCCAGCCCAGCGCTGACAGGAGTGTGTCGCCGCCTGCGGAGGCTGTCTACACCCTGTCCTCACTCCCGGCTCAGAAGGGCTCCTCACCTCCCCAGCCTCGCACTGGGGCCAGCACCCACCCTGACAGACCTGTTCTCCCGGCTGCCCCCCCCGGCCTCTCACCAGCACGTCACCCTCACTCACTCTCCTGGCCCCAAGTGCTGACAGCCAGCAGGGAGGGGTAGGTGACTGTGGACCCAGCAGCTGACTCCACGCCCCTTGCTGAGATCCCAAACATGAACACCAAAGACCACACTCTACAGGTGAAGATAAGTCCTGAGGGAGAAACACGTGCGCATGCACACACACACACACACACACGCACACACGCGCACACATACACACACACAACACAAGCATACATACACACGTGTGCGTGCACACATGAACACATGCCTGTGCACACATCCATTTGCACAGATATATACACACGTGCACATGCATACTTGTTTATAGCTGTCCTGGCTGTGTGTGTGTGTGTGTGTGTGTGTGTGTAGTTTTTCAGGACAGGGTTTTTCTGTGTAGATCTTCCTGTCCTGGAACTCACTGTGTAGACCATGCTGGGTTTGAACTCACCTAGGTACCTCTGCCTTGAGTGCAGGAATTAAAGACATGTGCCACCATGCCCGGCTCTGTGGAAGCGTTTTGTCAGTTGAGGTTCCCTTTCTCTCAGACAGCTGTAGCTTGTGTCAGGGTGATATAAAACTAGCCAGGACACTACATACATGCAAGCATGTGACAAACATCAGGCCAGACGCCATGGCTCAAACCAGCCTGCCTAAGATGTGCTGAGCAAGTTTCCTTGTCGGCTCCCACAGTTCCTTTTCTGCTAACAGCAGAGCTGTAATTACAGGAACCCCCAGTCACTGAGTACCGCACCCCAGATACTGGGCAGATAATGTGCCTGATTCGTAGGACCATCTCATTTAATCCTCTCAGCCTTGTGGTGCTGTTGCTGTGTCTGCCGGAGAGGAAATGCCTTACTACATGTGACACATGTAATGGCCAGAACCCTCGGTACGCAGTGCCACAGGTTCTCAGGCCAATGTTACCTGCAGCTCAGCTCTGAGACTGAGGCTCCCACAGCGTCATGGTGGGGAGGGGCACAGAGTGTTCTCTGTCTTGCTTGCTCCCCGTTCACACCTTCGGGAGAAGCCAGGGCTGCCTCCATACTTGCTGCCGTTCCGGCTCCTTTCGAGAAGGCAGACCGTGCCAACACTGGGCCTGGGTTTTTAAATTTTATTTATTTATTCACCTTACATCCCAGTCACAGATCCCTCCCTTCTCTCCTCCGGCCCTCCCTCCCTCCCTTCGCCCTCAACCCCCCTCCCCTGCCCCTCAGAAGGAGGAGGCCCCCATCAACCCACCCCAGCACATCAAGTCACAGCAAGAATGAGCACATCCTCTCTCTCGGTGGCCTTACGAGGCAGCCCAGCCAAGGGGAAGTGATCAAAAGACAGGCAACAGAGACCAAGTCAGAAACAGCCCCTGCTCCCCTTACTAGGGAACACACATGAAGACCAAGCTGCCCGTTGGCTCCAGCTGTATGTGTGTGTCTAAGTCCGGTCCATGCATGGTCCTTGGTTGGTGCTTCAGTCTCTGTAACCCCCTGGGCCCAGGTTAGTTGGCTCTATTGGTCTTCCTGTGGCATGCCTGTCCCCTTTGGGTCTGTCTGTCCTCCCCATCACTCTTCTACAAGGCTCCCTAACCCTGGCCTTGGCACCCAGGAGCTGTAGCACTAACACTCAGCTAAATCAGCTCATGCCCACTTCCTGTCCAGCCAATCACTGTCCACCGTCGTGTTTACTGTAGTGGAAGCACACTCCTTGCCCTGCGTGAGCCCTCTGCCTCCAGCCCCACGGTCCTCAGAGCCCATCTCCATAGCACTGGGGCGTGAGTTCAAGAAACAAACTGAGCCAACAGACAGAGCCACAGTGCACACACACACACACACACACAGGTACACACACACACACACACACACACACACTCACATACACATACATATATACACATCACATGTGCTTACACATGCAATACACATACACAATGCACTCACATAGGTGTGCATATTCATACACACATATACACACAAACATGCACATACATATGCACATACATACACACATATGTGCACACATACACACATATACATGCCCACATACGAATGTACACACATACGCACATGCACACTCACACATGTGCACACACACGCCCACTTAAGGGGCTTTTTGAGCGTTGAATGCCGATGCCCTGGCGAGAGAGCCCCTCACACCTTGCTGAGAATCGCCTCTTCCCCCTCTGGACAGCTGGTAGGAATCTGGGGCCTTACATCCGAACCCAAAGCTTCTACCTCAGGGAATTTCCCCCCAGCATGTTGTCTCCTTTGTTTGAAAACTTTAAAAAAGTACATTTGTTGTTTACACATATGGGTGTTTGCACCCCTGTGTGTCTGTGTGCTGTGCGCATGCCCGGGGCTAGCAGGAGCCAGAAGAGAGAACGGACCCCGGGAAGAGGAGGTGCAAATGGTTGTAGCCAGCACGTGGGCACTGGGAGTCAAACCCGGGTCCCCGGGGAGGGTGGCCAGGCTGTGAGCCAGCGAGCGTTTCTCCAGCCCAGCGTTGTTAGACTTTCACGGCATCGCTGTCCCTGTGATTCACTGCCCACCACTCTCACCTCTCTCCTGTCACCCTAAGCGAGCCCTGAGCCACCGTGAGCCACCGTGAGCCACCGTGACCCTCGCCTGCTCTGGGCACGTGTGGCAGGCTCTCGGGAAGCGTGAGGTGGGCGGAGGTGTGATGACTAACGGCCCAGGCCTTTTGCTGCGTCACCAACGCTAAGATCTGCTCGTTACGCTGAAGGGCCCTCGGCAACCCGGGCGAGCCCAGAAGGGTGGGTGTGCCTGCTGCTTGGCTCTTCTGTGGCCAGCCTCTCACAAGGCTGTGAGGCCGATCTGAGCGACCCCACCGTACAGGAACAACTCGGGAGCCACTCGCCTGCTTCCCTCTGCTGGAGAGTTAGAGCAGGGAACACACCAACGGCCGCTCCCATGCCTCTCAGGCCTCGTGCCTGCCACACGCCTCGCCCTGCCTGCTGGCCCGTCACTGGCGTGTTTGGTTTGCACTGTGAGGGTGGAGGTGGATGGACCCTCTGCCTCTGGGGTGTCCGTGTGAGCCTTCAGCAGGAGACCGGTTAGATGCCAGGTGCCGGCCCGGGGGCCCGCCCGTCTCGTTCAGACAGTGCGAGCAGCAAAGCACAAGGGCACAGCAGCAGCTGGGCGCCGTGTGGGTGTCATGCTGTCACCGAACACCGCGTCCCTTTATCCAGTGATTAGGGGCTAACGGCTCAGGAACACAAAGGGAAGGTCACAGCCGCGCCCCGGTAATCCGTGGCTGGGCTCGTGGGCTCAGCCCGCGTCAGAGGCTTGATCGCAAGGGTCGATTCCCATTTGTGGTGGAGGCTTCAGGGTCTCGCCTAAGCCACAAATTTCCAAAACAATTTCCAAGGTGCTTTTTCAAAAAGAGAGCACTCTTAAAATTAACGATTAATATGCAACTTCAAGAAAATATAGAAAAGTAGAAAAGAAAAAGGTAGTTTCATAAATAGTGGTATTTACAACACACACACACACACACACACACACACACACGCACGTGTACATTCTGTTCTTTGGCAGGGGGAATTTGGTAAAATTATCCAGACTGCCTCTTGTACTTAGCAAAATGTCCTCAGTCACTTCTCTGTGACATTAGCCATGTGTTCACGGCTCCAAAACTTCCACTTCATGAGGCCACCGTAATTCACCTGCCTGTCCTGGACAGATGGGCCTGCAGGCTCCTGGTGGTTCGTTAGGATAACAAAGCCCATCGGTAAACAAGCAGTGTGAGTCATGGGCTCCCGTGCATGGAAGATGAGAAGCTCATTAAAGGCACAAGCACTTCAGGCCACTCGGAAGACAGTGTCTGGAGAGACGCTGAGGGGGGCAGTGGGGTGAGCTGGCAGCCACGGCTGCCACCCAGCCCTGGACGGGGCTCCTGTCTCACGTGTCCTGCACAGCCATCTCTCTGCACGGGGGCTGCTTGGATGCGTTTGGCTGAGCCACGGACTGCATTTCTCACGCAGAACTTCAGAAGACCCCTGACAGCAGGCGCTGTGTCACATGTGGCTAGAACACGCTGAGCCACCCGGCTTAAAGCTGCAGGGCTAAGCTGCTCCCAGTGCTGGGGGCGGGACCAGGAAGGGACCTCGAGTAGAGACCGTGGGCTGTCAGGGTTTAAAAGGTTTTTCCGTTAGAAGGTAACCTGGCCCCACAGTGTCAAGACGCCTGGGGACAAATCTTTCGTTTCCTGGCCCTGCGACACTGGGAACATTTCTGGCCTTCAGCTTTCTTGCGTAGAGAATAGGACACTCTCATTCTTTCCTCATCTGTTGTGGGGAATAAATTATTTAACAAAGTGTTTAGGATGGAGCCTGCTGCATCGTAGTTGGCAGCAAATGCCAGCCGTTACTCAGGAACACAGTGGCCTCGTGTGCGCACCGTCGTAGTTAAACTATTCTGCCTTCTCCCCGTATGTGTAATGATCTTTCTTATTCGCTACATCTATCATGCTCAGCCTCCATTTTTACCAACAAATCCTTCTGAAAAAAGGGTGACACCCAGACGCCTTAACACCCTCCACCCAAGATCTGTGTTTAATGCGACTAGTGCCGTCACACTAGAAGGGGTGTGGCGGGGTGTGACAGGGTGTGACAGGGTGTGGTGTTATTGCTGAACTCCAAGCAGGGCCTCAAGCCACTCTCTGGGGCTTTGCCATTGACTGTAGTGGTCCCCTCACTCACAATCACTGCAAAGCCCAGACTCTCCCTTTTCCACCCCCGGCCAGACTGAGGGAGTGTGTGCCTGGGTCTGAGATGCAAAACAGATGGGTTGGTTTTAGAGTTCCACCCACTCCGCAGTGTCGGTGACCTCATGGTGGAGAGAGAGACCCTAGGGAGCCTTGGGTGTCAGAAGGTGAGACGGTCCTTGTATGGGCGGGGGTCCTGAGGTTCCCAGAGGTCAACCTCCCCGGAGCAGCCCTCCCGGCTTCCTGGACACACACAGCCTCCTCAGTGTCTTCCCTGTCATCTCCAGAGAACCAGACAGAAGGAAACAGAGAACATGGAAGACTGGCCTGCGTCAGAAGCCACGTGACTGTTCACAGGTTGGAGGAGCCAGGCCACGGCAGGTGTTGCCCTGGCTCCCTGCGGATGGTCAGAAGCAATGTCTGAACCTCATGGCCCGTGGCCAATACGGCACGTTCAGAGACCTCCACGATCACCTCACAGAGGTGAACGCGCCTGGGGGCGGGGGTGTGGCTTCATCTATCTGGGCCTTCCCCTTCAGACAGCACGTGAGCAGGGCTCCACCCTGACACGTGGCCACACTGGGGGAGTCAGTCCCCTTAGAGCAACACAGCCTGGAGCCAGGTCACCAAGGCCACCAGGTGGAGGTTCCCTTGTTAGCCCAGGAGTATGGACACAGCCTCTGCTCTCTCAGGTCTTAGAATAGCATCACAGTTGCAACAATAGTACCATTTGTTATGTCCTAGTATATGAGAGATCACATATGAGGAGGAAGAGGGAATCGACAGGAGGGGAGGGAGAGCAATAACGATGTTTATATATGCTTTCTCACTGTAGCTTCAAGAAATCTGTGTGTGAGTGCACATGAGTGCACGCGCCTACAGAGGCTGGAAGAGGATCTGGAGTTACAGGTGGTTGGAGCCTCTTGATATGGGTCCTAGGATCTGAACACAAGTCTCCAGCAAGCATCTGTAACTGAGCCATCTCTCCAGCCCTTCTAGCTTTTCATTTATTTATTTTTATTCTAAATTGTAACTAGTTTCCAGAGAGCCCTGGGCCCATGATGCTTTAGGTCCAGCAAGGACCGAATTCTAGTGAAGAAAGGGACTGTTCTCTGACAGAAAGTAGAAACGTTCAAGACATTTTCAAACCTGATGCTCTTAATACCAGAAGCCTTCTGGATGGTACAGAGGAGGGCACAGGTTCACACACAGACGCGATTTAGACTCTTCAGTCCACTTCCGTGGTTTAGAGGTATTGGCTGCCAAGTGCCCCAGACCCTGCCAAGACTGGTCTCTGTTCTATTGCTGTGGAGAGGCGCCAGGGCAAAAGCATCTCTTATGAAAGAAAGCTTGCATACAGTTTCAGAGGTTTAGTCAGTTACCACGGTGGTGGTGGGGAATATGGTGGCAGGCAGGAAGGCAGCAGGCAGACAGGCAGACAGGCAGACAGGCAGACAGGCAGGCAGGCAGGCAGGCAGACAGGCAGACAGGCAGACAGGCAGACAGGCAGACAGGCAGGCACTGGAGCAGTACCTGAGAACCCCATCCTGATCCACAGACAGAGAGAGACACTAGGACTGATGTGGGCTTTGGATGCTTCAAAGCCTACAGTTCTTCCAACAAGGTCACACCCACTAATCCTTATAATCCTTTTAAATAGAGTCACTCCCTGATGTCAAAGCATTCAAATACAGGAGCCTGTGGGGCCCATTTTTGTTCAAACCACTACGCTACCTTCTTAAGGCACACGGCCATGGTGCAGAATCTCCCTGGTGCCACTTCCTTTGTAAACCCAGAGACTGCGGCAGCTGAAAGAAAATGTGACTTTTCTGAGGTGGCTTCAACTAAATACTCAGGCGTTAGTTTCCTTGATGATTAAAGAGTCCCCAAGATGATTTAGGAAGGTGCAGTGAAAAGAATATCCACGGTCTCTCCAGTTTCGCCCATAAGTCTGTGTAAACTGTGGAGAGTGTACAGGTAAGATCAATCAAATAGAGTGGCCTCTAAGGGTTGGTCTTAGGCAAAGTTTGCTGACTGACTGAATCTAGCCAGCCTGTGAGCAAATCATACTTCTTGAAAACTCTTTTATTTACATTTCTTTTATCTTTTTCTCCCAGCTCCACCTCAATCCCTTCTAACACCCCAACACCAGGTAGGAGAGAGAAAGGTTAGTGGGAGAGGGGCACAGTTCTGTTAGCTGCTTCCTGCTGGTCAGGGTCCTCGGGTTCCTTGGAGCCCGTCCAGTCCTCACTTTAGGAGATCTCTATCTGCTTGTCTCACAACAGCAACCAACAGCAGCAGGGAAGCAGAATCAGCCTTGTTCTTTTTTTCTGCTCTCTGGGCTCTGGCATTTGTTCTCTCTCCAGAGTCCTCAGATTTAAACTATCTGCAGCTGGCAAAGAGTTCCTCTCAGAGCCCACATGAGGCAAATAGTCTGCTGCTGTGACCATCTGAATCAGTCCCACAGCCTACACCTGGGACCAAAACAAAAACATGTTTCTACCCACAAGCCCATTCAGTCATGGACTAATCTAGGTTTCGCCTTTTCAAGGTGGGCGGCCCAGGAGTGATGTCTGGCTGTCTCCTCAGCTGTATGTGCATGTAGAGAGCTGCCTGTCACGTCCATAGTACTGCGGCGGCACAGCCCTAAGTTGCATTCCTGGCATGCAGCAAGGCCTCAGTTCCTCCGCAGCGGTCCACGGTGGCCCACTGGCAGTCCCCCGGGACACAGATGAGCAGGAACCAGAGCTCAGAGGCAGCAACATGCACCATCATCTAGAACGATGCAGGAGCAACTTGACAAAGTATAAAATGTTTAGGAGGCTTGGAGGACTGCACTGGGAGACAGTGGAAGCAAACTGTTGGGGGATCTTACAGCTGATAGCAAAGGGACTGCTGTGCCTTCAAAGGCACCATTCTGAGAGGTAAAGGGAATGCCCAAAGCCCGCAGAGTTCAGGCGGGGACCATGCTGCTGGTCCAAGGTAGCAGAACCAAATGGCGAGGCGCAGAGACCTGGCAAGTGCAGAGACCTGGCCAGTGCAGAGGGGAGTGTGGCTGATCCCTCACATCCGTCCATCACTCTGCATACATTTGCGCTGAGCTGGACTCGCCTCAGGTTAAAAACGTGCTGCTTTGCCTAACAAGCAGTTGTATTTATAGACTGTGGCTGCGGAAAGTCACTCTGCATCTCTGAAGTGACAACAGGTCCTTAAGCAGAATTCTTGGCTGTGACGCAGCAAGTGTTTCAGAAAGATTAGCCTGTCGAAAGTGCTCTAAATAGATTAAATAAAGAGAGGGTGCGGGCTCAGAGCACTGAGCACAGGAGAGGAGAGCCGTGCCATGCCAGACTGGGGACAGAGGGGGAAACTATGAAGGACCCTAAAAACAACAGACAGAAGAGAATTGGGGTCAGGTAGGCAACTCCTCCCACAGGTCAAATTCTGGGCTGTGGCCCATCAGTCTCTCACTTCCGGCTGGCAACCGCAGGTGGCCCACTCTTTGCTGTGTGGGAACGTGTGGGTCACACTGTTCTACATCAGTCGGGTCCCTGGGTTTTCACGTCCAGCAGGCTGAGGGGAGCTGCAGTGATCCTGTCTCCCACATCACATCGCCTCTCAAACGCACCCAAGAACAAGCATAGATCAAAATGAACGCCCCGACAGTGTCCCAACGCACTGCGCTTGCCTCGGATTTGTCCGAATTTACGTAGTTTGGAGTGTTGAAAATAATGCTGTTGTGCTTTCGGTATGAAGCGTCCTCTGTGGGCTCACGGCTTGCACACTTGGTCCTCAGCTGTGGGCTGTCCGGGAGGTGGTGTAAGCTTCAGCTGGCAGGACCAGCTGGAGAAGCAGGGCCTCACAGGGCAAGCCTGGCTCCTGCCCCGTCTCCTATGTTCTGGCTGACACACGTGAGATCCTTCACTCTCCATGTTCTCTCCTCCAGGATAAACTAAGACCTTGAAGCCGTGATCGAAAATAACTTCTTCCTTGAAAGTTGACTTTCCAGGTACTGGGCACGATGACCATAAATTACCACAAATACCTCCAACTCCCTTTTATTGCCTCTATTACAACAAACTCGTGTGAACTAACAAGATGCCTTGACTTGCATTTTAGTGTGTTCTGTTATAAATATCTAGACAGAAAAGTTGTCATTGGATACATCTGAGAGACAAAGCATTCAGTCAAGGAGGCTGATGTTTAGGGGTTGGTCAGAAATGTAAGGCTTCGCTGTGAGGGTGACACACAGACTTCGGACTCATCAGTGCTAAAGCAGAAGTAAAGAGCTCAATGATGGAGATGGTGAATGGGTTGGTGAAAGACTCCCTGTTGGCTTGTGTAATGCCCTGGCATGATCCCTAGCACCACGGACAACCCTCTCTCTGAAAGGAGAGAGAGAGAGAGAGAGAGAGAGAGAGAGAGAGAGAGAGAGAGAGAGAGAGAAAGAGAAGAAAGGAGGTGGGGAGAGGAAGAGAGGAAATATTTACAAGGCATAAATACACCCAAAGAGAGTAGGCACAAAATATTTGTAGAAAAGAAAAAAGGAAAAAAAAAAAAAAAAAAGGAAAGTGTAAGGATGTGCATTTCTACGGAGCCACGGTCTTCTGAAGCGGAGATGGCTGAGCACGCTCTCAAATCCACTGCTCTTCTTGTGAGACAGCTGCCCAGCTCTGAGTTATACTTCTCCCGGCTTCTAGACGTGAGGAGCAGCCAGCTCTCACTCAGAGAAGGAGCCCAGCACTGTGTGCTGGCAGGAGAGGGTCTTACAGCAAACATGACACGGTGGGTTCCTACATTCACCAGTGATGGCAGAGACACGCGTGGGAGGTGCCGTGCTGTCTGCCCCCAGGGAGAGCCGCTGTGCAGTAGGCCACAGCTGAGAAGCAGTCTTTGTCACCAAAGCATGACTGGGGCCTCTGCTCTCTTTGACATCGAACACCAGCCTCCAGCGAAGTCCTTGGAGGGCAGGCAGATGGAAGACGGAAGGACAGACCTTCAGGCAAAGGGGAGGGTGGGAGAGACTGCAGATCAGTTAGACTAGCCCTCCCAGTTCATTCTAGGAACCAAGGGTCCTAAATGTTCAGAAGGGGAAAGAGGATTTAGATGAGGGGAAAGATATCAGGCCCAGAATGTAACGAGGTCGTTCAGTGCCTCCCGGAAACAAAACAGATGCAGGCGAGCATTTCAAAGGCCGGGGCCACGTGATCAGAGCACACTGTCTTTCTTTCCGTTTGTTTTGCTGTTGGGCTTTCCTCTCCTGGCTCTGAGGACCGTGAACTTTAGAACATCCCCAAAGGACTCTGCAGCACAGTCCAAAACCAGTGGAAACGTGATGAGGTCTCCGCATGTACACAACAGCAGGTGAGCCCTCGCTTAGGCTGCCGAGCGGACATGCGGGAGAGGGCTCTGTTTGGAGATGTGAGCTGTGCCCTGAGGCAGGCCGACTGCAGCACCCAGCTTGCCCAAGTGGAAACAGTGCATTTGCTGGTCAGGGGACCGGGCCACCAAAGTGGCAGGAGCCAGCTCAGAGGAGGCCCGGCTCCAAACAGGCTTCGTGTGTTTGGGAAAGGCTTCTGGAAAGGGCTGGAGTCTGCTTTCTCCTGCCTCTCCTCATTAGATGGGTCTAGGTGAAGCCGTAATGAAACCCTCAGTGCCTTTAAAGAGGCCTTTGCTCCACTTACAGGCCAGACTGCAGTGTGGATCGGACCAGGGTCCGAACCTTCACCACCCACAGGATGCCAAGCTGTGACCAGAGGAGGCGTGGGAGGAGGGTGTTTACCCACATCTCTGTGGATTTCTCAGCTATCCCAAGCATCTGTATGAAAGTTTCTATACAGATGACGAAAGCTAAAACTAAAATGCAAACAAACATATCTCCAGAAAATATTCTTTAAATTTGGCTCCAGAACAGGCTGCCAAGTGCTCACTTGAAACCAATTGCTGTTCTTAGGCTTAAAATTTTGAGCCCCTGGCAGGGTGTGGTGGCACACACCTTTAGTCCCAGAACTCTTGGACTCTTGGGAGGCAGAGGCAGGTGGATCTCCAAGTTCAAGGTCAGCCTGAGCTACAGAGTGAGTTCCAGGACAGCCAGGGCTACACAGAGAAACCCTGCCTCAAAAAATATAAATAAATAAATAAATAAATAAATAAATAAATAAATAATTCTGGAGCCTCCAATGGCCCCATGAAGGATTGTCTTTATGGATATGCTGGGTTGTCTGGCCCCTTGAACAGCTGGAACCTGCCACCCACGGCCACAGAGATGGCGCAGTCTGCGGTGTGTCTATGGCTCTAGCCCTGAGAAAGGCTGGGCAGGGTCTCACGCACCTGTAACCCAGAGCTGGGTGTGGCAGAAGGCGGAGACAGGTGGATTCTCCTGCTCACTGGCCGGCCAGGCTAGCCAGACCAGTTAGTTTCAGGTTCAAAGACAGACCTGGTCTGCCATATACCTACACACAGGCAGACATGCGAGCGCACACACACGCATGCACACACACAAAACACATGTGCATACATAGGCTCGTTTTTAAAGTGCTCCCTAGTGGTGAGGGCTGGGCTGAGATGGCCTGCTACCCGCCCTTCTGCTCCTCCTTCCCTGCAGCTCTGCCCCGTCCCTCTGAAGGTGAGCCGAGCATGGGCTCCAGAGCAAAGGAGACGAGCCCTGTGTCTTCACCTGTCCCAGGAGCCGGAGAGAGCAGCTGAGCTCTCCAGGGAAGTAGTTTCTTCTGAGGAAAAACCACGTCCCTCATCTGACCAACAAAAGCAGAGACTCCAAGGGCAAAACACCCAAATCCAGACCACCGAAATCCAGGTCACCCTGGGCTAGAATTGCACCCACACTTTGCGGGGAAAGGGGGGTTTCTAGGTGATGAGGCTTCCGGCCTATCTCAGCTCCTTCAGACGGTTGCCTTCTCGGGTGAGGCGTCCAGTCCATTGCCAAACAAGCCTGGGCTGAGCCAAATCCGCTTCTTTCTTGGTCCTTGAGAGATTCTCGCTCTGTTCTCTGGAGCAAACAGTAATGCAAACAACCCTTTCCACTCCCCAGGCCCTGTCCACAGGCAGCTTTTCCACTGCTTCAAAATGACTCGCCTGGTTCCAGCATCCTGTTCTTTTCATGTGTCAGCTTGCTTTTGTTCATCAGAGAGAATTCCTGGTTTATATGAACAACAGAGGCCACAAATCAGCTCAAAAAGCCAAGTAGGTTAAACTGGGCAGAAGGTCTCGGTAAGAGAGCCCTGCTCTTGCGGGGGATCAGGTCCCTGCACCATCGCAAGCTCACAACTGCCTGTAACTCCAGCTAGGGGATCCAGCTACTACTGGCCTCCACAAGCACCCTCAGGCACGAGGCCATTCCCCCCCCCCCCCCACACACACACATGCTGGGTCATACATGAAGAAAGCCCTTCTTTAAAAACAAGGATGATGTTATTAGCTCCTATCTTGCTTGGGTCAGTTATAGCTACTTTTTGTTTGTAAAGGGTTTTTGTTGTTTTGCTTTTTGACTCCAGCAAAACACTGTCTTCAAACTTGTTATGTCATCAAAGACAATCTTGACCTTCTCATCTTCCGGCCTCCACCTCATGCATGGGTGCTGGGTTGCATATTTGTACAGTTTTATGTGGTACTGGCATAGTCCCAGCAGGCCGGGCCACACTGCACCACCTGCAGTGCTTTCCCAGACCACAGTTTTGTTGGGAGACGGCGTCTCAGGATGGCACAGCCACGCCCTGAGCTCAGTGTCTTGTGCCTCGGCCTCCTGAGGTGAGAGGCATCAATGCTACACTGAGCGTAACTGCGTTAAGTGAAAGGGGCAGCGCCTGGGGCCTCACTCTGGGCAAGCACTCTTTGCCAAGCTACACCCTTGACCTTCATTCTGATTTTTAAACGGGTCAGGGGTAAACATTCGAGGCTGGAATGTTCTAAAGTCCCTAAGAAGCCACAGAAAATTCAAACCTCCGTGTGCTGTCAAAATCTAAGAGGACCAGGAAGCAAACTGCAGAAGAAGCTGTTTCTTGGGTGAAAGCAGGGGGCAGGGACAGCAGCCCACTGTTGGCCTGGCCGTTCCCTCAGAAATCTGGTGACAGAAGGAAGCTGGGAAGAGACTGGGCCTTCTGGTTACCCTGCTCCTCCTTTTAGAGCCCCAAGTGGACACCGTGAGGGGCCCGGAGCTGTCACTTTGCCACCTGGCGTTACACTGTGAGCTGATGTGGGGGTCAGTGGGAAGGTAGAGCACTGGGAAGCACAACTTGGAACTGCTGGGGCCACTAGAGTCAAAAGCGGCCTTAAAGCACAGCCAGGAGCCTCCGTGCAGCTTCGGACGCTGTCGCTGTCCATCCCTGGATGCCGTGATGTCTCATGCCGAGCCCAGGCCAACGCAGGCTGGAAGGGGAGCTCCAGGGCAGTATATTTTGTCGGCTAGGTCTTATCTCAAGCATCCATCCTGGGTTTTAGGCTGCACAAAACATCCTTTACCTCAGAGCTGAAACCCCGCAGCAATAAAATGCAGGTAATTATTTCTTCCTTAGTTGGCCCCAGAATCTGAAACTCAGTTTTCCCACCAAAGCTCACATGACCCTGAAAACTATATTCTACTCATCTCAAAACGGTCTCCGTGGAGAGACCCATGCGAGCTGGGATGGCTGGCTCTCTCTTCTTCCCTGCCCCGGCTTCCCTCCTCCATCCTCCAGCTCCTCTCCGCACTGTCCTCTTGTTAAAGGGCGGGGACGACTCTCAAGCTCTCTTCTGTTGTCTGTACCTTTCAAGCTCCCTCCAGGGCCCTGTTCCTGGAGAGTGGGGACACTAAAAGTCTTGTCACCGGAAATAAAATGTTGAACTTGGAGATAGAAAGAGGAGGTACGCCAGCAGCCTAGTCGGGAGAAGCCTTGGCTGGGTGGTAGAACAGCCAGTCAGGGCACTGGGACTGTGTGAGAATGAAAGCCGAGCCCCAGAACTGGACAGGAATATACTGCACCAACCTGCCGCCCAGCTGTGGCGCTGAGACCAATCATCCCATCAGAACCAGATAAAATGCCCACAGTCTGGCTGTGGCCGATTCTCACACTGGCTTTACCCACTCAAAGGTGAGCAATCAAAGAGAGCAAAACCCGCATGGGGCACACGCAAAGCGGACACGCAGAAGACAAGATGAAGAGCATTCCCATGACAGTGACTTCCCTTAGGGGCCAGAAACCATTTTCAGGAAAGGCTTGAGAGGGTGTGAGAAGACATGACTCCTGTAAAGGAATCACAAAAAGTCACAAAGAGAGAGGACGGTAGCTGCGAGGACAACGGAGTGACAGAAACAGCGATGTGACACTGGCCGGACAAACAAGATTAACGTGATAACAGCCAAGAATACAGTGTGGTTCTGAGCGAGCAAATTGGCTCCAGTTCAACGAGTGGGGAGAAGCAGCAGCCGATGGACAGGAAGTTAGCACAACGGAGACTGCAGTGAAGATATTCTCTGCAGCTCACAGGAAGAGGCGAGGCTCCAGTGGGGGAAAGAAAGCAAGAGGGGCAGGGGACAGAGGGCACAGTTCCACACACAGAGGGCGCGGAAGGGACGGGAGCAAAGAGACTGGCAAAACAAGGCGCCCCTGAAGAGCACGGGGGTGCGCTGGCTGGATCTCTTCACCCGGGGCCAAACTGAAGAAATGATGCAGCCACGGTTTTAAGAAAGGATTCACAAAAGGAATAGTGGCTGGTCTCCAACAGCGACCCACCACACTCACTCCAGAGAACTGTGCAGCCGTGTCTGCCACTGGACAGGAGGAGCGTGAAGGCGGATTTTCCGTCGAATCACACTGTCATTGGTTAGTGAAAGCAACAGAAAAACTCGGTCAGAAAGGCAAGACTCAGAAAATAGAGCAGCCCCTGGTCTCCTTCCGAAAACTCTGGGGAAACACATCGATCAGAAAGAAAGATCAAGAACACACATGCGCACACACGTGTCTTTGCCTGCGAAGGAGCAGGACTCGCCTTATGTGGTTCGGCACTGTTGGTGGGCTGTCTGTTGCCTGGGCCATGGAGCCTCTAGAGAACAGCTTAGCTCTCTGGAGACGCAGTGCTGTGTGCTCGTCCGCACCCCTCTCCCTTCCTCTCTGCCCTCCCCAGTGTTGCTCATGTCTATCTCCCTCTTGAGCTGTGAACTTCCAGCCTTTATGTCCAGCATGGTGCGTGGACTGTGTCACCAGTCTGGGATTGCTTGGGATGTAGACAGGAGACAGACAGTCGTGAGGGCTGTGCCTGGGGTAGCTCAGTGGCACGGTGCTGGCTTAGCATGTAGAAGGCCTTGAGTTTGATCCCAAGCACTGGCAAAGATGAAACAACAAAAAGACACAGGAGGATTCTGTAGGGGAGACTCACAGGAGACTTCCTGGCCTGCACAGATACACAGTAGAAAACAGGCTCGTCCTCTCGGACCCCAGCCATGACCTGACGCCCTGGTATCTACCTTGCATCCATGGAGAGGACGGGGCTGAGGGACCAGTGCTCAAGGATGGCAAAGCCGGTAGATGCGGAGGGCCCGGGGCTGCTGATATTGCTGACGAGCTGTGTTGAGCAGTGCCACAGTGCAGTACTGTCTACACTTAGCACAGACGGCCCGCTCTGCCATCACACGCAGCCTGTGCGTCTCAGGAACGACTGTGCAGGGTCAGCCATTTCTCCTACGCCTTTCCTGGAGCCCACAAGCATCTCTGGAGCCATGTCCTTTAACCCTGAGCTCACATGGAACCTCTTGCCTTACGTGACGGTCGCTCAGAACAGTGATGGGTGCTGTTCTTCTTCAACAATGGCTAAGCTTATTGCATGGTGAAGACCCCATGCCAAGAAAATCACCAAACAAAGGCTCTTTTCTTTCTTTCTCTCTCTGCACAAAAGCTGCATTGCGCAGGGTGGAATAATGAACTTTTTCATCGGCAAGGAACGTGAGAAACAGTTTCATGCATCTTTAAGCTTCACGTTGAATGACCTAACTCATTGAGTTTTGTTTGAATGGTGGAGACAATAAATCATGCCTGGACAAGCATGTATCACTAATCTTTCTGAATTTGCCAACTGTGTTCCTAAATTGTTCCTAAATTGAATCACGCTTAAAAAGCAGGATAGAATATTATCTCAGTTATGTAAATGCGTAGGGGAACTAAAGCAGTAAATGAACTCGTTTGTGGCACTTTTTCTATATGGTGAGTTATGGTTATTATTTTTCTTTTGACTTACAGACAATCGCATTTCTTTCTTTCTTTCTTTCTTTCTTTCTTTTTCTTTTTCTTTCTTTCTTTTTTTTTTTTTTTGAGCACAGGATGTTCCTTGATCCAGGAAGTCCATGGCACCACCTCACTTCCCACAAGAGTGACTGTTCCTGCCCTTGGCTTGGAAATGAAAGTTCATTTTCTTTCCAAATGCATATTTCTTTTCTTTTTTAAAGTTGTGTGTGTGTGCCATGTGCATGACAGTGACACGGAAACCAGAAGAGGCCATCAGGCCCCCTGGATCTGGGAGTACAGATGGTTGTGGCAGCATAACGTCAGTGCCACAAACTTGACTTAAGTTGTCTGAAGGAGCAACAAGTGTTCTTGAGGGATGAGCCATTAGTCAGAGTCCCAGATCCGGGTTCCTTTACATTAGAAGTGTACAGGAGGCCGAGGCGGGCAGAGCTCTGTGAGTTCCAGGACAGCCTGGTCTGTATAGCAAGTTTGAGGCCAGCCAGGGCTATGTAGAGAGACCCTGTCTCACAAACTTACAACCAGAACAGATAAATAAATGAGATGTGCAATCTCTGCTTCTGATAGGGTTCCCCGTGCCCAGGCCACAGAGCTGGCACCTTTCTCTTCAGCGCGGTGGCTGCTTTGAGAGCACTCATGTTTGTTACACAGAGGATCGAGGCAGCCATGTTCCTGGAGTTGATAGTCAGGTGCTGGCAGCTCAGCCATCTGTCCTCTCAGGCCTGATAGGTTTTTTTTTTTTTTTCTTTTGAGAAAAGAGACAAATAAAAAGGTGTAGCGGCCTCACGCCAGCTCGGAGTCCTGACAAGATGTTAGTTTTAAACAGAGAGCAGAGCAGGCATGACTAAGCGGTGCTGGTCAAGGTGGGGACTGGCTCCTGGCTGACTCTCCGGTCTCCCCTGCAAGTCGCTCTGACGCTGCGTGAATCCCTTCCTGGGAAGCAAAGCCTCCCCTTTGGCTTGCACCAGGGCCCCAGAACTTTTCTCAGCATGAAATTCCAGGGGGAATTCCATTCCCCTGGGACCACTTTCAGTAGAGAAAGATTGGCTCCTGCCAGAATGGTCACACCAAGTCCTACCTTGTTTGTCTCTGACTTCCTTCAAAGGCTGCTGTCTTGACATGCCTCTTTGGAATCCATCTGCTGGTGTCTCTTAGATGGCCTCCTGTTCCCTACCCTATAAAGCCTTTGTTTTTTGTGGTAAATGAAGGGCAAAGCAGGGTGTTCTTCTCCAAACCTTTCATCCTTATCCAAAAGGCCCCTCAAGCAAGAAGACTGGCTTGGCACAAAGAACGTAGAGGTCAGCTTGACAGGTGAGCAGCCATCTTGCTTCTTAGAATGACACAATCCCCAGGCAATTACCACAGCAAATTTTCTGTCAACTCTGCCTGTTCTCTGTCAAGACCTCTTACAGAATTGCTTGCAATCTGTGGTGGTGCTTTTGGACGAGTAAGCGGGGTTTGAGCTGGCTTTGATCACCTTACAGTCGGATTCCAGGATTCGTTTCAGAAGGGAGAGACAACTTTTTGATTCCAAAATTTCCAGTGTGGCCCTTCTCAGGCAGATTCTGACCTAACCATGAGTAGTTTTTAAATTTTTAATTTATTTTTGGATGTCTTTGCATTTGTGTGTGTGCATGTGCACACAGGCACATGTGAGTTCAGAGGCCTCAACTCGATGCCTGCTATTTTCCTTGATCTCTTTCCATGTTATTTATGGAGGTAAGGTCTCTCACCATACCCAGAGTTCACCAGTTGTGGCTTATTCCGTTCGCCAGCTTCCCCCAGGCATCGCAATCTCTGCCCCCAAATGCAGGGATGGCCACACCTGTTGGGAGAGGGTTTCCATCAAGCCAGCTCGAGAAAAGGACAATCTATTGAAAATTACCTACTTATTTTTAATTGCGTGTGTGTTTTGCCTGAATGTATATCTGTGTGCCCTGTGCACGCCTGGTGCCTAGGGAAGCTAGAGGACAGTGAGACCCAGAGAACTGGAGTTACAGGTGCGGTGAGCTGCCACGTGGGGGCTGGGCTCAAACTGGTCTCAGTCCCCTTAACTGCTGATCTAGCTCTCTAGCCAAGGGATTCCTTTCTGAATGATAAGCGGGAGGGTAAAAGGAACTGGGGACCAGCTGGGAACCACAGCATGGCTGGAGGCCCTCTCTTCGTCTCCCTGAGCTGTGCACTCTCCTCTCCCTACCCCTACTTCCAAATCCTCGCACTGTTGGGATGGCCACCCAGGACCCTACCCAATGGCAACTCTCATGTCAGCTCTTGTCTTTTGCTGTCATTGTTGGTTGGTTTAATTCTCGAAGAGCTCCTCTATAACATGTTCAAATTACGGGATTTTCAACACACAATTGGTTGGATAAAACAAGGAAAACCACCACCCGGCCTTCAGAGGCAGCTCGCTTACAAGCTCCCGTCAGTTTGTCCCTTTGGAGAGCACGTCCCAGAAATAACCTAATTATCAATAATTTAGCAACTCTGATGACTGCTTCCTCACAAAGCTGAGAACAGTTTTCTGTAACCGAGGACCAGGCATGGCACACACAGTAAGCCTCCTCAGATCACTCCCAGACAGCAGGGTCACTCACTGTGCTGGGAAGACGAGAAGACGAGGCAGCCGCTGACATGCTCAGCCATCAAGATAGGTGACGTTTTGACGTAATCTTTTAACGACTCAAAACTTCTTCCAGAAGATACACACGTGAGCAAACTGTCCAACTGTCCATGATCCAAACATCCTACGAGAGGAATGAGTTCACTCCTTCAACTGCTGTCACTCATTCGGGATCTTTACCTTCCTTAGATTGTTCTCTCTTCATCGTAACCAGAAGACGTGAGTTGGTGTTCTGTTAGTTCTTGACGTTGGTGTAGGAGGCAGCCCAGCGTCAGGGCAGCCAAACTGTGGGTTTGACCCAAGTGCCCAAAAGAAAAACCAAACCAAAACAAAACAAAACAAAGCAAAACACAGAAAGAAAGAAAGAAAGAAAGAAAGAAAGAAAGAAAGAAAGAAAGAAAGAAAGAAAGAAAGAAAGAAAGAAAGGAAGGAAGGAAGGAAGGAAGGAAGGAAGGAAGGAAGGAAGGAAGAAAGAAGGAAAGAAAGAAGGAAGGAAAGAAAGAAAGAAAGAAAGAAAGAAAGAAAGAAAGAAAGAAAGAAAGAAAGGGGGTTAAAAAAAAGAGGGAGAGGAAGGAAAGGAAAAAAAAAGAAGGAAGGAAAGGAAGGGAAGAAAAAAAATCCTAGAATCTATTTCTGAATGAAAAAAAAGCATTTGATGGTAAAACTACACACAAGCCCCCAGACAAATGTGTAGCCATGGTTTCTGTTTTTAAAATGTCTTCTATAATTTTTTCTTTTCCTGGTATTACCAGTTCAATGACCTAAGTTGCTTGGAAAAACAAGACTTTTCCAAGAGAAACAACATTTAAATCAAAGAAAATTCTTACATCAACAGATTTAAAAAACAAAACCTGTGACTGTTTGAAAACTGGTGTTTCCGACAGGCCGCACTTTTGGAAGCTGGCATGGGGGCTTTGTCATTCAAGGCAACTCTTCAGGAGAGGTTCAGAGCTGTGTTTTGGAAAGTCCCTGAGAGTGGCTATTTTATCTGTGTGCTGTGGCACAGAAAGGAGGTTTTCATTATTGTTATTTGTACTGGAACCTAGGGACAGGAAGCTGGGATTAGGCATTCACCCTGTCAGCAGCTCTTCCTCAGACCTACACAGTTAGAGCGTCCGCTGGGGATTTAGCCCTGTGGGGCAGCATTGCCCTATCTCGCATTCTATCAATAGCGCTGTGCATCTGTGCAAGTGTGTGTGTGCACACAGGCACACACACACGCAAACACACACACACACACACACACACACACATACACAGAGGAGAGAGAGGGGGCGAGCTATGCCTGAAGGTCACAACAGAGGTCTTTGCAATTGCTGAGTGTAAACATTTGATTTTTAGCATCATAGGAAAGCTTGAGATGACACGTCTAACTTAGGGCTTTATTTTCCCACCTTTTAAAAAAGAGAAAAAGATTGTGAAAAACAGGAAACACATCCAACCTCAGTCCTAACCTAAGTGATCCAAGATTTTTCAGGTCATAGCATCCATTACATTATTCTAGCTAATGTCAAAATATGATTTTTGAAGTCCTCGGCAGAACATTTAGTAATTAGCAAATTTGCCTGCACCTCACGGATTTGTGTCAACAGTCTCCTCAGCTTCCCCTCTCTCCGGCCTTTCTGAGATTAAGTAAGCAGTAATGCGTTATGAACTCCCGCTAAAATTCATAAATGCATTATTAAATTTATCGCTCTCCCCGTTCACACCCCCTGGGCTTCTGACCCACAGGCAGTTCTTCAGCGCTGAAGCTGGCGCTGCCAGAACAGACCCTCCCGGCACCACAATTTCTATATTCCCTTTAAAAACTGCCCAGAGCGATCCGTCCCTCCCACATGAAGAAGCCTGAAGCCGGGGAGTAAGATGGGCCTGCGGCGAGCAGGGTACAATCACCCATGAGAGAGGGCGCCCTGGGAGGCAGCAGCAGCATGGGCTCCTGCAGCCGGGCCAGCATCAAGGGCATGTTCGCGGGCTGGGACAGGCGGCTAGAATGAATGTACCATGTCTGAGACAACACGCCGCCGTGGTCCGCCCTGGCCCGGATCTGCCTCTCATCTACATGTGTTTTGTTGAGAAACCATCCAGGAAAAGTAGCCGAGGGCTCGCCGGGGACAGCCATCGTGGTTGCCTCAAGCTGGCGGCCCCCTCCGCAGACGGCAGCTTCCTAACTGGCGAAGAGCTGGCGTTCACTCTGAGGGGCAGCTGCTTTCTCTCGAATATCAAGGGAACAACAAGACAAAAACAAAGCCAAGGATGCCTGTCCCTGCCTCTTGTACCCAATATCGTTCTCCAAGTTTAGTCAGTGAAATTTGGTAAAAGAGAGATAATGAAAGGTATTTGGATTGGAAGAGAAGTCCAGCTCAGTGTTTGTAGATAAAATGACCTTAGAAAACTACAAAGAATCCTTATAAATTATCAGACCTACGTGAGCTTACCAAGGCCGCAGTGAATTACATCAATAATCAAATATCATTTTATTTCTGCACATTAGCAATGTTCAACCCCCTCCCCCAATAAAGCAATCTATTCGCAATAACAGCAAACTAGACACAAACACTTAGAAGTAAATTAAGGACACTTGCACAAAGTACAATACAGATGTTGAGAGCTGTGACGCGTTGACAGCCCTCCAGCCGCCTCAGCAGTGTGAGTGCAGGCCATGTTCACAGTGCAGAAGGCCGCATTGCTGGGACGTCAGAACAAATCCAACCCAGACCTGCAAAGGCCTGCGAAGTCTCTCTGCCTCTTGCTTTTTCTATTAAAATTTACAGAAAAATACAAGAGTCTCAAAACTGGCATAAATAGGATGGTGAAAAACAACAAAGACGAGGGGGATACGAATGTGCATGCCTGGGGGCCTGGCTGCCCGGGAAACTGACGGGGCGATTTAGCAAGACTCCAGGCCAGGGGGAGAAAGGGACGGGGCTACAGGTCCAAGGTAGAGAGGCAGCTGGGGGGTCAGGGGAGGCTACAGCATGTGTGAGGCTCCCCAGTGCTGAATGGCGAGAGCAGCGATGAATGTCTGAGAGCGGACAGGGCGACCCACAGAGCCAGAGCCTGGTACTGTCTGAGAGCAGACAGGGCAAGCCACAGAGCCTGGTACTGTCTGAGAGCGGGCAGGGCGAGCCACAATCAATATTTGCAAATATACTGGTAACAGAACTCGGATCCGGATTTCCCAAGCGCTGTTAGAATTCAGCAATCCAGGTGTGAGCAGGACAGTTCTTTGGAGAGGTTTATGTTGTTGGGGAGAAGTGGATGCGGGAAGGGAGGAGGGCGGATCAAGTGAAGCCTTGTGAGCTATTGTGAGGAGTGTGTTTCCTGAGCACAGCACAGCTTGCCTTCCTGCCTCTCAGAGCTCCTGGTTCGGTCCTGTCTGCAGACCCAGAGCTCCGCCCAAAGCTCTGTCTGCCAGGCGCTGAGCAGCACCCGGGAGTGTCTGCAAGTGCAGGCTTTCCACATGAAGTCTGGTAACCTACTGTCACAGCCTAACCCCCATCCTCCCAGGCCACCCATCTTCTCGCTGGCTCCTCAGCCCTCAGGTGGCTCAGAGGAACACAGCAGGACAGAAACGCCAGCCAGGAAGATCTGTGAGGCCAGTCCCACCTTCCCAAGAGGGACGGGACAGAATGTGCAGTGATGTTCCAGATTATGGGTGTGCCCCTCTCACAGACCTCACACCCGAGCTCCCTGGGGCCCTGGGCCAGAATTAGTCAAAGCTTGTTAAGCTTTTTTTCTCCTGGCAAAACCAGCAGAAGAAGGCAAATTTCCTGGGTGAGGCAGGGCTGTATCCCCACTCTGAGCTCTCTCCTCAGCTAGGCCCCAAGCCCTCCAAGGCCACGCTGAGCAACAGTGCCTTACCCCTGGGCTCCCAGGCCCCAGCCGCACAAAACCCTGAGCACAAAATAAACCTGCTTTGAAAAGGCTGGGGGCGGGGTGGAAGCTGGGCAGATGGTCAGCAGTTAAGACTCACACAGCTACTGCCAGTTCGGTTCCCGGCACTCACAGGAAGTGGCTCACAACTCTACCACCAGCTCAGACAGACTCCACCCCAATTCTGTCCTCACCGTTCCCAGCCACACACAAACACACAACTGAAACTAAAACAAACCTTAAAAAACCCCAAACCAGCTGGGCACAGGGCCGCCCACCTTTAAGCCCAGCACTTGGGAGGCAGAGGCAGTCGGATCTCTGTGAGTTCGAAGGCTAGCCTGGTCTACACAGAGAGCAGGTTCCAGGACAGGCAAGGCTACACAGAGAAACCCTGCCTCAAAACAAACAGACAAACAAAACAAAACAAAACAAAATCCCCCAACCCTGAGCAGTCACCAAAGGCCTGGGGAAAGGCTACCTCAGGTATTCTCAGCCCCTTGGTAGGATACATTGAATTTCCCTTGGAAGCCTCAAGGCTCCTGCAACCTCCACAGCTCAGGGCACCCAGAAGAGGCCCACGCTGGTTGTGTCTAGAGGAGGCTCAGGAGTCGCACATGTGCGTGAGGTGTCCTCATCCAGGGGCACAACAGGAGACCCCTCCGGTGTACAGTCGCCACCCCTCCCAGGAAAGTCCTTGGTCTTCCCGCCCCGGTTTTCTCTCGGAACCTCTGCCAGATGCAGCCAGGAGACTGAGCTCCTGGGAAACCATGGCAACCGCAGACATCTCAGGGACCAGTGTGTCATCGTGAGCTCAGAGGTCAGTCTCCGGCAGGCTGACTGGGAGTCATAAAAAATTATCTCGGTGGCTTCAAATGGTTAGGGGCTTCACTCAGAGCATTCGGCTTCGCAGGGCAGTGACAGCAGCGCATCAGAGCTGGGATGCGGGGTCTCTGTGGATCTGCGTAAGGCAGAGAGGTCAGCTGAGTCAGTGTGGGCCTGGTCCCCTATGCGGGCAGTGCCCCGGGCCTTAACTGCCCTGGAGGGGATGGAGAGACACCTGCACAGAGATGACAAATCACAGGAAGGGAAGAGGGCCAGCAGGTCCTGAAAATCACTTCCTCCCTCCTTCCTTCTTCCCCTTCCCTCCTTCCTGCTTCCCTCCTTCCTCCCTTTTCTTCCCTTCCTTCTGTTCCTCCTTCTCCCCTCTCTTCCTCCTCCTCACCTTCTTACTCCCCTCCTTTCTCCTCTGTCTCTTCTCCACCTCCATCATCTCCCCCCCCCTCCCGCGTCCTTCTTTCTCGTTTCCCAGGTTGAGAAGTAGGACTTAGGAATATCTAAATGACCACGCAATGGATAAGCACAGACCTGTCTGTGAGGCAGACAGCCCCATAACTGTTTGGAAAGTGTCATAAATCGTTATATACGTATAGAGGTATAGATCATACGCACAGACGCATGCTTCAGAAAACAGCCACGCCTGTTTATGTGGCTGCTGCATTCCTTGTGGCTAGCTTTCCGTTTGAATTACAGGAGGCACAGTGAGAATGAACACCATTGCATTGCCATCCTGAGCCTGCACGTTGCCGTCTGGGCGAGGAGCTGAGGTCTGAGAGGTGTTTGAGGTTAGCATGGGAGGGAGGGAGATTACACACAAGACTGGCGGTCGGTGGCCTCTGGGCGGACTGTAGTAGCAGAGGCTGGGTTCAAACCCACCATTTACACCCTGAGTGACTTCTGTGACCTTTGTCATTCCTAAAGCCACATGGCTCATACAGTGACCTTCCGGTACCGGGCAGCTCCTCGCATTGAAGTGCTTGGTCCTGCTTTGTTTTGAAGCCAGGGCCTTACCACAAAAACAGCTCAGTGGCCTCTGATTTGTCTTGCTCTTGCTTCAGCCTCCCAGGTATAAGCTAAAACATACATATTATGAAGAATTAGTATCTCAGTGTGATAAATTCTGTTCTACTCCACCTTCAGCTTTAAAACATTTATGTGTTTGAGTATTCTGTCTTGATGTATGTTTGTGTTCCACGTATGTGCCTGGTGCCCAAGGAGGCCAGATAAGGGGGTGGTAGTCCCTGGACTTGGAGTTAGAGATGGTGTGAGCCACATGTGGGTGCTGAGAATTGAACCCAGGTCCTCTAGAAGAGCAGCTGATGCTCTTTCTGATGAGCTTTCTCTCCAGCCCTGTCCCAGCTTTATTTCTGAGACAAGATCTTGCAATGGAGCCCACCTTGGTCTTACACACCTGGCCTTACACAGCTGGCCTTACAACCGGCCTCATAACCGGCCTTATATACCCAGAAAGTCACCTAGATATTGTGTTCCTTTAGAAGTTTCTTTCAAGCAATCTACTAGAGTTGTGGGTTTTATTTGTTTGTTTTGAAATTAAGTCTCTGCTTTTAAAATATGGAACAACTGTCTATTAAGGGCTGGTAAATAAATCAGCCTCTAGGTTAAGAATGCAAACCTCAATACAGGTATGATTTCTTAACTTCTTCAGCCAATGGAAGTGTCCTCACGATGAACACCAACACATGTAGTCAATTTTGTGCACAATTTGAAAAGAAAAAGCTCTAGAAAGAACAGAAACATCTTACCTAGGTTCTTATCTTCATCAGTTCAGATGATTTGGACCCAAAAGAGGAAGAGCCAGAAGTGAAATGTCAGTGACTCAGGGTTAAAGAGCAGTAGGATGCAGAAGGGCTTCCATTTTAGAAAAGGCTGAAATAAGGTTTCATGGAGTAAAGATCCACATAGGAAGGCCTGGGACCCTGGTCCTGGGGAGCATGGCGCCCCTGCTCCTAATCCCCTGATGGCCACTGATAACCCCTTTGTGTCCAGGCCAGGGCTTCCTGGCAGGAAGGAAGTCCTGGCCCCTTGGCAGGGATAAGGCAGCCTGGGAGCAGGGGCCATGGGGGCGTCTCACTGCTGCTTCCCATTGCTAGGGGAGGGTGGGCTTAGGCTCCTTTCCCAGGGCCAGAGTCAGAGAGGTCAAGCTGATGTGGGATCGGAGGATGGGAACTCCCTCCCAGGCCTGGCCTGCCAGCCGGGTGATGCCTGAGGAAGGACACGTGAGGGTGAGGGATGAGGAGTGAGTTTGGGGCCACAGTGAGATCAGGTTCAGGGGTTAGGAGGTGGTTTGTGAGAGCTGAGAAAGCCAGAACCTTCTTTTCCTTTCCTCCCTTATTCTCACCTTATCTGTTTACTTGAATAGTTAATAATTTAGCTTGTAAGTGAAGGTAAAATAAATTTGAGGGTTTTTAAAATAAAATTTGTTTATTTCAGCAACTGTGATAATGAGCTCTGGAAGACCCAGGGGCCTCATCTTGGCACATTAAAAACACCCATGTTTTTGCCACATGAAAGTAATTGCATTGGTGTGCTAATGGGCTTTCTCCTAGACACCCCCTTAATGCATATCTACATATATGTACATATATATTGCTGGCAGAATTATACATAGCATTTTATCTAACATGTTCTTATTATTACATGTATTGTGTGTGGGTGTGTGTATGCTGTTTCTGTTTGTGGTTTGTGTGCGATGCTGAACAGGTAAGGGTCAGAGGACAATGTGCAGGAGTCGTTTTTCTCATCCCACGATGAGGGTCTGAGGGATCAGACTCAGGTCGCCAGGCAGCAGACATGCTTGCAGGTTGAGCGTCTCCCATTTTGCTGCCTGCTGCCCCTCCCCCGGCTGTAGATTAAGCAAGTACTTGGGGAGTGGCCCAGTAGCAGAGCAAGGCAGTCTGCCTGTCACAGCCTCCAGAGCTCCCTGACCTGCGCGAAGCATCATTTGGTGGATACATCTGGAAACCACTGTTTCTGGGGGTCTTCGTGTGGAGGAGCTGAGAGCCTACAGCACAGAAAGAACTTCAAACCCTAGAGTCAGATCAGTTGCTCTGATGTGGAGAAATTGACCTTGAGGCTGTTTTCACTCTGGTCCTCGGTCTTTGTGACGTGAGGCTAATGGGGCTTGTGCCACGGGGACGATTAATGACAGAGGTTTCGCACAATGTGTGAGGCCCGTTGCTAAGTATTGTTCAAAGCTGCTGTCCTGTTGCTGTTGGCGATTTGCTCACTGCAGGCTCAGGACCATGTCTCCATAATTCCACATTTCTCTGTTCTCTACACTGAAAATAAATCTACTCTCCTCTAGCTAACAGCTTGGGACATCTGTCTGACTTGTTACGTGGCTGGAGCATACTGCCAAAGGAAAAGAAACGACAAGCTAAGGTGAAATTCAGTGCCCAGCAGTCAGCCTTCCAAACCACACAGACAGTGACCAAATCTCAGAACCTAGCGTCCTCGTGATACCTTAGCCCACATGTGGTCTGGACAAAGGTTCCCATCAAGAGCCTGTGCAAGGCTTCCTGACCCCTCTTGCCTGCTTCACTCTTCTGCAGATTCCCTGCTGGACACCACAGTCTTGCTGTGAGGATGCTACCCGGGAACAGCAGGACGCTTCACGAATCTCCCATCTCTTTTATGAGTCAGAAGCATCAGAAACCAGGGGCTTGAGGACCAGGGCAAACATTATAGTAACTGCATTTTACAGGCAAAGGCAGGACTCAGTGCCAGCAACTGACAAATCGAGCCTCATGAAATGAAAAAGCGTCTGTAAAGCACAGGAAACAGTAAAAGAGCGAAGGTTACAGAATGGGAGAAATCTTTGCAAGCCATGCTTCTGAGAGAGAACTGATATCATTCTGGAGTACACAAAGTGCTCAAAATTATATCACAAGAAATCAAACAGCTCAATTAAAAGCTGACCAATGAAATGAGTCCAGCCAGTAAACGCGCGCGCACACACACACACACACACACACACACACACACACTGCTCAGCCTCACCAGGCACCAGAGAAACACAAACTAAAACGTCATGAAGGCCCTTGTGGTAGCTCACTGGGTAAGGCCTTGCTTGCCAGCCCACTGGTCTGGGTCTAATCTCCAGGACCCACATTCCGGAAGCAGAAAAGCGACTCCTGCAAGTCTGGCCTCACAGGTGTGCTGTGGCGCACACACAGATGCACACACAGAAAGACGGATAGATGTAAAATAATCATAACACTGCACTGAGATTCCATCGCAACGGACGCTGGTGGAGAGGTAGACGAGATACAGCACACTAGGCCAGCCGCTGTGGCAGGGCGGCTCTCAAAAACTGAAGGATAGATGAATCCACATGACCCTGCCGTGCCACTCCTGGGAAGACCACAAGGCAGCGGATCAAAGAGATACTTGTACCCAGTGTTTGCCGCAGTGTTTACTCAGTGTTGATCAACGTGTGTTCTCTCTCAGCCATAAAGAAGAACGAAGTAATGTCATATGTCATATGAGGGAAATGGATACAACCAGAGACAATCATATTAAATGAATTAAATGTGTCTCAGAAGGACAAATATCACACTTTCTCATTTGCAAGATCCTAGATTTTATATATATGTATATATAATCATATTTGTACAGATGATGTGAAAATTGAAACAAGTTTCTAGAGGGTGGGGGGGTCATAAGGAGGAGGAGAGAGAGGAGGGGAGAAGGGAAGGGGGGTACAGGGAAGGAGGGGGAACAGAAGAGAGGGGGAAGAGAAGGAGGAAGGGAAGAGAGGAAGAATGGAGAGGAGGAGGAACAGGGGGAGGGAAAGGAAGGAGAGGATGGGAAGGAGGAGGAAGGGAAGGAGGGAGAGGAGGGGGAGAAGGAGAGGAAGGAGGGGAAGGAGGGTGAGTGGGGGGATAAGGGAGGGGTCTGGGGAGGAGAGGAGGAGGGGGAGGAAAGGGAGGAGAGAGAGAAGACTGTACAGGAATGGGCTAGATATTCTCAGAATATTTTATACTTGTAGGAAAATGGCTTTATGCAACACACTGCAATAAAATGTAAAAATATTTTTACGTGATTGCCTGCTGCCCGCCCACCCTCCTTGGTTCTGTGAGGGGAGAGCAGAAGCCTGCTTTCACTCCTTGACTAATCTTTTCACCGTGACTTGAATTACAGGCCAACACTGTGTGATAAACACTGATTTGCAAGGTGCTGTGGAGGACTTGACAAAACTGCAGCACAAAATCTTAGGGGTTCTCAAGTTAGCTTAAAATCCTCTCAGCTGTTTGTCCTCGGACCTCAAAAAATGTTGCAAACTGTGGGAAATGTCTCCTGTAATTCCCCACATGAGCACCCTGTGGGAAATCCAGCTTGGGGGCCAGGGGCAAGGTTAGAGGTCAGGAAGACAGGTGCGGCTCAGGCTAGGCTTTCTGTGCCTTCATCCAGCACCAGGCAGAGGGTTCCAAAACCGGCCATCTCTCTCCCTTCTCAGGGCTTCAGTCTTCTTTCCTGTAAGAGGAAGGTCCCATCATGAGAATTTCTGAAGCTCTGCGCACATTTCTTCGAAAAACTTTGAAATGTGCTCCTGCAGGCATCGGCTCATCCTCCCATGGACCAGAGCACTTACAACAGATGTCCTTGGCCTGGATCTGAGAGCCTTGCCCTGGGCCCGGCATGGCAGAGGCTTCACAAGCTGCTTGGCTGAATCTGGCTTAGCAGCCGTCTACACTGGAACACCCGACCCACGCCCACGACAGTGAGGTTAATCTATCCAAGGGCAGAATGGTCAAGACTCGTCGCTGGCGGAGGGGCTTCATGGCTTAGCACTCTTACAGCGGGGTTCAGGTGTCCATCACTTAGCTCCGGGGTACACACTGTAGCCTCACAGTGTGTTTATTAATATCATGACTAGGCAGAGGACAGAAGACATGTAAAAGCAATAGTTGCCATCTGTGCCTTATGCTACATTTTTATCCAGTGATGAAGGCTCCGTTCAGGAAGCTGGCCTGCATGAAGGAAGGGACCGATCAGCTTCCTGCAAGCTGAGATGAGCTGAGGTCCGAGCAGCGAACTGGCTGGAGCTGAGAGCCAAAGCACAGACTGCAGGCGGCTGTTGGTCTGCTGGAGAGAGGCGGCTGTCGTCCGAGGCCTGTGAGTCGGCTCGGTGGTGAAGGCTCTTCGCCAGGCCTCAGCCAGGCCTCAGCACCCTCGTGGTCCCCAGCTGTGGAAGGAGGGCGACGCCTCCCGGGAGCTGACCTCCCGCTTCCACTGGCATGCACACATGCACACAGATACGTACAACAGCACCTAACATTTAAAAGGAAGAAATGATACTACTGTAGAGCACCAAGAAAGAAGAGACTTCAGAAAACCCCACATTATCAACCTGAAATTGTGGAAAGTCGCCCTGTGGAACCTGGCTGAGCCTCCCAAAGCAGGGATAAGACTGCAAGGGAGCGCATCCCAGGGTTCTGTGTGTTTTAACTCACCTTTGTGATGAGCTGGGTGCTTTATAGAGACGATGGGTCTGAGGAGCAGGAAATGGCCGGATCGGATGAGGCCATGCTCTCAGCTGGACTTCGGGGAACGTCTCTCTCCTGCTGCCTCAGTGGGTCGTCTGCCTGCCAAGAAATCCAAAGCAACAGCCTTGTCTGGACAGGGCTGCCTGCTGTACCCAGGGCTGTGGCTTAGCCGGGCACAAGTTAGAGACCAGTGATCCAGAGACAGGCCTACGCTTAGAAACCCTCCCTACAAAAACGGTTGAAGGTGAATCTGTAGAGGAAAGGCTTATAAGAGAGTGGAAAGCAGAGCCAATGGCTGCCTCGTGGGCAGGGGTCCCTGCAGGCCTTTCTGGACCTAGGTTTGTGGGCCAAGCACCCGGGGGCCAGCATGAATCAGGAGTCCAGTCAGAGCCAGTGACTCACTGCGCACAGGGGTTCAGGAGCCCATGACGAGATGCTGAGACGCGTCTCAGATGCTTGCCAGCTGAGCCCATCTGGAACATGAGTTCTGAGCGGGAGAGAGCAGGAGTCAGGGGAGGGGCCGTGTGTGCTGGTGAGGGAGAGCTTGCTCAGAAATCACACCCAAGGCTAGCATGGGGCGAAGGCTGCTCCTGGGACCGGCCCCACCTGCTTACAGCTGAGTGGGGAGCACTGAGGCTGTCAGGGCCGGTGCAGGGAGGAGGGCACTCGGGCTTGCTCAGCCTCCCCCAGCTCTGTCCTTGGGCCTCACTCACGTCAGGGCTCTCTGTTTTCTCAGGATGGCCCACCCCTTAGTGCAGGAGGCAGGAGAAAGGGACACCACAGAATCCCCCCCGATGTTTCTTTGATTCTCTCAGAGGAAAGGAACTCATACGCAAAGCCACGGAATTGTTCCTACTCGACTGAACAACATTTTCACCCTATTGAAATTAAGTTACAGAATTATTTGTTCCGTGTCTGTTTTTGTTGCTGGACTGTGAATTCCATAGCCGAGTGTGTGTGTGTGTGTGTGTGTGTGTGTGTGTGTGTGTGCTGGATGGGAGGGGTGTTGTCAGGTCCACTGGGGCCTAGGAGAGCAGGTGACGCATAGTTGGTACTCTGTACACGCGTGTTAGAGACAAACCCTCCCTGCAGTCTAGTCCTTAATTAGGGACTAGTATGACGGAATGAACCCGAACCCACCCCCTCCGTGGGGACCTCAGATGCTCTGACCCTTGCACCCTGACCCACCTTGTTTAGCATCTGGAATGGAAACCCCCCAGGAAAGTCCCAGAGCTGGGGCCGGTGTCACAGGCTGCCCAGGCCCCCTGGGGCTGCCGTCCAGGCCTCAGGTGACAGGAGCCTCCTGGGAACCCTGGGAATCCCTGGGGCTGCATTACTCCCAGGACGAATCTGAGAAGTGAAGGGATTGTTCGGCCTTTGAAAGGAATTGTCAACAGCTAGGGGAAAGCAGCCGGGCTGATGGCCGCTCCTCAGCTAGGGAGGGCGCTGGCGCAGAGCCACGTTGGCTTCCTTCCAGGATTTTATTTCTGGTGTTGGTGGTTAAATAAAAAAAGCTTATAAACTTAACTCCAGTTAGACCAAAAAAAAAAAAAAATTCAACTATTTCAAATATTGATCCCGGATAATCCCTTCAGACCTGGCCAGCAGACCACCCGCTGCGGGGAGAAGGGGGCTGGCAGGTGGAAAGGGGGAGGGCGGGCTCTGAACGCTAGGCTGAGGGACTCGGGACACTCACATGTCTTCACGCCACCCATGGGTGCTGAGACTGGAGAAGGGCAGCCTGAAAGCCTGTGGCTCCCCTCCCAGCCTGTCTGTCCACACTCTTAATGGTGTCCCCTTTTCTCTTGTCAGTAAGAAGTAAATATATTTTAATGGAAGTAAATTTAAAATAGTTTTTTTTTTTTTTTTTTTTTAAATCTGATCAGTGAAAACAGGGCAGATTCCAAGTGGAGAAACTGGCAAGGGTGTGCACAGTTCACAGAGGGAAAAAATTGCCTAGTGTGCAAGAGATGTTTACTTGACAGTTGCCAAAGAAATGCAATCAAAACAATGAGATATGCGTTCAACTCTTCCAGATTAGAAAAAGATGTCACTTGCCAAATTTAACTGTAGGAAAAACAAAGTCAACTGGAAAAGCAATGTAACTGCGCTGAACCCCTCATCTTGTCACAGTGAACCCCAGTATCCCTGAACCCCTCATCTTATCAAGTGAACCCCAGTATTCCTGAACCCCTCATCTTGTCACAGTGAACCCAGTATTCCTGAACCCCTCATCTTGTGACAGTGAACCTCAGCATTCCTGAACCCCTCATCTTGTGACAGTGAACCCAGTATTCCTGAACCCCTCATCTTGTCACAGTGAACCCCAGCATTCCTGAACCCCTCATCTTGTGACAGTGAACCCCAGTATTCCTGAACCCCTCATCTTGTGACAGTGAACCCCAGCATTCCTGAACCCCTCATCTTGTCACAGTGAACCCCAGCATTCCTGAACCCCTCATCTTGTGACAGCGCCCCCCCTCCCCACTCTTCTCCAGACCTCTCCTGTCCTCAGCCTCGTGCTGCCGGAATGCCGGAGGGTCGGGTCTCTCAGCCCCCATCTCTGCACTCTCTACTCCTTGTCTCCGTGTGGAAGCGTCCACGCGCTGATGACTGCCACACTTCTGCCACGCGTAGTCCTTCTCCTGACTCCAGCCTCACGTCCCCACTGCCCTGGTCACACCTCCACTGGAGTGTGTAACGGAACTCGCTGGGGAGCAGCAGGGCTCCTGAATTTCTCCACAGATCTGCTTTCCTTTTGTTCTCCCTGCTCCTAACGCACTTTGTTCTTCGCTCGGCGCTCAAGCCGTCTGGCACCCTGCTCCTCCGGTTTTCTCTCGTCCCGCATCCATCTGGACAGGAAGCCCCGGCGTGCCCTCCTCCATCCACTGCTCACCACTCCCACAGCCACCTCCTCCCTCCAGGCCTCGGGCTGCTGGTGCCCTCGGGGGCCGCAGCCACTGTGCCCGGGTGCTTGGACCCCTTTCTGGGGAGACGAGGGCTCTCCTGAAGAACAGACTGGGCAGGCTCCCAGCCTCGCACCTGAGTCCCTCCTGCATGCCCGATGGTCTAGCCTCACACCCTCCTGCACACCTGGTAGTCTAGCCTCACACCTCCTGCATGCCTGGTGCCCTCAGCCTTTTGCTCCCATCAACTGTCCCCACAGAGACCTCCACAAGTCTGTTCACTTCACTTGCGCCTCGGTTTTCTGAGAAGCCTGTAGACAGCTTCCTAGGGAACCTGCCAGGGTGTTAAATCCCGCGGTGCAGGAGCGTGTCCCGTGTCAGTGGAACTCCACGTGCTGAGGCTCTGGGCTCCTGTGCTCCTGACTCTTGTGTTCATACATGTGAGCCCTGTGACTGATGGTAGTGGAGACTCGGGTCTCGATTCCAGAGACGAGGGAGGGGCCTGCCTGAGATCCAGTGTCAGTCTCGTAGAAGACTACCTCTTGCTGGCTTGAGGAAGCTCGCTGCCGTGGTTTGAGTGGCCCCCAAAAGTGCAGGTGGCAGGGTCCCCAGGGCGGCCTCTGGCCATGGCCATCAAGAAAATGAGGCCTTGATTTGGACCATCCGCAGGACCCTGAGCCCTGCCCAGAGCCAGGCAACTTAGAGGGTGTGCCCTTCCCTCGCTAAGGCCTCCCTGGGCTGCAGCCCGACAGGACTCACGTCACCCAGCAGTGCCCGGGTTCCAGCCCTTCAGAAACGGCGAGCAGAAAATCCGCTCTGCCTTTGCGGTGGCAGCAGCGCACAGCAGCGGGTGACGGACACGCGTTCTCCTGTCGAAGCTTGGGTTCTGCCCACACCCCAGACCTGGATTCAGCACTCAGGATTAGTCTAGAACCCATTTCCCCAAATCCTCCCAGTCTGGGCTGGGTTCTGCGGTTCCTCCCTTCCGGAGGGAGGCCAGCTCTTTCCAGCTGGGCCCTGTTAGGACTGGGCCTCGTTGTGGTTTTAACAGAGTGCTACATCTCTCTAGAAAACCTACCAGAGTTTTCAGAGCCGGCCTGGCGGGGAGTGAGCCAGCCTGAGCTCTCATCTCGGAGTGTGCGGCCTACAGTCATTTTCTTTCTTCTCACCAACACCGAGGAGGGCTTCGAGACTTGAGCCAGGCACGCTGAAGGCGTATTGGGGAGCAGTCCTGCGACAAACGTCCACAGAGGTGTGAGGGAGGCGAGGGCAGGCCCCTCGGGGTCGGCTGCCTTGCAGCTGTTCCTCCAGTGGCCGAGCACCTCCAGAGCCAGTTCTGTTTGGGGGAGAGGATGTCAAGACGCTCTGTTCCTCATCATCCCTGCTGCTGGGAGGGGCCCGATAGGGGTGGTCAGCAGAGAACATCGCTCTCCAGCACGCTCAGGCCTGAGGGCCACGGGGTCCCCAGGCCCAGTCCCTCTACGTTCTCCCAGATGGCTCTTCAGATTGAGTCAGCCGTCCCTCACAGATGCCAGCCTTTCTCACCTTCAGGACGAACTGGGATATTCCCAGGAGCCGGAGAACAAGCTTCTTCCCATCATCTCAAAGCATCTTTAGAAATGACCCAGTCAGACACACACACACACACCTCCCCCCTGCTAGGGCACCCACCTGGAGCCTGAGTGGCCCATGGGCTACATCTAGGCAGGGGTCTAGGTCCTCTCCGTGCAGGAGTCTTCCCATCTGCCTCTCTCAACGGAACAGCCAGGGCCAGAAGCTGGATCCCTGGCCCGTCAGGCCCCTGTGCCCCGCTGGGCCAGCCCTGCCACGCTCACCTCTGACCCGGCACCTCACGGCTCCCTGATTTCATTCTCACTACTGTGCTCTTCCTCCCAGCCCTCTGCCTCCTTTTGGTCTGCTCGGGCGCTCTCTCTGTGAGGAGAAGGTGGCTGTCATCAGCCCTCTTTCACGACAGCAGGCGCACCCCTCTCCCCACCACCCTCCCTTTGCCCCTTTTTAGTGTGCTGGTTTGAGAGCCTCACCTAGGATGGAAGTCCCAGAGAGGCAGGCCTGCTGGTCACCCACAACAGCGCCCGGCCTGCAGTGTGCCCAGAAGAAATATAGATATAATGAGTGTGCAAATTTTCATAGCAGAGACACAGCCTGAAACTAGTATATAAACTGGTGTCTGTGCATGTTCGTGTGTGTGTGTGTGTGTGTGTGTGTGTGTGCCTGAGCATGTGTGTACATGCTTGTGTCTCTGTGTTTGTGTGTTTGTGTTCATGTGTGTGTATGCATTGCATGAATGTGTATTTGTGTGCATATGCTTGTGTCTCTGTGTGTTTGTGTGTTCATGTGTGTATATGTCAGTGCCTGTGTGTGAGTGTGTTTGTGTCTGTGTTCATGTGTGTTCATGTGTGTCTGTGTATATGCATGTGTACTGCCTTCCCATCCTGTGTTTGTTGTTACTTATCTCATTCAAAACGTGTTTCTGAAACCTGCTGGCTTCTGGGCAGAGCAGCAGGGCTTCCTCCCGGAACATGCAGCCCACTCCTGCTCGTCCATTTCCTCAGCACTCACCCACATCCAGCCCCCACAGGCTCCGCACACACGCTTCTCACAGACCACGGCAGGCCAGCCGAGTGCGCGCGATCTGTATTTACAGAAAGCTTAGGAAGTGTTTATTCACTTCACAGAAGGGGCCTTTGCTTTGACTCACCGCAGGAATCCTTTCTCCCAGTTCACTGAGCCACCTTCAGAGTGTGGCTTCAAGCTGCCCCCACACAGGAAAGGAGAGCGCCGCTTCCACGGGACGCTCGCCCGCCTGGCCTGCTCTGCCCCACCAGCGGTTACTCTCTGCTCCTGACACACTGAGGCTTAGCGGCCAAGCACGGGAGCACTCCGATTATTAGGATAGCTTAGTCGTATTTTAAAGCTTCTCTGACGGTCACAAATCGCACTCATTGTTTTAAGGGAAAAT
Organism: Meriones unguiculatus; assembly: GCF_030254825.1. Lineage (NCBI taxonomy): Eukaryota > Metazoa > Chordata > Mammalia > Rodentia > Muridae > Meriones > Meriones unguiculatus. The sequence goes on from NC_083351.1 coordinate 177,813,504, forward strand.
GTGTGGTATTTAGAGCCATTCAGTTTAGGGCAAAATAGATTCTATACATCCAAAGAGGCAACTTCCGTTTTTTTTTTTTTTTTTTTTCCTTTGTGGGAAAAAAAAACAATTCTTAAACTGGGGGTGGGAGGGACTAACAGTGAAATAGTTGTTGTCAGAGCTTAGACATGACTGCGATGCCGAGGAGAGAGCAAACACGTGGGGAGAGCCCTCAGCCGCTCTAGCTGTTTTGTGCACACACGTGAGGTCCCGGGCGTTAGACGCAGCGCCACCCACACGCTAGGCGAGCACTCTCTACCGAGCCAGTTTTTATTCCGAGGTCGTCTCTAAGTTGCTCAGGTTGGCCTTGAACTCTCCCTCAAGTCCGTAAGCTCCTGCCCCGTCAGGACCACAAGGTCCACCGTGCCCTGGCTAGCTGCGTGGCGGCACCTGGCCGAGCGTGGCATGTCGCACATGGCTGAACCTCGGTAGCAGAGGTCGAAGTTCAGGGCCCCCTCGACGGCACTGACCTGGTGGCAGCTGTGCGGCCATCGGCCTCAAGGCCCGCACACACTCACTGGTAGTCTCAGCACGCACGGGGGGATGGAGGGGGGCGCTGCCGGGGGTTCGGGATCAGCCTCAGCGACATCAGGAGGGTAAGGCCGGCCTGGCCTCCAGGAGACCCATGAATGCCAACAGGGCACCTGAGGGGGCACTCCCAGGCTCTGTGCCAGCGGCACCCCGGCACCCGCTCTGCCTCCCGGGTGCAGCCCCTTTCCACAACGCTGGAGGTGAAGCTGGGCCCTGAGTCTCCACCGCAGAATCCCCCCATCCTCAGCCCTGTGGACAGCCACCCAGGAGACAAACCATGTCTACTGCAAAAGACGGGGGTGGGGCGGGCGGGAGAGCATCACTCACAGCGGAAGCCCAGGGAACGTGTGTAAGTTTACCTCGAAGAATTGACGTTAGCAAGAAGCACGAACGCCGTTCCTTCCTTCACTTAAGAAGGGAAAACCATCGTTGCTGATAAGAAAAAGACCCGTAATTCAGACTAGTGCGGGATGGCCAGAAAGACGAGGTATACAGTACCATACAGACCAACACTTGTACACACACACACACACACACACACACACACACACACACACACACACACGGGGAGAGAGAGAGAGAGAGAGAGAGAGAGAGATGCTGTTTTCACTGTCAGCTCAAGAAGTCACGATGAGAAGAGCTCTCTGAGGAGGGGCGGCCCACCCGAGGAGCAGGCGGACCGCTCACTGACATCTGAGTGACACACTGAGCCCTCGCAGGCGCTGTGCCGTGGGGTTGTGGTGGAATGATGGGTGCCACAGCTGACTCCCCCTTTCTTGGGGCACCGACCGAGGTGGAACCACCAAGGGTGCTCCTGAAGGTCCTGGGTGCCCCGGTTTCCAGCGTTGCAGATCGTTGCAGTCTTTCTAGTCCAGCCTGCTCGCTCACGAGCGAGCAGAGACCCAGAGCTGGCGGTTCGCAGCTGGGCGGGCGGAGCAGCGCTAGGGGGTCTTCCCCCTCCGCTTCATACCCCGCCTGTGATGTGGACTGCACAGCACAGCGCTCTGCCTTTCCAGAGGTGTGTTTCTATGTGACTGCGCACGCGTGTGTACCCACGAACATTCTACACCTGCACGCGTGAACACAGGCACTCTCTCCTAGAACAACCTAGCCCTGTGAAATGAGGAGCAGCCCCAAGTTTCCCTGGGGCCAAAGGAAGAGGTGGGCGTGCGCAGCAGGACTGTGGAAGTTGGGGGCGGCTAACTGACAGAAGGTAGTGAGGTCCTGAGACGCAACGAGACGGCTGCAGTTTGGGTCACGAAGGGGGAATATCTGTGATCTGGGACCCAGGTGACGTCATCCCAGCTGAACCGTAGCTGGTTTATCTTCAGGCAACATCAGAGAATAGGTACATCCTTGGACTCAGGCTGTTATTGAGTGTAGGAAAAGAGGGGTTACTCAGGTCACGGCTACCACTCAAAAGATGGCTGCAGTTATGCCAACCTGTACCCACACATCCCGCCCTGACAGGCCGAATGCGGAGTACAGGAGCCCACGTCACGCCTCCTGACTGTGCTGTGGTGTCTACCGTCGCCCAAGTGCTGAAAAATGCCACCTCCTCTCTCGGCCCTGGGCACGCTCTCTGAATGCCCAGAATTATTAGAATTATTTTGAAGCTAGAACAACTTCCCGAAACAATGCCCCAGCGGAGGAGCTGAGTGTCCAGGCTCTGTGAGTGTCCAGGTCTGTGGGGGCACGCTTGTGAGGTCCCTCCTACCTGCCAGCGTGGGTGGCTGCCCCGCTCTGCCAGCCACTGTGCCCTCCGGAATGGACGCTGCTGCCAGGACTGCGCTGCTGGCTGAGAGCGTTTGCTCTTTTATAAGAGCCCAGAGCATTTGTGTTTCCTACCCACAGCTTTTGCCTTGTTGTTTTCCCTATCATCCCTGGATACTCTGCTGCTAAGAAACCGAGTTTCTGCCCTGCCTGCCCTTGCCCTTGTCCCTGCCCTTGCACAGGGGGCAGGCTGAGCCCTGTGCTCAGTTCTTGGTGTGCTGGGCAGCAGGGGCTGTTACTGACTGACTGGTTTTGGGCACTGGCCTCGGCTGCTGCTAGGGGTTATGCTTACACATTCACGCTGCTGGCAGGCTGAGGGTCCATCCTAGGAGGGCTCGGGATGTGGGGCTGTGAGGCTGGCCGAGGAGGGAAGGGTGACATGTGGGGACACGGCTCAAGCCCTGACTACCACGAGGCTGGAGTAACCGCCTGTTCCTTCTGCACACTGACTGTGTCAGCGAATCGCACTGTTAGACCTGGGTGTGGGGCTTTGCTGCCGGGCTCTTATTCTGCAGATGCACCTCATTTTTAATGCACCCATGCCAGGTGAACCCCCGGCAGGGTGGATTCGCTTTTGGGTACACAGGACCACACTTCCGTGAGCTGGTCCCCTGCGAAGTTACACCCTGCACCACTCCAGGCCTGTCAGCATCTCTTTGGTCAGGGCACGTGGAGGAGCGCACACTCATTCCCACTCTCACTTCTTTTCAATCGAATGGTAGGTGCCGTGGCCTGACTGTGGCTTGTGTGTCGGAGCACCGAGGCAGTGCTGTTGGGAAGGAGGGTGGTGCGGCCTCAGAAGATGGAGCCTTTCCAGGGGAAGTGCGTCACTGGGAGCCAGCCGTGGGGTTTTTATAGCCCAATCCCACTTCCCGTGTGCCCTCTGCTTCCTGCTCTGCCCAGATGCTGGGGGCGGGAGTGTCACGGGGCCGCACACTCCAGCAAATACCAGGCCTCCTACCGCCTCGCCTCGCCCTCTCAGATTTAGACCAAAACAGACCTATACGCTTCTTCTTTGGGGGCCTTTGGACACACACAAAAAAATAGTCCTGGGATTCTACTTTTGAATTTGTTTTTCTTTTTAATGAATTCTCAGAGGCAGTAAGTGAAGAAAAATCATTAAAAACCAATTCAAGCTGTGGCCTTCCAAGGAAAAGGGGTGACGTCATATGACCTTTGCTCTAGTGGGAAAATCAAATCTACACGAAGCACAGTGTTAAGCTCCTCTGGAAAAAAAAAAAAAAAGTTGAGATGGAAAATTAGAGACAAAGGCAGAAAAAAGCCAAGACTCAAACCTCAGACTACTAATGACATCTATAAAAATTAATCAAGCCGCATGCTTGCTAGGAAACAAGGAAAAGATGCCAATGTTTTTCTCAAAAATGACTTTTGGTGATATTTCTTCATTTTATAGACTTATTGTAGCATTCACAGGCAGCTAGAAGAAACAACACATTATAAATGACTTAATTTGTAAGCGATTTTTCCATAAATCCTGGGGGGCAGGAGAGAGAGAGAGATCAGAGCTACATGTCGACCCATGACCCTGGGGTAGCCCTGACATTGTCTGCTTTTTATTACTGACCAGACAACCTCTTCTCAAACTTTCTGCAATAACGGGGTGGGGGCGGGGGCAAATTTGTTTTCAGTGAAAATCAGACAACCCGTAATAATACTTATGTAAGTTTCAGAGCTGCACCATTTTCTTTTGGGACATGAAGTGATGTAAGGACTTAATGAAAACTTTCGTCATGATCGCCGTCTTAGCTGGTTCTCCGATGGTGCCAGTGCCTTCCCCTGTGCTGGCTAGCCATGCTGTTCCCTTTCACAATTTCACACCAACTCTACCCCTTAATGCCAGACAATCTCCACATTTTCGTTCCCACTTTTCTCTTCAGCATGATTGGCCCTAGGGCCCTGGGCACCCCAGGCATCTACCACTTAGCTCATCTCCAGCCCCTCATCGCTTTTAAACATCTTAATCCAACAGGAAATGGGTGAACTTTAACCCCTCCCAGTGGAATTGAGTTCTCATCTAGAAGAAACAAAAATAGAGCCTTCCTTCATACTGTACATGTGTGGATCAAACATACATCCAGACCTAAAGAGCAAAAGTGACGTGTAGGAGTGCGTCCAGAGTTACAGAACCCCAAGAAAGACAGGAAGCCAGTGCATGCAAGAAAGGGAGACTAGTCAGCTACCTAAAGTGAGAAACAAGTCACCAGATTCATATTTATCAGGAACAGAATAAGAAGATAATGGCATGAGAGCAAATATTGGTCATACATGTGACACAGAATTTCCCAATGAAGATTTAACAGAAATACACTCATTATAAAACAAAACAAAACAAAACAAACAAACAAACAAACAAAAAAAACGGCAGACCCGCCCCAGCTGGGGCTAGCTGACTGCTCCAGCAGGGAGGGCAGCCTCCCTCAAGGGCGTGTCCCTTGTCAGCTGTCTCTGCTCCGGGGTATGTCCAGGATTATGTGCATCTCAGGGTGGTTAACAGGTCACTTCAAAAAGGAGGAAGGGATAAAGATGGATCTAGCAGCAGTGAGGGCAGGGGCAGGGGCCAATGTGGATAAAATGTGTTATATGTACCAGCATCTCAAAGAATTAATAAAATATGCTTCCAAGAGAGGTTGGAGGAGGGGCAAATATGATCAAAACACATTGTCTGAAATTCCCAAAAAGTTAACACAAATATTGTAAAGTATCATATAAGAAAAAGAAAGAAAAAAGAAAAGCAGGCAGAGAAAGCAGAAATGTACAGAATGACGCGAAAGGGTCGATTGTTCTATTTCAAAGTTCACCATCGGTGCCGAGAGCACACACTTAGTAATGAGCTACACCCTCGCCCATGACATAGCCAGAACCAAAGCACGAGATACTAACAGCAGGAGAGGGTGTTTATCAAGCTGTAGCTTCATCTCCAGAATTTTATGTAAACTATCTCATTTAGTCGTCACAGAAAATGCTGAGAGGTAGATTCAGAGAAATGAATGCGTTCTGACCCCTGGGCTTGAGCTCAGCGCGTGCCCAGCGGTGCCGAGGAAGCCTAGCTGGGCAGGCTCACAGTTGGCCTTCAGAGAGAGTAACGCAGCGGTACGTCTTTCCTGGTTTTCAAGCAGGGTCTGTTGCCCTTGAAATCACTATTCAGCTCCACAGGCCCGGGCTGATCTTTATTCCTTCTTTTGCCAAGGACTGAGATGACAGTGTTCTACAACGTTCAGTTTAATTTAAAAACCATTCCTGTGGCCTGCGCCCCCACAAGCCATTAATCATCATGAGCTCAGCACTCCGTGATTCTTAGTAAAACTTACCTGGAAAACTGCCTGGGCTCAGAGTGCTCTTTAGATCCATTCATTATCTGTCTGTCTGTCTGTCTATCTATCTATCTATCTATCTATCTATCTATCATCTATCTTTCTACCTATCTACTTGAATATTTGTTTTCTTGCCTGTGAGTGTTTGACGGCATACATGTGTGCGCACTGCATGGACACTCGGTGTGTGTTGGGTACCCCAGAACTGGAGGTGCTGTTGGTGCTGAGTCGTCATGTGGGGGAGGGAGCTGAACCCTGGCCTTCTGTAAGAGTCACAAGCGCTGAGCCCTCGCTCCACTCTCATTTTTCATTTTTATTTTCTATCTGGTTGTGCAGTTTCCTTTTCTTAATAACTAACACTGTATTTTTAGCTCCTGGGGATCATTTCTCTTACGTTTCACTTACGTAGCACATCACGTGACGGCCAGAGGCCAGCCTGCCTGGCTTGTTTCTCCTCGATCCTGCGCTCCAGGGCTTGGGCTTGAACTCAGGTCGTCCAGCTGGGCCGAGAGCCTGTTTGCCCACCGAGCTGTCTCACCAGGCTTCTGATGATTCTCAAGTTGGCGTGGGCAGATGATGCTTTTCCAGGACAGCATCTGTGTCACTTAGCACACTTTCTTCCTTCCTCCCAGATCCCAATTCACCCTTTTCTGTGCCCTGGGAGGCCCGTCCTGAGACCCTGCAAACTTCACCCAACCTCAGGTTCTGCTGATTCGGCTCAGGCGTGTAAATCTTCCTCACTGACCAGCCCTTCACCCGCCCACACCCACCTAGCCAAGGCTCCTCCATCATCCAGCAGGACCGCTCGACCCTGACACATCACCCTCCTGACGGGGCTTCCTGGTTCCTGGGGACAGCGTGGTTCACCGCACTCACTTATGACAGTTTGTTTTGTGCCCAGTGTGTGTGCTCCATCTTCAGTAGTTCCACAATGGCTGATACTTTCAACTTTTTTCTAGTGTTTTTCTAGCGTGAGACATTTATCATCACAAACCTTACATGATGCTGCTTCAGCTGTGTTTCCATGGATTTTCCTAAGTTTTCAGCTGTAAATGGGTCCCGTTCAGCACCACAAGTTCTTTAAGCGTTAATTCTGTGCATTAAAATTTATAAATGAGGTGAATATCCAGAAAGTATCCTTTCCAGACTGATTCCTAGCCTCGCGCCGTGTTAAATCAGTGTGACTTAGTTCTGTGACATTTGCTGGGATTTCCATCCCTTTTGGTGAATTTCTAGACCTCTCTCATACGCACAACATTCTCATACCTGGACACGGTCTTTTGTGAACCCCATGGACCAAGCTTAATCGCATCATTCAAATCTCTCATGTCTGAACATTTTTTTTTTTTAATTTGTTTTGTTGTTAAGATAGGACCTTGTTTGGTAGCCCAGGCTAGCCTGGGATTTATCATATGGCTCAGGCTGTCTCAGAACTCAGTCATCCCATCAGTCTCCCAAGTGCTGGAATCATGGGCTTGAACTCACAGCTAGCTCTCCAAATCCTGTTGCTTGATCAGTTTCTAGGTGTCATCTGTCTAAACTGCCCCTAGTAATGTCGAGATTATCTTTCTGTCTTCGCAAGAAGCAGAACGTAAGGGTGTGTGTGTCTAGACATATTCCTAAATGTGCGGATATTGTGCTATATGAATGCTCACGCAATGTTAAATGTGGTAGAGTGTTTTGTTACAACTCGGAAAATACTTCTAAAGTCAGGCACGGCAGTTAGGTGACTGTTCTCTGAGAAGCTAGAGGGAGTGGCTAGAGGGGGTGTGGAGGGTTGCGCTGTGTTGTAGAGTTTGTTATGTGACACTACTCTTAGTGAACAGAACAAAACCCCTGTTTGTGAACACACATCAGCGAGTGTGAACTGACTGAGGCAGCGGCACTAGGTCCCTGGGGCTGTGACGGGGCTGGGGCTTTTCTTCTGCAGTAGCTCTACCTGGGCAGCTGAGAAAGGAGGCGCCCGGGGGTCACAGGCTCAGGCGGGCACCTGAGGTCTGCGAGCTTCCCGGGGTTTTGCTGTGCGACGAGGAGTGGGTGGAAGGCTCGGCAGAGGGCGGGCTTCCCGCGTGGGCGGCCGTGGCTGGCCGCGGCTGGCGTGGCTGGGGAGAGCGGCTCTCCGCGTGGACGGCAGCGGGGTGGGAACACGCTCGGCCTTGAGAATCATCTCGAGGAGGCCGAAGGACGCCGGGGCGTAGTGAGTGGGGGATGGTGTCAGGAGGGGCATCCGCAGCCTAATTTCAGCCTTGGGCTACGGGAACAAGGAGTGGCAGGCAGACGTGGTGAACAGGGAAAAGGGGGGAGTGGAGCCTAAAGGCCTTGGCTCCGGCAGGAGCATGGGTGGCCAACTCCTGCCCCGAGCGTCCCTCTCTGCTCCCTCTGGTCCCTCCTGCCGTCACCTTTCCCCTTGGCCCTGTTCCAGCAGGCTCAGTCAAAGCTGTGTCAGCCCAAGGCGAGGAGCTAGTGATGACCAATCAGACATGAATTAATAACTGATATATATCTTTTTATTATGCACAGATAAAAGAATTTAAACTGTGGTTATCAAAACTATACTTCTACGCAGGTTCACAAAGACACAGACTCGGGGAACAGAGGAAGGTTACAGCAGGGGTGTTCAAACTGGCCACAGGGATTTTCAGGGTGCGTTTACCCTCGCAGACGAGGAACAGTGACAAACCAGGCGCGCTCAGGAAACACCAGGAGCAGTATTGCATTTGGAACTGGTAATAGTCTTTCCTAGAAAAGTATCTGTCAGTTTTATGAATGAACCCCCAGATAAGACAAACAGGGTTAAGAAAAGGTTTGCACACACAACTCACCCGACAAAATGTGCTCTGTTAACTCAGCCAGCAGTACACTTATCATTGAAACCATGAGGTAGTTACAAAACGACGGACACACGCCTGTATGCCCCACACACTCGGGCAAGCCTGCCGGGAACACACGCAGGAAATGGGTTTACAAGCTCATCACCAGACAAGCGAAAGGCCATTTCGTGTTTAGGAAAAAACTGCCACGCGACCAGCTCAGGCAGAAGAAAATTCTCCGCCACCGCCACGTGAGGAGCCGGAGTGCGATGCACGCACCGTGCCTCCCCGACTCCGGGCAGCCCATTGTGGCCATCAAGGCGAAACGGCCTCTGTGACCACACGCGCGCGTGGCCAGCGGAAACAGCACAGGCCTCGCAGGTGGAGTGGGTTCAGCCAGACCACAGCAACGGCCTAAGCAATCTCGCCAAGTCTGCTGCGAAAGTCAAGCCTGCACTTCGTGTGACATCTGTGAAGGCGAAGCCGTGGGAAACGTGGTCACAGACGCTGTCACAGACACTGGGGAAACGCCCGGCTTCGCACGTCACAATACTGAGGACATTCATTCTCCAATATGGAATCGGGTTTCTCAAGCTGAATAATACTTCTGATAATGAGATCCAAGGAAATAGATTTTTTTTCTTTCTCTCTTTAAAAAATTTTTTTTTGGTTTGAAACTTATAAATTTGTAAGTTAATTTAAGATTATTTATAAAATCATTGGTAATGTAGTCTCTCTCTCAAAAATATACATTTAAATATATTACAAACATTTTAACCCATCCATCTAAGACATCTTTTAATACCTTCCCATAGCAATTTCTGTTTTTTTTTTAAAGCAAAGAACTGATTAGAAGAATTCACAGTAATTGAAATTAAACATTTCATATGGAGTAACTTAAATTTCTCTAAAACATTTAAATATATCTTTATACAGAATTTTTGTAGTAAAATATAGCTATAAGTGATTTAAAGACTCTAGTCTTCTTTGAAGACATCTTTAAACATTTTTTTATACATAGACTATACTTCTTACATTCTGCTGAAGGTTAGGCAAAGCGCATTATTTTAAACACAGGTAGCGTAATCTGGGTCCTCCACAATGACTCCCTCATTTAGAAACCATGAACTGAGGTGTTTCTCTCTAGCCTCACACCATCCGCTTTCATGTGGAAATCTGGAGTACGTTCAATGCATCAGCCTGAGGCTCTGAGCCCGGGAGGAAAGCTGCTTTGGTGTGAATTTTCACTACTGAACAACAGCTATCCAGCGTCATTCGTCCAGTCGATCAGCCGGTGGCTAAGGGCCCGCCCAGCCCGCTCACCTACTGTCTCCACCAGCAAGGCTTCCTGCTGAGGCTCTCCTTCATGAAGGCCCAGGCCCAGCCGCGGACTGCACAGGCCAGGTTTGCCCAGAGTATTTCAGCCTAGGATCTTGGCCATTCTATTTATGGAATCTTAAGTTGTTTGGGGGATTCTGGGAAAGCAATGTGATTTCATTTGCAGTAGATCTGACCCTCTGGGGTTTGGTTTGCACAGAGGGGCCCTGGGCTCGGCTACCGTCAGGGCAGCGTCATGGGGTTCGTGAGGACGCGCACCTGAACCCCTTTCTTGTGAGAAACTTTGAGGTTAGGGCCCTTCTCCCTGTCTGCGCATCCTCGGGGCAGATCGGATGACGTGATCAGATGCCCAGATGCCCTGGGCAATCCAGGCTTTTACATGGGCTCATCAGAGAGTCTGACGCTACAGCCTACCACACAGAACTCAAGTTCCGACTCTGGAAGCGTAGACTGTTTTAAAGGCGGGAGTGGGCTGTGCGTTCCCGTGTGCCAGGCACACCCTGCTGGCTCCCCCGCTTCCCACCCAGTCCCACCCCCTGGGGTTTAAGCACTATTAGGACAAAATATCAGAAACGGCACAAATCTGTTGCTTACTGTGGCCCTTTTCCATCTTCCTGTAAGAATGAACAAACTTGGCCGTGAGGCACTTTGGAGCTGGTGTGTGTGAGGAGGGAACTGGAGTCAGCATTCATTTTGGCCCAAGATAGGAATGTCGCCTTGACAGTGGCAGCCCCCAAGGCCAGCAAGCTACACAGGGGACCAGAAAGCTGTGGCGGGTGAGAGGTGGGCTCTGAGGGGAGGGGCAGGCGGGATGGGGAGGGTGCGCTTCTTTCCATCTTTGGCATCGCCCTGGCTCTGCTCTCCCGCTGCCCCCTCCCACCATTCCTCTTACTCTGTAACCTATGACCCCAAACAATGGATGTTTGCACACCTGGACAGAGCAGCATTAAAAACAAACAAACCGGAGTGTTTCACATTGAACCCCCATCCTGCGAGGGGCTGGCGGAGGAGGAGGCCACCAGCTTAGCTTTGGTGTGTGACAGGCGTCCAGGGGTCGCAGGGGTCGCATTTCCACGGGCTGTGGTGAGGGGTGGGCACAGCAGGCCACCTGTCCGATGAAATTCTCTCTCTCTTTACGGGGACCCCAGATGAAGCCTTCCCACTGCGGGTGCCCGCTGGCAGGCCCGGCACCGCCGCCTGGCCCGGCACCGCCGCCTGGCCTGCCCCACGGGCCCCGCTGCCTAGGCCGTGCTGCTGCTGGAGCAGGGCGTGCTCTGGGTGCTGCCAATGCTGTGGGCCGCGCTGCTGTTCTCCGAGGCTGGGGGCGAGGTGGGGACCTGCTGCCTCCGTGCCGTCTCCCCTGCAGGGAACAGACACATTAGCCATGTGCGAGCTGAAAAGGAGCGCCTGCCTGGCCTTTCCCCTGCCCTTTCTCAGCCACAGGCGGGCTGGCTGGAGGGCCTCGTTCTAGTGGCTTTTCAGCCTCTTCCTCTATCTGTGAGCCGGACACCCTGGCAGTTGTGGCGAGGGTCTCTGGGGGCTGGTGACAGTGGGGACAGCTGCCCTGGCCTCTGAAGCCTGCATCCCTCGAACACCCCCGGTGACTCCTAAGCAGCGGTGAAGCCGCACAACCATCTAACCAGCTCACGGCCGGGAGCCGCACACCCACTCCGGGGAATCGACTGCAGGTCAGTACCACCTTTTAAGTAAGGTGACAGTCTGGTGTGGTTCAGCGCACCGATGTGTTAGGGACAGAACCTAGGATTCTGCACACACGAGGCATGAGCCCCAAACCGCTGAGCTGTTCCCCAGGCCTCTGCCTGAATGCGTTGCTGGACCCTGGGCCGGTGATGCTCACAGCTTGCCCTGGCTATAGCACAAAAGGCCCGTGTGCCCAGCGTGCAGCCGGCCTGAGGAGCGGGAGCTGGGGCTTGTGCCGACCGCGCGTGTGGGGCCGCCTGGCACACTGAGGCTCCGCTGAGCTCAGTGTGAGGATCTCCTAGCACAGGAAGCACCATTACACACCCCAGCGCATTATAGCCCAACCCATTCTCTGTGCCAAGTGTGCAATGCTCTGGAGCGGGAGGGCCGCTCGGGTCACACACATGGTTTGCATTTAACTGTGCAAGAGGCCCTCCAGGCAGCAAGTCTCTCCAGCAAAACTGGCCTAAACAAGGCCCTAGGTAAAGTGAAGGGAACTGCACAAACAGCTTGCTTGCAGCCCCCTCCCCCCCGTGGGAAGCCCCCAGACATCCAGGCCTCTCTTTCTGAAGTACACACTTTCAGCCAGCAGCGACAAGCAGGCCCCCTTCTGCTTCATTAACACATGACAGGGCAGCCGGAAAGGGCTCTGAGCTGGAAGCCAGCGGGGCCTGGAGGCCTGGCTGTCCAGGCCTTCCTGGGGGCCCTCGGAACATTACCCGCAAAGAGCAGTTCTGCAGGATGTGCCCGGTCCAGAGGGTTTCAGCCTCCCCCACCCAGCTGCGGAGCACTTCAGGCCCTGGCATGCACGGTTTCCTCTAATTAGCTTTCCTTCTGGGATTGGAGGGATGGTGAGGGGAAGGGTCAATGCTCCCCAGGAGCAGGCAAGAGCTTCAAAGTCTTCTTTCCCTCACCCAGCGCTGCCCCTCAAGGGCGGGAAGTCACGCTGTGCCAAAAAGTCACTTCCTCCTAAACGGGAGATTATTTCTACAAAGTAATCTAGTCTTTTTTTCTTCCTTTCCCCTCCCCTTTCCCCTCTCTCTCCCTTCTGTGTTTGAACCCAGGGCCTTGCATATGACAGGCCCTACCCCTGAAATACATTCCCATATATCTCCAGTCCTTAACTATTGTGATGTGAAAACACACATACAAACACATGCGCGCGCGTGCGCACACGCACGCACACACACACACACACACACACACACACTCCTTTACAACCACATGCTCATCATTCCCGGTTGGATCCTCATGTCACCCATTAGAAGGCTCAGGCGGCCATGCATTGGCTCATTGGTTTGCTTGTCCATCTAGTGCTGGAGCCTGACCCAAGGCCTCGGACTTGGCTGGGTAAACTGAGTTAACCCCCTAATTCCTGAACCTCACTGCAAACATGCCTCTCCCCACTTGGACCACGGCACGCTGGCGGGTTTCCTGCTGCCTCGGGTCCGCTGGCCTTGAGAGCACCTCTGAGGCTGAAGCACGGTGGCCTTGCTCCTGTCTCTTCCGGAGCAGGCGAAGGCCTCGTGAGTCATGTTCGGGGAAACTGTCAGCACGGCGTCCTGCCCAGGAAGATCTGCTTCCTGCTGTGTTTGCCAAATAGGATTTGTTGCTGTGTCAGTTTATTTTAATCAGTGCCCATTAAAAAAAAAGACCTTGTAACTTATAGTCTTGGAAACTCGTCTTGGGAATGTAAAAATGCTGCCTAAAGGAAAATCCCAAAAACAGAATTTGAGCGCTACACTCCAGACTGCAGGGTGTGTCCCGGGGGGAGAGGGGCTAGCTCTGCCCACCGCAGTTCAATGCACTGTCCGGAGAGCTCTGCCTGGGTGCCTGAGCGTAAATGTCCTAGACCCCGCCTCGGGTCCTATCCGGACTGGAGGAATCGTGAGCTCTGGTTCATGAGGGAGCCCCTGGCTCAGCATGTGAGGCAGAGAGCTCCAGGAGGACAATAACACTGCTAGTAAAACAAAGAAGAAAGCCCCTTCACAGACTAGCTCGTCTGATCCACGGCCTTCTCACATGTAAAACCTACTATTTCTCAACATAACCAAACCTTAGAACTTTATTTTCATCCCCTGGCAAACTGGAAAAAGCTTCCCCTCCCATTTCTTGTGAGATAGAGGAGCTACTGAAGTGAAACTCATCGTGAGAATCCTAAAGCGCAGACTCCTGCTCCCCCTGCGGCCACCCTTTGGCTTTCTGCTCTCCATGATAGTGTCCCTGGCTTGTTAGAGTGTCAGGTTTTGCTAGGGTGACAGGGACCTTCCGTAGGTGGTGGGCTGGGAGGGCCTGAGGCTCAGCACAGCGGTCTCAGTGGAACGCAAGGTGCTGTAAGCCCGCTGGGACCGTGAATGTGGCTGAAAAGCCCCTCAATCTTTTCAGAATAGCTAAAAATAGAGGGCTAAGGCGACTGCCTCGAACCTTCCCATGTCTGTCCCTGGGAACCCCCATCCGTGATCCCACCTCTGGCCCTACCCCAGACTCGGGGCTGGTTCCTGAAGCCTGCGGGTGAGGCCCTCTGACGTCTACACTGAGGCGGCCAGGCCTGGGGCTTGGCCTCGGCTTTACCCGGGGTTCCCCACAACCGCTGCTCACGGCCAGTTTGCTCAGCCGTTCTCCTCCTTCTTGTGTGGACTGTACAAGGAGGTGAGGGCCCGGCTGCTCAAAGCATGACACCAGGCCCGGAGCAGCGCCTGGCATTTAATAACTGCAGAGTTTCACTGCATGCGAGGAAGGATTAGTAGAATTGCAGAAAGCCAGAGATTAGTGAGAAAAAAATGCATGTTAAAAGGTTTATTATCTACTAAGCAACACAACGAGAAGGCACTAGGGGCCTGTGCTTTGAGTGTGTGACAGGGAATGGGAGAGGAAGCAGGCTGCAGCTGCAGAACGCCAGCAGCCGTCACATTGGTGTCCGGCCTGTTTTCCCTGTGCTAAGAGGAAGCAGGTCAACAGGACTCCCTTTAAAAAACCGATTAAAAGAATACAACAAACCCCACTCAGGGCAAGACTTAGCCAAGAGGTACACGCAGACTTGCACCCCTCCTTGAATCTCACCAGGACGACAGGCCAACCCCCGAAGCCAAACACGACAGAAGTGAAGATGGCGAGAAAACACAGGCCACTGCTGAGGACAGGGGGGGTGGCGGCTGACTGGAGGACCCAGACCTTGGCCATCAGGGGGAAGGGCTGACAAACAGCTAATTCATGTCACAGAGGCTTCAAAGGCCCAGGCTACAGAGACATGAGACACGGAAGAAGGAGGCGTGCTCCGGCCTACATGGTGGAGTGGAGCAGGCTGCTGTACCAGAAGCAATATGGCTCCCCGAGTTTCCTCTGTCTCTTGCTGGGCTAGGACCTGCCCATCCTTCTCCAGGAGGAGGAGGGGCTTGCACTCCCTTCAGAGGGTGACACTGAGGTGCCGGAAATGCCCCGACACAGCTGAGAGCAGGGGTGTGCGCCTGGGAGTCGAGCTGAGCACACTTTGGGCTCCGCTGACATTGGGGCCTCACACCTACTGAAGCAGAGTGGCCTTGGTGGCCTAGTGACAGCCCGCTCGTGTGCTTCCTCCAGAAAATGGTGTACAACTGTCCACACTCGGGGAAAGTGTCAGTGCCATGCCCTGCCCAGGAAGCTCGTGTGTTCCTCTCCCTGTTGCTACGTCAGCACTTTTTATTAATGGCTTTGGAACAGCAAGACCTGTACCCTGCAGGTGGGAGACAGGAAGGCCTGTGTCATGGAAACCTGATGAGCCCAGAGGGAAGATGCAGGCTGACCCTGGAGCTCATCCATAAAACAGCACCTCAGCTCAGCCTCAGGAAGCTCACAGGGCTAGAACCTCCATAGTTCTGCAGCATTTTCAGACCGATAACAGGCACAGGACAAGAACAGAGCTTTACAGAACAAAACAGAGGAAATTCATAGTTCTTAGAGTTAAAAAAAAAATCCAAGGCTGTATCAAAGGTCACTGAAAGAGATAAAATGGAGGATTAGTTAAGAGCTCCAACTTCCAAAGAATTCATACAATGAGTGAATGCAGAAAACAGGGGCAAGGAAAGAAAGAGAAAAAGACGACGGGAGAGCCAGGTGACATGTGCCTTTCACCTTAGCACTCAGGAGTCTAAGGCAGGAGAATTACGAGTTTGAGGCCAGTTAGGGCCACAGAGTGAGTTCAAGGCCAGCACAGGCTGTGCTGAGATTACCTGTATCTCCCACTCCTAAAAAATCAGTTAAGAAGAAGGGAAGAGATGGAGAGGAGAAATAGAGATGGATGAATGGATTTCTAGGCTGAACATACAATTAATTCCCAGCACAAAATATGAAAACACACTTTAATCAAGATGACTCCAGAAGGTAAAGACGCAGCATACGTAGAGGGAATCAGAAATATAAGTCCAAATGGTCTCCAAGCCCTTGGCGGCCATCTTTAGAGGCAGAAGAAAATGCCCAGGGTCTACACCGTGTTCATCAAGTGTTTATAAAATGAGGGTATTTCAGACTCACAACGTAAAGGGAACACACCTTTCCTATGCCCCCTTTAAACTGAGGAGGGAGGCTTGTGACATCAGCCGGAAGACATCTGTAATCCAGAGAAGTGATGGGAACCTCCAGGATGGAGGTGAAGGGGACAGAAGAGGACAGCACTGTCCAGGCAGGACGGACACATCAGGCAGGTCCAGTGTTCACAGCTGCTTTATGGAGAGGGGAGGAAGAGAGTGAGCAGCTGCTGGAACCACACCCAGGCTGTCTGAAGGACAGTGAGTACTCCTGAGTGCTGCGCCAGCTCCAGCATCTTCCTGTGGAAGAGACCGGAGGCCTGTGAGGATCTATCAGGAGATCCTAACAGCTGGCCGGCAGCAGATGGAGAAGTGATAAATGTCTGAAAAGCTAAACTAATGGGGAGTGGGACAGAGAGAGGCAAAGAAATGCTCTTGCTCCTCGGAAAACCCAAAACACAGGACAGAAATAACAGAGCTATCACACTGAGTGGCCCAGTTGTGACTAGCATTAGTAGTCATAACCACAGACATGGTAAATATGGATCCAGCCAAGATTTCTGTATTGTTTCACAAGGGTGGGGCTTCTCTGGCTGTGGGTGAAACCCCTTGGGAGGCCGCGCGACCCTTCCCAGGGTCACACAGCAGATGCCCAGATGCCCTGAGTGTCAGGTGTTTACATTACAGTGCATAAGAGCAGCAGAGTTGCAGTTAGAGTAACAACAAAATGATTTATGGCTAGGGGCTAGCACAACATGAGGAACTGAATTAAAGGCTGAGAACCTCTGCGCTAGGGGAGGGAGCCGGGCAGCCAGGTAGAGCAGAAACAGAGCCTCACTCTCTGCAGCAGGATGCTGATGGAGAAGATCCCAGCCAAAAAAGAGGCAGCAGCCTATTCGTGTTGTTTAGCGACGTCAGAGCTAATTTCCCAAAGAGCCAGACAAGAGTTTCTAAAAGATGTTACTCCAGGGAAAGAGGAAAAGCGTCAGTCCACGGGGTCTTGCTGTCTCAGTGAGTCCCGTAGAACTAGTCTGGGTGTGACACTGTCACATCCAAAAACTAAAACGGCTTTCTACAGAGCAAACACAAGAGCTTCCGTCCTCCTAGAAACAGCACAGGGGAACGCCTCTGACTTTGGGACATGTGTCACCAGAGGTGAGAAAGGTCGGTGAGAACCACACCTACCCCACGACCTCTTCTCAGTGCCCTGTGAGACTGTTTTAAAACAGGGTTCTCCAAACAGAATGCAGGGAGTCCGAAGGAGGTATCTCACTGTGCCCGGAGCTGCCTCAGACAGAGTGAGAACCCTACTTCTTTGGACCAAAAGCTACCCCAGGGACATGAGTGAGGCGTCACAATTCAAATCTGTGCCTTGTTTTGTTCTGTGAAAAGGCTGGAAAACATAAGCGGGGGGGGGGGGGAGTCGTACAAACAAAGGGTTGCTCTGCACACAGAGGCAGATGCCGCCTGAACCCCCAAATAGACCATATAAGGTCCGAGTCCACAGCTGGCTTACTGTGGAAGTTAAGAGGACTGAGTCAGTGTCTGGATGGCCGTCTCTGCTCACTGGCCACAGCCTCTGACCATCCCCGTCCACCCAAACTTGCTGCTGGCTGACCCAGTCAGAAACTTCTGGGTTCTGAACTGGGCTGGCTTTCTGTGTGCCCGGCACTAAGATTAAGTGTGAGCTGTGCATAAAATGAACTGGGAGCCACAACTCAGAAAAGTAACTTTGGAGTGCCGTCCCAAGCCCAAACGGCAGTGTCAAGAGGCCTTTTAGTTTCTGAGTTGGCATAAACACTAACTGTTTTCTGGAAGGCCTTTTGGTTGTCTTTAATCTGTGTGCAAACTTCATTTTGTATTAGCAATGCTTTAAGCGTTCCTCCGAGGCTTTTGTTTGGATGAGAGGGGCTGAGGAGCAGGATACAGCGCACGCAAGCTTGATGCTGTGGACAAGTCTGGACCTGCCAGAGGGTCTCAGGGGTGGGCTTCCACGGTGAACACCACAGCAGCCCTGTATGGAGCCTGCTCCCAGCTTCCTAGCTCAAGACAAACCCTGTGGCTTTCGGTGGCATCTCTAAGGCCAGAGGCAGCCAGCGGCTGAGTGGACACACGGAAAACATCTGTGGGTGACCAGCCCCATAGAAAACCCTCGGGGCTACAGTCTGCTTGGAGTACTTTCAAGTTCTTTCCCAGTAGACAGCACAGGCTGCCAAGCGCCCTAGGACCCCCTCCATGCAGGAGGCTGGAAAAAGCTGCAAAGAACTATTACTTTGAGATCTAAACATGTCAGTATTGCTGAGATAATATTATTTACTCCAAGATCTACTCTGCTAAAAGCTGTCCCTTCGGCTGCTTTTCTGAACTTTCACATGGAAGAAAGCTCTTCAAGTGATTCATGGGCATTTGTGCAACGCTCGGAACCATCCCACACAGAGCTTCCTTCTCTCTGACAGAAAACACATGTCACTCGAAGGTTGCGGGTTGGTAACAACTTCTGAGGACTCTCGGCTCCATTATTAAACTCCGCTAAGCGTTTGCCACTAGGCTGGCTTTGGGCAGGGCCAGTCTCCCAGGCTGGGCCCAGAAGGCCTGCCTCTCTGTGTGCTACAATCTCTAATGCTTCTGTCACGAGGGACAGCATTTCAGGTGGAAATGCTGGTGAAGAAAGACTCAGAAGATTTGGCTAACAGAAGGGCTCAGTGTCCCATGCTTTTCTCAACAGCATCAGGCTCTGTCTAGCAAGTAACAGAGACCCAGGGGCTGGGAGAGGGCTCAGGGATCTGCTCTAGCTGCCGAACCACAGGGGCTGGGGTCCAGAACCCACCAGAGCTCTGTGAAATCCAGGGAAGGCTGGCGGCTAACGGCACCTCGGCACTCGAGGGCCAAAGACAGGGTCACGGGGCAAGGCGGCTGGCTAGCCCGGCACAGCTGGCAGCTCCCACTTCACCAAAAGACTGTGCCTCAGCATATAAGTCAGCAGTCGGCGGCTCACTCAGTCAGCTTTGGGCCTCCACACACGTGCACCTATGCACACGTGCACAATCATGGGGATATTCACACACACCTGCACATCCATGAAGAAAATCTAAACATATGATGATGCCCGAGGCTCCCTTCAGACCAGTCCTCCGCCTGATGAGGCCAGCTGAGTGGCTGAAGCAAAGGAGAAGGATTCACTGGGTCCATGAAGAATGAGTTCAGGTCTGCCCTTGAGCAATGGACCTAGCACGGTTTACCCAGGTTCACAGCAGAGACTACAAGACAGGTCAGCATATTTCCCTTCCTGAGCTGTGGAAAGCTGAGGCAGGGTGGCGCTCCTTCCTCACCGAGCTGGTACTCCCCCCCCCCTCCGCCCAGGCCCGTGTCTGTCCGGCCTCTGAGCAGGCCCTCTTTTCAGGCTTGTGCGTTTCAACCTTGGAGCTGTCCGGTGGGGACACCGAAACCAGAAGGAGAGATGGGGAGGCATAGCTTGAAAATTTCTTGTTTCACGGTTCATGTCTTTCTAACCATAAAAATGCATTTTGAAATTTTAAACCTTGTGGACATAGGAGAATCTTGTTCTTCAAAGCTATCAGGAGTCAAGGACCAGGAGATGGTGCTTAAGAGTCACGGGCTGAGCACACCGCTGGGCCTCGCGAACTGTCCCGGCAGCTGTGGTGCTGAGAACCTGGTTTCCCTCGCCACACCATTTTATTCCAAAGTCCTTCCCATTGCTTTCTAGTTCTAATGAGTCCTGCTACACAGACTTCCTTCAGAGTCTGTGACACAATGGCTCTGTTAGAAGCTGAACGTCACCAGCACTGTAACTGCAGCTAACAAAACTGGGGAAACATCTCTTTTCTCAGCACCAAGTTATATCTTTACACAACCTGATTTACACCAAATTCACAAATACAAGGAGTGAACCCATGTCCTCCTTTTGCTTATTATTTCACACACCCAACAAACATGCAGAATGTCTGTTGTGTGGCAGGTGCCTGGACGTGCAAGCCGTCACTAACCTGTGTGGGAATAGATGTACCACAAGGCCCCCGTCAGGAGCGCCCCGATCACAAATGCTGCGAACGCGATGCCCATCACAGTCAGTGTGTCCAGGCCGTGGAAAATCTCTGGAAGAGGGGGAAAGACACGCACTCTATGTAAGTCAGTCCCGTACACCTCAGTTTTTCGCTGGCTAGTGAGATCAGAAACCATAATTACATTAAACTCTACCTTCTGTTACTTGCAAATTTTCTGACAAAGAAAAAGATGGATCGATTGGGTTTTTAAATATTCTGTTTGTAATTTATTCTGAGCAAAGACATTTTCAATAAAAAATTCAGCTTATTCACGTCACTGTCTGTATGACTCTTACACCCCCTTGCACTCAGGTGTAGCATGTGTGTGCCTGCTGAACCTCCTTCTATCCTTGCACTGGGGTTCTGGAGGGTTGTGGGCCACCCCGTGGTGCTGGGATCCACCCGGGGTCCTCTGCAAGAGCAGCAAGTGCTCCTGACCACTGAGCCATCTCTCCAGAAGATCTGTAAGCTTTGTGACACTTAAAACCTGTGGTCTGGAATGCAGGTAACTAAAAAACCCACAGGTGAAATCCTTGAGGTGGCAGAGTAACGGCTATGGTGGCGCACACCCTCGACCACAGCGCCTGGGAGGGAGGCAGAGGCAGGCAGAGCAGGGCCAGCCTGGTCTATAGGGGCCAGGCCATCCAAGGCTGCATGGTGAGACCTCGTCTTAAGATAAAAGTAAACCTCCACTACCAGAATCTGACTCCTTGCCTCTTACTTATTGAGCACTGCTGAACAGAGACTCGCCCACCACACGGAATCGGCCTTAGCCAACTCTGAAATGCTTTTGTGAACACTCAGAGTATGAAAGATGGAAGGGATTGAAAGAAAGGACAGAGAACAGAATGAAATCATTCCTGAGCATCAGAACACGCCACCGAGTTCACAGGAAGCCCCGACCGCAAGCTTTAAGAACCGCCTCGTTTATACAACCTGCCCCTTGACACCTTCCCAAGCCTCGGTTCCGTGAGGAGAATTTCTTCTCAGTGGGCTGCTAGGTCAGTGTATGGTCAGCAAAACACATATGACAGCTAATTGTTCCTCTACTTGGCAAAGATGCTTTTATATTTAAAACTGATTTCCACTCACAGAAACTGGGATTTTCCTTTCATTGAAGAAGAAGCATCTTTGAGTTTGGACTAGTTTGCAAGGAAGTGTTTGGTAAGATAAAAGTCCGATTACATATGATATATAATAGTATATAATAATGTACATTGAGAGTGCAAATTCTCTCCACACACTTTCTTTCCACTCCATCATTCTAGAAATGAAATCCCTTTGTTTTTGAACGCACACCAACAGAGATTCAGCCATTCAAGGGATGGAAGGCGTGTGGATGGCCGAGCTCTGCCAGCGCACGCCTGCTGTGCGTTCATTCACACTCTGGGAAGCGCGGTGACCCTGCTCACCGCAGTCAGGAGGAACAGGGGATGAGGCAGTCCTGGGAAGGAACAAGAAGCCAGGAAGAGCCAGGAAGTGGGACTGGCAGACCCATCCATCAGGCTCTGTCAGGCATGGAGCTTACTCTAATCCACACACACAAAACGGCCACAAATGGCTTTGTGCCTGCAACACAAGGCTAGCATGACCAAAGCTTTTAGTAAAAACATTCTGAAATTCCAAAGATAAGAGGTACCAGCTTTGAAAATCAGCCCACTGAGGGTGAAAGAATGTGTCTGTTACCAAGAGCATGGTGCTCCTGTTCTATCTGGGAATAAGCCAAGTAGGACACAAAAGAGACTTTCTATGAAAGTACTATAAAGAATGATTTGTGTCCAGCACTCGGGAGGCAGAGGCAGCCGGATCTCTGAGTTCGAGGCCAGCCTGATATACAGAGTGAGTTCTAGGACAGCCAGGGTTATACAGAGAAACCCTGTCTTAAAAAACAAAACAACAAAAAGAAAGAAAAGAAAGGAAGGAAAGAAGAAAAGTAGGGAGAGAGGGAGAGAGAGAGAGAAAGGAGTGCTGTGTGTGTCTTGGGTCAGCACTGGAAACAGGTCCTGGAGTCCCCGGGAAGAAAACAAGATGGATTCCCCTCACAGGGATGCATCATCTAGAAGACCGTGGGTGGGCAGAAGCCAAGATGGAGCCCTGCTTTTGTGCCAATGGTAACCACGGAAACCCACTTTAACGACAGACAGAATGACAGTGGCCTGCATGGCTCCCCCCTACCCCCATCATTCTGCATCAATGGTGTTGGGTGCTGGGATTCTCTTGCCCTCCTGGCTCTCCCAGCCCTTGCCTAAAGATGGACTCAAGTATGAGTTTCCTTAGCAGTCTTCCGTGAGCAGGCCTGGAAGCAAGCTCCATCCCTGCTGGATGACAGGGCTTAGGCCACACCAGAAAAAGCACACAACTAACGTGATAAAGAGACACTCTAGCCTTCCTGCCTAGGCTGCGTGTGTCAGGAACATCAAGAAATTAAGATTTTAATACGGCAGAGGTGGGGGCTGCAGGAAAGGAGAGGGGGAATAAAGAAAGGGCAGAGGGAAAGGAAAGCGTGGGAGGAAAGGGCAGAGGGAGGAGGAAGGGAAGCAGGTCCAGGAGCCCTATCAGCTTGGCCAGTCTCCCTAAGCAGCAATCCCTAGACAGGCCAGGGGCTGCCCGGAAACAGTTGCACAGAAACTTACGTGGAGGAGGCGGAGGAGCGACCGGACTGGAGTCCTTAGTGTTTGGAACGTTTTCTGAAACACAAGCAAACACAAGCACAAGTCACAATCCATTTACACAAGGCATCATGAGACATTTTCTACCTGTTAATGCTGTGTGTGTGCACGAGTGCGCATGTGTGTGACCCTGTGTGTAGAGGCCACTGGAGACTAGAAGAGGGACCCCCTAGAGCTGGAGTTACACGCACTTGTGAGCCACCTGACTTGGTGGCTGGAAACTGGTCTGGGTCTGCTGGAAGAGCAGCCAGCGCCCCTGAGCCATCTCCCCAGCCCCACACCCCGGTCAGTGTTCTTCTTTACACATCAAAAGCACATCCCAGAAACTTCAGTACTGTGTTTCGCTAAAGCACAATTGCAGAGGCTTTCCACTTTGAAGGAAGGTGGAAGGCAAGCACCTCCCTGCAAGGACTTTGACTCCGACAGTGTGTGCACACATCCAACCTTACAGTGATACAAGGTTCATTACCTCCAAACACCACGATTCTCTGCACACGCACAGCACTGTCCCCCCAGGATTTTCATGCATCTGCAGCTTTTAGCCGGGCATGGTGGCACATCTTTAATCTTAGTGCTCAGGAGGCAGAAAAAGACCGGCCTGCGACTCTAACGTCCTGCGGCCAGCCCGAGGTCACAGCTGGGAAATGTCAGGGCTGGACCAGGACTCCTGACTCCTGCTTCAAGGGGACAGAGGAGGGTGTGTCCATGTGCACAGGACCTGCTGCTCTCCACAGGGAGACGAGCTTAAACGAGGATGAGGACACTGTGGCCTGAGATGGGAAGTTGTAATTTGAATGATTTACCTAAGAAAGCAAAAGAACACTGCATGAGGTGAAAATTACATGAAGTTCAAGTTTGTCTCGTAAGCACAGTGCTCCGTGGTCCTGCTCAGACATATGATCTGAGCATGTGAGACGGGGGCTGGATAGGCTCCAAACCAAACAGCAGGTCTATCCGGCTCTTCATAGAAAAGGAAGAAGAGCCCCTGGCTCAGGCCCACCTCTCTTTAGAGTTCAAAAGTGCCTCTCTGCTCCAGCAACCTCTTCAGTCACTAAAGGACGCACGCTGCCTTTGAATTCATAGCAAAACAAACAAGAGAACTTGTGGAATTTAGACCAAAATAATGCAAATTGGTCCTTAAAAAAAAAAAAAAAGAAAAAGAAAAAGAAAAAGAACTAATACAGTGTGAGAGGAGACGGGAATGGGACAAGCGCAGCCCTCAGCGACCTGGAGCTGACCCAGGGACTGAGCATCATGGGACCCTGTGACATGCATTTGAGATATACTAAGACAAGTAAGGTGTTTTAAAAACTGAATTCAGAGGGGGCAGGCATGGCGGATGATCCTGCAATCCCAGCACTAGGAGGTGGGCGCAGGATGTTCAAGCAGAGCCATTTCAGCTTCGCGGTGATGTCTGCGACGGTTAGGTCTGACTCCCTTGAAGAGCGTTTCACTGAGGGGCAATCTGTCCTGGGTGGTCTGTATGAGTGTCTGTGTTAGAGGGGGACTCAGGCCAGGTAGGGAGCTCTAATCCCTAGACAAGGGTCCTAAACGGAAAATGGAGAAATGGCGCTGAGGGTAAGCAAGCAGCAGGGGGCTTGCACACCTCTCTCTCTAGACCATGGGTGTGGTTGACTAGAGGTCTGGACTTCCTGCTGTGATCTCTTCCAAGGGGTGGAAGGTGAGCTAGAATTACAAGCTAGATGACCCCGCCCCTGTTCTATGAGGTTTCTTCTGGTTTGGATTATTTTATTACAGCAACAGAAATGAAGCTAGAACACAGTCTTAGAAAAAAAAATGATACAATTCCATATGCAGAGCTCACACTCATTACACTAACTATGAAACGCATTTCCTATGGCCTGGAGGGATGGGTCAGTGGTTAAGAACACTGGTTGCACTGATACTCCAACCAAGGACATGCATGGAGATAACCTAGAACCCCTGTTTAGATGCAGCCCATGGCAGCTCACAAGCATCTGTAACTCTAGTTTCCGGGTTAAATGCTCTCCTCCAGTTCTGGGCACACCAGACAAGCAAGTGGTGCACAGATCCGATGCAGGTGAGACACGCCACCCCTAAAACAGTACAATACATTTTAGAGGAGCTGTCCTTGGTTGGGGATGGAGGTGGCGTGCTTCCTCGGCGCACTTCCCCGGGCACTGGTGGCAATCACAACATGACCCTAACATTTGTAGATTTGTGGAGTTCATTAGAGCAGACAAAAGTCTCCTTCTCTCATCTCACCTCTAAGAACTCTACGGGGGGGGGTCATCTAATCACAAAATTTCAGGAAGTGACAGTTTGATCCACTGAGCTAAGGGCAAAGGCACCTGATAGTCCCAACTGTGCGCCTCCTGCAAGAAAGACATCGGCATGCTCTCCTGGGAAGAGCTCCCTCAGGCTCCTGGGAAGAGCTTCCTAAGGCTCCTGGGAAGAGCTCCCTCCAGGCTCCTGGGGAGAGCTCCCTCAGGCTCCTGGGAAGAGCTCCCTCCAGGCTTCTGCCTGTGGTTAAACTTTGTCACTCAGAGTCCCCCAGTGGTTTAAAGAGAATGATTCTCCGAGAGAGACCGCACATGTAGGAATTTAGATTTTATGGCAAGGCCTTCGTGATGGATGGTTCTGTTTGAAAATTCTTAATGGCCGTATGCTGTGATCTGATGCTCAGTCCTTGTTGCAGATAGGGCCATCCTGGAGAGCCAAACAGAAACTCCCACCTCCCTTCTGTCCGTGCAGAGGGCTGAGGTCCCAGCATTTATCCTCTGACAGTTCTTGCTCCCCAATTCCCCACAACCTCCGAGTGTAAGTAAAACAGCCTCATCTCTTCCAGAGCCCCGAAACTGAGCTGCCTGCTGAAGGCAGAGAGGCCGTAAGAATATTTACTTTGGGCTTAAGGGAAAGACTGTTGAGAAGGCATCCTAGTATCACTGCAGAGCTCTAACAGCAGGTTTCTTTGCAGAACGAATAAACTATAATCAGCATTCTGATTCAAATCTTTTCATACACTCTGAACAAATTTTGGTTTACCTCAGAACCAAAGTTTCCCTGCTCAGATTGTTGGTCCTGGCTTCCATGGACCGGCATGTCTGGGTGGGTTACGCATGAGTAACTGACTGTAGCTTTTGCCTCCTGCTTCAATTCAGCTCTTCTGAACACTGCAGGCCCAAGAAGGCCTACAAAGCATCAAACCCGCACACCCAGCTACTGGGTCTGGCGGGAACGCAGGGGGCGGGGGGGGGGGGAGGGAGGAGCAGGGAGAGGAGGAGGAGGGAGAGGAGGAGGATGTGGTGACGGCTCGGTATAGCTGGTCAAGGGTTCTTTACTAACTGTACTTCCCTGACTCTGACCCTTTCTCTGGGCTCTTCTCGGCGTTTGTGGCACGCCTGGCAGAGGCCTATTAGCTCATCTGCCACTGGACAGTGGTTCGGGTGGCAGTGGGAGTGTCATGGAGACTTCTAGAATCTCACTGGGTTGTCACAACACAGTTGGAGGTGGACACGGGCACTTAATGGACAGACATGAAAACAATGCTGAATATTCCACAGTGCAACCACTTCAGCGCTATCCAGAGCATGGATGCTGTTCAGAAAGAGAAAATTGTCTTTTAAAGGCCTTAAAGGCCAATAAAATAAAACAAGCCCAGCAAACATGTTTTCACAGCAAACAACCCAAGGCGCCATTTCGGGTTGTATTACCAGGCTCTCTTCCAGCAGCACATCAACACCGCTTTCAGAGCAGCACTCCGAGGCTACCTCGGCACTGAACGCCTCCTCAGATCTCTGGATTTCCCTTCTGCAACAGGGTCTCCAGGTAGCCCAGGCTGGCCTTGAACTCACAGAGGTCCACCTGCTTCTGCCTCCCAAGCACTGGGATTAAAGGAGTTTACCACCACACCTAGCCTCTCCTTGAGACCCTTTGATGCTTCGTGTCTGAGGAATCTCCTGGCTCACTGATGGATGAAACTTTGGCTTCCTTCCACACAAACGGGCCACAGGAAGCGGCCTAACAAGAGTTGCCATGAATAGGTGGTTGGCAGTGTGTGCCTGGAGGAGTCATTCTACTTCTGCATACATTTAAAAATCTCCCAAATGACAGGTTTCAAGACTGAAGCTGCTGGAATCATGACAGTTCTACAGCCTGCTCCCTCAGCGACTAGAGAGCCAGAGCCTCGCTCTGTCAGCTGCCTGTCTCCTTCCCTAGGTCTGCTCTTCCCTCAGCTCTTCCTCAGCCTGAGGACAAACTGCTTCCCCTCTCTCTCTCTCTCTCTCTCTCTCTCTCTCTCTCTCTCCCATCTTAGAAAATTCAAATGTGCTACAAATAGTCATGCCTCGTTTACAGTCATTTCCAGCTGCCATTCAAGCTAAAACAACCCGACTCTGGCCGGGAGGAAAAGGAGGAAATTCATATTTACTAAGAGTTCATGATATGTGGGCGCTTTTATTTTTAAATGTGGAGAAAATCCAGAATTTCAAAAGTTTAACTCGCTAAGGATTAAAAACTGAGTATAAATCGTGGCAGGTTGGGAAACCTGCCAGCCCACCGAGGTATTTCAGAAATGATGGCAGGTGGCACCGTCTCAACTATTTTAATTGTTTTGCCATAAACCATAATACGCATCAGCTATTTGTGTTTTCTGCTTTTGTGTTTAAGTTATGAAATCACAGAATGTCTGGGTTTGCACTTTTAACACACTCTAACATTTTAATCCTGTCAAGGAATGTGTTGTCTTTTTTTCCCCCTAAACTTTTTTTTTCATCTGCCTTTCAGCTCCTAGTCACTAGAATACTTGAGCCCTCCCTGTCTTGGTAAGTATGGGCAAGGGAAGAGGAGGCAGACCTGGAGGGGGGAGCAGAATTGAGGAGTTAGCTCCCTATGGTACTGGCAGGTTTTAGTTTTGTTTAATTGAAAACAGGAATTAGAATGCAGGTGAGAGTTTGCAAAAGTTTTTAAATTAGAAAAAAAATGGATTTGAATCCTGGTCTGCCATATACAGCTGTGTGGCCAGATCTGTTAAAGTTCTCTCTCTACAGAGCTGCTGTGAGAGTTAAGACTCTGCAGCACCCTCCCCATTCAGCCCTGCAAACAAAGGCCAGCCCTGGGTCCCCAGCATTGCACGTCGACAGTCTAAGCACCCACTGGTCAAGGTTTAAGTAGCAAAAAGGCGATCAGCCAACGCTGACTCCAAAGGACTCACAGACCAGAGGTGACAAGGACACACTCATGAAGGTTCCACTAGAAGTGGGGCTCATTGGGAGAACCTAGTTATTCATGGAGCTTTAATGGCCCCGCTCCCTGCCCACAGAGGAAGAAACTCCGCCTGAATGATGCCCTGTTGTTGGCAGTGGTGGTTGCCACCTCTCCGCCCGCATCTGTGGTCCATAAAAACACAACTGCAAAAAAGGAAGATGGACCGAGTGGCCAGAGACAGTTGGCTCTTTGGCCATGAGCACAGGAGAGCTTCTGGGAGATCTTGCCCCCCAGGGGTCACTGCCCTCCCACCCCCAGGAAGCACGTCAGCCCTTAGGATTTAAGCAGCCACTTGCTGTTGGGCCAATGATATGCCAAGGCCCTGTGTGACTGACAGAAAGAGGGTTCGGTGGTCCACAAGGAAAAGGAATGATTTCAGAGGCAAAGAAAATAAACAAAAGGTAAAGGGAAGCATTATTGAGCTGAGAACCATCAGAAAACCTGCCTCTTCCTGCCAAGGAAGACAGACTGGCTTACAGCCCCTTGGGAAGCTGCCTCGGCGGTTCAACCTCCTCAATTTGTTTCACAAACCCCAGCAATAAACCATTCACCCACTTGGTCCTGCGCTAAAATCCCACCTCAATTAGCAAAGCTCATGAAATTGCTTTGATAGCTGGTTAAAAAAAACACCACCTTTCCTCGAACTTTTATGTAAAGAAAACGCTGAATGTTCCATTGAATGAAAGTAATTACCTAATTTACAAGAGAAATTACTTAGAAAAATACCACTGGAGTTAAAAAAAAAAAAAAAAGAATGAAAGAATTGCTGGAAGTTATAGCGTTGTAATATTAGTGTGTAAGCGCTGTGTGGCATGGGGGCACAGCCAGCTGCTGCGCTCGGTTACCAGCCAAGCGAGCGCTCTCAAGATAGGTGAGGGTAGGCCGCCTGGCCGTGGCTTCTGGGAAGTACTTCCAGAGCACAAAACACAGCCAGCAGCGGCCCAACTACCAATTCTTTGCAACACAATCTATTCCTATTCCTTTCCCTTGAACTCAAGAAGGAGGCAGCAGGTTTGAGGCAGTGCAGTTGAAGAGAGTCTACCTACTGTGCCTTTCCAGTGACTGCAAGCCAACGACAGAGAAACGAACCACAGGCAGGAGGGAACCAGCAAGCACCCGCAAGCTTAGGATGTGCAGAAAAGAACGGAAAACCTGCTCCTGTGGCGGCCCTTTACACATGCCTTTGGGGAGGCCGGACAGCACCCACTGTCCTTGGTGGCAGCTCCTGGATGCTCCAGAGCCACCACCACTCAGTCCTGCCAAATCCCAGCCCCAAAGCACCATCCCAGGGGCACCCTAACCCAAGCTCCGGTGTCAGCGCCAGCCAGCGCGGCTCCCCTCTAATGCCCAGCAGCTGGGCCAGGCTGCTCCAGGGCTGTGGCTGGGCAGCTCTGCCCTTCAGGCTGGGGACCTGCTGTGTGATTCCAACCCTGAAATAGCTCACACTGGAGGCCGGACACCTCCCCTCGCTCACAGCCTTTTGTCAGCTTGACACCCTTAGACACTAAGGCTTCTGGAGTGACGAGCCGTGTCCAGACAGGGAGGGTGGTGACTGCTCATCGCCCGTGTGACATCTGGTCCCAGCCCAGGGCTGCTGACAGCTGACACGTCCTGGCTCACTCCAGGCCCTGGTGCTGGGCCCCTACGGTCCTCAGGGTCCCTGCTGGTGTCTGGCTGCCTGTCCTCATGGGCACACCACACATTTCAGGACATGGCCCTTCTTTCCTGTGGTCAGCACAGCCTGGTGAGTATCCTTACACATGAAGGAAGGGACACACACCTGGGTGTGAGGATCAGCTTTGGTTAGTGATGAGGCTCTGAAAACTCATTCATTTAGAATGCCACCTCTCTCTGCCGGTGTCCCTAAGGGACAGTCACAGCCCCTCCCAGAGCGGTGCCTCTGACAAAGCACGGCAGCCTGGAGCCGGTACAGCCAGGAACCGTGTGAGAGTGCCAGGGTGCCACAGACTCACAGAAGCACGTGTGAGCACAGCGAGGAGAGTCACAAGGCAGAGCCAGCCTCCCCCATCCCCTCACTCTTTCATGGAGCCTGGGCTTACACCCCACGTCCTCTGCCGGCAGCTAGCACCCCTTGACCTACTCTTTACAGAACAAATAATTTGTACACGAATCACAACACAGCCACCAAGACGGAAGCAGCTAAGGGATATCTCTGAGGGACAAGAATTCTCTTCTAAAGCCACTGGCCAGCCTTTAACTTTTCTCAGTTTCTTTTTACATTTGTTTGTTCATTATAAAGTGTGCGTGTGTGCACACAGGCGGATGGAAGCCTGAGGACAGCCCGGAAGCGGGCTTTCTCCCTCTGCCATGCGAGCTCAGGGATCACACTGAGCGGGCCTCGCCCTCTCACTGGCCTTGATTTATCTTTGAATAAAACTGGACTGTGATTTAGCTATAGCATTTTTAAGAACTCATTCACTCTATTTGTGTGCACATGTGAGTGCATGCGTCACACCATGCAAATCAAGGTCAGAGGAAACTTACTACTATGTGTGTCTGTGTGCATGTGTGGACACGTATGTATCACAGTGTGCAAGCGAAGGTCAGAGGAAACATTACTCTGTGCGTCTGTGTGCATGCGTGCAAACATACGTGTGCAGGTCAAGGTCGCCTCTCTCCTTTGCAGTGGGGTTTTAGGGACCCCAGGCCGCCCCCTCACCTCTGTAATCGACTCGGTGGACCACGGCCAGCGGCTTGGTGAAGGTCTTCTTGTTGTGCATCATGGTCCAGATGGTGGTGGCGTCCAGAGAGGTGCACGCCTCGTCAGGAGTCACGCACTGCAGAGGGGCAGAGGGGCTGTCACCAGGCCTGCACGCGGATGCGTCTGGCCCCTCGTCACACGGCTCATGGCTGTGATCTGTGCGTCCTTCAGAGAGCCCTGAACAACCAGGGCCAGCGCGGCAGGCTGCACATGCAGGTTTCCACGGCCAGCTTACACACGACCCTGCCCCACAGATGGCGTGCAGGTTCAGAACCGCCTGCCAAGGGGGGGCCACAGCATCGACGATGCACTGGGCCTGGACCACAACGGCTGTCTACAGTGGTCTGTGACAACATCTGTTCTATGACTGTGGGAAATGGGAATTCACGGTGCTATAAATGCTAGAACTTGTATCTGTCACCTAAAGCATTTGGTCACGTTTGTTAGATTTTTTTTTTACACTCTACAACATCAGGCTTTCCACATCATCAGCTTTCTTTTTTGTTATTTCGGTCTGGCTTTTTTCTCTTGGTGCTAGAGATTGGCTCCAGTGCTCGCACATGCTCAGTGAACGCGCTGTCACACACAGGGTCCTAGGGAGGCAGGGGAAGCTGTGGAAACTGAGGTCAGCAGTTTCCAGCTATTGTGAGTCCTGAAGCTGACAGGAACATGTTGGTGAGGGCAGAGTGTGTGTGTGTGAGCATATGTGTCTGTGTGTGTGTGATCATATCTGAGAAAGTGTATGCTTCTCTGGCAAGCAAAATACACATTATCAGAAGACACCCCCTGACCTCCACCCCCAAAAGCCAAACACCCTGCAAAAAAGTAGAGGGAAACCGGATTTTCTGTGGCATGCTGTTGAAAAGATGTGGAGGCCATTTCACTAATTTTCCTCTCACTGCCTGATCAGCCGTCAGTTAAAGAAGCTATGTGATGCTGCCTCAGGCTGGCGCTGGGCGGGACACGTAACTCACAGCAAAGGGCAGGGTTGGGCTTCCTAGAAGGTCTTGGCCTGTCCCTGCTCTCAGGAGTTACTCAGGGAAATGCTGCCTTTAGGCAGAGGGTGTGGACGGGCTCTCCTCCTCAAGCAGCCGCCATGGCTCTTCTCCCCAGGAAGGAGGGTGGTGTGGCTTTCAGTCCTAGGGGAGGACCCAGCAAGCAGCGCCCCGGGAGCAGACAGGTGCCCCAAGCCTGCACATGCTCCTGCACAGTGCTGAGCCGCTGTGCACTCGCTCGTAGACAGAACTCCAATCAGTAACTGCTCAGGGAGATGACTCAAGGAATTCAGGCCAATTGAATGGTGATGGGTTTTCATTTCTGCTCTGTCTTCCAGGGGATCCCATACACATACATGCTACAGCCTGATTCTGTGCTTTTGAGACAACAGTGGATCCCTGATTATGAGAAAATTAGAATCCAGCTTAGGCTGTGTGTAGCAGCTGCTGAATAAACACACTGGAGGAAATGACATGTGATCACACCAGGTCACGGAGACAGCGGCAGCAGAGGATACATGCCCGCACAAGGCAGGCCTAACGGTATCATAACTGACCCAACAGAACCCCTGCATCGGCTGCTCCCACAAGGTCAGAGGGCTCCGATTTCTGTTACGGTGACAGAATGCAGCAGTTTAATACGCTCAATGGCAGGAGGCAAACACGATGGGCTGATAAGAAACCAGGCAAAAGGAAAACATTTGTTAATTTCCCTTCGAAATCCTCCCGAGATAAGGCAGCCTTCTAACTCACACACTGAAGGTCAAAAAAACAACTGCAATCCCAGTCTCCATGGGACCCGGAAAAATTAATCCTCACTGATGCCTCCCTGGGCTTCTGGCACTGTGTGCTATCCGGCCCACAGGGCCGAAGCCAGCCCCCGCCTCGGTGGAAAATAGGCCTGATTTATCCGGGACAGATACAACTAAGCACCCATGGAAAGATACACCATTTTCTGTCAGGACTTGTTCTCCCAAACCCTAAAGCACACTGTTTCCTGTCATCCTGCTACTTCAATTGGCTTCAAGACTAAGGCCTCCAGCAGCAGCAGCGAGGATGGCGCCTCCCTCTCACAACACCTCTTTACCTAGATACGCCCAAAGCAGGCTCCAAACAGACCAGGCCCACTCACCCTCGGCAGCTTCTGCGAGCCCTTCTTCCTGGTGCAGAGCGTCAGCTCGCAGTGTAGGAACAGCAGGGAGGTGTTGAACATGGGCTTGAAGATAAAGCTGAAGCGCTTCTTGTCCACCTCGGCGTGCGGGATGCGGAAGAGCACCCTCTTGTTGCTGTAGAACTTCACAGAGTCGTCCTTTGGGCAGATGTTCTCAATGATGGTGTAATCAGACATTCTGTCTGGGTTCGAGTATGGAGACAGAAAGCAGGTTTGGATGGCAAATCCCAGGTCTTGGTCAGCCTTGGTGACAGACACCTACAAAGGAGCAAAAAGATCAGGTTAGAAACGGGATAGCCTCTTCTTTCACATCAGTCACCTAGACAATATCCTGCCGTGCTTCTCTGGATGACACATCACTCTATTTTCATAACATAGTTATAATCTCTAACCATGCCCGTAGCACACACTGATTGACGAAAAGCATTTCCCATTTAAACCTGACATGGTGAATTGTTTCATTCAAATTCGACCCTAGCAAGTTGCAATGCAAGATAGGTTAAGTCTCCCTGACCTTCCATTTAAGTCCTCAGAAATAAAAATAAAAGCCGACTGTATGCCTAAGTGATTTTCCGAAGCAAGTAAAACAGGGGTAAATCCCCCAAGGTCATAACAGGGATCACTACCAAGGTGAGTTTTTAAATGCTACCCAACAGTCCAGCACAGAGAGAAATCATGTGACCTACGCAGGAAGACCATGCAAGAAAGCAATGAACCGCAGAGACAGAAAGCCATAGATGCATCCCCCATGGTCAGAGAGCAGGCCTCTGCTGCTGTGTGTCAGGGACCCTGTGATGGCAGAGTGCCCCAGCTGTTCACAAACCAGCCTTGCCAAGAATTCTCCTATCATTCTTTAATCTGGGGAGGGGGATAAAGGAGAGCAAGCCAGAAACAGTTCTAATCCTTCAGACTTCCCTCTTAGAAAACACTGTGTACCACGGCCACATCTTAGGAAGGTTCTTCTCTTGAGAAACAGGATGTAGCGCTAGCCAAATGTAAGCAGAACTCAGACCTTAGCTATCCCGAACTCTGCTAAAATCCCTGAACAGAACTGGCTCCACCGTTTGGTGCCACGTGATTTGCTGTGTGAACTATTCATCTGACCTTGGTGTCTCTTTCCTTGACTAAAGTAAGTATTAACAATAAACCCAACAACATCAGAAACAAAGTTAGGCCTTATCCATAGACCAAGAGCTCCCAAATGCGAAGGAAGGAAGGAAGGAAGGAAGGAAGGAAGGAAGGAAGGAAGGAAGGAAGGAAGGAAGGAAGGAAGGAAGGAAGGAAACAAACCTGGCATTCGGAGCCTGCCCAGGGGTGATCGCTGACATTGTGGGAAGCCTCCCTCCCTAAAGACCCTACGCTGGTAACTATGGGATAGGCAAGAAGGACATGGACAGAAGGTGAAGATCACTATCACAGTGCCATCTCGATTCATGCTCTGCAGATATTCACTTTTGCTATCCTCCAGTTCTTTCTGTCAAACAAAGATATTCTGTCCTGCAGAGCTAGTAAATTATACACAACGCTACAGATAGGAAGTGCCATTAGCATGAGCTAAGCCTACAGTGCAAATACACTGGCCCTTTTCTTGCTTTCAAGGAAGATATGCAATGCAGAATGCCTGTCTAGACCAGCAATTTTCACCCTGCAGGTCCCCTATCAGACACCCTGCACATCAGATATTCACATTATGATTCGGAGCAGCAGCAAGAGTAAGTCATGAAGTAGACTGAAATCATTTTATGGCTGGGGGTCACCACACAGGAGGACTGGCCTGAGGGGTCGCAGTGTGAGGAGGTTGAAAACCGCTGCTCTAGACTTCAGCACAGGTGCTATGGGGGACTATCAGCAAGTCTTGCTGTAGCGTGGGTGTGAGGTGAATGGGTGAGTACACAGGGACTACAGCAAGACGATTACAGAAGGGAACCAGAGCGCATGCTCTGCTGCTCACATGCACACCAAGGACCATTTCCTCACCTAGAGGATGGTGACAGCAGTTAACGGAGAAGACACAGCTAGTGCGGGAAGGGGCGTGCAAGCAGCTCAGGCCCCACAGGAGGCCCTTATCAGTGGCCTGACCCTAGGTGCTGACTCACTAAGCCAAAACACTGCAAAGAAGACCTGCCCTCTGTGACAGGCCCGTACCAGATGGCAGCAAATGGGAGAACATCTTGGATTAACAGAAGGAACGGCAGTCGAGAGGGAGTAGCAGGCCCCAGGAAAGGCTGAGAGGGCAGCTGGAGAAGCTGAGGAAGGCTCTTCAGGCTAAGCCAGTGATTTATGAGGTTTTATTTCACTTAAGTAAAAAAATTTTCCTACCAGCAGTGGAGTCCAAACCAGGAAAGAGAGACAAGGCACGGTCAGTTTCTATCATATTTGGCAAAACATTTTCAGATTCTCTTTCATATTTTGGAAAGTTTCAATCGAGTTTAAAATAGTTTAGAACAATTCCCCCAGCTCCAATTCTCCCCCCCCACCTTAAAATATATTTAAAACAGCAGCAAAACCAGATTTGATCTACTTTTAAAATCAAACTTAACTACAAAAATGTGTTATGTGAAGTGATATAAAGAGGAAAAAAACCAAGAATGAAAAATAAAAATGGGAAGGGAGAGGGGATGGACGAACACATAGCTCAGGTGGGCCAGCACTCCAGGGTCAAAGTAGGTACACAAAGCAGATCAGCCTCTGGCTAGCGCGAGCAGCAAAGCCACAAAGGAGCAGATCTGGGCACGTGTTTGGAAAAGAGCGAACTGCAGCTGAGCAGTGTCCTCTCGACCCTGTGGTGGAAGCGGAAGTCAGCGACTACGGTGCTTGTGGACTGTGCGCACAGAAAAGGCCGAGGGAAGCGGCAGCCCTGGGCTAGGGCAGATCCCCCGTCCGGAACAGCGCACACAAAGGACAAACGGCGCTCCCCACGGCCCTCACCATGGAGGGTCACGCCGGGGGAACTGACCACATCAAAACTGGAGAAACAGCAGGGAGGGCCACTGGCTGGGTCCTGTGCTCACACCGTGCACATGCGTGCTGTCTGCCTTTGCACAGCACCACGGGCGCCCGGCAGCGACTCTTACTGTGGATGTTCGCTGTTTCCACCCTTCTACCCGTGCAAGAAGGTGCCCGGGTAACTCTGCCACCCCTGAGCTGGCGCCCAAACAGGCACCACGGTGCTCTGCCGGCGGAACTGACACCTTGCTTGTCGTTTTCTTCTGACACTTACTGAAAACCCTACATCCATCTGGCATACTCTATCAGACCCCGGTGATGGTGACCTGGGAGTGGTTTCCCACCCAACCCCCTACTGAGATGCAGGCCTCCCCATGCCGAGCCCCCACGCTAGTGCTGCGGGAGCTGCCTGCCCTCAGATGACCCACGGCTGACGCACCGGGCTGGCTCACCTCCACATACACATGCCCGTTCTCGGCCACGGAGAAGACCCCGGGGGAGGGCACGAGGAACAGGTCAGTGTTGTACAGCTCCATGCTGAAGGTGGCGTTCTCATCCAGCTGCTCCTGGGGGCCGCCGGGGTCCCTCGAGTGCCGCAGGCTGCAGTTAAACTGGGACACGGGGAGAATTAGTCACGTGGGCTCGGCCTGCGGAGGCCAGCCCAGCAACGCCCCGGGGAGTCGGCACGTACCAGCACCATGCCAGCGCGGCCCAGCGGGGCCGGTTCGCCCTCCGCATCTCCCGGAAACCCATTGTCGCCCGACTCCAGGTCTTCATCGCCATCTTGCCAGCCACTGCTGTCCCCCGGGGACAGAGCCTGGACCACGATCTGGAAGGCAGGGGCGCACAGCTATTGCCCCTGAGGCAGGGACACGGCAGGCTGACCCGCAGGCCACCCCAACCGTTCAAACACGCACAATCTGACTTTGTACAGACAAGAGAGTTTAGGATTTTTAAGTAATAAGAACTTACTTAAAAATAGGAATTTTAAGTAATAAGAAGATATAGAAAAACTCAGTTCAGGCTGAAGAGCTGAACTAAAATTTGGGTTTTTTTCCTTGCAAAAAAAAAAAATACAGTTTTAAATTAATTGTGTTGAATAATTACAAGTTACTGCAAACCACAGACAGGGGACACTGGCGCTGGAATGGAGCCACTGG
The DNA here is from genome assembly GCF_030254825.1 of Meriones unguiculatus. Lineage (NCBI taxonomy): Eukaryota > Metazoa > Chordata > Mammalia > Rodentia > Muridae > Meriones > Meriones unguiculatus. The sequence goes on from NC_083351.1 coordinate 177,850,498, forward strand.
CGCTGGAATGGAGCCGCTGGCGCTGTCCACAGGCTAGCCCATGTTTTGAGAGGGGCAGCCTACGGGTCCTCAGGTACTTTTTAATCTGTATCAGTTTTTCACATTTCGTAAGTTTTACACTGTATGTGTGTGTGCATGCATGTGCATGAGTGTGACAGTGTCCCGTGGTACTTAGAGAAGAACTGGTGGGAGTGAGTTTTCTGTTTTCGCCATGTTTGCCCTGGGGACTGAATTCAGGTCCTTCTGAGCCATCCCCCACCTCTGCTAAAATTTAAGGTTTGTGGAAAGCTTGTTTTCAGTGAAAAGCCCGGGTCCCCGTGTACCCACAGAGCCAACCTTTCCTTCTTTGCTCTTGTACCCCACTTGCTCAATCTTCCCACTACCTTTCCTTGTGTGTATGCTGCAGAAAATACATTTTTCTGTTCACAGCAATCTGTTCTAACACCGGCTTAAGTGAGTGTGCTGGAAAGGTGACTGAAGGCCTACAGCTCCATAGATACAACCCTAAGTTATTTTCATGTCATAAGCTTAAATTGTGAACATAATGCAAAATAAGAATACAAAGAAGTCTGCGGACTCCTACCAGCCGTCACAACTGGAGTTAACGCGTTCACTGAGGAACAGGACGGGAGGCACAGAGGGAAGAGAAGCACATGGCAGGGCTGGGGTGCGAGGAGGCGGCTCTCAGGCCGGGTACCCTTTCCTCGTCCTCAACTGAAGTGCTGTCTAAGGGTCCCTGGGCAGTGAGCTCTCGGGACAGCCATGGGATGCCCTGCCCAGGCCCCCTCCTCTCCAACCTCCTCCTGGGCCGGGGCGAGTGTGGCGGTGGGCAGGCGAATGAGCCAGCAGCCCAGACAGCTGGCCCACGACCATGGTGGGCTAAGAGCTAAGAGTGCACACACTGCCCAGGCTCACAGGGTGTGGGGCGGGGAATGGAAAACCAAACTGCAGAACTGGCACTACCAAGTACTTGTGAGAATTCATGCTTTGGTGTTTCACTGCTCGCTGCCTGCTCTCCCTCTCTGCAGAGTGATTTCATCTGAAAGACGCAGGTGAGCTGGCAGAGCGACTTCTGGAAAGCAAGGGTTGGTGACCGCAATGAATTGTTTCGAAAGGAAACTTGTGGAACCTTCTTCCAGTTAACTTCAAAAACAGATTTTCTTAAACTTGAGACCTTTTAGAGGCTGAGAGGCCGGACAACTCCATCAGGACTCCTTTCTGACTTTAGACTCAGAGGGAAGGCATCTCCTCTCACTTTTGGACAAGTGAGGGACTAGGGATATATCCAGGATGTGAGCAGGTGCCTCGGGGCTTGGAATCTTAGTCCCACTGGACCCTCCAGTGTGATCACAGCAGGCAGCACAGGCCCAGTCACCTTGCTGTTGAACCATCATTAGATGGAAGAAGGAAGTGTGTGAGATTACCACAGCTCCAGCTGAAAAAACAGGACTTCACATCCCAAAGACTGACTGACAAACACAAACCACAGGAGTTCAGGGTCAGCGTCCGCCCGGCTTTGCTGAGAACTGACATCTGGCTCTACCTCCATCCCCCCATTTCACAGCGATGTACGCAGTGACGCCACATACATCCGGGAACACTCACAGAGTTGTAGTAAACCACCCCGTCGGGGGCTGAGCGCCGGTGCCGGGTCCCGCAGCCATCCAGCGGAGACTCCAGCACAAAGTGGGTGCCATTCATCGTGGCCTTGCACGAGGGGTCCAACAGCGTGAGCTCCAGCCCTGAGTAGCCGCTGGTCTGAAATGGAAACCATGAAGGCTAGCGCAGGCGGCGCGGCCGGCCCGTGCACACCACGTACGTGTTGCATGCACACATGCACACAACCACCCAGCAGAGCCTGTCTCCCTCCATCCAGGCGGCATCATGGCCCCCACCTTTTCCTCACTGACCACCTGTCAACAGCCCGAGGACTGTGTTTGTTGGCACCGAAAGCTCCACAGCAAAATACTGACACACATGGCTCTGAATTCCCCTCCTCTTTTGAGAACAACAGGAAGTGAGTGAGTTGTGGCCAAGGGAAAGTGGCCACGTGACCGGGCAGGGCTGAAAAGGGCAACAGCTCCAGGGAAACAACGGACGCAGACCCGCAGCTAGCTGGGACAGGGTCCACTTCCCGCCTGTAAGGGCCTGTACTGACCTGGAAAGAGTCTTTGTCCACAGCTACCACCATCTTCTCGTAGTCGCACTTGACCGACAGGGCTACGTCCACGCTCCCTTGCACTTCCTCTGGCTCTCTGCGGTCAGGAAGCAGTGGAATGCTGGGAATGCTGGGATCCTTTGGCCAGGGGATCCTGCCTTCTCCCTCCTTCCAGCCTCTCCTGGGGATGTCCGGGAAGGGAAAGGGGAGGCCTCCACTTTGGCTGCTCCCTCCCCGGAAAGGAGGGTTGTCCAGGGCGGGCAGGTGGCCAGGGCCCAGCAGGATCCGAAGCTCAGGAGGAGAAGTATGGACTTCCTCATCTCTCATCTCCTCTGTGGAAAGAGAAGGGAGAAATGTGTGCCGGAGGCCGGCCTGTGGTCACTGTTAAGAGAGCGGCTCAGCACAGAGCGGGCCGAAACAGATCCCAGCGAACGAGCCAGGCACAGGACTAAGAAATGAGGAGACCTGAATTCTGGTCACGGCTTTCTAGCTAGCTGAGTGAATTCAGACAGGTAACTTACTTCTCTGTGACTCAGTTTCCCAAGTTTTAAAATTAAGAGCTTGGCGACTTAGATCAGTGATCCTCAACTTTGACTACACATGAACATCACTTTGGGGGCTTTGAAAAGAATGCAAGCTCCAGTCATTAATGCTTTAAGCTTCTAGAGGGACGGCCATGCCCCTTCACAACTGAAAGGCTCTCTGCTAGATCACCGCCTATCCAAAGGCCCTTCAATCACTTTCTCTGAATCTGAGAGTTTTAAATCATTTCTCCAAAGATTTCTTAAAACAATGTTGGTATTCTATCTATCTGTCTATCTACCATCTATTTATCTATCATCTTTCTTTCATTCCATCTATTCATCTACTTACCTTATCTATCTATCTGTCTGTCTGTCTGTCTATCTATCTATCTATCTATCTATCTATCTATCTATCTATCTATCTATCTGTCTACCTACCTACCTACTTGCAGGTCCTTTAGCATATTGGATGAGTCCTCTATCATTTTGTTATTCTTCTAGAGTCATTTTGCTGCCTTCTTTTTGAATGATAAACATCTAGGATATAGCCAGGTCCCTGGTCCTTTAGAACCTTGCCTCTGGGGGAGAAGGGCTGCGTGGATACTCTTATCCCTTCAAAGGAAGATAGAGGATGGAGTTCCATAAAGGCAATGTGCAGTGTCATCACAGTCTCAATAATTTAAAGAACTAAGGGTTTCCCCAGTGTTCTCAGCGTGCACTATTATCTGCGCCCAGCTGATGTATCTTTAAGTTCACAGCCACCTCAGGGCACAGCCCACATAGCGACGACTTGCAGACACGGCCTTTTAACAAGAGCTGTCGCTAGGTAGGTCTAAACGAAGCCACAGCTTTGAACTGCTTTTACCATGCACACTGATTAAAACACAACAAAACCAAACCATGGCAACCTCCTCCCCGCAAACTTCACAGCAATCCACTCAGGTAAATGTTTTTCTTAATTACTGACAAGGATGGTGGGGCTCAGGCCTGGAGGTTAGGCAGTGTCTCCCCTATGGTACAGACATGGCACAGCAGGGCGGGAACCTGCAGCCATAGCTGCCAATGTGTCAGCACTGCACTGGGAGGCAGTGGACAGCGAGGAGCGGATCTGGTCCCGGCAAACTCAGGCGTGCAGGCTCTGCTTCCGCCCAACCGTGGTGGTGGTTCCACCTCCGCTCCGTGGGTAACGCTTGCCCAGTCTGGGCCCCACGAGGTTCCCGGGAACTTCAGCCTCTGGCCACAGGCTTCTTCCCCACGCCCTACCCCGGGAGTGTGGGGAGCCGAGAGTGGTCGCTAATCATCTGATGGAGCACGGTGGGCGCAGAGAGCAAACATGCAGTCGGCTCTCCACCACTGAACGCACGGCCACCGCTGCCTCCCACACGGCGTCAGCTGAAGCTTTACAGGGAAACTCAGTCACACAAACTGTCAAAACGTTACTTAGGGAGACAGTAACACACACACACGAGCATGAGCTCCCTCACTGAAGAGCTTCCTCGGGGAGACGGCAGACAACAGGTGGACAAATCACACTCACCATTGCTCTCAAGCCGAAGATGAAATCTGTTCGCCACGGGGGCCATGGTGTATGACGTCACCGGGCTGTAGCCATTGTCCAGAGCCCACCTCACCAGGCTCTCCTGGCTGGAAGGGATGTCATCTCTTATCGACTTGGTCATGGCCATGGATCTTTCACTCTCTTTGCCGAAGCCAATGCTGTTGGGGGCCTAAACATAACGGCACATTTCACTCACGATTCTCGAGGTAAAGCGCTGTGCGACCTTCATGAGGCCAAGCCAGGCTCACTCCAGCGGGCAGCACTGACTGGACTCAGTGAGTCACAGAAAGGAAAGCGGGAGTGAGGGGAGGGGGAGGAGAGGGGAAGCCCGGGGTGGGCACGACCAAAATACATTGCACACATGTGGTCAAATAAAAGATATTCTAAAAAGGTGCCTTAAAGGCACTATCGGAAGCCGAAAGACTGCAGACTGTACAGCGAGGGCTTCCCCTTGACCCGTCTTCTCTGGATAAGACACCGAGCTAAGAGCACACAGACACGCCCATTCACGCTGCTCACTCCGGCGTCGCTGGTCCTGAGAAGCACACGTTCCAAATGTTCCCTTCCTGCTTTTATTTAGGACTGAGTATAAATCACACAGGTGCGCCTGTGGCTTCGCATCTTGAGGCCTAGATGTACAAGGAAGAGGGAGCGCTCTCATGGCTCTCCCAATGGTATACGAACTACTAGTGACCACAGGGCAAATGTTTGCTACAACGCAAATGCTTCATCGATAACTTAGGAGTGGGTAAGCCATCCGGAAGTTGCAGTCACGTACCAATTCTGTTAATACGCTGTCTCTTAGGGCCCGGAGCACTAATGAAGACATCGCCTAAGTGTCAGTGCTTTACTGCGTCCTAGAGGAGGAAGCCCATCTCCTCCGTCATATGCTCACACAGGCAGCACATGCATCAAAGCGGAGAGGTTGTGGCGATGCTGTGGTCCCTCCATAAAAGCGATATGAAAACTCACAGAGCCACATACAAGGCTATTTTTCCTAATAATTGGTTACAACACTGGGTGACAGGGTCCTTTCAGGGAGTGTGTGAACGGCCTCTGACTGGCAGGACACTCCAGGGCAGGAACCTGGCAGCGGCGAGGAGGCTGGGCTCCCACAGGGCACAGATTACGGCAGTGTCATGCCGCATCAGGACCACTTTAACTTCCATGCCCAGTGATTTTCTCCCGCATATCTGCGGCATTTTTCCTGAATTCCTCATTCGGTTCCCATTCTGTTTGGCCCAGACATGACTAAATCTTAATCCTTTCCCACTGCAAAGCACCAGAACACTCACAGGCCGGAGGTGCTTGGGGCCTCCTGGCTGTGGGAGACTAGCTGCGGGCGCACACACTCCAGTTCAAAGCTTCAGGTACCACCCAAGATCTGCTCCTGTTACCCAGAGGCAGGGCACACCTGCCACCTGGCCACTCATGCGTTCACAGGGGCTCGCAAAGAAACCGGCCAGAGCAGGGAGAGCGACCTGCCCCCGTGTGTAAGCTCTGGGTAGAATGAGGCTGGCTCTCGCTCAAATACAGAGAAAATTCCTGAGGGAAAAGTGAGAAGAGTGAGCGAAAGGAAGGACAGGTGGGAAAGAGAGGCAAGGAAGGGTGGGAGAGGAAGAGGGAAGGAGAGGAGACAGGACTGGGAAAGGCAAGCGAGCAGGAAGGAGGGTGGCCGACAGAGAAAGACCCGCAGACTCCTCAGCATGTGAGGTGACCCAGCCCCAGGTGACACTTTTCCACACTCACCTGGGACACCGCCCGTGTAATCTGCAGTAACGATGGCTTGGGGCCTAGAGGCTAGACGATGCTCAACACCCGGAGGGCAGCACACCCAGGATGAGGGGAGGGGACGGGGTCTCAGCACCAACTCAGGCCCAGCTTTCCCAACCGCAGGGCGGTGGGCAGTGCCGCAGGGGTCTCCCCACGATGAGGCAGCTCCCCTGCACTCATCAGCTCCCCTGCACTCAGCTCCCCTGCACTCATCAGCTCCCCCCACACTCAGCTCCCCCACGCCACCCACACTCGGCAGCTCCGCTCTGTGAACCCTCAAGGCCGGGTCTGCCCTGTTCTGGAGAGGATGCTATAGGGAGAAGGGCCTTAGGAGGCATGGGCAGCACGTGGGCACCACACCCGAGGCTTCCACCTAGTGACATACGTTCTGAGGACAAGCTGAATTTGTGAGGCAGCACCAAGCAGTACAGGAGGAAAATAGCTTCTAACTTCATTATGGTTTTATCTCAGCGCATGTGCGTGTGAGTGAGTGAGTGAGTGAGTGAGTGATTGAGTGCGTGCGTGCATTCCCGCATAAGCGGAGCTGCTCTTCTCCACTCACCATGAGGGCCCAGGGTCAGAAGTCTGGCCCTCACACTTGGCAGCAGGAGCCTTTACCTGCTGGGCCCTCCTGACCCATCAGAGGGACGACCTTACCCGTTCCCCTCCTCTTGCCCGTTCAGGGTTCCCCCTGCCACGGGAGTGACTGTGCACAGGGCCAGGGCCGAGCCAGCGTGCACTTCAGGACTGCTGATCCTGTTGCACAGCCCTGATCTCATCTCCCTGACCGCTCTCGCTGCACACTGCCCATGCCGTGCCTCTAGCAAACTCAGGCACGGCCAGGCATGTGTCACGTGTGTGTCACACGTGCCTCAGGTCATCCTGTCAAGTTCCTGGGAACTTGGGTGGCTGTCCTCCCTGTGACAAACGCTTCAAGCACTAGTGGAAGGAAGGTGTGACTTTTTACAACAGGCTTGTGCGAGAACGTTACACGGATTTTCTTGGTGTACCTCTAATACAGGAGCCGGGGTCCGCCGTTCCTCTGCTGGCGTCAGAGAAGCCGAGACCCACAGAGCGGGTGACACACACAGCTGAGAACTCTCCATGTACCCTGTGCTTTAAAGAGCCACACCCACCGGGAGCCACACCCACCAGGAGCCACATGCCTGTAATCCTAGCACTCAGGAGGCCGAGGCAGGGGCATTTTGGTGAGTTCGAGGCCAGACTAGTCAGCAGAGTTTTAGGACAGCCAGGGCTACACAGGAAACCTTGTGTCGAAAAACCAGAAGAGAGAGACCCCCCAAGCCCTTAACACACTTGCTGAGTGAATGCAAGGACTCCACAAAGCCCGCACTTTGAAGGGGAGCACTGTCACGCCGCGCCCGTTTCGCACTCACACGGTGGGTGCTCAGTTGGCATGCCCCCCACGAACGGGGAGCAGAAGCGGAACGGCTCTAGCCCTGGGTGGCCGATCAGCATCCTCCTCTGTTCTCACGTGGCATGATGACTGTCCCAGGAAGGCAAACCCCCACCAGCCACACGAGCCCGTCCCCGCCGCCAGGGAAAGCCGTGGGGCAGCGCGGTGCCCCTCACGTGCACCCTCTGCTGGGGGAGGGAGCCCCAGGTCGACAGCCTGAGACCGGCGGGGAGACAGAGGACCTAAGTGTTCAGCAACGCTGTCCTGTGTTGTCCAAGCCTGGCCCAGCCAACGAGGAGTGTGAACGGTCCTCGTCTTTGTGAGGGACACGGGCCTGCAGAGTGAAGCCGGGGCTGCTGGGCTGCAGGCACACGCCCGTGGGTCGGCAGCAGCCTCGCTCGCGCCAGGGCCGGGAGCACACCACGGCCCTGGCAAGGCATTAAGCCTACCGCATGTTTCTGCCCTTCACAGCATGGTTCCCTTTCCTGTTTTTGTGGCTTGTGTGCCAGGCAGCAAGGGCGGCAGGCACTCCAGGTCGCCACCGCCCCTCACGCCTGCCAGGCCAGGGGAAGGCCAGCCAGACATCTGCGGCCTTGGAAAATCATGGCAAGGCTCCGAAGCCAACACCAGCCTTGCTCCTCACCACCACAGGTGACAGGCTATTTGCACTGTTCCAGAGGAAGCCAGTGGCGCACTGAGGCAGGGGGATCTCTGTGAGTTCCAGGCCAGCCTGGTCCACAAAGTGAGTGCAGGACAGCCAGGGCTACACAGAGAATCCCTGTCTCAAAAAAACCAAAATAATAATAATAATAATAATAATAATAATAATAATACCCATAGGAACAAGGAAGAATTATCTTTGAATTTAGCTGTGTCCCTGGCTTTATCTGCTTTTCTGGCGAGCTCACCTATGTGGATGCACTTGTAAGGAACTATTGGTTTTGCCTGCTGATCACACAGAGGGAGCCGTGCGCGCACAGGACACAGAATCAACACAGCCACACCCAGCCTCACCTAAAATACCGAAGTCTAAAATTCACCTCAGCTGTCGTCTCTACACGAGTCTCAGAAAAGCTTCATCTCACCAGACTTTAACACTCAGCTTTTCAACAATAGCACTGCCTCAGCACGAGGCCAGCCAGGGCCCCACGCTCTGCACAGCAATGTTTCGGGGAGAAGCTGGGGCAAACCATGGTCACTTTTGGAAGGACCACGTGTGGTGTGTGTGTGCATGTGTGCAGGGCGTGCACGGGCGAGCCTGGAAGCCATGGGTCGGCCTCAGGTGTTTTCCTCCCCCCGTGTCTGCCTAACTACTTGAGGTCCTCACTGCAGCCAGAGCGCACCATCTCGGCTGGGTGGACGGAGGGCAGGGGAGCACACGGGGCTCTTCTCCCGGCTTACACAGCTTGCAGGGTGAGGTCATTCACCACCGAGCAATCCCCCAGAGCTGACAGTCACTCCCCTCTCCTGTCAGGCTTCTGCTCCCAGATGTTGGGTGCAAGCAAAGATTCATGCAAACAGTACACATTTATCTCAACCGGGAGGAATATGACCCGGCTGGGCTCTACCTGGTGTTCCTTCCCCCCTAAGACGCTGAGATCCGGGCTGTGACACTAGCCTCCAAGGGACACTCACATGTAAGGAAAGGAGCCTTTGCTCACTGCTTCATACGGGACTAGAACACACTAACTCATTCTAAACTTCATGACAACGTAGCTGGAACTCGGGAGCATGGGACCTGTCGAGGCCACGATCTTCCAGTGGAACCACACTCAACCCCCCCATCTGCCATGCTCCCGGGCCGGGTTTAGCCACTGCACTGACCAAGTACAGTGTGCAAAGTGAGAGCTGACGAGAGCTTAGCAGGTTCAAGGAGGCAGAGCCTCTGCAAACACACCACAGAGAACCACAGTTCAAATCATTGCCATTAACGGGACCAAGAACTGTGCAACCGACTTACAATCACTTTCAGGTTTCCCTTGACGTCAAAAGACTTGATGACCCAGTTGACGGGCTTTTTGCACTTGAGGATCAGGACCAGGTTCTTGACCACCTCAGGGTTGTCTCGAGCAGGCCGGATGTCAATGATTATGTCCACCTGGAAAGCGCTGTGTGCGTGAAAAGCAAGGGCAGAGTCAAGACCCAGCGCCGGAAGGTCACCACCGCCCCCAATCCTCGCCTTTCCAGCGTCTGGCCAGTTGATTAAAAAGCTGGCGCGGACCCCAGGCCAGTGACATGTGCGAAGCACACTGCTTTGCACACACAACAGAATGTTTACATAACAGCAGGAGGGCAGGCCTGATGCTAATTAGCCAGTTTTCTCCTGGGGGGGGGGGGGAACGGCTGCGCCACACAGCACGGCTGAAGGGGCCTGACACACCCGGGAAGTCCCCTTCTGAGGCGAATTGTCTGGTTTCAGGCCTTCGGCCTCCCTTGTGCGGCTTCTAAGCCCCTGCACGCCAAAGCCTTCAAGCCTGCCGTGGGCGGCCGATGGCCGAGAGCTCAGAGACAGGACGGCACACGCACTAGGAAACTTCAGAACAAGTCAGAGGCCAAAGGCCTCTTGTGTAAGAGCTGACTGAGGCACAGCAGTGCTTAACTAACACCTGACCTGACCACCACAGACTTCTGGAGGCACAGTTATTAAGAAAACTAGTGGTCAAGCAAGCAATTAATACAAAGTTGATGAGCACACACAGACGGCTAAGAATTCAGCATGAAAGGGAAGGCTTCCCTCTAAGTGCTCGTAGCCTTCGTCGGGTGGGGATTTGAGGGAGGCCTGTCCTGGTTTCACTTGTGAAGCTCAGGAACCCAGGCGAAGGTCTGCACATCAGGCCCCTCCCCCCATTCCTTCTGAAGTTTCCAGAGTTCTATGCAGGTGCAGAACAGACCCATGCCCAAATTGATCTGTAGGCTAGTCAAATTTGAAATTGAAAACTTTGCTATACTTTTCATTAAAAAACAAAACAAAACAAAAAACCTCTCTACAAAAAAAAAATCTGTAAAGTTCCACTGGTCAGAATTAAAAATCTTTCTTTTTTTTTTCTTTTACAAAACAACAATAACAAAAACCCTAGTTCTTTTCAATAGGGAGAACCAAACTTCCAGGCCAGGACAGAAGCTGAGAGAGAGACTAAGAGCACAACCCGGGCATTTGATGGACCCTTGGTGTGTACCATTGAGATGAACTCCTCTACCACCAATCCCCTTTGCCCCACCACACACCGGTCGGGGGGTGAGAGTTCTGCACGCGTGACTAAGGCGGGAATGGTGATGATAAATAAGGCTGCCTCACCACTTTGGCACTTCCAGCAGGTGTGACTTCAGTCAAAGGGGACCACAGGGACTGAGAGGGCAAACATCTTCGAAATTACGTCCAGCTTAGAAATCACAGACGGCCTCCAGAACCCTTCTGGTACACATGCCCTCACAGCCAGCTGCGCACAGACAGAGCCCAAGCCTGGGCCTGCCTCCTCTCCCGAAGCTTCTGGGGCCCACACCTGAAGCTCGGCTGGCCCCCTCTCTCCCTGAGGTGGGCTGCCCCCCTCGGAGCAGGGAGGGTAGACCTTTAATTTCATTTCTTCTGTTTACAGCACACACACACACACACACACACACGCACGCGCTCCGCTCGTGCTCACCTGTAAGGGTTCGAGTTGGGGGTGAGTAGCTCAATGATGTGCACTTCCTTCTCCTGGGGCCAGCTGGACAGGACACAGCCCTCCGCGGCTTTGGGTTGGAGGTACTCGGCCAGGTAATTGAGCGAAAGAAAATTCTTCCCTATGTTGCACGTGGGAGGGAACATTTGATCTAGAATGAAGGCACACAGACAGGGCACACGGTCAGACCCCCGGGCTAACGGAGCCAGACCGGAAGGAGCAGGGTCATGAGGAACCAAGGGCACGCAGGGCACAGAAACCACGAGCCCAAAGCGGAGGCCGCAAGTCTGTGAGCGGCTCGCCTCCCTCGAGAAAGGCCCAGGGCTGCCCCTCCAGCGCGGCACAGGTGCTGTGGCTCACGCTCCTCTCTGTCTATCTCCAGACAAGCTCAGTCACCCCCGTGGTATCCACCTGTGCCTAGACCATGGCCCTCCTCTGGGCTGCGGGCTCAGGACCGCCATCTGTCTTATTTCCCAGGAGCACATCGACACTGAATCTATTTTCGACCCTACAGGCTTCTCCTTGGGAACATGCAGCTTCAGTACACGGCCATAGGTTCTCTGGCCCGCACATCTCCTTCCCGTCTTTACAAGTAACGACGGGCTAAGGCGTGCTCACCGCCTCACCTGGGGATAGATGTGCAGTCCCGAAATCCTGGAGACACGCCCCCAATGACACATGCTGTTACACAGCACTGCTGATGGCATTTCCATCCTGTGGCTTAAATGTCTAAGCAGAGCCTGAGGGGGGGGGGGTTGGCACAGTGACAGTGGACACTGGAGCCCAGGAAGGCCTGGGTGAAGGCAGATTTCCAGAAAGGAAAGTAGCCAGACCTGGCACATTACTGAAAGTACAATGGGATGCTGGGGTTCACATCTGCACAGAAGACCCGCCTGAAAATTCGGGGTGAGTTGTCAAGGTCCCAAGGCTGGGTTGACACCGACCTCTCCTCCTCAGCCTTGCATGACCTGTTTCCTGGTCTGCAGCTCCAACCACTGCAGCCCCCAGCACCACTGTGGGACAGACGGTACCGCGGTGGCCAATATGGCCCCACTTGATTGCTTCAAGAGAGCGTTGGCTCAAGTGTCCTGCATTCTTTTCTACAACCCTCCTCCAAGGAAACAGCCCACAGCTTCGCAGTTCGGGCTGCTGAGCAGCCTCATGGACAGCTAAGGGGTTTTCCAGATGTGCGGATGAGGAATCCATACTTTGCAGCTGCAGCCCGAAGCTGCCTCCCCCAGCTTACACGATGGAAGGTGATATTGGGACGGAGGGCTGAGATCTGAGAACCAGGAGGTGTGTGTATGGGCTGGAAGACTCCTGAGGCCAGGCCCCTCCTGGGACTGTGGACTGCAGAACCCAGGTGTGTGCAGCGTGGCCTTCTTGACTGCACAAATCTGGGGAATCTGAGACAGGCAGGTTGGTGCGTGAGCCTCTAAGAAAGGTTTCACTACTGCAAAGCTGCCGTTGCTAAAGGTTCCCAGCCCAGATGCCCTGTCCGCTGAGCACGTCACTTCCCTGTGTCTCAGCCTCTCAGCCCCGTTTCTGCAGAGGAGGGGAAGCAGGGCAGGGACAGAGCGGTCCTCGCGGCCTCTTTCAGGACTCTGCCAGGTCCAGCTCTCTGCACTCCTGCCGCCCCTGCCACTGACCTGCTGGGCTCAGGCAGGCGAACCACCAATGCTTCTAAATCCGTCGGCCCAGAAGCCCGAGAGACGTACCTTCCCCCACTTTAATGTAGATGTTTCTTGCTATCTTGAGTTCAGTGAATGAAGTCACTGCTCCATATTCCTTCCGGGCCCAGTGTAACAGATGCTCGTTTCCTTGAGGGAAATTCCTCTCTTCTGTTTGCGCTGTCAAGGAGAAGTTTCCTGAGGGAAACTGGACCACGGAGCCCTCTGACACCTGGAGCAAACAGAACCCACAGTTAACATGCCATAGTAACCCGGAGCCAAACCAGAAGCAGAGGAAGCCCTGGCCAGGTTTAAACAGCCTGCCTGACTCGTCTCTGCCCTGCGATGTGCAGACGTGACAGAGCCAAGCTATCCAGGAGCGGACCCAGGCCAGCTTAGGCCCACTTCTCCCGGATAAGCCCAGGCCGAATGTCCCCTTGGGCCGTGAACGGGCACTAACAGCAGAGTCATCTTTGATACTCTCCACAGCTTCCATTAAAGGCCAACGGGCCAAGCACCAGCACCTTCATCTGCAGTGATGCCATGTCTGCCTCTCCCCACACGCATGGGCGTATGTGCCAGGTCTATAGACTCAACTGGACATTTAGGGACGTCACAGCACCTCTCTCAAGGCAGACGGGCTTCGAGTTTTTGGCCATGTCCTTTCCTAAACAGTATTCTTTGTACTGCATGCATTCTAGACTGGATGCCACTCCTAACCCAGGGATAAGATCAAGTCTACAGCAGGGGTGTAGTTTGTACGCAAACACTATGCCACGTTACGAGCTACATGAACATCTATGGATTTTGGCACAGGTAGGTGGCCCTGGAACCAATGCCATTTGAGTCAATTGTACACAAGTGCCAATACCGTAATATTGCATGTCACACAGGAAGTGTTGGCAAGTGTGCAAATGGACTTCAGGGTCAGGGCAAGTAATCTCATGGTCTGATGAGTAACTGAACGTGGCTTCCACAGCTGTCACATCTTCCAAACAGAGTCACTGCAACAGGGTACAGCAAGACCCCTTTCCTGAGCATGCACAGAGTGGCCAGAGGTGCCCAATCATCCACGGGGTTTCTCATTTCAGACCTCCCGGCAGTAGAAGGACATACGTAACAGCTCACTTAGTTAACTCAAAATCCCCACAGGCTGTGAGGTCAACAGGATGCCAAGCAGATCCCAAGAAAACCTGCAAGAAGGTCCACGCACGTGCCACGTTGCTGGGCCGTGTTCAGACCACCTCTGGCCTTGCACAGAACGGTGAAGAGGAGACCGCTGCTGCGGTGTGGATGGCTGACAGAGGGGCTACAGGCTAGTATTTATATGATTCATGTTTATCTGTGTCAATGTGAAAACCCAAAATGTAGGTGACAGGGCTCATAAGCATCAAAACTATAAACGTCCTATGTGAAGCTCCATTTGCACTATTTATTCTTAACAAAAATCCAGTCACTAATTAAGAGGCACTGGGTAGCCACGCATCAACAACGAACCCCAAACCAAAAGGCGGGACAAAGGCAGGGGCTCCCGTGGTTCCCCCATTTACGGCTGAGCTTTCACTCTTCGCACGAGTTAATACCTGCCCCTCCACTGCGACTCGAACTAACATTTCCTAGGCACTATTTCACACTCTCTCATCCTCACATGCATTTATACACACAGCCTTTGTTTGTGTTTGAGGCTGCTCTCGCAATGCATGAGCCTGGCTCTGAACTCCCGAGCGTCCTGCTTTAGCCTCCCAAGGGCCACAATCACAGCCACGCGCCGCCGTGCCTGCACACGCGTACTTCCAATGCTGATTCTTCCCCTGCCCCTGTCTTAATCACAGCGGAGGCAGGATGTGCCTGAAGAGTTGACAGCCTCCACAGCGGGCCCAGCCGGCCCGGCGGGCTCTGGGTGCCTCGGGTCTCCTTAGGAAATGCCTCGCTGCATGCTTCCTGGTGTGGAAGGCACACACCCGCCGGGGGCACCTTGCAGATGCCTCCATGCCGGGACCCTTAGCCAGGGATGAGTCTATCCCCCGGGGGGACACTTGGCAGTGTCTGTGGAGAAATAATCTTGACTGCATGGCAGAAGGAGAGGTTGACACCAGTTCCCACCCTGGCCAGAGCCTCTCCCTGCCATGCTACAGTGTCCGGAACTGTCCAGAACTGTCCGAAACGGCGCTGAGGCCCACCCTGAGCACCTCTGCTGCAGACACCAAAAGTGCACGCCAGGAAGGTTGTGGAGAAGTGTCCTCACTACCCAAACGCCCTCAGCATCACCCCCTCATCGCCCCTCTTATGATATATGTCAGGGTTAGCTTTTTGTTGTTGTTTCAGTGTTTATTTGTATGTGCATGTGTGTTTGGGGGTATGTGTGCTGAGGTCAGAGGACACCTGGAGGGTTGCCAGGCTTGGCGGTAAGCTCCTTATCTCAGTTCTTACAGACCCCGGAAGGCTTTCCATCAGCGCTGGCTCAGGAGGCCCGGTTGTGATCTTTAGTAGCCTGGGTCAAAACTGGGTCACTACCGGTCACTGAGTGCCCGCCACTGCATGCCAGGCACCACCACATGCCTTCTGTGTGGCCATGGCGACTTCTAAGAGCCTCGCACCGGTTAAGCAAAGCCGGCATGGAAGGCTTAGCTTTGACCTTGTTCTGACTTTGTTCACGTTGAAGATCACCAACCGTCTTCCTGTGTCGCACCAAGCAGGTCTCAGCTGGGGTGCAGCCAGGCATCAACACTGAACCCCCAACCATCGTCTTCAGGCTTCCTGACAGCAGCCCTGCAGTGACATCTTCTTGTACTGAGAAGCACTTACACCTCTGTATTCGGCTCGTCCCCCACGGCCGTATAGAGGGTTCCTGACACACTGCCACTCTGTGCCGGGTGTGAAGGCAGGGTCCCTACACGGTGGCCAGGTCCTTTCTCACATTCTGAGGTTCAGCTCTGCGCTTTATGTACCTTATGCAGAGCAGGCATTTTTCAGCGTGAACAAAGAGATGTGCCTCATGGCACCCTTAGCAGGAACGACAGTGGGAAGGGGCCACTGAGGAGCCATGTGACAGTGAGGCCCACGGGGGCCCTGCTGACCTCTCCCTGATGTACCCCATCAGCCTGCCCCGTGCGGTCTCCTCTCCAGGCCCCCCCAAGGTTCATAATCCTCTCAGAGCTGAGGAATTCAGAGGGCTACGGCCACTCCTCAGGCACATCAGCTGCCTGGGCAGGGAGGGGGTCACTGTGGTCAGCGGGAATGTCCACGTGACCACCCAGCACTGTCCGCTCCACCAGCTCTGTGGCCCACGAAGGCCCTCCCAGCCATGACAGACTCACAGGCGGTACTGTTCAGGGGTGGACCCCCGCAGTCCTCAGGACCAGAAACAAGCATGATTTCCACAGTTGAGAGAGAATCCTAGAGATGCCAGAAGTCTGCCTCAGCACCAGGGCAGGCCGGCATGAGGCTTATGACCGCCGGCCTTCTCACCCCCAGGAGTAACCACTCACTCATGACAGGTCCCTTTTCTTCCTTTCCTTTCATTTCCTTCCCCTTGCTTTTCTTTCACTTCTCCATTCCTTTCCTCCTCCTTCCTTTCTTCTTTTCTTCCTCCCAAAAAGACACTCGTGTGTGTATGTGTGTGTAGGCACATGTGCATGACACACATCTGGAGGTCAGAGGACGGCCTGTGAAAGTCAGTTATCTCCTCCTACCGCGTGGGTCCCAGAAGCCAGCGCTCTTCCATGGCCAGCCATCTCTGCAGCCCTGTCCTCTTTTGAGCCCTAAGATGCGCCTTCAGTTTGCTGCTCTGACTCATGCCTACAAGGTCAGAAAAGTCATTCCTCACTCTTGCTGACACACGCCTTCAGATGGTTGAAGATGTCACAGGACTTCTGTCACATTTCACTCTTCTGGACAGCGTTCTCAGCTTCACACCTAGACACCTCGGTTGCCAGATCTTCACCAGCAGACTGTGAACACGGCACTAGGCAAGATCCAGTTTCTCTGGATGGGCAGGGCTTGATCGAACCCGAGGCCAGAGGTGATGAGGTCTACTTCCTCCCTCAACTGTGGGAGAGGCCGCAGGTCGCAGACTATGATCCTGCAGTTGGTTCCCCTGGCAACAGCCCCCAACTTGAGGCCACCCAGTAGCCCTGTTATCACATGAACACATGCAAGATATCAATATGGGGACACCAAAGGTTTCAGGAGATGTGTGCCAGACATAAAGAGCAGAGACTACTCGTCTATTTTATGATATACCCCAAGAAGTGAATTGGTAAATGTGAGAGTGCTGTTTTAAGAGAATAAAACATTAGGCACAAAGATTTTCTGTTTGGATAAAACAATAGAAGTTTCCTGAGGCTATTCTCTCCACTGCCCACGCTCCACCTCGTTTCAGGGTCCTCACTCTTTTTAATCTTAAAAAAAAAAATACAGTTGCAGTCTCATCCTCACTATTGCCTGGAAAATCTTCCTAAAATGTAGGCACGTGATAATACAGGGCAGCTGAGCATCTTACTATGGCCCAGAGCTGGGGAAGGGGCTGGCCTCCATTTCACACCACTTTCCCACATGCCTGGGTTCACCATACAGAGCTAGTCACAGCTCTCTGCTTCTCTGTCCTCATCCCCTTCTCCCTGCCCTCCTCAGGACCCAGCTGCGCACTTGCACACGCCTCCTCCTGCCCATCCCCACGCCTCTCTGTCTCTGTCTCTCTGTCTCTGTCTCTCTCACACACACACACACACACACACACACACGCTACCTTCCCTTCACAAAGACCTGAGGGACAAGCGATCATTCTGAATTTCTTCAGCTGACAGAGCAGGTGGCACAGGCACGGGTGAATAGGGCTCACGGAGCCCTCCCTGAGGCGACTGACAGGAAGGAGCGGTCACCCCAGTTCGCAGAGCTTCTTGCCGTCCTAGCTCCCCAGAAGTGACCCTCAGCCAGGCCTGAAAGCTAAGGACTTCATTTCTCCAGCTGAAAAGCAATTATCAAAGCACACTTAGCAATTCTGGGTCCCACCCCCAGCGCTGACCCTCCCTCCCGCTTTCTAATTAAACCCAACGCGCTGACATTCCCTGACATGACGGATGTCTTCCTGTGGGAATGTGCAGAACACCAAGCTCCGAGGATCTTGGCTCTCAGCAAGGGTCTGCTGAGGGAAGAATCACCCAGGATTTAACAGTCTACCAGTTCTGGGGAAACTGAGGCACGCCTGAGTCCCTTCCTCTGCAGAATGTTCTTTCCTGCTTGAACTGTGCACAATGTTTGTATTTTAAATTCTGGTTATGCTACCAGAGCTTTTTTAAAAGTGTAGAGCATTGCTCTCTCTGCCAAGGCTGGGAGTTTTATTACAAGAACTTACGGCGAGGCCACGAGAGCCAAGTTTATTATTTTTTCTGGATAAGATTCAATAACCTCATCCAAAAGTACATGAAAAAAAGTGAAGGAGGAGTCTGCCCTTTCAATTCCACACCTGTGTTCAAGCTTTAACTCTTCAGGTCCTACGTGGACTCACACGTGCCTTCAAGTGTGAGTCTCATAGGCCCGAGCCAAGGCCGAGTGAGTCTTCCTGGAAATGAGCTTCTCTGAGTTTGCAGTGATGTCAGCGGGTCAGCTGACCCAGAGGTCCGAAAGCTGCAGCAGTTTCTCCTCAGCTCCTCCCCAAGCCAGTCAGGGAGAAGAGGGCGCTACGCCGTGGGCAGTGCCCCGGCTGCCGACGCCTCCTCTTGTCCTGCGCCCATCCTTGGATTCCACCCAAACCCCCGACCCCAGACCCAGTCAGGCCCCAGCGCGCAGCCGACCACCAGGTCCGTCCCACAGCCCCTGCTTGATGACGGCTCAAACGCTGCCCTCAGAACCCGGCCTTCAGTCGCCTGGACACACAGGCCTTAGAGCTGCCTCCTGGCCAGCAGCTGTGCCCTGGCAGTATCCCCACCTTGGCATACATCCTCTGCTGCACCCAGCGCCTTCTACCGTGGCACAGGACATGCTCATTTACCCTGCCCATTCTGCAGCGCTCCCTCTGCGGCCCGAGTCCAACCCCGTGTCCTATAGGGACACACCCCAGGTCCCGGCACTGGCTCCTGAAATTCAGCCGCTGTCTGTGCCTGCCCCGAGCCCATGCTGAGGGCAGTCCAAGGTCAGGTTGAGGAGTGGAGACATCAGGAGCGCTAGGAACCATCTTCATGCCCATTCTCGCACTAGCCAGTGGGGTAGCCATTGAGCACATACTAACAGCTGAAATGGGGCTAAACGGACCCACATGGAAGATAAAAGACACAGCGGAGTTTAAAGACTTTTTTTTTTTTTTTACAAAAAGTAAAGTACCCTAGAGTTATTTTATAAAACGTTACATGGTCAAGTATGACGTTGGATGAATTAGTGATATTTTATTTACCTATAGTTAGAACGACACATGGTTCATGCTTGACTGTATTGGATAGTCTTCTTCCAATATAACCTCAAGGAAGGGGTGCCTGCACAGGCTGGCCGTGGGCGTTCACCCATTGAGTCTTAGACTCAGGACACACTCAATGGCAAGGAGTCACTCCCAGCCAGTGACTCCCCAAGTGTGATTTTCACACCAGTGTACAACCGGCGGGAGGAGTCAAAATGCAGCTTCCAGGACGGTTGGAGTGGAACCCAGGACTCTAGAGGCTACATCATAACCCTTCCCATCCCTGTCTCTGGTGCACAGCTGAGTAATGCTGGTCTGGCCAGAGACACAAATCTTCTTTACTCATTTGTTTTCTCGGTGCTGGGGACTGAAGCCAGGGACTTTCGAAGCCTAGACTAGCGCTCTGCCTGGCGTTACGTCACCAGGCCTGCAAGTAATCTTTGGTATTGATTTTATTTATTGCAGATTCCTTAATAAATTCAGTGCATTAAATCACAGCTATCTCCCATGTCTCCACGTGTGTGTTTGTTCTGTAAATGTGCAGGGTGTGTGTGTGGGGGGGGAGTTATTACCACAGTGGCATGTGGAGATCAGAAGTTTGGACAAGACTGCTCTGTGACCAAATGAGACTCTCCTCCCTTGGGGAAGGGGTGGGGGAAAGCAGCCACATGGCAGATGGAGCCATTGTCTTGCATGTTTGTTTGTTTTCTTTAAAAGTGGGTCTTGCAAAATAAGAGAAGCCACAGCTCCGCGATGATAAGGCAAAGCCTGCTGAGGCCTCACAGGAAAGGCTCCGTGCTTAAACAGGGTCCGAAAATCGGCCCTGGGTGCCCCCCCCCGCCTCCACAGAAAGGCATCGGGGAGATCATAGAGGATGTTTTGTGTGCAAAGTCCAGCAAAATCAAACCTTTCAGGCCTCAGAAAGCCCTGTCTCCAGTGGGGAGTGAACCCTTAGTCATCTCAGGAGGAACGTGCTCGCCCACTTCCTTCCAAGTCCCGTGACGTGAAATTCAACCTGAGACATGCTTTCTATTAGCATACGTCATGGCTTGATCATTTTGAAAGGGTTTATTCTGAAGAAAGTATAACTTCCATGCCATAAACCTACATTCGTGACTTGCAAAGCTACGTGTTCTCGAGCCATGTCATTGCAGCATTTGCCAACCATGCATTCAGGAAATGCAAATTTATGTAACTACTTTTGTAACTCAAACCAGGTTACTTTCTTGCAACGAAATGACTTAGAATGTACTTGACTATTAATTCTCCTCAAAGCATTCATCATGGCCATCTTGGGATGCTCTTAACGTTTCCTGAACTGTCAGATGATGAGAGAGACCGAGTCCCCTGCATGCTCTTCAGACATGCTCGCACACAGCACGCAGGAAATGCTGGTGCTGCCCTGGACACCAGCAAGGGCACGCCTGGATGTAAGCCAGTGTGAGGCGGTGTGCTGACACCCACAGAAGCAGCACAAGGATTGAGTGGACGTGAGGAAGGGTCGCTACAAGAAGACTCGAAAGCTCTCAGCCGAGGGCTGAGGACCAGGCTAGGCCCAGGGTAATCAAGTGTGGACCCCAGGTTAGCCGGAGACGCACCCGGGCCTTACAGCACAACGCTCTGGGTTTCCGAGTTCACGCTTCCTCACCTTCTAGGCTCCCGTGATAGTAGAAGAGGCTTGCCAGGCACGGCGACTCGGGCCTTCCATCCCAGCATTCGGGAGGCAGGCACAGGTGCATCTCCAAGAATGTGAGGCCAGCCTGATCTATGTAGTGAGTTTCAGGCTAGCCAGGGCTACACAGTGAGACCCTATCCCAAACAGACAAAAACCAACAACAAAGTAGTTACGTGGGCCTAATTTCGAAGTACATTTGCCACCTAAAGGTGGACGGGGATGGGGGGGGGTGTCAGCAGAGGCCTACAGGAGTTGTTCCTGCTGCTGAATCTGTCACTGTTATTTACCCCCAGGCTGGGGCTGCGTACCTCTCACTACGGGCACAAACGGAAGCTGACAGAAGCCAGATAGCCCTTAGGGTCTTAGAATGCTTTTATAGGTTTTCCTCGTCCATGATGGCACAAACCTCTTGCCTCACAGGAAGTGATGGTTTGAAGAAGCAGGAGGACCTATGGAAGCCACAGGGTGGGCATCAGGGCTGAAGAACTGAGTCTCTGTGTGCTAGGGTCAAGCCTCCTCCAGCCCTGGCCCCACACTGACAGCACACTGGGAGGAGAGCCAGTCATGGCCTGGATGTGAATGCTTGCTGGGCAGGTCCTATGCAGTGTCAATCTTTGACAACGCAAGAAAGGAGCTCGGAGCCATCAAATGGAGCTCACACAGCTGAGCAAGGTGTGAGCACAGTTCAAAACCGCCGCCCCCCCCCCCATGTACTCTGTCCACGTGGGATGGTGGGCACTGGGCAGGCCTGGGCAGGCCATCTCCCCTTGCTGAGAAAATCTGCCCCCAGGTCAGCAAAGATCTGCGGGCAGAGAGCAGAAAGGAGGAGCAGGAAGGCCTCTTCTGGCCTTCTGTATTATTTCTTTCTCTGACCCTCCCTACCCTGCTGCCTGAGGAAAAGTGAGAGGAAAGAGAAGGGGAAGGACTGACTGAACAGGCAGGCATGACTTGCGGACACAAACTCTCTGGCTGGAAACCAAGCTAAAGCAGCTAGATCCCCAAGTGCGCAATGACTGAAAGATGGCTGAGGAGAGCCCGGGACGGATGGAGCACGATGGTACAGATGTGCGGCGTGCAGACTCACGATGGCTCGCTCTGGACATCAGCTTGGCTCGGCTGCCGTGGCGGCTCACACTGGCAGCTCAGCAGGGTCTAGACTCACCCACGAGGCAGCCCTCTGGGCATGTGTGTGAGGGATTTCTAGACTGGTGTGTCTGAGGTGAGAGGGCCCCTCTAAGTGTGCACAGCAGCAGTCCGTGGTCTGGGGTCCCGGCAGAGTCAAGGAACGGGAGAGTTGTCGAGCCTCCGTCTCTCTGCTTCCTGACGATGGATGCCTGTGATTGGCTGCCCGTGTCCCTGCCACCACCTTCCCCCGATGGGCTGTCCTTCCAGACTGAACCACAGTAAACCCTTCCTCCATCCTGCTGCTGTGCTCAGGTGTTTTCATACCCAACAAGACACATGACTGTCAGCTACAGGCCCATGAGTGACCGCACACACCTCACGCTGTCAGGAAGGGGTACTGCAGGTGTGACCAAAGCCCAAGAATGACTGACTCTACGGAAGGCCAGTCCTGGGGCTGTGGGACAGCCTGGCCCAGCAGTGGAAAGCCCTCACGGGCCCAGAAGGGGAAGACCCGAGGAAGAAGACATTCATGCTGTGTCCACGCCGGCTCACATCCATGGCATCAGTCTCTCCCGGAAAGTTCTATCTTCAGCTCCTCTTACCTTCCCTACAGCGGTCCAAGGCAATTCCTGCAGTAACTCTTTGTTATATCCCCTACAGGGTCCACTGCCCCGAACCTCTGGCTGACACACTTTCTGTGAATGGCTGATACAAGCCCCAGGAGAAATGGAGCTATACTCTGGCCCACTGAGCAACCAAACCCAAGAACGGTTAGGGAACACAGGGCCTGAAGGCCACGTCCTTGGGGAGAAGCAAAGGAGAAGGCCATAAGCCACACACACTGGTCTGCGTCCTTCGGGACCTTCCAAGCTAGATTCCTGCGCCCCCACCCCCATTTTCTCATTTATAATCCACTCTCTGTGGACGGCCAGGATGGTGTCCTCTGCCAAAGCTAAGAAAGTTGAACTAGGCACATCTAACCTCAATGATGAAATGGCCCCCCAGGGGCTAAGGATATATGTGTAATTAAGCAAGGCAGCCTGTGGAGCAGAGCCAAAAGTAGGCCAACCAGGAGCCCAGAGGAAGGCGTGTACTTGGGGAAGAGGTCAAAGAAACAATGTCTAAACCCTTGCCAAGAGAACACTGCAGAGCCTACATCCCAGCTCTGAAGCCATTTACAATAGACATGGTTAGAGTGAGGCCTCTGCTCACCTCTCCTCATGTCCCAGTTGGCTGTGAAGTCCCAGGCTTGGGATAGCCATTAGTGGCTCCATGCTAGACACCAGGGTGACAGATGACACATAGCCATGTCTTCAGGTCAGGCCCCAACAAGGCCCCTGTTTGCTGTTCTGAAGAATGTTGCTACTAATACCGAACCAAGCCTGCCACTCTGCCTCTGCATCATACAGTAAAATAGTCACAGGATTGCCGCAGAGGTGGAATAAAGTAATATGTGCAAATACTCTGGAGCATTCAGCAGCGATGCACACTGTTTAATGCTCATTAAATATAGGCATGCACGCATATCCTCCAAACAGGTCTCGAGGGCTCTGTGACAGACCTCACCAGAGCAGACGCTGAGCGTTCTTATCCAAACTCTAGGAAGGGATTTCTTTTGCCTGCACTCATGGAACAAAGCAATGTTGATCTAATCCCCTGGAACTCTAGACTCTCAAGAACGCTTCCTCACAGATAACGACAAAGGGACTAAAGGTCAAATGAGCTTTGGTCACTGTGGGCTTCAGGTAGAGGAGTCTTCGGCTTGGACTGTCACTCACAGTCCGATGGTACATGAATGACCATCATGGTATCATTAGCAGCTCAGGTTTGCGGAGAGGACTCCAAGCCACCGAGAAATAATGGCAAAAATAGAGTTTAAAATACAAATTCTACCCTGCATGTAGATATAATGAAGTGGTTCCAAAGCCAGAAATCTAGATGATAAGGACTGGAGATGCAGAAACCACGCTATGTCAAATACACTGGACAGTCTGGACCCAGGAAGGAGTTTGGCCATTCCATAGTCATCCAGAAACGGGCTGTGCAGGCCGTTATAGGAACTGTATCACAACTCCACCCTCTGCAGCTGGGCAGAGCCGAGTGCTTGCACACCAGCACCCCAGAGCCTCCTGGGAGGCAGCTTCCCCGTCATCCCAGGATATGAGAAGAAAACGTTAAGCAACACTCACTTTTCTTCCCACATGGCTCTCTGAGGCCATCCAACCTGCTACCCAAGGCACCAGAGATTAACGTTTGACATGATCACCCAGCGCCCGGGCAGGGCAGATGCACCAGGTCACCAGATTAGCGGACACAAGGAAAAACCAGTCTTCCCTTCAATGGGCCCAAGTTTGTTTAATCTCAGTTTGTTGAATGAAAGTGAAGGTTTCACAGGGCTGGGCCTACACTCAGACATGACCCAAAACACCTGAGGGCCAGGAAAGTCCATGCTGGCCGAGCCCCCTGACAGGACGTCTTGCTCAGGAAACCGTGAGAGGGCAGAGCAGGGGCCCGGGGCCACTCGTCCACAGCAGCATCCAGCGCCATCTCTGGTGCTTGAGGGTGAAGGCCAGGAGGGCCTCTCCAACCCTCTCTGCAGCAGCTTTACCAGCTGAAGCTGGCCTGGCTCCAGCGCTGTGGCTGCCACAGTGACATTTCGGAAAGGCTCTCTTCCCACAAAGGGGCAGAAACTCATTCCTAGGAACTGCGGTGGTTGACTGACCCCAGCTCGTGAAGAGATCAACCCTATACAATTAAGGCTTTTCGGGACGAGCCACAAAAACCCACAGATAAGCAGCCTCTTGAGGAGAAATGCGTGGTACACAACCACTTGGAACCTCCTCAGGACACAATGAGTCATCCCACCAGGGATCTGAGAAGAACCACCGCGGGTCTGTGTTTGTTTAATCTGCCTTCAGGAGAGAGTTTACTTGGGGAGAGATCTCACTGGCAAAGCTGGGATGATACAGCCAGAACCCTGCTTTACTGGGGTGACATCTCCAGCCCCACGAAAGCTATGTGTGTTTCCAGGCCCAGCCCGTTCCCTGCACGCCACTCCCTGGGGTCCCCTCCTGGAGGCTGCGACCTAGGTGCACGGGGAGGACGACGAGTCCCGTTCTCTCCAGCTTCGGGATCTGAACAGCCCTACATTTTTATACTGCACCCCACTCCTGACTTTCTAGCGATCCCTGCTGACCAGTGGAAGGCCCCCTGAAGGGGTCTGCCTCCTCCTTCCCTGTGGTCTCGGTGGCCATTCACCTCCAGCCCACAGGCAGAAAAAGGGACGCTGAGTCAATTAGCAGCTCATACGTAAAATATCATTCGAGGTATGCTAATTTTGTGGGCTCCCAAGTCTGGGAGCAGAACTGCCAGGGAAGGACATTAGGGAGCTTTTCTGCATTTTGTGTTTTCGATCCAGATTTTTAAATGCAGTACAATAGAACCCAGAGGATTTTCAGTGTGTTTGTTTTAAGGTCCCTCCTCCACAGCGAGCGTGCCCCAGTTCCTCTCAGGCACATCTGCACACAGCAGCCCTCAGTCACACATGGCGTGGCTTGCAGGAGGTGGAGGCTGCGCTTGCGCTGTGCTCGGCTGCACTGCCCTGAGCTCACATCTGGGGCTGCTTAACAACTGATTGGAAATTTAGCCTTTCGATTTCCAGTTAAATACTAGGCACAGGAAAACAAATAGCACTTGTTTTCACTGAGTCTTGTCAGGCATCCAAACTGCAGGGCAGGCCAGAGAGCAGCCTGTGGTTTGGTGGCAGAGGCCCAAACCCTCCGCCTCCCCACCCCCTCCAGCACGAGCAAAAGGAAGAAACCAGATTTTGGCAGCAGGACGTTTCAAGCACCCTTCCCCCTTCTTTGGGCATGCGGAGCTGTTTTTTAGATATTCAGTGTGTTCCTGGTATTAATTTACATTTTTTATTAGGATTAAGTTTTGATTTGTTTTTAATCCAAAGCCGAAGAATAAAGTTCGGCTCCCCTCGCCGACTCCCGCTGCCTTGCCTTGTTATTTACTTGGATTTGCTGCGGAGGGCAGGGTTCTGTTGCTATCCTCTGTTTCCAGTTAAGTTAGAAGGCGGTTTTCCAGCAGCTGTGTTAGCAAAGCACCGGCTTGAGAAAGCTGGGGGAGCTGTGGGGACCAGCTTCACCCTGTAGCTGTGGCATGGGAACTGAGGCCTGTGCAGCTCAGGGCCAGGAACAGGGATGTTCACCAGTTAGTGCAGGGGCCAGGTCCAGTACACAAAAAACTGAGTTTCCAGAAAAAAATTAATTAAACTTGGATTTTCAGATAAAGAATGGATCCGTTTCAGTAGTATAATCATGTTGTACAGGCGTACTTCGGCAAACTGTTTAGTGTTTCTCTGAAACTCAGCTTTAACTGCAAGCTGGCATTCATATGTCAAACTGCAGTCACTGTCCTGTGAGACCAGCCTCTACGCCCTCCTACTCCCCATCTGGCTGCCAAAGATAGTCAGTTTTCGTTCCTGATGGCTGGGAAAGAAAGGAATCACGGGACAGCAGTCCCGAGAGAGCATATCGCTGAGGAAGGGCCCTCAACCTTGAGGTGTCCGAATCTTAGACTCCGTGTCCTGCCGTAACCAGCAGGCGAACGACTAACTGCAAACTTAAAAAAGGAAACAGCCACCTCCAGGTAGCTCCTGCAGCACTGGACTGCAGCCTGCACACCAAGCCTGCATTCGACGTCATGATGAGACGCTTACGTCTTACTATCACAAATCACTTCAATTACAGAGCACATGTGCTGCAGGGCGGGTTCTCTAGAAAAGTCACCCCGAGGAAACCGTGAAAGAAAAAATGACGTAAGGTATTAGAGCTCGTGGGGCAGTTCCTGAAAGGTACTGAGTACTAAAGCAGAGAAATAATAACGACGGCCACTACGTACACAGACCTCTGTGAGTTCAAGGCCATCCCAGTCCACACAGTATACATAGTATACACCAGAGCTCTGTGAGTTCAAGGCCATCCTGGTCCTCACAGTGAGAATAGTACCAAGTAGGGCGGGCTTAGGAACAGAAGTCGCCTGTGACCTGAGCACAGCGTGGAGGGAGAAGAGTGGAAGGACTCCCACAAGGTACCCCACTACCACACCCTTATGATGGGATGTACGCCCCCCAAAACGTGCCAAACAAAACAGAGACATTTGAAATGTAAAGGCACAAGTCAAACTCTTGACAAGATTCACCTTACATGTGTACATATGTGTGTGTGTGTGTATATATATATATATACATATATAAATATGACAGATGTCAGAGGTGTTAAATGCTTCATTTGAAATTACTTGAGATTTATAGCAGAATGGTATGTATTCCAGAGACATAGCTTTTAACAACACCTACCTCCTGTCTTTTTTTGGAGCTGTTTCCCCCTTAACCCCAAGCCCGTTCTGGAGGAAAGGTAGGGCAGCTACCGAAGGCTGAGCTGCTAATTTCTCCGGCCATTTTCTGACCCACGTGGATTTTAGTCATAGTCACCCTAGGATGGGCTCCAGCCTTTCTTGCACTCATGATTCACTTTAAAAATATATATATTTAATTTTATAAACTTTATTATAAGGAAGAACCTTGCAAATTAAAAAAAAAAAGTTACACACCAAAATTAACGAGACACAGATCTATCCTCACAAAGAACGTCCACACAGATCAGACAGGGATTCCGAAGCTGTGGAGCCTACTCTGGGCCCAACACTCTCACCATCAAGTCTGTTGTTCTGCACCTACGCACTATCAACCGCACAGACTCCTGGAAAAACAATCCGTTTTACCTCTTCTCCCAGAGCTCCTGCCCATCACCCCTTCCTCAGCCCGATAGTTACGCTTTTCTCTGCTGTTACGCTGTACCACGTGTGTCCTTGCTTACACATACATACATTATTGGCTCGAGTCTGCATAGGTGCTTCTTTTTCCTTATTGGAACTGTAGAACTCACTTTTTAAAAGCTTTTTAAGGTGTTTTATTTTATGCGTACGATTGCTTTACCTCTACCTGTGTCTGTGCCCCACATTCACGCCTGATGCCTGAGGAGGCCAGAAGGGGGCATCACGACCCCTGGGTCTGGAGTTGACATGGTGTGAGGCACCACGTGGGTGCTGGGAACTGAACAGAGCAGTGTTCTCAGCCTCAGGCATCTCTCCAGATGACGCACTCTTTATACAACTCACTAGCTCTGTAAGACATTGCTCCACTTGGGTCTGTCCAACCTGTCATCATCATGGGGTCCAGCTGCACGCATTTCTGGCAGGATTGCTGCCAAGGTGTGCTGGCTAACTCACGTCAACCCAGTCTAGAGGTATCTGAGAGGAGGAGCCTCCCTTGAGGAAAGGCCTCCGTGGGTTCCAGCTGCTGGGATCTTAGTCCGTGATTGATGGGGAGGGCCCAGCCCACTGTGCATGGAGCCATCCCTGGGCTGGTGTTCTGGTTCTATGAGAAAGCAGCTGAGCAAGCCATGGGGAGCAAGCCAGTGAGCAGCACCTCCATGGCCTCTGCTTCTGTCAGCTCCCCCCTCTAGGCTCAGTTCCTGCCCTCACTGCTTTTGGGGATGAGCAGGTGCAGGGAGCCATGGGTAAAATAGCCCCTCCCTCCCCACCTTGCTTCAGTCATGCTGTCTCATCACAGCAGGAACCCCAAGACACGGGACCCTTCACTCTTTCTCACTTACAGACACACAGTGGTTATCTGCCCCAGAATGGTGTCATGTCCGACGTTTGCTTAAAGCACTGCTGAAGATTCCCCACTGTCTGTCATTGCTATTCTCTTCTCTAATTAATAAGTAATTTGTGAGAAAGTACTTAGAGTATCTGAATATACTCTCCTTTTAAATCCCCCTGTTCCGGTAATTGGACCTAGCATCTACTGAAAATTCTTGTCTGGTCAACTTTCCCTGTGATGGCTGCATAACAACATTCTAACCCCACCCTTTCTTCTATTTGTATTTAATTAGCATTTTACTACAAAGAAGAGCTACCCCCATCTCTTCTATTTTGCATGTTTATTCACCTACCAGTTATGTGGGGCCTTACGTTATTCAGCAAACACTTCCATTGGCTAAAATGTCCTTCATATACAAGTGACAGGAACTAAAGTCACGTGGGTGGCGAGACTGACTCTAGGCAAAAGTAGAACCGTTCACTTACAGGTGAGATTCTGGGAGCCCGAGGCTCAGTGAGGGAAACCACTCCCTCACACGTGACCGTGGAGATGACCGCAGAGCGCTCATCAGACATGATATCACAGCCCAAACATTTCATCCAACAACCATCTACTTCTCCACAGCCAGCGAACACGAGCATTCTGGCAAACTCCAAAGCATATGATTTACAAACAGGAGGTGATGTTTGGACCATTCTGCAAGAGCCAGGCTCCAACTTTAAAAAATAAAATAAAATAAAATACAAATGATTTCATGCTTGGAGCTCACTGTGTCACTTTCTCAACAAACAGCTCCTCGTATCAGAAACGAGGCCTGGGATACACAGAGAGCCTTGGGCTTGTGTGTTTATCTTGTGGTTAGAGACCACACACCCAGAAGCTGTTTCCAGCTTTGACAGTGCTCAGAATGCCACAGGCAGAAGAGACCAGCAGGGCTCAGGCCTCAGAGTATGAGGACCGCTGTGCAAAGGAGGCCTGACTGTCTCCACAGAACTCACTGTGGGTGGCATATGCTTTCTTCAAACTCTTTCCCACACCATCCAAACATCCCCTCAGGTGCACACAGAAATGCAGCACCTTTGGTATCCTGTTTTCAAACCCTTTGTGATCTGGGCTACACACAGTTATAATCCTAGCATTCAGGACTCCGAGACAAAAGGACTGAGTGTTTGAAGTCAGGCTCGGCTGCACAGCAAGAAATGACTCAGTGCCTTACAGAAATCAAGACCTTCGATCATTTGGGGAGGGGGTGTTGAACACTTACCAGGAAGTGTCTGGGGACGCCAGCAGCCAGTCTCTCCGTCTTCAGATGCCAGACCAGGGGCTGTGGGGAGCTGAGCAGGAACACGACAGGTTTGTGGTGAGTGTGCACAGAGGAGATGGGGTTCAGATGCAGGGTGACCTAGAAGACAGTAGACAGCGGGGAGCTTAGTGCTGGCTCCCAGCACCCCGACACCTCACACCTCACTGCCCAGAGCTGTGACACAGCTCCCAGCACACACGGTGATTGAATACGGCTGGTTCCCGGCCACTGCTTCGCTACCTAGTGGCTGTGTCCTACAGTCAGTCCCATTACTCACAAGCACACAGAATACTTTTTTTGACACCAAACTGGTAACAGGAACAAAAACTACCCTCCCTCGGGGATTCCTGAGTCTTCAAGCCAGAAACCTAAGCTGAAATTACAGAATAGGATCTTCTGCAGGCAAGCTCCCTCCTATCCCCACCCCAAGGCCCACAGAAAGGACTTCCTTCTCGCCCAGGTAGCTTCCAACCTCTACAAAGTCAGGTGGGCTCTGCCAAAAATCAAACCAAACCAAACAAAACAAAACAAAACGTGCTGAGAGGGAAGAGAGGGGCTGGCCAGAGCTGTCTTCTTCCTTCCAGCTGCCAGCATGAAGGGGCTTTCCAAAGAAATGGAGCCCAGAGGTCCGACGGAATATAATGACTACAGAGGCCTGGGGGATGGCTCAGCTCACCACCTGCCACTACAGCTCCAGAGGGCCTGAGGCCTGTTCCGGCCTCCGATGGCTCCTGTACGCACCCGAACTCACCCAGACACCTGGGCACAGCATTAGAAGCGACGACACGAGGGCTGCCGGCCCACTTCTGCCTTCTTTTGTAGGAACAATCCAGAACCAATTTCATTTATCACAGTACCCAAGCACCGAGCTTCTCCTGTCTTTCAAAAGATAATGCTTTAGCTTATGCTAAGCACCCTCTAGACATCAGTAAAATATACTCTGCCTTTCCTGATACCACAGGGCACATTATTCTACATATAGTTTGCACATACATGTATAATCCTATCACTGGGTAACTACTGAGCATGCCTGTCTTAATTTCCACAACAGACTACACACACAGATGTACCCTGAACTGAGGGCTGTGTATGTTTCAGGCAGCAACACGACTGCTTCACTGTAGCCAGTCTGTAAACGTACATGTAACCCCAAGGATTAAAAAGAGGCTGAAGAAATTGCTAAGGTCAAAGGGCTTAGCTGGCTAATTTGCAGCAAAATACAAAAACATAAACAATGCTTGGACTGTTGGGAGCTACTTCTGTACACGGGGCCATTTTTAGACTTGGAGTAAGCACATCACTGAACCCAAGTACTAAATAAACTGTCACGCCAGCCACAGCTACAGCAAAGTAGTGCGTCCCTTGGATGCCGACACACACTCTGGAGTCACTGTCCTCGTGGAGAAGTAAACAGACCGATAACCACTGGAAAGCAGATGCAACAAGCAGAGGGGGGGCATCCAGACTGCAGCCCTCCCCGAATGCCCGTGACAGGGCGGACGGGGCGCAGCACCAGCACCCGCCAACTCCCACGCTCCACAGACCGAAGCAAGAGGCAGCAAAGGGTCCCTTCACCGAGCACCTGCAAGGCCGGAGAACAGGGACGTTGACGCTGTTCCTCTTTGCAGCCGGTCCTGAGGCAGCAGTTCTTCTTAAAGCTATTACACATGCAACAGCTTCACTCAACCTGAATACAAATCAACAAATGCGCGTCTCACATGAGCAAGAATATTTTTCAGCTTATGAAATGAGAAGACGTAGGAAACAGATACTGGCGTTTGCGTCCAAAGTTTCCCAGATGTTCTGAGTGTCCAGGCCTGGCTCAGACAGTCAAGAGAAGATTTCTAAGAAGCTGAGCTCGGAGTTTTCCTGGAAATGGCTCCTTCTTCAGCATGTGGCCATGTCTGGCCAAGATGAACCTCTGCCTCTGGCACAGAGGTCCCAGGCAAAGCCCCAGAACCATTTGGCAAAGAAGGATTCACACTATGGTTGCGAAATTAAAAGAAAAGTTGGCAGGGACACGGAGTCCCGTGAGCTCAGGCTAGCCTAATCCTCAGAGGCCTTCCTCTCCTCTTCTTCCTCCACCTGAGCAAACCCTGCAGAAGGAAGGGTACACACAACCCAGCAAAAGCAGGACAGAACTTGAGAACACAGTCCAAACATCTAAAAGAATCCTGCGCTAACTTACCTATTTTCTTCTAGGCTGAAAAACAGAAAAGAAAAAAAAAAGGTAGAAAAAGAAAAAAAAAATCCCTCTTTAGGATCAGTAATGGCTTAAAAACGACAATAATTACAAAGCAGATGTGGTGGTGCACACCTGCAATCCAGCACTCAGGAGGCTGAGGCAGGGGGACCAAAGGTTCAAGCTACTCCACCCCCTCCAAATTAAAAAAAAAAAAAAAAACCACCCTGCGGACATTTTCCTGGTTAGATTGCCTTGGTAGAAGTCCAGAGAGCAGATCGGAGGCAGACTGCAGCCAAAACATGTGACAGGCGGTGAGCAAAACCTCTAAGAAATCCAAACGCAAGTTTGAAGAGTTCACCCTCAGTCCTTCATCCGAGTCACATGCAAAAATGCACACGAAGCTTCAGAAGTCACAGGAACTCAGTGGAGGGGAGACGTGAGGTAGGGGCCGGGGGACTCGCAGGAAGCCCCTGAGTGAGGGCACACTGTCACCGGGGCTGACAGTGTTCTGAGTCGCACGGCACTGAGAACACGCCGGAGTCTGAGCCCCCTCTTCATGCACACCCAGGAGAGCACAGAGATCCTGCAACACCGTGAGGGAAATGCACCTAGAACCAAGATGAAGAAGCCGCTGCCCGAGAGCAGGACAATCGTAGAGCAGGAGTGGAGGCCAAGAGGCTTGAGCTAGGATGCGCACGCTGGCCCTGGAGCTCAGACCAAGCAGATGGACAGCTCGGGGTCGTGCCTGGAGCTGCTGTTCTCACATCACTTCATACTCAGTCTTCACAGAGTCCAGCTGAGTTGCCTCTCTAACCTTGTGTCAAACTGCACTAATGGGCCACAATCCAATTCTGACACAGCCCCGTGTCACACCTTCCAGATCCGACAAAAGGATGGACCTAGTCGGCCTAATCATGTCTCTGCCTGTACTGAGGTTATCTGTGTGCAAACCTTTATGAAGAGACTTAAATTGGAACTGAGTGTGCCTGTAGCCCCTATACGGCTTCACAGGGCCTCTGACAGAAGGCCGCCCTTCCTGCCTCCTGTTCTGGGGGTGTGCCCTGATCCACTGCACCAAAAGGACAAGGACAGGGCAAAGTTCTCAAAAATCTTGTGATGGAGACACCATCTTGATGCCTCCTCCTTTTCCCTGCTTTCCTTCCTCTCCACCAACCTTCCTTTGTGTAGGAGGCAGGGTGAAACTATGTAGCCGGAGCTGGCCTTGACCTCACACACAATAATCCTCCTGCCTCAGCCCCCTGAGTACTGAGATTTGCGGTATGTGATGCCACGCCCAGCTGGCCTCGCCATTTTCTAAATATTACCGTTGGCAAGAAAACAACTCCACATTTATTCAAATTCTACAAGTCACCATGAAAATGAGCGATGCGTTCACAGGTTGAGGGAGAAACCTACTCCTTATGGCAAGATGCCATCAAATTGTTTTGAATTTACTGGAATTCAGAGTCTCCAAGCAAGAATTCCTATCATAGAGATTTCAAAAGCTTTCTTTAAGTGAGACCCTGCCCCCGCTCCTAGGGTTTGTTAAGACAAACAGAGCAACGGTGCCCACAGCAACTGATGTGTGGCCTCAGAATTGTCCAGTTTTGCTACGTGTCACGAGGTTTTAGTCCAACATTTCTGAGACTTGGACTAGCGTCCCCTCTTCCCCCCCCCGTGGACCCGAGGAGCAATGAGGTCATCTAAAACCCGCCTCGGGAGACTTCTGTTATCTGAACCCGAACCCAGTAATGTTCCAAAATGGATGAGTCAATAATTAGTTTACATTCTAGATAAGAAAAGGAACACCAGCAGCGTGCCTGTGACCATGATCTGTGAATACACATCCTCTGTCCCCTCCGCAGAGGGGGACGTCACCCCACAGTGCTGGTAACTGAAACCCCGTGACACTTTCTCTCCCGGCCCCCGGATGCTACACACTGCTTCAAGATGCCAGGCTCCCACGGCTGGCCTCAGGGTTCACTTATGTTTGGGCACTAGTACTCCTAGGAGCATTAGTGAGCCCTGCATGGTCTGAGGCGCTCTAAATGGTCTTCCCGGAAGAGCCCTGACAACTGACGCTGTGACTCCCGGACTGTCCCCTGCCACCTTAGAACTGCTGGATAAAGACTGTCTAAAACATCCGTGGAAGGGGGGATTAAGAGTTTTTACGCTGCTCTGATTCTGTAAGGCTGTTAGTTGGTCTTGAGCTCATGGTCTCTGCCCATCCCCGGGGATCCTGGGGCCATCTCTCTGATCTCTCTGGGGAGGGGGTAGTGCCCGCACAGGACCTCGAGCCTTCCCCAATGGTTTCATCTTGAAGCCCTTTACTGAGCGGCACAGGAGGAGCACAGTCAGTGAATTCCCAAACTGAGCCCTTCCCCCAAGAAGAGTTTGGATTCCCTGGGAGTGTCTTAAAATAATCTAATATAGTGACACAAAGGGGAAAAACCCTGGAAGTCTGCAATTTGATGCAGAAATAAGTCTGTCTTCTCGACTCCGTGTTTTGAATGCCCTGGAAAAATACTAGGAACTAAATTTGGGTTGGGGGTGGGGGCATGAACGCACATAAACAGAACAGTATTTCTGAAACTATAGGTCATGACCCTCCGAAGGGTCCCGGGAGCTTCCCACAGGGTTCCAACAATCCTGGACCTCCCTTCCCAGAGAGGCCTACAGCGGAGCTACTGCAGGGGCGGGGAACGGAGACGCTGGCCTAGGTGTGTTCTGCTGTGAGGACATATCTGAGGCCCTCAGCAGGCCACCAGCCCCGGCAAACCCGAAGATGCTTTCCTGTCGCCCTTCCATACAAAGCCTAGCTGTGCAGACAGTGTGCCATGTCCCTAATACATCAAGGTCCTATCTTTACACCACAGCTTTGGCTTCAAGTACGGGACAGCCAAACTCCCAGGAGACTGTCTCCAGAGATTTATGGTGGAGATTTTAGGCAGAGCTGGGAAGTTCCACGGGACTCTACAAATGCCTGTCCCCGTCATCAGATTGTGAAATCCTCAGTTCTGCAGCCTTGTGCCCAGCACAAGGCCAGACACCTAGGAAGACAGCAACAAGTTAAAAAACAAAACAAAACACAAAAAACAAACAAACAAAAAAAACGAATACAAGGAACCATAAATAAATTTCATTAATATTAATGAAATGTGACTGCAGTAACGGTCGTGAGGTCGCATTGTCATGATTTTCTAGCCAAGAGGCGAGGCATCTCAGCAAGAGAACATTTCACCATCAAGGACAAGCTGAAGACCAAAGCAGGGTCAGGAAAACAAGTGGATCCCAACCACTCAAATGAGTCCTGGGGCTGCTGGGCTACACCCCAAGGCCACAACTGGTCAGCCTCGGAGACAGGTGCCATGGTGGACCCAGCCCAAGTGCAGGTGAAAACTGCCATCTTCCAGGAAATGACAACATGGAGGCCCGGGGGTCCTAATGGATGTGAAGCTTGTGCTACTATCATCAGGGTCATTCTCCAGCCTCATTCCAACGAAGGGACCGGTGTTCAGTGGTAATTTATCCAGTCGTGTGGCTAGAAGATGGCAGCGCCAGGAACAGGATCAATGTGTCAGTCTCTGTCCCCACAAACCATGCACCCATCCTCTCTCCTTGCGAGGGAAGAGGACCTGGCAGTTTGGGCGACAATGTCAAACTGTTTTCCTGCTGGAAAATAATGAAAGAGAGGAGGAAAGGGAGGGGGCACCAAATTCTGAGAAATCCCGAGAGAGCTCAGAGCTGCTCAGAGACCAGTGAAGAGTTAAGAGGCTGGCCGCTCCCAGGGTGGGCCGCAGCCCCAGCCAAGGCTGGGGTGCTTGGAGAAACTCCCCTCCACTGACCCTGAAAACGCCTTCCCTGTGCTCACTGCTGTCATGGGCGAACGACCCCTGGGATGCCGTGAGTAGCTTGTGAATCTTAGTCCATTGGGCGTGTCTCAGAGCTGCACACGTGGGACCGTAGAACCAGGGAGAAGGATCATCGTGTGAACACAGGGCTCTGTGGATCTGCAGGAGCAATTCTCCTCGCGGTCTCCATGAGCCACAGGGTGAAAGACCAACCACCACAGTAGGCCCCAGCTGATTCGGGCCGTAGACCCTGTCAGTCCCTGAGGAAACACACACTTCTCGTGGGAAAACCTGGGGATTCCGTGTCCTGGTCTGGGTTACGGGTTTCAGAGACTATCTCAGAGAAATAGGAGTTTCTGGGTCACACGGCTGCTCCTGAGAAGTCAGGAGGAGTAACTTGGAGCTGGACGTGGGAAATGTGTTGTCCTTCTGTCTGGGTAGCATCTTCCTAGTAAACAATCGTCTTCCTTGACCAAATGTCTCCATTTCTCTTTAGAAGCGTGAAATCTTAAGTGCTTCTCATTCAGAATGGCTATTGTGGTTTGAATGTTATCTTAGTCAGGGTTTCTAGTACTTTGAGGAAACACCATGACCAAAAAGGAAGTTGTGGAGGAAAGGGTTTATCTGGCTTCCACACTTCCACACTGTGGTCTATCAAGGAAGAAAGGCAGGACAGGAGTTCACACAGGGCAGGAGCCTGAAGGCAGGAGCAGATGCAGAGGCCATGGAGGTGCTGCTCACTGGCTTGCTCCCTACGGCTGGCACAGCTGCTTTCTCATAGAATCAGGACTTCCAGGCCAGGAATGGCTCCACCCACAGTGGGCTGGGCCCACCTCCATCTATCTTTAATTAAGAAACCTCCCCACAGGCCTGCCCACAGCCTGCTATTGAGGCATTTCCTCAATCACAGCTGCCCCCTCTCAGATGGCTATAGTTTGTGCCACACTGGCACAAATCCAGCCACATAACTGTGAACTGTCCCCCACAGGCTGTGTTTCAACTGTCACCCCCAGAACATTACAGACACTTTGGGAGATGAACAGAGCCTTGCTGAAAAACGTGGACAACTAGGCGTGGACTTAGAGACTTCACAGCCTGGGCCCACTTCCTGTCACAATTCAATGAGACCAACCGCCTCACGCGTCTGCCACAACAAACTGTCTGCTCTCAAACTGTGAGCCAACTTCTTCCCTTAACCGGATAGCCTTCCCGTATCTGTTCAGAGCAACTAAGTTTACTAATAAAACAGCCTGACATATGACAGAGCAGTTCAGTATCCAATGCTCACTACTTAACTGTTTCCCATGTAAGTGCTAAACACACCTGTGCCCCGCTCTGAGGACGGTGGAGACAGGACCGCTTTGGCTCACTGTGTCCCAGCAGAGTGGGGAAAACACGGGACCCGAATTCAGGAGACCCTGCCTCAAAGAAGCGAGTGGAGAGCAACAGACAAGAATGTCTCTTTTGGCATGTGTACACACATCTGTGTACATACACACACACACACACGTGTACACACACACACACATACACACACACACACAAAATATCTCAGCCCTTGTTGATACCCAAACAGAAGGAAAAAACTTAAGAGAAAGAATACACAAAAGACTGCAATGACACCGTGGACAACTCTTTACAGGTGAATCAAAAGCAAAGGCCATGGCAGGGCCTAGCAAAGGCCTGAGCATCAGGATGAAATGTGCAAACCGAACACAAACCATTTGGTTTTCAAGGTATAGAACTAAAATAAGATATTCGTTTCCGAGCAACAAAAATACTGTAGACCTATCAGATCTGTATGTATAGTTGGCCAGTTTAAATCATAGAGTATAATTCAGATTCTTGAGAATTTGTGAAGGTGATGGTGTAACATCAAAAGTAAGCCAATTGTTCTATCTGGTCTTTGGGTTCTTCTTTTCCCACCCCGTATCCCCATGCACCCTGGTTTCACCCTCTTACTAGAGGGAAAGAAGGATAGAGGAGAGACCTCTGAATCTAATTTCTTTCCTCTGTTTCTTCTTTGAGCACAACTACTAACAAACTGCAACCAGCCCCCAGAATGACCAACAACCACTGACCCTACCTTTCAAGGCAATAGCATTTATGTACCCTGTGAAAAGTTCCCAGAATTCCAAATGTCACACAACCGCAGAGACTATCTGCAGCTGTCAGAACCACACCCCTGCCAGAGCATAAGGCAAATCACAGTCGGCTGCTGCAGACAGTCCAGAGACCCCACCTCCCCACACCTGGGATTAGGACAAAAACACATTCTCATAATATTTCTGTGTTTTTAAAAATAAAAAACCAGAATTCCAGAATTCTCACTACTAATTATCTTCCAAGCAAATAATTAAAATACTTTTTTTTTCCAGATTTGACAAAGGAAAACATAAGGTTCTACTTAACATCTGGCAATACTATGTCAAACTTTTATTTCCATATATAATGTCAAACTGTCATATTTAAAATGAGCTTCATTTTTTGCTATTTCCCTAACTGCAAACTATTTTAAGTACTTCAGTTTTTAAATATATTTTTAAACTTGCATACAAGCTACTGGATAGACGGTGGCATTGTAAACAACGTTTCATAAAATGAGCTGACGGTGTCGTACTTCTCGTCCCCTCCGTGTGATGAACGTGGGGGCCTATCTGACTAAAAGGCTAAAGCTGCGTGCCTACTTGGTATTTCATACAAATAGAGAAAGTCCAAGCCACCCTGTCATAATGTGTCTCTAAGGGTTTTCTAATTTTACCAGAAGCTGGAAGCCCTAGAAATGCCAAGACTTTACTCCTTAAGCTGTTTTCTGATTCGGTTGGATCCCAAGAGTTTACGTGTATAGCTGCTGATCTTCTCATTGTCAACCTAACTAATGCGTGATTCTGCCTCTAATTAATACTCTGAAAATATCACTAAGAAGCAAATTAGAGCCCAAATGGGAAAAAGGAGAAATAGGGAGTGGGTTGCCTTACAAACACTTAGACCTCAATTATAAATGTAAATGCCATACTTCGCAGGATGTTGTTGAAGCAACCCAAATTCTCTGTGTGTGATCTTCAGACAGAGATAAAGGAGGTCAGATTCAGAATACAAAAATTTCCCTATTAAAATGTGATTTGACATAATTACATATGGCATTGCCATCAAATAAGCTTCTATTTAGTCATAAAGAGAAAAGCTGTATTGACATACAATCCAAGATGGATGAGCCTCAGAAATATGTGAAGTAAAACACACCAGACAGAAAACACTACAAAGCTGCATGTTTACGTTTTAACAAATGCTCAGAACCAGTGAGTCCATGAAGACAGAAACCAGACTGAAAACTGCAGACTCTGGGAATGAGGGAACATGGAGTTACTGGCAGGGGACTTCTGGATGATCATTCCGGTTGCACAACACTTTAAATATACAAACATCACTGAGCTGCACACTTCAAAACAGCTAAAATCCCTGTATTAATCAGAGTTCTTGAGAGAAACATAAACATCTCACAGATAAGATGCTAGCCACAGAGTTGTGACAGAAACCACACTTGAAGCATCTCTTTCTCTTTCTTCTTCCTCCTCCTCCCCTTCCTCTTCTTCCTCCTCTTCTTCCTCTTCTTCTTCTTTCTTCCTCTTCCTGTTGTTTTCCTTTTGTTCTGAGATAGAGTCTTACTGTATTTCTCAGGCTGGCCTCAAATTTGTTCTCATTCAGGACAGTCTCAAAGTTGAGATTCCTGTGCCTCAGTGTCCTGCACAGCTGGGATTGCAAAGACCCAGGACCACATTCCACTCATGTTTAGAGTCCCAAATGTCGATCTTTATGCAAGCTAGTGATTTGTGGTATAATACTCTTTCCCAACGCTGGGGGGTAGTGGGCAGGATCACAAAAGCAAAATGATTAGCATTCCAAGGTTTCTGTGTGGCTAGGATGTGACATTCGGGGTGTTAAATATGTTTCCAACTTGTGGTGGCCACCTTGCAGAGAGTACCAGCTACACAAAGATTCGCCATGGAACTGGCTTATGAAATCATGGAAGTTGAGGAATTCTGGGATCTACAGCTGGAAAACCAGCAGAAAATGCCATGTAACCTCTAGTCCAAGGGCCAAGTCTTGAGAACCTTGGAACCAGTGTTGAAAGTCCCAGGGTCCCCACAGGAGTTCTGATGCCCACAGGCAGAAGAGAAGGTGGGTTTGCCTGCTCTCTGCCTTTGTGCTGCCTGGACTCTGGGAGGACCGAACAGTGCCTGTCAGCATGGTGGTAGTTCTCAGCATGCTGGGCTCTTCTGGGAGCATCGGCCAGGGCCACTCAGAAATGATGTTTCCCAGCTATGTGCATAGCCCTTGGACAGTGTTAGCTGACACCTAAGTCAGTGATCACAGTGATGAACTGTACATGTAAAATACGGTTTGGACCTTCATATAGGGTGGACCGTTTTAAGCCTAAGAGCTTAAAACGGGGCCTAAAAGGAAACAGATAAAAATCTAGGCCTGCTGTTACACACTTTTAACTCAAGGGAACTCTGTGGGTCCAAGGGTACTTGATCTATATTGTGACTTCCAGGATAGACTATATAGTGAGGGGAGAGAGGGAGGGAGGGAGGGAGGGAGAGAGGGAAGGATGGAAGGAGGAAGGGAGAGAGAGGGAGGGAAGAAGGGAGAAAAAGAGGGAGAGAGGGGGAGATTGAAGGAGGAAGTATGCAGAC
Organism: Meriones unguiculatus; assembly: GCF_030254825.1. Classification (NCBI taxonomy): domain Eukaryota; kingdom Metazoa; phylum Chordata; class Mammalia; order Rodentia; family Muridae; genus Meriones; species Meriones unguiculatus. The sequence continues at coordinate 177,891,154 of NC_083351.1, forward strand.
AAAAAGTCATATGGTAAATTGTCTTGTTTCTCTCATTTCTGAATTACTTAGACTTGACAGATAAGCAATTAATTAGAGATGTCCAGGGAGGCGGTTTGGTCAGCGAGGTCTCAGTTGGACTGAACGACCATGAAGCCCTCTGACCCGGAGTCTGACAACCCTGTAGCTTCACACAAACAGAGCTTCTGAATCTCTTTACCTAACTCCCACTTCATTTCCTCCCTAAAATGTCTCCTATATTTGATTTTTGACATCTTACACATTTGGCAATGTCCTAGAGATTGTTTCTCAACAGTGACTGTCAGAATAAAATGACAGTGACTTGAAATGAAAATTATGAGAACACTTTAGTATTTCACAAGGGGTTTGGAAAGCTGTCTTGGCAGGTCCAGGGCACACTGTCCTTGTCTAGGGACAAGGGAATCCAAGGGACTTTGGCCACTTGCTTAAAAGTCAAGATTGTGAAATTAAAAGAGCTTTACAAGAGCCATTTATTGTTTGCAAAGTATTATCAAATCTCTCCTAATTTTAAAAAGTATATTTTTAGTTATGTGTATGTTGTGTGTAGGGGGGGGTATGAGTGTGTGGGCTGAGCCAGCCCCTTTATCTCCTAATTTAAAAATAGCATAATTGCATGAGAATGCTGGGGTGACAAAGTAACTTATATTTCATACAAATGTAATTCTTTGTAATTAAGGTATAAGGGACAATTTTTTATCTCAAAGATAAAAACTTTTATCTCAGAGATAAAAACTTTTGTTGCATTTTCTAGACCATCAGAAATGTACAATATTCTAAGACACCCACAGATCAGAGCCAGAAACCCAGAAGTCAGATGGCTACCCACAGTCCGGCCATCAGTGCCCATACCCTGACACAAACAAGCTTTCTAACCAGCGTTAGTGAGCAGCAGATCTGTATGATTTTCATTTCCTCGTCTAATAACTTCCCACGGGCTACAGGAGGCTCCAGTGCCCCGGGAATAAAGTATGGATGAACAGTGGGTGCCTTTCCTCTTGGGGCGGGCACCAAGTGTTTAACTCAAGAGGAAGCTGTGCAGTTGGCACCTGCAGGAACCCTGAGCATCGACCAGACTAGCCTTCATCCCTTGAAGGACATGCCCATCAGGGTACTCAAATGACAGTGCGCATACGCGGTATCTCTACACCACCATTCCTAAAAACAAAACACCAGACAGTCACACCTACTCTTTTCAGTTCTTATGGTTATAACTGAAAGTTAATAAGGGACTAATGAGATGGCCCAGAGAAGCACACCTCAGCGGGCCATGGGATCCTGCCCTCTGCCTCTCGGACAATGAGGAGAACTGTCCCTCCTGTAAGCCTCATGTAAACCTCCGGGTCACTTTGCCTTTCTACGCTGTGGGCACCCTGACCAGTGGTGAGGGACGGTGACTCACAGACAGCCGGGCTGCCATCTCAGTGCTTCCCCACCCAGCGTGAGGCCCTCTCTGCACACACCGTTTTGACCAGTTTTAACATGGAGGTGACCACGGGACCTTGCACATCAGGGTCCGAGGACTGATGTGACCTGTGTCAATCACTCAGAATACCAAGAGGCAGGAGGTACGCGCTCTAGCCTTCCGCCTCCCTTAGGAGAATCACCAGCAGCTGTCCCCCATTCCTGTGGCCCCCATGGACAGACGCTGAGTCTCTGGTCCTCCAGACTCAAATGCGCCACGCCCTCCTCCTAAGCCAGCTCACCTCGCTGGCCACACAGAACCCAGCAAGCTTTCTCCCTCATTTGCACTCTTTCTTTCTCACTGTGGCTCCATCACCTTCCTCTGCCCCCATCCCAGCTGTTGCTAGATCCTTTGAATGCCAGTGTCTCTAGGACTCACTTGCCTCTGCCTCCAGCCAGACTTGGAGATGCTTCAAAGGCCCCATAGGATGGGGACAGCAGCAGGGAGCCGCTGTTTGGAAATACCGCACTCCAGGTCCTGTTTCCAAGTGTTTGTTGACACAAACTGACCACTGCTGGGCTTGCTTGGAAGACCTCTACCAGGTATGACACCAGAAAGGTTGGGACAGCTGTGGGGCCTTCAGTTTCCCCGGAGACAAAAGTTCCACGGAAGGCTACAAATCACCATAGCAACCAGACTACAAAAACAGTCCACAGGCCCGACCTCTGCTAAAGCAATTTGGACACCGTGAAAAAGCCAGGGCACCGGAATTGAAAGCTGATCAAAGTCAACACTGCTTCAAGCTCCATGTTGCTGCAGATTCCACGGCCTCCAGGCAAGCGTCAGAGGTCTGTGACCAAGTTGCCTGTCAGGGCCAAGATCTGCTGGCCGGACCTCCCGCCCCAGTGTGACGGCCTACATAGGAACTGGCAGCACAGTTTCCAAAACAACCATCTCAGACGGTCTAAGAGCAACAGGCAGGGTGAAAATGTACTTACTAGAGCAACTGCTGGTCCCAGCCCTGGATTACAGAACAGGTTTTTCTGATAAAATGTCACTTAGCCCAAGCTGACCTTGAGTGGACTGATTCTTGCAGATTTAAGGAAACAAAACAGAAACCTTCTCAAGCTGGCAAGGTAGGTCAGCAGGTAGCACATCATCGCTGGGCTGTTGCCGGATCCCAGCCTGCGGGTCCTACCCACGGCCACCCGCAACATCAAGACTGACAGAGCAGCGACTTTCCAACCCGGATCCCAAGGAATGACGTCAGAGCCCGTGTGGCTGAGCCATCACCCTCACAAGCGCTGGCTCACACTCATTTGTTTGCATATGAGACCTTGTCTCAAAACACTAAGATGGATGAAGGACATACAAGGGACAAACGCAGGGAGAGCAAGAGCAGCCGGTCTCCTTTCAACAACTGAGAAGATCCCTGAATAAGCTGCTGCAGCTTCTCTGACGAGTGTGAGCTCGTCCTGGAGAGCATGTCCTGCTCTTTCTCTTCTTTTTCCTTCCTTTTCTTAACTCACTTGGGGACAGTATGTGCCCTGCAGTTTTCCAGTTGACAAATGATGACGTGCAGCTGCTCCTAAGGCAGCCACCACTGTGGTGTCCCTCACAGCGGTGCCGATGAGGCCTCAGGTCTGGCTCAGTTATCTGGTCTTGCCAATTCCTTCAGAGATGCTGTTGGACAAGAGGGGTGGACGGCTGAGACTTCAGGAAGATTGATACCTGTGCCTCTGCTTTATACTGAAATGTGCAGCCTCTAATATATCAAAATACGGTTTTTAAAAGCCAGGAGGAAACGGAAATTTACACATTCGTGGTGCCAGGACCTAAATGTATAATCTTGATGGTATAAGTCCTTCCTAAGGGGAACAAAGGCATCCTGGTTTTAGGGCGCTGCCAGGAGCATGTGTGACATCTCCCTTTTTACCCAACTGCGGCTTCCTGGTGCACACACAAATCTCCATGTTGCCCCCTGGCTGCTCTGGGAGCAGAGAGCAAGGAGAGTGGAGCAGAGTCCATTGGTGGGCTTGGATACAGCAAAAACACTGGTAAAAAGCTACCAGGAGAGAATGAAACACTCACTTTCACTGAGAGAAGAAAGTCTGTGACATTCCGAGTATTGAGAAAACAAACCCGAATGTTTGCTGAAGTGTCCAAGGCTCCCAGCTATGGCGAGATGGGGATGAGAGCCCATTACCCACCCATCACCTGGCTTCTAGGCGGCCAGTGGGCTGTTCTCAGCCTTACACACACACACACACACACACACCGTCCTTACAGTTCAGGACCCTGGCTAACAATACAGAGACTAAGAAATCTGAAGCAGCAGCCCACCTGATGTGACGGCACACACCTGTAACCCCAGGACTAGGGTGGCCATGTGTTCAAGGCCAGCCTGAGCTACACTCTGAGACCTTGTCTCAAAACACTAAGATGGATGAAGGAACGGGAGGGAGAAAGGGGGAGAGACACAGCTTTCACTCTGCTCCTTTGTGGAAAGCACAGTGCCACGCTCTTTGCTGAGGTCCGGGGTACCCACTCTGCAGAGCCAGGAGCACAGGAAACACCAGACCAAAGCAGGGGACCGCTTCCCCGCTCTCCAGGGCTCACCTGCTGAGGGAAAGCAGCAGCTGCTGTGCCAGCTCTGCAACTCAGGCCGAGGGCCAAGTGTTTACTTTCAGAGGCTTAAAGACGCGCTCCCCTTAGGTCCTAAACTGCCCGGCCCGATGGTGAGGGTATTAACTCACTGGCCTTGTACTCACTGACCCGAGTACAGCTGGATGCCCGGCTCGGTGCAGGCTCCGAGACCAGCAGGCCCAAGCTGTTGGGCACAGCTCACCTTCAGCTCATCTCATTTACTGCCCTCCTCTTTGGTTTTGGAAAATTCTGTCTCCAGCCCCCAGCCAAGCCACAAGCCTCCTTCAAACTTCTCCAGGTTCACACCTCCAAACAGCAGTGCCAGGTTAGCACACCTGCCTGCAATTACTGCAGCTCGGCTTGCCAGTGTGCTCCGGGACGGTGTTCACCCCGGCCAGCTGGAGCTGATGCCGCTACGTGGCTAAGTGTCTGCCGTGCGTGTGGAAGGCAGCGTCCTTCTGTGGGTCTGTCCTTCCTGATCCACAGCCGTTGCTCTCCCTGGTGTGAGCAGTGAGGCCTGAGCTCCACGCCTGCATCCCTCACCATCTCCATGATGCTCTGAGCTCCTCGACTGCCTTCCTCTCCATCCCATGATGCTTTGCGCACAGGCCAGGAAGGCTGCACGGTTCTGTCCAAATGCCTGCTCCTCATTTCTGTAGAGAGGGCCTTCGGATAGCAAACTGAGAGGATTCATTCCTCAGATTTTCCAGAGTCCAGAGAAAGAGAAAGGAAGAGACTGGTGAGGGCATTCCATCCTGAGGGAACAGCAGGGCACTATGGGAAACCATGAGCGTTCACCACGGAGGAACTGTAAGCGTTGAGCTCAGCAGTGTTCTCCGTGTGCTGGAAGGAACATGCCCAGGTCGGCACACCTGTGCCACCTCAGACTTTCGAGTCGGCAGTTCAGCTGTGAGCTGCTTCCCTGACCATCTGGTAAGCGGTTCTTTGAGGACTGTTTCTCTGGTTTACCTATACCAAAAGCACTTTCCATTCTAAGGCTCTATGGTGTTTCTCACTAGATACAAATTATTCTATTTCTCATACTGGAGGCCCGGGCTAGTTTCTTTCTTTTTTTCTCTCATTTATTCATTTTATATCCCTGTAGCCTCTTCCCCCCTCCCCTCCCCTGGGCTAGTTTCACTAAACACACAGTCTTAATTTCCAGTGTCGACTCAGGAGTTGCTAGCACTGAAAGAGGTCTTATGAGTTCATTCTCACCAGTGTCTTCCTACAGATAAGGAAGGAAACGGCTTCACAGGGCTCCATGCACATACGAAAATTCAAAGAGGACAGGGTGGGGCTGGTGTGGCTCTGTGACACACTTCCTAACACACACAGGAGTCCAGGGCTGGGTCCTAACACCAGCACAGCACACGGAAGAGCGTTCTAAGTAGACTCCAAGCTGTCTTATACCGCGAAGGCTTGCTTCAGATCTCTCAGGGCCAGTGGGACGCAACCTGAGTTTGATCCCGGAGAATCCTGAGATGGTGGCACCCACACCTGCACCCACATACACACAGATAATGAGTGTAATGATTTTTATATGTATTCGTATGAGGGCATCAGATCCCCTGGAACCAGAGTTACAGACAGCTGTGAGCTTCCATGTGGGTGCTTGGAATTGAACCCAGTCCTCTGGAAGAGCAGCCAGAGCTCTTTACTGCTGAGCCAACTCTCCAACCTGGTGTAATAATAATTTTTAAAGAAACATTATTTTATGCCTCTACAATAGTCAAATATCAGTAACTGGATTCTCAATATATAATATATATATTTAATGAGAATTTCCCAAGTACAAAATTGGACACATGGTAGAGCATGCTTATAATCCTGAAACTCAGGAGGCTGGGCTAGAAGGATGGAATGTGTGTGGCTAGCCTGAGCTACACGTCAGGCACTGTGTCAAAAACAAACCAAATAAATATTTAATAAGTAAGCACAGTATTATTGGTATTTTTAACGTATCTGCCAAGGCTAAACTGTGCATCAACATATGTATTTGTTCATTCAAACTATTTATTTCATAAATATTCAAGTGCACACTACATGTCAGGCATTGCTCTAGTTGTTAGAAATACTAGTGGACAAAAAAAAGCCTATCTACTTGAAGAGACAGAGGACTAGCGTGTCTAAAAATGGCTCTCAGACGAGGACATGAATCATGTTAGGGGTAAAACGAGGTTGAATTCTGTGGTGGGTCGGGTGCAGGCACTGGGGGAGACTGGGTGGCCGGTGAAGGCCTCTCTGCAGACGCAAACGGAGCAGGGCTGAGAAATGGAGGGAAAAGCCTCCTATCTAGCTGGGAAAGACGATCCAAGCCGCTGCCAGGCAGGGAGGCAGGTGTCGAGGTTGACAGCTCAATACAGTGACCAACAAATGGTGGGATGCCGGAGAGTGCTGACAAGTCACTCAGACTGGGGACTGCAGATGCTATTAACCAGCTTAGACAACGAGTGGGTAGTTCTGTGATACAGCCTAGTTTTTACAGAACCACACTGGCTGTTGTTCAGAAAATAGACCTTATTAGCCAATAAAGATAACAACTGGCATTTATTGGGTGATGGTCTGATTCCAGCCACTGTTCTGCCTGTCACCTTTTAATTGTTTCTTTGTCACAGTGTACTTATCTCATAGCAACCCTAGGAAGCAGACTGGGTCATTACCCCAGGAAATGAGGCAGAGAGAAGGAACATGGGCCAAAGTGAGGGTCCTGGTTTCCAGCGTGAGCACTCCACCCAGGCCTTGAACTCTCAAGAGACTGGGCTGGAAATGAGCACATCTCAAACATAAACAGGGTGGCACACTTCCGGGGGTGGGGGGACCCTGAAGGCGGGCATATCCAGAAGAAAGCCTCATGGCAGAAGAAAGACGAGAAAACTGGAAGTCACAGGTAACCGCAGGGGCTGGGGTTTTCACAGCTGGCTGGTTGTGTTCCTTTCAGAGATGGGAAACACATGGGGGAACAAACTTGAGAAGCCAGGGCTGCGAGGAACTCGGAATAATTCTCCAAATTAGGAAAGAGACAATATACACTGGGCATGGTGGCGCACGCCTGTGATCCTAGCACTCCGGGAGGCAGAGGCAGGCGGATCTCTGAGTTCAAAGCCAGCCTGTTCTACAAAGGGAGTCTAGGTCAGCCAGAGCTACACAGAGAAACCCTGTCTAGAAACAAAAACAAAAACAAAAAGATGTACATTTCCTGTGGCTGCCATACCAAGTAACCAAAAACATAAGGAAACAACAGAAATTTGTTCTCTGGCTGCTTTGAAAGCCAGAATTTCATTTGGATTGCAGGGCCCTCAGGCATCTCCAGAGGTGACTTCCTGTGGCCCAGGAGAGTTTCTGCCTGGCTCTTCCAGCTCCTCTGTGAGCTAAGCTTCCTTGGTCTGTGACCCCCTCTAATCCTGGCTCCAGGGTCACACCAGCATTCCCTCCACTTCATCTGACGTCACACACAAATCACTGACCCACTGGACCCCGGATAATCTCCCACTGAAAGGTTCCTCACCACATCTGCAGACTCTGAGGAAAGCAACAGTTACAAGTCTGAGGAGTGCGAGCACAGCCAGTCTCTGGAGGAGACCGCTAGGCACAGATGAGGCCATGGGTGAAGAGTGAGCAAGCTCAGGAACTGATCTTCTGTGAATTCTCTAACTCTGGCCAGTCACAACACTCAGAAACTCATGTGCCGGCTAGAAAAACGCTAATATCTGTCAGGAGGCAACAGGAGGCGACTTCCGGACGCACAGGCACCAAGAACCCTCCTCCTATGAAGCACAGCTCCACACGACCTTTACCCTAGGGTAGCACACACACACAGCTGCACGGGAACACATAGGAGTGGGCACATGCACAGGCACACACACACACACACACACACACACATACACACCACACACACATACAGCCCCCACACCACACACAACAGAGACACACACATACACACCACATACAACACATACACACCACATACACACCACACACAGACACATCACATACCACACATAACACACACAAAGACACACCACACATACCACATACATAGACACACACACACAGCACTGTCCTGCCATCAGCTGTCATACTGGATTCTGTTGAGTGGACTAAAGTCAACTGTGTCTCAGGTCTCAGCCTTTCTCTAAACTCAAGAAGACACCCCATCTCCCAAAATGCATGTTTGTGGTCACAGGGCACGCATGTCATCTTAGTTAATCACTCCCGTTTCTTCCTCCCCTGAACCCTCTCCCGCAGTTGCAGCAAGGGAGGGGTCTGGCACCGGCTTCTCCCGCCCAGCCCAGGGGCCTCGCTCATCAGCAGCAAACCGCCCACAAACGTGGGGGAAAGCTGGAAAACGGAGGTGAAGAACAGACACAGTTTCTCAGCGTGCAGGAGTGAGAGTGCACAGTACCCCAAAAGCTGCACTGTGCCTTCCAGGGCCCTCTCTCAGGATCACAGGCAAGGTCCTCAGCCCACAGCCCTGGAAGTGTGCAGGCCGGCTCATCACTTGGAGCCAAGAGAGAAGAAATCTTTATGAGTACCGTAAGTATGAGTCATAAAAAATAGGAAACACATGGAGGGCGTACGCACACTTAGGGTCCCCAGCCAGGAAAAGTGTTTGGGAAGCATACAGAGGAGCACGTGGCCACCGGACTCAGAATCACACACTGTAGCTGCTCCGACCACACGCCCGAAAGGCTCACGGCAAGCCACGGTTCCTTCATGGCCCTGGGCTCCTGACACACACAAGCCACTTCCCCCCGAAAGAAAACAAGCTGGGCTTCTTACAGTGCAAATGGGGAAAGCTGAGTCAACCGTAACTCAGAGCAGCTCTGAAAGACTTTATGATGCGGGAAATCTGAACAGCTTCCAGTGAAAACACTGAGAACTGGATCTCTGACAGCATCAGAGACGCAAGATTCCTTCAGAGAAACAGTGGTGCTCTCTCTCTCCCTTTCACTTGGAGCCGCACTCTCCTAACGTCCAGTGGGGAAACAGGACCAGTCAACAAACAGCACCATGCACAGGAGGTGCAGGAAAGCAGGAAGGGCCCGCCTGCAGGCCTCTCTGCAAGCTGACCCCCGCTGACCCCCGCTGATCCCCTCGGGCTCTGTGTTTGAACATTTGGGGTCCAGCTGGCTGCAGGGGAATGTGGGGCCTTGGGGTGGGGCCAAGCTGCCAGCAGGGAGCATGGCCTGAAGGCTGCCCCATCCTCAGCTCCCGGTTCCCTGCCAGCCTGATGCGAGCACTCAGCCAAAGCCCCAGCAGCTCCCAGCTCGAGCTTCCCTGCAGGCTAACCTTCCTAGGAGGCACCGGCCACACAACAAGGAGAGCCGCTATGGCTGCCGCCTGAGGTGGGTGCCCAGAACCCACAGAACGTGGGTAGTGACCCCCAAAAGCTGTCCTCTCTCACACACCCACATCTACACCTCCATCTGTCTCTCTCTCACACACACTCCTTTATTTTAAAGGAGAATTAAACTAACACTGTGAGAGAAGGATTCCACCCAAAGGCCCTAGCCCTACACCTCACACAGAAGCACCTGTGTCCTGACAAAACCTGTCTCCTTTACTCTGCCTTGTCGGCACCTTTGGAAGCGTCTGGACCCCCAAGACAACACTATTGCTCTGGGCTGGAGAAATGGCTCAGTGAATGAGAGCGCTGGCTGCTCTTGCAGAGGACCCGGGTTCAAGTCCCAGCACCCACGTGGCAGCTCACAACGGCCTGCAGCTCCAGCTCCAGTGGCCAGGCGCCTTCTCCTGGCCTCTGTGGGCAATGCATGGCACATGGGACACAGACAGCCCTGTTGCTCTACAGCAGCACTTGAGGCTGACAGGCATCGGAGGAGGGAGAATTATAATGGCCAAGTGTTAGGCCCACCTAGGGCTTTAGCGAAGGCGCTGCTCTGTTAGGCTTGTAATAAGCAAGAGCTTTCCACACGGCAGCTACAGGCCATTAGAACCCCCAGGAAAGGCCAGCTCTGAGCACGATGCTCCCTCCCCCGCCCCATTCATTTCAGTCCTCAGCAGGCTCTGGGGGCCTTGCTCCTCTCCCTGAAAGCACACAGCTTAGGGGAAGCCGCTGAACTCAAAGGCTCCTAGGACAGCCACCCCTTGAAGCAGCACACGGCCACTGAGCACAGACCCCGGGGCAGGCCCAGGCCCAGGCCAGGCCCACGACACCCACAACAGTCTGATGTGTATGCACCGTGTCAGCGAATAGAAATGAAACGCTTATGTGCACAGTGGGATGTGGGCGTCTGGCAGGAGGCCTCGCGCTGACCCCGCCTCCCGACGTGTGGTCCTGGCTCCCACATAACCATCCCCACTGTCTCCTCAGAGGTAGTGTGCTGACGCTACCCGCACACACGGCCTTCCCTTCCACTCTCCCCCTCAGCCTTCGCCTCAGCAGACAGAAATGTTCTAGCTTCACCTGAAGGACTGAAAGTGGCTTGACAGCACTAGTGTCAGTGTCGTGGGAGAAGGCAGACTCACCCGGGTTCCATAAGTCAACAGTGAATCCTTACAAAAGCCAGCTTTATTTCTATAAAAGTAAGCCCCACTCTCTCAAATTTAAGATGGACTGCCTCGGATCCAGGCCTCCCAGACAGGGCCTCGCTGCAGAAGGCCAGGGCACACGCGTGCAGTGAGGGCAGACTCCTGGCCTTCCAGGCCAGCTCCTGTGTCCTTAAGACCAGGCCCTCACAAATGGCTTGCCTCTGCCGGACACCATGCTCTAAGTAAACAGATTCTCTGGCCGACACACAACTTCCTGTAGGGTTCTGGTGGGTAAAGCTTGAAGACTCTGCCAAGCCCAACTTCTGAGCTGCCCCAGAAAACAAGCTCCGAAGACTGCAGTCCAGAGTAAACACGGAAGGAGCCACATTAAACAAGGAACAAATTACGGTATAGGCAGGGATATTTTAAGTAGTCACCAAGCAAGAAAACACAATTTAAGAAAATCAAGTAATTAGTTATTTAAGAAGACACAGTAGAGTAAAACACGCTCTCTCTATTGGAGGAATCAAAATTAATTAAGGACTGGCTGGGAGTCCCCACCCCCACCACAGGGACAGTTCATTCCACATGGCCCAACTTCAAACCAGGCTCAGATCAAATGAGTTACCCTGGGGAGCAGCATGGAGTTAAAAAAAAAAAAAAAAAAAAAAAAAGATTATTTATAGCTTTCCACCCAGCTGAGAGAAAGAATACCTAGTCTTCTAGCAAGTGGCTAAACCCCCGAGGGGGAAAGAAGGATTTCGAACGGACCGTAGAAAGACTGAAAGAGAACCTGCAGACTTGAGATAAACGGTGAGCTGAGTGAAAGGACATTTAGTTAGGGAAACACACGAGAGCAGGGATGCGAACGGGGCCGTGGGGACCCGGCAAGTCCATCCCTACCACGCTAATCAAGTACTCGGCATGGAATGGGCTAACTTAGACACCAAACATTTGAATACCGTCCTCTGCCAGGCGTGGGCCAACGGGCTTCTGTCCGCCCTTAGGAAGTCCACTTCCTAGGGTGCTCAGGACTGCTGTATAGACGTGGAAGTGAAGAACGGACTGGAGAGCCAGCTCAGGGTCAACAGCCCTCACCGCCCTCAAGATAACTCAGGATCCGCTCCTGCATCCACGTGGGGGGTCACAGCCGCCTGTAACCCCAGTCTCCAGGGGCCCACGCCCTCACTGGCTTCCACAGGCACTATGTACATACCCACGTGTGGACGGACATGTACACATAATTAAAAATAAATCTTTAAAATTACATAAAAAGAAGAAAGATATGGTGCAATGGACTCAGCTGCTGAGTTGAGGCTAAGGCCCTGCCCAGTGTCCTTTCATATTTTTAAGTAAACAGTGTCTGACTGTGTTGACCAGCCTGGCTCCAGCCTGGGCTCAAGTGACCCTCCTGTCTCAGCCAAGCAGCTGGGGCTACAGGCACACGCCCCCCAAAAAGTGAGGGGACTCTGAGGTATGCGCCAGGGTGTCTGGCGTGTCACAGACCGCACACTGAGCCATGTGAGTGGGTCTTCTCCTCATTGATGTGGCCATGCCAATCTCATCTTCCACTTCTTCGCCCCACTCCAGCCCCGCCATTATCCCACGGTTGGCAAGCGACTGCTACAAAGGGCCAAACAATAAATATTTAAGGCTTCCAAAGCCGCATGGGTCTCTTACCCAGCGTTCAACTCCGGCATCATAAGAAAACAGACAATGTAGAAACAAATGAGTATGGGGATGTCCTAATAAAACTTTATGTACCAAAGCAGACATCAGACTGATTAACGGACAAACACGTGGTGAAGACCCATATGGCAGAATGCTACTAGGGAACAAAAAATAATAACAACAGATAGACATTAAAAACACACCTGGATCTTGAGAGGACTATGCAAAGTGGAAGAAGCCAGCCAGAAAAATCACCTGTTGCATGGCTCCATTTATCCGAGTGTCCAGAGCAGACACACTGTGTCAGGGGTTGTTGGGCTGAGCAGGAAAAACACGAAAACGGGGCAGTGACCAGTTTCTGGGAGAAATGTGAAAATGTGAAGTTAGATTGCGGGGTTGTTGCAGGAGCTTGCTGTGACTAAGCCCTTCACAGCAGCAGCTGAAGGAAGACAGGGTTCATGTGGCTCAGAGTTTGAGGGTGCAGTCCGTACTGGGGAGAGTGTGACAGCCTCATGAACCCACACTCAGACACAGAGGGCAGCAAGTGTTCGTGCCCACCTCCCGACCTCCCCCTCAGGACTCCGTCCCAGAACGGACCGAAGCACTCACATTTAGGTGAGTCTACAGCCCACATCAGTCCTCACAGACTCGCCCTTTGCTGATGGTGCTAGATCCTGTCAAACCAAGCAATCACTGTCAACAGATGCCTACCGTATACTCCGTGAACACACCAGAGCAGGCCACAGCCGCTGATGTGTTAATTTTAGACAGGTGAGACTCAGGGACCTAAGTGATCTCTCAACAGAGTTACTCAACAGCAAATAAAGCAACGAGCTGGATGGATGTGGCCTGAAGGCGACGGTCTATGGCCACACCACACACAGCAAAGATCTTTCTTTCGTGCGAGGTTTCTGATCTTCCCTCTGTGACACAGTGGCCCTCAATCTCTGCCAGACGACATCTGCCTGACGTCCAAGCTTTCTACCATCCTGTCTCCTGGGAGCCCTCCTCTCATCTCGTTAGAGCTGCCATGCCTCTCCTGTGTTTCTGCAAAAGTCTGGCAGCGTCTTAGGTTGTGTTATTTGACATGCTGGATCAAATGTGTTCTTTAATCTCATGCAGGTGCGACGGACACACGATGAGTAAGAACGCAGCAAGTTCTTATAGCTCAAGGGTTGCGTCTGAAAATGAGTAAAGAAATGGGCCACGACAGAATTCTTCACGGAAGGTTGGACTGATGAAGCAGTTCCCAAGCCACGTGGAAACAACAGGGGCCGTGGTGGAAGATGGTAGTTGCAGGAGCCTAACTAAGGGATCATGGTAAGAGGAGAGGAACAGGAAATCCAAGGGCAACTGGAGAGGAAACGGAGACAGAACCTGATGACGGGTCAAGTACAGCGTTTGAAGGGATGGGAAGATCTAAAATGCTTTAGATTTTAGATGGCATGGTGACGCGGAGGACGCCAGGAAGCTGGCCTGGGAAATCAGCCCTGGGTAAGGAGTCCTGACTGAGGAAGGCTCCGAAACTCCCCTTCAGAGACAATTCTTCAATGTTGTTTGAAGACTGACAGACACACACGCCAGCTCAAAGCCAGAGGCTATCTCTCAATTGGGGGCTACCACCATCTGCATTTCCCAGGAGGGAAGTAGGGCTCAGAGAAGTGAGGGGCTTCTCAGAAGCCTGTGCTGAGAGTGGCAGAACCGAGACCGACCCTGGCTCACTGAATGCCATCCAACCATCCTGTTTCTCAGGACCCAGAACTTGAGGCTGGACTAGCAAGGAAAGGCAGAAGGACTCATTGGTCCTTCCACTTGAGAGGCCCTCTTAAATGTCAGGGATCAGAGGCAGTGCCGACCATCCAAGCCCTCGACAAGCCACCTCCAGGCCAGCAGACAGAGGAAGACAAGGCCAGCAGCTGCCAAGTCAGAACCCCTGAGAGGAAAAGAGGAAAAACTGAGGACACCGAAAAATGGACACAGAGGAAGCCGAGACCACCAGACTAGCACAGCATTTGGAAACTGAGATGGTAATGCCAGGAAAAGGAGGCTGAGAGGCCTCAGAGGCAGCAAAAGCAGAGGAGGAATGAGGTTAAGGTAGGAAAAGGGCTTGCCGGTAACCAGGCCCTGACTGACAGTGAGGGAATTGCTGCTGGACTCTCCGGCCGGGACCCTCCCCAATCCCAGCAGCCCAGGAGTGGTCGATGAGCACCAGAGGTGAGCACAAAGAAGAGAAACCAGACACAGGGAAGGTAGGAGGATGTCCTTATGTTCACCCAGTCAGGAATTCAGGGAGGAGAGGGGAAGGGAGCAACGGGACACTGCCTAGAGGCAAAAGCACCAAGTTCACGTAAGGCCTCTTCAAGGCGGTAGACAAAAAGGTCAAATAAGTATGTCTAATTCATACGGAAATATTTGAAAAACACAGTCAAGGCAAGGATGGAAGTTAACATCATAAACGCGGCTGTGGAATTTGAGTCTTCAAATGAAAATATTAGTAGTAAATTTCCCTCTATTCTCAAACAAAATGTAAAGCTAGCAGACATGGTGGACTAGACTCCGGCCCCGCACACACCAGCCATCTGCCCAGTAGCTGAGCTCAGGCTGACAGAGAGACCGGCTCCTTGCATTAGTCTATGGCTTTTATACTCTATTAGAAGGGCTGAGGGTGAAAAGGAGTCACATTTTCAAATGCAGAAATGTGCCCTAACAAGAGGGTGACCTCACAGACCAGGAACATGACCTTCACCTCCAGGATGATCAGACACCATGCTGCTTTGGAAATGCTGCTGCTGCTGCTGCTGCTGCTGCTGCTGTTGCTGCTGCTGCTGCTGCTGCTACTGCGCCCATTTAAAGGGCCGGTGGGGGGGGATTTCTGGGTCTTCTATTGGATTCCATTGATCCACGAGCCAATTTCTATGCCAGTACCATGCTGTTTCTCTACAGTACAGCTTGAGATCAGGGATGGAGATACCTCCAGAAGATCTTTTATTGTAGAGGATTGTTTTAGTGATTCTTCGTCCTTAGGCATCAGGGAAATGCAAATCAAAACAACCCTGAGATTTCACCTTACACCCATCAGAATGGCTTAGATAAAAAACTCAAGTGACAACGCATGCTGGAGAGGATGTGGAAAGGGGAACCCTCCTCCATTGCTGGTGGGAATGTAAACTTGTACAACCACTTTGAAAATCAACCTGGCGCTTTCTCAGACAACTAGAAATAGTGCTACCTCAAGATCCAGCTATACCACTCCCAGGCATATATCCAGAATATGCTCAACAACAAGGATATTTGTTCAACCATGTTCATAGCAGCTTTATTCATAATATCCAGAACCTGGAAACAACCCAGATGTCCCTCAGTTGAGGAATAGATACAGAAATTGTGGTACATTTACACAATGGAATACTACTCAGCAATTAAAAACAAGGAAGTCATGATATTTGCAAGCAAATAGTAGGAACTAGAAAAGATCATCCTGAGTGAGGTATACCAGAAACAGAAAGACACACATGGTATATACTCACTTGTAAGTGGATATTAGACATATAATATAGGATAATCATACTAAAATCTGTGCATCTAAAGACGCTAATCAAGAAGGAGGACCCTGGGTAAGATGCTCAATCCTCATTCAGAAAGGCAAATGGGATGGACATCAGATGAGGGAGAAAACAGGAAACAGGACAGGACCCTACCACAGATGGCCTCTGAAACACTCTACCCAGCAAGGTATCAAAGCAGATGCTGAGACTCATAGCCAAACTTTGGGCAGAGTGCAGGGAAGCTTATGAAAGAAGGAGGAGATAGAAAGACCTGGAGGGGACAGGAGCTCCACAAGGAAAACAACAGAACCAAAAAAAATCTAGGCTCAGGGGTTTTTTCTGAGACTGATACTCCAACCAAAGACCATGCAAGGAGATAACCTAGAACCCATGCACGGATGTAGCCCAAGGCAGCTTAGTATCCAAGTGGGTGTCCTAGTAAGGGGAACAGAGACTGTCTCTAGCATGAACTCAGTGGCTGGCTCTTTGATCACCTCCCTCTGATGGGGGAGCAGCCTTGCCAGGCCACAGAAGAAGACAATGCAGCCAGTCCTGACAAGCCCTGATAGGCTAGGGTGAGAGGGAAGGGGAAGAGCACCTCCCGTATCAGTGGGCTGGAGGAGGGGCATAGAAGAAGAGAGAGGGAGGGTGGGATTGGGAAGGGTACAGCTGGGACACAAAGTTAAAAAACTGTAATAAATAAAAAGTTATATTAAAGGGAGGGTCAAGGCTGGCAGGGCAGTAAGAAGAGCCCTGCTTGTTTGGGTTTTCTTCCAACCTACTTGCTTCCAGGTGGCACAGAACAGAACCAGGCAGCACCTCATGCTGAAGCAGTGGAG
The DNA here is from genome assembly GCF_030254825.1 of Meriones unguiculatus. Classification (NCBI taxonomy): domain Eukaryota; kingdom Metazoa; phylum Chordata; class Mammalia; order Rodentia; family Muridae; genus Meriones; species Meriones unguiculatus. Next base: position 177,907,773 of record NC_083351.1, read on the forward strand.
GCCTCTGCCTCAGCTCCCCTACCAGGGGGATTGCTGAGCTCTGCCAGGCTGGGGGTGGTGCTGAGCTCTGCCAGGCCAGGGGCTGAGCTCTGCTGGCCGGGGGGTAGGGGTTGCTGAGCTCTGCCAGGCAATCCTACAGTGTGAGGACAGGGTTTAAGGATGTAACCAGCCACCCTGGTATGCCTGCTGTAACCTCTCCGCTCAGCCTGTGCCCTGGTGTGTTTGCCAAGACCAGTGTTGACTGGGACCTCTGATTTTGGCATTCAGAATTCCAAGATCGGTTCCAGAGAGTTCTTAGCTGAGCACTAGCTGGAGGTTCAGATTACACACCTTGCCCCAACTTGTTAGAGAACATCCTTGCCTATCGCAGGGCTGTGTGGCTCGGGTCACACAGCTCTGTTACGACATCCCTGCCTTGCTGTCCCCAACCCTGCTCCTCTTCCTATGCCTGGCACCACTGCATGTCCAGCAGCCACCATCACTTACACTGCACTGGGTGTGTTCAAGAGCAGGGATGTGAATGTCCTATCCAGTTAGGCTCTCTGTCCCCACTTAGCAGCTTCCCCTCCCTCTGAGGTGGGGGAGGGAAAGCGAGGAGAGACAGATTTGGGGGAAGCGTAACTGCCCTGCTGTAGGTTAGAGACACAGCGTTTGGAAGTCATTCTCGCTGCTATGCTGGAGTGACCCCACCCCACCTCACCACCCCCACCCCATGTTATTACCATCATGAGATGATGATAATGATAATGTTTTTCAACTGAAGCCAATAAAGTAGTAACACACATAAATAAGTAAATAATCCACTATCTCAGGGCCTCTGGGCTAGCTGCCCTCCTCCATACCCAGAGGTCTGTGTCCAGTTTCCTGTTCAGTCTCCAAGCCGCTGTTTCCCAAAGCCTGTGATTACAGATGAGGGGTATGGGCCCAGATGAAAAGGCCTAATTCTAGCTCCAGCTTCTCCAGCTGCTCGAGCCAGCAGACAGCGGGAGCAACGCCACGGGAACAGGGCATGCCGACAGGCTGCAGCAAGCCTGTGCCCCTCGGCCCGGATGCTGTTTACCCAGCTTGGCATAACCCTTTCCTCCACTCCTGGCAGCCTGCTGCCGAGCACTCCAGGCACCAGTACTCCTGGTACCTCTTCTGCCAAGGAAAACAGGAAAGCTTGCCCCCGATGGAGCTCAGCAACGGCACCAGGAGGGAGATTAGAGAGGGGTGCTCAGCCGTGGCCTTGGTGCCGCTCCTAGGTCCCTGAAAGCTGAGGGCAAATAGGGCTGCTTTCACAGTTCCCTCAGACTCAAGAATGCCACCAGGGAAGAACTACTGTAGAGCGCCAGACACACGGGTGGGCTTGGTGTGCTGACTCGGTGGCTAGTTTGTAAGCAGAGGCCTTCTTCCTTTCTCTCTTTCTTTCTTTCTCTCTCTCTTCCTTCCTTCCTTCCTTCCTTCCTTCCTTCTTTCTTTCTTTCTTTCTTTCTTTCTTTCTCTTCTAATCTTGAAAAATACTTGCCTTAAATATTTGGTACAGATTTTACAAAGTTTAACTCTGGCCCTTCTACGATTACTCCCCAAACATACCTGCCATTACAATCAGCATATCTCATGCAAGGCCAAAACTATAAATCAAGTCATCCGGTGAGAATAACAAAAACAATGAAATTTAGGTTGAAAAATGAAACACTTTTGGTCCTAAAAACATGGGGGGAGAGGGGAGAGCTTGTAATGGAAGTTTTAGTTTCTTTAAAAACTCAGTTATGGTATGTAAATATGTTTTTGTTTTAATCCCAAGTGTGGGGTTTTAGTTTGGGCTTTAGTTTGTCCACAGCTGATAATTGCCTCCTGTAGGCCGTGGTCTTTGCCAGCTGATAAGGACCTGCCTCATGCAGCAGGGAGAGGGGCGTGGTCTAGGACTCCAAGGGAAATAAATACAAGAGCCTAGAAAGAGAAGGAGGGGCAGTCTGGAGAGACCATAGATGGAGAGACAGCAGCTTGGAGGAGACTGATTGCTGAGTTTACTGTTGATGGAGATTGGGATAGCCCCTAAAAAACCGATCACTTATAAACAGCCAGGAGAAGTAAAGGGGTCTGTGCCCCTCTCCCCACTAACCTTCTCTCTTATTCAGGGTTAAAGGGCTGGTGGAAGGGAGGTGGAGGCATAAACACCCCAAATAAAATAAAATAGAGTTTAAAAATGAACGCTACAGGGGTGGAATTGGCCAAAACTGACTTTATGAGCTAATTAGACACTGGCTTAAAAAAAAATTCACGTACTGTCAAATTTAAATTATAACTCAACATTTTTTATTGTAGTTGCAGGGCTGTATAACCACTGCCACAATTTAATTTCAGAATATTTTCATCCTCTGTCCCTAAGGCCCCCACTACCAGAAGCAGCCAAGCCTCACCTTCTTTTCTCCCATCTAGCCCTAAGCGAGCACTTATTTAACTTCTTGCCTCTCTGCATTTATGCACTCTGTACATGCAACTGTCTAATGCATGGTTGTGTCTCTATCTCACTTACTTGGCATTGTATTTTCCGTTTCCTCTGTACTGTGGGACATTTCTGAGACTGTGCCTTTTTCTGCCTACTAACCTTGCAGTGTGTGGAAAGACCACAGTTGGCCTACCCGCTCAGAGATGGTGGCAGTCAGGCCTTTCTAAGTTTTAAGTATTTCGAGCTGCACTGGCACTTTTTGTACACACTCTAGTTGTCATTTCTGCCTTTATCTCCCGTGTGGACCTGCTGACTTGTGGCCTGGTGACGTATTTCTAACTGTTAGCACATGGCAGGACTGTGTCTCCCACCATCTGTAAGAAGGGGGGAGAATGTAACACGTCATTTCTGCCTTGCCAGTCAATAAGACTCCTTCCTTCTCTCTCTAGGGCCAACCCCCACGCTCCTGTGTTCATGCAAAAGGCCCAAGGTCTCCTATAGGACAGCTCTGCAGAGCCAGAGGATTGCCCAGAGGGTCCTGACACCATGCCTGTAAGCAGCCTTGAACTCCAACCATCCACCGGCAATGGACGCCAAGGAAGGCCATGACGCCGTCTCCCTGGGAGGTCTACTGGCGGGAATGCCTGTAAGGCAAGGGCGCCGGGCACACACTGATGACACAGACAGGGAGCAGCAGCACGGGCTGGGCTGGGAGTCCTCTCCCTGAACTCTCCAGGCCCCGAGCTAACCACACATGCCTGTTCCAGAATGTCCTTTTTCCTTCTGCTGTGGCAGTCTTCATCAAATCCATTTTCAGAGGCCACAGCAGTACCGCACAATTTAACACTAAGAATTTTGGGTTGTTGATATTCCTGCAACAGCTCAGACTTTTTTTTTTTTCTTTTTCCTTCCCAGTCCCTCTGAGAGAAGCGTATATAACGTGAGTAATTGCTACGCTCAGGAATTGCTGGAGTCAGCAATGCCTCTGGGGGCTGTATTTCCTCCCCTCCGCCCTTCCCTCCCACCACAAACTCTCCCACGTACGCTGAGAATTAAAGACACATTACTGGGATAAAGAAATCTGACCTGAAGAATGTGTTGCAGCCACAATGGCAAAGCCACCCAGCAGACTGACAAGAGTTCCCAGTGGCGCTGGAAAGGGTCAGATCCTGGCTTTGAAATGCGCCAGCCCTGCACACTGCCACCAGATTAAAGTTAGTTTTGATTCTCCTGTGGAGGCTCCGTGCCTGCCCTACTCCTCTGCACCCCAAAAGGCAAGGAGACGCCTGCAGCATATACACATGCATGTCGCTGTGGAAATTCACTTTTCTGACCAAGGGGGAGCTGAAAGATAAATCCCATTTTTCAATTTTTTCTCTGAACTCCACCATTGTAAGGAATTACTGAAGATGCTTTTCTCTTAGAGAGATAAGCCCAGCCTCCTAACACTGCTGACACAAAAACTAAAGAACAGAAAGAATGGCAATGGGGTGTTACTTCATGGGGGGAAAAAAACCTCTCTTCTTAAAAATTGCCAGGAGACCATTAACCCGCAATCTGAGCCGTCGCTGAGGCACAGGAAAGACTCTGCAACCCGTGTCCTTGGCCCCGAATCCTGACCTGAGCAATGAGCACAGTGCAGGACCACAAGGCAGGCTGGTGCCGTGCTCACCGTGCCAGGGCAGGCAGTGAGTGATCACCAGCCTCTCCCGATGGCTTCTCCAGGACCGCCAAGGCCGCCATCTCGGAGAAGATACCGCAACCGCAATAAGGAAGTACCCTTAGGTTGCTGACAATAAGGAAGTACCCTTAGGATGCTGCTCTTCGTTCTAGAGATGCTCCTGACTCATCCGTCAGGACACATGAGAGGATGGAGGGCAATTTAAAACCTCAGGTGACCAGGGCCCACAGATGGCCCAGCGGGTAGAAGCGAGGCTTCTACCTGTCCATGCGAGGCTGACAACACGGCTCTCAACCCAGGGCTCAAGACTAAAATGAGGTCCACCCTCAGTGGCTCCCTGCGGCCCACAGTCCCCACAGTTACCTCTCTCTGCGGCTGGCCTGGGCCCTGCTCTGCGGTGGCACGGAGGTTGAGCACGTGGACCTCCTGTGGCAGCCCAGTAGTGCCCCTGCTGGCACAGCCTGACAGCACGGTGAAGCTCTCCATCAAGGCCTGGACTGGGTGCGAGGCGCTGACCGGGGACAGTGCACACCGGCCGCTGGGCTCTGGACCTGTGGGCAGAAGCGCAGAGGTGAGCTTCCAGCGAGGGAACGGTGGGTGAAGCCCTCCCAGCCCGTCTGGAGGGCCTGGCGACTCGGCGGTTTCCAGAACTACAGAAACACTGACCAGCCGGTCTCATCATCTGAAATGCAACCTTGGCCTTTTTTTTTTTTTTTTTTTTTTTTGGTATAATTTTGATGTGTGTTTAGTTTCTAAGTTGCCCGTAGGCTGGCAGATCACCGACTCAGCCCTTTGGGCGAAGGACACCCTCCCTTCCATTTGACACTCATGTTTTCATTTCTTCTCTTGGGAGGAAAGCTGAGAGAGCTCAGGTCAACTTTTTAACATCCACATAGCATTCACAAAATCAACTGTACGTAATTGTACACACGTACACACGCTCCCCAAAGCTGGAGATACCTTTTCAGGGATTTTCTTTATTCAGGAAAGCATAACAAATTTAAGAACTAAACAACGACAAACGTTTAAGAAGAGGGTCTGGAGCTAGACCTGTGCAGCAAACTTTGGGGCGAAGGTTAGGAAAGCCCCCACCACCACCAAAGGCAGAAGGTGAGCCTTGCTACTAGAGGGAAAAGTAGAACTCGGTCATTTGGGCACCTGCTTCCCCATTTTCTGTTCCTCTAGTCAATGAAGCTTTCAGGTCTAAAGCTCTCCACTCCACCTCTGCTCCCAGTGCCCCAAACATGACGAAGCTGCCCCCTCGGGCCCCGGAGCCACCTCCACAGCAGGCGCCCCTCTAGCCAGGGGGTGCGGCTGTACAGCTGCTGCACATGCAAAGCCCCCCACACACACACACACACTATGCCCTGACCGAGGAGAACTCAGCAAACCCGAAGCCCTAGCAGCGCACACAGCCAGGCTTTGTGTGACATGGCCTCCCAGCCTCCTGTCCTCCCCCCTCCCCCACTTGTCTCCAGCAGATGCACACGAGGATTCTCAGCTCCGTGTCTTTGCTTAAGCTCGTCTCATCATCCAAACTCTTCAACCCTAACCTACCTCCGCAGAAGTGCCCCCAAGCTATCCCCAGCCTCTTCGTGGCCCCATATTTACCTAGCCCCTCACTCAGCACAGCGGCTGCGGGCATACAGCCCTGTCCCAGCCAGCCAAATGCAGTCTCCCTGACGGCCACACACTCATATTCTCACATTCAGCACGAGGCTCTCAGAATCCCATGTAGCACCTGCCTGGACACTCATATTCATATTTCTCCTCCCTCAGTCTCTGTCTGTCTGTCTGCCTGTCTGTCTCCCTTCCTCCGCCCTCCCCCTCCCTCGCCTGCACAAAGAACTAATGGGAAATAGGTGTTTCAGTGATATGAGCTACAGTTCCGCTCCCTCCCAGCCCTATCCCATACTGGTGACCAGACACCTAAAAAAATGAAAAGAAGAAGAGGAGGAGGAGAAAAGAAGAAGAAGAAGAAGAAGAAGAAGAAGAAGAAGGAGAAGGAGAAGGAGAAGGAGAAGGAGAAGGAGAAGGAGAAGGAGAAGGAGAAGGAGAAGGAGAAGGAGAAGGAGAAGGAGAAGGAGAAGGAGAAGGAGAAGGAGAAGGAGAAGGAGAAGGAGAAGGAGAAGAAGGAGAAAAGAAGAAGGAGGAGGAGGAGGAAGAAGAAGAAGAAAATGAGATACTAAGGGAGCTCAGGAACTGTCACCTCAAAATACAGTCCCTTGGTATGTTAGCTGTTCTAAACTACAGGTATTCAGAGAGCTGCAGGTGCCAGGAGACTTCCCCAGTGCCTTTGTGTCTGTTTAAAGTCTGGACCCCAAAGAAGAAAGCAGTCAGCGCTGGTTCCAGCCAGGGCACAGAGCTACAGCAGGCTGGGAGGCTGCCGGGTCAGCACAGCTGGACACTTCTCTCACAGTCCACTGTCCTCTGTGTTAGTCCCACTCAGCATTCCAGAGAGAATCATTTACAAACCTCTGTTGGTCTTGCATATCTGTCCTCTGCTGTCCATGTTCTCTAAGCCCCTTGGGTTCCCATGAAAATAATTTTAAACCCTCAGATTTCCTGTTCCCCAGTCCTCCTTGGTTTTCCTTTTTTGCAACAAATTCCCGCTCTTTTTCTCCTGCTTAACCTGTTGTTGGTGTAAGCCAGGGACTCTGCAGAAAGCAGAGGGAAGGCTAGAACTCTCCACCCTCACACTTCCCTGTGGGTGCTATGCTGGCCCCATTCCTGGAGCTCCCAGGAATGTGAACTCAGGCTCCACTAAGCTCAGGCCGCCTAAAGGAGCCCGGATCAAAGTCCTCAGCGCATTCCACTGAGTTCGTCCTGGCTTCTAAATAACAAACACACTCTTCAGAATTGCAGCCTCGGTCTCAAATGCTTTTGTAATTCCTGCCTAGCCACTCCTGTACCCCAACGCTGTCATGAACAGGCACCCTGCCTACTTGGCCAAGTCTAGGTGTCTTTTCAAATAATCGCCACCACCACTCTATTGCTGGGCACTACCCAGCAGCTCTCTGAGAAGCAGAAGGTGGTGAAGGAAGAGGCCATGACAGCAATGGCAGGGGTGAATTTGTGGATGAGCCTCAGACACTGTCCCCTGATTCTGTGGACATAGATGATACCTAACAGCTACTATGCTTGGAACACAACCCTCCTAGCATGGTTGACAATGACCACAAATTAAACACAACAAAAATACAGTCTGTCATTCAACCCAAAACACATCTACCAAGGGGCCTGGAATTTGCTCAATTGCGCCTGGACCCCAAGGTGCTTCCTGTTCCTGCTGCAAGTACAGCTCCAGATGCACACAGTCTGCCCACCAAGAGGCAGCTGGCTGCTCTTCCTCAGGTCCCTCAGCAGCGCACATGTAAACACACTCAGTGCTCTCCCAGGGCGCTGTGGCGCTGTGGCGCTGTGGCACTGGGGCTGTCTCCTAAGCTGCTACAGAGTACTGACACCATTTCAGGAGATGGCACATAATGAAAGGAAGCCATGGGAGGCCGGGAAGGTGGCGGAGGACTTCCACCCCTTCTCTCTCTTTCTGCCAGGGCTATCGTAAGGGGAGAAGTTCCTGCCATGTTCCTGCCGTGACAAGCTATGTCCCCACAGACCCACAGTGAGACAGACAAGCAACCACAGGCTGAAAGCCCTGAAACGGTGAGTCAAAAGCACACCTTTCTCCCCCTTAGTTGCCTCAGGCATTTGGTGGCAGCAACAGAGAGCTGATGGACAGCAGAGCACTCCCCTACTCGGCGCTTCTGTGGTTGCGCACAGTGTGTTTTCCCTACAAGTCTGAAAGGAGAAAGAAGAAAAAGTCCACAACGTATCACGAAGCCTCCACTAAAAACAAACAGAAAGTACAAATGCTGTGCATGTGAGGGAGTCCATCCCCGAGTGTAAGAGGGCAGGAGCTGGCTCTTTCATTGAGGCGCCTGCTCTGAGAGTGAGGACCCAGATCCAGACCCCAGCACCCGCACAGAAGCAAGCGACCCTAGCTATCAGGGGCAAGGGCAGCAGGGCCTCGCTGGCCAACCAGCCCCGCTAGTCAGTAAGGTCCAGTCTCAAAACCTAGGGTAGAGGGCAATGAAGGAAGATCCTGACATCAGCCACGAGCACACACTCACACACGCGGGTAAGCGCACAATACACACCAAAAATAAATAAATAAATAAATAAATAAACTTAGCAGGCTTTAAAGATTCTGTAAAACGGCGTCTCCAGCAGTTCACTATACTGTCAGGCAGATATAATTCAGTAAACATAACAACAAACATCTGTTTGTCCAGCTCCCGCTCTGCTGTGCAGTGCCAGGCTGTACACCATGAGGAAGAGGCAGCTCAGCACACGTATGTGACCCGACGCCTCATGAGGGACCTGCCTCTGGCCTTCTCCCTCAGCAAACAGTAGCCTGAGGAGCAAGACTGAACTGTGGGTCAAACAAAAAGCCACCATCGGCTGAGGTGGTAAAGGATCCTGAGGTTTGTAACTTACTCTGAAATCCATCCAAAGTGAAGATGTCAGATGCACATCTGATAACTAACGCAACTATGGCAGAATGTTAACTGTGCAACAGTTTCAACATCTCCTTCTGTCGAAATGTTGCATTTTACCAAATGTCAAGAGGTGGGGCTTATGAAAACATATATAAGGCCAGGACAACCTCCAGAAACCACAAGCTGTGGTGAGAGAGCAAAAGCTGTATCCTCTGACCCCGCGAGTTTCCTCCTGGAATTCACCAGCGGGAATGAGCTGGTCAGTGTGCATAGCACAGCATGTACCCGGGGCTGAAACCAGAACCCGGAGAGAGGCTGAGAAGAAAATAAAGATTTCAAACCGTAGATGTGGTGTGTCCTTTCTGAAAGGCCTTTCTGAACTCTCACTCCCCAGGTGAAGCCCCAGGGCTCACAAAACCCACCGGACCTGGCCTGGCCTCGCCACCAGCTGCTCACCACGTTCTACCCACTGTGGCTGAGGCCCAGGCCTACTCTTGGCTTCCTGGCATCAACTGTCCTTTCTGCAACTGTTAGGCACAGGATGCTGCCAAATGAAGGCTGCACGTCCCAGCCCCACTGGCAGCTACAAATGGGCACATGAGCAATGGCTGCAGGCATAGACCCTTCCAAGAAGCGTCCTTACAGCGAAAGGAGCCGTGTCCTGTCTTTCGCTCCTTCCTGTTGACTGGGATTCAGACGCAACTGGCAGGGTTAGAACCCCCTGCAGCCTGCCCACACACCGCAGGGCCTGGCAACATCCAGGCAAGCCTCCAGCTCATATGGCCCACTCCACGGGCCCCACCAGGAGGGCAACTTCTCCTACCACCAGGCAAAAGACACCAGGCAAACACATTCTGAAGCCCTGCCTGACTCAGCTTGCTCTGGACGCCCTGTGAACTGTGGGGCTTCCTCTCAAACCCGAGGTTTCTCTTGTGGCCACAGCTGGAAACCATTAGTCCTCCTCATCCTTTGCAACCTTGTCCCTGTGATCCAGGGTCCAGTGGGCAGGAGCAAAGGCTTCTCCGGCACCTGATGGGCACCCTGGACACACTGCTAGTCTCAGCACTCAGAGCACAGGCACTGTTTAGGTGTTGTTGATGTTGTTGTTTAAAAGCAGAAAAGAGCTTGGGATCTGGCTTGGCAGAGAGCGCTTGCCTAGCACACAAGAAAGTCTGGGTTCCTAGGTTTGGTGGCTCATGCCTTTTATCAGAGGCAGGGGGATCAGACATTCAAGGTCGTCCCTGGCTATAGAGCAAGTCCCGGGCCAGCCTTGGCTATAACACAAGACTCTTCCTCAAACAGAGAAATAAATAAGCATAAAACAGGCCATTCCCCTTGCTCAGCACATCATAGTTAGAGTTGGGTTATAGATAAAAATCTCTGGCAGTCATGAACCCGGGGCCACTCCACACTTGAGCCTTCCCAACCGCACGTGGAGGTTGATTCTGGCCATCTGCTACCTGCTCTGCCCTGGGCCATCCCTCCTGGCCCCCACTCCTAACATTCTTAAATTTCCTGTGGTTGATCCTTCTCTCTTGTCTCTTTAGGAATGCCGGCCTCCTTAAATCTTACTGGACACTGTAAGATTCCTATTCTGATGGACCTCCCTAGGGCCCAGGGGTTGGCTGGGCCTCAGGCGCCATCTTGCATGGCACAAGCATACAGTGCCCACCACAGCCACACTGGCAAAGCAGCCCCCATCACAGAGTGGCACCCTCAAAGCAGCACTCTAGGGCACCCAGGCCGGGCTGTCCACCTCGTGACAGGCCTCCTGTCCTGGGGAGGGCCAGCTTGCACAAGCCTCTGCGCATTGTTCCCGATCCCTGTAATTCAACTGGGCTAAAGTGACTTCGCTAAAGTTCTGACTTGAGAGATGGAAACCGGGGTGCAGGCAGGGTCCTTCACAAAAGTCACATTCTACCACCAAGAGCAGAAAGCCATTTTCCTGTCGCCTGACAACATGCCTGCCACCTGCTTCTGCTTCCACGAGACAGGCCTTCACCACAGGCTCTGAGGAGAGACTGGCACGATACAGTGGCAGAGCTCAGTAAGAACTGAGGTGCCCAGTTCACCCTGAAATCACGGCTAACTTAGAAGACTTTGGGAGCGCTAGCTAGCTCCTTTCTCATTTGACCAAATCTCCTGGTCTTTTCAATCATGGAAGATCTGGACACATGAAAATCTGTGAATACCATCAATATCTAGATTCCCAGTTCTGCTCGCAGAGAGACATGCATGCAGGCGCGCGCTGTTGTAACATGCCTCGGCTGCACCCAGCATTGCGGCCTGGGTTACAGACCCCCATGTCTACACCGCTTGTGTGCCAGCACCCAGGCCTGAGAGAACACAGATGAAACTGTTAGACATCGATGAGTGTTCATTGCACACACATAACGTTTAATCTACCTCCGCCCTCCCCCAAAGAAACCATTGCTGCTATACCTCACGTAATATCGAGTCAAATATGAGGGAGGGGTGTTGTTTGGAGGAAGACACAGCAAGCTGTTTCTCATCTCCGCAATGTGAGCTGCAAACATTTAGACCCTCACGAACAGAAAGCTGACGCAGACATCTGGTCCCTATTCCACAGAATTTCCAGGGCTCTGATTCCCCATATCACCCAGGGTACTAATGAGAAACGTGTGTTCAGCTGTAGTGAGAGTGGTAAAGATGCAGTGGGAACTGAGGGGAACATTATAGCCTGGGAGCAGGACACTGCATGGGGAGGATTTTACTGCAGCGACACCACTGGCTAATGAGGGTTTGTGTTACTATACTACAGGGAATTCTGCAATGCTGTCAGCTGTGAAGAGGGACAAACTCCCACAGACTGCAGGACCTGTTCTACCCACCGGACAATGCCAGAATCGGCGAGGGGGGGGTGTGCTGGGGTGTTTTCTCAGCCAACAGCACAGGCTGGCTCTTATTGAGATCTGGGGGAAGGAATGTCACAAATACCAGGATATGATGCAGAAACAAGCTCAAAGAGAAGAAACACCTGGAAGGCCCTGGGTACAGCAGCGCCTCTGGCCAGTACACACATGAGCTAATGCTTGTGCCATCTCCAATTACAATCCCTTGGCTCTAAAGCCCCCTGGGGATGGAGCCGGGGACAGATGGCCATTAAACTCTCAAAGGGGCCCTCGGACCACAGTTCCCACTTGGGTTTTCAGTAAGACTCAGAATCTGAAGTTTATTTCTGATAGGGGAAAATCTTAAACCTGAGATGCGGATTTCTCAGTGGAAAAGAGCCTGTCTTTAGGCTCAGCTTACTGGGGTTCCCTGCACCCTGAGTCCACGTTAATATCAGACCCAAGCCCTCCTCCTGACAATGCCAACCTCTTCCAAGAAGTCAAATGCCCATTTGCTGGGCTGGAAGCCAGCACATATTTGTATACTGTTGTGTTGAAACTGAGGGTGCAACCATGTTGAAGAATTTCCTGTGCTCAGCTTTGAAATGTTCAAAGGGAACAAAGGCCAGGGCCTCCCTGGGAGCCTAAGTTCCCCGAGCTGGGGAGCTGCCAAGCTCTGAAGGCGCTATGGCTCTTCTACCTGAGCAATGAGGCTCTGGAGGAAGGGCAGAGGGGCTGTGCTCCATACTGGCTGCGGCCTCGTGGGGGACGGGGGGGGGGGGGGCAAAAGATGTGTGCAAGGTAAGCCCTGTACCAGAGATGTATGAGGCGCTGGGCCCTGGGACAGGGGGTTCACTCTGTGTTTGTGCCATAAGAGGGGTCACCCCAAGCTTAACATCTGCTGGGCAGGTGCTGTGCCATGGGGCTCCCAGACTGCATGACCTGGAAAGCCCCCACGCCTCTCCTGTTCCCCTACAGGCTTGACCTGTAGCTAAAACGAGGCAGTGTATGTGAAATCACTTTACAAATTTCAAGTAGTATTAGAGACAAATTCCCCCTGGGAAGGGAGGAGTGGATGAAGAGCCTCTCCCCCACCTGAAAAATGCTCCCTCAGACTTTTAGAGTGCTTGGTAAAGGTCTAAGAGAAGGCTCCCCAGGCCATTCCCCAGCTACAACTACCCCAGAGTATTTCTAAGAATCGCAGTGGGCAGACTCCAAATTAAACTGCACCCGGGTCAGAGTACAGCTTCCTATTCTCCCAGTGCATTCTGGGAGTGCAGCACAGACAGGGACACAGCCCAGGAGCTCCTGAGGTCCCTGGCGACAGTTAGCTCAGGACAAGAGGACAAGAAGCCACACATGGTCCTGTTCTTCTAGTGTGACCTGTGGGAAGCTGAGGTGGAAGGGGGCATAGCCTACTCACTCGTGAGATAGGAACTTAACGCGTGGCACTGCCCATTCGCGCCCAGAGACCAAGAGCAAATGGAAGCCCAGGGGATACAAGGAGCAGAGTCTCTGGATCTACGGCAGGAGGTAAGCACGCCCTACAAGCCTGAAGACATGAGTTCAGTCCTCAGGATATAAAGTTTAGGATTTAAAGTACAAAACAGAGAAAAACAAACTGACTTTTCCCTCCTGCCTAGAGTCTGGGATATGGAATGACTGAGGACCTCTGCTCCTTTATTAAGACAAGGGTGTTTCATTTCTCTAGACTTGCAATGCCAACCTCCTCACCCACGTGCAGCTCCCTGCTGGGTGGCAGAGCGAGGCTTCCGGGGCGCAGAGCTGCTCTGCTCACCCCGTGGTGACAGCCCAGACCCACTCAGCACGCACACCTTGGCTGCTCCCCCACCAGCTGGGGGTTGAGTCTGGGGCTTTGCACAAGCACTGAACTGTGGCCCCAGCCTCTTTCCCCTTTTAAACCTAATTAGAGCCTGACAAAAAAGACAAGGAAGTGGGAACTAGGCAAGAATCACACACAGAACCTGAGGTGTGCACACACTGCAGGGCCCACGCTGAGGGGGTCACTGGCCATGCCTGTGCCAGGCAGGCAGTTAGTGGCATGAGAACACAGAGGGAGGAGAAGCCGGAAGAAGGAGGAGAAAAAAACACGAGTGCTGAAGACTTGTGTCTTCACGTGAAACCACGGCCCCCCGACTACTACAGATAAGAGGAAGATTTAAAAAGAAAAAGCCACAACTTTTGGGTTGGCCGTGCAACGTGTTACTAATTACAGCCATCTGCACACGGCAGGCCATGACCTAAAACACGCTTACATGGAGGCTTTCGTATTTAATCAGGGCTCAACAACCGGTTCTTGACAAACGAAGGAAATGCTTAACTTAACCGGCCAGTTACCCAGCGGGATGTGCAAGGCCCTCGCCAGCCCAGCCAGCCCAGGGAGCCAACAGCCGGGGGTGCGGTGGGATGGGGTGGGGTGGGGTGGAGGAGGAAGTGGGGGGATCTTCTGAAGCCGAGTAACAGATCACACTGGCTGCTTTCACAGCCACTTTCTGCTCTGGAGGAGCTGATGCCGCCAACTCACGGGAGCTCTGGGCTCACCAACAGTCACAGACCTATGCGTGCACCAATGACCTTAGACACACAGCAGGGTGGGTCCCTTGCATGCTGGTCCCGAGGCTCTAGAACTGTCACACGCAGGTAAAGCAAGATCAGAGTCTTCTTTTAAGCAGCAGTCGCCCGTAGGAATGTACTGTTTGAGCTGGGCAGGTGCAGCAGATCTCTGAGTTCAAGGCCAGCCTGGTCTACAGAGAGAGTTCCAGGAAGCCAGGGCTACACAGAGAGACCCTGTCTCACAGGAAGAAAGGCAGCTGAGGGGGCGTGGGGCAGGGACTGCCTCTCCTGGCTGGGAAGTCTGTGGAGCCACGCTCCTTCTGCTTCCTCTCTGCTGCGCTGTTGGGCGTGTGCCTGGCGTGCAGCACGCATTGATGGGGACGCGCCAAGCAACCGGCCCCAGGCTGCGGCTGCGGCACCCCTCTTGGAGTCAAATCTCAGTCCTGCCACAGGGCAGCTCTGTGGCCTCGGTTTCTTGACCATCCCACGCCGCTTTGCCACCACACATCAGGGTGCTCCCAGGAGGAACTGGAATCACCACATTTCCAGCTTCCTTCCAAGCCCAGCCAGCTCAGGCCCCTCTGCAGGGGCCATGGGGGACAGCAGAGCTCAGTGGGCCTCGGCTGCGCCCTCACTGCTGTCCCATGGCCTAAAGGACTTCCATGCACGAGACCCTTCCCAAACCACGCAATCCTTTACATGTCACCTGCCACAGCTTTAGTCCCAAACCTGCAAAGGCCACGTAGCAACACTGGCCTAGGCGGGCCTCAGGTTCTGCCCTAGAAAATTCGCCCTGTGACTGAAATGTCTGCTGCTGTGTATATTCGTTTATTATTCACATACTTATTTTTAAAAAGGAAAGTAAAGGACTCACGGCAACAGCAAGTCCCAGAAAGCCCACTTCAATTGCCGAGCAACTGAAAGTCATTCTGGCAAGACAGAGATTTTATCAAGAGTATTAAGAGCCCGTTGAAAAAAGTCAAACCCAGCCTGAGCCATGAACCACGGTCACCTGAAAATGTGCCGGTTACACAGATCTCAGAAAACGGGAACAAATGTGCTCTTAGGCCAGGAAAATACTTTTCCTGCATTTGAACTTAAGAGGCCTGTAGTCACTGCAAAAGCGCACTTGACAGACAGACAGACTGCCCTGTCAATAAAAATCTTCCCCCAAATTTAAACATGAGACAGATGTGATCCCTGTCACACAAAGCACACCAAGTGTGCCCGTGGCGACGACACACACCTGCGCACAGCATCGTTTCATGAAAGGCTGCTTTGCTGCATTTACGCTGGGGCCGAGTGTTTAGATTTATTTTTAAGTGTGTCACATCAGTCAAAGCAATTTCTGTTTTTCTAAAATCTGCGAGTGTTCTCTGGGGGGTGGGGATTTTTCTTCAGTGTTTTTCCACTCTGGATCAAGCAGCTTCTCTCTTTTCCTGCCGAGCGAAGGTGGAAAACCACGCTGCCAGCAGGAACCACACTTTCTCACATGCGGACTTCCAAATGGTCCAGCTTGAAAATAAAAGTGCTTTGCACACTAAATCCTAACAAAAGGGCACTTTGCAAGAGCTGAACAAAAACTGAGGCTAAGGTGATATCTACTATTTGAAGCAACCGATTCCTTCTCTCGGTATTTCATCGCACACTCCCTCACCCCCGTCACACTGCAACGCCTCGCTGACTCAAAACTCACTGATCAATGAGATAGTCAGCACACACACACACACACACACTCACTCACTCACACATGAACGTACGCATGCACGCACGCACCACCAGCTGAGTTTTACAGAAGTGACTCTGGCCATTTTGTAAGTGGAAAATTACTTAGCAATCCTAATGCACAATCACTTTCTGGCCATCTTAAATATTCTGAGCATCCTGAAAACCACTTACTGCATTTTTCCTGGATTAATTTAAGGTTATAGTTATAAACACTAACTATGGTTTATTAAAGGCTGGCACATCGTCTTAGGGTTTGGTTTTTTTTTTGTTTTTTTTTTTTGTATGAGTACTTGCCTGTATGTGTGCACACGTGTGCAGTGCCCAAGCGGGCCTTAGAGGGTGCCAGATCCCCTCATGCAGATATAGGCTGCTGTCATGTCGATGCTGAGAACCAAACTCAGGGAGGGTGAACCAGTGAACCATCCCTGTCCCCTCGTTTTGTCATTTTTATTTATTTGTGTGTGTGTGCGCGCATGTGTGTGTGTGTGTTGGGGGGGAGAGGGGTCCGGGGGCCCGGCCTTAGCTTTGCCGCTGCCAAGCTGCCTGGCCGCCTTTTCTTACCTTTATTGAGCTCACCTGGGGCAATTCCTGCCTTCTTGCCAAAATGAAGAAGGCGACAGCAAAGGAGTCCATAAACTTAAGAGGGAGCTATCTGTAAGATGCTGTGAGGCAGACGGACCCAGGAAGAAATCCCAACTTTAGGACCAAGCACCTGTCTGACACAGATGAGGCCCCGGCTTGCTCCCAGCACTGAAGGAAAAGCCAAAACCCAACCCTGATTCTAATGGTATGAGCCTAATGCTGCCAACGAGGAAAGATCCCTCTAAAATCACCAGGGCGAAGCCTCCATGGCCTGAACCCGGGGCAGCTAGGGTTATTTTATTCTTATATTTCTTTTATTATTATTTGTTGTAGTTATTATTTAATGGGGGGTTAATCACCAGTAACCCCGGCAGTTGCTTAGACAAACCGGAATCCCAAGCACAGAGCTGTGGATTCGAACCCTTCTGCCACTACTAAAACCTGCCGGTTAAAACATCAGATCATAGTTCCTGATCCCTGGCTAAGACGAAGGGACACCAGCCTTGATCCTAACATGGGTGATGGCATTCCAGAATAGACAGCAGCTCATGGAGGAAACAGCAGAAGGTGGGACACAAGAGAAAATGGGGGGGGGGGGGTTGTGAAGCCGACTGGTTACTTAGAAATTAAAAGGAAAAGAAAAAGAGTCCAACAGCTGAATTATTGCCAGAGGCCTCGGGGAGGACACACCCACAGATCACGTGAATCCCAGTGCCCTCTAGAAGACAGCTGAGGGAGCATATCAAAGAAGCGTCTTTCCTCCTCCTACTCACTCCTCTCAGCTCTTTTCCCAACACTTTCGTCTGCTTTCTCAGCCGCATGCTCCTCCTCCTGTGTGAGCACGTGTGTGTGCAGACATGCACATGCAGTGTGCATGTGTCCACACATGTGGGATCCCGCTTTTGCCCAGAGTGGACAGCATGCACTGGGCACTGGGTCCTGGGGATCCCGGCCGAGCCCTCTCCTGCAGGCTCCTGCCCTCCCACAGCGTGGGTGCAAAGCTGCATGTCACTCTATGCCTGTCCCTGCTAAGATCCTCCCGTTGTACCCAAGAGCAAGTACACACACGCTGAGAGCCAGCACACACACAAATGGCATGCACACGCAGACAGCCGGGGCTGGAGCTGGCCCCAGGCTCGGCCTCCTTCCAGGATGGCCCTGGATTAACAGCATCCACAATTAGCTGTTATGGTTTCCTTCCGGTTGGGCTGGGCATTGGACCCAGGGCCTTGCACGCGCATGTGTGCATGGAAAGAGAGACCAGAGGTCAGCCTTGGGTCTTATTCCTCAGGAGCCATTCTCCTTGTTTGGGGTTCAGTGGTTGCTCTGTTTTGTGTTCTCTGCCAGGCTGGCCTGGCGGGCAGTGAGCCCCAGGAACCCACATGTCTTGTCTCCCCAGTCGGGAGGGCTGGTTACAAGCATGCATCACCACGCCTGACTTTCCACGTGGATTCTGGGAACTGAACTTGAATAAGCAGAACTTTGTGGACTGAACTATCTCCCCAACCTGAACCCACAAGCTCGCACAGAAGCTAGGTGCGGGCTAGCACAAGCTACATCAGCTAACAAGCTTATTGTTTGTTTATTTAGTTAGTTAGTTGGTTAGTTTTCCAAGTCAGGGTTTCTCTGTGTAGCCCTGGCTATCCTGGACTCAATTTGTAGACCAGGCTGACCCCAACTCACAACAGTCCGCCTGCCTCTGCCTCCCTGAATGCCAGGGTGACAGCTAACAGTATTTTTACAACCAAAGAATACAGAAAAACATACTGTTCAAAAGGCCTATGATCCTTTTCCAAGATCCCCATTTGACAAACTCTAAAGGATTCCAGTGTGACAAATGAGATGCAGGGTGACAAGTGAGACACAGTGCCCTCTTCCTACCAAGGGCAGCTACAGAGAACACTCTGACCTTGGCAAAGTCCTCGGAGGTTCAGACAAACAGGAACTCTGAAGGGGGTGGGGGGTTAGAGAGAGACACACAAACATCCATAGACAGACACTGCCTGTCTCACCCCCCTGATTTTCAGGCTGGGAAGCCCTGGCTGCTGTGGTCACCTCGGCCTCCTCCCCCAGTGTCCCCTAGTGCTGTACACGGCAGGCCCTGTGGAGGCAGCCTCGCACTGCCCAGCGCTGCCAGGACAAGCCTTGGCTCATGGCCTCCAGTGAGACCACAGTGCTCTGAAAGTCAGGCAAAGTACGGATCATTTCCAGCCCCAAAGGAAGTGTGTTTTCTGGACTGAGGCCCCACTTAGCCATGAGGCAGCACTGAAAATCGTGAGGCGTGATCTCTCCCGGGCCCGTGCTGCGTATATGTGCCCACAGGTGACGGAAGGTCGCTGGTGCGCACTCAATAGTGAACCTCCACTAAGCTTTACACGGTGGTCCGTAAGTCCAGGTTCCAGCTCTGTCCACAGGGAGGGCGTGGCACATTAGTTAAGTTTTGTCTTTCTGTATTTTAGAGCAAGTTTCCACAAATGCTTACTGTAGCGAATGCTTTCCTTGCGCTGAGGGTCCTAAAGGGGAAGGTGTGAACCGGGAGGTGAGCTTTCTGACATCCACTTCTCACAACGTGCCACACCCTTTAGCTTACAAACTCTAGGCACGTGGAGCCGTGTGCGGGCCTGGATTACCCCCCCCCTCTCTCTCTCTCTCTCTGGCACACAAAAACAAAAGGAAATCTCAACTGTATTTTCTTTTTCAGGAAGGACCTGAGTACTGGAGAGATAAAAGGCTGGCCTCAAACTCAGCATTCTTCCCCCAGAACAGCAGGGTGGCCCTGCCGGGGCAGGGTAGCCCAGTACAAGCCTCAAGCCAGTGTCAGCAGGTCCAACGACAGCGCTGGCGGCCTCGGCTCCGGGGCACTCGTGTGGCTCCGGTTCTGCTTTTCCTCCAAGTCCCTCAGGGAGCCGTGAGGGAAGAAAGGGCTCGGAGCTGAGGCCACAGTCTTCTCACTGCCGATTCGGGGTTGCTGTGCTGGCACTGTGCAGTGTTGTGTGGCACTGCCAGGTGTGCACACGGGTGGCCTGGCACTCAGCCTTCTCCAGCCAGTATCCGGGGTCGGCAGCTGCCGCTCGGGCCAGCGCGGGTGCCTGGATCCGGGATCAACTCTGGGATGCTGCGTCTCCGCGCCATGGCCGGGACCTTTCTGAGTGTGAGTTTCCGATTCCAGTCTAGAGGGGTGAGGTGACGTGATGAAGGACCATAAGCGAGTGCCAGGCTCCCTGGGCCCCAGGGAGCAGTCGCCAGGGGGACTGACACCCCCACTCTCTCCTCTTCCTCCACCAACCTGCGGTGTGCAGAGCAGCCGTGGGACTTCACAGGGGCAGTGAACGCACCACGTGGACACCACGACCCAGGATGCCCTTCCTCTGGTCAGTGATCCCGACACACTCTGCTGCCACGTCGGCATGCATTCTCCCCCAAGGACACACCACCCACGAGGACTCCTGTCCCACAAGGACTCCTGTCCCACAAGGACTCACGGCCCACGAGGACTCACGGCCCACAAGGACTCACAGCTCATGAGGCCTCTCAGCCCACGAAGACTCACGAGAACTCATGGCCCATGAGGACTCACAGCCCTTGAGGACTCATGAGGACACACGGCTCACGAGGACACACGGCCCACGAGGACTCACAAGGACTCACAGCCCACGAGGATGCACAGCCCACGAGGACGCGCAGATGAGTCATGCTGTCCCTGTGGTTTGGCATCGGGAGACCAGATGCTGGCTCTGGTCCTGTCACAGTGAAGACGCACGTGTGCTGAGAGGCTGCAGCCATGGAATTGTGAGCTCTGGGGGTGCGGAAGGTCAAAGAGCTGCCTCGCGTCCCCACATGCTTACAGACGTCAGCAGCTCCCGGGCCCGGAAGGCCGGACGAGCGAGCGTGCTTCAGGTGCAGCAGACCACCGTAAAAGAAAAGCTCAGGGGATGGATCTAGGTGCACAGCTCTGGAGAGGCCACCCCCGAGGCACCACACAGAGCCACAGTCCCGGCCTCCGTCTTTCTCTGCCACAACCAGACAAGCTCACGCTGGCATGCTCTGCCCGGAGAAGAACGACCCCAGCGTCGGTGTACAGCCCGGGGCCATGATGACTGGTGTGGTGCACAGCGCGTGTCAGCAGCTCACCAGAGCCTCCGTGGGCCCAAGGGTCTGTTCCTGTGCGTCCAGCACAGTGGCGGGCAGGAGCCACAGTCACACCGGCTAGCACTTCCGGGAGTGCAGGCCCGTAGGACGGCACAGCAGCTGCACGTGCAAGCGTGACTCTGTCCCACCTGACAGGTCTGAGGCTCAGGAAGAGGCAAAGGAAGCTTCCTCTCTGGGTTCTAGTGGTCCCCGGCAGAAGGATCTTAGAGAAGTGGCACACCTGGGCACTGTCATGTCCCAGAGAAACCCAGGGCAAACGGCTGTCTGCTGCTGTGAGCACACCAAGGGTCCTGTTGGCCCAGGCTCCCAGTCCTGGGGCTCCCCTCATCTCCTCACCCCAGGCTACCCTAACATCTCCTTCATGGCCTTCCCTTCCCCGAGCTTCTTATTCCAATATAATCCTGCCATTCTAGCCAGGGACCCTGTCATTCCCCTCGCTTGGACCTGTCTCTCTCTCGGTCCTCTCTCTCTGTCTCTCTCTCTGTCTCTCTCTCTGTCTCTCTCTCTGTCTCTCTCTCTCTCTCTCTCTCTCTCTGTCCCCTCTCTGTCCTCTGCCTTGGTCTCCTCTCTTCTCTCTCTTGGTCCCCTCTCTTTTCTCTGTCTTGGTCCTCTCTTTGTCCTCTGTCTTGGTCCTCTCTCTCGGTCTCCTCTTCATCACCTAATCTCTTCCTTTCTTGCTCCTCCCTCCTCTCTCTCCTTTCTTGGCCCATTTCACTCTGCTGTTCGGTCCACTTCCTTCCGTGCTCTGGACTCTTCCAGATGCCTCTGGCTGTTCTCTCCCTCGTGTCTACAGCAACACCCTCCTCGAGCACACCCTGTAGCCATGTCCTCACCGTCTACGTTCATGGTGGACGCCTTTTCCCTCTGGGCGAGGCAGAACCCCCTTTCCCACCCCAGGCTCACCCCTCCTTCTACCCAGCAGGAAAACCTGGACTAGAAGCCCAGGTTAGAAAGCTCTATTTGTCATCATAGTCTCCACCAGGCCCATGGGTACATGCTGAGGAGGTGACGGGCAGTGCCGCGTGGAAGCACCTGCAGCCAGTGCCCTGGGAATATCACTTGCAGAGCACAGCTTCCGTCCTGCAGGTACCCGCTTCGTAGCACAAACTCGAGAAGGAATGCCTGACTCAGGGCCAAGGAGATGGCCTGCTGGACTAGAACTTGGACCCACAGAGTCCATAGAAGTGGCAGCGGGTGTGTGGCAGCACACTCCAATCCCACCACACGGAAGGCCAAGACAGGAGGTCCCGGAAGCAAGCTGGTAGCTAGACTAGCCCAACCGGAAGCTCTGGCTCACTGTACTGCCTTTCCATGTGACGGGGAAGCAGTAC
Source organism: Meriones unguiculatus (assembly GCF_030254825.1). Taxonomy (NCBI): domain Eukaryota; kingdom Metazoa; phylum Chordata; class Mammalia; order Rodentia; family Muridae; genus Meriones; species Meriones unguiculatus. Next base: position 177,929,600 of record NC_083351.1, read on the forward strand.
AGGAAAAGCTGCCACCCACCAGCCTCCACATACATTCATGAACATGCACACACACACATACATCCATGACATGCATATACACACATGCATTCATAGCATGCATATACACACATACATCTATGACACACATTTACACACATACATTCATAACATGCATACACACACATACATCCATGACATGCATATTCACACAAACATTCATAACGTGTATACACACATGCATTCATAGCATGCATATACACACATACATCCATGACACACATTTACACACATACATTCATAACATGCATACACACACATACATCCATGACATGCATATACACACATGCATTCATAGCATGCATATACACACATACATCCATGACACACATTTACACACATACATTCATAACATACATATACACACATACATCCATGACATGCATATTCACACAAACATTCATAACGTGTATACACACATGCATCCATAACATGCATATACACACATACATCCATGACACACATTTACACACATACATTCATAACATACATATACACACATACATCCATGACATGCATATACACACATACATTCATAACGTGTATACACACACACACACACACACACACACACACACACGAAGCAATATGAACACTTAGGGATCAAGCTGCTTCTTTTCAACCAAATCAAGTCACCCTGACGGCAGCCTATGGAAGCTACAGGATCTTTGTGAACACACACACACACACACACACACACACACCCTGGTACCATATTCAGAAACATGATCATTGAAGGCAAGTGAAATCAAGACCTGCCATATTTCTGTCTTACCCAAAGAGCCAGTCAGATCACCGTGAGGCTGGAAACCCATGCGTGCACCACAGTAAGCCATAATGACCCTGAAGACAGGGGCTGAGCCTGCTGTGCAACAGGACTAAGAGCACAGATCCTGGGATTCTTGTCCTTCCTGCCCCTACATTCTTATTATAAGCCCGAGAAGAACCAAACAGCTAAGAAGTTTGTTCCCAGGCAGTGAGCGCACGTTCAAAGCCTCGCCTTCAACCTCTGCACGCAAAAAGCAATGCGGTTCCTTTCCTGGTGACATGGAGTAGTGTGCTCAGCCACCTCTGTGCAACGTCCTGCTGAACCTAATGGCCGACTCACTTTACATGGAGGGTGGGCGGGGCTGGTGCCCGGCGTGCTCTGCCCACTGTCAGACACAAGTGACGAGGCAATAGGGGTGGACTCTCGTTAGCACAGTGTTACACACACAGGACGAGGCGGGGTGCTCGGAACGGAAGCTAGGAAGTTTTCACTGGGTTTACACTTTCACTGTCCAACACAGTCAATGCATGAAACATTTATGACAGCATCATAACTAGAGAAACCACCTGCTTTCCTCCTTCTCCTGACTGTCACTGGCACTGTCCTTCCCCGCCCCTGACCTTCTGTTTGTCCTGGTCCGCTGCGCACGCGCGCGCGCACACACGTCTTCTGCATGTAGCTATAGTATTGCCTAGATTCCAGAATTGAGGAAGAACACTCAGTTGTTGGTTGTTTTTTGTTTTTGTTTTTGTTTTCTGAGAATGTGTGATCTTGCTTAATACTTTCCATCCCAAGTCCACCCATTTTCCTGCAAATTTTATGATTTTATTTTTCTTTAGAGCTGACTAGTATAAAATATCTTTCAAATTTTCACTATCAATTCATCTGCTGATGCGCAACTAGGTTGATTCCAAGTTTTTGTTATGGTGAACAGCCATATGGTCTCTGGGCGTTGTTAACTTTAATATGTGACTTTTTATTTGCATTTTATAATAAAGTTTGTAACATTTTATAATAAAGTTTAAATTTTTTAAATTAAGTAAAAACCACAAAACATATACAGTTTTTCTTCCTATTGTCTAGTTCACTTTCTATTTTGCACACGAATGCTGTGAGTCTAATAAAGAGTATGGTTTTTTCCCTAAGGCCCCTAACACAGGAAATTTAGCAGCTAAAACTCCAAGTACAAGAACAGCTTAGAAAGAGTATAACTAATGGGACAGTACTTCCCTAAGGCTCTGGGTTAAATCCTTACCCCCCCACAAAAAAAAATAAAGTGGAGAAACTCAAAGTTAGCCTGGAGTGTATGCACACTGATGCCAACACTTGTGAAGTTGGGACTGAAGATCAGGAGCTCAAGGTCAGCCTCAACCACATGAAATGGAAGGAAGAGAAGGAGGGAAGAAGGAAGGGAGGGAGGGATGGAGAGGGAGAGAGGGAGGGAAGAGGGAGAAAGGAAGGAGAAAGAGAGAGGAAGGGAGGGAAGGAGGGAGGGAGAAAGGGAAGAAGGGAGGAAGGAAGGAGGGAAGGAAGGGGGAAACACACATGCCAACATGGTATCCCTCAGCAGCAGAGAACTTTGCAAATGCTGAGGTTTCCCTGGATGAATGAAGACAAGAGAGTCCATCCCCTCAGAGTCTGCACACGGATACTAAACTTTCCCGTGTCCTTTCGCCCATTCCCACTGGCGCCATCAGAGCATCGGAGCTGAGAACAGCAATGCCGTCATCACTGTGGTGGTAGTGTGCCTGAGTCTCCTCAAAGTCCACAGAACTCCTTACGTGGACTTGCATGTTTGTTCTTCACAACCACCCTGAGATACACAATCAGTGTCCTGTTTTTCACGAGTTAATAAGAGTGGAAGCTGAATTAGATTAAGTCACTCAAAGTCACCAAGCTATGGAAGGAAATGACGAAGCCAAGGCCGGGTGCACGGTCGTATGAGAGCAACAGATAAGGAAAACTGCCTTCTAGGCTCCAAAACCAAAGCGTGTCCCAGAGAAAACTGTCCAGTTAGTCCCTGGGCTGTGCTGGTGAGCCCTGACCCAAACATACGTCCTTGCTCTATGTACTGACTTGGTGCCCAGACAAAAACACCTAAGAAAGGGGACTCACATTTTCTTAACTCTCTGCTCAGGTCGCAGCAACTGTCACCTTAACTTCACATGTATTTTCTACAATGTCAGGGAGTCTTTGCAAATTACACGAGAAAACGTTTAATGCCCTGGGAAATGGAACCTTGGACAGATTGACAGTTTCCACTGCATTTTTCTGCACTGAAATGCTCTGATGGAGCTGTATGATCCCCGCTTCCTGCTTCATCAGCAGGGACCGTGACCCCGAGGCATGGCCAGGCAGCAGCGGGAAGCGGTTACTCTGCTGGCCTGATTTCACATCCAACTGACACCACGGGCACACTCCTGCCTCTGACAGGATTAGAATTCACTCTCTCTAGGAAATCCTCACTCACAGGAAAGAAAGAGAGGATTTTTTTTTTCTGAAGTTACATATAATGACAGATTTGTCTCCTGAGGTCTTTTCCTCTCTCCTCGGACCGGTTCCCTCTCCGTTCCAGCCTGAAGGACTGATTGGCTGTGGCACAGAAGAAGGGTAGTGTTTCTTTCTTGCGCTAAGTGAAGAGTATGTTCCCATCGGAGATCTACAGCTAATTTTAATGCTGTCATTTCAACGCTGGATCCTGGGCCACGCTCCGCTGGTTGACTAAGAGAAGCAGTTTCAATTGGGGTGGTGTGCACACCTATAATCAGGCACGTGGGAGACAGAGGCGGGCGGGTCACCACAGTCGGAGGCCAGCCTGGTGCACACAGTGGGCTCAAGGCCAGGCAGACCTCAGCTACCCTGTCAGCAGCAGCCATCTTCCACCATGAGGAGGACGCTGCAACGAAGGCCAGACACTCAAGGTTGAATTTCAAAGCCGAATTAGACACTGCATGGAAGCGTCTCTGTAGACTCATGTGTCAGTGCCTGGTGCTCACAGGTGGGACCATTCATGGAGCCTCTAGGAGCTTGAGAAGTCTGTCACGGGAGTGTGGGGGGGGGAGCTGGGGCTCTCCTGGCCCCTTCGGCCAGGCCCGTGCTTCCCATCCTCCATGAACTGAAGAGACTCTTTCTAAACACACTTCTGCCAACATACAACCGGGGCTGAGCCCCCCAAAGCTGGGAGCCATGACACCCCTTCCTCCCTAACCGTTTTCCAGGGCTGGGTTACCGGGGCCATCGCTGACCAGTTCTTCCCCCACCCGGGAAAGGACGCCATTTGGGGCGCTTAGGAGAGAGAGGTGTCTAGAGACTTGCTGTGCCCACCTAGCTCACAGCCTCCCAGGCTCAAGGGAAAAGCCCCCAGGCCATCACATTTCCAACTAGCTCAGGATAGCCCAAGCTACAGTCGTGAGACTTACCCTATCATTAGAAAGCAAAATTCTTTTTGCTAAATTGTGGCAAAAACACTGTCACTTTTAGACAGTACCTAACTGTCCAGAACCCGCTTGCTGAATATCAACATGGAGAGGGTTTTTATTAAGTGTGTTCTATGTGGTGTAGCCGGGCAGCTCTGGGGCTAAGAATGGAGAAGAACTGCAGGACAACATAAGAAAGAATGTCATGGGCCAGGAGGGTTTTGAAAAGTTAAGCGAAGGCTGAGGTTTCTTTTAACAGGGTATTGGGAAGATAATTTGTAAAAGTCAAAGAGTCTTAAAAAATGTCAACTTCCTACGAGAATTCTATACTGCCCTACGGACATGAGTATTTCCAGGTATGACTAGCTTGAGGCTAGTGCTGCCAGTGACAATGTGAGGACACAGGTCGCTGGGTAGATCACTTGCCATACACTGGACCTAAGCTGGGCTCTGATGCCCACACAAGCGCTTGAAATGATGGCATACACTTGCAATCCTAGTTCTCAGGTAGACAAGGAGCCAGAGAGATGAGGACTCCCCAGAGCTGACAGACCAGCCAGGCGGGCTCTGGCCCCAGGGAGGGACTCCCAGCAACGAAACAACAGCAGCACAGTGGTCAGCTCACAAGTGTGCACTTCTTAACACAAAGGGCATCTTGCATGAAGAGCCACTTCTCGGGGCCTGGATTCCGAGAGCAGAGATGCGCTGCTCTGCACTGGTGAAGATCTCTTTAATGTCCGGCCTAATGAAAGACAGCTGGGCTTCAGGCCGCCTCCTGCATCCAATTTGCTATCATGCATTATTCTGGTTGAAAGACATGGAGAAATGTGGCCTCTCCTGGACACTGTTGTCCTGAGCCATCCTCAGGAGACTGGTTCCAGGAAGCTTCCGCATGCCCACCAGGCCTGCCCCAGGCCTTCCGTGAGATGGCACGGCCTGCATGCACCCCTCCAGACTGCCTGCAACAAAGCGAGTACTGGCAAACGGTTTGTCTACTGAATGATCTGGTAATGGGAAGGGAGAGGTACAGATGCAGTCTGCTTCACATACTGTTACCCTTGGCTTTGAGTCCCGCAGCCCAGAGGCTGGCAGCTCAGCAGCACGAACCTGCACCCACGTGCGCTTCCACACTGCATCTCAGAGCCACGCGCAGTCATTTCTAAGGCTTCCTGCACACTGCCTTGAGTCACCTAATGAGCTCTGCATGCTCTACTACATGAATATCCATTGTATTTTTCCAAAATCCTGAGTCATTTTAAAATGAAAAAATCGTAACATTGTGAATAAGCAGCGAACTCGGGCGTGCACTGCACTGAGCAAGTGACCAAAACCAACGTGGCCACGTAATGAGGCCCAGCAGCAAAGCACGCTCCTGACCTGATGCCAGGAGGGGCGGCAGGCTCCATGGTCTTTCCCAGTAAAGCATCGTCCCAACGTGGCTGCGGGAAAGGACAGACAAACCCCAACTAAGGCACATGGGCCAGTCCTCCCTTAAGGGTCAAAGTCACGAAAGACTGAACAAAACCAAAGGCGACAGGGAAGCCAGGGTGGATCCGAACAACAACGAGAGAACATTTGGAAACACAAATAAACAAACAAATATGAACAAGGCCCAATAAACTGAATACTTTTAGCCAGGGCCAGCATGAACCCCTGCTCTCGGGAGGCAATGGCAGGTGGATCTCTGAGTTCGAGGCCAGCCTGGTCTACACAGTGAGTCTAGGACACCAGGGCTACACAGAGAAACCCTGTCTCAAAACACCAAAACCAAAACCTGCATGCTCTGTAAATACTAACAGAATGTTGATAATTCTGTGCCGAGATGGTTTTCATAGTTCTGATCATGGCTCGCCCTTCAGCTACCTCAGCTGTAGCTGAGGGTGACCTTGAACTCCCACCCTTCCCCTCTCCCTGCCCTTAGCACTCCCCTAAGACAGAAGTTAAAGTCCCCAAACCGGAAGTCACCGAGGCCGAGCCAACCGAGCACATCATCCAGAAGTCACCCAGGCCGACTGTGCCATCAACCGGAAACTGGAAGTCGCCGAAGCCGACCCTGCGCATCAGCCTGACACAGGAAGTCCCAGCGCCCAGCTTGGACCGCCCCGCAGTGGTTCGTTCGGCTCCTCCGTGAACTGCAGGTGGTCACAGCATCCACGCTGTTCTGTGACGGGCTGCTTGTGCGGCACTGGGGCCCAGCACACTGCAGTTAGTGTGGAAGTTTTTACTGCCGTGCTCTTCTTGAAGTCCGGTCTGCTTGATGGTTCACCATTCAAGCCCGTCCTGGCCGGAGCCGCCACACTCCCCGCTCTCCTGACACCTCCCTGTGGCATCAGCAGAAGCCCCGTTCTCTCATCACGGCAATGTGCTCCTCTCACCCGCTTCTTGACCCGCTTGGTGTTGAGATCCACTCTTGCTGGGCACCCTGGCACACGCCTGAGCCCCACACTCAGCAGGCAGACGCACGTGGATCGCTAGCCTGGGCTACACACGTACTAAAAGGCTGGTGGCACAGGGAGAAGCCCAAGTGCAGGCCAAGCGCACACACTGGCCATTACAAAACCAAAAAACCCAAACTAACAACTTTCTTTTAAATGTTTGTGGGGGCTCTGACTCCAGGCTCACACACCTTTCCACCTGCGCGCGCAGCCCTGCCTGTCCCGGAAGCCACTGTGTTCAGACGCCAAGTGTGAACCGTAAACCCGGGCCTTCCCTCTCACACAAGTGTGTGGAAATGAACCAGTGTCTTCGGTCTCCGCTCCTGCAGATGTCAAGGTGCATACACCCACTCGCCCTCCACGACCTGAGTGAACTGAGTTAAAGCGTTCTGTTCGCGCTTACAGAGCACACTGAGCCTGGAGGTCCGAGTGGGGGAGCCCTGCTGCCCTGAGCGAGAGCTGCTGTTCTCCAGCTGACCCTGGGGACCGCTTTACACACAGCTCGTTATTGAACAGACGCGGAGCACGTTAACCCCACAAATGTGTGAACTGCCTGACGTGAAACGGGCAGGACAGTGCTCCCAACGTGGTCACCTGCTCGCCCACGCTCCACCCCCAAGGTCTGGTGGTCTCTGGAAACCCCGTGTCGCCCTTTGTCCTTCAGAGTGCGGAGACAGTACTCACATGAGCAAGCTGCCGCTCACACCCACCCTCTCTGGGCTCTGGAGGGAGCTGGTCCTGCCGCACACGAAGCGGAGGAGAGCGCACACCTCCTTCCCGAATCTCACAAGAAGCGTGTGACAGCCACACAGAGGAGCTGCTAGTTTCTGCGCCTGAAGGACCCTTGCAATTCTGTTATAATCTGTTTAATTTAATGTGCATTGGTGTGAGGAGCACCTGGGGTCTCGGGTGTGAGCCACCACGTGCTGGGAACTGAACCCGGGTCCTCTGGGAGAGCAGCCAGCGCTAACCCCTGAGCCATCCCTCCAGCCTGACCCTTGAAGTTCTTATTTCACTATCATCCAAGCCTGTGACAAAATCCCGTGCAGCTGCCATGTGCATGTCCCCAGCAGCGGGCGGGGACTCCGCCACAACTCGGGCAAACATCCACATCAGTGTGTCAGAGATCGCATCCACCCAAAGAGCACGAACGTTCACACTTGTGCATAAACAACACGGCGTGAGCATTTCCAGCCAGAGCCCGAGAGGGAAGGAGGTAAGAAGGGAAAGCAGGACAGCGGGTGGCACTACCTGCAGAGGCCAGGCTCAGCAGGGCGAGCACTCGGAGCACGGGGAGGACGGGGGTCACTGCCATCTCTCCAGCCACCAGGGCTCTTCCGATTGACGGCCAGGAGCAGCCTTGAAACGCCGGTGTGCAACTCCCGACTCGCCTACAGAAACAAACAGATCTCAGTGAGAAAACAGTGCTCAGTGTCACCATCGAAGGGGTAAGCCCTTCGATGCAGACGGGGGATGGTGCGGCTGAGGGGCTCAGTGTGCAAGCGTGTGCACTGCCTCGCCTGCTGAAGCCCACTCCGTGGAAGGCGAAAAGCCTCCTTACACACTTGTTCTCCAAGCGCCATGTGTGTGTGTGTGTGTGTGTGTGTTTATGTGTCCACAACACAACATGATCAAACGAGCCCTTAAAAAGTCTAGGAGGGTAAAATGTGGACACGATGGGGTACACCTGTGGCCGGGCTCGCAGGGGAAGACGTGGGACAGTCTCGAGTTTGAAGCCAGCCACTCAAAGCATAAATAATAAACAATCAACTAAAGATGGCAGGCATGTCGTTCCCTCCCACGCCTTCTTGCCTCAAGTGGAACATTTCTTTAAATAAAAATCCACCCATGGACTTACGGCCTGGCAGAGTCCAAGCCATTGCAACTCAGCCCCAAGCAGGGCAGAGCAGTGAGCTGCCAACAGGAAGAGCCCTGGGCCAGAGGAGGGTGCCAGGCCCAGGGGGAAGCTCTGTCCTCTGCTTGCACACCCGCTCCTGAGCCCGTCCTCTGAGCCCATCCTCTGCTCGTGTTGATTTCATCTTTCTAGCAGGATGGGTTAAAGGGCAAACCACGGGCGGAGAGAAGCCCCGGCAAGCCTGTGCCTCGGAGGTGAGTGGGAGCCTCCCCAAAGCGCGTGTGAGGGGCAGAGCCACCAGGCCCAGGCCCTGAGAGCACGCCAAGGGACACCATCTAAACTCATTATTCACTCGGCGAGCACCACCATTCTGCAGGGCTCACTCTACGCCACCCAGGGCTGCAGAGGGGACAAAAAGTGCCAACTCTGCCCGGGGCCGAGCACACGCATGGCACACGGCTGTGTGTTAGGTGGAGACACGCTAAGAGAGAGCAGAGAACGGAGGAGGGTGCAAGTCTCCAGTTTGTCTCTGCCCTAAGGAGCTTCAGCACAGGTGAGCAGAGTGTCCCCAGAGGGCACTCCTGAAGGCGGGGCTGGCCCTGAGCACCTTCAGGATGCAGGCCCAGGCCGCTGAGGGTGAGCCTGGGTGGGGTGGTGAGACCCGGCCTTGGCCACCCTGCCTAGACAGGAGCCAAGACTTTGCCACACTCCCCGCCCACCCCGACCACACGGACCGAGGTGAGCAGGGCCCTCCAGAGCCGTGAGCACACAAGCCTCTTCTGTACAAGCCAGAGCGAGGACATGTTCTCAGGCTGCCAAGCCACGGCAGCGAAGCGTGCTTTCAGGGGTGCAACTGAGCACGGGTAAGAGCTAGGGACAGCTGGGGGTGGCAGGAAGAGCCGAAGCCCAGGAAGAGTGGAGACGGAAGTGCCAATGCTGTGGAGCTGTTCATCGCGTCTCCATGAAGCTAACTCGGGAGGAGAGAGCCCAGCATGCCGTTGGTGCAGGGAGCAGGGCTGCCCTCCGCCCAGCAGGGAAGGCCTCGGCTCCCTCCACGGCCTTCTGCAGAGGCTTCCAGGAACTAATCAGCTGAAGTGTTTGCACAAACGGGCCTTCTGTGATTGCACACAGAAACCTGACCTTGCCGGATACCAGGAAAATGAGTGTTTGGAGGGGCAGAAAGGAGGTGTCCTTCCAGCCCTGCAGGGCCTCCCACCCAGGAAACACACACTTCCTCACCTCACTTTTCCCTAACGTTAAGAGAAAGTGGGCGTTCCTGACCTCAGCTGAATGACTGGGACAGTCTGACGCTGCTTTGGAATAAAAACAAAGCGTGCCTGCTTAACACTCCTCACAGTTCCGCTCCCAGACTGGAAAAAGTTTTCATGTTTGTTCTTTTTTTTAATAAAGAAGAAAGGGATGCTTCCCCACAATTTTTATTTTTAATTTTTTAATTTTATGTGCATTGTTGTTTTGCCTGCATGTACGTCTGTGTGAGGGCGTCAGATCCTCTGGAGCTGGAGTTACAGACAGGTGTGAGCTGCCGTGTGGGTGCTGGGAATTGAACCCGGGTCCTCCGGAAGAACAGCCAGTGCTCTTAACCCCTGAGCCCGTCTCTCCAGCCCCTGATTTTTCTCTTTTGTTTGGGAGAATTTTTTTTTTTTAATAATGGCTCATGTAGCCCAGGCTGGCTCACACACACTGTGGAGTATAAGCTGCTCTGGAACCCCTGACCTCTGCCTCCCACACCTGGAGTTACAGGTATGTGCCGCCGTGCTTGGCGGAAAGAAACTTCAGCATACAGCAACTGCCGACACAAACACCAGGGCTAACCCACACACACACGCACGCACGCACGCACGCACGTGTGCACACGTGCATACACACTCACACATGCACACACACACCCGTACACTAATTCTCGTCAGCAGAGCAGCAGGATGGCTAGGGGCTGTTTCCGGGGCTCCACCCCGTCTTCCCTTCTCAAGTTCCATCTCCTCATCTCACAGGTAGTTGTTAGCTGTGTAAGTCTCCACCTTTGGCCTGAGAAACTGATGGGACGCTGTAACTGAGGTCCAGGCGGGCAGCCTCGGCGGAGCCTTACACGCACACCTTGGCTGAGAGAGCCAAACTGGTCCCCAACAGGCAGTGTGCTGAGTCTCAGGCCAGGATTCTGAGGACTCTGTAAGTGGAGGTGGCCAATTAACCAGCAGGTGTGTGCTTTCAGAGGCTGCAAAGACCAGAGTCCAGGGCCGGGAGCCCAGGAACGGGCGGGCATCTCGGCCCAGCCTCCCACCCGTGGTGGCCCACTCGGCTGTGCTGGTTCACTTCGGCCCGACCTGAACAGATTAGTTCAGACAGTCTGTGCTTTCAGCAGACGCTTCCAGGAGGCACCACTATCACTTCACACTGAGACAGGGAAACCAGAGGACTTCTGCCGGGCTGCTGCTTCCCCTGCCACAGACAACTCACGGAACCTCATGGATGCTCCTGAAGGGGTAACTGTTGGTGTCTGGCTTGTAGCGCCCCCCCCCCCCCACAAAGGCCCTGGCCTCAAACCATCACCTCAGAGTAATGATGATAGCAACGTTGGCAGTTTCCTAACAGAGGCGCTTCTCACAGCTCTGACCGGCCACCGCCCTACAGTGGTGAAAGATTATTCTTAGTCAGAGACCTCTTAAAAGGTGAACCGAACCAGTTCTGTGTAAGGAAATAAAGGACTGACTGAAAGAGCTGTTAAAATCATTACTGAATGATTATTATTAAATCATGTATGAACTAAGGGCTCAGTGGAAAGGCTGCCTCTGCTAACCGATAAATCTGACCATCACGGTTTTCCATCCAATAGCAATGAAAAGGCGGAAAACATGGGATTTACAATGACTTATGAAGGGTTGACATGATGGTCCCAGTGAAAAGCACCCACACGGTAGCTCACAAATGTCTGTAACCCCAGTTCCAGGGGATACACGGCCTCTTTGAGCCGCTGAGGGGAGCCTCCAGGAACACACATGCATATGTGGAAGCAAACACACATACGCGCACACGCATACACACATGAACACACCCGGGGATGTAAATGACTTATCGAGAACAGGGATAACTCAAAACAACAAAAGCACAGGTGGCCCCACAGCAACTGCCTCAGTCACCTGCCTCTAAATTCTATCTGTTCTGTCCTTAGGTTTAAAACATGAAACCAGAGCCTTCCATAGAGTCTCGAGCCTGCCTCTGAGGACCACTCAGGCACTAACAGAAGCTAGGTGTGACCATGGCCTCTCCCTAGGCTTCTAGGCAAGCTGATTTCTGCGAGTTAAATCTGTATGCAAAAGGAAAAGATTAATTCCTTTGAGTCTTAAAAAAAGGGACAATAGTTTTGCCAATTCTTCAATGCTTCCTGTGAGAAGGCCGTGGCATCCTCGACCCTGCGACCTCACGCCATCAGACAGAGGCCACACTGATTTACTGAGCTCCAAAGCCCGGAACCACAGATTAGAGAGCAGGGCGCTGATAAACATTCGTGAAATAAGTCAACTAGATCAAAGAATGGAAGACTGAAGCAGATCCTGAATAAACGCCAGTTTGTGATGTCAAATACGAGCTGAGATTTAGAAAGAAATGGTTCCATTTTAAGGTGATTTAAAATAGGACCCACTTGATCCTAACAGTCAATATAAAGGAAAGTTAAATCTTCCAATACAAGATACACAAGAAGCAGAACTTGCTGACAAAACTGCAAAAACAGAAAACCTTTAATAAAACAGTAAAATGCAGTTTGGCCGATTTGCAAGCACAAGCACGCTACTTCTTAAGTATTTTATAAGCGCCTTTGCAGACAAGACTGCCCAGACAAACACCCCCCTGCGCTCACATGTAATGAGACTGTGGACTGCTGACATTCGGGGTGAGCGTCCCTGCTCCAAAATTCTAACATCCAAAATGCTCCAAATTCCATCACTTTGTCAGCACAAACATGACACAAGTGGAAAATTCCACACTGATGTCGCGTAACTAGCTGAACCAGCAGAGACACCAGAAACACTGCAGGAAACAGCCTTTATGTTGCCAGGTAAATACAGCACAAATCATGTTCAAATACCCTCCCAAGAGCTCACTACGTGGATACGGATATTCCGAAGCCTGAAGAAATCCAGAGCCCTTCTACCCACAAGCATTTTATTTTTTTGACATAGGATTTCCCTGGGTAGCCTTGGCTGTCCTAAAACTGGCTCTGTGGGCAGGCTGGCCTCGAACTCACAGAGATCCGCCTGCCCCTGCCTCCTGAGTGCTGGGATTATGGGGTGCACCACTGCAGCCTGGCCTCCCGCCCCCAAGCGTTTTTGAGGGAACCAACTTGAACTGAAGCATACATGCCTGGAGAGTGTGCAGCTCTGTCAGGGACGTGGGACAGCGAGCTCTACCTTGCACTGGGAGACTCATGAAACACAGTGACGACAGCACTAAATTCCTCAGCCTCCGGGAGGAGTTCAGTTCTGAGGCCTTACACACGAGACAAGGGGCCGTACAAAAGGATTCACCAAAATAATCGCCGGTTCTCCAAGGTAACCTCAAATGATGTTCACATTAACAGGAAACTTCACCTACATGCCTCTCAAGAAGAGCATCTGGAAGACAGAGAGACCCTCCAAGTCCTATTTAAGGGTCTACCCAGTAACCAAGGTTCTAGACACTCAACGTTCAGGCCCTGAACTCAAGGTCACCCCACTGCTAGCCAGCTGAAACTGAACGCAGTTCGCCACAGAAAACTCAGAAAGCCACTTGGTTGTTTTGCTAGATAAAGGGACAACTTTCCAGCCTCAAAGACCGCTGCAGAGGACAGCGCCAACGTGCTGCGCCCCCTGCTGGCCAACGCCAAAAATGACAGCTTCCAGGGAAGCGTGAGGTGCTGGGCTTCAAAACCCAGGGATGACTATCAGGGATGACCCTATCAATCAGGGAAGACTATCAGGGATGACTATCAGGGATGACTATCAGGGATGACCCTATCAATCAGGGAAGGCTATTAGGGATGACCCTACCAATCAGGGAAGACTATCAGGGATAACTATCGGGGGTGACTCTATCAATCAGGGAAGACTATCAGGGATGAGTCTATCAATCAAGAAAGACTATCAGGGATGAGTCTATCAATCAGGGAAGACTATCAGGGATGACTCTATCAGTCAGGGAAGACTATCAGGGATGACTCTATCAATCAGGGAAGATTATCAGGGATGACTCTATCAATCAGGGAAGACTATCAGGGATGACTCTATCAATCAGGGAAGACTATCAGGGATGAGTCTATCAATCAGGGAAGACTATCAGGGATGACAATCAGGGATGACTCTATCAATCAGGGAAGACTATCAGGGATGACAATCAGGGATGACTCTATCAGTCAAGGAAGACTATCAGGGATGGCTCTATCAATCAGGGAAGACTATCAGGGATGACAATCAGGGATGACTCTATCAGTCAAGGAAGACTATCAGGGATGACTCTATCAATCAGGGAAGACTATCAGGGATGGCTCTATCAGTCAGGGAAGACTACCAGGGATGACTCTGTCCGGGATGACTATCAGTCAGGGATGGCTATCGTTGGTTAACGTACACATCTGTGCCAGCGGTTAAGCAGAGCTGCTGCGGGGTGGCCGGATTCCCTCACAACAGGGACGTTCAGAGTGGACAGCCTCGCCAAGACTGGAGAGTGTGCGGAGGCCCGAGCCGCTCGACAGCCAAGACCTGAAGCCAAGAGACAGAGCTTCGTCCTCCAGCTGACTCGACTGACACTCCGGCCGAGAGCATGCCTGCGGGCCCCGGGGGAGAACCGCTGCCCTCCCTCCCTCCTTCCCTCGGGCCGCCTCCCGGGGACACCGAGCGAGGCCGCCCGGCCAGCCCTGGACTAACAGAGTGAAGACTCATCCCAATTAGCGGGAGCCGAGCTCCCGCCTAAGGGATCCCAGCGCGTCCGTCTGCGCGTCCAGGGATGCTCAGCCGGGCCGGGTCGCGACCGCGGACAAGCGCCGGCCTCCGGCCTGTGGTCTGCAGACCGGGTCCACGACCACCAGCGGCCGCCGTGGGCGTGGGTGGCGCGGACGTCCCGCTGTCGCCGGCTTGCCCCAGCGGAGGGCTCAGAGGCGGACGCGGCCCCGAGCTGTCGGTGACACTCGCGCCATCCCGACCCACGCGGCTGCCCTGTCACCGCGGGGCGCAGCACGCGGCGCTGACACCTGCCCGGGGCGTGCGCACCCCGCAGCCGGGGCCCCGGGGCCCGGGGCGAGCGTCCTCGCCGCCGCCGGTGCCGCCGAGCGCGGGCCGGGCTCGCCGACTGCGCCCCACTAGCGCCGGTGAGCCCGACGCTGCGCGCGGACCCGGCCGGCAGCGCCCGGAGCCGAGGGGGGTCCCGGCCGCGCGGCGCCCGAACCTCGGCCGGGCGCGTCCTCCGCGGCGCCTCCCGGCCCAGGGCGCGGCCGGCGGGACCCGGGGCCGGCGCGGGCGCGCGTGTCCCCCCCGCGGCCGGGCCCACCCGCGCCGTCACGCGGAGGGTCCGCGGCCGAGCGCCCACGAGCGCCCGCGGCCGCGGCCCCGCGGCGCCACCCCGCCCCGGGCACGCTCACCTCCTGCGCGGAGCTCGCGGGGCGGCGGGGCGGCCTGGCGCTGCGCGAGCCCTCCGCTCGCCGGCTCCCTCTCAGCGAGGACCGACGCGGCGCTCGGCGTCCGCGAAAGCCTGTCTCTCCCCCATCGGGCCCGAGCGGCGCCCTCGCTCGGCCGCGCACACGCGGGAGGGGCCGGGCGCGCGGCCACGGCAATCGGCGCGAGGGGGGAGGGGCGCGCGGGCCGCGGGGGTGGGCCGCCCCGAAGCCCCGCCCCGCCCCTCCGCCCCGGAGCTCCACCCCTTGCCCCGCCGTTCCGTCCCCTCCCCTCCGCCCCGAAGCCCCGCCCCCGCCCCTCCTCCCTTCTCCCCCCGCCCCTGCGGATGCTCGCTGGGCCCATGGAGCCCGCCCCGGCCCGCACCGCCCTCTGGCCTGGAAGGCTGGCTGGGGCTCCGAGGGAGGAGAGGAAGGGGGACGAGGTCGTGCGCGGGCATCCCTGGCCCGGGAGCAGAGTGGGGACCGGGATGCTCTGGTCGGGACTCGCCGCCCCTCCCCTCAGACTGCCGAGGCTCTCCGGAGAAGACACAGCTCTTATTGGCTTCGCGGCGGTTGATGTAAAAGTGTTTTTAGGAGAAGCGGGTCGCAGCCCCTGCGCACACACTCCTCTCCCCCATCCCCTCCGGTTGTGGCATCCGAGGACACGCCCCGCTGCTGGTGTGGTACCTCACGTCCACCCTGCGGTCCCAGGCCTTGGTGTACGCGTAGGTGGGCGCGCAGGGTCCCGAAGGCGTGTGCAGTGACCGCAGCTGACGCGATCACCAACCCAAAGCTGACCCTCCGGCCACGCTCGGCTTCCTGTCACAGGACGGGCTTCCGCTGGGTTTGGGGTCAGGAGTTTGCCCAGCGCGCGGAGCCCCGGGTGCGATTCCCAGCACCACACACAGCGGAGCGAGGCGGGGGAGGATCCAGCGTTCAAAACCAGCCCTGGCCAGAGCGGGTCCGAACGTAGCCCTTACCACGGAGTTCTGTCGCCGCGTCAGGGAACCAGGCAGCTGCTGTGCAGACGGGATGGCTGGGGCCCGCAGTCCCGCCTGACTGCTGTGGATAACCGGGAACCTGTGCACAGTGCAGGCCTCCTCTAAAAGGGCTCAGCCTTGGGCTTCTGAGGGGAGAGTCTAAGGCAGGCTCCCCTCCCTCCTCCGAGGGGGTCTCGCGTGACCCGGCCTCCAGCTCGGTCGTGAGCCCGCCCTGGAGCTCTGGATGCTCCTGCTTCAGCCTGCCACCCCCCACGGCCAAGAATCCCAGGTGTGGGCCAGCCAGCGCGCCCAGCCGAGGAGGCTTTCCCTATGTCTCAGCGCGCAGGTCACAACCCTTTGCGTCAAAGGACCCTTTCTCAGGGGTCACCAAAGACCATGAAGACAGAATTTTTTTTTTTATTTTGTATTTTCTTTTTGACATTGAAAGGGCAATTTTTATTTTTAGACACGACACCAAACACAAGAGTAAGAAAGCAGACAAATAAAATTATATAAAACTTGTGATTAGCGACTAAAACAAAGAGAAGAAACAAGCCACAGGTGGCAGGAAAGATTCGTCACCAAACTGTGACAAACACTTGGGATCCACAAGGCACACAGCACACCAGCCTCCTGCAGCATCCACGGCTCACGGGGGAGTGCAACCTCGCACTGACATTCTCCCAGAACGACCAGCAGGACCGTGACACGCCAGCCACCAGTGGCCGTCAGGAGAAGGAAAAGACCGCGTTCACTGCATCCTAGAATGGCGCTGATCGAAGAGATAGATGACAACTTTTGGCAAGTGCAGGGGAAATGGGCATTTGCACAGCAGCCCCTGGAGGTGTAAAACTAACACTGTTTGAGAAACTTTCCTTCACACTCGTTTTGACAGAATACTGTGCAGGGGAAACACCGATATTTACATTATGATTCTCAACAGTAGCAAAACTGCAGTGATGACATGGCAAAGAAAATAAGTGTGTGTTAGCATACTTACCTTATTTTTGTTTTTATTTTGTGACGGCTTCTGGGGTAGCCAGGACGTCCTGGAACGGACGGTGTAGCCCAGGAGGACTCCGAGCCTCAGCTCTTCCTGCCTCCGTCTCTTGACCGTCACCCGGAGAGGGTGGCAAGCGTATGCCACCACACCTAGCCTATGTGTCGCCAGGGACAGACACAGGCTTCACGAGTGCCAAGCAAGTACTCTAACTACTGGCTGAGCTTAGACTGCTCCTTGCAAAGCTGTTGGAATCCACTGCTTCTGAGCAAACAGGAAGCCTGTCTCACCTCCCTCATGTGCAGACACTTCCAGGGACCTGCTGACAGAGGTTGATAGCACTGATCCAATGTTTCCGTGGAAGTCCTTCGTTTGCTCCCTGGGCTGGTTTGGATGAGAGGCGTCCTGCTTAGGCTCAGGCCTTCGAACACAAGGTCCCCGCTTGGTGATACTGTCTGGGGAGTTACGGGGGGCGCAGCCGTGCTGACGGAGTTCATGGCGGTGGCGGCAGGGGGAGGTGAGGGGGTGAGGTGGGGTGGATCTCTGAGCTTCCGAGGCCTCTCCCACTTCCAGTTCAGTCTGTCCGTGCTCCCTGTTGAAGATACGACTGTCAGCTCCCTCTTGTGGGTGTTGGTGATGCTTGCCGCCCTGTTTCTGGTGTACGGACTCTGACACCCTGGAATTGTAAGCCAAATAAACTGTTCTTTCTATACGCTGACTTGCTCGTGGTGTTTTAGCACAACCCCAGAAAAGTGACTAACAGAACACCTCACGATAGCTGCTAAGACTGTCTGCGGTAAGAGAGCTAGGCACTGGGAAGACAAGTAGAAACACGACCCGGGCTGAGGTGGCCCAGGCCTAAGTGTGTGCAGTCTGACTTCAGGCCTCCAGACTCCTTTATGCACAAATCAACAGTGTCGATGCCTCAAGTTACACCTTTAGTCTCCAAGGCACACATGAACACTCACACTGGAAGGACTGCTTAAATCCACATTTCAGTTACCAAGCATGGCATGGGCACAGCAGGAGGGTCGTGCGTTCAACCTTTGCCACTGAAGAGTCGTTCCGAGCCTGTCCATGGAGCTCGTGACACCTTTTGTTTTTATAAACCAGTTATGCTTTGCCAGTCCCTATACGAACTGTCCTGTGCACACACACAGCCCTCCCAGGCCTGTTCCAAACACAGGCCTTCTAACCTGGCGAGGCAGGATGAACACTTGTCCCCGAGTTCAGGCCACCAGGCCCGACTCCCTGTACCCTGGGCCTCCACCTTGACATAGTGGGGCTTGAGGAAAGTTCAGATACACTTAGTTAAAGAAATGACTCGAGAAAACACAGGAAGTTGAACTCGTCTCCCTGACTGACCGTGTGTGCAGGTGGTGTCACTTTAAGCCCCTTCCCCTTTTATATTAGTTATTTGTCTGCTTTCATGTGTAGTGTCATGACTCTCTGGAGTTGGCTCTCCCCCTAGGGTGTGCAGAGTCCAGGGACCAAATTACGGCCAGGGCACTGAGGGTGTGTCCTAGCCGAGCCACCTCCCGCCCGAAAGTCCGCTGGTACGTAAGGGGGCAGCTCCCTTTCTCTGAGGTAGTAATTTTCTTGTGGTCAGTTGTTTTTTTGTTTTTCCTCGTGTTTCTTGTTTGGCTTTTGTGTCTGTTTGGTTTGAAGCAGGGTCTCAAGTATTCGTTTGTCCTGCAACTTGGTGTGTGGCAGAACGCCCCAGTCCTGCTGACCCTCCTGCCTTCACCCCTGCAGAATCTAGGCCCAAGCCCATACATCCAGACTGTGCATGATAGATGAGAATCTAGGCCTGAGCCCACATCCAAGACTTCATGCAGGGTAGGTGAGAATCTAGGCCTGAGCCCACATCTAAGACTTCATGCATGGTAGGCAAACATTTTTTTTAAGCAGGTCATTTTTAATTTAAGTTCTCTAAACTATTTTTTGAGAATTTCATAATTGAATACTGTATTTTCATCTTTCTACACCTTCTTTCTTTTCCAACTCTTCCTCTGCTCCCCTCCTAAAACACACAGAGAGTCAGAGACAGAAAGACAGAGAGACAGAGACAGTCAGAGATGGAGACAGTCAGAGACAGAGAGCCCCTCATCCATTCAGTGTTGCTACCCTGTGCCTGCGCTTGGGGCTGCCTACCGGAACTGAATGAGCTGTCAGGGGCTCCACCGTAGAGAACAAGGGCTCTTCCTCCCTCTGCATCCACTAATTGCCTGCAGCTCTTCATCGGGGGTGTGGGGCTGTGGCATTTCCCCATCAACAACTGATGGCATCACTGTGTAGGTCTTGTTTAGCCAAACAAATGGTCTCCCACCCCCCAGAGGAGCTGTAAACGGAGAATTGACATTTTTTAAAGTATACTTCATCTTACTTGCACAAGAAATGTTTGACAGCAGAATCCCAGTGATTCCCAGCATCTGTCTCTGTCAAGGAGTAGTCCCTCCCCTTAGCAGGGACTCACTCGTCCACCGTGACTCATCCTGGGCCTTTCTCCAGATCCCACTGATAAGCAGGCAATTGAGCACTACAACCTGTTTGTCAGGAATGTGGGCCTTAGGTTCACCCTGGCCCCTGTAGGAAAGTACTTATTCAGGCTTCTGAAAGAGCCTGTCACTTCTTAAACATCCTACGGTTGCGTCATAAGTCCTTTCATAAGGGCTAATACAGAACTCGGCGTATGCTTTGTCATTTATCGATTTAATCCATCAGACCCTGTGCCAGGGCTGCGGAACACTGCTCGGTTGTAACGGCGAGTGCCTCACACGCATGAAGCCCTCGGTTTTCTCTCGAGCACCACATCTGCCAGGTGTGGCCGCAGATGCCTGCCTGTGACAGCTCCGTGGGCCTCACTGGATGCTCACAGAGGTTGGGTGCTGACAGCAAGTGGCCAGTGAGCGCCTGGCCCAAGTCCACGTAGCTCTGTACTGCAGGTGCCAGCCAGCCAGCCCCTCTGCAGCGGCAGGAAACCTCATTTCTCCAGGGAGCTCAATTCTCCGAGGCTTCACCTGTGGAGTCTGTCGAGTGGCACCCTTACCGTCTGCTCACACACAGAAGCAGGCTCCCTTCTTGCAGCTGAGAGCGTGAGCTGACTGTTTGCGGGGCACAGCGGGCTCCTGGAGGCGACTGCACACCCTCTCTGAGCAGGTGTGACAGCGTACAAGCCAAACGCTGCTCCCGATCTGCAGCGACAGGATGCGGTCCATGGGAGCCGGCGAGCACGCGTGCCTTCTCCTGTTGCCATGGCTCCACACCTTCACCCTGAGAGCTTGCTCCCAAGGATGCCAGTGCATGTTTGGGCATCCTTCCCAAAGGCAGAAGTTTTAGAGCCACGTTCTTTTCTTTCTTTTCTTTTCCTTTCTTTTTTCTTTCTTTCCTTTCCTTTTCTTTTCTTCTATCTTCTTTTTTAAAGCAGGGTTTCTCTATGTAGCCCTGGCTGTCCCAGAACTTGCTCTGTAGACCAGGCTGGCCTTGAACTTAGAACCAACCGCCTGCCTCTGCCTCCAGAGCGCTGGCATTAAAAGCATGTGCCACCCCCACCCGGCAGGCCACATTTTTCTATATCTGTATCTGGGATGAAGATTAGTCTGGGCTGATAATACAGGCAACAGGCAAATTTCCAATTAGGCAAAATCATTCCCCGTGACCCTGCGCACGGGGCGGAGAGCCAAACGCACACCTGGCTTGGACGTGAGGTCGTTCCTGCGGGGCCTGGGGAAGAAAGCTTGGAGCCAATCCCCTGCTATCACAAAGGCACCAGCCGCTGCCAGCTGCCTTTCCTGAGAAGCAGGGCCCAGGATGGAGCGCTCCAGAATTCACCTGCTTTCCATTTCTCCATGGTAGGGTTCCAGCCAAGCCAGAAAACCATTTCAAAGCGACAGCAAGGCCACCTGGAGTCCTAGCGGGCCTCCGCCCAGCAGGGCCTGGCGGGCTCCCTCAGAGCTGAAGGCTGGGACCAAGGGAACCCCAGCCCTGGCCTCGCCACAGCCCAGGACTAACCTCATTTGTCCTTCTGTGTGCTCTTTGTGGGTCTGGGGTCTAGATAAGGGGAAAAATAAAGCATTATAAACTATTAAATGTCATTTTGCCGCCCCCTCCCCAAGAGTTAACATGAAAAGACCAGAGGCTCCGAGGATCTGTGGTAATACCTCCAAACGTTACAACTCTTATCTCGTACCTGACAAGCCCAACAGGGTGGCACTCAAGGGTGGGTGTGGCCATCTCTAGTGTCCACTCTGGAGCTGCATCTATGTTCAGGAAGGGCCTGCAGTGTGTATCTGGGCAGTGGGCCCACCCCCGGGGGCCACTCCCTGGATCTTCTGAGCCCTAGGCTGGCCTCCACGACTCCACATACCCAAGTAAAACGTTAAATTCCTGATGCCCCTGCCTCCACCTCCAGAGTGCTGGGATACAGGTGTGCAACCCCAGTTTGCCCACCACTGGGGAAATGCTTGCACGCCAGACAGGTGCTCTCCAAAGTGAGCCACGCCCACACTCAGGGGCCATTACCCACGAAAGCTGGCTTCTTGATGAGCATCCAGCATTTGACAAACGTAAGATAACTGTTCTTTCCAGGCATTCTCTTTTCTCTATTACAGAGACTCCATCAGCATTCGCAAGCACCTTCCTGGGTTCCCAGATCTCTCTGTTTGCAGGGTTGTGCCATTTGTTGGAGCACCAAATATTGTTTCAAAAAAGGAAAATCAAAACCTCTCTATTTTACCAATAAGGACTCAGGAGCCACATGCTGGGGTGAAAACCTGCTAGCTCAGAGCAGAGAAAGCACCAGCTGACCTTCCTTCTCAGCTCAGGTCCAAATGGAAACCCAAAAGCTCACTAGCTCAACTGGCAGCCCAGGAGGAAAAGGCCAAAAAACCCAAGGCCAGAGGCTTGCTAGCTTAAGCAAGCCTCCTCCTGGGAGCTGAGGAGCTGAAGCCTAAGCTAAAGCCAGAGCTTAAGCTAAAAAAGCCTTTTCTATTTCTCCACACTGCCTTAAATACCCCTAAACTTTAATCCCTCCTACTCTTTAATCCCTGTCAGCTGGTTTCTTGCTCCCCCTCTTGACCTAGGGTTAATTTTATTAAATCCAGGTGTACAGAAAACTCTTTTTTGTTGTTGTTTTTTATTTTTTTTATTAATTACACTTTATTCACTTTGTATCCCCCCCATAAGCCCCTCCACAGAAAACTCTTGAGTTAAAGGCGTGTGACAGGGCTGAACCACACCATAATCACCTGTTTGCAATAACCAGAAAGTTCTTGGACTAAAGATGTGTGATAAGGCTCAACCACACCAAACAAGTTACAGGGTTTTACAGTGTACAATGTTGGGGTTCTCAGAGGGGTCGAATATCCTGCGACAGTCCCCCAGGAGCCTGTGGCCTCATCGGGTGAGTCTTGATGTCCTTACATTGTCCTCACTTCTAGCCCTTCTTGCCGGGCTCATAGTAACATGTCTTTATTAAAGTTCACATGTGCCATGCCATGCACATGAGTACATTCTCACATTCAGACATGCACAGTAAATGCAATTTTAAAAAGCTTTTCAAATCAGAGTGAGAGCAGCGTGTTGGTGACGGCACAGCCGCCGGTGTGCCTGGGCTGAGGTGGGCCCCTCTTAGTTAGGGAGGGTCACCATCCTCTTCGTCCGAGCACAGCTTTGGGAGGGACTCACATAACAGGAGGAAGGCACAGCTGCCCAGCCCAGCCTCACAGAAGACCAGAGGGCTGTGACAGATGGCAAGCTGTGCCACGGTGTCAAAGAGAAGCAAGGCCGTCTTTTCTGTGTTAGTCGTTTATGTGACAGAGGGTACACAGATCAGGTGGGCACAGGGTGTATGCCTGCAGAACACAGGAGGCAGGGGCACAAGGATCACTGAAAGTTCAAGGCCAGCCTGGTCTACACAGGGAGCGCCAGGCAGCCAGGACTATTCAGGTGGCATCCTGAAAGCCTGACTGAACATACAAGAAAAGAAAAAAAGCAAAAGACCTGAGCTGCATCTGTTTTCAGCCAACTAGAAGTTGGCCTTACACACATGAATACTATGAACATGACATAGTTTATTCATGATATCAACCTTTCCAGCTGTTCTCAAAAGTTTACAAATATAAACATGTCAAAATTGATCACTGATACTCAAAATCTTTCTGGGGATTTTTATCATCAGTATTAGGATGTATTAGTTTGTAACAACTTCACTGCTTTCAGGTTTACAATGTGCTAGCAATCATGATCTGACTGAAGCATCCCTGTATTCTTACTAAATAAATATCATTACTGAGGGCTGGAGACGTAGCTCTTTGGTACAGTGCTTGTCTAGCATGCAGAAAGCTCTGGGCTTGATCCTCAGCACTGAGGATGGTCCTTGTACCTAGATTCAAACACTTGGAAAATAGAGGCAGGAGGGTTGGAAGCTTAGGCCGTCCAGAGCTGCATACCAAGTTTGAGGCTAGCCTGGACCACACAAGACAAGACCCAGTCTCACAATATACGTACATTGAAAACCTGAAGTAGGAACGATTTCCCCTAAGACATACCTTTAGCGAATCGCTAACTTCATAGCTGGATGACTTCATTCCAATTCCCTGCTTCTCACTCCTTCACCAGCGGACATAGCTATATTTGAAAGAGTATTTTCAAAATGATTTTTCCACATCTTTTAGAGTCTCAAAACATCTTTTTGAAATGAAGGGTTAAATTAACTGCATTCTGGGCTTGGTCCCCATGAGAGAAATCACACAAGCAAGCAGTTCCAACACCCCATCCAGCTGTGAAGAGCCAACACTAAAATTATCACTCACCCAGATGGGGTCAGAGAACAAACTCGACCCAGTGGCCTGGCTTGGGAGAACATTCTGGGACAGAGGCCTGAACCAAGCTGTTCGCAGATTTTCACCCATGGCAACCCCGAGGCCCTGTGTTTGGGGAAGAAGCAGGAATCCCAGATTTTGCTGGCATCCAGCTTGCTTCCCTCTCCCCTGCCCGCCCGCACGCCTTTTTGTCTTTTTCTCTCTTTTCTCCTTCCCCTCCTCCCCATCTCCTCTTCTTGCTAGCCTGGACCTCCTCAGGAAAGAATTTTAAATTCATGTACATGGTTTTGCATGGGAACGTTGGGTTTACAGGAGTTGTGAGGGGCAGGGAGTGGCTTAGAGGTCAGAACACTGGCCCAGTAAGCAAGGAGACTGGACTTCAGAGCCTCACAACCCATGTATGTGCCAGGGGCACACCCTAACTGATGGTCTAGCTCATGCTTCCTGAAGACGGAGACGGGATCCTGCTGCAAACAAGATATGGAGACTGGCCAGCTCCGGCTTTGATTGAGAGGACTGTCAGAAAACGAAGGTGGACGAGCCATTGAGGAAAGCTGCTGACTGCAACCTCAGGCCTCCCAGGCACATGCACACACACGCAGGTATACCTGCATGTGCATGTGTTCCCACACACATGTGCATGTACATGCACACCACAAAAACATGAAAGAGGAAAAAAGTTTTGAAATAAGACCACTAGAGAAACTAAAAATCCTTATGTCTGACTCATGGTACATATAAGCCACGTTTTTTCCCAAAATATTTTGAAAAATTCATAATTAAGCAAATTTTTATGAAGCTATAATTAAATATGGCCGACAAACATAATGAAGCAATCTGACATGTGATGTTTAATTAATAGTAAAACCATCTGATTCAGGAACACATACTGGAGATGTAGAAGGGTCAGTGGTTAAAGCACAGACTTAGACACTAACCAAAGGACTGAGATTTTGATCCTGATACCAACTGAATATCGTTCTAATTTCAAAACGTGAGCTAGTCATGGCAACATGCTCCTATAATCCCAGCACTAGGCATGTGAAAGTGAGGCTATCTTCAGCGCCAGGTCATTTATGTGTGTGCGTGAGGGAGACAGAGACAGAGACAGAGAGAGACAGAGACAGAGACAGAGAAAAAGAGACATAGAGAGAGAGACAGAGAGCACACCATGTGAGTCCCAGCCTCGACTCACCAGGCTTGGTGGCAAGCGCCTCTACGCACTGAGCCATCCTCCTGAAGCTTTCTAGGCTGGCCTGGCCCACCAATAAGCGCCGCGGATACAGCTCTCTCCTTCCCTAGCACCGGCATTATGGGAGAGTTCCATTGCACCAGGCTTTGTGTGAAGGCATTGGGGACCCAAACTCAGGTGCCAACTCCCCAGCCTCACAGCACCTTCCATTCTCTTGCAGGTGTAAGCCTGAGAGAACAAGGGAGAACCACTAGTTCAGAATACACAGGCCGGGGCAAGGTCCCCTCAAAAATAAATCAATTTAACTTGCTTGCTTATTCATTCCCCCTCTTCCTTTTCTATTTTTCTCTCTTTCTTGTTTGTTTCTTTATCTGTTTTGTAAGCCAGGTCTGGCTCTGAGCTTCCTAAGCATCTGGGATTATTGGAGTGTAGCACCACAGTGGCCCCACCCACAGGGCTGGGCGGGAGCAGGGGTCACGCACTTCAGGCAAGCTCGCTAGCCCATCACGCTCGCTAGCCCATCATGATGGAGAAGAGTGGCAGATGAGCAGGTAGGAGCCACAGAAGATAGTTTGCATCAGTTGCCTAAACAAGACTTGAACATGGCCATAACGGTGTCTATGAAAACACGTAGCCATTTCATGAAACCACATAAAAAAATGTCTCGAGAGGGAATTGGGGTAGGTCATTCTGGGCTTGTGATTATTCTCCATGCTGACTAAGCTGCACATGTGATGAACATCTGCAAAAACTAAATAAATAAATAATGAACTGAAGAGGCCCTGGTGTGCTCTGTGTCGCAAACGGCACAGCATGTCTGCACAGATGCATGAGAAGAGAAAAATTATATCTTCCCTTTGAAAGGCAAATTACACCACTAATAAATGACGGCAGTCACATACAAGCGATGCTTTCCACATTTAAAAAGTTAGACAATTAATAAATAATAGTCTGAGAATTCATCAGATCTTTGCCAATTTAAAGAGAAACAAAGTTAACACAATAACTTTCCACAATGAAAATAAATACAATAAAGTAAAAGGAAGGTGTTGGCTTTGTTTGCAGTAGCACAGAGCTATTATTGGCTGAGTCAGTCTTTCAAAACAGGATCATGTTTTCAAAGAAAAAATACCTTATCTGGAATACTAAGAAATGCACAAAGGAGGTCCTCACTGTTGCTCCGTTTCAGTGCTTGACTGACGTTAGACAGAGCCTACTCTTTGAGCGGCTGCGTGGAGGCCACCAGTGCTGCTGAGCTCAGGGATTCTTGCTCTGACCTCACTGGGCTCTGCAAACACACTCTTGTATTTTCAACTTGGTTACATTCCAGCCCCAGGAGTGAGGGCAAGCTTCTGATCAGGGAGGAAAATAAGAAAAATATTTACATAAATTCCATAATGTAACTTCTAAAAAAAACCAAATCTTTGAACTGAGTATGAGCGGGCACACGGTCCAAACAGAGAGCAGTGACAGAATATAGGGGAAAAGTTAGAAATGATACAAGGTCACTCTCTGCAAGAGAAACACACATATGTACACATGTGAGTGCGCGCACACACACACACACACACACACACACACACTCACACACACACACGCACACACAGGAGCTGAGCCTTCTGAAGATGTCTTCCCAACAATGAAGCATCCCAGTGACAGTGGGATGTAAAATCTTGCCTAGGAGTCCTCGGATTCAAGCCCTAGCTAATCAGCTGACAGATACTGGGCTGACAGTGTCGGTCCAGGGGCTGCCGGGTCGCCTTCACTCCTCTCACGAGTCACAGAAAGGGGCACCATTGGTGCTATAACCTGTTTCCTGACACTTGTTGGAGAAATGGTTCATAATTCTGGGATTTATCATGCCACAATCTCCAGTTTAGCTTAGGGGGCTGGAGAGGCGGCTCAGAGGTTAAGAGCACTGGCTGCTCCTCCAGAGGATCCAGGTTCAATTCCCAGCACCCACATGGTGGCTCAGAAGCTTCTGTAACTCCAGTTCTGGGGGCTCCAGCGCCATCTTCTGGTCTTTGAAGGCACCATGGGCATAAGCAGTATGCACATGCAAAGAAAACACTCACACACATAAAACAACATCAGACTTAGCTCAGGACTCAGTGGATCCTGGCCCAGAATGACGCTGAAGTCTATAGCTCTCCTGCCTCCGCTTCCCCAGTGCTGGGAGTACAGGCGTGCACAACCAGGACAGGCCTCGGAACAGAGCCCTCCAACCAGGTTCTGTCTTTGTAAATCCACTCACACAGTGTCCAGGCCACTGCTCGGCTGAACTTAAAACAAAGGGCTAATGAGATCAGCGGAAGCTGATGAAGCATAAAAGTCTATGGCCAGCTCTGCCGATAACCTAACCAGGTAGCCTTAAACTCTTTAGTTCTTTATAATGTATACATAAAGGCATAATTTAGTAGGAGAGATATAGAATTTTATCCATGGGAAATTAACCACTTCCATTATAGACTTTAAATGAGCTAACAGGATGAATTGTCACACTTTCTTAGATTCAGAAAAATAACAAATTGTGGTATATTTTGTTATTTGTATAATCTGTTTCTTCCCTGGGTGTCCTTAAAAACTCACCTTGATGAAGACCTTGAGATGTCACAGCAGCACATGGCTGCTCTGCTGCCGGGGGCGGAGGCCAGGGCTCTGCATATATTCAGATCATACCCTAGCCGTTAGCCACACCCTCAGCGTTAGCAGAATAAAGAAAGATGTGGGTAAGCTAGGCATGGTTGTGGCACACTCCTGTAACCCCAGCATTTGGGAGGCAGAGGCCAGGGATGTGGGTCTGAGGCCATCTTAAGAGCCACAATGTAGGGCCCCAACTCAAAACAAAGCAAAGGAGAATAAAAAGCAACGCACAAACAAACAAAAGTAAAACCAGATGTGTCTAAAGGGCGGCTGTTCCACATTCTCTGTCAGCACAGAGCTTCTCTGCGGGTGAGATTTTGTTCTCCCAGTTTTACTTCTGTCTTCTCGGCCTTGAGCAGTGCGAGAGGTGCTGAAGAACCTGCTCCATTAGTTACTGAGAGTGAGGGGCGGAGGGTGTGTCCTGTGGCACAGCAGGTGCCCAGCTAGCTTGCAGGCCCGGGTTCCCCCAGCATCGTGGGGCTTCAGTGAATGAGGAAGGCGCTCCTTTCTGGCTTGTTTGTGACTTCTGCACCAGACCCTTCCCTGTACAGAAGGTAGATTTCTATTGCTCGATATTCTACCTCCTTACAGTCCGGTAGGCCAGAGGGGTTACCTTTCTATAAAGCTGGGGAGTCACTAACAGAGAAGACTGCTCAAGTACTAGTTTGAGATCTTGTTTTTATAATTTATAGTATAAATTTAACAATTATTACAAGATAATCCACATGATAAAAGCAACTGAAAAATAATTTTCATTTAAAAATAGTATTACCATCGGGCTTGGTACTGCACACTCTAGCCCTCTGGAGGCACAGACTGATGATCTCCGTGTGTTCAAGACTAGCCTGGTCTACATAGTGAATTCCAAGCTGTCTAAAAAAAAGATTATTTTAACCAAAAGTCTTGTCCTGACTAGGGTTACTCCTGCTGTGATAAAACACTGTGACCAAAAGCAAGTTGGGGAGGAAAGGGTTTACCTGGCTTACACTTCCGCATCACTGCTCATCACTGAGGAAGTCAGGACAGGAACTCAAGCCGGTCAGGAGCCTGGAGGCAGGAGCTGCTGCAGAGTCCACGGAGGGTGCTGCTCACTGGACTGCTCCCCATGGCTTGCTCAGCCTGCTTTCTTATAACACCCAGGACCACCAGCCCAGGAGTGGCCCCACCCAAATGGGATGTGCCCTCCCCGATCACCACTAATTGAGAAAATTCCCTATGGCCTCATTTTTTTTGAGACAGGGTTTCTCTGTGTAGCCCTGACTGTCCTGGACTCACTCTGTAGACCAGGCTGGCCTTGAACTCAGAGATCCACCTGCCTCTGCCTCCAGAGTGCAGGGACTAAAGGGCACACCACTGTGCCTGTCTACGTCATCTTTTAAGGCACTTCCTCAGCTGAGGTTCCCTCCCCTCAGAAGACTATAGCTGGTGTCAAGTAAATATGAAACCAGCCAGCATATGCCTTCACCTTTATTTTTGCTGAAATACCCCTTGCTTGGGCATTTCTCTAAAACTATCTAGTTAGAGACTATGGAACCCAGAATTCTACTTTTCAAAAATATGTTCTTATAAGCTCATCTAGAATGACTGACACTTTCTCAGTTCAGGCAACTGCTCATAAGAACATGCTTATTTATGCTCCAAACACCCTAAACAGACCTCAAACAAAGAGTCTGTAAAATGCTAATGGCAGCTTTGGGGGAAAAAATGTGAATAGCTAAACAGTTAAAATCCAGGCTTCAAGGTTGGAAGCGGCGATGGCTCCTCTTGAACATTCGTGTTGTAAAGCTTCTCTGGCTATGTGTTTGCACCTTAGCTGACACACATAGCCCTAAGTGTGTCAGGCACTGTGAGTGGCTGACCTCACAAAGCTGCAGCAACGTGACACACAGAAGGCTGAGCAGACACAAGTGGAACGCCTGAGGTTTGCGTGAAAACCCATGCAGATGCCAGACCTTCACAAGTTTGTAGGGCTGTTTCTCTCTGAGACAAAAAGCGCTCTTTAGTTAAAGCTGCATCTGTTCATTAATCACCATCGCACTGTTTAAAGAAACGAAGCCCAATCTATTTTACAAGGTAAAAAGTGCTGACTCTGTTTGCTTAAAATATGGTAGGATCAAGCACAAATGAATCACAGAAAATAAATCTGGATGACCATAACGCAAAAGATTAAAAACACACTCCGACTCCATTTCTAAAGCTTGCAGAGGGCTGTGACAGACTCCATCAAACCCCAGAGGTCCCCGCTTTGGCAGTCAAAAGAGAAGAACATGAAACATTCTGTGATTTTTTTTTTCTTTGCAGATAATTAAACCCAAGCCACAAGCAGACAAATGTGCAGCTGTCCACCATATTTTCTTTGCTCCAAGGATGAGAGCCGAGTACTGGAGACGCCAGATTTGGAAGAAACACTGAAGAGACATTTGAGGCAAGATACTGCCCCTCCCCACCCAAGCTAAGCAAGCTGGTCAAGCTGAGCTCCAGCGCCATCTTATTTGTTTTGTTTTGTTTTGTTTTGTTTTGTTTTGTTTTGTTTTGTTTTGTTTTGTTTTCTGAGACAGGGTCTCTCTGTGTAGCCCTGGCTGTCCTGGAACTTGCTATGTAGACCCGGCTGGCCTAGAACTCAGAGATCCTCCTGCCTCTGCCTCCTGTGCACTGGGATTAAAAGCGTGCGTCACCACTCCTAATCAGCCTTTACTCTAAAGCGCCCACTTTAACTGTCATCTCTCTTTCAGGGAGGCTAAGCGCTTTCTGAAGTTAGGAGGGTGTCTGTGGCAGTTTTGTACGCAGTGAGAATGTGGATGTGGGGGTTGCTCGGAACTTCCGTGTGCAGCGTGGGTGTGACGGATGTGGGGGTTGCTCAGCACTTGTGTGTGCAGCGTGGGTGTGACGGATGTGGGGGTTGCTCAGCACTTGTGTGTGCAGCGTGGGTGTGATGGATGTGGGGGTTGCTCAGCACTTCCGTGTGCAGCGTGGGTGTGATGGATGTGGGGGTTGCTCAGCACTTGTGTGTGCAGCGTGGGTGTGATGGATGTGGGGGTTGCTCAGCACTTCCGTGTGCAGCGTGGGTGTGATGGATGTGGGGGTTGCTCAGCACTTCCGTGTGCAGCGTGGGTGTGATGGATGTGGGGGTTGCTCAGCACTTCCGTGTGCAGCGTGGGTGTGAGGATGTGGGGGTTGCTCAGCACTTGTGTGTGCAGCGTGGGTGTGACGGATGTGGGGGTTGCTCAGCACTTCCGTGTGCAGCGTGGGTGTGATGGATGTGGGGGTTGCTCAGCACTTGTGTGTGCAGCGTGGGTGTGACGGATGTGGGGGTTGCTCAGCACTTCCGTGTGCAGCGTGGGTGTGATGGATGTGGGGGTTGCTCAGCACTTCCGTGTGCAGCGTGGGTGTGATGGATGTGGGGGTTGCTCAGCACTTCCGTGTGCAGCGTGGGTGTGATGGATGTGGGGGTTGCTCAGCACTTCCGTGTGCAGCGTGGGTGTGATGGATGTGGGGGTTGCTCAGCACTTGTGTGTGCAGCGTGGGTGTGATGGATGTGGGGGTTGCTCAGCACTTCCGTGTGCAGCGTGGGTGTGATGGATGTGGGGGTTGCTCAGCACTTCCGTGTGCAGCGTGGGTGTGATGGATGTGGGGGTTGCTCAGCACTTCCGTGTGCAGCGTGGGTGTGAGGATGTGGGGGTTGCTCAGCACTTGTGTGTGCAGCGTGGGTGTGACGGATGTGGGGGTTGCTCAGCACTTCCGTGTGCAGCGTGGGTGTGATGGATGTGGGGGTTGCTCAGCACTTCCGTGTGCAGCGTGGGTGTGATGGATGTGGGGGTTGCTCAGCACTTCCGTGTGCAGCGTGGGTGTGATGGATGTGGGGGTTGCTCAGCACTTCCGTGTGCAGCGTGGGTGTGATGGATGTGGGGGTTGCTCAGCACTTCCGTGTGCAGCGTGGGTGTGATGGATGTGGGGGTTGCTCAGCACTTCCGTGTGCAGCGTGGGTGTGATGGATGTGGGGGTTGCTCAGCACTTCCGTGTGCAGCGTGGGTGTGACGGATGTGGGGGTTGCTCAGCACTTGTGTGTGCAGCGTGGGTGTGATGCGAACGTGACCGATGTGAAGGTGTGTCACTCTCGTTGCAGTGTGGGGGTGGCGGCTGTGGATAGCTCCTTGTCTTTTGGACAGATGCTGTTCCTCCCTCGGGCCCTGTGTCCTCATTTGGAAGCCAGTGTGGCCCATTTCCTGCCTGCCGGATACCATCACAGAAGCGGCTTTATCTCTCTGGGCGACAGGAGTTTCCTCCTAAGTGGAAACTGACAAGCAGTGCCTCCTTCCTGCACTGAGGTCTCAGAGAGGATTGAGGATACTCGGGTTGCTGTTACCAGCTCCTCAGAGAGCCACACCGAAGGCTGGCCCCAGGGTTCGGGGGGGGGTGGGGGAGACTATAACCCCAGGACTTGGGAAGAGAGGGCTCACCGCAAGTTCAAAGTTAGTCTAGATGGTGCAGCGAGCTCTAGGCCAGCCTGAGCTATAGAGTGAGGCTATGTCTCAGAAGGGAAGGGCATGCTGGGGACCAGGGAGACGCTAAGTCAGCACAGCACAAGCCTGAGGACAGGGCTGGCCAGAGGGTGTGAACAGGCCAGCAGTCTGAGAGTGGAGGTGGAGGCACCTATCTTTTGAGGGCACGGGTTCAAGCCTCCCCTCTCTCGTTTGCTCCTCTCACTCTGGCTTGCCAGCTAGCAGGCGCCAGTCCTGACTGTGGGCTTGGTTGCTGTTCGGCTTAGGCCACTGTCACCAGGGAGGAGCATGCACGCAGGCCTGGGGACCAGCAAAGAAGGTGGGCAGCCGAGGGGGCAGTGCTGGGTCCACCTCAGAGTCCCCACCAAGGACACACCCTAACCTTTCCAAACAGCCTGTCAACTAGGGACGAAGCACGCACACGGTTGGGCCTGGGGAGCCTTTCCACCCAGCCCAGCAGCCTTGCACAGTCTCCATCAGAGGGGGCAGAACCACATCTAAGCCTCTGGCAGGATGAGATCTCGGCTTCCCCAGAAACCTCTCAGCAGTAAAGGCCCCGTGTTTTCACTCCCAAACTTCTCTTCCTCTGCAGCAGTTGAGAGCAGAGCATCAAGGTCCGCAGTAGGCCGGTGCCGCACGTCCCCTGCATAAACACTTTCCCCTTCCTGGGGCACGCTCTGGTGTCCCAGCTGTGGCGAGGAGGGAAGAGCAGCCCCAGCTTGCCAAGCAAACCGAATTGAGGACTCCCACCATTCATAACGTGCCGAACAAACCTGGCGCTCCAGTGTTATGCTTCCGCCCTCATCTTAGTTGTCACCTTTCCATGCGTCTGATTCGTGGGTTTCTCTCCTGGGCCTCTCAGCCCCTCTCCCTTGGCTTGCCACAGCTTTGTTGCTTTTCTGCACCCAAGTCTGCTCCATCCTCTCTGAAGGTCTAGCATTCTTTTTCACATCTCTCTAAACTGCTGCGCACTTGTAATCCACGGACCAGGCAACTCCACTTCCTTCTCTCTGCACCTGAAGCTGGAGGAGCTGGCCCCTGTCCCCACTCAGTTGCTCTCCCTGCAGAGCGGAGGTGGCGACCATTCCTGCCAGCTGCTACTGACTATCTTGGAGTCGCCTTTCTGCGTGCTGCTAACCTTCGTACCCTAAACTAATCTTTCTCCCCTCTGAGTTTATTTTCTTCATGTGCAAACTAAAGGGGTTAGACCGTATCAGTTTAAGGCTCTTCTAGACCTCAGGCGCCAAGACTTTTGATGTTTGAATTTTGAGATAGGGTCTCTCTCAAATGCCCCAGGGTACCCCTAAACTCTGTGGCTGAACTCCGGATCCTCTTGCCCCCACTGGCCCATGCTGGGACATTTGGCTTCCAGCTCTCAAGGGTCAAGATTCTTGAAACCTTTATTTTCCATTTGTTTTTTCAGCAGCTGACTTGTCAACTCCTCATGTGGGCCCTGGAGAAAGCCATGGGCAGCACACAGCCAAGGCTCTTTTTGGCACAAGCACTGTTCCTTCCTTTGGTAGGGAGGAGAGGAGTCATCTTGGAAGTCAGGACTCAAGATTTAAGATTTTAATGAGCAATCAATTTCCATAAATCAGTTTTAGAATAAGAGTTAGTTGTGGGTGAGGGTATAGCTCGGTTGATAGGGTATTTGCCTGACATGCATGAAGCTCTGGGCTCAATCCCCAGCACCCCCAAACCCTGCCATGCTGGCCAATATCTGGTATCTTCATTTGCTTTCAATTGCTGCATTAAAGGCCACAACAAAACAGCCCAGGAGGGGAAGCGTCCGACTTACACAAGCAATCACAGTGCATGGCTGAGGGGAGTCAGGCAGGAACCTGGAGGCGGGAGTGAGGCACAGGCTTTCCAGCAGTGGTTCCCCCCCGGGGGTCTCGACCCCTGGGTGGGGGGGCCCAATAAGCCTGTCATAGGGGTGGCATGTCAGAGGTCCTGCGCATAAGACATTTACGCTATCATTCGTAACTAGCAAAACCACAGTTAGGAAGTAGAAGGGGAAACGCTGTAATGGCTGGGTCACTGCAGCCCAAGTCCTGCATTAAAGGGTTGCAGCTTCAGGAAGGCTGGACCCTTTGCTGTCGAGGGCTCGCTCAGCCAGCTTTCTCACACAGCCAGGGCCGGCCGCTTGCCCAGGGCTGACGCTACCCGTGCTCCGTACACTGTCTGCAGCGCCCCCCCCCCCCCAAAAAAAAGCAAGCAAACGACAAAACCCTGGTAAGAACACCCTGGGTGCTTCATCCACTTTCCTCAGCAGGAAACCTGGGGTTCTCACTGTGAAGAGCTGGCGGGGATGGAGGCCCCGAGTGCCCACCCCACACCCACAAGCCCACCCACACCCCAGGGGTAACAATCACCTTGCAAGCAGGTTTTTCTCTGTGCATCTGCCATAATCAACACCTTGTTTCCTCTCCACCACTCCTGCAGGAGCCATCACTATGCTGAGGTTGCCTGGCAACAAAGTGGCCCAGCTAAGACCACACCCGCCTTCAGCCCAGGACGCCCAGAGCCTCTTCACCACCGCAGCACAGCGGACAGGGAGCTTCACTGAATCAAATTGCTTTTTTAAATGTAAAATTTGTATTACTCCTTCAGGGATTTCACGCATGCGCACAACGCGCTTTTACTGTATTGGCAGCACTCCCCCAGACCCACCCCCATCTCCCGAGCCCCTCCCAACTTGACACCTTTCTTCTTAACCCCAAGTCCCAGTAGTGCTGTCTGTCTACTCAGAGGTGCGGGCCGTCCACTGCACAGCCGAGTCACAGCCTACAAGACACAATCTTAGAGAAAACCGGCAGAGGCTCCCCGCTGGGGGTGGGCTCCTGGCTCTGTGCCCGTCTAATCGTAACAGGTCTTGTGTGCAGCCACTCGGCTGTAGGCCTACCCTGAAGACATGGCTTCGCTTTAGATATCTGGCTCCCGCCATCTTTCTGCCCTGCATCCCATGGCGGGCCTGAGCCTTTGACACAGATGTGCCTCATCTGTGGCTGAGCACGCGGCCGACACTTCTCCTCGGCACGTGAACCGGTTGAGAATTTCTGGGTTAAGCCTCGTCCGAGGCACACGTTTCTTCACCGCTGGGTTCTGAGGGCTGCAGAGGTAGGAGTTTAGAGGGTGCTTTGCTGCTGCGGCATTTAACAGAGCAGCAGGAGGTTCAGCCCTGGCGCTGTGATTCTCCAACCCCAGCTCTTTGATCAGTTACACACACAGGCATGGCGTCCCCTTCGGTGGACCAGGCCTGAGATCCGGCCAGACAACAGCTGGTTATCCCCATGACAGCTGAGCCACTACTGCACCCACGGGCATGTCACGCCAGCTGGTCACTTTGCAGGCTCACAGTTTTCTCCAGCAGCCGGCATGGTGCCCTCAGTGCCGTGAAAGCTGGCCGGCAGGGAGGAGGCCTCGTGATCAGCACCAGCTAAATTTCTCCAAGTCCTCGACCAAAAGTGTGTGGTATCTTCAGCAGCAGGCTCTAACCGTCAAGTTCTAACGGACAACCAAGATCAGCGACAACAACCTGGGTGCACTGGGGTCTCCGGGGAGCCTGGCCAGCAGGAGAAAGCATTCCACAGCTGGCACAAACTCCTTTTCTGACATTTCTGCCTCTACTCAACAACCCCGAGGTGGTTGTGTGTGATAAATTCAGTCAACCTCAGCAGCGGTGTCTGACGAAGGTGAGGAACAGTTAACATGAGGTGACTGTTCTGCCGCTCCATGTCTGGGTCCTTGCACAGCCTTCCATGGTAGGCTGAAGCATCTGCCTGGCCCAGCTCGGCGACGGTGAACGGCATTCTACAGCTCCCCACAGAACACACACCGGAGAGCGTTCAGCCACTGAAGAAGCAGAACCTTCCAAGCTCTCAGAGCCACGCGCCTCACCCCGCACCACCCAAGCCCTGTCTGCTGACACAAAGCAGAGGCCTTGAAACCTAAACAGCATTTTCCCCTAGACATGTTTGGAAGTTGGAGGGCACTCAAACAGAGGTGCATGCCAGGACCCATCCTAAATTAAACGGTTAGAAAGCAGGTGGGGTGTGGTGCCTTCTTCCTGGCGTCCCAAGACTGCAGAGGTGGAGGCAAGAGAACCATGAGTCACCGGCCAATGCGGGCTACAGCGTGCAAGCCGGTTTCGAAAACAAACAAACAAACAAACAAACAAATAAATCTCCTGCTGGGCCCATTTTAAAGCTGAAACAGCAGGGCAAGTCCACAGCTCACATCAGATGCTGGGCAGCAGCGGGGACAGAGGTCCGCTTCCAGTGCTGCTGTTTGTTCTGCAGTAAATTAAAAAAACGAACAGATAGAACAACCCTCTGCCCTGCGTGTAAGGTCCCCTGCTGGTTGAAGTGCTAATTCTGCTATAAAGTAGTCTTCCAATGTGGAATTTCTATTACTGTCCCAAAAGGTGAGCGAGGAAGGCTCCCTGGGAGGAATGTGGGCATGTTCTGCCACCTAGTGGTTACATGAGAACATGTACCAAGGAAGCCCAAACCAAGGAAACTTGGTCACTATTTTTGGAGATTTCAAACCAGTCCCTCAGTGTATCCAGTTTTCATCAGCATTAACAGGATATTGGACTTCTGTATCTTTAATTCTATAGGCAAAACAGCAAAATGAGCATAATTACATAACTAATTTATTTGAACTAAAACCTATGGCCTGCCTAGCAGCACCCATGTGGAATTGTCACCTGGATATAGCAGAGACAAGCGGAGAGCTGTTCTTAGCGGAGTCATCCTCAGAAGGGAAATGCTTGGCCAGCACTGGACAGGACAGTTCAGCTAGTGGGATGCCTACCTCGGATGCAGCCCTGGGCTCCAGCCCAGGACAGCTGGGCACGCCTGTGCTCCCAGCACTCGGGAGGCAGAGGCAGGTGGATCTCTGTGGGTTCGAGGCCAGCCTGGTCTACAGAGTGAGTCCAGGACAAGCAGGGCTGCACAGAGAAACCCTGTCTCGAAAAACCAAACCAAACAACAACAACAACAACAACAAAAAACCTGAGCATTAATTCCTGCTAGAATGCACAGAAAGTCAAAGTCACCCTTGACTCTATAGCAAGGCAGAGGCCAGCCTGAGCTACATGAGATTCACATCAACAAAATGAACAAAAATGGCCAGCGGACAGGAAGATGCTCCCTGTCGGATGGCTTTGTGTGGGACCATCTCTCCACATGAGGCCTGAAGGCAGGAAATGTTTGACATGACTATAGCAGAGAGGCCAGTGGAGCAAGTGATGAGGTGAGGACTTAAAACATCAGACAGATGGTGGGGAGTCAGCTCCTTGTAGCTCCACACTGAGGAATCCAAAATTGACACTGGGGTCTTTGGGTGAGATGGGACACTGCCACAGGTGAGTTTTTATTCATTCATTCATTCATTCATTCATTCATTCATTCACTTTACACCCAATCACAGCTTCCCCTCCTTTCTCTCCTCCAGCCCCTTCCTCTCACTTCCCTTTCTCCTCAGAAAAGGCTAGGCCTACCATGTATATCAACCCCCTTGGCATATCAAGTTACAGCAGGAATAGGCTCATCTTCTCCCATTGAGGCCAGAAAAGGCTGCCCAGTTGGCGGAAGGGAACCCAAAGGGAGGCAACAGAGTCGGAGACAGCCCCTGCTCCTGCTGTTAGGAGCCCCACAAGAGGACCTCGATGCACGTGTTACATATGTGCAGGGGGCCTAGTTCTATCCCATTCGTGCTCTTTGGTTGGTGGCTTAGTCTCTGTGAGCCCCTATGGGCCAGCTTAGGAGATTCTGTGGCTTTTCTTGTTGTGTCCTTGACATTTCTGGCTCCTTCAGTTCTTCATCCCCTCTTCCACAAGATTCCCCAAGCTCTGCTTAATGTTTGGTTGTGGGTCTGTAGAATTTTAATTCAGAACATGGCTGTCTCAAAAAAAAAAATGTTTAAACAATTTTTGTTCTTCTGAGACCATTTATCCCAAACATGCTTTCAACCTTGGCTGCCAGGGTACTTAGTATTCTGTTTTGTCAGTGAGGTACTCAGTTGTTAGATTATTCCACGTAAACCCACTGTTGGATTATCAAGATGGCCCAATAGGCAAAGGTGCTTGCTGCCAAGCTGGACTGAGTTCCACTCCTGGACTCCGAATGGCAGGAGGAGGAGACTACCTGTCTCCTGACCTTTACCCCCATGTGCGGACGTTCACTTGAAATAGATGAATAAATGTTAAAAACAAAAGACCTCATCCAGCAGAGGTAAGCTGTGTGCTGTCCCCTGAGCTCTACTGTCTGGCCCACAGCTCTGCCTGCCTTCCTGAGGTGGCCTACTGGGCCCAGGAATATCCAGCCAACACCAGGGACAACCAGACGGCTAAAGGCCAGCGTCAGAACACAATCCTCAGGAGCCAGGACAACGTGGCACCACCAGAGCCCAGCTGTCCTATTACAGCAAACCACGGCTATCCTGAAGAAGAAGATGGCCTTAATCCAACCTCATAAGGTTGACAGAGGCCTTTAAAGAAGAAATGAATAAACCCCTTAAAGAAACACAGGAATGAGGATTGAGCATCTTACCCAGGGTCCTCCTTCTTAATTAGTTTATTTAGGTGTACAGATTTTAATATGATTATCCTATATTATATGTCTAATATCCACTTATAAGGGAGTATATCCATGTCTGTCTTTCTGCTTCTGGGATACCTCACTCAGGATGATCTTTTCTAGTTCCTACCATTTGCATGCAAATTTCATGATTTCCTTGCTTTTAATTGCTGAGTAGTATTCCATTGTGTAAATGTACCACAATTTCTGTATCCATTCCTCAGTTGAGGGACATCTGGGTTATTTCCAGATTCTGGCTATTACGAATAAAGCTGCTCCAAACAAAGGTAAAAGGGATAGGCATTGGAAGAGGGAGAAAATAGGGAACAGAACAGGAGCCTACCACAGAGGGCCTCTGAAAGACTCTACCCAGCAGCGTATCAAAGCAGATGCTGAGACTCATAGCCAAACTTTGGGCAGAGGGCAGGGAATCTTATGAAAGAAGGGAGAGATAGAAAGACCTGGAGGGGACAGGAGCTCCCCAAGAACAACAGAACCAAAAAAATCTAGGCCCAGGGGTCTTTTCTGAGACTGATACTCCAACCAAGGACCATGCATGGAGATAACCTAGAACCCCTGCACAGATGTAGCCCATGGCAGCTCAGTCTCCAAGTGGGTTGGTTCCCTAGTATGGGAACAGGGACTGTCTCTGACACGAACTCAGTGGCTGGCTCTTTGATCATCTCCCCTTGAAGGGGGAGCAGCCTTACCAGGACACAAAAGAGGACAATGCAGCTAGTCCTGAAGAGACCTGATAGGCTAGGGTCAGATGGAAGGAGAGGAGGACCTACCCTATCAGTGGACTGGGAGAGAGGCATGGGAGAAGAAGAGGGAGGAAGGGAGGAGGGGAAAGAGGGATTGGTAGGGGCAAGAGTGGGGGCTAGAGCTGGGATATAAGGTAAATAAACCATAATAAATAAAAAATAAATAAATAAAAATAAATCCAGGAAAATACAACCAAGCAGAAGAAGGACATTAATAAAACAGTTCAAGACCTGAAAATGGAAATAGAAGCAATAAAGAAAACACAAACTGGGGGAATCCTGGAGATGGAAAACCTAGGGAAGAGAACTGCAGACAAAAGCATCACCAACAGAATACAAGAGATAGAAGAGAAAATCTCAGGTGCAAAAGATATAATTGAAGAAATCGATACATCGGTCAAAGAAATGTTAAATCTAAATAGTTCCTGCCACAAAATAGTCAAGAAATCTGGGACACTGTGAGAAGACCAAACCTAAGAATAATAGGAATAGAAGATTTCCAGCTCCAAGGCCCAAAAAATATTTTCAACAAAATCACAGAAGAAAACTCCCCCAATCTAAAGAAGGAGAGGCCTATAAACATACAAGAAGCTTACAGATGACCAAATAGATTGGACCAAAAGCGAAAATCCTCCTGCCCCATAAAAAAACAAACAAACAAAAAAAAAAAAAAAACAAAGAGAATATTAAAAGCTGCAAGGGGAAAAGGTCAAGTAACATATAAAGGCAGATCTATCAGATTGCACCCAACCTTTTTTTTGTTTTGTTTTGTTTTGTTTTGTTTTGTTTTGTTTGAGACAGGGTTTCTCTTCTCTGGTTGTTTTAGACTCACTTTGTAGACAAGGCTGGCCTCAAACTCACAGAGATCCTTCTGCCTTTGCCTCCCTAAGTGCTGGGATTAAAGGTGTGCACCATCCCGCCTGGCTTTGTTGAAACTTTCATGGAAACAGCTCTCTTAAGAGAACTCATAGAGCTGGGTGCAGAGGCCCATACCTGTAATCCCAGCACTTGGGGAGGCAAAGGCAGGCAGATCTTTGTGAGTTCAAGGCCTGCCTAAATAGAGGCCAGCCTGAGTCCAGGACAGCCAATGCTACACAGAAAAACAGTCTCAAAAAAAAAAAAAAAAAAAAAAAACAAAACAAAACAAAAGACCGAGAGAGAGAGAGAGAGAGAGAGAGAGAGAGAGACTCATTAAAGTTTGTTTTTCCATATTCATTCGGGGAGGTGACGCTTGCTCTTAATCCCTAGGCATTAAGATGTCACACAGACATTCTTCGTCGGATGCTCCTGCCACTTTCTTCTCTCTCTGTCTCTCTCTCCATTAAACAGGACCTTACTTTATAGCCCAGGCTGGCCTGGAACTTTGTACTCCAGGCTGGGATTATGGAAAGGAAGCCCTCCACCAGGCAGACAGTAGGCATTTTTCTGGCTCAAAGGAGAGGAAGGCCTAGGTTGTAGTGATTTCAGGGAGACAGTCTCTATCATTTCCCACAACAACTGAGGTTTCTGAGATTGTCTTGGGACTTACTCTGTAGCCCAGGCTAGTCTTGAACTCAGAGACCTGCCTGCCTCTGCCTCCAAGTACTGGGATTAAAGGCATCACAAGACTCCAAATAATTCTTGGTATTTGTTGTAATTGAAAAACAAGGGCTTTCTAGGGCTGAAGTAAGCGGGTTTCGGCGTTTGGAGAGGAGAGCCTTCCAGGGCAGCAGCTGCGCGAATGGAGCTCTGCAGCTTCTCCCAGGCCGGGCATAGCCCCTGTGAGCACCTGGCCTTGAGGAGTCAGGCTCCGCACTGAGCAAAGACAGCCTGGCTGGTAACGATTCTCAGATGCTGTTTCTTGTCAAGTTAAGGCACTTCAGCTGTTTTGCCCTCCTCTTTTCTCTTTGGTGCACCTAGGACTGTTAATTCAGAGGCAGGGTGAGGCACACGCCTCTAATCCCAGCGCTCGGGAAGCAGAGGCAGGCAGATCCTCTGTGAGCTGATGCCAGCCTGGCCTACACAGTCAGTTTAAGGTAAGCCAGGACTGTGGTGAGATCTGTCTCAAAACAGCAAATGGAAACATTGCAGTTGGTTTAAAAAACAAAAACAAAAACAACAACAACAAAAACTACTGTGCTAAACCGTAAGTCCCAAGCCATGAGGAGGTAGTTGCTAAAACTGAAAATCCTTTGTGAGGCTGTTGATAAGTGGCATTTTAAAACCAGTAAGCCGGGCGTGGTGGCACACTCCCTTAATCCCAGGGCCTGGGAGGCAGAGGCAGGCAGATCTCTGAGAGTTCTAGGCCAGCCTGGTCTACAGAGCGAGTTCCTGGACAGCCAGCGCTACATAGAGAAACCGTCTCTCCAAAAAAAAAAAAACCCCAAAAGAACAGAACAAAGCAGTGAGTGTAGCCACGGCCGCAGCTATGACCGATTCCTGAGACGAGGATGACCTGAGTGGCTATCCTCGGAACCCGGACGGTTGGGCTCACACACAAGGCCCTGGAGCCGGGTGTCACAGTACACGCCCTCCGGAAAGCCCGCCCGGGGATTAGTCCTACGTCACCCAGGCTCCAGATAAAGAAGTGAATAAGCGTGAATGCAAAATCGGGGCCAAACTACTCCGCAAACAGCGACCCCGGCCGCGCTGTGCGTGCGAGCCCGGCGGAGCGTGCAGAGCTGCGGTGCGCGCAGTGCACGGCCTACCTCCCGCTCGCACCTCCGCGGGTTTGAGGCGCAGGCACAGTCACGTGGCCGGCGCCGGCCAATCAGCAGGCGGCTCGCGCCGGAGCCCCATAAAGGCGCCAGGTCCGACTCGGCCGCTGACAGCCGCCATCGGGGGCGAGAGCTGGCGGCCAGCGGGGGAGAGCCGGGAGCCACTGCCCCGCACTGCTTCATCTAGTGCAACCCGAGAGGCTCCTGTGCCCGGGCGCCCGGCCTGAGAGGTAGGGCTGCGCGGTGGGGGCCGGTCCGGGGTCGGGGCGAGCTCGGGGTAACGGTCCCCGGCCGCCCCCTCCCCCATGGGCGCCGGGCCGCAGGGAGGGCAGTTGGGAGGCCATTGCCCGGGGGGGGTGCGTGCAGCCCCGGCGAGCGGGGGCGCCCTCCGCTGCGCCTGACCGACGCGGACTCGGGGTCCCCGTGGGCCCCTCTCCCCGCCCCTCCCTGCCCAGGGTGCCCACCTGGGGCCTGGAAGGAGGCTGGCGCCGAGCCCGGGGTGTAACGGTTTTCCTGGTGGTTGGGTGCCGGCCCGATGCTGGGAGGACACGTAGGGCGCCTCGGCTGGGGCTGTTCGCGGATTTTGAGGACAGGGAAACCTGGTCTTGGCCCCATCTCCTTGGAACATGCCAACCTCTGTGCTGTGCGCGGGGCTCAGAGGTGTGCCCTACCTCCGGGCACTGGTTTGTGCGTGGACGAGAGTGCTGGCGGCCGTGGGAAGGGGCGGTGGCGTGGAGAGGAAGGGAGGCTTCAACAAAAGTCGTCTCGACTCCGTCTTCGAGAGTCGGCAGAGGGTGGGTGCAGGAGCTGGAGTGCTAGCTCTGCTGTAGGTGGTTCGAGGCAAACACAGGGCAGGGTGGAGCCCTGGACAATTGCTTCCACCAGTGGTCCAGGCTGGCCTTCTTTCCCTCGGCCTCAGCAGTGTGGGGATTACAGACGGTTACCACAACAAGTGTGTGTGTGTGTGTATACATACCCATGTGCCTGTTACGATTGTAACCACTGAGATATAGCTGTAAGCCAAGAATTGCAAGTTTGTGAGTGGCTGGTGTAACTAATGGGTTGATGGAGCAGTGACTAAGGTAACAGTTTATAAAAGGATCTGTCTATGGGACCGTTCGTTGAAGAATTTGGCCTTAAGCAATTGGACAAAAATCAGTATATCACTACTGCATGAATTCCTGTGGGGGCGGTGACAAGCAAAGAGAACCTAGTGGTGTGGAGTGCAGAGGGCAGTATGGTGAGGGGGCTGAGGCTGGCGGAGAGCAAACATGTAGGCAGAGCTAAGCTGGCAGGGCAAGCACGGTGCCCACACCTATAATCAGTCTCAGCACTAGGCAGGAGCATCCTTGGCTACAGAGTGAATTTGAGACCAGCCTGGGTTAGGAGAGAGAGACAGACAGAGAGAAAGGTAGACAGATAGAGTAAGAAAGGAGAGAGATTAAGAAAGGACCAGAAGACTAACACAGTAGACCCTATATGAAGGAGGTAACGGACTGGAGTAAGCTCTGACTCTCCTGTCACCCTAATGCCCAGTCCTTACTCTTGTCAAAGTACTAATTATATTTATCAGTTGATAATTACCTATTCATGAGGACCTAAAAGCAGTCTCCAGCCTCACCTCTAACATTGGGTTGGCATCCTTGTGAGTTACAGATGCTTACTAAATGAGCAAACAGAATTTGGAAGACAGTATCCTG
Organism: Meriones unguiculatus; assembly: GCF_030254825.1. NCBI lineage: Eukaryota > Metazoa > Chordata > Mammalia > Rodentia > Muridae > Meriones > Meriones unguiculatus. The sequence goes on from NC_083351.1 coordinate 177,973,627, forward strand.
GGAACCAGACAAGAGTGTCAGGGGTGTCACAATAGTCTAGTGACAAACTTTCCAGCAGTCTAGTCAGGTAAATACAGCCACAGCCCAGTGGACTAACAGCTACATGTGGTGAGTGTTAGTGTAGGGAGCTGTAAGGCGTGAGGAGGAAGCAGCTGGGAAGCAGGTGACACAGACTACGGAGCTTTGGGGTTCTCTTGAGATACACAGGCGAATGCTGAGGCTCCAAGGAGGTCCAGGGATTAAGAGGAGAGTTTGATGAAGGAGGACTCGGGATAGTTCCTGGGTGTTTCAAGCCCTGCATATGAAGAGACATTGATGCCATAACGGTCTAATCGTTTTGTCTTGAAGGAAAGACGTTCACTTTGTTTTGAAACAGGTCTGCTCTGTAGTCCAAACTGGCATCAACCTTGGGGTCCTTCTCCTTCAGCCTCCTAGTGCTGGAATTACTGGCCAGTGCTAGACTTCCCCAAGGTCATGTGAAGAGAAATTAGTATAATGCGTGAAGATACAGAAAAGGGGGGCAAGGATCGTGGGGTGGGTGTCTCAGCATCTCACAGGTACTTCCAGCTTTTTGACACTATCTTGTCATCCACAGAGTCCAAGTGCAACCAAGTCACAAAATGCAAAAAGGAAATCTGTGCTTTAACTAGCGTAGCTATCCTTGGCCACATGCCTGGTGGAAAGTAAGAGTTACTGACAGGAAGTTTCCTCACAGTGCATGCAGGGATGAAAGGAAAGCTGGATGCTAAGACCGTGTCATGCGAGCATTACCGTCTGTCCTACCTGACGCCTGGTGTAATTCTGGAGACGTCACTTTCTCTGAGACTGCGCAGGTTCCAACCTCAGACTCCGGGGACTGAGCGTAGGCTTGGCATGTAGAGACTGCTGCTTTCAGGGTTTAGGGCTGAGGTGAGGACTTGCCAGAGGCCACCAAGATCCAAACACTCGCCCGTCCTTCTTGGCTGAGCTCACAAGCTCTGCGAAAACACCCAGGACTGCCACCTGCAGGCGCCTCAGCCGCTTCCTGGAAGTCCTTTAAATCATTTTCAACGTCTCAATAAATTCAACTAATTTAATTTAATAAGACAGGCTTAAGATAGGGTAAATTATTTTTCATTCTTTCATTGGCTCAAATCCATGAAATCATGCAAGACAACATAGTTACTGCAGTGCAGGTCGGAGTTGGTAATCTTTGAAGCTTTTTTTTTTTTTTTAATGTGGCAAACAAGACCTTGACTTGGTTGCTGGGTTGGTTTCTGTGCCCCCGCTCCAGGGCTTAGGGACAAACCCAGAACCTTGTATGTGCCAGGCCAGCGTTGTGCCCCTGTCCTGTGTCCTGGTCCCCAGCCACCTCCCTTAAAGGACGCAGGCACCACAATTCCTGGGCCTCCTGGTGAGCTGGGCTTGCAGGATTTGTTTTGAAAATCTCTGCCTCTTGTCCCTCCAAACAGTGGTGGACTTTTCCTTGCTGGCTACATCCTAGCCTTCTTTCAGCTGCATGTGTATTCTAGAGAAGAATGTGTAATATATGCCAGGAATGACTTTGAAGTAGCCAAAGGTTCTCTTTCTCAGAAAAATTTAAATTTTTAGGCTTGTTTATTGTTTCAGCTATCAAAACTTAAAACCATCAGCCCAGAAATCCTATTTGTTTGAGACAGGCTCTATTTGGCCCAGTCTAACCTTAAACTTGCTTTGTGCTGAGGCTGACCTTGAACTCCTGATCCTGCCTCTACTTCCTTGTGAGATCACATGCTTACAACATAAAGTAAAGTAATTGGACTGAGCTATTCTACCTTAGCGAGTATTAAATTCTCTCCATATCTCTTTGTGAAGGTTTATCTTTATTACATTTAAGTTATGTGTATGTGTGTACATGTACATACAGGTACCCACAGAACTATCAGATAGACTAGAAAGCTAGAGTAATAGGAGGCTGTGAGTTGCCTGATGGGGTGCTAGGAATCAAACATAGGTTCCTATTTAAGAGCAGTAAACACACTCAGATAGCTGCCTCTCCAGCCTTGATTTTGTTGTGTTGTTTCCAGTCCTGTGGATTCACCCTCTCTCCTTTGTCCTAGGCAGCTGCTCCTCCACTGTGCTGTAGCTCCGCCCCTGTATTGCTCCAGGGCTTGGTGGTGTTCACTGCCCGCACTGTAGAGTGGTCCATTGCGGGATATAGACCACAGTTTATCATGCATGCACTGCTGCGCTGTTGATTTCTTCCAACCTTTGAGCATTATAAATCTCTGTGTGTAGGTTTCATGGGTAGGCCCTGAACTTGGTGGGGATGACCTTGAATGCCTGACCCTTCTGCCTGCAGGTCTGTGCTGCCACACCAGGTTTGGAACTCTCTTTCTGATGCTAAGACTTGACCCAGTGTCATGTGTGTGATAGACAAATACTCTACCATCGAGCTACACTCACAGGCTATGGAAAGATGTTTTTAAATGTTTGGGGTTTTGTTTGTTTGGTTGGTTGGTTTGGTTTGGTTTTTTCAAGACAGGGTTTCTCTGTGTAGCCTTCGCTGTCCTGAACTCACTTTTTAGACCAGACTAGCCTTGAACTCACAGAGATCCGCCTGCTTCTGCCTCCCTGAGTGCTGGGGTTACAGGTGTGTGCTCCCAGCATTTTAAAATGTTTTTTGAAACCTTTATAGGCTGGGCGTGGTGACACAAGCCTTTAATCTCAGCACTGGGAGAGGCAGAGGCAGGTGGTCGCTGTGAGTTGCAGGGCAGTCTGATCTACAAGAGTCCAGGACAGCCAGGGCTAAAACCTTTATTATAAAAACATCACCCACAGAAATTAGCCACACCCAAAGTCTACACGTGTCAGTAAACCTACATATAGTTAGACCAGCCATTCTGAAGCCATGAAACTCAAGCTGGTTTTTACACGTCACTGTTAAACATTTTTAATGCACTTATCCTCCACCAAAAACAATAAAATCTATGACAGAGAACTAGAAAAACACTTTATAATTTTTCATAATTTATAATCTTTCATAATTTGTGTTTTCCACCTGCATTCAGTCCTTCCTCAAGCTTTACTATTTGAACCTTTCCATGAGTCATACTATACCCACATGTAAAGTATTTGCAGGATGCACATGTCACTGCGTTCTCTGTAACAGAGTTAACCTGAGAGTGTGGCTTCACTTGATGTTACAGACAGAATAGTCCATCTATTTCCCTGTAAGTTCGGTGATTACATTGTTCTTTTTAGAGATAAATAAATCCTATGTTAATACACACGCCAAATTGTCATTATCCATTCAGTGGCTAATGGAGAACAAGAAAGGTCCCATTCCCTTGCTACAGTGAATAAACATCGGGGTGCAAACACCTTTGGGGTAAGGTGTGTCAAATTCTTTACATCATTCAGCAGGTTCGTTTCTCCCTGAGCCTAACCTCTTTTAGATTCTGCATTGGACAGAGACCATGGAGTATTGTCTTCCTGGGTCTGACTGATTTTACTTAGCATCCTGTCTTCCAGGATCACCCAAGTTGTTGAAAATGGCAAAATTCCCTCTGGGTAACTAAATAGTGTTCTGAGTGTGTGTGTGTGTGTGTGTGTTTGTGATTTCTACCATTGCATTTTCACCAACAATGTACATGGATCCTTTTCTTCTGATTCTTGAAAGATATGTTATTCCCCATCTTTTTATAACATCCATCCTTGCAGATGTGAAGTGATAGCTCCATGCTGTTTATATCTCTAAGGTGATTGGAGGTGCCCAGCAACTTCTTACATCTATCATCTGCCTATCTATTATCTATCTATCTATCTATCTATCTATCTATCTATTATCTGTGTATCATCTATCTATCTCTATCATCCATCTATCCATCCATCCATCCATCCATCCATCTAATCTGTTTGTTTGCTGTTTCTAGACTTTTCACCCTCATCACCTTTTACATGCCATGCGCCTTCCTGATACGTATCTTACCTGTGTCTGCATCTGTGTGCACATGAATGCAATTGCCTCAGGGCCTGAGAGCTGTCAGATCCTTTGAAGCTGAAGTTATAGGCACTTGTGAGCTGGATGGTGCTGGGAACCAAACTCTGCTCCCCTGAAAGAGCAGCCAGGGCTCTTGACCTCTGAGCCACTTCTAGCCCCTGTGTGTCTTTGGAGAGATAGCTTTCCAAATCCTTTGCCCATGTTTGAGTCAGGTTGCTTCTTCTGTGAGATCCTTCTATAGCTTGGCCCCTCACCAGGCAGCTGAAGACTCATAGCTATTTTCTTCCATCTCATAAGCTGCCTTTTCATCTTAATGGTTCTTTCCTCCCTGTGCCTACAGAATCTTTTCAGTTCTCTTTATAGTCCCACTGATTTCTCTTTGCTTTTGTTGTCTGTGCTTCTGGTATCTTCAAAATTCCAAAGACCCCAGTCCAAGGGTCTCCCCTTTCTTACACGAGGGTTGCTCTGTTCTTAAAGCTCAGGCACTGGCCATTTCTGCCAATTTTCATGTGCTGTATAAAATGGATCCACTTCACTCTTTTGTGTGGACTTGCAGTTTTCCTCTGCCTCTTGCACTGCCTCTGCCTCCCCAGTGCTGGTATTAAAGGTGTGCCACCACGCCTGACTGTCTGTTCTACATCCCCTTCCCAGAGAGACCCTTTCCTCCTCTCGGTCCTGTACCCCATGCTGTGCCCATGCTGTGAGATGCGGTCACGTGCACTGCGCCCGGCTTACTGAAGGCGTAACACTTAAGATCCAAATATAAGCGAATACAAACCATTTTGTTTTCCGCATCTAGGTTATCTTACTTGGAACTTTTTTTCCTATCTCCATCCCTTTTCCTGTGAATGTCATGATTTCAGTTTTTCAAAAGCTGAATAATATTCCATATTATTACATATTATGTACAAATATACTGCATTTTTGTCCATCCATCTGTTGACAGACATGTAGGCTATTTCCAGTCTCTGGCATTGTGAACAGAACATCTATGAACATGGCTGAGTACATGTCTCTCGGTATATGTCAAGGAAAGGAACAGCTGGACCTGGAGACAGACCTGTTTGTAGATCCCTGAGGAGCCACCACACTGATTTCCACAGTGGCTGTACAAGTTTGTACTCCCACCAGTGATGGAGGAGGGCTCGCCGACAGGAGCTGCTTGTTTGGCTTATGGATGTTGTCATTCCAACAGTATAACATGAAACCTCAAAGTAGTTTTGATTTCATTTCCCTGATGACTAAGGATGTTGAACATTTCTAAGTGCTTCTCAGCCATTTGAGTTTCATCTTTTGAGATTTCTCTGTTTTGATCTGTACCCCTTTCTTTAATTGGGTAGTTTTCCTATGTCCTGTTGCGGTTATTTGTGTATCTGGATAGTAACCCTCTATGGGATGTGTAGTAGCTGGTAAAATCTCCCCTCTTCTGTAGGCTGCCTTGTCCAGATGGTGTCTTTTACCGTACTGAAGCTCCTCCATTTCATGAGGTGCCATGTATTAACTGCTGTTCTCAGCCACACTAACAGTGGTCTGTTCAGGAAGTCTTTTCCTGTGCTAATGAGTTGAAACCTATTCCCTACTTTCTCTTCTGTCAGATGCAGGGTGCCCGGCCTTATGTTGAGCTCCTTGATCCATTTGGGTTGTTTTGTGCAGGATGATAAATATGCATCTATCTACAATAATATCTATCTACAATAAATACGGATTCTTCTACATGCAGACATCCAGTTTGACCAGCACCCTTTGTTGAAGATGCTCTTTTTCCCAGTGTGTATTTCTGGCTTCTTTATAAAGTGCCTATAGGTGTTGTCTATCTGAGTCTTTAATTCAGTTCCATTATTAATGTGTCAGTTTTAATGCGAATGCCTTGCTGTTTTTATGACTATAGCTCTGTAATGTAGTTTGAGATTAGCAATGCTGAACACATCTTTTATTATATAACAGTTCTTTTATTATTCAGGATTTTTTTTTTTAGCTAAGCTGGGTTTTTTGTGTTTCTATATGAAGCAGAAAATTGTCCTTTTAAGTTCTGTGAAGAATTATGTTAAAGTTTTGATGGGAATTGCATTAAATCTGTAGGTTGCTTTTGTTAGGATGGCTATTTTCACTATATCAATCCTACCAACCCAAGAAAATAGACTATCATCTTCTGATATCTTCTTTAATGCCTTTCTTCAGTGTCTTAAAGTTTCTATTTTACAAGTATTTCATTTACTTGGTTAGAGTTATCCCAAGATATTTTTGAGGCTATTGTAAAAGGTATTGATTCCATGATTTCTTTCTCAGTCCATTTGTCATTTGCATAAAGAAGGATACTGCTTTTTGTGTGTTAATTGTGTATCTTGGTACTGAGCTAAAAGCATTTCCTGGTGGCATTTTTAGGGTCATTTATGTATAAGACCATATCATCTGCAGATAAACACACTTTGACTTCCTCCTTTCCTCTTTGCATCCCCTTGATCTCCTTCAGCTGTCTTATTGCTCTAGCTAGGACTTCAAATGCTGTATTGACTAGGAATAGAGATAGTGGACAGCCTTATCTTGTTCCTGATTTTAGTGGAAACGCTTGGTTTTCATCCCTTTAGGTTGATATTGGCTGTGGCCTTGCTGTAAATCACCCCTATTATGTCAAGGTATGTCCCTTGTATTCCCAGTCTCTCCTTCCTTTTCAGAAACTCTTGGGACTGGAAATATTTTGAATTTCACATTTGGAAATATTTGTATATAATATACTGAGATCTCTTAAGCAACATTAAATTCCTTTACGTTCTATATCTGAATAAATGTACGTACATATATACAAATACAGCTTTAGACAGTATTTTTAGTGTGTTTGTAGTTTTTTCACAATCTGTTATATGAAATCAGGTGTAGGATTTTTCAGGCATGGTGTCATACTGATGCTCAAAACTTTCCAGATTTTGGAGCATTTCAGATGTTAGGATTCTGTGTTAGGTGTTCAGGTACAGCAGTGAATGCAGAGTGGAACACTGGAAACTGATCTCAGAAGCTGGGACACAGCAAAGAAATGAAATAAGGGTGTGGCCAAAGAGACAGAGTGGGAAAAGAAAATGAGGCTAAGGGAACAGTAACGCTGGCCCTGGAAGTCTTGGGGACAGTTTGGAAACTGTGATATACATTGGTGTGTGTGTGTGTGTGTGAGAGAGAGAGAGAGAGAGAGAGAGAGCACACCCACGTGCTTGGAGGGCAGATGACAACCTGGTGTCATCCTTATGAATGTTAGCACCATAGGCAGGATCTCTCATTGGCTTGAAGAGCACCAGTTAGGCTAGGACAAGCAAGCAGAGAGCTTGTCTTTTGTTCACTTCCCCAGGACTAAAATGACAGGCAGGCTCCCTCTGTCACTCCCTTCCTCATGAGGGTCTTTGTGTGGCAAGGCACTTGACTGACTGAGCTATATCCCCAGTCCCTGCTATTCTTTCTTTTTAATGATGTTTCAAGTTGTATTTTATTTTTATTGATATATGTGTCTATATAACATGGGTACACATGTCCTCACAGTCCAGAAGAGGATGTTGGTTGCCATGGAGCTGCAGCTGTCTTGTGAGCCAACCAATGCTAGTGCAGGAAACCAAACTCGGGCCCTCAGAAAAGAGAACATGTTCTCAAAGACAAGCCATTTCTGCAGCTCCTGAAGCCTCCTACAGTAAATGCTCTGTGTCTGACTGTCCAGTGAATAGCTGCTGGTGACACATGGCCAGAGGCAGGCAGGCAGCTGTGGCTAACAGTCTGTATGATCACTTATAGTACCGTATCAGTCGTCATCCTCTGGGATTGTGTGTGTCTCTGTGTGTTGAGGGGCTCTAACTCAGGACCTTCCTCACAAGACTGGTGCTCTGCCACCACAGCAGACCTCCAGCTCCCAAGACAGTTCTAAACTGAGGAAGTCACAGAAGATTTTATTCTCGAGAGAAGCTGACAAAAAGACTTTTAGAGTAAGTTGATTAATATAAGAACGAACCCACGTGGGCAGAGAGGACTGGCTGGACATTATCCTCTGACCTGCACACGCATGCCGTGGCATGCAACCATGCACATGCTCATACAATAATAAATAACTTGTAAAGCTGGCTGTGTAGGCTTCCTTCTCATTGGTGCTTTAAAATGTAGATTTTGCAGATGACACTTTGAAAAGGGTTACTTCCCCCAAAGAGACCACTTCTGCTCACCTTGTATTGTTAAGTGGAGAAACATACTTCACAAACAGCAGCCGCCATTTCTCTAAAGTCACCTTTAAATGTAGAGTGCCGTGTCTGCCGTCCCAGCACTTGGGAGCTGAGGCAGAGGCTTGCCTCGAGCCTGAGGCCCATCTGGGCTTCATAATAAGATCCTGTCTTAAATAAGTAAACACAAACACAAATACATAAACAAACAAATAGCTGGCATTTGGGAGATAGAAGCAAAAAGATTAAGAGCTTCAAACCATCCTAGACCATATACTAAGTTCGAGGAAAGTTGAGACGTGTAAGTCCCTGGACACCCCAAGTCCCCTATAAAAACTACAAGGCCAAATTTTCTAGCAGGTGCCCATGGTCCAAGCACTTGTGAGGTAGAAGCTGTAGGATCAGGAGGTCTAGGCCATCCTCGGCTTCATGAGGCCATGTGAGACCTTGCTACAAAAAAAAAAAAAAAAAAGAGAGAGAGAGAGAGAGAAAGAAAGAAAAGGGAAACCAACAGAGGAGAGATTGTATAAGCCACGCCCTAGAAAAAGATATTTGTGATGTGTAACAACGAAGGCCTTGTGTTCCAAATATATGAAGACAGTGACAAGCGGCCCAGTGTAGTCACAACATCTCAATGTGCCTGACAGACAACGTCCACGTGTCCAGGAAACACAGAGGGGCTCCATAGGCAGCACCCGAGAAATGCCAGTTCACGGCCACACTCAGCCTCTTGTGCGCCAGCCCACGGCTGACGTGGGAACTCCAGGTGCTGGCGTGGGCAGGAAGTGGCGGGAGTTGGTCTGCACAGTTTGGAAGGCGAGTGGTATCTTTCAGGTTGAATTGCTGCACGTCAGGTTGAATTCAGTAACCACTTCTGAACCTAGGCATGGCGTAAACACATGACTCAGTGATTTCAGTTCTGGGTTTACACACGGCATAAAGATGTTACAACATATGTTACACATACGGCATAAACAGTGTCAAACAACCCTAAAGGCTCAGATATGATGAATGAGGTGTGTGTGATGGCACGGGCTGTAGCCTCTATACGAGAGAGACTGAGGCAGGAAGCGTCCTGCAAGTGTGAGGATGGTCTGGTCCACAGCGAGACCTTGCTTCCAGAAAGCTAAAACAAGAAAGAGAAGAAAGTTTCCACTGTGGGGAATTAGTGTAAGAGAGCAAAGCAGCTCCTGAATTAGACTTAGAAACATGCGAATGAGGGAAAAGCCAAGGGAATAAACAGAACTGTCTACTGAGAGTGACCTCCGGTGAACGTGTTTCGTCAGTGGTATTCTCTCTCAGGCTGTCCATCAGGAACACGGGCTTCGTTCTCACAGCTGGAAAGAAAAGACACACCGCTGCCCTGTGACCTCTGATCCTCCCGTGGTGCTGGGTCTGTGTGGCCAGGATTTTAAGGAGAAGGAATGGCTCTGTAGATAGCAACACCGCGAACAGCGGGCTCAGCACGCTTGCATTCACTGAGCGCTGTGTGCGGTCTCCAGGCAGCTGGCGTGCGCTGCCAATGAAGGCTAGCAGAGGGTAATAGAAGGACGCCCCTCAGCAGTAAGGAAGAAGGGCTGAGAAGTGGCCCTCGCTGCTTCCCAAGTTCAGTTCCTGGCTCCATTGGGAATGGCTCATCTGCCTCATCTGGCATCACCCAGTGCCTTCTTGCCTGTCTGGCCTCTGAGGACACCTGCATATATGGGTACACACTCTAGCACACACACACGTAAACAAAAGCATGAAAATACAAAGTTTAAAAGGAAGGAAATGAAACCTAGGATCATATTTAGGTCAGGGTAGAAGTCTTACCTAGCATGAACATTGCACTGAGTTCAATCTGCGGCACCACAAAAAGTATGTGGGGCAGGGTGGCACACGCCTGTGCTCTCAGGGACCTGAACAAGGAAGGCTTCACATTTCAGGCTAACCCTGGCTACACAGCAACAGAGAGGGGAAGGAAACCTGACACACCCTGTAAACCTGAGGATTTTAAGGAAAATAAAGCCACATGGAAGATGGCTGAGGGTTAAGGCCCTGGTGCCAAGCCCGATGACTTGAGTCTGAGCCCTGAGACCCACATGGCTGAAAGAAATGATTCCTACAAGTTTCCCTCTGACCCCCACATGCACACCCAGCACACATAAATGTGATTGTGAAAGGGTGAATGCCCTTTGATTCCGCACGTAGAGCATTTGGAGTAGCATGTTTCGTGGAAGCGGAAGAGCCATCACTGGCCGGTACTGCAGGCCTGGAACCCGGCCACACAAGAAGCCAGGGCAGGAGGGCCAGCACCCGGGCATCATGACCGAGACTGTGTTTCCAGAGCAGCGAGAACAGCAGCCGAGCCCGAACCTGGAGTGCTGGGCACCAAGGGTAGAGAGCCAAGCCCTGGGGGAGGACGTAGAGTGTGAGAGTTGTGAGATGAAGACATTTTGGACACTGTTTTCAGAAAAATGCGAATAATGCTGAAATGAGGACGTAACAGTCAAGATGGCCCCTGGCGTAGTCTTTAACACGTCTAACAGTGGACAGTTGGACAGCCACTTCTCTTTCTCCGCGCACACTGCCGGCATGCCCGTGCCCCTCGGCAGCGATGATGCTGTCCAGGCATTTACACAGAACGGTGTGCACCCAAGAGCACTTCTCTTCCTGCTGCATTTGTTTTCTATTTTACCTATTTATTTTAGTTATCACTGTTGCAGTGTTGAGGCCTGGACCAGGGTCTGGACCTGGCTAAGCTCATATCTTTGCCACTGAAGTATGATTCCAGGTTCTATGAGTGTGTGTGTGTGTGTGTGTGTGTGTGTGTCTGTGTGTGTGTGTGTCTGAGTGTCTGAGTGCGCGTGCGCACGCCAGTGAGTGTGTGCACATGCGAGCATGTGTGTGTGTGTGTGTGTGTGTGTGTGTGTATGTGAGAGGACAAGTTGCAAGACTCAATTCTCTCCCACCATGTGCAACTTGGGGATCAAATTCAGGCCATCAGGTTGGCCAGCAAGTGCCTTTACCTGCTGAGCCTTCTTGCTGGCCAAAACATTGTGTATAGACCTAGTAATTTCATGTGTGTGTCTGAATGTGCATGCAAAGGCCAGAGAACAACTTGTGGGTATTGATGAATTGGGATTTTAAATAAAGTATTTAAATAACAGGAAAACATGGGGGAAAATTAGCCACAATATCTTCTATTCTATCCCTATATTCAATGACCAACTACAGGATACCTAAACTTTTAACATTCCTGCTGCTTCTTTTTATTAGGAATTTGTAGACTTTTCCTGCTAAGACCTCAATTTGTATTTTTGAAGAACAGAAGTTCTGTCAAGTGTGGAAATAATTTAAACCGTCTAAGACTAAACATATATAATGAAACAATGCATACTATTTGTATAAAAAAGGTTAGTATTTAAATTTTTGTCATTTGTCCTTTTTGTTCCTGGCCCAAGATGTAGTGGATTTTTTAGGGGAGGGAAGGTTTTTGTTTTGAGACAGGCTTTCCCTGTGTAGCTTTGGTTGGCGTGGAGCTCTCTATGTAGACCAGGCTGGCCTTGAACTTACAGAGATCTGGTGCTTCTGCCTCCTGAGCGCTGGGACTAAGGGTGTGCACAGTCACGCTTGAATGTTTGTAACTGAACAATAATTTAAACAAATAAAATGTATGCTCTCAGCTGTGTGTGATTGTGTGTGCTTCTCATCCCAGCACTTGGGAGGCTGAGGCAGAGGAGTCTTGTGGAGGCTAGCCTGGGCTACATGGGCCTTAGGATGTGAGGCCCTGCCTGGGAACTCGGCAGCAGGGAGCCACGCCACTGGGACGCTGTAGGGAGCTCCGGGCCAGAAAACAGAAGAGCACTGCTCCTTCTGAGCAAACCCTGGGCTCTTAGGAGCAGCAGTGCCTGAATACTGGTTTGTATTTTTCAGGATATGTCCTTGTAGACAACATTAAGATACCAGGACCTGACGTGGTGGAGAATGTCTCTGCCAAGTCGACAGACACCCATTGCTAACCCGCCTCCACCAGAGTACATAAACGCGAAGAAGAACGGGCGCGTGACCAACCAGCTGCACTTCCTGCAGAAGGTCGTCCTGAAGGCCCTGTGGAAGCACAGCTTCTCATGGCCTTTCCAGCAGCCTGTGGACGCGGTGAAGCTCAAGCTGCCTGTAAGCACTTCAGAATGCGTTAACCTTAAATTGCATTTTATTTTTGATTCGTGTGCGTGCGTGCGTGCGTGCGTGCGTGCGTGCGTGCGTGCGTGCGTGTGTGTGTGTGTGTGCATTTCAAGATACATGTGGATTCAGAGGACAGCTTGGGGGTGTCCTTGGGGGTGTTCTCTCTCTCCCACCTGGGTCCCAGGGATCTAACTCAGGCCATCAGGCCCATAGAGCTGGTGCTTCTGCCTGCTCCACCGTCTCTCTGGCCCAGATGTCAGGGGCTGTGAACTTAGCCTAGGGGCCCTTCTCTGGCTCCTGAGGTCACTCAGAAGTGGATCAGAAAGGAGCACACTCAGAGCAAGAGGCAACGTGTGAAGATGTGGGCAAACGAGGGCAGATGTGGCAGCCCTTCTTGCCAAAGTCTCTCCAGCTAGGTATCTGATGAGATGTAAGAGATGACTGTCACCAGGACGCACAGCCAAATTCATCCCCATTTCCTGCAGGTGTCAGTGTCCCCCCCCCCCCCCAACAGGGTCTCCTGTGGGAAGGAGACATGGAGGGCACACCAGTCAAGCCTTCCTAGAGAATATTGGGAAGTCCAGGCTGGTAACTCCTTTCAGAGGTGGGCTTTAAAGGAAGCAGTTTAGGTTCTGAAAAGTGCATTGCAAAGCAGAGGCACCCACCACAGGCTACGGGGCACAAGCATAGGTCAGGGGCCAGCCAGCAACACTCAGGAGCCAAGTCTGGCTTTCCGCCTTCTTGTTTCTGCTGCGCACTGTGCCCTCCAGGCTCGCCGGCTCATCCCTGCCTCCCACCTCCAGTACTGACTGAGATTACAGCTGTATACCACCACATCTGGCTTCTTATGCGGTTCCAGGGGTTGGCGCTTTACCAACTGAGCCATCTCCCTGGTCCACAGCCTGCCAATTTCATTGTTTGTTTTGATATTTTACATGTCAGGTTTTTTTGAAATTTTTTTATTTATTACAATTTATTCACTTTGTATCCCAGCTGTAGCCCCCTCCCTCATTCCCTTCCAATATCACCCCTCCCTCCCTCAACTACTCCTATGCCCCTCCCCCAGTCCACTGATAGGGGAGGTCCTCCTCTCCTTCCATCTGACCCTAGTCTATCAGATCTCATCAGGACTGGCTGCATTGTCTTCCTCTGTGGCCTGGTAAGGCTGCTCCTTCCTCAGGGGGGAGGTGATCAAGGAGCCAGCCACTGAGTTCATGTCAGAGACAGCCCCTGTTCCCATTACTAAGGAACCTACTTGGATACTGAGCTTCCATGGGATACATCTGTGCAGGGGTTCTAGGTTATCACCATGAATGGTCAGTTTTAAAGAGAAAACCTACAACTATCTAAAGAAAAAGAATGGTCGGGGCTGGAGAGATGACTCAGAAGTCAAGAGCAAATAAACAGCTAACATGGACAGTCTTAGCTGTGTATGCTTGTGTGTGCCTGTAGACCTAACACTGCACCACTTACAGCAGAGGCCTGGGTTCAGTTCCCATGATCCCCAGGGCAACATACAATGTTCTTCAGTTCAGGGATCCATGGGACCTGCTGGGCTCCAGCGGGAATGTTGGAGATTCATGCCCTCTTCCGGCCTCTGCAGGCAAAACACCCACACAGAGAAGTTACTAACATTATAAATATACGTAATTAGACACGACTAATCAGCATCCCGACTGTCCTAAGCGGTCTCCCCACTCTGCAAAGGAAACTTAAGGTCTTGGACGCTGACGTTTTTATTTTAACAGTTCAAGATGGGTTGTGTCAGTTTATTCATTGCAGCGTGCGTGGAGCCTGCTGGTGGACGATGGCCATGTCTACCTGCTCTGGGAAGGCTTTCTGACCACTACTGAGCAGACCTGGGTCACACGTCACATTCCACTTCAGGCTCACTGAAGCTTTGAATCGTGTAGCAACAGAAAGCTTTGTGGTGTAGGCAGTGAGTTGAGGAACTGCGATTTCTTCTGGGTCTGTCGGTTCCAGAAACACTGCCGCTCACCATTCCCTTCCTTTTGCATTTTTCAAAAGTGACTTTTTAAAAATCTTGCCTTTGCCCATCTTTTTTCCCCATTATTTATTTGCACGTGTCTGTCTGCGTGAGTGTCTGTGTGCACTCCACGGCAGGCGTATGGAAACTGAAGGACAGCTTTCAGGGGCCAGCTCGCATTCCATCATGTGGGTCCGTCCTGGGGCAGCAAGTCGGGCTGGCTTAGTGGCAGGTGGCTTTGCCAGCTGCCATCTTGTCTGCACTGCCTGCTCTGTCAGCCTTTACAGGCTTTTTCTTTCCTCTGAAAAGTAACGTTATGACAGCTGGCTTTGGTTTTTGTTACCAAAAACTCTGGCTTCCAGGCCAGTTGTCTATGAACTGTTTGGATCAGTGGTGTGGTGCTTTCCTCTTTTCCATGTGGGGGCTACACTGAGCGCAAGGCCTCAACCAGCTGCACAAGCATGCCCACCACGGAGATAGGTCTCCAGTCTGCTTTTGACACTTTGATTTATTGTGAGCTGAGGATGGGGCCCGGGGTCTTGTGCACTTATGTTACTCTCTACCGCTGGGACACACCCAGCCTCATTCTAACCGGTTACTTCTTCAAACCCACAGGACTATTACACCATCATAAAAACCCCGATGGATCTAAATACCATCAAGAAGCGGCTGGAAAATAAGTATTACGTGAAGGCTTCCGAATGCATAGAAGACTTCAATACAATGTTCTCAAACTGTTATTTATACAACAAGGTAGAGAAGCTTCTACTACACTGCTTA
This sequence comes from Meriones unguiculatus, assembly GCF_030254825.1. Taxonomy (NCBI): domain Eukaryota; kingdom Metazoa; phylum Chordata; class Mammalia; order Rodentia; family Muridae; genus Meriones; species Meriones unguiculatus. The sequence continues at coordinate 177,988,703 of NC_083351.1, forward strand.
TTCTTTGCTGTTGTGTAGTAAGTACTGTGAGCTCAGATTCCAGTTCCTAATTGTTTGGAGAGGAGAGGGACAAGTGGAACAGGGTTCCCACACTCAGCCTCTGCTAACCCCAGTTGAGGTCCTTCCTGCCTCAGCATCTAGCGTGCTAGGCTTATAGGCTGGGCCGTCACACTCAGTTCACATATTTTATCAGACACTCTGGTTCTGTTATTCTGTCGTGTGTGAGCAGCTGTAGGGGTCAGGGACAGCTTTCAGGCAATGATTCTCTCCTACCCTGGGTTACAGGGCAGAGCTCAGGCCATAGGCTTAGAAAGCAAGTGTTTTTACCAATTCTGAGCCATGTTGCTGGATCCAATTTGCATATTTTAAGTAAAATGTTTCTCCTTGGATTTCGTTTAATACATTTGCTCAACCTGCTTTTTCAAAGGCAGCTGGGCTGAAGGGCTGGAATGCCTCTCCTTTAAAAACAAAGACCAAATCCAGACTGGTGACTCGCACCTGCAACCCAGTTGGGAGGCTGAGGCAGGAAGGGTTTGTGAGTTGAAGGAGGTCTTGGGGTCAGTGTGTGACCCTGTCACAAGAAGAAAGCAGCAGCTCTGGCAGGCTGTAGCCATTGGGCAGGGTTTTCCTCTTGATGTGTAAAGTGTGAGACACCCATCATGGTTAAACTTCCTAGCTGCTGCCTACGTGGTGTCCTAATTTACACACTTTGCAGTGCTGAGGACTGGGTTGTTCACCAGGGTGCCTGTCTTAGCCGTGTTTTCAGCCAGGCTGCTGCTGCTGCTGCTGCTGAAGTTTTGTTGGGAGTGCCTTTGTTTGTTCTCAGCGGTGCTGTAATGCTAGTGGAGCGCCACGGTGGGTGCAGGCTCCTGGTCACCCCACCCCAGAAGGGCTCTGCTCGGCAATGCCGGGCCTTCTCGAGGGTGGAAATCATAGCTGCTGACTCCTTTCTGTTTTACTGCATAGCCGAGGTTGCATTTCCTTGGCGTTCAAAAAACCGCTCTGACACCTTTAAAAAGGGGCAGAGCTCAGTGCTGAATGCTAGAACCCAAGTTCTTCCTGCTGCACTATTGTCTAAATGGAGCCGCTAAGCCCTGCCTGGGAGTGCTACGGTACATTCCATAAAGAATGCGGCACAGCCGCCCTGTAGACCCTTCTCACAGCCTCTGCATGTTTTCTAGCCTGGAGATGACATTGTTCTTATGGCCCAAGCTCTAGAGAAGTTATTCATACAGAAATTATCTCAGATGCCACCAGAAGAGCAAGTTGTGGGTGGTAAGGAAAGGATAAAGAAAGGTAAGGCCCGAATGAAGAGTTGGCACTGACTCTCCTCTCCTCTCTCTCTCTCTCTCTCTCTCTCTCTCTCTCTCTCTCTCTCTCTCTCTCTCTCGTGTGTGTGTGTGTGTGTGTGTGTGTGTGTGATGGAACAAAACAGAGGCCAGAAGAGGATGTTGGATCCCAGAGCTAAAATTACAGGTAGTTGTAGCTGCCAGATGTAGGTGCTGGCAACTCAAACCTAGGTCCCCTGGAAGAACAGGAAATACTCTGAACCACTGAGCTACTTCTCTAGCCCCTTGGCTTTTTAAGAAGAAACATTTAACACTGATTTCTTTGTTCAGAAGTAAGGGTTGAACCCAAGGTCTTGTGCAGGAGGCTAAGTCCATCTTTTATTGCTGAACTATACCACAGACCCTTTTGTTGTTTATATTGAGTCAGGATCTCACTAAGTTGCTCAGGATAGTCTCCCAAATTGATGATCCTCCTGCATCAGCTTCTTTTTAGACGGGTTTACAGGCATTGTCACTATAGTCACAAAGTCCGGAAGGCTTTCTGCTTTTTCTGATTACAGCATGGTAACTGTGCGAGCTCCATGGTTGTGTGTAATGTCTGTGCTCACATTCACCTTATACATTACTTTCTTCGTTTCTTTCCTCTTTCCTGGTAGCTGCCTTTCCCTCTTATGCCCTGCCCTACCTGTGACTGCAATACGGGATCTAGAATAGCATCCATGTCGACATAAGCACACAATAAATATCTGTTGTGTTCTTTTTAGGTCTCAGTGCACTGGTAAACGTGCTAGATATTAAAGTGACAGAAACAAAGGCCTGATCGTCACAGAGCCTCTTTCTCAGTTGAGGGCTTGGTGATATGTTAGCGTTGTCAATATGATAAAATACCTGAGACAATGAACTGAAAGAAAGGCTTGTTTGGGTTGGTGATTTCACAAGTTTCAGTCTTTTTGTTATTTTTGAGACAGGGTATCATCATGTAGCCCTGGATGGCCTGGAACGCTCTCTTAGACCAGGCTGGCCTTGGACTCACAGAGATCCACTTTCCTTCCCAGGGCTGGGATTAAAGGCTGCACCATACACCTGGCTTAAGTTAAGACTTTTCAAAATCATACTTTAGAGATTTTGACATTAGGGAATTTTCAACTTTAAGGACTTTTGATCTCTCAGGATTGCAGCATCCAAATCTTTCTGGAATTAACAACCAAACTGTCAGCAACAGCAGTGCACTGGGCTTATTTTGCCAACTGAATTAGGGCAGAGTAGGAAGTGAAAACAATAGTGTTTTACTTGCCAGGTATTTGACTCTGCTTCACATTTCACTAGATTCTCAACAAAAGATACCACTTTCCTCTGCTGAGGAACAAACGCTTTCCAAAGCAGTGGAAAATGTGTTTAAGCGGCAAGAGATTCCTGCTGGACTTCCTGGCATCCCTCTTTCTCCCTTAAACATGGCACAAGAAGCTCCCCCCAGCTCTGACTCACAGACTGTGGTCCAGGTAAGTCTAGTGTGCACTCACATGTACGTGCTGTGGTGTGTGTGCACGGCTGTGCAGGTGTCCAAACCTATTCATGCCTGTGCGGATATTCTGCCATTTTTCCTGGGGACAGGCCTCCCACAGAATCGGGAGCCAGGCCGGCAGCCAGCAAGCCCCAGCGACCCCTGCTCCTGCCCCACAGTGCTGGCATTACGGGTGTGGCCGTGGCTGCTTTTGACAGGAGTGCTGGGGGTAAGGTCGGGGCCTCCTGTCGGCACAGCAAGCCCTGTGAGCCCTACCACACTGTGGCTTTAAACTACTACTTTCCAAAATACTGTTTTTACTTTTTAAAATTTGAATGAGAATTGGCTGTCAGCTTAGAGTCATTTTAAAAAATATTTTGTATTTTTACTTTATGTGCATATGTAAATGTTTGTGCTTGTAAGTCACGTGTGTATGGGTCACTGTGGCAGACAGAAGAGGGAACACAATCCCCTGGTGTGGGCCTGATGTGGGTGCCAGGTGCCACGTCTGCCTGTCTATTTGCATGTTGCGGCAGAGACCTAGGGTGTTGAGAGATTTTTAAGTAGAATTTGGACTGTCTTACTATCTTGATAGTATTTTTATTAAAATTGTCCACTTGGATCCGGGTTTGGCGGTATAGTCCTATAGTTCTAACAGGCAAAAGGCTAAGGGAGGAGAGCACAGCCTGGAGCACAGCCTGGAATGCACTGTAGGTGTCAGGGCAGCCTGGCCTACTGAGGAAGACCCTCAAAAACAAGCAAAGCAAGTGTCCACAGTTAAGTTGGTGGCTTTTTCAGGTTTTTGGGTTTTTTTGGTTTTGAGACAAAATCACACTCCAAGTGGACCTCTTCTGGGCTCCTCACTCCTCACGCCCCTGCCTACCACCATTATGGGTCTTGCCAATGTAGCTGGCATATATAGTTTATGCTTTAAGATTGTGTGTCCCAGCTGATTTCATGGTCTCAAAAACATTATTGGTATAACTGCGATTTTGATTTTACATATTGCATTTGTCTTTACGATTTGTACAGATTGTTCTTTGGGCTGTGGGGAGGGAGCATCAGAGCTGCTCCTTCTGCCTGTAAAGGGAGAATTAACATTCACTAACACTGACACACGACTGACAGGAGTGTGTGAAATCGTGTCGTAAAAACGTAGTAATGTTTGTTTCATTTTATTAACGGTGGCATCTCCTAAGGGTCGCTTCTTGTTGAACTATTCTTCAGGTTACAAAGGGTGTGAAGAGGCGAGCAGACACAACCACTCCTACCACCTCTGCGGCTAAAGCAAGCAGCGAGTCTCCTCCTACTCTGAGAGAAACAAAGCCAGCGAGCATGCCGGTGAAAGAAAACACACTGAAGAATGTTTTGCCAGACTCTCAGCAACAACACAGGGTTTTAAAAACAGTCAGAGTAACTGAACAATTAAAGTACTGCAGTGAGATTCTTAAGGAAATGCTGGCCAAGAAACATTTGCCATATGCGTGGCCCTTCTATAATCCTGTGGACGCCGACGCCCTGGGACTGCACAACTACTATGACATTGTCAAAAATCCCATGGATCTCGGGACTATCAAGGTAAATACCTGCCTGAGTGGGAAGAGCTTTCTTTTCTTGTCTTGATTATAAGAGCATTTCATTATTGCAAAGAAATCCAATCTAATGTCCAGAAAATTGTGAAGAAAATTACATCAGCAGAATACTAACACCTGAAGAGGATCACTGGGACATTTTAAATACATCTTCTCATTTTTCCTGTAAACACATCCATTTTACAGGCTAGCGGACGTTGATCAGGTCCTCAGCAGCCCTGGCTCTCTTTAAAGCACAGTTTTGTTTCATTATTTTTTAATCAATATAGTAAAGTTTGTTAACATGTTACTAAACTTTGTGTTTGCCCTCATTTCTTGTATTCTGCTGTCCCCCTCTGAGTTTGTTCTGTAAGTTGAAAGTCAAAATCAGTGGTCATTCTTTAAGGACTTTATAGGCAGCTCAGTTCCATAGAGAAGCAGCTTGAATGATTCTTTACTGACTGTAGAATTCAGAACCAAGTCACTTTCCCTCAACACTTTAATGGCATTCCGGCGCTCATCTGCTGTCAAGCAACTTGCCACTCCTTTGGGAAGGAGGCAGGGTCCTAAGAAAGCTGCTGCAGAAAAGCCAAGCGCACCCACTAGTTATGAGACCCAGCCTCATGCCAGGTTTTGTGACGTTTTCTCCAGAAGCTGGGTACACTTCAGTTAGGAGGCTGCTAAAGGTGCCAGGAACAGGAAAACGCCGACTTTAATTCAGCTCTGAAATCATTCTCGATTGCCACTGATGTGCTTGGTAGAAAATTACATTCTTGGGGTAGAAAGATGCCTCGATGGTTAAAAGCACTTTCTGCTCTTGTGGAGGACCCAGGTTCAGTTCTCAGCACCACATAGTGGCTTTAGAGTGGTCTTTCCTGGAACTCCAGTTTCAGGAGACCCACTGCCCTCCTCTTCTGGAGTCTTTGGACACCAGGCATCCACATGGTATGCCGATATACATTCGAGGGAGTCACATATACATAAAGTTGTAAAAGAAAAGCAGGCAGGCATGGTGGCACACACCTTTAATCCAGGTAGCTCAGGATAGACACAAGGTGGATCTCTGTAAGTTCAAAGCCTGGCTGCTCTACATAGTGAGTTCCAGGACATCCAGGCCTACGAAGAGAAACCCTGTCTCAAAAACCAAAACAAAATGAAAGTTATATTCTGCATCATCTTAGTTTTGCATTTTCTGCCCGCCTGGCTCATGATCTGCCCTCCTGGTGAACGCTGGGACACAGGCATGGGCCACTACACCAGACCTTGCACTTTCTTGATTGAAAATGAGCCTCGTGGATTTTGCCTGTTTGCTGACTACCCACAGATGCACACATTTTGCTCAGTGGTATGTAGGATTTTCTTTCTAGTTTTTTCCCATCTGTAATGTCTGCTCTATCCCACCTTCTTCATACAGTCTGTACCGTGACTCATACTTTTAAGGTCTTTTCATAGCTTTCTTACTATAAAACTTCTAACCAAGACAGTCTGAAAACACTTTTCCCATCCATTTTCCCCAAAATGCCTTCTCTATTTTTTTACTTGTAAACATTCATTGATTTCTTTTGCAAGTGTAAAGCTTGATAATATAGCACAATGTTTAATATTTGTTTAAAAAATGATAAATGACCTTCCTTCCTTCCTTCCTTCCTTCCTTCCTTCCTTCCTTCCTTCCTTCCTTCCTTCCATTTGTTTGCTTTCTGGGTAGCATGCAAAGAATTAGGTTCCTGTGACTCTTTCTTTCCTTTTTCCCTTTGTTCATTTGTTTGTTGAGATGAGAGTCTCATGTAGCCCAGGCTGGCCTCAAACTTACTATGTAACTTAGTATGGCCTTGAATTCCTGATCTTTCTGGTTCACTTCCCAAGAGGTAGGTTTACAAGTATGTACATCATATTGGCCATGACATTTTCCTATATATATGCACACATTATTATACTTTGTTCTTATGTGCTGTCCCCATTGCCCTGTGACTCCTGTTTTTCTCATCCCCTTTATTCCCATGAATAGGACCCTCTCTCCTGCCATATAACATATATTCCATCACCTTCTGTTGGTCCCTTTCTGCCTCCTGTCTTTAGTACTCTTTTCTAGTTTCATCCTGTACATATGCACAAATTTAAGTCTAGATTCCTCATCTAAAAGAGAACATGGTATGTCTGTCTGAGTTTGTCTTGTTTCCCTTAATATAATCTCCAGTTGTCCATTTTCTTACAAAATTCACAATTTCATCCTCCTCAGAGCTGACAAACTCCATTTTGTGTGCGCCATGTTTCCATCAGCCATCTGTCAAAGGGCCTCTTGTCTGTCGAGCGAAGCAGCAGTAACCATGAGCATGCAACGGTCCCTGCCATGGACTTCTGGCCCCATGTGGCAGTCCTCTGTTCTCATGTTTAAGGACACTCCATACTGACTCCCAGAGAGCCTGTATTCACATTCCTGCCAGTGGTGTATAAGCGTTACAATTTTCCTGTCTCTTCCCAGTACATGCTGTTTGTTTTCTTGATATTAGCCATTCTGACTGAGGTAAGATAGAAAATCCATCTCGTCTTTATTTTTACTTTGTAAGATGGATAAATATATTGAACACTTTCAAATATTTATTGGCCATTTGCTTTCTTTCCTTTAAGAACTGTCTATGAAATTCACTAGTCTGTCTACTTTAAATGTGTGTTTTGTATGTGTCTGTATGTGGCGAGATACACAGAATCTAGCACTAATCTTGTCTCGTGGTCTAGCGTATGGTTGACCAACATTCTATTCCACAGGATATCTCTTCACTATGTTGATGGTTTCCTCTTGCTGTGTAGAGTTTTGTTTTGTTTTTTTTTAATACCACACAATATGAATTAACAATTCTTGTTTTTTATTTACTGAGCCGTACTTTTTCAGAATGCTTTCTTTGGTTATATTTTGAAGTGGGACTTCACTCACACACACACACACATACACACACGCGTGAGTAATTTCTCTGTTAAGTTCATTATGGGTGTGCTGGGAAAGGCACTGGTTCTGTATGTTGCACCTGTTTCCTGCTGCCTTGTTTACAGTGTTTATCAGGCCTGGAGTGTTTCCGGTGGATTCTGTCAAGTCTTCTGTTAGAGAGTCATGCTCTTCACAGGTGTGGATCATCTTACCCTTCTTATTACATCTCTCTGCTCTTACCGCTGCAGCTGAGACTCAGTACTAAACTGTAGCCATGAAGACAGTGGCTTCCCTATCTCATTCCGACTCTGAAGGGAAATTTATCTGTTCCTAGGCAGCATAAGCTAGCTGTAGGTTTGCTGCATTTGTATCTTAAATGTTGGCATGCTGTCCCTCTATTCCTAGTGTCCTCAGGGATTTCAGCAGGAAAGAAAGCTGAACTTTGTCCAAGGCCTTTCTCCATCTTTTGATGATAGTGTGGATTCCTTGTCCTTTTCACTTGTTCCTGACTGTTGGCCTTCCTCTCCAGGTCTTCTTTCCCTTGTTGCCCCAGTCACGGACTATTTTTACTAGTAAAGTTTTGGAAGTCTTCATACAGTGTTTTACTCCCTTCAGTGACTTTGAATTCAGCAGCTAAGGAAAGTTAGACTCTTTCTGGAGAAGTCACCATGCTTTCTCACGGTTTTGTGAAAGCATGTTTCTGTCTGTTTGATAACTCTCCCAATTTAACTTGGTTTTTTTTTCTTAGAGAATAGTCTATGCTTTAGGGCTTAATTCTCCACACAACTAAGACAGGAGAAGACCACTTTTAAACATGAGATATAGAAATACAGTGAAAATTGTTTAAAAATCACTAATATATCATTAATAATTAGAAAACCGAAAATGGCAAAGCTAAAGTAGAGTATCAGAGTTAAAATGATTAAATGTAAAAATAGCTGATGAATGAGGCTATGGGAGGAAACAAAGAAAGAGGGAAAAAGAATAAAAAAATAAAAGTATAAAAGAAAAGAAACAAGAGAGGAGAAGAAAAGTCTGAAGGAGGAAAAGACATTAGTGGAGAAATAAAAATAGAAAAACAATCACTCAATAACAAGAAAATTAATAAAGTTATTTAATGTTAGGGGATAGAAAATAAGAACATCAGATTAGGGCAGTCCTACTGAAGCATAATAGGAAAAACAGAAAAGGGGAGGGAATAGTAATTTTTAAAAGGTAACAAGTTAGAGAGTTTGTATGAAAAGGAATTTTAAAAAGAAAGCTTGCCTTGAAAGTTAGAGAGCTCACAGGCATAAAGGGATGGCTCAGCTGGGAGCTTGCAGTCAGGCCTGGCCACCTGGGTGTGAGCCCTGGGCCCACAGGGTAGAAGGCAAGACCAACTCTGTGGCTGCCCTCTGACCTCCATGAGAGAGTCACTGCACACGCACCGCAGGTGGGCAGGAGACAGAAGACCAGGAGAGGCTGTGGCTCCTCTCTTGACCCTGGGAAGCGGGGACTGGCTTACGGCACGCACAGGCCAGCTGACTGTACTTCGGGCTCCTGTCTTTGTCCATCAGAGCTGCCCCCTCTTTAGCCTCTCCCTGTATTTATGGGTCAGGCCTCTCTGCTGCCCGATGGGACACTAAAGCCTGCACACTGAGCGGTCACGTACTCTATGGAAACTCCCCAGTTCCCAGCCCTGGGATCTCCTAAGTACACTGGGAGAAAGGCAAAGCAACCAGAATGCTGGGGTCTGCAAAGGCAGGCCTACCTTCAGTTTCAAAATCCATAGCGTTAGTCACCTGCTGGGGGTGGCAGCTGCAGTTTGTCCCCTGCAGCTACAGAGTTCTTGGACCAGATTAATGAACCTCATGGCGGCTAGGTGTCCCCAGACTGACCTGACCATCAGCTTCAGGCTCTCAAGCATCAGCTCTGGTTAGCGTTAGTTGGCGAGGTCTTCTCCAGGTGTGTAGGGCAGCTAACATTCTCCGTCCTCAATGCCCAGTCAAGCCTCTGGTCACTTACACTTTGATCACTGTCTCTCACACTGGGGCTATGACAGATTAAATTTAGGCTCTAATGGCACCTAGGCCACAGCCCTCTGAGGCGGGAGCTTTCTCTCCCACTGCTGACTCCTCTGCCTAAAAGCTCACTGTCTTGGCAGGGGCCACAGCTAGCCTGGAGGCTTGTGGGAGCAAGGGCCACAGCTGGACTGGAGGCTTGTGGGAGAGGTGGGTTTGTCCAGTGGGCAAAACTGCCCAGCGTATTTCCTGCTGGGGCTATCTGGCTTGTGTTTTGGACACAGCTTCTGCTTCCTTTCCCCACCAGTGACCCACACTGCTGGCCCTGTGTTTGGCTTGCCTTCTTTTTGCTTGTTGCCCATCTGTTTACCCATATTGTCCAGCCACCCTCGCGGTCCATGTATGAATTTCCAAAGCTCTTCCCAACACTCACAGAAGCAAACTTCTAGGCCATCATCTTACCAGAAGTTGAAAGTCTTTTCTCTGTATTATTTTCTCCATTTCCTGTACATTTAAATTGTTCCATGTGACTTGACTTTAGCTGTTTGTGAATCCTTGTAATTTTTCCTTAACTCAGGGGAAAATGGACAACCGAGAATATAAGGATGCATATGAATTTGCTGCAGACGTCAGATTAATGTTTATGAATTGCTACAAGTACAACCCTCCAGACCATGAGGTCGTGGCGATGGCGAGAACGCTTCAGGTGAGGTTGGCTCACTCTCTGAGCACTTTCCTCTGAGCACAATGGACCATTATGACCATAACTCGAGACAGATGATACCACTGTCCTTAAATAGTAAAAAATCATTCATGAATGACTTACCCCTTAGTTGTAACCTTTAGCAACACATTTTAAATGAGGTAATGTACTTTGCAGAAGAAACTGATGATTTGCTAGTGAGAAGAGGACAAAAGTTCCTGGTGGGATGGAATGAGCCTCTGAAAGGTAGGATATACATGACATGGCTTACCTTAACTACCCAGCTGCTGAGCCACGGTTGATACTGCCGAGAAATGTGCTGAGGCAGGCAGACACAAGCGCCATCTCACACTTCTGGGACATCTTAAAGAAGTCTGCCCCAAATGTCCATGTGTGCTTTAAAGGGTTCTTGTTGCATGAAATCAGAAACAAAGAAAACCAAACCAGGTGGCATGTGCCCACAATCCTGGCACTCTGGAGGTAGGCAGGAGGATTTCAAGTTCCAGGCCAGACTGAACATGGTGAAACTGTCTCAAACCAAAAAGAAATGAGAACAGACTAATTTGTCATTACAGGACGTTTTTGAAATGCATTTTGCCAAGATTCCTGATGCGCCTGTGGAGAGCACACATGCATACCACCTTGCAGCACACGGTGCAAAAGCCCTCAGCGGAGAAAGCAGCAGCGAGGCCTCCTCTGGAGACTGCTCTTCAGAATACTCCGAGGATGAGCGCGTCCAGCATCTTGCCAAGCTTCAGGAGCAGGTGCCGCAAGCGCTGGTGGCCCAACTGCTGCCGATAAGCTTTAGTTGCTTCTTGGCAAATTTGCCAGGTTTAATCTGTGTGCTGTCCAATGCTAAAGCCACTACCACCACCACCTCCTCCACTCCTCCTCCTCCTTCTCTTCCTTCTCCTCCTTATTCTCTTCCTCTTCCTCCTTCTCTTCCTCCTCTTCCTTCTCCTCCTCCTTATTCTCTTCCTCTTCCTCCTTCTCTTCCTTCTCCTCTTCCTTCTCCTCCTCCTCTTCGAAACTGTCTCATGTACCCTGGCTTGTCAGGAACTTCTGACCCTTCTGCCTATACCTCTCAAGTGCTGGAATCCAGAACTGCTGGTGTGTACCAGGACGCCTCGGGGTTATTTACAACTCTGGAGTCTGAGTGTTGATTCTTACTGAAGTGATTTAAGGTATAATGTGGAAGATTTTATAAATGAGATCACTTACTGTGTTGTGTGATAAAATAGTGACCTTTTCTGAGGTCATGCCTGAAGAGTAGGACTGGAGAGATGGTTCAGTAGTTACAGTTACGGGCTGTTCTTCCAGAGGACCGGAGTTCAAGTCCTAGCATTTGTGTCAGGCTATTCACAACTACACACACACACAAGATAACTGTTCTTGGGCTGTATTAACTTTATTACTATAGTATACTAATTTATTATTAATTGATTGATTGATTGATTTGTAATGCTGGGTTCAAATCTAGGACCTTTCACAGGCTAGGCAAGTGTTGTATTATTGAGCCATGTTTTCAGCCCTCCTGAACTAATTTTAGATAAAAAGTTTTTGGGTTGAACATGAGATAGTGTTTGAAGTTGTGTGTATGCCTTTCCAAACACCGAACTTGTAAAAGTGAGGCAAAATCCTGAAGGAAATAAAGTATGGAATGAGTTTTACAAAGAGTGGGCATGACTTCGGTGTCCTGTGTGTTTCTAGTATCGTTAATGATTTAGATCAAAGAATGCTCATTGTTTATTTCTTCCTTTCCCAGCTTAATGCTGTTCATCAGCAGCTACAAGTTCTGTCCCAAGTACCATTGCGTAAGCTAAAGAAAAAGAATGGAAAGTCAAAAAGGGCACCAAAAAGAAAAAAGGTTACTAACAGAGATGAAAACCCAAAGAAAAAGCCTAAGCAAATGAAACAAAAGGAGAAGCCCAAGAACAAGTAAGTATGTTCAGTGGGAGTGGATCTGGCCCGAAGGCCAGAGCAGTGGAAGAGCAGGTATTTAGCCTCCACAAGGCCCTGGGTTGGACAGATTAAGATGAAACAAATGGAGTGTTATCCGGGTGCACTGTAGGAAATTCTCAAGTAATCAATAAAAATACGTTGAAAAAGTAAAGATGGAACTAATACATACTCTGGTTACAGTCAGCCAAAGAAGAAGAAGCCGCTCCTCAAGTCCGAAGAGGAAGACAACGCCAAGCCCATGAACTACGACGAGAAAAGGCAGCTGAGTCTGGATATAAACAAACTTCCTGGAGACAAGCTGGGGCGGATAGTCCACATAATACAGTCCAGGGAGCCGTCCCTGAGAAACTCCAACCCGGACGAGATCGAGATCGACTTTGAGACTCTGAAGGCATCCACGCTTAGAGAACTGGAGAAGTACGTCCTGGCCTGTCTGCGGAAGCGCTCGCTGAAGCCCCACGGTAGGCCAGGCCCCGTCCTAGGTCCCGCCCCGGCCCCACCCCCCACCCCGTCCTAGGCCCCGCCCTGGCTGCCAGGCCCCGCCCCACACTCACTGTTGCTCCTCCTCCCACAGCGAAGAAGGTCGTCAGGTCCAAGGAGGAGCTGCACTCGGAGAAGAAGCTGGAGCTGGAGAGGCGGTTGCTGGACGTCAACAATCAGCTGAACTGCAGGAAACGGCAAGCGAAGCGCCCGGCGAAAGGTAGGTGGCGGTTTCTCCGCGCCCGCCCGCGCCCCCTGGCCGCGGTTAACGCCCTCTGTCTTGCAGCGGAGAAGCCGCCGCCGCCCCCGCCCCCGCCGCCGCCGCCGCCCCCGGAGCTGGCCAGCGGGTCGCGCCTGAGCGACAGCAGCAGCAGCAGCAGCAGCAGTAGCAGCAGCAGCAGCAGCAGCAGCTCGGGCTCCGCGAGCAGCAGCAGCGACTCGAGCTCGTCCGACAGCAGCGATTCGGAACCAGGTTAGCTGGCCGCGAGGCGCCTGCCGCGGTGGGGGGAGTCGGGGGAGCGCTTAGGAGGACCTGGGGTGCCAGGACAGTCCTACGGGCGGGACAGAAGCCCTCCCTGCGTGACAGGAACCGCGTAGGGTGTAGGACAGAGGAAGGCGGCTTCCTCCCCGCGCGGAGGTCTAGGACGGGTACTAGGTTTAGAAGCAGAGATGCCTTCCCTTCTTAGAGACTGAAAACTTTACTTGGGACGCCTCAGTTGAGTTCCCAGTGTACTTCCGCTAACTAATATTGTAAAGTATGTCCTGTCTGGACACTGCTTTCTTGGTTGAACTGTCGTTTTGAATTAAGCCATTCATCCCAAAATTTGTAGAGCATATTTTTTTTTCAAGTTATCTGTAACTATAGATTATTATCTTTCATCTCTGGAAAAGTAGATGAAGCACATATCCCCTTGCACAGTTTGTCAGCTGTGTTAAACCAGGTTTTGCTCTTCCGTCACTAGTTGACTAGTGGCCTGTGGTCTCCACCCCACCACTGCTGCCCCACTTAACCCCGCAGAGCTGGCAGTACGCAGGCACTGTCTTGCCGAAGACTTGCTTTATTGTGAGTGGGGTGTTCTTGTGAGGGTCAGTTCTTTTCCCTTAAAAAGAACCCCGCAGAGACTCCAGCTAGCGGAGCTGGTATGTGTGGGGATGCCCTATTTGTAGGCCTCAGTCAGGGTCTGCTGGCCTGCACTAATCTGTTTTCCTTTGGTTCTGTTTGTTTGCTTTTCTGTGGAGCTAATTGCTGCATTTGGTTTTCACATTTCTGAGTACATAGTGGTGAACAATTTTGTAAAATTCAGAAAAATTTTTACTTTGGTTAGAATTTGTTATTCTAATACATTTTTGAAAATCATTTAGAGAACTTATTATGAAGTATTTCTTATATTTGACTTCTAAGCATAAAACAATACTGGAAAAATCTAACTTACATTTAGTATTTTAAATTGTAATTAACAATTGTAATTTCACCTAATAAAGCATTTGTGACCTAATAAGTTACAGCACTTTGTCTTTTATTTGTAGGATAGAACTATTATTCTATTAATTTGAATTATTAATTTAAAATGTAATACTTTGTGTTAGAAAAAAACACCACATACAGCTTTTCAATATAGCACCTTAATATTTAGAATACCTTCCTTCCTTCCTTCCTTCCTTCCTTCCTTCCTTTTTTTTTTTTTACACTGTGCAGCCAGCCTGACCTTACTGTGTAGGCCAGACTGGACTTGAACTCAGCAGTCCTCTGCCTCTGCCTCCTGACAGGTGTACTGTACCACATCAACCCTTTGAAAATGTTCTAGTATGTTACTTGAAGACAATAAAATGTTACCAGCTATATGTTCTTAAAATGGTATAATAGCTTTTTTCTAACCTTAATAGAATGACTCAACCTTGTTCTGTGGTGCTAGGGACTAAGGCACTTGCACAAATGAGGCCACACTCGGGCACTGAGCTGTGTCCTCATGGGTTTCCTGATGATCTGGAACTCACTCTGGAGCCCAGGCCATTCTTGAACTTGCAGAACAATTTTGTAAAACTCAACAGAAGTTTTACTTTCGTTAGAATTTGTCATTCTAATACATTTTAAAATGAAGTATTTCTTGTATTTGACTTCTAAGCATAAAACAACACTGGAAAAAAATCCAAGTTGCAGTTATGACCCCAAGCAATATGTCATGGGCCAGCATCTGTTATCTGATCTAGAGGCTTTTAAATATAAATATATATACATATTATTAAAATAAAAGCAACAAATTTTTCCTCTCTCTTGGTACTAGAGACTGAACCCAGGGTTTTATATAATATACCATGCCAGCAATTTAACCATTGAGCAATTTAACCATTGAACCTCAGCTCTGTTTGTTATTGTTATTGTTGTTGTTATTATTATTATTATTTAGTTTCAGATCATCTTATGAATAGCTTAGGCTTGTTACACTGAGAGCGGTTTGTTTTCCCATTGGGTACTGTAACTTCTTTTGCTTTTGTTTATGATGGACTCTCAGTGTGTAGCCCAGGATAGACTCACTCCTGTGCTTTCTCTCACAGCCTCCTGAGTGCGGGAACCTCAAGCATGTGTTGCTATACCTGGCTTGTCATTTATTTTTGAAGTTTTGGTTATTTTTGAGCATACAGTCTGTATACTTTATTGGAGGAAACCCTATGTAAGTGTATTATAAGTTGCAAAGTCTATGGGGAAAATTACATCTTTGCTTTCAATAAGCAAATGAAGTATATGATCTTTTACTACTTTAATACTATACTGAATATTTAATACTAAATACTTCAATACCAGTTCTAAATGCTTTAAAATACCATTATGCTTCTTAATTTCTAGTGTATAAACTAAGAATATTTTTACTTCCCTGAAAATAACAATAAAAAATTTTAGGTAGATTATAAATTAGAGACAAAATAAGTCAGACTGCATCAATGTAATCTTTTTGTGAAAATAATCAAAACCCTGTGTCCTTGGTTGTGCACAGACCGGTTCAAGCACTAGGTGAGAAACATGCTGCCTTCTTTCATTGTTGGTGGAGATGGGCTATTTGCCACCATCCCCGAAAGGTGAAGATTGGGTGTATTAACAAAACAAACGTCGAAGAATCAAGCTAGGCATAGTGGCACATACTGTGATCCCAGCACTTAGGGAGCCGGGGCCTGGATAGTGGGAGTTTAAGGCCAGCATGGACTGGCAATGAAACCTTGTCTCAAAACAAACAAACAAACAAAAAAATTAACTGAAAGAATCAGTTAGGTTTTATGACTCTGTAACGGACTGTGGTTTGTTTAGAGTGGGTGCATTGAATGCCATGGTCCTGAGAGTCTCTTAATAGAAGCAATGTTTCTGAAAGCTTGGGTGACATATATACTTTGTTATTAAAAAGCTAATCCTTTATTTTTAGATTTATCACCTTTTAATACCTGTCACCCTGGATTTATTAGCATATGTTAATTCTAATAATGGGTTTAGCGTGACATTTTCATACATGGATGTGTTTTGATTACACTCAACACTACCCTCCTGTGTCCCCCTCCCTCCTCTGCCCATCCCCTTCCATTTCCCCACTGACCCTTCTACCTGAGCTTGCATATGTTTGTGCCTGTGTGCCTCTGTGTGTGTGTGCCATTGGATATGAAAATCTACCCTCAAAAAGCGGGGGAGGGCATGAGTCCCAGACTGGCCATTACTACGGAGGAAAATGTGTCTCTTCCGCGTGTATCTTTTCTCAGGGCAAGGTGGGCCCACAGCTCCACCCTCTTCCACAGTGCGGCAGTGGGCTTAGCCCTGTGCCAGCTCTCCCTGGATCACTTCAGCTGCTTGACTGGACTGTAGACAGTTTTGCCTTTGTCTCCTTCAGTTAGTCACGATCTGTCAGGACTCCTCTTCCCACTGGGAAGTTTCTGTTCTTGCTGCATTGCGGCTGCTCCCTCTACCGTTGCGCTCTGTGTGGGCGCAGCAAACCTTTAAAGGAAAGGTCCGGGTTAGAGTTTCCATTGCTGTGATGCAACACCATGACCAAAGCAACTTGGGGAGGAAAGGGTTTGTTTGACTCACAGCACTGTTCATCGCTGAAGGGAGTCAGGACAGGAGCTCACACAGAACACACCTGGAGGCAGGCGCTGGCTGGCTCAGCCTGCTTCATAACAGAACCCAGGGCTGGCACCGCCCATTGATGGCCCACCCATCCATCACTAACTGAGAAAATGCCCTACAGGCCAGCCTGCAGCCCACACTCAAGGAGCATTTCCTCAGCTGAGGCTTCCTCCTCTCCAGAGAGTGAGCTTGTTGCAAGTTGACACAAAAGTACCCAGTACACATGACCCCTTGACAGCTGGACACACAAACACACCACTATTAAGCTACAACCTTTCCTTTCTTGTTCATCCCCAAGGTCTCACGTTAATATGAACGTCACAATATGAAATATTCCAAACTTTTAAAGGCCCACATCCTTTAAAATTCAAACACTTAAAAGAGCAAAGTCTCTCTTTTTCGTAAAAGATTTATTTATTTCCGTGCATGAGTAATCTATCTGCATGTGTGCCTGTATGACAGGCATCAGGACCCATTACAGATAGTTGTGAGCCATGTGGTTGTTGGGAATAGAACTCAGGACTTCTGGAAGAGCAGCCAGTTCTCTTAACCTCTGAGCTGTCTCTCCAGCGCCAAGTCCAAAGTCTCTTATTGAAACTTTTCTTTTTTAAATCCAAAGTCTTTGTAAAACTCCATACTCTCTTTAAAATCTCTCAACTCTGAGTTTCTGTAAAACAAACAAACAAACTAATAATAATTTCCCACTAGTGCTCCCAACACAGGCTGTGTTAGCACGAAGCAGCTTGGTCCCTTTAAAGAACCTTTGTCTATGTTCCTTGTACTGTTTGGTTTCTTTTTTTGTTTGTTTGGTTGTTTGGTTGTTTTTTTTTGTTTGTTTGTTTTTGTTTTCTAAGCTTGATTTATTCTGATTATAGTATGATACTGATGCTGACGATGATGATTATGAATTTGTTAAAGAAATGTTATTTATTCAAAATGTTTTGTCTTTTCGTCTGTCACAAAATTCTGTTGCAAAATTCATATTTGGAATCTGATTCTTAGGGATAAAGTCTCTCTCTCCTACGCGTGCACACACACACACACAAAGAGAGAGAGAGAGAGAGAGAGAGAGAGAGAGCAAACAAACAAGCCAAAACCAGTGGACAAATAAAGAAGGAATTCTACTCTCAGCTTGCTGACATCTCAATATTATTCACTCCACCATCCACCGCAATATTGGAGAACCTCAATAACCTCACAAAAATAAATAAATAAATCTACTGCTTTTTGACCTAGAGAGCCAATAACCAATGCTGTCCCTTTTGTCACTTGAATAATATAATTCTTGAGCCCTTTAGACTGTTTAAGAGCATGTGGCTTGTTTTAGTCTCTTGTCTCAATACCTCTGAGAATATGCTTCAATCTGTCAGGCCCTGTATCACTTTCTTTCTTTTTTTTTTTTCTGTTTGGTTTCTTTAACAACAAACCAGTCATAAAAACTTGTTCCTTTTACAAAGGGTCTTTCAACTTGAGTTAGAAAAGGGATTGCCACAAAGGGACAAAGAACTACAGTTACTCTCAACCATGATAGCACCTGAGAAGCCATAAAGTGTAACTATTTCATGTGTGTGACTTGTGAGCCCGGTGTCTGCAGAGGCCAGAGGAGGGGATCAGACCCTGGAGTTACAGATGGTTGTGAGCCACATGTGGGTGCCGGGAACTGAACGCAGGACCTCTGGAAGAGCATCCAGACAAGGAACATAGACAACAGTTCTTTAAAGGGACCAGCTTGCTTAGTGTAGGACAGATTGTCAGTGTTGGTCTGGACAGTCCCTTGGGACAAATCCTTCGATGCAGGGCCAGCGGTCTATAGAGTAAGATGCTGCAGCCACACAAAAGCCCAGTCATGTCTGCAGACTTTAGAATTGCACATGATTGGCTTCTGTAACCCCAAAAATGTTGATAATTATTTCTCCTGTGTGTGACATCATGCTCTAGTTTTGTGTTGTGAGTTTGAACTTGTTTTCAACCTCTTGGGATCTTACTCCAACCCGATTTCCGGAGGACGTTTGGCATCTCCCGGCGCCAGCCTCCGAGTGCTGATAGGTAAATAGGTGCATTTTACCTTTCTACTCTACCAACTCCAGATAATTCTTTTAGCTCTAGTAAGTTTTTTGTGTGATTTAGAATAAAAACTATAATCACAAATGTTAAAGTCAGTGTTTGAGAGATGTGAACATCAAACACAGCGTACATCGTGTGTATTTGATGAGCAGTCAGTGTACATCACTCACTATGTGTTTCCTAATGTGGGTGTGTGTGTTGCCAGAGAGCTTAGTTGTTCACAGAAATGGGGTCATAATTGTTGCAGCTTAATTGATAGCTCCCAAATCTGATAGTTCTTTATTACAAATTGAACCATGACACTAAACTTAATGTAAAAATGTGCATATATGGCTTTAATTCCCCAAACCAGAAACACAGTGACACTTGCCTCACCGTGCTCCAGGGAGGCAGTTACTTACGAGTGGAATCAGAAGCAAAGTGCTGAGCCACGTGCTGTCAGTATTCATCTGTTTATGTTCTGTAAAGCATTTAAGTATTAAAAATGATATAGAGTAGTGTTAAACACGCCATATGTACTAGGTAATTTTAAAATTTCTAGTTAAAGTTCTATGCCTTTTGCTAGTGTCTCCAGATCTTGAGGTTCTAATTTTTATAAGCCTAAGTGTTACTTTTTTATGTCATAAAACTAAGGAGATATTCTTCAGTTTTCCTTAGCAGAACACCAATGTGGTATATGGCGTTTTTATTTCACTAAGGTGTTTATGTTGTGGGACATTGTAGCTTAGGAGTATGTTTGAATAACTAAAATGGATTAATAGACATGTATATTATCATATTAATGAAATGTGTTTTGTTTTTTGTTCAAAGCTGAAACTGTAGTTTCTCCTTTAAGTGTGAAGGACCCCGGATCTCTACCCTGTGTGTTCATTCTCTCCCAGTCACCCCTCTACCCAACCCCAACCCCAAAGTCAATCTTGGCTGAGTGACACTGGTTCGTGTCATTTTAAATACTTGAATTCTTTAAATTAAAGCGCAGCTTTGAGTGCCATTAGCAATTTAACAGTGTCCAGCATCAAATATTTTAAGAGAGGAAAGAACAGTAACACATCCAGTGGAAACTGATGGCATTTCAGGAGGCAGAAGGTAATTATTAAAATTAGAATGTTTTAAGTTTGAATACTATTTGGTGTTGACCAGCCTTGGTGCCCTGGAGCCTGAATCAAATGGTTCGTGACATCTGGCTTGGAGTGATGGATTGAGAATGGAACTAGTACCAGTTGGCAGAGGCCTGTGCTGGGAAGGGTGGACCACGGTCCACCGTACAGTAAGCAGGAAGGAACCTTGTCATGCATGACAGGCAGAAAGGGCTTTCTATACTCACTGCTCCTGCCAGTGTCAGCTGAACAGATCTTAACAGGGTGAAGGAGGCCCTAAAACCCACTGGTTCCCGGGGGCCTGCAAGGACAAAGTGCTCACATGAGAATCGTGCACACAGACCTGGGTACCATCTGAGCATCACACAAACCAGGTGTGGTGACAGGGTCACTCTCGGGCCATCCTGGGCTATCTGAGATACTGTCTCACAACAAACAAAAAAAGAAAGCCCGTTTGTTGTTATCAGTCAAAACTGCCAAGTAATTTTCAAGTGGAGGGTTAGTAATTAGGTGGATCTTCGAGCTTAGCATGGATATCAGGTATTTTCCTTACACCAAATCCTTCCTCTGTGCCCTCACAGCTAACTACGCAACTCACATTTCTCCCACTGATCTCAGCCTCTCACAGCTATGCTTGTGGCTGTCAGCTGGTGCAACTGATACTGATGTCTGAAAGCTTGAGCTCTGTTTTGTGACTTTTTAAAAAAACTCGCTGGAGTTCCTTACAGTGAAGGAGCACCCTTGGATTTTGCCTACACATAATCCAAAGTGGAATTTGTGAATGGGTGTTTATTGCATCATGAACAAAGAAGTTTGAGCTAATTTAAATAGGGCAAAGTCTGTGACTGTAAGAGATGGTATTAAAGGAATTCTTTTTTAAAGTGAGCTCTTTCTTTTCTCCATGAGCCCCAAATAATAATGACATATATTTCAGGTATCTGACATGTTTTTGATATATGTATACAACTTAAAACCCTAACATTAACATACCCGACACTGTATTTTTGTGTTGAAGCACAGCTACTCTGTTAGCATGTTTTAGAATGTGCAGTATATGATCACCGTAGCCCGTTTGTGGCAGGGCTCCTGTGGATATGCCCTTTGCCTGCCACCCTGTGAGCAGCCCTCCGGCAGGGTCTTGGTTCATGCTCCTTCATGTCTAAGATGGAAAGGTTGCAACTTGGTAGGTTTTCACAGCTTACAAATGTTGAGATAACTATCTGTATACATTTTCAGAAATATTTCCTAAATTTACTGGAGTAAAGCAGAATGATTTGCCGCCGAAGGAGAGTGTAAAGGTGAGCTGAACCTTCAACCTCAGCGTTCAAGACAGTGTGTGCTCGGACAGCTACTGCAGTAGTAACTTCCTTTACAACAGTTTTCTGGAGGGCATGATAGCATGGCTGTGCACAGAGCGCCAGTACTGAGGAAGCAGAGGAAGGAGGACCACAGCTTTGGGCTAGCCTGAGTTCTGTAGCAGTCATCAGCGAGGTGTCCAGAGACTCCCTCCTAAAGCATGCTGACTGTAGAGTGGCTGGCTTCCTCTTCCTGACAAGGTGTCACTCACTGTCCTATAAGGCGAGTGGTTAAGCAGAGTGAGTTCTGGAAACAGCTCAGCTTAAGGCTGTGACTCCAGAGGAGCTGCTTCAGTGCACAGATGTGTGCAAAACTTGTAAACCAAAGCTGGGAGGAGAGCAGGCCTCAGGGGTCTGGAGGCCGAGGATCACAGGTGTCCAGCCATTTCCCCTTCCTCCTCCTTGCTCTTCTCACCTGCAGGTCCCCTAGCAGGCCCGGGGGTGTAGGGAATGCGTTTGGAAAAGGCACTGTGGGAGCCTTGCTGCTCTATTGCTTGTTCTCTTGTGTGGCTAGAGCTCCCAAGGGTAACAGGGTCTCTGTCCAGCAGGTACCGTCCTCTGTGCGAGACACGGCCCCTGCTCGGCCCCCCCTTGCTCAGCACGCCGCCACCGCAGCATGTCCAGCACCAGGGCGGCACTCCCAGCAGATGCACGGCTGCCACCTGCCAGAGCATCTGAAGGCCACGGAGAGCCCCGCACCTGGGCAGACCCAGGCTCCTTCAGGTAAGAAGTGCCAGCAGCTGCTCTGGCCAAGAGATGGGCTCCTGGGGCCACAGGGTACTGCCAGTGCCCACATCCAAGCATCAGGGAGAGGACCAGGTCCAGGCTGGGACCCGCGGCAGGAGCACACTATTGGAAACTGCCTTAAGCCCTCGTTACATGTGTGTGACTTATATTTGGACTGTCTGTGTATATAGATTTCACCACCCGCACTCAGCACCACATTGTAGCTACTTTGGTCAGGGCGCTCTGTGTCCTGCATGGGAAGAAGTGAGCTGTAGCGGAGAGGGGGAAACTGGTTTCTGTCTTCTGCGTGAGTCAGAGCTGCACACACCAGACTGGGAATTCACTGTGTGCCCTGCACTGACTGGGAGGGACACGGGCTTTTGAATCTCTTTGTTCTCCTGGCACGAGACTCCATGCTGTTCTGTCTTGTCTGTAGCTCAAATTGTAGCTCACACTTGTGGAGAGGGAATCAGAGAAAACATAGGCTGTGATGAGGCCTGTAGCTCAGTGGCAGATTGTACTGTCAGCATAGACGAGGCCTCTGATCCAGTTCACAGTACACAGAAAGCCCAACCCCACAACCCAGGGATGAACCATAAACAGAGAGAAGAGGCAGGCAGACTGGCAGACCAGTCAAAGCAGGGCGGGGCATGTCCAGAGGAAGGGTACACAGTCCCCAGGGCATAGCACTTATGTCCTGTGAGAAGATGAAGACCTGGTTGCTCTAGTCTCTTTCTCATCCTTCTATAGAATTTAGCCTTTTTATTTTTATGCAACAAGGAACCTTGAACAGAAACATGGCAAATAAGCAAAGATCCCCCACCCTTAAAAAAAAACAACAACAACAAAAAAAAAAACTCAGCACTTTGGTAGCTCATTGGTAGAGAGAGCACTTGCCTAGCATGCAGGAGTCTGAGGTACCTAGCCCCAGGGAAAGGCAAGAAAAGGTTTGCAAAAGAAAGGGTTGCTGCTTACTACAGAGTGGGTTAAGGTGAATATGTTCTGATTGGTTAGGACCGAGGAAGAAAGCAGAGTTTGTAGTCTAAATCAAAGTTGCTACAACCAAAAGTGAGGCCACAAGCATAGAAAGGATACATTAGCAGAACAGATAGAACTTCAGGAGAGGAGATGTGTCAGATTACTAACCGGACAGAGAAAAGGCAGAAAAGAGCCAAAAAGAGTCTAATATCATTTTAGCGTTGCCATAAGTAACTAAGATCAATTGGCTATGATTTAGGAAGCCATGAGAAGGAAGGCAGGAAGGAAGGAAGGAAGGAAGGAAGGAAGGAAGGAAGGAAGGGAGGGAGGGAGGGAGGGAGGGAGGGAGGAAGGAAGGGAGGAAGGAAGGGAGGAAGATAGAAAAAGAGAGGCTAAAGGCAAAATTCCAGGAAAGAAAATCTTAGTCACAGAAGATAACCAATTTAAAGAGGTAGTCCTAATGCTCCCAGTTACCTGAAAAGCTGCGGCAGGAGGATTGTTTAAGTCTACAAGTTTGAGACCATCCCTGTCTTAAAAAAAGAAAAGGAAAAATTAGAAAAAAAGGAGAAAAGAAGAGGAAGAAAAAGAGGTACTGAGACAGGAGAGGGCATGAGCAGGCACGATGCCTGGGCCTAACTGCCAAGCATACAAGTCGGTAGAGGCACAGAGAGGCCGCAGCTGCCCCCGGGCACCGCCTTTCCAGCTCGTTACAGAAGCCAGGTGTTTGCACCCTGAGAAGGAGTGGGTCCTGGCAAGATGCATCCATGAGGACGATGGGAAAGTAGCTAGGGCTTTTAACACAAACATAAAGATTTCTTTTTCAATTTTTGGTTTTTTGAGACAGGGTTTCTCTGTGTAGCCCTGGCTGACCTAGACTCACTCAGTAGACCAGACTGGCCTTGAACTCACAGAGATCCACCTGCCTCTACCTCCTTGCGTGATGGGATTACAGGCATGTGCCACCCCCAGCTACATAAATAGAAAGCAGGCGGTGTTACGTCTTTAATTAAAAAGGTTTCCATGTGGAAGGCAGATGAGGACATGCCGAGCTGTCCTGCTAAGGTGTGACAGGTGCTAAGAACCGTGTCCCCCTCGGGAAGGAGGGGAGTTCTGGTAAGAACTAGGTGGTCCTTACTCCCACCTCAGCCCTGCCGATGACCAACAGGCTTCTCCTACCCAGATCTTCAGAAAGTACGAGCCGAGCAGGCAGTGTGGAGCGCGTGGCCCGTTCCCTGGGCATTTTATTGTAATGTGTGTTAGCTGAAGGTGGCGGTGTGCCCAGGGAAAACTCTAGAACTAGAGTTTCGTTTCAATGTAAAATTAACTATGGCTTAAAAATTACCTTAAATTTAATTAATAAGATTTTTTGAGACAAGGCTGCACTGTGTAGCTCAGGCTGGCCTAGAATTCATTGTGTAGACCAGGCTGGCCTCTTCCTCACCTGTCTCTGCCCCCTGTATGTAGGGACTAAAGGCTTGCAACACCACATCAAGAGATTAACAGTTTTTGTTCTGGAAAGTTCTTACTGAAAAAAAAGATAGTTTAATATTAGCTTTCTCTAATCCTCTCTGCCATCATCTCCACTTGAAGTGAATTTTTTATCTCATTAAGTGAATTTTTTTTTGTCGTAAAAGATGACAAAAATCATTACCCTTTCCCCACATCTTAAAATTACATCTTCATTAAATTGTATTCAGCTGTTAAAAACAGACAATAAGGTGTCATGTCAGTGTGAATTCACGTGGAAGTAAAGGTAGCTCAGAAATGGAAGAACAACAAGGTAAAGAGCAAAGGTGAAGCTGGAGGGATGGGGAGGGCACTGGTCTCCCTGGGCCTCACCTGAGCTGGGCCCTGGGGTAAAGACTCCTGTGTGCACCTATGACCGAGCATTCCTGATGGGAGAAAGGGGACGCGTGGAGGGTTTAGAAGGCGTAGGTAACGTGACAGAGCTCCAGTTTGGTAATGGGAATGTAAAAGCAAGTAAGCAAGTCAGCAAGGGCTCGCAGAGGGCCTGGCAGATGGGCGAGCTCAGTTGGTGGGAAGCTGGTGGAGGTCTGAGTGAAGACCAGGCTTGGGGAGCTGACCTGCCTGGGACCGGGAGCTCAGGGGTGGCCTGGGGGAGCAGGACCCGGAGCTCAGGGGTGGCCTGGGGGAGCAGGACCAGGAGTCAATGGCTTGCTACAGTGTGTGGAAATGAAGTAAGCGGGGGAAAGAAAAATTAAAAGTTGAAAAACACTTGGAAGGTACACTGAGGCGCGTATGCAATGTGAGTTCCAGGTAGGTGTGTCAGGCTGGGCTCAGGCTGGCTCAAGGAAGCAGATACAGACAGAGGTGAGCACACGAGAGACAGGGCTGTCACAGGATCATGTATCCCTGAGCACTGCCATAAAAATGCCTGTCTGAGCTCCACCTTGCTGTCCTCCCTGCCTCTGTGCCCTGTTCTCCATTGTCCTGCCGCTCTGAACGCTCCTCACAGTTACCTTTTTATGTGACTGCCTGATTTACACCCTTAACTTTTGTTTTCTCTTGAGACAGGGTTGTGCTATGCATGTAGCCCACATTATTCTCAAACTCACAATCCTCCTACCTCAACGTCCCAGGTGCTGGGAAAACAGGTGTGTGTCACTGCTCCCCAGCTAGCTGCCCTTCTTCCCTCTGTCCCCAGCCTCCACCCAGGCCTGCTCCCCTGCCCCTCCCAGCATGGCTGAGCCACAGTCCTTGGGAAGAACAGCAGTGCTTCTAACAGCTGAGCTTTCTCTCCAGCCGCTTACCCCCTGATTTTAATCTCCCCCCTCTAAATTAGTGATAACGACGCTGTTGCCACTTACCAACAAGTGGGGAATCATGCCAGAGTTTGCTGATCCTCTCACAGACATGCGCCTCGGCATGAGTCCGGTGGCAGCCAAGAAGGGAGGCTGTCCTTCATCTGAGCCTTTCCTCTCTCATTCCTCCTTGACTTTGAAAACGTGTGTGTGTAGGGCTGGATGGGAGTAAGTGTAAGATGTGTTCTTTGCTTTGTGCCTCCTATGACAGCGTGTGGGCCTTCCTGCACTCACTGTGTTCTCGCTCTCCTGTAGCCTCAGCTTGAAGACAACTGTGATGTAGTCAGGGCGTGAGGGGCAGTAGAAGCCGAGATACAAGTCCACATGGCACATGAATAACTAGAGTTGTGTGAGTTTGAGTCAGCTAATAAAGACAATTTTATTTTTTTCTTCTCTATGGTTTTGATCAACCAATCAAAATTGATCAGAGTTCAGGCTGGATTAGTGTGTTTTGTCATATCTGTCCTGTCCCCTCCATAGGAACCCCCCCCACCCCGAATGCAGTCAGTCTGATTCGTGTGGGAGACCATCCTCTAGAGCGTGGACAAGCCATTCCTAGCCACACTACCAAACCCACAGCTCGGCCCAGGGCCACTAGCACTGCAGTAGCTCTTCCACTCTGTGTGGGCCCCTCCCCCACCCCCACCCCCCGCGCACTGCTGCCCACTGTGGAAAGATGCCCTAACCAAGGCTGAGCACGCAGCTTCCAAGAAGAAAGTAAGACCACTTGACAAGTATCACTGTGTTCTCCTCTGTGGTCGTGGCTGTCCCTAGACGCGAGCTTTCGGTCAAGCTTACACTGCTTGAACCCCTCCCGTGGAGCAGAGCTTTAGTCCAGTCAGAAAGGCCACACCCATTAACAGCCACACCAGTGCTGTGCCAGGCGGCACGTTTTATCTGTGGGTTGGTATCGTTCTATGTCCTGTCCTGTCCCCTGTACTTTTTACTTTCAAATCGCCTAATCAGATAGTGTCATGTCCTGCCTCCTGGAAGCAGTTTATTGGTCTGTTCTTTCTGACTTACCAGGGGCAGAACTGACTGTTCAGCCTAATCCAGACCCAGCTCTAGAGCTGACGACAACTATAAACTAGAGAGCTCCGTATCATGAGAACAGGCCTGTTTATAATCATGGAGTGTCAGCCACAACGTCAGCTGTCCTTCATGGTTCCAAAACAAAAATATTTTAAAAAAACAACAAAAAGTTCACCTTCAAATGAGAACTGTTTGCTTTTATAATATAACCCAAAGAATAGTGCAATAAAGATGCATGGAAACTTCATCATTTTATTTATTTATTTCACATGTATATATACACACATTCACATGTGTGTATACCAGTCTTTCATTATTTTGTTTTTCTTTTTTCTTAATCAGGATCTCATAAGTAATACATGCTGACCTGGAACTCATGAGCCTCCTGCCTCAGCCTCTTGGCTGTTGTGATTAAAGGTGGAAGTGTACCACTATATCTGGCTGTTTTATTCTCATGATGTCTGACATGGAAGGAAAAAATAAACTCCAGATAAGTGCCCTGAGGTGTTTCCATTGTGTCTTTCTAAAGCATATATGCTTCTAGGTGATTGCAAGCGTGCCTTGAATGGCCCCACTGTGGCGCAGGCCTCTGCTGAGAACCACACAGTGCTAGAGCCCGAAAGCCACGCTCCTGTGCAGAAGGTAAAACAATGTGACTTTTCTCAAATGGTGAGAGGACTTAAGATGTAATATGAATTATATAAAAGATTTTAAAGCACTGACTTAAATAAGATTGGCTCCCTAAGCTTGTGTAAAAAAGGTCGCAAATGTACCTCCTGCTGCTGCCATCAGCCTCTTACTTGTGCCCATCACAGTGTGTTAGGACCATTCGTACAGTCTGTGCAAGCGGTCCTAACCCTCAGAGCACACTCTGGCAGCGTCGTTTTCAACCTGCCCATTGGGCGTTCGGGCCACTGTAACTATGAGCTCCTGTCCAGGAATCTGAGACTAGTTTCCAAAGACGCCAAGCCTCTTCTCCCTAAGCCTCTTCTCCCTTCTTAGAAGCACTCCAAGCATATGCCTTGCTGTTCCTTTTCTTGCACGATTTATTGTTTTTACTTCATGTGTATTTGTACACAGTGTCTGCAGAGGCCAGAAGAGGGAGTCAGATCTCTTGAGACTGGCAGATGGTTGTGAGCCACCGTGAGAGAATCGAACCTGGGTCTGTGCAAGAGCAGCAAGTGCTTTTAACGCCTGAGGCGGGTCCCCAGCCCTGCGTCCCTGTTTCTTAATGCTTGAGATAATTGACTGGGCACAGTGGAACCGTCACTCTGCTCACACAGAGACTACACTGAAACCCTTTGCAACCTTGTTATTTTACTTTGATCTTCAATAAACAGAGTTTAAATACCTGTCTCCCCACTGAAACCAAAGTCCATCAAGGCTTTTACAGTCTTAGCCTGCTGTTTCTGAGTTGGAAGAGACCGTTTTCCTTCCAAAATTTGAGTGACACCTAACATAGGCTGAATTTGTTGATTTTAGGATATAAAGATCAAGAATGCAGACTCTTGGAAAAGTTTAGGCAAGCCAGTGAAAGCGTCGAGTGTGCTGAAATCTTCCGATGAGCTTTTCAACCAGTTCAGAAAAGCCGCCATAGAAAAGGAGGTCAAAGCTCGGACACAGGAGCAAATGCGGAGACATGTGGCACGAAGTTCAAAGGAGCCAAAAGGGTCTCCAGAGAACCAGAGGTCTGTGGCCACTGCTTGGAGAAGGCCCTGCTTGGTGGTTCAGTGTCCTGTGGTTCAGTGGTCTAGTAGGACACACACCAAATCCTATTGCAAAAAGCTACTGTTTCCCAGAAATAAGGTCATTATGAAAACTCTTCCAAGGTTTTCCTTTCTGCTCTAGGAAGATAGTGCTGTGTGCAGGGCGGTCCTACTCCATTACCCATGTAACTCCTGTCACATGGAAGCCAAGCTCAGGGTTGGGGGGTCTCAGTGCAGTGTCTGCCCGTGTAGCGCGACTGCAATCCCAGCAGCGGGGAAGGTGAAGGCAGGCGGAGCGGAAGCTCAAGGTCACCCCAACCTCAGCAGGGCCAGTAAGGTCCCGTCAAAAAAGGAGGAAAGAGGACTAGAGGGCAGGCGAGAAGGAAGTCTTGACCACCGGGATCCAGGACATTGCTGTCTGTTGTTTAACCGTGTCTTTGTAACAAGAATTGTAAGGAACTGGAAACCTACTCTGAGCCATCCTGTCTCTTTAAGGGAGCTGGGAAATGGAGTGGCTCTAGACTCATTGTCAAGTAAAATGCAAAGCAAGAGTCATGGAGAAGGGCAGAATGAACAGCAGCCTTCAGATGCCCAGGACCACAGCAAAGTCTGGCTTCTCAAAGACCGGAACTTAGCGAGGGAGAGAGAGCAGGAGCGGCGGAGAAGAGAGGCAGTGAGTATCTGTAGCCCAAACCCGAGAGAGGGGAGGCAGCCATGTCTTTCTGTCCTTTCCAGGGTATCTGGAGACAGTGTGTGGCCTCTTTGGTGAGGATCCGGCTCTAAAACAAGAGCTTAAAATATAGATTTCACAATCAAAAGAAGCAAGCTCAAGCGGGAGAGCTGGCCCAGTGATTAAGAGCGCTTGCTGCTCTTGCAGAGGACCCTGGTTTGATTCCCAGCACCCATATGGAGGCCCACCACTTCCTCAGGCAGGCATACATGTGGTACACAGACAAATGTGCAGGCAAAGCACTCATGGGAATATAGTAAATCTTAAAAAACAAACAAAGCTTGCTGTCAGGCGGGGGAACGGCGGAACCACTAGCCTGCCTGAGTTGGAAGCCTGTGTTCTGCTGCTCACTAGATTTTGCCCCTTCTGGTTTCTTTAATCTTCCTGTGGCTTAAGGGCCTCATTTTAAAAGGGAGTACTGTCCCACATTAGTAAGTAAATTAACATAGGTTAAGCAGGGCGCGTAAATGAAGTGATCCCCGTCGCTGTGCCCCATTGGTCTGGTGTCTCTCAGGTGGTAGCCTAACGGCAGGCACTCACAGCCGCCTTCACTCACGGGACTGTCGTGTGCCTGTGTAAGTGTCAGGTGCTTCGTGGTGTGTCCACTTCTGCTAATAAGGCCCGCTGACGGCAGGCTAAGACCTCCTGGGCACATCCGGCGTGATGGACCCCCGAGGTTCGCTGGAACTGTTCACAGGTGCAAGCGTGGGCAAGAACACAGCAGCTCGTTCACATCTGTGTCTGAGGAGGCTTGCCCACCTCCCGCACCTGCTCCTACATCTTCAGGAGGGGAGGGCTGGTCCACCTTGGAGAAGGAAATGCCATGAGGTCTGGTGTGTGAGTGTGTGTGTGTCTGTCTCTGTGCAGTGTATGTATGAGTGTGTATGTGTGTCTGTCTCTCTGAGGTGTATGTATGTGTGTGTGGTGTGTGTGTGTGTGTGTCTGTGTGTATATTCGTGTGTATCCATTAGCATTCACTGTGTTGTGCCTTCCATGTTTGTACATTTCATTTCGATGTGTAAATTATAGCTAGTTTTACTATGAATATACCTTGTCGTATTCACACCCCACAGCATACTCTTGCCCCCCCCACCTCTGTGAAATGGTTTCTCTTCTGTTGTCATGGCTTTCACAGAAATCCAGCTTCTTCATTTTCTGCTCTTTCTTTGTCTGAGTGTGATGTATTTTGCTGCACATGGCGGATTCGGTTCTGTTTATTTCCCTGCCAGCACGAGGCTGTGCTCTTTTGGACAGCTGAAGATGCTCCGTCGCAGATACAGTGGAGACATTCCACACTGTGTCTGTTCATCTGCCGGAGCTCTTAACTAGTGTGCAGACGCGTGCTAGATGCCTGGGTGACCATTTGCGTGGTGGCTCTTAATTCCTTTGGGTACATGCCCAGGAGTGGTAGAGTCGCGTATTTTAAAAAAAAATTTTTTGAAGAATAGCCAGAGTGATTTCCATAATGTCTATACTAATTTATATTCTCAGTGTCCCTTGGATGTCTGTGTCCTTGAGGCATTGGTTCTTTTTGTTTTCCTGCTGATCACGGCTGTGATCGTGGTGAGGTGTGGTGAAAGATGCCGAACATTCTGTTCTGCGCTTGTTGGCCACGTGACCTTGCTTTTGCACTTTCCTTTATGGACTAGGTCATTTTTTTCTCATTTACACATTAAATTATTTGTCTGAGTTTGGTGTCCCTACTGGGAGTGCCAGCCCCTACCATGTGACTAGCTGGCCCTTCTTCCGCCTGGAGGCCCTCACCCCTCTGCTCCCCATGTTTGGCGAAGGTCATTAATCCAAAGCAGGTGTGCTCGGCGCTTGCTCTATCTTAAACCTGAAGTCTTTCCCTGTGGGCCTCCAGTTCCTTCAGACCTTGAGATGTTCTAATCCCAGCCTTCCTCCCCCAGCTTCTTCAGGGATTCACTGACCGTTCAAAAGCAGGCTGTTCCATCTCTGTGTTTGTGCGGTTTCTCTCGATACTCATTTGTAGTTTTAGTCCATTGTGATCTGATGGAACATGAGATTATTCCAGGGATTTGGTGTTCGGCCTAAATGTGTTCTAGTTTGGTCACGTGAGAGCCACTGGAAGAGCTGTTGGCTGCTGCTGGTGGACTTTTCTGTGAGCTCAAGATCCTGTGCTGTAGCCCACCGTCTCACGCCGACATTTCTTTATGATGGAGGGCTGGAGTCGCCGCTGTGGTGTGCACACCTGTGCTGACAATGTGGCACTGTCTACAAGTTAGCTTCCTAGAAAACAACAAAATCCTGCCTCTTTGCTTCCTACGTCCTCACAGCAGGATCTCAGCTCTTTGCCTCAGTTCACCCTGAACTCCACCCTCCTGCCTCAGCTTCTTGAACATGGGGTTGGCCTTGGCAGAAAAGAATGGCACGAACGCTGTTGTGCGGGGACTATCCTACCATCTGTGTTGCTTCGGATCAGGGTTTGACCTGCGGTGCGCACCTGGCAGCAATGAACCCACCCTCTGTCCAGAGTGTGTTGTAGCACGCTGCTCTGTAGACTGTTCCAGCGTGGTGGACATGTTTTCAAATACTTGTGGGACTATTTTTCATTTGGGAAGGGTAAGTGGGGCCTTCTTATTCAAAATCCCCTGAGTCCTCTTGTTGCCACTCACAAAGCCTTGCCTTTAGTTACCCTCCAGTGCATTTTTCGGGGGTCTGGTGTCCCCTAACAACGCATCGTGGCCTGATGTCCTTGCCAGCATCCTGAGTACTTTTGGGACACTTGGCAGCACCCCAAGGCCCGAGTCATGCCAGCCCCCACCATCAGCAGTAGTCTTCCGCCGTCGGGGAGCTGAAGGGCGGTGGGGAGCGCCGAGAAAGGAACAGCCAACCTGCAGCACAGCCTGGAGGGATCTTAAGTCATGGTCCTAACGTTAGCTAGTGGAGAGAGTGAGTCTTTACTTGTGAGTAGATTTTAGTTAGGATGGATGTGACCCTAAACTGAGCTTCTACATGTAAACCTAAGTTTCCATTTTTATCTAAATATAAAAGTCTCGTTACATTTTCTTCCAGCTGTCTACCGTGCCTGCCTGTAGAGCAGTGTCACTCACGCTCCTCCGCTCCTCCTCCTCCGTAGCTGAAGGGAGGAACTGTGGAGGCTCCACAGGTGGCAGCCTAGGAGTGGAGCTTTTGAAAAGTCCTGACCCACGTGTTGTTGTTGTGTGTTTTCTCTAAGGCAAATTTGAAGAATTTCTTATAATCTCTTCGGGGTTATAATCTCTTCTCATCTCACTTGCTGAGCAAATAGGCCTTTTGTTATGCTTTTGATGGTGGCTCAGAGCTCTAAGGCTTCCTCCGCAGCTCATGACAACGCCCGTTCACATCCAAGAAGCCAGCCAAGGGCTACAGCCTCCTACACCCCCTGCTCTGCTGTTGATCCTGGGCGAGGGGTGGAGACCTTCTAAATGTTAGTGTTCGCTGTTACTGCGGGTGGCAAGGAGC
This sequence comes from Meriones unguiculatus, assembly GCF_030254825.1. Classification (NCBI taxonomy): domain Eukaryota; kingdom Metazoa; phylum Chordata; class Mammalia; order Rodentia; family Muridae; genus Meriones; species Meriones unguiculatus. The sequence continues at coordinate 178,021,206 of NC_083351.1, forward strand.
CCTTAGGAGAATCTTGAAGGACAAGGGTGGAAGCCCACGCCCACTCGAGAGCATTCCACACGGTCCTCTCACACGTCACCCACTCCCCCTTTCACCTGTGCTAAAGTCTGTACAAACACCTTTTCTTAATGAACTCCAACTCTGCCTGACAGGAGAAGCTGGAGAATGGCGCAGCGGAGCTTCTTCAGTTTGACTTAGCACCTGAACTTTAGCCCGCCTCTTAGAGCTTGCTCACATGCAAGTGAGCTCACTTCCTCTTCCTGCCCGCCACTTTGATCCTATTCATAATCCTTTCATGGGGAACACACTTAAGCAGAACTTAACTGTAGTTAGCACCGGAGTGCATGAAGGCCCAGAGTGTTCACGTTAGATGTTTCAGTTCTCGAACAGGGGATTGCATTGCTCACAATTACTGTAAGCTTTTTAAAATATTTTATTTTTGTGTGTGCACCGGTGTGTACACCACAGAGACCAGAGGAATCAGTCTGCCTGGTTAGAGTTACAGGCAGTTGTGAGCCATCTGATGTGGGTGCTGAGACATGAACTCAGGTCTTTTGTCTTGGCAGTGCATGCCCATAACCACTGAGCCATCCTTCCAACCTGGTTAAAGCAATTTACTGTGCCAGGTGCCTCACAGGTTACAGGAGCAAGACAGTGTGCTCTTGGCACTCTCATTCCTTTTGGGTGTGGCTTTGGGGCCATTGTGTATCTGTTTGTCTGTTTCCCTGTGTTGCCCTGGCTGTCCTGGACTCGCTCTATAGACCAGGCTGGCCTCGAACTGGGAGATCTGCTGTCTCTGCTTCCAAAGGTATGTGCTGCTGCCACCAGCACTCCTGGCCTAAGCTTGCACTCTCATGAACAAGACCCCATGAGTACCGAGAGGCTCTTCTTAGTTGGAGAATTAGTTACTAGTCGTATCCTGTGGTGCTTCATCACGTGACTAACATGAAAAGGAAACGCCTGTAAAGTTATATATGGTTGTTAACTGTTTAAATTTTGCACGGAGCTTTTCCAAATGTGTGTCTATCTGTGTTGAGCTGTAATAGAGGCAAGATCTTAGACTAATTGGAATCTTCTCTCTTCAACAGATGGCGGGTACCATTGATATGACTCTTCAAAGCGACATTATGACAATGTTTGAAAATAACTTTGATTAAAACTCAGTTTGTAAATTAACTATCAACTTTAAATGAATGGTAAAAATGTTTACAATGCATGTGATAAAGTGATTACTTTCAAACCCCAAGCTATCAATCATATATTGTGTTTTGACTGCCCTAAAATAATTAAATATTTTTCATTTACAATTTTTAAAAATATGTTCATTTTAATGACATATATTATAAGAAGTTTTATAACTTTGGCCTCTGAGAGTGGACGGATTTTATTCATTCTGGAGGACTGTCAGCTATGTGTTACAGCCCCAATCTAAGCAAGTCGAAAGGGATCATTTGATTAAAAAATGGAGACTAAATAAAAGTGTATAAAAGCAGGTTCTGTTGAGTTTTGAACTGGTGTTTGTTCTTCTGCGTGGCTGAACTCAGCAGTCTAGCCAAGGGTGGGTGTGATTGCTGACTCTCCTGCCCTCCCCCTCAAAAGCACTGGGAACACACAGCGTGCCTGGCTGAGGGCCCCGTCTGCCGTCAGAATCCTCACACGTAGCACTGGGTTCGGTGTGAGTCCCACTGGTGGACTCTGCTGCTTCCATACTTGTTACATGTAAATTCCATACTTTAGTTCTAAAGCACTATGAGCTATGGGCCGAAAGGTGTTGCATTTGAAGCAAAGTCATAGGAAACATTGTGACGGGGCACTCACGGCTGCTGTGAGCCCAGAACCTGGGCACAGAGGCAGAGGAGGCATGGCCACAGACTCAAGCCCAGCCTGGTTCACATAGCAAGCTTCAGATTAGCTAGGGCTCTACAGCAAGACCCTGATGGAAAAGAAGTGAGTGTGTGTGTGTGTGTATGTGTGTGTAGGTTCCTATTTCATTGATTTCAGCCCTGGGTTTATTTCTCACTGTCTACTCTTTTGGGATGTTGTCTCTCTTTGTTATCTTGGAGCTTTCAGGGATGCTGCTAAGTTACAAGTCTTGAGATCTCTGCAGATTTTTCACACAGCTTTATGTCCATTATATCCATTGCCAGCATCTGTCCTGAAGCTAACGGCCAGCAAGAGGTAAGTGGTTAAAATTTGCTAATTCTAAAATCATAAGAAATACATGAATATGATACATGAATATTATATCCAAGTATAAAGTCTATCCCCTTTTTAATTAAAAAATTTTAGAAATGATTTAAATATAAAATGTAGAGACATTGGGAAAGTTTATCTCCTAATATCCTAACCATAGAACAAAGCTTATGTTCTGTCCAATGAGATTATAAATATCATTCAAATATAAAGGATTTGATTAACTGGTTTTTACAAAAATGGTGGTTTTGACTTAGTCATGTATCATGACTGTCCACACAAAAACACAGCTTTTGCCTCAGGTGTAAGGTAGTTTGTTCTAGAGCCCAACATGAGTCTCTGCGGCCAGGGAATGAAGACCACAATCCAGGTTGCAGTGCTATAGCCCAACATGGAAAGAGTTTCTGAAGTTCTCATAGCAACAAAGTCATAACGCAGAGAACCTTTGATTACACTGGTGAGCGTGGCAGATGGTCCCAGCAAAGCAGGAAGTTCTTCAGGCCTCATGTGCTATGTGCTGGCAGGCTTCAGGCTACTGGAACCCAGAGGGTCTCTGAACCTCCCAAGAAGGGTTTTACCTGATACACAGTAGGGCATATACGAAGCAGGCAACAAAACATCTGTTTAAAGGTTCTATAGATGCCTCAGGAGCTCCGCACCCTCCTGCCTCTGCCTTCCAAGAGCTGGTGTAGCTCGCATTCACCGCCACACTAGGCCTCGTGTGTTTTTGTGCATGTAAAAGCCAGGTGTGCTCTCATGCTGGAATGCCATGCATACTGATGCATTTTTGTCTATGGTATGAGGGAGAGGGTATTTGCATTCATTCCTTCCAAATCGCTTGTCCTTGATGCTGCCACAGCCCATTTATTAAACTTCTGGGTGGAGGAACTGTTGCTACTTCAGATTTATGATTACTTCATCTGACCGATAGTAGTCAACGAACAGAAGCACCATTAGGATTTTAAGTTAGTGTAGATTAGAATTAAATTTAGAGATTATCAACTTTCCTTTTATGTGTACTAGGCCCTGAAGCTCCCCCTTGAGGATTTCATCTTGAAAGAGGCGAAGGGGCTTTCTCTCTTTCTTTCTTTCTCTCTCTCGTCTTCCAAAAGCAGCTGTGCATAGAAACAGCAACTGAGATTGACACCAGAAAAACCAGGTTCCCTCTTGGGCTTCTTAGTCCTGCTGATGAAAACAGAACAGACTCATCTGAAGCACAAGGACACTTTATTGGAGTTTACAGTAAAACCTCAGGGCAGGCAAGTTATTGGCCGGCCTGGGAGGCAGATTTTTGCAAAAATACCTGAGAGGAGGAGAGGTACATGGGCAGGAGATCAGCCCAAAGCCTTGGGGAGTCTGAAAGCTTTCTTAGGCTCTGGTGGCATCCAAAAGAGAAAAGGAAAGGAACTAGTTATGACCCCTTAGTCAGGCCTCAGTATGGCAGCCCAACTGCATGGCTACTGGCAAGGGGCTGAGGAGTCTGGGGAGGAATGTGCATTTTCTTATTAAGGTAAACCTGCCTGCCCAGGGACAGTCCCTTCACCAATCCCAGACTGGCCACACTGGAGGAGGCCAGGGCCCACCTGCCACATAGATGCTCACAGAAATAGGGTGCTTGGAGTCCAGATCCCCCAGAGGCAGAAGCAGCATCGCCACTGATTAAGATCAAGGAATTTTGGGCTGGAGAGGTGGCTCAGTGGTTAAGAGCACTGTCTGCTCTTCCAGAGGACCTGAGTGCAATTCCCAGCAATGTGGTGGCTTATAACCATCTGTAATGGGATCCGATGTCCTCTGCAGGTGTACATGCAGATAGAGCACTCATATACATAAAAAATAATTTTAAAAAGATCAAAATATTTCCACCACTGACCTTTAAAAAAAAAAAAAGCTACAGAGAGTGAAAAACACAACATGCTAACATGCTCTACCCCACCAGGACATCAGCAGAATATCGATTCATAAAATGTTTAATAACACATTCTTTGCAGGGAATGGACAATTTGGGGGGGAGGGAAGAAAACCTCAAAAAAATAGACTTTTAAAACTCAATGAAGAGTTAAATTTTTTCAATAAAGATGAAAGGACAGTGAGGACTGGGGGTTTAACTTAGTGTTATAATGCTTAGCAGGCACAAAACTCTGAGTTCAGTCCTCACACTACACACAAAGACACACACACACAAATACACCCACATAAATATGCCAGGAAACAGCACAGAAAAGGAAGAAGGAAAAGTGGAAAGGGTTTAAGACAGTGTTGGGCAAACAGTGGGCAGTAGGGTCTGATCCCATGGCAGCCTGGTTCTGTGAAGATTTAGTCAGGTGACATGGTGACACACCTTTAATTCTAGAATTTGGAGGACAGAGACAATTTCTGTGAGTTCCAGGTCACATAGCTAATTCCAGGTCAGCCAAGGCTACATAAAAAGGCTTTGCTTCAGAAAGAAAGGGGAAGGGAGAGAGGGAGGAAAGGAAGGAGGGGGGAAGAGGCAAGGATGGAGGGAAGAAGGGATGGAATATGAGAGATGGAGGGAGGTAAGAAGGGAGAGAAGGAGAAAGGGAAGGAGGGAGGGAGGGAGGAAGACAACAGAAGCAGGACCACAGTTCATTGCACAGGCTTCCTGCAGTTCCGCCCTTGGCTGCTATGTTTAATGATGACTATGCTCAGTATGTCTTAGAGTTTCATTGCTGAGAAGAGACTCCATGACCACGGCAACTTTTATAAAGAAAACATTTGATTCTGGCTGGCTATAGTTTCAGAGCATCGGAGACCTCAAAGCCGGCCCCCACAGTGACACGCCGTCTCTGGCAGGGCCACACCTCCTAATAGTGCCACTCCCTATGGCCAAGCACTCACAGGCGAGTCTATGGGCCATTGCTGTTCACACCACAGCAGGTAGAGCTGCTGCCGCCAGCCTGACTGGCTGAGTTTGATCCCCAGGTCATGACTGTGGCAGGACTACAACACGGCTGCCCTCTGACATCCACACGTGTCCCGCATACATACATGCACATTATGCAATCTTTTAAAGACTAAGACATTCACTCTCCTCTTACTGAGGTATGTTCAAGAATTTGCCAACCACTGATCTGCAGGACAAAATTGAAAGATCCAACACATGACCAGTGAGAATCCCTGAAAGCAACCAGGGATAACAAGTCAGTTTTTGAGCAAACAATTATGATTTTCTTAAAACTGAGAAAAGTGAATTCTCATATATATATATATATATATATATATATATATATATATATATATGTCTGTGTGATATGGTTTTCCTTTGCCTTGTGCATATAGGTATGTGTGGTGTGTGTGTGATGTGTAGAGTGTGTTTTGAGTGTGTGTAGGAGTATGTGTGTGGAGGGCCGTCTCTGGAGAGTAGAGGTGTGTGGTAGCATCCCCTGTTGTCATGCTTGAGAAAAGGTCATCCTAATGGACCCTCTTCAAACACAGGGTGCTAGAGTTGGAAGTGTAAGCCACCATGCTTGGTTGAACCTTTTCATCTTGAAAGGAGAACATTCCAAGAACTGTGAAAAATAAAAGCATTCCTAAGACCTTTCCAGTGGCCAACACAACCATAAGGTTTTGTGATGGCTTTTCAGGAGACAGAATTTTAATTTCACCAAAAGGGAATGAGTTATCAGCAACAACACAACAGAGGAATTCAAACTTCAAAATTTGGAAAGTTCAGCTTTCTCTTTGGACAGCATTATCAGGAAAGCATCGTGTTAATCGTGGCTGCTGTTACCTTTTCAAAAACAGTTGGTACCATGTCATAGAGTTATTTGTGCTCTGTCCAGCGCTGTTTGCCACAGGAGGGCGCACACTGGTGAGGGTTTAAGTTTATAAGATTTCAGTTATTGCAGGAGGAAAGAAAGGGCTGTGTGCAGTTCACTGTGGACTTCAGGTTTCTGTAAGCCACAGCTCTGTGTATATGGTAAAGATGACATGTCTTTGCTGAAAAATAAAAATGGAAGTGTATGTCAGCTTGGGGCTCTGAATGTAGCCAAACTGTCAAAATGACGGCACCATTTTATCCCAGAATCTTCTACCCTCGGTACATACACTGGAGCAGCCCCATTCTGTTTCCAGCTGCTCCACCTGGACCCCATAGTGGAATCAACACAAGAAAATAGGGTCAGGTAATCAAATGCAAAGTTTTTGTTTTGTTTGAGCAGAGTGAATATCAATTTTTGTTTAACTTAAGAAAAATGAGAGGCCTGGCCTTTAATCCCAGCACTCAGGAGGCAGAGGCAGGCAGATTGCTAAACTCAAAGCAGGAGGATCTCCAAGTTTAAATCCAGCCTGGTCTACAAAGCAAGTTTCAGCACAGCTAGGGCTACACAGAGAAACCCTGTCTCAAAAACAAGAAAAAGGAGGAAGAGGAAGAGGGGGAGGAACCCTGAAGGGTAAGAGTAGCTCCAGGGGAGGGATCCCCTTGTCTTAGCCACTTTCCAATAGCTCTGACAAGCCAATGTAGAAGAAAGAATGTACTGGCTCTGTTTCAGAAGCAGACAGGCAGGAGGCTGGCACATCAGCCAGGAGCTTCATCTTGCTCCATAAGCACAAGGCAGAGAAACCTAAGTAGGAATGTGTGAGCTTTTGAAATCTCAAAGCCACCACACCTCCTAATCCTTCCCAAATAGTTCCACCAACTGAGAGCAAAGTATTCAAACTTGCACCTAGAGGAGCCATTCTCATTCAAACCACTGTACTGCCTGTGGAAAGGTTTTCAATGGTCACACTTGAAAGAGGCCTCTTGCCCTCCCAACCCAGTCTCTTGGCGACACCTGACTGGAAGCCTGGAGAAAGGAGAAAAACACACAGGCCTGGCTAAGTGGGCCAGATGCAGGCTGGACCTGGTGCAGACAGTGAACGTGGTGAGATGTCTAGCTTCTTAGATATTGATGGAAATGAAAGTGAAGCCACGTGTGGAAGTGATTTAACTCAGTAACTTTGCTCGTGCACTTTTTAAAAGAATCTTTTATGTTTCTTATATCTTCTCCCTCCAACACCCCAGCACCAGGTAGGAGAGAGAAAGGTTAGTGGGAGAGGGGGCACAATTCTCTTAGCTGCTTCCTGCTGGTCAGGGTCGTGGGGTTCCTTGGAGCCAGTCCAGTCCTCACTTCAGGAGATCTCCAACTTCTTGTCTCACAACAGCAACCAGGAGCAGCAAGGGGGAAGCAGAAGCAGCCTTGTTCTTTCTCTTCTCTACACTCTCTGGGCTCTGGCATTTGTTCTCTCTCCAGAGTCCTCGGATTTAAACTATCTGCAGCTGGCAAAGAGCTCCTCTCAAAGCCCACATGAGGCAAATAGTCTGCTGCTGTGGCCATCTGAATCAGCCCCACATCCCACACCTGGGATTAAACAGAAACGCGTTTACAAATCCACAACATAAGTTAGCTAAAATACTTCCATTAGCACGTGTTGGAGAGAATTAGTGGGAACTCACATGCCACCAGGCCTGACAAAATACAAGCATTTTGTAAAATCACATAGTTGTCTCCTGAACTCTCTGCAATAGTTGTGTAGCGGTCCCCTAAGTGTTCGCCCCAAAGAAGCTGTTACAGAGCAAGCAAATCTCATACAGACAGGATCATAAAAGACGGGAAGAGAGAAAGAAAAGACACAGACAGCCCCATACTGTAGATCAGTGGAATGGCATGGAGTGGAGTCCCCAAAAATGGAACTAGAGCGCCCAAGCAATGACACAGTCCACTAGACATGAACCCGTTAGGGGCGGGTGGCTTTTCATGGGTGCCTCCCCCATATGTGGACCGGAGCCTCACATCTTACACAAAAACTGCATCCCAAGCAATACAAAACTTAAAGATCTTTAGGCTAGGCCAAGAGAGTTTAGACTTGATATTAAAAGGATGAGTAATAAATGGAAAAATTAACATTTGACCTCACCAAGATTAAAGCTTTTTTTTTTTTTCTGAAAAGACAAATACAAGCTACGGGGAAAGACAAATGACATTGTGTTTGTAATAAAGTTGGTAGGAAACTGACAAAAATCTCAAACTCGGCTGTGAGGAAGCCTAACTTGAAAAAAAACCAAGCAGAAACGCATTGGTGGGCGTCCCCGTGCTAGCACAGGCCCACCCCCCTGCAGGGCTCTGGCTCCACCCCGTGGGCGGAATCCTCACCGAGGATGTGCCTGTCTGAGTGACTGTGACGCACAGCAGACGCCCAGTGCCGTTCACCTTAGGGGAGTAAATGCATGTAAGTTTGAAGTTGGCATACAAAGCGAGAGTCTAACTGCGTCATACGCAGGCTGCACGCCATTCAACTCTGTTCCCGTTCCCGTCCGCCCACCTCCTCAGCCTCGATCCGCAGCCCTGCCCCCGGAGACAGTCCCTCCTGCTGCTGGGAATCGAGTTTCACCAGGTACCTGAGCAAGGACTGCAATTAACAAGAGTTTGGTGCCTGGTGTTTTCAAGAAGGGCACGCGGCAGTAACTCTCAGACCGCTGGTGATTCCACAAAGGTGTGCTCACCCTTCCTGGAGCAGGAATTGAACCCAGGGCCTTAGGATCCCGGCTTGCAGGCTCTAGGCTGCACCTCTGGCCCTGAGCAGCCATTCTGGAAACCTGTTAGGTTCTGTCTCAGGAAGGCGAAGGTACCTTGCCCACCCGATCCCACAATCTCATTTCTGGGTGAAGTGGGAATATGCACCCATATATGTTCACACCCAAGCATTTCACGCAGATGCGCTCACAGCCCCTAAGCTGTACAGGTGAAGAATGCGGCAGAAACGGCTCAGCGGCTAAGAGCGCTGGCTGCTCCTCCAGAGGACCCCAGTTCGGTTCCCGGGGATGGGGTGGGGAGCCTGAAAGATACCGAGAGGGCTCAGGGAGCACCCCTTGGTGAGGGGAGGGAGGGGGGGTCGGGGAGGGGAGCACCCTTGCTGAGGGGGTAGGGGGGCCGGCTGCCTGCGCCTGGGCCTGAAGAGCCTTCTTTGCCCTTTCTCTGGCCGGGCGGTAACTTTGAATCGGTTCAACAGTGAGCACGGCGAAGCTCGTGGGCGGCGCCCGAGCCAGCACGACCCACCGACCCCGTCCTCACTCCCGAGACAAGGTCTGTGCGTCCGGGCGCCGGGCCTTCGGAGCCGGTGCAGAGCAGGCGCTGCGCGGGGCCCCGGGATCGGGCCAGCACCCCTTCATTTCGCTTTGGAGAGGTGGCTTGGGCGGAGGGCATCTCCGGCCCCGTCCTGCGTGGGCGGTCCCCGAGGCCCGGGCGGGCGGGCAGCAGGCGGGGCGGGCGGGCGCGCGGCGCGGGCAGCAGGCGGGGCGGGCGGGCGCACGGCGGGCGCGCGGGGCGGGCAGCAGGCGGGGCGGGCGGGCGCGGGAGGCACGCCGCAGCTCGGCCCGCACGGCCGCCCATGGCCCCGCCGCGCCCGCCCCGCCTGCTGCCCGCGCTGCGCGCGCTGCTCTACTGGTCGCTGGTGTACGGCTACTGCGGGCTGTGCGCCTCCGTGCACCTGCTCAAACTTCTCTGGAGCATCGGCCGGGCCCCGGCGCAGACCTTCCGCCGCGCGGCCCGGCCCAGCCCGCCCGCCTGCCTCAGCGACCCCTCCTTGGGTACCCACTGCTACGTGCGCATCAAGGTGACGGCGGGCCCGCGGCCAGGGCGGGGGCGGGACGCGTGGGGAGCCGGGCGGGCACCCCGGGGGAGGCGGGGGCGTGCGGCCGGGGGCTGCTCCGTGGTTAGTGTTAACGTGTGTGTGCGGGGACTGGGGCGGGGGTCGGGTCTGAACGTGGACTTTCTCTACCCGATCGTCCTGCCGAAGCAACTCAGAATTCTGCTCCCTTCCCTAATGCCAGGAGAGGCTGTCTCCTGTCACTTGGTTGTGCCTTTGAGGGCTCAGATCAGCTGCCTAGGATGCTCCTGGCTAGCGGACAGTTCTTTAGAAAGTCGTTTGTAATCTCAGGTGACCTAGGCGGCACTGGCCAATAAAGAGATGCTTTGTGTTTGTGAGGAAGGAAGCAGATGTAAGAAGTCAGGCACCAGAGGAATGGAATAAAAAAATAGGTGTCCGCTACATTCGATCTGCTTTTTTAAAAAGTGTCAACCATGCAACTTCTGTCCCAGCCCACAGCCGTTCTATTTCCTGATGCCAGGCGGTGGAGTGAAGCAGCCCTGTGATGGGCTACCGTCTGACTCACCAGCCTTTCAAAGGCTGCGAGCAAGCAGATACTGAGTCCTGCCTTTCTGTCAGCAGCTGAATTCCCCAGTAGCTGGGATTTCAGGCAAGAGAAGCCTGAAACTGATGCAACAATTAAGTGTGTTCATGTTTAAGGAAAAATAAAGAAAAGGGGGGGAAAAAAACAAGTTTAAGGGACTTAGAACCTAGTATAATTCTTGGTCATACTTATCGGCCTGGCATATGCCCAGCACGATGAAATATTTATTAAATCCAGTCTGGCAGCCATTCTCCAAGACTTGCCAACACTAAAATAACAGTTTAAAGATTAACAGCAAAATCACATTTGCTAACACTGTCCAACTTAAGGACAAACACAGCTCTGGAGTCATCCCGAGTTCCCCGGAATCCCCTTCTTTTCTCCCAGAAGCAGAGCTAAGAAATACACAATGGTGGTGCTGGTCAGGAGACGCTCCTCTCCGTTTCTGTTTCTCTAGCAATGGCATTTCATGAAGCAGTCACCACTGGAAGGCTCAGCCTTCAGGGACCTTCAGGACTTTTGTGACTATTTGGACCCACTTGGAGGAGGGGATGGTGGTGCTGGGAACTGATGCTAGGGTCTCATGCCTGAAGGCAAGCTCTCTGCCACTGCTCTGCAGCCTCGGCCACAGGCCCCAATTCTAACACAACAGCGGAGTCCAGCATCTAAAGGCCAGAGAGAGAGTCCATGCTCGGCTTTGGACCTCCACCATCTTTCATTCTTTCAAGGATTTTGCTTTCCTCTCTTCCTTTCTTTTCTATTTTCTATTTCCCAATTACTTGTTTGCTGCATTCTTCTCTTATTCCCATTCCTTTCCTTTTCGTTGGGCAATCGTCTCCCAAATGCAGTGCCGCGATCTCTCGGGCACTTGGTATATTCCACTGTTAGAAACAGAGTGGAAGCAGAAGGGACAGGCAGCAGAGGGGACCATGTATGAAACACCTGAGACCACAGTGTGGGAAGAGGACTCCTAAAAATAAGCGAAGGGGGTGGGAATTACATAAGTGATGGCGCAGCTTTTGACGAGAGAGCCGAGGGAAAAACATGTGAAGACAGATTTAGCAAAATTGAAATTCAGATCAGAATTATTTACGTATCCTGCAAGGGACGAAACGTGACACTTCACTAGGAGGAAAGCTACGTAGCAACGTTGGTTTAGAAGCTCAGAATATGTACACTGACCTCACAGTAGAACAAGGAAGAGGGGGTTCTAAAGGGAGTACCCACAGAGGTGAACTGGTCCATTGTTCCTATTGGTAACTCATGTCATTAAATTAGTATTTATCTCTTAATGTTAAAATAATCCAAGTGCAAAACTTGAATGTGTTGGCTTGGTGGGCCCATTGTCATGCTATGCATCCCTCCCACTTCCAGGACTCGGGCCTGAGATTTCACTATGTCGCTGCTGGAGAAAGAGGCAGACCACTCATGCTGCTGCTTCATGGATTCCCAGAATTCTGGTAAACATTCCAACTAACTTCTTTTCTTCTGCGTTGACACGTAACATCCTGGCTCAGTCCATCTGATGCTGCTGTAAAAGAATACATTCTGTTCTGCTTGCTTCTGGAGGCTGGGAGGCCTGGGAGCAGGCTCCGGTGTGGGCCACCACGTTAGTAATTATGTGATGGACGGCGGAACAGCGAGAAAGCAAAGGAGGGTGGATTCGCTCTTACTCCCACTCTTGACGCTGCGTCAACAGCAGTTAAATGTCGTCATGAGTTAGCTGTAGAACTTACCATAGACTATTCCCCAGGGCGATAACTCCTGAACGTCCCCGGAGTCACAGCAGCAGTTTCTCTCCTAATCTAAAAACATACAAAAATATATGAGTATCCTGATTCTCTGAGACAGGGTCTTGCTGTGTAGCCCTGGCTGGCTGTCTTAGTTAGGGTTCTATTGCTGTGAAGAGACACCATGACCGTGGCAGCTCTTATAAAGGAGAACATTTAATTGGGGCTGGATTACGGTTTCAGAGGTTTAGTCCGCTGTCGTCGTGGTGGGAAACATGGCAGCACGCGGGCAGACATGGTGCTGGAGGAGCTGTGAATTCTACATCTGGATCCGCAGGCAGCAGGAGGAGTCTGTGTGCCACAATGGGTATAACTTGAACATATATGACCTCAAAGCCACCCCCACAGTGACGCACTTCCTCCAACAGGGCCACACCTCCTAAGAGTGTCACTCCCTATGGCCAGGCATTCACACCCATGTGTCTCTGGGGGCCATTCCTAGTCATACCACCACCCTGGCCCCACTCCTTCAGTCTCCCCAGGCTTGCAGGTGTGTGCCACACCCCAACTCTGCTTTTTCCTCTGAAAATTAAAAATATCTTCTAATGTTTCAATTTTCTGAAATTTCAAGTTATTAAACATTTCCTGTCAAGTAACTACTATGGATAAAACACAATCCTGGATGAGGGACAGGGATTCTGAGCAAACCGCAGCCTTGGAGAACTCGGCAGGAATCTTTGGGTGTGCCCTTTGAGAAGGCGGGGGTGGGGAGGAACACAGCCACAGGTACTGATGAATGTGGGCTCTACCAAAGACAGAAATGTCTCAAAGTAAAGAGAAAGCCTATAGCCTGAAATGTACAGTGGTTATTATCTGGTCTATTTGTGTAGTTAGAATAAAATACCTGAACGGAAATTTATTTCCCACAGTTCTAGAGGCCAAGATGCTGAAGATCAAGTCCTGGGGAGATTCTGTGTCTGGTAAAAGCCCAGCCCCCCCCCCCCTTTTTTTTTTCAAAACTGCTGCCTGCCTGCCTTGTCCCTCGGAGGAGCTCACATTAAATCCTATGCTAGAATAGAAGGGAGAGGGGGACTGGCTAATTCTCTTGAGCACTTTCCTGGTTGTGTTGTTGCTAAATATGAGGGCTTTGACCTCATGACTTAATCACTTTTTGGCAGATTGTTTCAGTGTATGAATTCGGGGGTATTTATACAAGCAGTAGCCATTATTAAGGGAGGCACTTTCCATTCTCTATTAATCCCAAAGAACCCAAATAAAAACAGATGAAAGTAACATCCAACTATTAAGAAAATTTAGCATATTTGAAACAGAAGATGCTAAGGTAAAAAAAAAAATTGATGGCAGAGGGGTGTGACTTTCAGATGAACTAAATGCGTTAGGGAGTAGATAAAAAAGTCATTCTCTGTGCTGACTCAAAACTAGAATATTGGCTAACATTTGAAAGGCCAAATTTTTCCTCTTACTGTCTCCTGATGTCTAGATTTCTACCATTCCAAATTCTTCACCTTCTTTAGAGCCTTAAAGATTTCAGTCACCCAAAGCCTGATTTAAAACCCAGCTCTGAGAGGTTCCGGCAGGGAGGCACAGCTTCCGTCCTCCAGGGGGGAAGTTTGTCTCTTCCAGCCAGGTGAAGCTTCAGGAGCCTGAGGGAGGGGGCAGAGGCCCTGCCCACCCCGCACCGTCAATGCTGGTGACAAAGGGGTAACAAGTGTCACGGCCAGCTCGCTCTCGTGACCTCCAATGCATCCATGACCTTTAGACAGTTTGTGCGTTATTTTATGAGTGAAAGGACTCTAGGCACGGAAGACAAGAATGTGGGTGGCAGAGTGCTCTCCAAACCTGATTTTGATAGTGCAAGAAGGTTATATAGGTGTTTCCTCCTGAGAAGACTTTTCTCCTTGAAGATTTCCACCTCACCCTGGATTTAGCTGCAAGGAGAAGCCATCATCATCTGATCCTCCATCTGGAGACACCGTAACTGAAGGGGGAAAACCCCAGTGCAGTCTGAGACACGTACAGGGACTCACCTCCCGGGGGCATGGCACAGCTGCTTACCATTATCTGTTACTCCAGAGCGTTACTCCAGGGTGCCAGAGAGGTAGACAGTGAGTCCACTCATGCTCGCAGGAGTGACCAGGTTGGTTTTGTTGTCAACCCAGAGCATCGGCCTCAGCTGACAAATTGCTGAGATTGGATTGGCCTGGGGCATGTCCAGGAGAGATTTTCTCCATTGCTAATTGAGGTGGGAGGTCCCAGCACTGTGGGCAGAGCTGTCCGTCTGTCAGGGCAGATGGGCCTGGACTAGGTAAGAAGGCCTTCCTCCAGGGTTTCCGCTCGGCTCCTGCCTGGCTTCCCTCCGTGATAGGCTGTTACCCGGACCTTCGAGATGGGACCTGCTTCCCCCCCCCCAAGTTGCTCATGGTCAGAATGTTTTATCACAGTGACAGAAAAGCAAACTAAGAACAAGGCCCTAGGTATCACTTACAATATTCTTGGCAGAGGCATGCTGAGAATACAATCAAAGTCTCTTCACATGGCCCCAGCAAACCCTCAAACTGTGTCCACATGGGAGCTGGGAAGGTGGCTCAGTGGGTAGAGCCTTCACTGCTCACGTATGAGGCCCAGGAGATCCGGCATCCAACATCCCCTTCTGGCCTGTGCAGGCACCGCACCTTCACAGCAGACGACCGTGTGGACCTAAAAGCAGAGAAAATGAAAAGAAAGCCGTGTGGTGATTTTAAACCCAGAAACCCCACATAGTGGCCTGCATTGTCCACATTTACCGTTGTTACCCGGACTGTTGAGCATGGAGCGCAAACACAGCAGGCCTTCCTAAATCCTGAGGAAACATCTGTGAGAGCGTCAGCTAAATCAGCCCCAAATACGGCTGCTTGTCAGAGGATGACTTTTCTCTCTCCCTCTACCTCAATTTGCATCTCCTTTAAAAATATCTCGAGCTGACCCAGGCAATTTCTCTGAGTCGCCTCCAGCTGTCTGGAATGCTTGTGTCATCGCTCACACACAGTGGGCTCCTGGTCCCTAGCTCGGAGGCAGCAGGGTCAGCCTTCACGGTGAGGACAGGAGGGGTGTTCCGTGCCTCAATGTCATGCCTGGAAAGCCAGGACCTTGAGCTGTTCTAACAGAATAACCAGGGAAGAGGCTGTCTTGTCGCTTGCTGCCTTTGTCTACAGCTGGCAGGAAACCTAGGCATGGTGGCACATCCATGACCCCAGCACAGGGAGGCCAGACAGAGGAGCTGGTGGCCGGCCGGGTCTCTGTGGTGCTCGTGACAGGCTCAGGCTACTGACAAGAAAACAACAACAAAACCACTATCCCAAAAAAGACAACCGATAGGAAACTTGTTTTGTTTCCGTATGGTAAGGGTTGTCTTTGTGGTGGGGAATACAGGCGGTTATTTCTTTTATTGATGTGAACACCAAAGACATCTGTGTCACTGCAGTCATTTCTGTTTTTAGTTTATAACTGAAATGTGAGCCAAATGTGTTTCTAGTCAAGAATTTCAGAAAACTAATATTTGGAACTGTACAGGCTGGGTGCTGAATGGGTGCCTGCTGGATCCATGGGGTGGGCCTTGCCAGTTTATTTTGTTGCGTGTGTATGTGTATATGTGGTGTATGTGTGTGTAAGGTGTGCTTACACATGTGGGTATGTGTGGAAGCCAGATGGTTGATGATGGGTGTCTTCCTCCCTCCCTCTTCCGCCTGACCTTGCCTGACCTTTCCGCACAGCTGGTTGCCCACAGTCCCCGCCCACGCCTTTGCATGGGGTTACAGGAGCTCACCGCCATGTCCAGCTTTTATTTGTGCGCTGGGGGCACAAACCCAGGTCCTCCCAGGTGTGAAGGACATCCTTTACTCACCAGGCCATCACCCCAGACCTTCGTGACTGTAGCTCTAGTTGCTCTGAGGAGTTTACACAGGGCTATAGCAGTTTACATTCCCAACAGCAGTGTGTGGGCTCAGGTGCCGCTGTGCTCCTGCCAGCCTGGTCTATATAGTGAGTAGACAGAGGCAGGAGGATCTCTGTGACTTTGGGGCTAGCCTGGTCTCTATAGTGAGTTGCAGGACAGCATCGGGCACTGCACATGCTCACTTTGTCCCTTCTGTCAGGGAGCTTTTCTTTCGGGGAGTTTTCTTTGGATCTAACATTCCAGCATTTTGTTGAGGGTTAGGGGCAATGTGTTCTCCTCTGTAACTGCTTCTCAGCTGAAATTAGGAGGCCCGTGAGGGCCCAGGCAGGCTGCAGTGTCAGGCGGGGGTCAGGGCAGTGGGGTGTTGGTCAGAAGCTTCTGTTGCTGTGACCCAGCTGAAGAGCCAGGCGCCAGCCCATCACCTGGACTGGTGTGCATCCGTTTCCAGCAAGCTGGGGCTTTCCTTGTCGCAGGACCCCTGGGGCTGCTCCAAACCTCACCTCTGGAGCTGGTTGTAGTCTGCAGCTGATTTCTGGGTGGGAAGGTGTGTGCCAGCAGAGTGGAACTCCGCCAAGTCGGATGCAGCCGGGGACAGCACTTACAGTTAAAGGATTTAAAGAAGCTGGGCGCGGTGGCACACACCTGTAATCCCAGCACTTGGGAGGCTCAGGCAGGCGGATCTCTGTGAGTCCAAGGCCAGCCTGGCCTACAAAGCGAGTTCTAGGACAGCCAGGACTACACAGAGAAACCCTGTGCCGAGAAACCAAAAGAAAGAAAGAATTTACAGAATTTTTTTTCTGTTTTACAAGTTCCCCCTCAAAGACAGGCAGTAGGCAGGAATCTCAGGCTCAGATCGACAGGGGTACTTAGTACTTAGTCTTAATCCATTCGACCTGTAAGAGAGGGATCCAAGTCTCAGGACATCCCGGAAGCACACACTACCGTTGTTTATAATCTGTACTGAAATCCACCTCGTAGAAGCAGCAGCTAACAGGTACCCGCAAAACAGCTAACACTGAGTTTTTGTTTGAAAGCATGAATATCCTTTTATTTTTTTCCATACAGAGGGCTGGGTACAGAGGTTGGACAAAGATGTTTTTAGCGTGAAGAGAAGCAGCATCTTCAAGTCTGTACTTAGGGGACAAGGAGGAGAAATTTGAAATCCTGGACTCATGGTGGTAAGAACAGTGCTTTAGCAGCTTCTCAGAACCTCACCGGGTTAATGTTAGGAATCTTACCATAACAGTAACAGACAGGAAAAACAAGTCTGAAACATCTCACTTTAAATCATTTTTTTATATATTTGTAACTTTTATTTATATACCTTAAATCATTTTTTAGATCCCCATAATTTATTTAGGCTTTTATACCTCAGATGTTTACAACTTACATTATTTTTAGACCTTTATAATTTATATAAGCCTTAAAAGTTTTATCCAGTCATGGACCATAAAGCTGATCGCTGAGCACAGTCATTGCAAAGCAGGTTCCTTTAAGTAAAGTCAGATTTACATCTGAAACCCATTTATCCTTTAATATGAAGCCTGTTAGTAAAACAGGCCTGCCTGTGAGTTTTAGCAGGTGACCCAATAGCTCTAAAAAGGTAAGGCCTGGTTTTTGAAGTGAAATCCATTGGCCAGGCAGCCGCTGTTAAACCGATAAATCTACAGTTAGCTGGACTCCACAGAGAGCTGAGGATAATGTTTAGCAGGAAGCAGAATGCAATTGGCCTCCAGATCGATTCAAGTGACAGGGACTTAGCCATGACCTGTGCAATTAGACAACCCTAGGCCCCTGTGGTCTCCGTGGCTTAGTTGAGGGCAGAAGTAGTTGGTCACACAGGGCAGAAGCCGCCTTTGGCTGCCATGTTTGGGAAGTCTGAGAGATTTTCCCGTGGAGGAGAAGTTTGGGAAAGCGGCCTCCCTTGAGTAGGCAGAGGAGAGCGGTCAACACAACAGTGTCCAGTCTGTGTAGGGCACCGCCAGGGGGCGAGACACGAGGAAGCGGTTAGCCCAGCAGAGGGTCTCCACAGTCCAGGTGCAGTCAGCTGTGCCCTGAAGAAGCCGGACACCTTAGGGTTGCACTGGGAGAGAGCATCTCTGTCTGTCCTGGGAACGTTTCCCACTAAAGTCTTAAATTCCATTGTCAGCAGATTTCTGAAATAGATCTCATCTATTAAGTATTCCCAATTTTAAATAAAATTTATTTGTTTTTAGGTACTTGTTTTAGGCTTGACCTTGAAAAACAAAACAAAACAAAAAACCCCATTGTTGTAAATAAATTACATTTGTACTTAGCATGCCTACAAGTATAATTCTGAATACGTTAACAGATCTAATCACGTATAAAGTGACTATTAACTTGCATGTCTTAATTATTTTCAACAGTTTGCAAGCCAGTAGCTTTTATAAGGCTAAGACGGGCAACATTAGTTTTCTGGTCCTATCACAATGTATTATTACAGAACATCACAGTTTCTTGTATGACTCAGTTTATCAAAATAGCTAAGGCTTAACAAAGTGGAGACAAGGAAGTTGGACATAGGTTCTCAGGTCAGTTTCTGATAGGCTGGGTAGACCTTAGGTAAGGGGAGGCACTGCCTCGGCTCTTTGCCAGACTCTTGCTGCAAACATCCCAGTTTCTGGAGTCTAGTGTTCGGCATTTGTAGTTGTAGAACTAATTCTAGTTTTTTGGCAATTACACCGAGTGTTTGGGATTTCAGTGTGACCCCAAGCCTTTCTCCGGGTGAGATTTCGGGTGAGATTTTATACATAAAAACTACATGCTTCAGTTAACAGGAACAGCTAGTCAGAAGTGGGGCTACAGAAGCCAAGAAGTGCTTTTGGAGCCTTTCCCAGAACTGTGGACTTTGATGGATTAGGTCTTTGTTTTTGTTTTGATTGCTGGTGCTATTTATGTATTAAGCTTTATAGCCCGAATGGTCAGATTAACTAGGAATTAAGTCTAATTACCAACCCTGTGTTATACACTTTAAGTCAACTTTTGTCACAGATCCTACAGATTTTTGACCATACCCAATAAAATCACAAATCTTGAGGTACAGAGATTTATACACAGTAGTCGCGTATAAATCTTGTGATAAGGTTTATATCTTAGCAAAAGTGTTAGATAGTTAAGTTAAACCAACAGTCTTTTGTTTTAAGCTACTCTGCCTTCTTTTTGTTGTTGTTTTGTTCTGTCACAAAGCCAGGGGGCTCACCTGCCATAGGACAAAACTTTCCAATTCCAGAGCCAGCTTTTCAATGAAGCAGGACAGTGTAAAGCAATATTTCAGTATTATCCATACCCCAGAGATATTTCCAGTGGCCAGCAAGCTCGAGCCCTGCCTATCAAAGTAGCTCTGGCAAGCAGCTGTAGCAGCTGGTGGCGGTGGATTTGGGCCTGGGTGGAGGGAGTGCACAGAGCCAGGGCGGCATGCCGGGGAGGGGTGTGCCCACAGGGCCCCAGCCCAGCAGCATGGGCACAGTGGCAAAAGAAGCCTGGTCCAGCGCCCATTCGCCTGTAACGTGAAAAGACTAATGGGGATACAGAAACACACACACAAGTGACAGAAACAGCAAAAATGAAACCAATAAACACAGACCACGGAACATTCACACAGTCAGACAAGACTGATCAAAAACAAAGCATGCAGGGAACACCTTTGTGCGTACATTTAGCTGGGCTGACCGATTGCCATCTCAGTTCCCCACATCCAAACAACTGGAACCGGGCGGGCAGTACGAAGTCTCACATTGCCCCGACGGGAGGGTGCTGGACCTCGTCAGACCTCCCCATGTCTGCAGATCAAGATCCTACAGAATCACAGCCACACGTCGTCGCTGAAAGGTTCTCATGGCTTCGGAGGGGCGGCCTTCGGAGACAGGTGCTTGCTGATTCCTTTTGACCTGGCCCGTGGAATACACACCCCCTAAGGGAACTGCCCCAGTCCCAGAGGCCCAGAGGGGAGGGGTTAGCTTCCGGATCTGGGTTGGGGTCTTGATCTCAATGGGGCCTCCAAATGTTGAGTCCACATATGGGAGAAAGACCACCAACACAAATCATGGCCAAATTAATTAAAACCAGCCTTTAAAAAAAAAAGGGTGTGCAGGGCTGTCTCCCCCTAAGGGAGGCTCAAGACATCTCCATTGCAGGTGGGAAAATAAGGTTTTTTATACCTCAGAAGCAGGGAGTGTGCAAATGGGGGGATTAGGCAGGCAAATGAGTGAGGTTATAGGAGCAGAACGTAAACATAAGAAGTTAGTGATAAAGGTCATAGCAAGGTCACCTTAACAGGGTGGTCATGTCAAGTTTTTGAAACAAAGGCCTAGAGCAGGCAGTACAGAACCATTTGTGGTTAAGGTGACAGGAAGGACAGAGCCCAGTGAGATACAGAGGTTTAGTCATAAATAGGAATGAACCTAGTTTGTCTTTACTATAAGATGGCTTCCCAGCCCAAGATGGAGGCAGGCTGGTTTCTCACCTGCTACCATGCCTCCCAAACCATACACCAAAACAATATTTTCTGTGTCGATCTGTGACTGCAGCGCTCCCGTGTGGAGCTGGGACATTCCGACGGGAGAACCCCTGGGATCACAGGACACAGCTACATTAGTGTGTGCAATACACAAACAAGGAAGAGAGCCTGACACAAGATAAAAGGCCAGGAGGCTGACACCAAGGCTGTTCTCCGACCTCCACACACACCAGGGCATGTGTGTGCTCACATTTGCACACACTTATACAAGATCACCATGACTGGGCCGAAGAGTAAGATGAAACGCCAAACTCAAATTAATCAGTAATTTGTTTTTACAGACTTCTGTGGGTCACATTCTGAGGGTGGAGGAGACACTCTGCCATTCGGGATTCAGCTATGTGTGTGACACCTTTGCTGTAACGTTTCTGTAATGTGACGTAGCACGCTGGTCTTGCTGCATTGCCTTTCTGCTGCATGCTGTCCTTCCTTCTGCTGGCTGCTGTGCTCCAGAAGTTTCTTCCTCCACTTCTTATTCTTGCTCTTCTTTTTCGTGCTCTTTTTCTTCCTCCTCCTCTTCTTCCTCTTCTTCTTCCTCCTTTTCTTCTTTGTGCTCTTCTTCCTCTTTTTCTTCTTCTTCCTCCCCTCCTCCTCCTCTTCTTCTTCCTCTTCTTTTCCTTCTCCTTTCTATCCTTTTCTTCTCCCTCTTTTTTTCTTTTTTGTTTTTTTGGAGACAGTGTCTCTGTGTATGTAGCCTTGGCTGTCCTGGACAGTTCCAGGCTGGCCTTGAGTTCAGAGATCCACCTGCCTCTGCCTCCTTGAGTGCTGGGATTACAGGCGAGCACCACTGCGCCCAGCTCAGAAGTATTTTCAGATAATATTTCTCATTTGGTTTGTGTCAGTTAACATTATATTTCCCTGAACAGATGTATCTGCAGACTTTTTTGGAATTCAGTAATATAGTGAGTCATGCATAAAATTCAGTATCTTTTTGTGTTATATCCAAAAATAACTTTGCTTATTTGAGGAAGAAAATGGCCCGAGTCTCTGTGTCTTTCATCAGTCAGTTTTGTGGCCTTGCTATGAGGTGTGATGGGAAGGCTGGCGAGCAGGGATGTCGGGGCTCGGCTGCAGCCCTGTGGTCATCACAGTTGGTCAGTGTTGATGCCATAGGCTCTGACATTCTTGCTTGCAACGTGGTTTATGATCATCTCGACAGAAAAAAAAATCTTAGTAAATACAGAGTCTTCTTCTGAAGGCTGATTTTGTTTTGATTATGTCTGCCTGTGCACACGCGTGGATGAAGGTGCCTGAGAAAGGCAAAGGTGGGCATCCTAACCCCAAGCCAGAGGAGCCAGGCTGGTCCTGAGCAAGCACAGCCTCTGCCCCACCCAGCTCTTTCTCCAGCCCTTGAAGAGGCCTAGCTTACAGCAGCATTCTGCGGATTCTTCCAGTCTCCACACTCGTTCAAACAATAATTTCAACTGTTGAAATTACTAAAAAGAAAAAGAAAAATACTGAGCCCTACTTGACCGAGTAAGGTGAGTCAAGTCTACTTTAGAGCCAAATTCATACAGTAAGTTTTAAAACTGACAAATTCATGGCTCTGTAATACAAAAATATCGTGTTCATGTTGCCCTGCTGAAGCCGAGTCAGAAAGGCATTTAGATATTTTGACAGAAAATTTAAGCTTATCTTCTTTATTATTATTTTAAAGGATTATAATCTCTTCTCCCATCTAGAAATTCAATCTGTATGATAACTGTTCTTAGTAAGATTAGAAAACATGTAATATATACATTTTTGTATCTGATATTTTGCAGTTCTGTAAATTCTGGCCTCCTGTTATGAATCTCTGGAGACGGGAGGGAGATGAATTCCTAATGATGGTGGTCAGAGGCCCTCTCCCTCACAGGCCTCTTTTTCCTGCCATGGCATGTAATTATTTAATTTTAAAAAAAAAAGAGGTGTTTGTTGTTGTTGTTTTTGAAACAGGGACTCAAGTATGCAAAGCTCACTATGTAGCTGAGGATGACCTTGAACTTCTTATTTAAAAAATTGTATTTATTTAATTTTATGTGTAGAGGTATATATTAGTGAAATGTGTTTGCAGTGACAACAGAAACCAGAAGAGGGTATTTGGCCTCTTAGAACTGGGGTTATAGGCAGTTAATTAATATAAAATGAATTTTATTTGTACGGATGTTTTGCCTGCATATATATGTGTGCCAAAAGTGCCTGGTGCCCATAGAGGCCAGAAGGGGATGTTAGATTTCCTGGAACTGGGGTTATAGATGGTTAAGAGCCACCATGTGGGTGCTGGGAATCACACTCAGGTCTTCTGGAAGAGCAGCATGCTTTTAACCCCTGAGCCATCTTTCCAGCCCATACATAGTTTTTAAAAGAGTAATTCCTGACAGTTTTCCCCTTGGGAAGCCTTTGCTGCTCTGGTTTGTTGGTGTTAAGGCAGGGTGTCACTACACTGACCAGCCACAATGGCCTCAAGTTGTTGCGTAAGCTGGTTCCTGTCAGTGTCCAGCATAGCCTGGAGTCCAGCGCCTGTCTCCATGCCCTGCTGACGCTACCCTTCACATTAGTCTACATTTGTTTTTGTGTGTGTGTGCACGTGTGTGTGATGCAGCACAGGCATGGAGGGAAAAACTGTGGGAACGGGTTTCTCTCCTCGCCATGTACATGCTCAAGTGCTTGTGTCAGGCTTATGGGAAGCAGCTTTAACCACTGAGCCACCTATCTTGTGTTTAAAACAGTGAAATCCCAACCGTTTCTTTTTTACCAATAAAGACTCAGGAGCCAGACACTGGGGTGAAAACCTGCTAGCTCAGGGAGGCAGGAAAGCACCCAGCCGACCTTCCTCCTCAGAAGGAAAAAGCTAAAAGCTCATTCTCCTCCACACTTAAAAACCTCTCACACTGAATGTCCCTCCTTCCTACTTCCTGCGTGCCTCTCTATCCGTCCTCCTGACTGCCTCTTACTCTCTATGGTTTTTTTCCTGCATTCACTTCCTGTCAACTGTTGCTTGCTCCACCTCTTGATGCAGGGTTGACTTTATTTAATCCTGTTTACAGAAAACTCTTGGATCAAAGATTTGTGGTCCAGCTGAGCCACACCAAAGGAGAAACAGGTTTTCACAGTTCACAATCTCAGTGTTCGTAATGGGATCGAATATCCACACACCTTTCCCTAGACCAACATTCTCAGTGTTTCCTTTTTCCTTCAGGTATTCCTGGCGTCATCAGCTGAGAGAGTTTAAAAGTGAGTACAGAGTCGTTGCTCTGGATTTGAGAGGCTATGGAGAGTCGGACGCACCAGCTCATCTGGAGAGCTACAAACTGGACTGTCTGATAGCAGACACAAAGGACATCGTGGACTCCTTAGGTAGGCCAGCCTTCTAAGAGCTTATTTGTGTGTGAGTGTGTGTGTGTGTGTGTGTGTGTGTGTTAAGTAATGGTGAGAAATGCTAGAAAGAACTAGCAAATGAGATGTCCCCATCTGCACGGAGGAAATCCTGTGGGGATCTCTATTAATATCTTTAACGTAATTCAGAATATCATTATGATTACCTTGAGTGAAACTTAATCATTCATGTGCCCTTTAATGATGGACTATGTTCTGAGAAATGCACATGAAGTTTGTCTTTATGCCAAATCATAGTGTGCTTACACCAGGCTTGTGTAAACATGGGATGTCTGAGGCCCTTGCTCGCATACCACAACATAATAACATAGTAAATGGTTTTTAAATTGGAGGAAGAGCACTCTTAAATAGCAATGAAGAGAATAGGGCTGAAGCAATGGCTCAGTGCTCCAGAGCACTAACTGCTCTCCCAGAGGACCCAGGTTTGAGTCCCAGCTCACAACCAATTCCAACACTCTCTTCTGGCCTCCAGTGGTGTCATGTACACATATGGTACACAACCATACATGCTGGAAAAACACCCCGACAGGTGAAAAAATAAATCTTTCCTAGAAAGACTATGACCCGGTAGCAGGGACTTCTGTTGTCATATACTCCATATGACACTTTGGTGACGGTTATGCTTCCGTGTGGCCGGCAGTGCAGTGGGCATGCTCACAGCTGCAGCTCAGGGTAGTGACTGTCACTGTAGACGGTAATGTGCTGGGTAAATGCAACTTTTATCCTCCTGAGGTAATTGTCGCCTCCTTTTGCTAACCTAGGCCTAGTCCTGGAAGCTTCTCGCCTCCATACAATCTAACCTAGGCCTAAAATGATTCAGCCCCTGAGACCCACTGCTGAATAAGCTCACCCTTTCTAGTTCTTTCTGAGCTCTGGGCTGGCTTAAACTCCTCTCCCAGCTGACTGGTTCAAACTGGCTTCTCTCAGCTTCTGACTGAGTTGTTCTGCTTGGCCTCAGAGTAACTCTAGCAGTCTGTTCTACTCTTCCGGCTCCTTCTCCTTCTGTAGCTCATACAACCTTCCTGGTAAAAACTGCCTCTCCTCCCTCTGCACTGCTCTCTCAAGTTCCTCTCTTTCAGCTCTGTCCTCCTAAGACTGTCCTCTGTATCCTACCTCTGACTCAGTCCATCAAATCTTTCTCTGATTTGTTACTTTGTCTGCCCCTCAATTAGAGGTCACTGTCAAGCATGGGTTCTTCTTTCTAGACTAACATTACCTTCATTGTTTGGGATTAAAGATGTGTACTAAGGGCATGTCTGTCTTCCAGCCAGAGCAGCCATGTTGCTGGATTGAAATTCCTCTACAGTGCTGTATCAGCAGGACAGTTACCATGATGTCACAAATGAAAAAAAAAAAAAAAATCCTCACCTTGGTTCTCCTCTTATGGGACCAGCCATCATTGTTGGAAATGGCTTTCTTCAATGTGTGATGGTCTTTCATTAATGACATAATTAAGCTTGTCTATTCATTCAGTTTGGCCTCAGACTTCTATTACGTCTGGTTGTAAATTCAGTATGCGAAACTGGGGAGGAAGTAGTTACTTCCAGAAAATAACGATTTATAAGTTTGACATAAAAATCTGACATTTATGATTTTACTCTAATTGGTGATTTCTTAACATTCAAACTCTGCCCCAGATAATCTCATGTATGACCAGTTTGTGTGCAGTCTCTATCCTGGCTTCCACATGCAGTTCCACAGGACCCAAAACTTGGCTGCTTAAGATTTTTCTTTTAGAATACTTTATTTGCCCTCCAAATTCCCCTGGCACCTCACATTTCCCCTTCATATCCTCATTGTTCTATTTTTAAACCCATTGATTCCAACTAGCACTGACCATTTGTACACAGAGGAGCGCCTGGTACCTGGAGCATGGGCAATCTAACAGTAACCACAGAAAGATGTGTACTAGCACACATCCCAGCAGCCAGCCCTGCCCAGCCATGCCCAACAGCCAGCCCTGGCCGGCACCATCAGTTGCTGTGGCTCTTCAGAGGCTGCAGCCTCCTGACTCTCTCCATCCATCCACAGGCCGTTCACTGGCTGGACTGTGTGCAGGTTGTCACAGCTGCTCGGTTCCTGAGGACCGTGGCTGCGCTGTGTCTAGAGACTGCACCCACACCACCATATTCCAGCCTCCAGCTTCCGTTTCCTTCCACCCTCTCTTCCTGAAGTTTCCTAAGCCTTCGGACAGGAGGGGTTGACACAAAGTCCACTCGGAACTGGGCACTCAGCAGCCACCTGGTCTCAGCACGTGGGCCAGGCCTAGCACACTCAGAAGAGCTACTGGACTTTTTTTTTTCTTGAGGCAGCCCCTCATGTGGCCCAGGCTGGCCATGGACTCTTCTGCCATCCAAGTACTGGGTTCATGGCTGTGAGCTACAGGCCTCATTCAGCAAATGGGGTGTGGTGGTGGTGGTGGTGGTGGTGGTTTTGGTTTTGGTTGTTTAAGACAGGGTTTCTCTGTGTAGTCTTGGCTGTCCTGGACTCGCTTTGTAAACTAAGCCAGCCTCAAACTCACAGAGATCCTCCTGCTTCTGCCTCCCTGAGTGCTGGGATTACAGGTGAGTGACACCTATGCCCAGCTTCAGTAAATGGTTTTAAAGTGTAGAGTTTTTAGGAGAAACTGGGTAAGATGGCCGTAAATAATCTCAGAAATGTAATGATTTTATGTGAGAATGCCTTCAGCTGTTTCTTGACAGTGCTGCTGACATGTTTTTCTTGGCCACAGGGTATAGCAAATGTGTCCTGATCGGCCATGACTGGGGAGGCATGATTGCCTGGCTGATCGCCATCTGCTACCCTGAGATGATAATGAAGCTCATTGTTATTAACTTCCCACACCCAAGTGTATTCACAGGTGAGTTTCAGCTTTCACGAAACCACTTCTGCTAACGTGATAAGTCACTGTTGCCACTGACGCTCTGGATTTACAACAGCAAAATGTGGCTGGCATAATCTTTATAAGTTATGTGAAGCCTGGGAGTGGTGGTGCGCTCTGTACTCTCAGCACTTGGGAGGCTAAGACAGGAGGGTGGAGAGTTCAAGGCCAGCTGGGCTACACAATGAGACTCTGCCTCAAAGAGAGATAGATAATAAATAAATAAAAATGCAACCAACTAAACCAAGATGGCACATGATATCTTTATTTTTTTCAGACAGGGCCTTACATGGCAGCTCAGGCTGACCTGAGCCTTCAGGATTCCTGCCTCTTCTTCCCAAGTGCTGGGATTACAGGCATCAGGCATTTGCCATCAAGCCCAGCTGTGTGTGTGTGTGTGTGTGTTGTGCATCAAGCACTGGTCTTTACAATTATTACTGAAGTACTCTACCACGGAGCCACCCTGCCAGCCTAATACTTTTGATTTTAAATCTTCCTGAAAAAAAAAAAAAGAAAATTTAGCTTCCCATTTGCTTTTATAATTTCATTTCTTTTTTGGACAGTATTTCACTTCACTTGGAATGTATCATGTAGGAAATATGGTGGCAGTGCTTTGAAAGTCATAAATCTTGGCAGAGAGAAATTCTCCTCAATTCTGAGTTCTTTAGCCATTGAATACAAAAGCAATCTTTAGAGCAGTAATCCTCAACTGATTGACCTCAGGAATTCTTTATTCTCTTAAGATTATTAAAGACCCCAAGGAGACTATATCTACTAGTGGCCACCACCTAGGAAATTAAAACTGGAATATTTAAAATATATTTATATATCCATTCATTTTTAAAACCTATCGCATGTTCACGTAAACGCTATTTTTGATGAACACTAACTAAACTAAACAAAAGTACTAACATTTTTTCATATTTTATTTTTTATTTATTACAATTTATTCACAGCTGTGGTCCCCTTCCTCATCCCCTCCCAACTAAATACATTTTAATGAAAAGAATGTTTCCCAGTTTACAAATCTCTTGAATTCTGGCATGCTGGAAGACAGCTGGGCACTCCTCTCTGCTTCTGCCTTCAATCTGTTGCAATCTGTTCTTAGAACAGAAGTGTGAGGAGAGATGTGGCCTCACACAGTTGTCATTGAAAAGGCAGGAGTGCGCGTACATCCCAGTCTCCTCCTTCTACCCGTATCCACTCTCTCTCGCAATTCACGGTCAGTTCTTCTTTAAGCACCGGGTGACAAGGGCTCTCCTGAGACCATCCTTATATTCAGGTAAGTAGCAGAACTGTGTGCCATGTCCTCCTTTCCTGGTCATGTGGTCTATTACAAGGCTATGCTACAAGGTGGAGAACTAATAAAATCAAGGTTTTGCTGTTTCATCTCTAAGTGAAGCAGCCTTTCAGGTGAACTCATCAGCTGATGTCTTTCCACAGCTGTACAGTGGCGGACACCTGTTAGTGCCGCCGGGGTCACATGCTGACTTGTGTTCAGACAAGCTTTTCTCTGCTGTTGCCATCAGTGAGGATTTCAGCATGGCTAAAAAGAGCACATAGTGCCTCAGTGTTGCTGTGAAATGGACGGGGCATCACTTGGGTACCCGAAAGGATCTTGGGTACCCCCAGATGCTCAGACACTATCCTTTCAGGGCAGTTTTGAAGGGAACTCTCAAATGCTTACTGGTGATCAACAACCTGTTAACATGTTTATATATGGTTTTAGAAAAATTATATATATATATTTTCCTGTTCAATTACTCCTGTTGGGTTTTCTGAAGTTCAGCAACTACTAGGCTCCACAGCAATCATTTGAGAGACAAAAGGTTCAGAACTTGGAGCCGATGAGGTGGCTCAGCAGGGTAAGACACTCGCTACCAGTCTTACTGTGCTAAGTTTCCTGCATGGAGCCCATGCGGTGGGAGAGCAGCTTCCATGGCTGTGCTCCAACCCCATAGGCACGCTCAGGCACACGCATACATACACACAAAAGCACATGCATAATCAATTATTTTTGAAAGCTCAGAATGACACTTTTCCATTTCTCCTCAAAATTAAATAAGCAGGATGGCAGCGTCCTGGAGACTGCAGACACCGTGTTTTCATTAGGGGGCTGATTTTTCGGTACGCCTCCACCCACTGATCTCTGCTGAGGTACGGTAGGAAGGGTGTTTTGGTAGTGAAATGCCCTAAGATTTGTTAAACTTTTCCCGTTAAATTAAGCAGCAGAGTCTAATGGCATGGCAGCTGGGTCCTCGGCACCAGAGGGAGATGGCATGTGCTGGCCGAGCTGTGTGGGAAACTAAGTCATGGCTTCATAAGGAAGGTACTTTGGATGAAGATAGAATGTGTTATCAACCACAGCCTTAATCCTGTTAGAAAGAAGCTTGGGAGCACGAAGAAAGACACGTCCAATCTGACCGAACTGTCTGGACCAGGCAAACTTTACTCTTGGCCAAGAGGGTGTGCTTGGAAGAGCAAACAAGACAGCAAGTCCACTAACTCTAACTCAGGTGGTGGCTGTGTCATGTGTCGCTCTAAGGAGCGAACCATGACTACTCATGCTTAAACTCCTGGACTGTCCAGCAGAACTTTGTGCAAACAAAATTTTCCTTGGGGTGAGCAAGAAAAACATTTGTATAGGGTGGGGGGGGGCAGATGAAAATTTGAGTTACTTGTTCTAAACACAAGTTTTACAGTGTTTACTAGGGAAGACTCAGATGTTTCTTACAACCCTACCGAGTATTTGCAGGCGACATGCCTGGATTTGTTTTCAGTTGACTTGATTTCTCTTAATTTAACAGCAAATAAAGCTTCAGTGGTGAATTCACAAAAAGTCTAGCACAGCAATAGTCGGTATTCAGACTTGTGAGCACAGTTACAACATGGAGAATAAAGAGCAGACTCCACATCAGGGAGTACAGAACAGGCACACGCTCCGAGTGCGCGCGCGCAGAGCTCTCCTGTTTGCCCTCAGGGCCTCCAGAGAGTACTTACTGTTCCACACCTACCCCGTCAGCCCGCTCCTCCTGAGCAGCCACTCCGGCTTTCCTCTGCTTCCTCCAGCTCTCAGTCCCAGGGCCTGTTTGGCAGACCCTGGATGCCCTGGCTTGAGTTTTGCATGGCTGGCTGTGTTACCATTTAAGACTGCGCCCAGCTGCTGAGCGACTCCTGCAGAGGCCTTCTCTGGACACTCTACCGATGACCCCCTCCCCGTTCTGTTTTCCACACGGCGTGTGTTGCTGGAGAGTAAACCTTGTGCACATTAGACAAAGCACTCTACCACGTTACTCACAGTGCAGTGAGACCACCAAGCTGGGCCTCTCCACAGGTAGAAATGCTCATTGGGGATCAAACTGGCGGTGAGCAAAGGGGAGAAAAATGTCAGGAAAGGAAGCAGGTTGTGTATGGCAGTCATCGGGTGGGGGGATTTGAGTTGACTCTGGCTCTTTGAATTGACCAGGAACTAGATGCCCTTCCCTAAGCTATTTGCCCTTTGGGAACAGATTAAAAAGAGGCTCCTGTTTACTGTTTACTCAGCCAAAGTGCTTCTGTTTGGGGCCTATGTCACCAGCACCGCCATTTTGAAGGGCCCATTTTGGACCTTACACACTGAGCTGTACCATTGACACTGGAGTGATCTTTAAGATTTGCGGAGGACCATCTCTTGAGAACCTTTGTTTGTTCACTGCTAATCTCCACCCCTTCCCCCCCCTCCTCGGTTTACAGTTGATTCAAAAACTGTCAGTGAATGAATGATTTTCTAGATACATAAATAAATGCATAGAAAATGGTTCGGTCCCTCTTAAGGGCCAGTGATGAGGATTTCAATTTGAATCTGTGTGTAAGTAATCTTTAAATTAACAGGACACCACATCACCATAAATTCCTAAGAAAAGTGTTAGGTCTGGTAATGACCTTGGAGGACAAACAGAGTAATCCAGGGTTCCTGCTCCCTGCTGAGTGAACACTTTGTAGAAAACTCTCTTTTTACTTGAGAAACTGAAAATACCAACCAGAATTAAAGAAGGGTCTCTGGAAGCCTGGCTTGTGGATCCTTAATGGGATTGTCTGAATAGGGAAGTAAGAAGTTATTTTCTAATAACTGACTTACAGCTCTCGGTGCTGTCTAACAGAGCGCTTTGATTTCAGAGTATTTTCTGCGGCACCCTGCCCAGCTCTTCAGATCTAGCTTTTATTACTTCTTCCAAATACCACGGTTCCCAGAATTTATGTTCTCAATTAATGACTTCAAGGTAAGCCAAATACTTTATTATTACTATTTATGACAAATATTTTAATGAAAATCCATCTTTCAGAATGAAAAATGAAATAAAAATGTTAACTTATTAGTGTCTTAGTTACTGTTCCATTGCTGTGAGGAGGCACCATGACTAAACAACTTAAGAAAGACAGCATTGAACTGGGGGCAGTTTCAAGGACCCAGCCCATTATCATTGCAGTGGGGAGCATGGTGGCAGGCAGCAGGCAGGCAGGAGACGGGCAGACAGACAGGCAACAGGCAGGCAGACAGGAGACAGGCAGGCAGACAGGCAGGCAGGCATGGTGCTAGAGCTGGAGCTGAGAGCTCAGATCTGATCTATATCTTGCAGGGTGGAGGGGTGCTGGTTTGGGCTTTTGGAACCTTAAAGCCTACCACACAGTAATACCTACTCCACTAAGGCCACACCTCCTAATCCTTCCCAAATAGTTTCAGCAACTGGGGATACCAAGCATTCACACCTGTGAACAGACAGAGGCCATTCTCATTCAAAGCACACAAGGCATTTAAAGGCTTTCTTTCAGGCTTGCTTATCTTTATATCTCTATTGTTGCGTTTGAAAGCCTGGTTGTTCAACTTTGCACAAGAACTTGCCTCTTGTTACTATCTAGATGTCTAAATCCAGTTATTTTCTTCTCCAGTCAAAGTATTAAAAGGCAGGGGGAAAAAAAACCTTTAATGCGACAGGTATCAGCAGAGAAATCTTAAAACACAGCAGTCAAGAGCAGACAGAATCAGCAGCTGAAGAAAGGCGTTTCTTGGGTGTGAGGAAACACACACACAGAGAAAAAGACTCGGGAAACCAAGAGCCCATCACCTTGAGTGCTGGAGCAATTTAAGTCTCTGAAAGGTCTTCTTCCCCTAATTAGGATTGGTCAGTTTGAAGAAAGGTAGGATAGCTAATTGCCCCACAACTCTTGTGTAAACATGGCAAACCCATCCCTTGGGAGGGCAGGAGAAAGCGCCTTCAAGGCCTTTGTCTGAAGCTGCCAGGCTTTTACGGCAGGTCAGGAGGTGAGGATAGAGCTGGCTGTCTTGGAAGTTCACTGTTTTTATTACCTCCCTGTGGTGTCTCTCTCTGCCTTCCTGTTAGGAATCTAACTCCTAGCCCTTCATTATAGGTGGGCATCTCTTCAGAGAGCTTCCGGTGAGAGGTAGGGACTGTGAGTTCCAAGTGAGGAAGCTTGACAGCAGCAGAGATGAAGTCCTCAGAGAAGCAAAACCCACAAACAAAGGGAGCACTGAGCGTGCCCCAGGTGTGTGCACAGTGCACGCTGGCCACAGGTGCCGCAGGAGCTCCGCAGTGTGTCCTGGATACCTCAGACAGTGTTAGCTGTTGGGGAAGGTATTTTTAAAGTAACAGTATTACTGGAGATAATTCCATGTAGATCTCTGACAAGGGAGGATTGTTTGCTGGGGATGGGTGGAGAGCAGGACCCAGTGAAATGCTAAACACACCCAAACTGCTGAGATGCTCCCCAGACAATAGAGCTGTAAAAACAGTAGCTCTAATGCCATTCTCAAACCTGGGAAAATGAACAGCAGCTCCACAATATCATGAAATATGTATTAAAGACAGGTTTCAGCTGTCTTCCTTTCTTTTGTTTTTAAGAGACTCAAGCAATTTCCCATTTTTTAATTCTAATTTCTATTGAAATGTAATTTAAACTTAATTTTTTTTTAATTTAATTTTCCAGGCTGTCCTTAAATTTCTGGGTTCATGAACTCCTTCCTCTGGGTCGCTAAGATAATAGTCACACCAACACATCAGACTGTTAGGATTTTCAAAATTGATTCAAGTTCCTTGTTTCTTTGCTTTCCTTTTAAATACCTCATAGCAGGTCATATTGGCACATACCTGTAATCCCAGCACTCAGTGCCACAAACTTGAGTCCAGCCTGGTCTACACAGTGAGTGCCAGGCCAGCCAGGTGCCCTCTTGGTAAACAAGCAAGCAAATGAAGTTGAAGCAGTTAGGTCACCCTGAGGGTAGGCACACAGGGTGCCCTGGGATTCCTGGCTGCTCCCTGAGTGCAGGGCTGTCCCCGTGCCGCAGATGCTGCCCGGTGACTCAATTATATCAGGTTCTAATCTGACAAGACTTTTCAAAGGGGGTGTTATACCTGTCCTCGTGTGTCCTCTCAGTGAAACCTTCTGTGCCCAGCTGTCTCTTATAGTTACAGTGGGCTCCTGAGCTGTTAGCCCAGCACAGTGCCCCTGATGATCTGGGTTTACTATTCCCGTACAGTGTGAGGCTACTTCAAGAGCAGTTGGTTGCCACCAAGGTGTAAGTGGCATTACTGCACCCTTAGTGTCACCATGTCACACTGACCCTTGACATGGCTCAAAAGGGTCATCATGGGGAGGACAGTCGGTTGCCTCTCTCCTTGGGAATCTGACCTGATGCCTTCTGGTACCAGGCAAGCTAGTCCTCTGGGAGGGCCATTCAGGCCAGGTCTAGTTTGGAGGTCTCTGGAGCCTGTTTCCAAAGCGCATGCCGTCTTCTGGACTAGGGACTTACCTTTCAGCTCTTGGGGACACCAAGGGCATCAGCAGTGGCCTGTGATTCAGGAATAGACAACCTTGGACACCAGCTTATAAGGGAGCTTCTCATGTCTGGTGCTGGGGTTTTTGTGAGGTGATCTTTGACTCCTAGAGGGAACATTTTGTCAATCCAAATCCAAATGTATGTATCTATACATAGGATTACATGTATTATAGGTTTTTATTTTTTAACTAATAGTATGATTTTGCGCATCTTTTTCAAACATCCTTGTTATTTTACCTACCTACCTCCTTAATCTATGTCAACTCCCTCCCCCTTCCCTAAAGTACACCCCCTTCCCCACTTCACTATCAGATCACGTGTACCCTGATACTCTGCTCTCTCTTGCCCTGCAACCCCCCCCCCCCCAGTCCTATTCTGTTTCACTTTCTAAGGCTACTATAAGATATGCTGTCGTAAGGCCTGGTGACCTGCCAGCCATAAAAATGAGGACACCTTTTAATATTTTAAAGCTTAGGCTATAGCTGTGTAGACTCTCAACTAGCTCATCTGAGTTAACCTGACCACCTAGCCCCGTCCCTCCATGTGGCCAGCTACACCTTCCAGGCCTGTCTCCTGGAGAAAAACAAAAAGAAACAAACAAAAAAACCTCTATCTTCTAGAGTCCCTTTTTCCCTACCAGAAAGTCCTGCCTTTCACTTCCTGCCCAGCTAGTAACTGTCAGTTTGTTTTGTTGTTTGTTTGTTTTTTGAGACAGGGTTTCTCTGTGTAGCCTTGGCTGTCCTAAACTCTCATTTTTACATCAAGCTGGCTGTGAACTCACAGAGATCACCTGCCTCTGCCCCCTCCAGTGCTGGATTACAGGTGTATGCCACCGTGCCTAGTTGTAAGCTTTTTTATTAAACCCAATCAGAGAATGTCCTGGGCGAATGAGGAAGGACAGATACACTTTAATGCATTGCGAAGGTCACCTCTACAATATGCCCTTACATCTGATGATTTGGAGCTAGGGGCCTCCAATAAGAGAGACGTTTGTCTTCCAGGGTCTGGGTTATCTCATGCAACATGATTTTTTTTCTAGTTCTATTTGGTTCTACTCTTTTATTTTTGTGGTAGAAAGTATATAAAAAT
Organism: Meriones unguiculatus; assembly: GCF_030254825.1. NCBI lineage: Eukaryota > Metazoa > Chordata > Mammalia > Rodentia > Muridae > Meriones > Meriones unguiculatus. Next base: position 178,055,980 of record NC_083351.1, read on the forward strand.
TCAGTTGATGGTGGAAGTGTTAAGCGGTAATTGAGACTCCAGGGCTTTAGAATGTCCATGCTGACTGTATAGAGATTCACAGAAATACATGGTTGAGAACGGGCAAGTGTTTGCTGGGGTGGCTCTCTTAGTCTAGCCAAGTGCCACTTGGTAAGTTTATTACAATGAAGTGATTCTTCACACGTCTACACTGTGGAGGGTTGATGATAGACTGTGTTCTGCAATAGTGTGTTCTGTTTACTCTGTTCTGTTTTTTCACACAGTAACATAGCCTAGTGGTCACTTCATGTAAACAGATAGTCTCCAACTGTTGCTGGGGGGGCTTCCTCCCAAACGCATGCTCCTGGGATAATGATTCATGACCTGCAAAAATTATGTACAAATACCAAGGCCATATACCTAGATTCTTCTCTGACTAGCTCATAACTTAAAATAACCCAACACGCTAATCTACATTTTACCAGGTGGATGCTTATCAGGGCTCAAGTACCATGTGTTTGTCCTCTTCACATCCTGACTGGTGAATCTCCTGTGCCTGGATCTATCCAAGAATGCTTTCTACCTACTAGATGTCCCACCTCCTATTTCACCCACATCATCTCCCATGTCCACAGACCAACACCATGTCCCCACATCAACTACTTTGTCTCCACACCAACAACCATGTTCCCACATCAAATACCATATCCACACATCAACTGCGATATCCCAGCACCACCTTCCGTATCCTCAAAACAACTACCATGTCCCCACATCAACTACCATGTCCCCATATAAACTACAATATACCTCACATCAACTGCCATGTCCCCCCATCAACTCCCATGTCCCCACATCAACTGCCATGTCCCCACATCAACTCCCATGTCCCCACATCAACTCCCATACTATCTCCCTCCAGTGTTTTTCGACAGGGCTTCATTTAAGCCCATTGGCTTTGACTGAACCTGTATGTAGAAAGATGCTGTTGGCTTTTGATCCTCCTGCCTCACCTTCCATAGCCACGTGCTGCCATGCTCGTTTAAGCTGTCCTGGGATGAAACCACCTTTTCCTGCATGCTAGCCAAGTCCTGTACTACCTCAGTTGCCTTTCCCACCCCCAGCTCCCTTTAAGGTGAGAGATTTAGCTTATGTGACACATGAAGACTTTAAATTGTTCCCTTTGCCTCACTTAGGCTCTGAAGCACCTGTTCACCAGCCAGAGCACGGGCATTGGGAGAAGAGGTCGGCAGCTGACCTCAGAAGATCTCGACGCCTACGTTTATGTCTTTTCTCAGCCTGGAGCGCTAAGTGGTCCGATCAACCATTATCGAAACATTTTCAGGTCCGTATCGTTGCTTTCCAGCTAAGCAAAACATTTCAATCTAAAGCAATAATTCTTTATTATTTTAAATTAAGTATATTACTTATCTAGAATGCCACACACGTTTTTCTCCAGACACGTCACATTCTGTGTGTGTGTGTGTGTGTGTGTGTGTGTGTGTGTGTGGTGGTGATGTGCTCACACTATACAGTGCCTCTGTGGCTGTCAGTGTTCGCCTTCTAGCACCGTGTTTGAAGCCAGTTCTCTTGTTTTCTAGTACCTGCCCCTGACTAACTGGCCGGTGAGCTTCCAGCGACTGTCCTGTCTCTGCCTTCCACCTCTCCACAGGAGCACTGGGGTCACAGATGTTTATACTGGTTGCTTGGCTTCACATGGGTTCTAGAGATTCGAACTCAGGTTCCCATGCTTGTCCAGCAGCACTGAGCCATCTCCCCAGCCCTGATACTCTGATTCCATCTCCCTTCCTTTTTCCCTCCCTCCCTCCCTCCTTCTGTCTCTCTTTCTCTCTCTCTCTGTGTGTGTGTGTGTGTGTGTGTGTGTGTGTGTGTGTGTTGAGACAGGGTTTCTCTGTGTATTCCTGGCTGTCCTGGAACTCACTTTGTAGAGCAGGCTGGCCTTGAACTCAGAGATCTCCTGCCTCTGCCTCCTGAGTGCTGGGATTAAAGGTGTGTGCCACCAGCACCCAGGCTGGATTCTTTTAAGAAGTTTCTTTCATAGAAAATGTAAACAAGAAAAAGTATCGAATGGCATAAAAGGTCCCTCATGTAGCCATTGCTCGTTTCATCCATAACTGTACCCACTACCTCGTTCCTTCTGCGTAGATTTATGTTTATTGTAGGTACTTATCGTGCATTAATCACTCAGGAAACAGTTTTAAGAACATTCTGTGTCCTGTGCCGTCAGCACTCAGGGTACAGTGTTGAGTAAAACAGGACATAGAGCCTGATCTCACAAACCCTGGCCGAGGAAGCGGGCCTTAAGTAAATAACCACAGTAGTCAATCCATGGTGACAAACGCAGACAGGCTTTGAAGGAAATTGCTGAGAAGTGAGAAAGTGCCTAAAGAAAGAACTGCAAGAAGGCCGGGAGAGAGGGCTGGAGAAGGGAACGGCAGGGACTAGCTGTGTGGGCTGGCGGTCAGGACTTCATGTAGCACAAGATGGCGCGTGGCCAAGTGCAGGGTTGGGAGCGCAGGAGCAGCATGGCAAGAGGGAAATAATAGTGGCAGAATGTTTGTTCTATTTTTAAGCCAGTATGGGTGATAAAACTAAGAACTACCTATTCAAAATGAGTCCGAAAAAGAGCAGGGAAGGGGAAGAAAGAAATATCCAAGACAATGGTAGCCAGCAGGCAGGGTGATACAGCGAGTGTAATCCCAGCACTGGAGAGGGCGGAGGACAGAGCTCAAGAAGCTCAAGGACAGCCTGGGCTACACAGTCAAATCCTATACAGACAAACAAGGAATTCAGTGAGTCAGCGTCAGCATCTGGCTTCTTTTCTGTTGCTGTGACAGAATTCTCTTAGGGAGAGAAGGTTTGTTTCAGCTCACAGTCCCAGGCCCAAGGACGCCCACCCCCAGAAAATGTGTTGTAAGTGGCCGTAAGAAGAAGAACATTCTTACCTTTCTGCTCTCTCTGAAGGCTTTTGCTTGTTTTTGCTCTAATTGCTCACTTGGGACACCTGCCCTGCCAGGAGAGCTAAGTTATCTCCAAGAAGCAGAGAGCCTGTGGGTGGCAGAACTCAGGACGCTGTTTGGGTTTCACTGTTGCTCTCTTCTGAAGACAGTCTCACTGAGTAGCCCTGATTGGCCTCGGACAAAACTCAGTTCTATGAAAGCTGAAGAAGATTGGTTTTGTGTGTGAGCGTGCATGTTGTTGGGCGTGCTCCTGAGTGTTGAAGACGACCTGGGGTGTCACCCCTCAGGATCCCTGCACGTTGCTTATTGAGGGGGAGCAGGGGCTCGCCTGCCCTGGCCTTCACAGCCTTCGGTGCAGCCTTCGGTGCAGCTGCGCGCCTCTGCCTTTGACCTGGATCTTACTAGATTGGAATTGTCCTTCTTTAGGGGCTTACTAATTTGTTTTGAGATAGGGTCTTAATCTTTGGTCCTAGAATTCTCTTTGTAGCCCAGGCTAGCCTTGAACTCGCAGTGATGACCTGCTTCTGCTTCTCAAGCACTGCGATTACATTCACTCACACACGCATGTCAGAACAGTCTCCTAACATGGCACTTCACAACCGTTTCTTATTACACTTCCCACGGGCGCTGTTAAAGATTGTTTCCCCCAAATCACCCTGCCCAGCATGGAGCTCTTCCACCCCTCCACGAACCAATCCTCATCCTTCAGCAAGAGATAGTACTGTCTCCCCTCTGTGGAGTGCACAGTCCTCAGGGAACAGGAACAGAGCAGCTTTCCCAAGCATTCTCAAGCCAGTGTTTCCGTTTTACAGCTGCCTGCCTCTCAAACAGCACATGGTGACCACACCGACGCTGCTCCTGTGGGGAGAGGAAGATGCGTTTATGGAGGCTGAGATGGCTGAAGTCACAAAGACTTACGTTAAAAACTATTTCAGACTCAGCGTTCTGTCAGAAGGCAGCCACTGGCTTCAGCAGGAGCAGCCTGACACAGTGAACAGGCTGATATGGGCATTCCTAAGGGAAGAAACAAGAAGAGACTGCTCTTATTCTATAATGGAATCTCGAAAAACCTCTTAAAACTTGTTCGTCAACTTATGTTTTATTAGAAAAAATACCTGTCTTCATATGCTTGATTATAAATAAATATAGTGACATGGTATTGAAAAAAATCTGTTTTTTTTTCATGTTTGTACAGAAGAACATTTGCCTTAAAATACACAATTGTACTAAATGGTTATTGGAGAAAATGGCTAAGATTTGGCTTCTTATTTTCTTTATCCTATTAACATATGGTGCCTTTTACAAACATACATGACTAACAGGCAGATCTGGAATGGCAAACATTTATATTTCCCTGTTAAAATGTTCTTATTTCTTTTTTGGCCATTAAAAATTCCATCAACTCCTATGGATTTGTTATGTGTAAAGGAATCTGAATGTAAACTTCTGAAAATGGATTTTAGGTTCTATTTATGATGATTAAACTTTATTTGAAACTGGTATTGCTACATCAACCACTTAGAAAAATACCTTTTTACCTCTTCAGTGCAGTAAAAAATGAATATTATAGAATTGTTTTGAACACTAGAGTCCAAGTTTTACAGGGCGAGATTTAAATGTTTTTATGGTCGATGTGCACTGTCTAGAATAAAAGCCTGCAGCACTGTAGGTGTGCACACGATTTCCTAGTGAACAAATGCCCTCTCAGGACCCCCGACGGACCCCAAGCTGCGGATGAGCCAATCCCTGTACGATGCTTCCTCAGGGGAGGCTCTCACCATGTACCGTGGCTGGAACCTTTTCATCCTGAGGTGTGATAATCAAATGAGAATGAATCTCCTTTTCTCTCTTCTTGTTTTCACGGCATTCTTTTTCATTTCTCCTGGGAAACATCCACCTTTTTAATTAAAAGTAGTACTTACGGCTTCTCTTTGGCATTTTGAGGCTGTTACTGGGGGAAATTAGCTAACATAGAGTAATACGTGAATTTTATTTTACACGTGCTTACACACCAGCATGGCCAATCTGAAAGTTGAGTGTTGAGAGCCGTTCAGCCTGGGTATCCTAGGCAGAGATGATTTTCACCAATCCCCAGGATAAAGCTGAAAAATGGGAGATTTTATCACAGGGCTCAGACTACTGTATAGTTTTAAACACTTATGCATTATTTGTGTGATTTTTTTTTTTTTTTTTTTTTTTACTTCAGATTTTTAAACTCTGGTGGGCTCCAGGTAACTAAAACCATGAATGAATGGCAGGGACTAACCACTGTGGTACAATGTTATAACCAAATATTATGCCACACCTGGCACGTGGACTATAAAGGAAAGATGGTGTGATAACAGGCATATACAGAATGCAATTGAAGAACGCCAAGAGAGTAGAAACAAACACTGTAAGACAGAAGGCCACCAAAGAGGGGATGGTGCCTGCTCAAGATACTGCCGCCCACTGCCACGGATACCCTCTTTGGCAAAAGAGACAATTAGTGGCATCGGCAAGTCACAGCACCGTAGTGACATTTCCTTCGTTAAGTGGAAGTTTCTGACTTCTTTGAAGACTCAGTTTTGTCATGTGATGTTTTGCTGCAAGCTGGGCTCATGATGTTTTGCTAGAAGATGGCTTGTGAGAGGGCATGTGATGTTTTCCTGTGAGCTCTCAGGTGTGAGGTCGTGCCCTTGGCCAGCAGAGATCATCCGTGGTGGACTCTGAGGAGAGGAGATATATAGAGGCCCATGGATAGTGAGGCATTGCTTTTTGGATCAACATCGGTGCACTGGTCTTTGTGCTTTAACACTTGACTTCAAGGAGAGAAACAGTCCAGAGACCTTCTCAGGACAATGCAGCTGAGTCTTTCGTCCCAATCTTCTGAATCCAGTTGCTACTTGCTGTCAGCCTTCAGACTGGACTGCTGGTATTCTGATGACTGAGTTTGCTAATCCCCATAAAGATCCATTGACCCTAATCAGCAGGAAGTAGATAAAAGAGGTCTACAGCCTTTTTTTCTAATAATCTCCTACCTAAGGTTGCAGGGGCGGGGTAAGGGGGTCGGAAGGGCGGTAAAGGTGCTTAAGATCCCTAAATAAAGCAGGTTTGGTGACAAACCTAAGCCTACAGCAGACAGTTCTAATAGTGACAGAAGAATGTGAGTGTGCTCAGAATTCTCACTGTGCCGTAGCAACCTCTAGGCACAATAAAAGCATGATTGTTTATGGAGGTACCCAGGAGCCTCATGACAAAAGTGCACGGTAGGGAGCATCACCAATCTAAAGACATGAGGGCGCATTTTAACATGCAGCTTTGCCAATTTCCCTTGTGTAAACGCTCTCACCTGGAAGTGATCTTCCGCTCAGGTCCCACCTTGCTTGTTGCGCTTTGAGGCCAATAGCACTTTCTGCTGCAGGTATAACCTGTCAGGAGATGGAAAATCAGGGCCCTAATTAATCCCTTTAGTTCTGAGAACAGGAATTCAAATTAGCAATTAGGGAACACAGCAGGGACCCGGAAAGCAGTGTTGTCAGAGCTGTGAGTGGAGTGGATCTCAGAAAGCCCAGTTCATACTAACCAGGCTTCCCAGAAGGAACGGGTCCTGGAGGCACAGTGAAGTAGAGCACAGTAACCAGAGCCTGCTTACTGACAAGGTTGATCTCACAGTTGGTCTTTTTTCAGTTTCCAGTGTTGACTGGTTCATGGGGACCAATATTAACAATACAAAGCCCACATGCCACGGTCAATTCTGGCCTGTTCGAATGAATGAACCTTCATTTTTCCCTTCTAAATTATTAATTTTCTGGGTGATGAGTTTCATGGTGGCATTTCACACACACTTGTCACACTCTCTTCTCACTCATCATCCTCCAACCGCCCTCTCCCGTCCCCTTTGTGCCTCTTCGACCCCTGGCTGGTCCTCTTCCTCCTATTTTCAAGTCACAGAGTGCATTTCTCTTCCCCACCTCTTCCTCTCTTCAAATCTATTTCTCCCTAAGTCTCTATGGTATGGAAAAGTGCTCATCCCACAAATGCTTAAGGTGGTTGACTTATGCTTCTTAGCATAAAGAGATGTGACCAGTCCATGGGGACAGTGACTGAATGTCACTAAGTAGTTGTCAGAGCAGTCCATAGCAGTTTTTACTGGCGTTATCACTTAAACTTGAAACTTGTAATCAATATTTATTCATTCAAATTGCTATCTCCTTAGTAAGTATATATGAATAATGTAAGTACCAGAAATTGCTATGAAAATTTATTACCCATATATGTCCAAAACAGCAACACACTGTGATTGTTCTCTTGATGAGATTCTAATTCTCCTGTGAATTTTTCTAACTTTAAAGGTAGTGGCATCGTTTCCTATTAAGTGACAATTATCTGTCCAGGTGCTACCTACGTGCAAACCGAAACAGCACGTGAATGTGGGGAAAGGGATACCCTATGCTCAGGAGCAGGCTCCATGGCTCATCTGACCCAGTTCAGACAGACCCCAGACACCACCGAGCTGGAGGCATGGAACAGCAGGTTCACGCAGGAGGAGAACAAGTCCTTGTACCCTCCGGCAGTGGCCAACCCCTTCATTCAGCAAACACACTTCAGCGCCTGGCGCTGGGCCTGCTTCCTCCTCCTCGGGTCGGTGCTGGTACCCGTGCGCGTGTCCTGCATCGCCTTCATCTTCATCATTCTCTGGCCCATGGTCACGCTCTTCACCATTAGCTTCCCTACCCAACCCACCAAGCCCATGAAGAGCTGGAGGAAACATGTGATGAAGCCAGCCCTCGTGTTCTTGTTTCGTATGATATTCTTTTTCTTGGGGTTCCTGGTGAAGGTGAAAGGGAAAAGGGCCACCAGAGAGGAGGCCCGCATCTTCGTCACCGCCCCGCACTCCTCCTTCTTTGACGCGATCGCCGTTGTGGTGGCTGGGCTTCCTTCAGTGGTCTCCGCGAGCCAGAACGTCCATATCCCTTTGGCTGGGAAGTGCCTGCTGTCAACTCAGCCTGTGCTTGTGCAACGAGAAGACCCATATTCCAGAAAGACCACCCGGAACGAAATCCTGAACCGAGTGACATCCAACATGAAGTGGCCCCAGATTCTGATTTTCCCGGAAGGAGTGTGCACCAATCGCTCCTGCCTTGTCACGTTTAAACTAGGCGCCTTCTCCCCAGGTGTCCCTGTGCAACCAGTGCTGCTGAGGTACCCCAACACCCTGGATACTGTGACCTGGACGTGGCAGGGGTTCACGGGTTTCCAGGCATGCATGCTGACTCTGAGTCAGCCCTTCACCAGGGTGGAAGTTGAGTTTATGCCTGTTTACATCCCAAGTGAAGAAGAAAAGAAAGACCCCATCCTTTTTGCCAACACAGTTCGAATCAACATGGCCAACGCGCTGAGGCTGCCTATCACGGATCACACTTTCGAAGACTGCCGACTGATGATTTCTGCTGGTGCCCTTCAACTACCCATGGAAGCTGGCTTGGTGGAGTTTACAAAAATCAGCCAGAAGTTGAATTTAGATTGGGATAATATCCACAATCACTTGGACAGATATGCTGCGATTGCAGTTGCCTCAAAAGGAGGCAAAATCGGAATTGAAGAGTTTTCCCGTCATTTAAAACTGCCGATTTCTGAGCCCTTGAGACAGCTTTTCTCTCTTTTTGACAGGAACCACGACGACTCCATAGACTTCCGAGAGTACGTGATAGGGCTGACTGTCCTGTGCAACCCTGCCAACATGGAGAAGATTCTGCAGATGTCATTTAGGCTTTTTGATCTTGATGAGGATGGCTTTATAACAGAACAGGAACTGACAACTATACTCCGGGCAGCTTTTGGGGTACCAGACCTAGATGTCTCCACACTCTTTGAGCTGATGGCTGGCAAAGAGTCAGCTCAAGTTTCCTACAGGAACTTCAGGAAGTTTGCTTTGAGTCACCCAGTATATGCCAAGTTATTTAATTCCTACCTCGACCTCCAGTCAGCCTACGTATACTCATTGCCACAGGAAGCAAAAGCACAGCCACAGCACTAAGATGTCCACGCAGTTCCTGGTGAGAGAGGAAGAACTTTTACGTGGAAATGATGAACTAATTAAAAATTATTTGAGGAAAAACTCAGTGGTTGTTTTTCTAAGTAGCACGGATACTGTCCTCAAGAAGCAACTTGGGGAGGAAAGTTTGTTTGACTTGTCTTCTGGTCACAGTCCATCACTGAGGAAAGCCAGGGCAAGCGCTCAAGCAGGAACAGAGACAGGAACCAGGAAGAGGTGCTGCTTACTGGCTTGCTCACTTTCTTGTACAGCCCAGGCCCACTTGCCCAGGGAAGGTAGCACTCACAGTGGGCTGGGCCCTCCTGCATCAGTGAGTGATCAGGAAAATGCCCACAGCCTGTCCACAGGATGGTCTGATGGGGAGATTTCTCAGATTGTCTTCTCCCCTCTTCCCAAATGGCCCTAGTTAGTGTTAAGTTGGCAGAAACTAACCAGCACAGATACTTACTTATGTTTAAGATATGCTGAAGGGACTATTTCAGTTAGGCTTTTCTAGTACTTTACCCCGTTAAGATAATGTTTGTTGGGCACAGTGGCACATACATGCCTATAGTCCCCTCTATCCAGAAAATAGAGGCAGGAGCATGGCTTTACAAGCTAGCAACTAAAGTCAGACTTTAAAAGGTTTACAGCTTGCCCTAGGCTTTCCCTTTTCATCAATAATAAATTGTCCTCAAGCTCCTGTTTGTTTTCATTCTTAAATTATTTTAATGGAATTAAGAACCCCAATGAGGGGACCCCGATTTGCCAGGTATCATATAATGGCTCTACCGTGATTCCCTAGGATTTCTGGTAGAATTTCTTTCTTACCTTTTAATTTTGTATTAATTGGCAGAGAAGACATCTTTAGAGGGCATCGGAAAGATCCTGTACTCTACTGCAGAGATACTTGTACAACCCCAGTCTGGTGCTGCTCAATTCACAACAGCTAGCAAATGGACTCAGTCTCCATGTCCATCAACAGAAGAATGAAGAACGGAAATGTTTTACATATGATGTAAATGCAGCATGGAGCACTAGTTTCTTTCTTTCTTTCTTTCTTTTTTAAACCTGTACGTTATTTGGAGTGTTTAAGCCTCAACCTCCCTTCCAGCCTTGCAACCCTACAGGAGAGAGAAGGCTAACGGGGAGAGAGGGCCCCTTTCCTTCTCCTGGCGTTTAGGGCCCCACACCGGTCTGTCCACCACAGACATAGCTGGCAGCTTCCTTCACACCACTGTGCTGCAAAGCATCTCTCTTCATCTGTCTGCTCCAAACCATTACACTGTCTCTGGTCTCTGCAAACTGCTACATGTCAACACCAAACGGTGCACCTTCTCTTTCTCAGCTTTCATATTTATATTGAGTCCTAGACCATGCCCCTCTCTGTGACTTACATGGAAGGCCATCATAAGCTCTGCATGAGACAACAGGTGTGGACAAACTACAGCCCAACAAAAATCCAACACTTAGGATTAAAATGCATTACAGGGGTACAGTAAAGAAACCACTGAAATGACCACTTCATGACTAGGGGAAGGTTTTTATTGCGGGGAGAGGGAGGGAGGGAGGGAGAGAGAGAGAGAGAGAGCGCCAGAGGCATCTGGAAAAGTCCAACACAAAGAGAATAGAGACTGGACATACCAGGGTTATCTGTTAGAGAAGTGAGAATTGTGGGGACAAGGGAAAACCTTTCTTTTACATAAAGAATGGCTGGGTATATGGGGGGAGGGAAGCCCGTGAACTGTAACAGCCTGGGACCTAGCTTGAGGGGTGTGGTGAGAAGGACCAAAAGGTTAGTATAGACACTGAAAGTTATACCGGGTTCTTGTGAATGGGGATCTGTAGGGCCTGGAGGCTAACACAATTTTGATGTGCCGATAGGCGGCACAGGTGTATGTGAATAGAGGCCCATATGTCGCTTCTGTCAGGGCAGGGGATGACTTTTTGTCACACAAGCAATCTGTTTCACCACTTACCAAATAATGCTGTTTTTAAGCTAAGTGACAGAAATATTCCTACAGTCCAGCTTGAGCTGAGCCTAGATTCAAGTTTGGACCTGGCAATACATAGTGGAGTGCTTAGGGTACCCTTTGGACCTGGCAATAGTGGAATTTTATTCGGCTGTAAAGAAAAAAATGAATTACGTAATTTGCATGTAAATGCATGGGATTGGGAAAATATAAATGGAGGTAATTGGCGATAGGAAAACAGTTGGGGCAGGGAAGTTAAGCAGGCATGTGAATAGGGTCCCATGAACAGTAGGAGGGTTAACTGTCGTTTTTTCTTTGTTGGAAACAAGAAAAAGAAACTTATTCAGACTCCATTTAATCACAGGGAGCTGGAAACTTCCCAATAGCTGAACAGCTTCTGCTGTAAGGAGACAGTTGTCTGAGTCCAGACATCTCAGGGACAACTACTCCATCTTGCTGGCAGGGTCAACTAAGCTCAAGTTCCCAGGCCCAGGAACCCACTACTTCTATCCTGTTTGATGGAAGCTCCCTTGCTCAACGCCTTATGTCAAAATATGATTGGGCAATGCTCCAGTCCCCCCGACCCCCCCAACACTTTGTGATTTCATCCTTTAAATATGCTGTACACCATCCCTTCCGGGTTGTAGTTCAGCTCTGAGTCTGAAGCCCTGATTGATCAGTTTCGGTTTGATTACATTTTTGTCAGCTGCATTTGATGTTGGATTTAAATGAACCCCACAACACTTAACCTAAAAAATGCATTCCTCAAAGCTACTCTCTAATAAAAGTGTAATAAGCATAGTAAAAAAAAAAAAAAGAAAAAGGAAAAAAAAGCCTTTTAGACATGTAAAAATAGCTTAGTTGGGATCCCTACTGCGCTCAAGGCTGCACCTGATAACCAGAACCGGTGCCCATGACTCTACCAGACAGTGAGCAGAGACAAGCAATGTTCTGCTCTGCACCCTCACAGCCGTGCCACTTTGATGAGTGAGTCTCCCCCTGGATCCTGACCCTCAAACCAGAGACCTGACCTTTAGCTGAGATACAGCCCACAGGTGAGCAGCCCTGGGGAGCTGTGTTTAGGATCGTAGTTAGGAATTTAGAGCGTTTGGGCCTAGCGTGATGACCCTCGGCATAATAAAGCATAGCATGTGCAACACCAACTCGGGCTATCTACCTTCTTGCTCGCGACATAGGGCAGCACTGGGAAAGACACTCCGGGAAGAACGCACACAAACGCTACTCGCACTGACTTCAAGTCAGTCCTCCATAACGTTCACTAAACGGTTGACTAGCACCAACCAGTGAGCAAAAAGAACGGTCGGAAGCCCTGGACATTTCCCCCGCTGGGCGCCAGCAAGCGGGTGTAAACAGAGCGAGCGCGCCTGCGCGCAGCAGCCGAATCACGTGACGCGGACCGCTGATTCCCAGGCACCCGGTACCGGTCCGCGGCGTTTAGGGTCCGGCTGCAAACGGGGCGGGGCGGGAGCGTTCCTTCTGGGGGCCGGTCACGCCCCCGTACCGTCCCGCGCGGCCTGGCACGCCGGGCTCCGCTGCGGACATGGCCCACGGCGGCGCGGTGCTCCCCGGGGCTTGTCAGGAAGGGGTCGCCCAGGAAGGGGCCGGGCGAGCGGCGCTCGCGAAGGCGGTGGTGTGGAAGCAGCTCAGCGACCTGCCCAGGTAGGAGGCGGGGCGGCGCTGGTCTCCCTCCTCCCGTCCTTCCCTCCTCCCGTCCTTCCCTCCGCTCCTCCCTCCGCTCCTCCCGTTCCTCCTCCTCCCCTTTTCCAACCTTCCCTTCTTCCGTCCCCCTCCCTCCCTCCTTCGTTCTCTTCCTCCCTTCCTTCCCTCCCTGCCTTGCTCCGCGTCCTGAGCCTCAGCCTGTGCTCGACCAGAAAAGGCGTCCCCCCCCAGAGAGCTTCGCGTCTCATTGAGAAGGAACATGAAAATTAAACCCACAGCGAGGCTCAGCCACAAGTTCGTACTCAGATTTACACATGGGCAGGCGCTGTTGCTGAGGTCCGGCTGCCTACGGGTCCTTGAACGTACACCGTGTCTTTAAAAAAGTTTTAAAAATGATTGTGTTAGGAAATCAGTGTTCACTTGAAATGGAACAGTTCCAGCATGCCTCTGATGGGGCAGCGCGGGATCACAGCTACCAGTCCTGGTCTGCCAATTAAGTGCGCTTACCAGGAAAAGCATAATTTGGCGACCAACTATTGGAGAACAACAGCACTACTTAAAGCAATTCTGGCAGTAGTTCTGCTTTGCAAACCTCCCATCTGCCCGAGTGATCAGGCTTGTAGACTCCTTCAAAGTGCAGTCTGGGGGCTGGGACTTGATTTAAGGATGCAAGTTTATGTGAAATGCATTTCCTAAGTTAGGTATGAGTTAATAAAATTTATGCAAGTCCAGTCTTTCTTGGACATTAAAAATAGCCGTAGCCAGCCAGACACGTGCTATCTAAGTGTGGGAGTGATTTCTCACTGGGGAGGAAAATTATATCTAAACAGTAAGGTGAGGGAAGCCAAACCTGGGCAGTCTGCTAGAGCAAGCACTATGTAATTCTAACCTGAATCATTTTTCTGCCCCTTAATCTGCAAAACTTTCTTTTTTGGGGTTTTGTTGCTGTGGTTGTTTGTTTTCTAAACAGGGCTTCTCTCTGTAGCCCTGGATGTCGTGGAACTCGCTCTGGAGACCAGGCTCAGGGGTCTATCTGCCTCTGCCTGGCAGTAAGAGCCTGTGCCACCACACTTGGCTTTATTCTACAACTCTTCATGAGCACAACTGGAAATTTGGAAAGCCTCAGGCTGTGCTCACGTGTTACCAGGAAAACTGAGGTTCTCTTCGCTGGCTTCATAGTCTCGTTTATTTGGGCCTTTTATATCAGGGTCTGAGAAAGCTGGCAGGCTCCCAAGTGGAGGACGAGTGTGTGGGCCAGTGTCTTAAAGAAAAGGATAGAAAGAAAAGGAAGAGTTATGCTTTGAGTTAGGACTCAGAAAAGCAGGTAGTCCACCTTGTGCTCTTAGAGCAGGCTGCCAGCCAGAGATGAGTTCTTAGACACAGTTTATAGCCAATTGGAGGTATTTGGACCTAAGTGTAGCTGGAGTATTTAGAGCATTTAGAGCAGGGGGCTTTTAGAAGAGAAAACCACTTCCCCAGCGTCTTGCTCTGCAGCTGGAGAGGGAGGTTTGCACAAGGGGGCAGCTAAACAAAAGCTGTTAGGTGGGGCATCTTGAGCTTGGGTTCCTAGAATAGAGTTGAGTAATTTTTCATGGGATTAAATGAGAAATGGCCTCAGCAAGAATACAAGATGGAGAAACCTCTGCACTGTCTTGCCCAGGTACACTGCCATCGTGCTGCAAGTGGATGTACTGAAGGGTGGGCTGCTGGGGAGGAAAAGTGTATTATCTCATTAAATTCCTTCCCTTGCCAGGCTGGGGCGCCTGTCACCCTGGCTCCCAGGGAAGCAGAGGCAGGTGGACCTCTGAGTTCCGGGCGGTAAAAACCAGGATCATATGAATAGATTTGACTGTGGACTGGCTAGTATAATGTCAGCTTGACACAAACTAGAGTCATGAGAAAGGAGGGAACCTCAGTCAAGGAAAAGAAAAGGTAAGATCCAGCTGGAAGGCATTTTCTTTATAGTGATTGACGGGGGAGGGCCCAGCCCACTGTGGGTGGAGCCATCCCTGGGCTGTGGCCCTGGGTTCTATGAGAAAGCAGGCTGAGTAAGCCCTGGGGAGCAAGCCAGTGAGCAGCACCCTCCATGTCCTCTGCATCAGCTCCTGCCTCCAGGCGCCTGCCCTGTTTGAGCTCCTGTCCTGACTTCCTTTAATGAGCAGTGATATGGAAGTATAGGCAGAATAAACCCTTTCTTCCCCAAGTTGGTTGCTTTTATCATGGTCTTTCATCACAGCAATAGTAACCCTAGCTACGACAGACTATTTTATCTGGAAGATGTTTGTGGTTATGGCAGACAAAATGACAGTATGTGAGGGTGGATAGATAGACTGAAACTGTAGATAATAGGACCGTCTTTCTCTGCTTAAATGTTTGGGCTGGGTTCTGAAGGTAGTTTAGAGAACTGTCGGGGTTGCTAAAAAATCCCATAACATCTAGATCTTGACTTTGAGAAAAGAGAAATTTGGAACAAAAAAGTCAGCTAGTAGATTTTATGGTAGTTGAGGACTACATACCGGCAGTGGAAATGGAAGAGAGTTACAGGGTTGTTGACTGAATGCATGTGGGTGAGCTGAGGAAGGAAAGACAGAAATGGCTCCAAATCTAAGGACAAACGCACAGCAGGTATCTAATGAATGTGCAGGGCCTCTGTCCTGAGGACAGCTAGACGTGTATCTGAAGAGGCGACAGGAGAAAGTGGACTAGCAAGCGCAGGTTAAGGTTGGCAGCATCACAGCACCCAGCTTTCCAAACCAAAGATTTTTCACCTTCACTTCCTAGATCCAGTCAACCCCAGTTTATTACCTACGTGCATTTTAATTTCCTCCTCTCTGTCGCCTCTGACTCTGCCTGGCGCAGGCTCCTTTTGTCATCTGTTTTAGGGCAGTTTGTCCCACCTCAAGTCCCACTCTCCCCACCTGGTGTAGGTAAAAGACAGATTTGCCCGGGTCTCAGAATGCTTGATGGCTCTCCTCCAATAGCAGGGTGTGTCCAAGTGCTTTGCCGCCTGTTCACCTTCACCTCTGCAGCAGCAGAGTCAGACACCAGGCTGTGCCTTTGCCTTTAAAAGCCCCTGTTCTGTACCCTACACATCAGTTGGTACTTAAGTCGTGAGGAACAAAGCCACGAACTCCCCTCTGCTTTGTTTCCTACCCAACACTAAAAAGTCTTTAAAGATCACATTTACTGAACAACTTGTAGTCTTCTGTCATGTCTTGCCTGGGAGATTTGGGGTCAGGGAGTGTATCTGCATTTGTCATCACACTGTTTCGTTTCCAGATCTGTTTTTCTCTACTATGCTTAAGACTTCAGGGGGCAAGTATCATGCTTTAGCGTTTTCATTGTCTTTATATGTTTAGTACATAGTTCGTACTTAGAAAATGCTGAGTGCTAACTAAGCTTTGATGTGAGTCTGAGTGCTGTGTGTGTGTGTCTTATGTTGTGATCTGAAGATTTGCCCTCTCCAAAGTACAAGTTGGAATTTAACTGTCAATTAGTCTGTCATAAACTGTCAGTGTCCTTAAATCATGATTAGACCTTGAATGATCCATTCTTGTGGGTGAAACTGGGTTCCTGATAAAAGAATGAATTTGGGGATAGGGAGATGAGTCAGTCAGGTAAGTGTTTGCTGTTGAAGCATGAAAATCAGAGTTTCGTGTCCCAGCACCCGCTAAAAGTTGGGCATGGTGGCACACACTGGAGTCTCAGTACTCAGAAGGCTCTTGGGGCTACTGGCCAGCCAGCCTTAGCAAACAAGCTCCAGGCTCAGAGGAAGAGCTTGTCTCAAGGTAAAATGTAGACAGCTATGGAGGAAGATGCTGGACATCAGCCTCTGACCTGCCTGGGTACACACACCATACACAAAAGATTGTGAAATTGGCTCTTTTGGTCTTGCTTGCTGTTACTTTCACCATGTGGTGTTGAATTGTGGAGGCCCTTAACTGATCTTAGCCCCTGGAGGTCAGAACTTGCTGGCCTCTAGAACTGTGAGCCAGGAAACTTGTTTGCTGTAAATATATTCTCTGTGGTTAATTGTGAGGCCAGAACAGTAGATAGCAATGAGGAAGATGGAAGCAAGTGGGCTTTTGCTCCAGTCTGCTTTTCCTCTAGCTTTTACTGCTGGGTGGGTGAGTACACACTCCGTAATGGTTATGAGTTTTAATTTATAGAAAATGCAAGATACACATGCAGCTAACACAAGTGATTTTTTAAAATAAAATGCTCTCTCTATGTATGTATATTTACTGTTGACTGTTTAACAAAAATACAGATGCTCTGGTTTCATGTGTTATGTCAGGCTTCCCATTGTCGTTTAGAGGCGGACTAAGCCAGGCAGGCCCAGCTGAAAGAGGCTAAGCATGAGCTTCAAGTCCTAAGTCTCCAGCTTCAGCCTCTGCTGTCTCTGGAATTCCAGGCATGTGGGGATCAAGCCCAGGGCCTGACAGGGTAGGCTCCTCAGCTGGCTACCTGTTGGAACGCTTCCCCACTCACTTGAGAAAGGGGAGCATGGCCATTGGAAAGGTGGGAAAGAGAGAGAAACAGACTGAGTGCAAACTTGAGTTGTCAGCTAAAATTTAAGAAAGAAACACACGGTAGTTGATGTTAAGCTTTGAATAAGTTTGATGTAGTCTATTATGTAACATATTCTTTTTTTATCAGTAGATAAATGTACCTACTGTATAAATCACCTTTATGGCAGGTATGTATGTCTGGAGAAAGTGGCCAGGTTTGGTGCTATTATGGAGTGGGCCTGTAAAATACTGTGAGAAGCATCCTCTGTAAGGTTACCTAAATAACAGCCCGAAGCTCCTGGAAACTTGCCACATAAGAAGACACACGCCTTTAATCCCAGCACTGGGAGTCAGAAGCAGGCTGATCTCTTGAGTTCGAGGCCAGCCTGGTCTGCAGTGAGTTCCAGGACACACAGAGAAACCCTGTCTCGAAAAACCAAGCCGAAACAAAAATAACCCCAGACTTGTGGAGTAGGAAGTCTGGGCCCAGCATAGCACACTTTGGATAGCTTTAAGTTAGTTTCCTGTAGATTTAATATAGTTGCCTTAAACCATAATCTGAGAAGAAAAAACCTTGTTTGCAAGGTTTCAAAAGCTTCTTCACTCTGAAGCACTTGCCTTCTTTAGTGTAAATGGGATCGGTGGACAGCAGGTACTGAACTCTCATGTGCTAATGACACAGTACTTTTGCCCTTTGGGAATTCATTATCTAGTGGCGAGAGATGGATAATAATGATGCAACGACAGAAATGCTGGAATAGAGGCCTGGACCCCTCGGGTAAGGGGGTGGGAAGGGGCCGTTAGCCTGCTCTCGGGGTTTGAGTGTCTGTGGCAGCTTCCCAGGCGTTCACATAATGCGTGTCTTTACCCAGGTCGCCATCTTCCCCTGGGGCACTGGTGTGGCTGCCAATTATGTCCTGCAATACACAGGTCCTCTGAGGATCCATGCTGAGGATCCATGCTGGTGATTCGGCAGAGATCAAGTAGTTTACACACTGAGAGGGTAGAAATACAAGTACAGAGAGGCCAGTGAATAGACTGTGAAGTTGTCTGTTTTCAGTGTTTGTAAACAATAAGTGGGCTTTGCCATGGCTGTATACACGAGAGATTCCAGGGGGTTTACCCCCAAGTCTGTCATTTTGAACAGTAGATTAGAGCAGGATTAATTCTGTTTGATGGAGATGGGAAAGGGCAAAAAGTCACGTTCTTCATATCCAAGTCTCCATTTCAGGTTTGGTCAGTGACAGAACAAAGTTACTGGTTTCTGACCTGAACTTTCTGTTGTTCTGTCTGGTTGGTAGGTGTTGACTGTTCACATTTTTGGTTCGGTTTTAGTATGGTTTTTGAACAGTTGGTTCATTAATAGTCAGAAGCCAAGTTAACTTAGCTCTGTTTCCATGATGAAGCCAAGAAGGCACATTCTAAAGGAAAGTCGGTATTCGCAGTTGTCCTAGGCTTCCTGTTGCTGCAGTGGAGCACGACCAGAAAGTGGGATGGAGAGGAAAGGGTCTATCTTGCTTACACTTCCACACCACTGTCCTTCATTGAAGGAGGTCAGCAGGGCAGGAGCCTGGAGGCGGAGCTGACGCAAGGCCACGGCCACGAGGGTGCTGTTCACTGACTTGCTCCCCTTGGCTGCTCAGCTGCTTTCTTACAGAACCAGGACACCCGCCTGGTTCTGTAAGAAAGCAGCTGAGGGATGGCTCCACCCACAGTGGGCGGGGCCCTCTTCCCATCGGTCACTAATTGAGAAAATGCCTTCCAGCTGGATCTCATGGAGGCATTTCCTCAGCTGAGGCTCTGTCTTTCAGATGACTCTAGCTTGTGTCAAAATGACATAAAACTAGCCAGGACAGTAGCAGAAAATAAGTTTTATTACTAGAATTAAAAATGCATTTATTTATTTATTTATTTATTTATTGACAGGATTTCTCTGTGTATCCTTGGCTGTCTTCGTAGACCAGCTGGCCTTGAACTCACAGAGATCCTCCTGCTTCTGCCTCCCTGAATGCTGGGATTACTTTTTTTTTTTTTAATGAGATCTTCTTTGGTTTGACTATAAACTTTTAGAAAATGAAAGCAAATATTAAGTGTAGTGTTCTTTAAAATGAACTCAGGCAAGCCCAGTTTTTCTTCTTCTCTTTTTTTTTTTTCTTGTTTGTTTGTTTTTGCTTTTCATTACAGGGTTTCTCTGTGTAGCCTTGGCTGTCCTGTACTCGTTTTGTAGACCAGGTTGGCCTTGAACTCACAGAGATCCACTTCCCCTGCCTCCCAGAGTGCTGAGGTCACAGGTGTGTGCCCCATCAACCCCAGTTTTTATTAAGTTACTTGTGAACCTTGGTTTCTCCTGCCTTCCTGTGGGTCCAGGGTAGGAACCACGTGCCTCCCTCAGGCGTTCCCTCTGAACATTCTTGCTTGGCCTCTACATTTTGGACTTAACATATTTCTAAATATGTCGGTGTTAGCTCTTTTCAGCATCACTAGTTTAATTATAACCCTTTTCCCCAACAGGCTCTGAGGGAGAACTGCACGCAGACACTGTTCCTTCTGCCAGCGGCTCTCTGTTCCAAGCACACAGGCAGTCTTGTTAGCCAGAGCTCCTGGCTTTTATTCCCACGTCATTGGGCTCACATCAAGGGACTCAGCAAATGAGCTCGAATTCCTGTGGACAGTGTTGACGTTTCAGAATTTAGAGCGTTTTTACAGTAAGTGCCTCATCTGCTCTCCTCTTATGCTTGAATCTGATAAAGTTCACTTTTTAAAAATGTCTGTACATATTTTCATCAAACAATCTAGGTAAACCTATTCATTTAAATAGTTTTGTTTTTGTTTTTTGTTTGTTTGTTTGTTTTGCTATAGATGGCTAGCTTATTGAGTTTAAATATTTTAAACTGTATGCCTTTCCCTTTAGTGGGCATACAGCAGAGAGCTGTGGTAAGAACAGGCTTTATAGTCAAGCCACATCTCCATGCTAGAGATGTGCCTGTGATCTCAGCAGGGTTACAAGTTTGAGGACTTGTTCTGACCATGTACCTCCTTCTCTGCAGAAGAGATAGACTAATGTGTGCCTCATTGAACCACCCACACATTTACATGAGACAGTTATAATGCCCTAGCACAAATTTGGTCTGGCACAAATTTTAGTGGATATTATTCACAGTGGCAGACCCTGTAAAGTGGTGCTTTCTCCAGCCATGGGCTGTACGTTTAAAAGAAAATCCTGGGACACCAGGCACGGTGATGCATGCCTTTAGTCCTGGCACTTGGGAGCAGAGCCAGGCAGGTCTCTGGGGGGTTCAAGGCCAGTGTGGTCTACAGAGTGAGTCCCAGGACAGCCAGGGCTACACAGGGAAACCCTGTCTTGGTTGAGGGTTGCAAGGTGGTGGTTGGGAAGGAAGGAAACAAGAAAAGAAGGAAGGGAGGAAGGGAAAACCCTGGGAATAGGTTAGAATTTTATGCAGTAGAGAAACGGAGAAATTACATCAGTATTAACTTTGATTTGCCATCATGAAAAGTGGTAGGGAAGAGGGCTGGAGGGGCGGCCCAGTGATTTAAAGCACTTGTTGCTCTTGCAGAGGACCTGGGTAGAGTTCCAGGCATCCACATAGTGACCCACAGCTATCCCAGCTGGTTCCAGGGGACCTCCATAGGCACCAGGCACATGCATGTGTACAGACATACACGCAGACAAAACATCCGCACATATAAAATACTATGAATCAATACATATTTTTAAAATTCATGGGAAGCGGCAGGCCGTAGTGGCACACCTTAACCTCAGTACTGTGTGGGCAGAGGCAGGTGGGTGTCTGTGAGTTTGAGGCCAGCCTGCTCAGCGTAGTGGGCTCTAGGATGGCGCAGTGTCTGGGCGTGAAGGAAGCTCTACACTTGGGAGATGGGACAGAGAGAGAGCTGCCTTCTCCTGCGGCGCGTTGTCCAGTTGCGTGGTTGCTCTCAGCTTCAGTGTCAGAGTGAAGAGGTGAGAGTAGCTGGCTTTGTCCTTATTCCATCTTCCAGTGCACCATGGCAGACATTTAGTCACATTCGCTAAGCAGTCACAGTGAGTGTGGTTGTGTCAGCTCCTGGGAACCGGATTGTCTGGTAAAAGTGTGCTTCCCAAGAGACACCACATAGGAAATGCCTATGGTGTGCTGCCCGTTTTTGGATTTAGTGGAATACATTGAGATTTGTTATAAACATGAACTCTAAGAGTATATTATAATAGAAAACATTGATTTAGATTTTTTTTTTTGAGACAGGGTTTTACTGTGTAGACCAGTCTGGACTCAAACTCACAGAGATCCGTGTGTCTCTGTCTCCGTGTGCTGATACTAAAGTCATGCACTACAATGCCTACTCTAATGTAGACTTTTAAAGAAAAACTTTGATAAAATAGAATTTTGAAATTTTTCTGTATGAAATTAATTTGTAAGTTGTTTTACTTTATATCCTTTCTCCTGATCCATAAAGCCCCTGAAACTCTTTTTTTTTTTATGTTGCTTCTTACTCTACAGTAAAAACTTCGACATGCATTCAAGTTAGAGTATAAAACAAAATTCTGAAATACTGTGGGACTCAGGTGTCATTTGAAAACAGTGCGTGTTTTATGACCTCGGGATTAACATTTACCTTAAGATCATAAAATACTGTTAGGTCTGGGAATCACTGAAGGAAGACCTCAGACTCAGGTAGTGTACAAAGGTAAGGAGCATTTATTCTGCAGAAATTTCCAGCATGCAGGGGCCACCATTCTGTAGAATGGCAACCCCGGAGTGAGCTCACAGGCTCAATTTAAAGACAGTTTAGGGGATTTCCCTAGTGTGATTAGGTAATCCTTACATTGATTTGGTTGGTGCTGATCTAGGGGATACGGGGAACTTTCGCAGTTGGGGACTTCATGGAGTGCCCACGTAACAACGTATCATTTTGAACAGCTAGACAAAGCGTTTCTAACTGACCTTTAGTTTGAGTGGTCAAGGGCTTGGGGACTTTACTAAGTTATTGTTTCTGGTTATTGTATCTGGTGTTTATGGACTGTAGTTTTGTGTTCCAAGAAATAGAAACTGGGCTTGTTCAGTCTGAAGCCAGTTTTGAAGCCTGTCATGGAATCAGACTGGCTTATTAAAAATCATTCCCCCTCAATACCTTTGATTTGCCAAGAAGATTTGACATTGTGTTTATTGTGAGAGTGTGTATGGTTGTGAAAGAGAAAGAAGAGGATGGTGTTGTTTCCAGTTTAACCTCAGTGACTGAAGACTGCTGCACAGAGTGTCTATCAGGTCAGCCCCTGACCCAGCACAGAGAAACTTCCCTGGGTTTCTCTGTTTTCTCTCTGCTACCACTCTTAATACTAGGGCTGGAGGTGGGTAGGGCAGATTCTTCTTGTATTAGCTGTGTTTCTGCATTGTGGCTTTGAACACAGGACTTTGTTCATGCTAAGCATACATCCTACCTCTGAAGTACTCCCGCTGTGGACTTAGTTGTGTATTTATTGAGAGGCGGTCCTGCATTGCCCAGTCTTCCCATGAGCTCTTGGGCTCAGGTGGTCATCCTGCCTGAGGTAGCAGAGGAGCCACTCAGCTCTCCCCCTGTCCCAGAGAACAACTATTTCTGAGATTGTAATTACAGCACGTAGCCATGTGTTCCTGATGCTTTGGTACCGGAGTCTCACTGAGTTTCTTCCTGCATGGAGAGGAGACTGCCCCTTCCAGGATTAGCTAATTCCCAGATGCAGCAAATGGCTTGCCTGTGAATGCACCTTTGATTTGCACAGCAGCCAGGCATGAGACCGTGTGCACATCAGCAGACCTTCTTTTTTCCATCTGGTCAGTAAGGTCTAATAACTCTGTCCTCCACTTCACACCAGGACAGGTAGCAGATGGCAGCTCAGCCCTGACTCATGCCTACCCACACCGACTCCTAATCCTGCTCAGGTGCCACCTCATCTTGCTCTTCCCTCCCACAGAAACCACAAGCAAGGCTTTGTTCTGCGCTTTCTCATTCTGCTTCCTCTGACCAGCTCTTGCTTCCCCCGGGGCCCCGTGTGGCAGGCATGTGAGTTCAGGAGCCTGCAGGTGCAGAGGAGCGTGTCACGTGTTTTCCTCTAGGACTCTGCCTTACTCACTTGAGACAAAGTTCCTACCTAAGTCAGAAGCTTGCCAGTTTGGCTCGGCTGGCTGCCCAGCAGACTCCCAGGATGTGCTGCCTCCCTCCTCTGCCTTGGTTATCGCATGTGCAGCCACACCCACAGCTTTGTGTGTGTTGTGCCTGAACTAGGATCCTCATCCTTACCCACTGAGCCAGCTCCTCAGCCCCACTCACACCCTTTAGTCCCTCAACTCCTGTCTCTCTCACTTAAATACAGTCATGCTGGCTAGACCCACTTAGATTCATGACCCCCAAGAGGCACTCAGTGCTAAGTGTCATCCATACTGTGGTTTGTCCTTTATTTTACCTATAGAGTCTATAATACTGGATTTCTTCTGTTGAAGTACTTCCAGCTTCCTGAACTAAGTCTTCACTGGCTGTGCTGTGTAATTCTTTGATATGTTGCTGGATTCAGTTTGCTATTAGTTTGTTGACGGTGTTTTCCTTTCTATTTCTTTTCTGTCTCTGTCTGTCTCTGTCTCTCTCTCCCTCTCTGAGACATAGTGTTTCTGAGTAGTCCTGGCTGTCCTGGACTTGCTTTGTAGACCAGGCTGGCCTTGAACTCACAGAGATCCTCTGCTTTCCCATTGCTGGGATGAAAGGTGTGCACCAATGCTTCGCCCAGCTGAGGATGTTTTTCCTATATAATAATGAACAGTGGCCTATTTTTTCTTTTCTTATGATACCTTTGTCTGCTTTTATACCAGTAAGACTGGCTGTAGACAACCAGCTGGGACATGTTCTTCTACTTTCTGGGAAAAAAAAAATTGTGAAAGATTTAATTCTCTAAGAATTTGGTAAAATTATCATTAAAGCCATCTAGTCCTGGTTGTGTGTGTGTGTGTGTGTGTGTGTGTGTGTGTGTGTTGTTTTGTTCGCAGGGCCTTAGGTGAGTTAAGGAAGTGTTCTGCTACATCTTGGTTGAGACAGCACTTAACCTGGATGTGAGGCTACTCACCCGTAACCCCAGCATGTGAGGGATGGAGGCAAGAGGAGCAGAAGTTCAAAGGTTACTCTCTGCTCTGTGGCACGTTCAGAACCAGCATGGGATACAAGAGACCCTGTCTCAAAGAAAAAGACAAATAAAAAATAATCACCTTTATTTTAATTAATCCTTTATATTTTGTTTTTTAGGATTGTATATTCATAAGCAAAATCACAAAAAACTATGAAGAGGAAATTCTTAAATAATGAAAGTGGGAATTGTAATGCCAGAAAAGGAACCTGATGTTTCAGGAGTGTGGAAATTTGTCTGACTGTTTTCTTAGAAACATTGAAATTCCAGAGGATATTACTGGTGGAAGAGACAGTTTCATTTCCAATGGTGAGATATCCTCCTGGGTTTTCATCAGACACTGTAGCCCTGTACTTAACTCTGCTCTGTAATGGAGAAAAGCACACTTGCAGAGCTGTCGCCAGGCTTTGTGGTGGTTGATTTTAGTGAGCACAGAGAGTGAAAAACACTACTGTGGTCACTTTTCCATTCCTCCCAAGATATTGGAGACAGGATTATTACAGGTAAACTTACATGTAATCCCACATTTTCTTTTCAGCTACTGTAGCCTTGGTATTATGGCCTCAGTCTAGTCTATTCCAATTAGAAGAGAAGTTTTAGCAAACAACTAGTTCTCACACAGTATATATATTCCTTAACCTAGCAGGAAGCACAGAAGTTGCCATAGCATGAAAACTCTGTCATAAGGCGTTTAAACAAGATTATAATCACTAAAAAGGATAGCCAGTTTTCCATATGGAATGGTTAAGAAGCACATAAATTGTTAGTAATGTTCATTGTACAGAAATACTGCCATGCATGCGTGACTGACTGTTTCATGGTGAACATAGGTGTTAGAATGCTTGCAGGTTGAGAGTTGATGATTAATTGATGGAAGAAAGATTGATTAGGTAGACAGACGCTCCGTCAGGAACCTGAGGCCCCTGGATCAGAGAGCACACCTTACGTTGTTCATGGAGCACCTTGGTGCCAGTTAGCTGCCACAAGATCAGGAGCCACTGTGGTGAGGCCTCATGCCCCACTGCCTACGCAGGGGCATTGCACAACAGGAAACAACAACAAAACCCCAGCAAGTTAGGAAATGCTGAGACTTTACTGCATATGAGATGGTCCTGCAGTATCTTAGTACCAGTAACTAGTTACTAGAGGAGTAACCACCAAACTGATGGAATCTTGGTTAGAATTCTTTTTTACTATAGTTCATCAGGCCTATCCTGATGAGTAAGTGGATAGATATTCTTGATTTTGACATAGGCCCGTCATATGTTTAATCTCACGCAGTCTCTTAACCCTAAGAAGCAGCTACAGGCTGATGGTTTTATACCCAGAGATTATATGGGACAGAGCGGTGGACAGGTTAGCATCTGATGACTAGCTGTCTGGCTGATACAGCGGCCACACAGGAGTTCTTTAAAGTGGCCAGTGACCCCAAGTGGAAAAGGTCCACTTACTCCTGGACCCCATTCTCCATTACGGCAGGAAAGCCCTGTAAACCTTACACTCTGAGCGACAGTCCCATTAATTACTTGTTTTCCGCAAAGCACTGTGCTGCGCTGCTTCTGTACCCCTGCGCTTGCTCTTCACTCCCCTCGATTATCACGTTTAACTGACACCTCCTTTGCTCCATTTAAACAGATAGAAGGAAACAGAACAGTACTGCCCTGAGGCCAGCTGGAGATAGCCAAGTGGCTGTGGTGCAGGTTGTTCAGGGAATAGAGGCAGAGAGTGTGTAGCCTAAACTTACAGCCCCAGAGAAAGCTTCGCGAGGCATGCAGCTTCTTCTGTTGTTGTTTTGTTCTGTGCTAAGGAGCAGCATTGGTTCTCCTGGGCAAGTAGTCTGCCGCTGAGAGGCAGCCCCAGCCCTCTTCATGGTTTTTGAGAAAGTGCCTCCCTAAGTAGCCTAGGGTAGCCTTGAACCCTACCTGAAGCCCATGCAGGCCTTCTTCTTCCTCAGTAGGAATTCCTGGCCTGTGTGGTCAGGGCCTGCAGGAGTACACTTTAGTTGAATCCCAAAGAAAAACAAATTAATTAATGCAACTTAAGGGAAGGCTAGTTCAGGCAAAATGTTTGACTGACTCTGCCTGGAAGCAGCAGAAAAGTGGGGCGTGTGTTTATTTGTCTATACAGAAAGGGATGCCCTTCGAGGCTTGCAATTGTGTCTATAGAAAGAATAACTGTTCATCCAAAATAGAGTAGTTGGTGAGTGAAAACTTGCTGCTGTTATGTTTATGTTTTGTTATTCACAGAGAATTGGTCCCAGGGCCTTCTCTCACCCAGGATACCAAATGTAAAAGTGACTATTATTCTCCTGAGGTAGTTGTCTTGAGGCTTACTGCCTCTGTCTGCCTAGTCCTGGAAGCTTCTAGCCTCTGTACAATTTAGTCTAGGTCTAGAATGGTTCAGCCTCTCAGACTTGAGCTTTCAAGCTCTTTCTGAGTTCAAAGCTGTTCTGGCTCAAACTCCTCTCCCAGCTGACCTAGTCTGCTCCCTGATTTGCTCTGCTTGGCTTCAAACTAACCAGCAATCTTCTCTAATCTTCTGGTGCTTTCTCATGCTGTGGTTTCTCAGTCTTCACCTGTGTTCTCTTTCTCTCTGCAACCTCTCTCTGTATTACTGTCCTGGTAAAGCTGCCTCCTCTCTCTCTCTCTCTCTCTCTCTCTCTCTCTCTCTCTCTCTCCATTTCTTCTTAAGCAGCTTCCCTTTCCTCTCTTTTCATGAATTGTGTGTATCCTGTTCTGTCAAATCTCTGATTTGTCACCTTTTCTGCCACTCAGTTAGACATCACTTTCAAACATGGCTGCTTCCTTCTACAAACTAACTACCTTCATTGTTTGGCATTAAAGGCATATATCACCACACTTGGACCTAAGCTTTTCTTTACCTGAAACTTGCTCTATTCCAGGCTGGCCTTGAACTCAGATCTGCCTGCCTCTGTCTCCTGGATTAAAGGTGTGTTTGTATTCTAGCTGGATCACATAGACCTAGAAAGGTCTTTGGATGTGATCTCCTGCCAGAGCGAGCAGCCATGCTCGGAATAAAATTCCTCTAGAACCCAAACCTGTTGATGCTCCCAGCCCCTGTGTAGAGGGGTATAGGTTTATATACAATCTCTGCAGCCGCCTGTATGCTTACACTTCTAGATTCCTGGGAATGCCTAATACAGTGTAAGTAGCTGACAAGAAAAAAAATCAGTGCGTGTTCACCTTCCATGTCACCATACCAGCTGTACCTACACAGTGGGCTACCAGGAAGGGAGATGAACAGTGTGCCAATGAGTGCTGGAGACACTGAGGGCCTGTGAATCAGCCAGACGCTTCTTCATTTGTCTGCATTCAGGGCGCTTGCTCGACAAATCCAAGTTCTATTGAAACTTCTGGAATTCTGGTGTTTGTTTGTTCATGTGTAAGTGAACTGTGTGAGCATGCACACAGATTGTGTATATGTGTGCATGTGTGTGTCTGCTTGTGTGCGTGCATGCACATGTGTGTGCTCACAGAAGGCAGAGAGGGTGTCTAATCCCCTGGAGTTAGAAGTGGCTGTCTGTTGCATTTCACTCAGGCTGGAAACGGAACCCTGGGCCTCTGGAGGAGCAGCCAGTGATCTGCGGATTATGTGTAAATCCCTTTGTCTCCTTCTTTTTCTCTCTCCTTGTTTGTTCATTTGGTGATGGTGGTGCTCGGGAGTGAACGCAGGCCCCTGCTCGTCTAGGCAAACACTCCACTGCTGAGATAGTCCTGCACCGCCCAGAGGTTGGAGGGTTAGTGTCCGAGGAGTCCTGCCCTGAGGTTCCCCGGGGCAATCCCCCAGCTTGTCCGCTAGCCTGGAGCAGGCGCCATCCTTAGGTGCTCACATATGGACAGCCAAGGTGCTTCTGTCACTCAGGAAATTCTGAGTTTGAGAAGCTCTGCAGGGAGCCAGGAAGACTGAGACCAGGTGTGTGTGTTTTCGTACCCACTGCTATTGCGAGTTCAAGCTCAGTGGACTAGTGGAGTCCCCTGGCAGAAGTTAACTTGGCTAACTTTCAAATTAACTTGGTTTTCTTTTGATATGTTTATAGATTTTCCATTTGTGTCAATTTTTTTTCATGTTTTCCGTTAAATTACGTGGTTTAACTTTTTTGAAGGAACTGTGGACATTGCATCTTCCCTTGCCTGCGGCTTGGCTCTTCAGGTGTGTATGTAGTTAATTCTTTATTCAGCAAATGTTAGCCGGGGTGTGTCGGCTGGATCTGAGGCAGTAGCTGAACCGTATGGCTAACTAACCTTATGTTCTGCTGAGAGAACTGGAGGCTCAGCACCAGACATGGGGAGACATGAAAACATTGGTGTAGAGGACAGAGAGGAGGCTGGGAGGGATACAGGTGGAATTGTACTCTTACAATGACAGGGTCAGCAGCTTCAGCTTCATTAAATATATGATGGTTGAAGATTTGAAAAAGGTAGCCATTGAGATGCCTTGGAGAAGAACGTGCAAGGTAGAAAGACTGTTCAGTGCAAATCTGACGGTGAGAACGCCCCAGGGTGGAGAGGTGAGGGAGAGTTTGAAGTGGACATAACCAGCTGGGTGGAGTCAGGTGCGGGAGGCTTGAAGCACAATGTAAAGACTTTGGTTTTCACTCGAAAAGAAGGAATGAATGATAGGATGTAGTGCTTATGTGTGAGCCGTTTCTGCCTGCATGTAACTTGTGCGTGCAGGGGCCAAAGGGGCAGTGGATCCCCCAGAACTTGAGTCACGGAAGTGGTGAACCACTGTGTGAGTGCTCGGATCTGAATCCAGGCCGTGAGTTAGCCGCTGCTCTTAGCCACTGAGCTGTGTAAAAGTTGTCTTTCTTTCCTCAGATGAGGGAGTGAGATGAGAGCCAAGCTTTACTAATGTGTGGCTTGGGCTGAGCCCAGAGCATTTCTGTCTAACTGGCCCCATGTCTGGCCGGGAGCTTCTGGCCTCCATAGAGCGTAATCTTCTGCAAGCCTGGACTTCGGCAGCTTCAGCTTCCAGCTTCTGTCTGCTAACCTAGTCCTAGACTGTTTCCAGCCTCTGAGACTTATTGCTGAGTAAAGTCACCTTTTCTGGTTCTTTCTGAGCTCCTGCTGGTTCAATCAGCTGTTCTGGCTCAAACTCCTTTCCAAGTTGACTGATTCAAATTGGATTCTCTAAGCTTTTCACTGAATTGCTCTGCTGGGAAAAGCTGCCTCTGAACTCCGTGAACTGGACTGCACGAACAGCACTGATTGCAGAGACTCTGGTGCTCCTGTGCTTGCTCTCCTCTCTCCGTGCTGCCTTAAGTAGCCTCTCTTTCCTCTCTGTTCTTGTGGGAGTTGGACACATCCTATCTCCTGTTCATTCGGTCAGATCTTTCTCTGGTTAGTCACTTTGTCTGTTCCTCAATTAGACATCACTGTTCGAGATTAAAAGTGTGTACTAAGACTGTGTCTGTATCCCAGCTAGATCACATAGACCTGGGTCTTTGGATGTGATCCCTTGTCAGAGCAGCCATGTTGCTGGCTTAAATTCCTCTACAGAGCTGTCTCTCCAGCTCCCTTAGGGTGTTTGAACTGGTTAGGTTGTGCTCTGGACACTTTGTTGAAAATAAGTTGTAGGATCAAGTTGCTCTGAGGTGAAGCCGTTGTGCTGGGCTCTGGACCCTTCAGAGTGGTTCATGTAACTTTTTCATTGCAGTTTGTACTCATGAACCTGATAAACTGTTAAGCGACTAGTCCTCAACAGATAGGGTTTTTTTTAATTTATTTTATAATTTATTCACTTTATATCCCAATTGTAGCCCCCTCCCTCATCACTTCCCGGTCCCACCCTCTCTCCCACTTCCCTCCTTATTCCTTTCCCCTAGTTCGCTGAAAGGGGTAGTTCTCCTCCCCTACTATCTGACCCTCTGTGGGCTGGCAGCTTTATTTGTAATAGCCAGAATCTGGAAACAACCTAGATGTCCCCCAACCAAAGAATGGATACAGAAATTGTGGCACATTTATACAATGGAATACTACTCAGCTTTTAAAAACAAGGAAATCATGAAATTTGAAGGCAAATGGTGGGATCTAGAAAATATCATCCTGAGTGAAGTATCCCAGACCCAGAAAGACACTCATGGTGTATACTCACTCCTAAGTGGACATTAGCCACATAATATAGGATAAACAAGGAAGACCCTAGGGAAGATGCTTAATTCTCGTTCAGAAGGCAAATGGGATAGACAACAGAAGTGGCAGAAGAGAGGAAACAGGACGGGAGCCTACTGCAGTTTTCTGAAAGACTCTTCAGCAGGGGATCGAAGCAGATGCTGAGACTCATAGCCAAACTTTGGGCAGAGCACAGGAAATCTTATGGAAGAAGGGAGAATAGAAGGACTAGAGAGAACAGGAGTTCCACAAGGAGAACAACAAAGCCAAAAATTCTGGGCCCAGGGGGTCCTGCAGAGACTGATAGACCAACCAAGGACCATGCATAGAGAGGACCTAAATCCTTCTCAGATGTAGCCCATAGATAGCTCAGTCTCCATGTGGGTTCCCTAGCAAGGAGAACATATCTGCCTCTGACAGATATGGTTTGTTAAAAGAAAATTGTTAGATTAAGTGAATTTAGCTGAGTTTAGTTGATCAAGGAACAGTTCATGAATCCGACCACACTCAAGGCAAACTAGATGGTTTTAGAGATGGAGTGTTTGTTAGAGGGAAGAGGGCAGGTTATGAATGGAGCTAACTCAGAACTGCCATTCAGAAGTCATTTTAGGAGTGATGAGACGGTGGGAGCTGCTGCCCTCAGGTGCGGAAGCAACACAAATGGGGTCACAAATATAAAGAAGCTTCTCCCTAAACCTGGAGAGGGCTTCCTTAAAGGGATAGCTTCAAGCAAGAGTGAAAGAGCCACTGCGGCGCTGGTCTGCACAGAGAAGAGGACTTCAGAGGAACGCATGTGCAATGGGAACAGCAGGCTTGATGGCTTTTAGGAAATCCATGCCATATGTTTTGGGGTGGGATAGCCCAAGTGTGACAAGGAGCAGAGGAGCCAGGTACCATTGGCGAGGGCTGTCAGCCACTCTTCAGGCTACTTCTCTGTTGCTGTGAGGGAACACCCTGACCAAGGGCAGCTGGGGGAGATGGTTTCTTTGGGCTTTCAGTTCTATGGGCACATGTCCCTCGTTGTGGGCAGGTGAGGCATTGGGGCCTAATGCCAGCCTGTGGGCTGGAAGCAGTGACCATTTCATCTGCACACCAGAAACAGAGCCTGTCCTCACAGTGTCCTTCCTCAGCAAGGCCCGGTCCTAAAGGTTCCGTAACACTCTCACCCCACAAATACATGAGCGTGCAGGTGGCGGGGGAGACGGACACACAGACACATTTCACATTCAAACCGTAACAGCCGGGTACTAGTTGGGCCGCGGCACACCAAGGGAAAGAGCTGCAGGGACAGCCCGGTGACCCAGCGCGGAGATGAAGTACAGAAAGATGCGGTTGGCTGCAGAGTCCGATGAGCGGGCTGCTGTGACTGCTTAGCTTGGCTGCATTATCGAAACCGTGTACTTCCAGGTTCGGCTTCACTTACTGAGATGGGGTTGATCGTGCAGGGTCTCAAAGCATAGAAATAGTCTTGGATCATATTGGGTTTAGTGCAGTGCAGCACACATGTGCTATCATACTCCAGTCATTGCATCATGGATGTGAGGTATGGCATACAATTCATTTTTCTGTCACTGGGTAGTTTTCCTTTTACTATGTTTATTTTTATATATTATATTTTACTGTTACAGAAAAGTTTTTGAAATACTTATTTTTCTATACATCTTCATGCTGCCGGTAGTGCTGGCCTCACGGCAGGCGCTGTAATGTTCTCTGGTGAGTTTGTACCCACCCTCATGTCCTGTGAGCCATACATTCATGAAGTAGCATATGCTGTTCTTTCTGTCGAGGCCAAGTAGTTAATGTATTAAGTGAGAAGGTGGGAAGATAGTGCTGGAGAAACGGTTCCGCAGTTAGGAGCACCTGATGAGGGGGCCCGGGTTTGCATCCCGGCACCCACATCTTGTGGACTTTCAAACTTTCCTGTGTGTCTCTGCTGGACAGAGTGGACTGAGTGGTGGAGCTCGAGGGGCAGAGCAGGCTGTTCACGTCCTAACACGTAAGAAGCCCGGGGTCTGATTCCCAGGGCCACGGAAAGCAGGTGTGGCGGTACATTCCTGTGATCCTAGTGGGCCGGGACAGTCACGGTGAATGCCATCCTTGGCCAGTAGAGCGACGTGAGATCCCGCTGTTCCCACCCTGTCCGTGGCCAGGACCTCCTTGGCAGAACAAGGGGACAGGACGTTGTAGGCCTCTGACAGATGGGCCTGTGGGGGCCCGGAAGGCCCCAGTCATAGCGTAGGAGACAAGGCCCTGAGTGTTAGAGCGTCAGCACTGTGGAAGGTTCTTTTGCTGATCAGTCAGTCATGTAGGAAGGTCGTTCAGGTATACAGTGTTGACATGTTTGAACGTAACTGTATTTTAAGCTATATTTATATTTAATTAGTACATATTTCAAAGTTGATTAAATTAATTAAATTAATCATATTTCAAAATGATTAATTTTTTACTTTATTTTGACTTTGCTGCTTAACTATTTTAGCTAATTGAAATAATTGTAAAGAAAACCTCTTGATAGCATTAGAAAATGAAATCTGGGGGTGTTTATAAGGTTAAAGGAGCCGCTTCTGTCTTCTCCTTTATAGATGGTTGTGGCCTGGAACCTGCATCTGAACAAGGAGGAGATTTACTGAAGCTTTGTGTGAGACAGGCGTGCCTGACACTGATGGGAAAAGCTTGAAAGCGCACAGGTAAGGAGGCCGCTGGCTAGCATTGGGACATTGGAGCAGAGCAGAGTGCTATCTTGTCCTCCCGCAGAGCTTGCCCAGCCTCGCTCCTGCAGGGCTCCTCGGAGGCTACTCGGGAGGCAGTGCAGCCAGAGAGTCGGCCAGCAGACAGGCTATCATGCCAACATCTCTACCTCAGTCAGAAGTGAAGGGCGGTTTTTCTTCAGGGCTGGGAGGTGGCAGCATTAGTCCTGTGGCCTGCTAGGGTTTCATCTGTAGTGTTCTCTTCTGACACTCTTCTCACTGCTGAGCAGCACACTGCTTTGTATTTTGGAGCTCAGCTGCGTCAGCCCCTGTTTCCGTTCTGCTTGATTACCTGATGAATCCCAAATATGGAGCTCATATTTCCTGTTATAACTTTGAGGCTATACCCAGCTACCTTCAAACAAAGCCATGTTGTTGTGACCACTCATTTAAAATTTCATTTATTTTAAGACTTAGCAAGACAAATTGAATGTTACATTTTAAAGATCATTTATTTTCTGAGTCACATAATTAAGATTCTATTATATTACTTTATTGAAAAAGCAAGGTAGTGATTCCTAATTTTAGTTTCGTGACACGTGGGATCTGGCATTTTCTTTTTCTCAACATTCAGTATTATATTACTAGACATGAATTGTTGAGTTGTGATGTGTCTTGTCCCTCTTTGGGATGAATAAACTGTGCAGCGTCAGCTCAGTGTGTACTCTGGGCCCGGCCACTGTCGGCGCATCTTTGCGTACGTTAACTGAAGCCTTCCAGAAGTGGTGGGCTCAGTGATCGGTCTTTCTGAACTTGCATTCGAGTTCAGCGTTTATCAGTAGTGGGAAGTTCTTTAATAATAAGTATAGAGTAAGAGGCCCCGTGATTGGATCAGGTAGTCAAGGAAAGCACGCCCACGTGTTAACACTTCGAGAGCAGATGTTAGCTGTTCTGCACACATAGTAGGTACCTGGGACACCCCCCTACCCCAGGACCTAGAAAACCACAAGTAAGAGACAAACAAGGACACGGTGGCTGTGCGCCTGCGCCTGTATGTGCCATCACAGAATAAATTTGCTGTCCCTTGCTCTTTACAGGAGTTTTATTTAAAGTGATAATCATCTGTACTTATGAAATAATTGTAACATTTCACATTATTGTACAAAAGAACATCTTTGTATTAATTATTTTATTAGCGGTAGCTTGCTAACAGGAGAGACTTAATGATGACAGGTATGTGAGCGATAGAAAGGCAAGAGGCAAAGTGCCTTGGTGCCACAAACTTTCCAGGAGCTTGTGAAGGGGAGACTGAAAGCAAGAGGAGGCAGATGAGCACACACACGAGAGGCTCTTCGCCGAGCTCTCTTCCCATGCCTGGGTTCCCTCCGGAAGTCCTGCTGGCCACCTTCAGCTCAGCGCACCTGCCCAGAGGTCATTTTCTGCTATGCCTCACTTCTGTCTTAAGTTTGTACCTTCCCAAAATCATCTGTGTACATTCCCAGTGTACCCTTCCCATCTGGATTTGTCGTCCAGATGACAGAAGTTAATGAATATTGTATAGTCAGTGGTATGGAAACAAGGAGAAAGCACTCCAGTGACATCTGAGGTGGGCGCTTTGGAAAGGTAATTAGGGAGGGCACTTAAAACTTTCTGTTGACTCACTTAAATAATACGAAGGCGTAATGCTAGGTGCTGAGATGTAGCCAAGTCCTGCACTCGGGTGAATTCACCGAAGTTTTAGTTCCTTTTTCGTATTAGAGGAATTTGAGCTAGAAGCCATGTGGTAAACATCTGTCATTCTTGCAAGAAAGAAGAGCCTGGTTAGTGAGTCATCGTTTTTAAGGGAAGGTTGGCCTTAAGGTGAAAGACAAGTAAATGGGGGCCCTTTTTTGAGGTGCGTGGGTGGAACCCAGCGTTCTGCCCTGAGCTGCAGTCTCTGTCTGCACAGTCACTTCAGGTAGAGTCTGTGATGTATGCGCTTGTTTGAAATCCTGATGGTTTTGATTAGTCAGCTGTGAATTTGGTGTATTGTATCAGCAGATAGGGAAGTGTGCCTTACCGTGTAGCTTAAAAAGGCTAGACCCGTGACAGCTGCAGCCAAAAGGTAGTCTTTAAAATATTTGCACAAAGTAGAGTGCATAGTGGCGACGTCTTCAGGAACTATTTACACTGTTCTGGGTTGGACCTTAATCTGTTGTGTGGAGCTAAATAAAGAGCGACCTGCCTTTTCCTACCTCTCTCTTCAGGCAAGAGCACTCCAATGCCCTTTTTCTGAGCAAGCCAGGCCATTGCTGTGCCTGGAGCAGGGGGTCTTGGTCAGCTAACATTGGGAAGTATAGAGCAGCGGCTCTCGGTCAGCTAACCTTAGGAAGTATGGAATCGCATTGTCCTGGTGCAACTGCAAGGGGGAAATTAGGGCATCTGGGTAGAGCCGGAAGCAGTATTGTCAGTTGAAATTAAATTTAGTCAAAAGAAGAAAATAGTTTTTGACATGTTAGAAAATAAAAAGGATGTATCAAAGATTCTTACTATACCATGCCATCCATTATTTTTTAACCAGAGGCAGATGTCCTAATTAAAAAGGAATCTTTCTCAGTTTCTGTTTCAAGTCAGGGTAATCGCTTAAGCCTCCGCATCTTTTAATGCTTTCTCTGGAGAGAGCTCACATGCTGTGAGAGCTGTAGACACAGGATTAGATTATAGTGCAGGGAATCTGTGCAGTGATCAGGCGAGGCCTGGGGAGGGGCACAGAGAAGCCTGCGGGCCAGTAGACCCCGGTGCCGATGGGACTTTGATGGAGGGACCAGACCACTGTGCCTTAGGCTGCTGTGTGTGTCTGGGAAAGTCCCCGTGGACTCTGGAAAATGTCCAGGCGTTCACTGTCAGAAAGGCCTGGCTCCCAGACCTTCCAAGGCACCCATCTCATCCCCACTGTGCTCAGTCACTGGCAAGAGTGACTTGTGAGAAGGTGGCCTTGATCAAGATGACTTAGATTCCAGCAGGCTGTTACTGGGGCTGTGTTGAGCTGTGCAAGTCCAAGGGTTCATTCTCACGACGTCCACGCCAGCGTCATGACTGCTGCATATTTGTGTAGATGAAGTACACGGAGGGGCTGGACCTCCAGCGGTATTGTGAAGACTGTTGGTGAACTGAGCGCAGTGGGACACTGCAGTCCCCACACTCAGGGACTGAGCAGGTCCCCAGCGCTGGCAGTCAGTCCCAGCTGAGAGGAAGCTGAGAGCCTCAGGCTTCTCGGGGAGTGCCCGAGCACAGGAGTGCGTGCTGCCATGACCAAGATCCGAGATCCAGTAAAGGAACAAGCTGCAGAGTGCAGAGGAGAACAGTGCACACACAGTGTGGGGAGGCTGTGGTAGCTGCACAGCACAGGCATGCGTCCTGGAACACCCAGCACACATCGACTCTGGGGTGGCTGTAGACTGCTCAAAGGCCGAGGGTGAACCCCAAAGGTCACTGCACAGGTCACAGGGAGCTGCGCAGATGCAGTGAGTTCACAGTCTTGCTCTCGACGCCGTGCTTAGGAAGGGATCAAACTATGCCGCTTACGATTGTCTCACACATGCGGCCCACAGCAGACTTGGCCTCTGTCCTACCTCAGGCTTCCGGTTCTGTTCTGTTTGAGAGCAGCCTTGCCCTGTCGTGCTGGCTGCTCATCTGAGGTCTCTGTGGACGGACGCTGGCCACAGCCGGGCCACTCTTCCCAGCTCTGCCTTCCCAGCGCTTGCTTACAGGCACATGCCCAGGCCTGGCTTCTGCTCCTTAAAGTGCAATTCTTAGATCACTGATGTGAACCTGAGAGAGAGAGAGAGAGAGAGAGAGAGAGAGAGAGAGAGAGAGAGAGAGAGAGAGAGAGGTCAACCTCACACATCTTCCTCTGTGGCCACCCACCTTACATCCTTCTAAAGTTACACTCACTGCTAGTGTGTGTGTGTGCATAGGTGTGTGCCAGGGTATATTGGTAGAGGGCAGAGCACAGTCTGTGGGAGCCAGTGCCCCCTTCCACCCTCTGGGCCACAGAGATTGAGCCATCAAGTGTCACCAGCATAGTGAACAAGTTCACCATCCTGCGGCCCCTGCGCCATCCTGCGGCTCCTGCGCTGTGAATTCCGGCACAGGGCCTCACTGGACTTTCCAGTTCAGTGCACTGGCTGGCCACTGGCCCCTAGAATCTGGCCATCTCCCACTCATCTAAGCACTAAGGTTTACAGCTGTGTTCCACCATGCCCCCTGGAACTAAAGTTACAGATGGGTGTGAGCCGCCTTTGGGGTCCTGGGGATCAAACCCAGGTCCACCGGAAGGACAGCCAGTGCTCTTACCCTCTGAACTGCCTCTCTAGCCCCAAATCCTGAGTTTTTAAAAGTTCCTTACCAGTGTGCTGTCCATAGTGTTTAACTGCAGTGTCAGGGAATTTTCACTAGATATCCATTGTCAGTTTCTGGTTCGGTTTCCGTGCAACCACAGAGCAGTCATTATTTCACTTAAAGAGGATTCTGCTGAGAATGTCTGTCCTGGTGAAATGCTAACGTTCTTGAAGGAGGTGTGCATCTTCAGGCCTCAGAACTCCCTCCACGCTAGACAGGTGGCTCAGTGGCTCCTGGTTGCCCATGACTTCCCCTCGAATCCTACACCCCCTTCTCGACTCTACGTGTGCGTGACACACAGACACATGCAAGCAGAACGCTTCACACGAGATACAGATAAGACATACGAATCTTCACCTATTTCAAAGTTAAAGTTTTCCAACTGTGCTTTCCTTTCTTCAGAGATTTTCTACTAACTTGTGCATTTATTGGTGGTTCTGTTGTGGGCTATTTTCTGTAAATGGCGTGAAGTGTTGTCTCATTCCTTCACAAACATCCAGTGAGTCTGTCTTTTCCTAACACCACTGATGAAAAGATTCCCACCAACTCTCTCTGTCTCTCTCTCTCTGCACACACACACACATGCACGCATGCACTCACTTCTAGTCTGTTGACCCACTCCCTCTCTCATCAACACCACAGTGTCTTAATGACGGCTGGTTTCTAGTCTGTGACCTTGTGCTGTTTGAAATTATGCCTTTCGTTTTCTCTTGGGTTTTTGTTGTTGTTGTTTTGTTGTTTGGTTTTTTTCTTGTTGCTTGTTTGAGCTGTGTGTGTCCTGTGTGTACTAAAAGCACTTGAGAGTCGAGAATTAGGGTCGAAAGTCAAGTTGATGGATGGACTGGGTCACTGAGTTTATGCCCAATGTTCTGTTTAAGTTTGATGCACAAGTCATGCGGTCATGCTTTTTTTTTTTTTTTGCTACATGTATTTCTGTTTCTGACCGTTTTTCAATACTAGATAAGATTTTTTTTTAACCACCCGCCCATTCATTACTGTTTTATTGCTGGTGATTTCTTGACTTTTTTTGGCATTTTACTGAAAATTTGCACTGTGACCTGTGAACTAGTTGATGTTTTTGTTTCTATCATGAAACACTATGACCAGAGCAACTTGGGGAGGAAAGGGTTTATTCTACTCACTCATCACTGCTCATCACTGAGGGAGTCAGGACAGGAGCTCAGGCAGGGCAGGAACCTGGAGGCAGGAGCTGATGCAGAGGCCACGGAGGGTGCTGCTCACTGGCTTGCTCCCGGGGTTGGTTCAGCTGCTTGCTCACAGAACAGGACCACCAGCCAGGGATGGCTCCACCCACAGTGGGCGGGGCCCGCCCCGTCATCACTAACGGAGACAGTGCCCTCAGCCGTGCCTGCAGCCCAGTCATACAGAGACATCTCAGCTGAGCTTCCTCCTGTCCAGTGACCAGGCTTGTGTCACACTGCTGTAACCCAGGCAGCGCCGACCTGTGACTCCTGGGTGATGTTACTTTACTGTAGACAGCATGTCTCTTGTTCCAGGCGGCAGGTAGGCATGGTCACTGTGTGTTCATGCTGCCTGGTTCAAAGCTGTCCGCACAAGATGTGCCTGTGTTCAGCTTCACTGTCAGGATTCACACTCGAATCCTGGGCTGCCTACCACCACTCCTTTTTAGTGTGCACGAGTTGTAACAGTAGTGCCCTGTCAAGCCAGCACAGTGCTGGGAAGCTGCACTTCTCCCCCTCCGGGTTCCTCCTACTCGGACAGTCTCCCTGGTGGGAAGTTCAAACTCCAGGCTCCATTTCCCCTTCTGCCTTTTCTCTTAGTGTGCCCAACACCAGTGGTCATGTTCTGCTTATTTCCTAGTACATATACATGTGTGTATGTATGTGTGCATGTGTGAGTGTGTGTGAGAGAGCATGTGTGTGCATGGAGATGTGCCAGCGAGCCATCTCTGAAGACCCTCCCTTCCCCTGTCTCCACTGGTCCAGCCCATCCTCCTCCGGATGCTGTTGTGACTCAGCGCTGCATTCACACCTTTAGTGAAGGCCAGTGCCGAGCAGGGAGTGAGCACATGGGGTTGAATAACTGACCAATGCTCTGTTTGAGGAGACACCTTGCAAATTCGAAAGGAAGCCTCGTTGGCCGGCTCCTCGCCGAGAACACAGCCTTTGCTGCACACAGCCGGAGCGCACACTCTCTGCCGGAAAGCGTGTCCTCACACTCATTGACAGCGATTTTCGCCTCTTTCCCTTTTTGTAAAGTTGATTTCTTCTGTGTATTAGTGCCTGTGTGTGCAGTGAGTGTGCCTGGTGCCCACAGGCCGTGAGAGGGTGTCGGGTACCCAGAGACTGGCCTCGGGTGGCTGTGAGCTGCCTTGTGGGTTGGGGACCTCACTGGGTGGCTTGTTTTCTCGGGCTCATAAACATAGAGGGCTTGCGCAAGACAAATAAGATTGTGCTTCAAGAGGTCAAAGTGAAGAATTTCTTAACTCTGTTTGCATAGTGCGAGTGCCCCTCCCCCGCTCTCACCCTCTTTCTTCAGGGCCATCTTGAGTGCCAGGTCTAGGTACTTTGCTGCAGTCCTGAGTGGCTGGCCTTTCCCTAGAGTGTGTTTCTCTCCACAGCTAAGTAAGCGTAAGGTTGCTGACGAAGGCGGCGCGACTGTGCGTGATTACACGTGACACATGCACAAGGTGTTCTTCCTGTGTACCGTGCTGGGACTTCACAGTGAGGTTTTGTGAGGCAGTGGAGGTCATGTTGTACAGACATTGTCCGTGAGAGTGCTCGGGACAGAATAGCCGCTGAGTGGCTGAACAAGTCTGGGTTCTCACAGTGCGGGACGCAGGCTCGCTCATCCTAGTGGCCTCATCTCCACCTGCGAAGGTTGGCACGTCCCACTGGATGGGAGAGGCAGGCCATTCATGACGGGCACATTCAGATTAGGGGGTACATGTTCGGGGAGGATTGTTTGTTTCATTGATTTAGTTTTTCAAGTCAGGGTTTCTCTGTTTTAGCCCTAGCAGTCCTGGACTTGCTCTGTAGCCCAGGCTGGCCTCGAACTCACAGAGATCCTCTGCCTTTGTCTCTGCCTCCTGAGTGCTGGGATCACAGGTGTGTGGCACTGTGCCTGGCTAGATTATAGGGTATTTTAAATGGCAGAAACTTTGTTATCCTATTGGTAACAGGAGTGAAAAGGTAGCTCTGTGGACACAGTTTGTTATTGCTGTTGAAATACAGCTTGAAGAGTCTGGAGAGATTGCTCAGGTCATTACACACCTTCTTGCTCTCCAGAGCCCCCATGACGGCTCCCAGCACTCACAGGTGTGTGCAGCTCCAGCTCTGATGTCCTCCTCTGGATGTCACGGGCACCAGCACATAGACACATAAATAAAAATTTGAAAATCTTAAACCAACCTGAAAGATCTACCAGGCTGTTGAGATGGCATCCTTGAGATGGATTTAAAAGTCCTGTGAGCACAGGACACCAAGAATTGCCACCGCAGGTGTTAGAGCTGGGTCCTGACATACATCTCTTCCGTTTCTGGAGAAACTGTCACCCTGGTTTCCATAGCAGTGGACAAGGGTGTCTGTCCCTGCGCCCCCCACCCTGCCCCCTTCATCCCTGCCAGCAGGAGCTGCCATTTCTTGTCTTGATCTTGACCATTCTGACTGAGGTCAGAATGGTGTCACAATCTCAGGAAACTTTTGATTTGATTTGCACTTCCCTGATAACTAAGGAGGCTGAACTTTTTTCACTTGTTCCTCAGCCACTCGTGGTTTGGGGGCTGTACGTAGGCTCATCTTCTGTCTGCTTTCTTCTGCTTTGTATTTGTCCTTCAATGAGGTCATTTGTCTTCTTGATGTCCAGTGGTGGATTTTTCTGTTTGTTTGTATATTACAGATATTTGAGGACGATTAATTGGTAAAGATCTTTCCTATTCTGTAACCTGCCACATTGTTTGAATAATGGTGTCCTTTGCCATGCAGAAGCTTTTCAGTTTCACGAGGTCTGTTTATTAATTGTTGTTATTCATGGCTGTGCTATTAGCTCTCTGTTCAGAAAGTCTTTTTCCTGTGCCAAGAAATGAAGCCTGTTCCCCACCTTCTCTTCTGTCAGAGTTAGGATTCAGTGTGTCTGGCCTGAGGTTAATGGCCTTGATTTATGTGGAGTTGAGTTTTGTTAAGAGTGATAAACAGGGTTTATCTGCTCCTCTGCACACAGCCATCCATTGTGGCCAGCATCGGCTGCTGCCTTTCCTCTAGTGTGTAGTTTTGGTTTCTCTTTTTAAAAAAGCAAGGTATCCGTGTGTGGACTTAGATGTGGGTTTCCAGTTTGATTCTGCTGGTCAGTGACTGCTTTTGCCCAGCACTGTGCGGTTTTGTTTACTGTTGTTGTCCAGCACTGTGCTGTTTTCCTTACTCTAGCTCTGGGGTACAGTTTGAGATTGGGGGTGGTAACATCCTTCCCGCAGTCCCTTTATTATTAGGTGTGTTTTCGCTGTCTTGGACTGTTTGTGTTTATGTATGAAGTTTAGGATTATTTTTTCAATTTCTGTGAAGAGTTCCTTTGGAATTTTCATAGGGGAATTCAAAGACTCTGTAGATTGATTTTGGTAGGGTGGCTATTTTCTCTCTATTTGTACTACCAATCCATGAGCGTGGGTGATATTTCTATCCTCTCTTTTCTTCTTCAGTTTCTTTCTTCAATGTCTAAATGTTTTACTGTATGAGTCTCTCACTTGCATGGTTATACACCTAATAATTTTTGAGAGTAGAGTCCTATAATCATGGTTTTACTCATGCCTTAAAGCTGGAAGGGAATCCGAATGAGAGGAAGAGAAACATAGACTTGAACCGTAGACCAGCATTTCTATGAAGGAACTCCAAGCATTTCCTTTTTTATGAATCAAAGGTATGCAGAGGTGGCTGTGGTGGCTGTGAAGTGTGAATTTGGAATCCTTCATCTCCCTTAGTTTTAGGGGATTATATAAATCATCTTTCTCTCCTGCCTGAAATCCTCCCATGACTTTTCCTCAGATTAAGAGTTAAACGGAGACTCTGTATTGTGACCTGCAAGGCTGAGTCTGAGCTTAACCAGGCTTCTTCCATGTTTTCCATCATTTCTGTCCTTATTTGTTGGTCTTTCATCCTGTGAGCTTATTCCTGTATCAGAACTTCTGACCTGTCTGCTCAGCCAGTGAGATTTTTACATTGCCGTCCTCCCTCAAGCTTAAAATCCCAAACTGTTGTTCTGGTGCAGGACTGATGCTGTGCATCTGATGGTTTCTTTACGCTGGCAGATCCCCAAGTGGTCTGCTCTGAAGACAATCTGTTAATCCATATGAGTGCAGAGCCCTCAGCACTGGGCTGTTCCTTGACTGTCTTGTCATGGGGATTAAGTCTCAGCGTGAATTTTAGAGAATGAACCATGTTCGCACCATAGCAGAGGTGGCCACTTCAGAGTCAGTAAACATATATTACTACAAATGTAACTTTTTGTTTTGTTTTGGTTTGGTTTGGGTTTTTTTTTTGTTTTGTTTTGTTTTGTTTTGTTTTGTTTTGTTTTGTTTTTCAAGACAGGGTTTCTCTGTGTAGCCTTGGCTGGCCTCAAATTTACTGAGCTCCACCTGCCTCTGCCTCCCTGAGTGCTGTGAGCGCTGAGATTACAGGTGTGGGCCACCACCCCCAGCTCAAATTCTTAAGTCTTTTTTTTATTCTTTCACCTAATTCAGGATAGCAGCCAAGCTAGAGCCTCTGGTAAATTGTAATTAAGATTTTTTTTTTTTATGTGTAGCAAGGATCCTTCTAGTGAACAAAAATGTTCATTTTAAGTAAAGCCAGAGGCTATTTATCAAAGATACTGAGAAGAGATACTATTTATCAAAGATACTTAGACAGCCCAGAGCTACACACTGGAGAGCAGACAGCACCCTCAGCAAATGCTCTGGTCAGCCCAGACGGCAACATGAAGAGAAAGCAAACAGACCCACATTTATCATCCTAGTCAGAACCAGAGCCCTCCACCTCAGACCAGATGTCCTGAATCTGGTAGAAAGAAAGTAGGACTAGGCTTCAGCTCGTTGGCACCAGAAAGGGCTGTCTGAACAGGGCTCTGCAGCACAGGCACTCAGACCAACAACAAACAGGGCCTTGTGAGACTGCAAAGTGAAGGACGCTGTCTACAGGAAACAGGCAACCTACAGAATGGGGAAAGAGCTCTACCAGTTGCGCATCTGACATAAGGTGGGTGCTTAAACCATACAGAGAACTCAAGAAAGACTGAACACCGAGAAAACAACTAACCCTATGTAAAAATGGGGTATAGAGCTAAAGATAAACCATAAATGGCTGAGAAACTCTTCTAAAATGTTCAACATCTTACCCACCAGAGAAACACAAGCTAAAACTCCACTGAGATTTCATTTTACCCCGCTCAGAGTGGCCAAGATCAACAAAACAAATGACAGTTCGTGCTGGCTAGGATTTGGGGTAAAAGGAAAACTTTTCCATTGCTGCTGGGAATGAAAATGTGTTTGAAAATCAGTGTGGTATTTCCTCA
Source organism: Meriones unguiculatus (assembly GCF_030254825.1). Classification (NCBI taxonomy): domain Eukaryota; kingdom Metazoa; phylum Chordata; class Mammalia; order Rodentia; family Muridae; genus Meriones; species Meriones unguiculatus. The sequence goes on from NC_083351.1 coordinate 178,100,017, forward strand.
AAAAGCTGAAAATAAATCTACCAAAAGATCCTGCTGTACAGCTCTTGGGCATATGCCCAAGAGACTGCACTACAGAGCTCATCCACGTTCGTTGCTATTTCACTCATAATTGCTAGGAATTGAAGTAGCTAGATGTCTGTCAGCCAATGATTGGTGTGAAAATGAGGTCCACAGTGGGGCAGTGTTAAGCTGTTAAAGTGAGACTTGCGGTTAAGTGGGTGGGGCTGGAAACAGCCATCCTGAGTGAGGCGACTCCGACCCAGAAAGACAAGGGTATGCTGTCTCTGCTGCGTGGACTCAGCATTTGTGCTTTCCGTCTGTGTGCGTCATTTAGAGCACCCACAGGGTTAGTGGGGGACCAGGGGAAAGGAGGGATCTAAGGGACATAGACTATTGCTTTAGGAAGAGATGACAGGGAAAGCAGAATAAGGAAATTAAATGGGTGGTAGACAGGGCAGGGCAGGTGCAGAGCATCAGGAGGTGTACCTAACACTAAAGGCCTTTTTAACAGCGAGAATCTACTGTTTTCGAAGCTTCCTAATAGATACATGTATTAGGAATCCATATACATATGGATTTTAAGAGACTTACCATATAATGAGGAGAACAGTACTGCAACTACATACTGTAAGATATCAAATAAAAGCCCAAGTACTGTGAATGGGTTACATATTGAGTCCTTAGGCCTTCCCCAGGCATTAAAGGGTATTGCCAGTGTTATTGGTTACACAACTTGACCTTAAGACCCTATTGCTGAAGACACTGCACACTTACTGCTAGAACATGGAAAAATGTAGCTAGTACGCATGTCCACTGGCTGGCTTTCATAGTGCTAGAAGGTGCTACACCTGCGACTAGAGGAGAACATTAATCCTCGGCCTCAGCCAGCTGTGAACCTGGGAAGCTGTGATAGTGTCCTGCCTGACAAGCGCGCCCAGCAGTGCAATAGCGGCCTGGGTGTTAGGGGAGAAACCAGCTACTGTTAAGTTTTAAATTAAGGCGCACTCCCTGAGGGGGAAGCCCATACCTGACGCTGTTAATGAACTTGAGGCTGGATAGGGAAGAGGGCCTAACAGGAAGACTTGTACTGTTATTAACAAATAACAGCAAATTAACACAGCAATAAAGTGACTCCTGGGGCATACAGCTATGCTTGTGTGTTATTCTCGAGGTAGGTGGTAATTTAGAGACCCACAACCGATAGCATGCAGAGAGTGAGGAGCTTCGAGTGCTCATCTTGAATGGGTGTCCTTACCACACCTCGGCCCTCCAGCCTCAGAGAGTTCTGCAGAGAGATTGGGGGAGCCAGATGTTAAGGAAACGACATTTCCCAGACACAACCAAGCAGATCCACATAGGAACGCAGAGACTATGACAGCACAAGCCACCCACCAGCTCAAGCCACATAAGCCCCTGAGTGAAGGAGGGGAGGGCACAAGTCCCCCACCACCCAAGCAGCTGTTCACAAGTGATAGCTGCTAGAAGGAGCATCACTTTTCCTCAGCGGAGGGACACTGAGTGTGTCAGCACACTCCAGAGCAGGCCCCACGCTCAGGCCAGCACACATTACGGCACGATTTAGTGGCTTTTTTCTTTTGTGGCTTTTGTTGTTTTAAGAAAAAAAGAACATGAAATTGGGGGGATCTGGGAGGACTTCAGGGATGGGACAGAATATGATAAAAACAAAATTATACCGTATGGAATTCCCAAAGAGTAAGGAAAAGACTTTAAAACATAACATTTTAATATCTATCCATAGCTGCTGAGGATATTTTTGTTGTTTTTTTTTTAATTTTTTAGATTTATTTTTATTTTTTACATGTGAGTGTTTTGCACACACACATGCTCAAAATTAGAACAGGAAAACACCATGTGTGTGCCTGGTTCCCGCAGAGGTGGGAACAGGGTGTTGGATGCCATAGGACTGGAGGTGAGGGTGGTTGTGAGCTACTGTACGAATCCTGGAAACTGAGCCAGGGCCTCTGTAAGAGCAGCGGGAACTCAACCACCCAACCACCGAGCCAGCTCGCCAACCTTGTGTTATTTTTTGATTCAGTTTTTTTAATTGAATTTAATTGGTTAATGTTTTGGTTTATTTTTTCACTATGTAGCTCTGGCTGGTGAAAAATTCGCTACATGGACAAAGCTGTTGAGCTTGGAGATCCCTGCCTCTTCTCCCCAAGGGCTGTGTTTAAAGGTGTGCCCTGCCATACCCAGTGTGGCTGCTGATTTTAAATTAATGATATGCTTACATGGTGTTATTTGAAGAATAAAGGTGAGAACCTGAAGTTTGTGGGAAAGTAGACTATACCGTTGGTATTGGCTAAACCTCAGTTGCGTCTGGATTTGAGAGTTATTTTTTCTTACAGTATAACCCGTGCAGACGTGAGCGTTAGGATGTATTTTCTGTACAGAGGGACTTTGGACTTTCCAGACAAAGCTAATGTTGGGTGTGTTTTACTTTTCAGTAAGTGTAAGCATGAAAGTTCTGTAGGTTCTGTTTTGTTGAACTATTTTACAAAGAGTCATTGAAGTAGAAGCTTCACTTTTGTTGTGTACTTTTCTGTATTTTGATTATGTTTGGAATATCTAAGTGTGAGGCTAGAAAGATGTCTCAGTGGTTAAGAGCACGTGTTGCTCTTGTGGAGGAGGCAGGTTCAGTTCCCATCACCACAAGGAGGCTTAACCCATCTGCAGCCCCTGCTCAGAAGATCCTGGGCTCTGCTGGCCTCCAAGGGTATCAAGCAAGCATGTGGCATACAGACAAATACAGGCAAAGCACTCATACACAAAATAAACATCTAAAAAGATTGCAGCCTTTAGAGCGCCTTCCTCTTCTCTGTATGTCGCTGAGATGTGGGGAAATTGAGACATCTCCAGAGTCTTCCTCCTCCTTGCCGCAAAGCGGATTCCGTTAGCACTGACAACTGTGGCCCGCGTATGTAAAGCGTTAGACTTATATTCAGACTCTTTTTTTCTGGACATACTATATTATTAAGAAATTATTATATAGTATACTTTGATTTTGCATTTGAGAATTTCCAGTTAATATCTGTCTGTCTTAGTCGGATACTGAACTTGGCCAATATGTACAAACTGGAAGGATTAAGAGAAGTAGCGATCTACATTTTAAGAAGAGATTACTGTAATTTCTTTCAGAAGGTAAGCATTCATTCTAACAAATCACCAGTTATTATGTATTAGATTTTGAACTTTGAATGCAATCATGCTTAAAAATGTCAGTTTAACTACTAAGCTCTCTTATTGAGAGATAACACAAAATATGCTTATAAAAGTCAGAAATTCTCTATTCATTTTAAGAAAGTCAAGTTGTTATGGGAATTTATTGCCAGTATGTAAGGACTCCCGTGTAAATCAGAGACAGCATGTACAGCTCGGGCTCATGTTGAATTTGACAGTAGGAGAAAGGAAAGCTGTCGCCATCTCCACCTCGCCAAGAGCCCCACAAAGCCTTCGGTTCTCACCTTTCCCTCCACCCCTGGGGTAGAGGGCAGCCCTCTTTTGAGGGAGTTTGAACACGTTTTGGTTTGCTCATATTTACAGTCAAAGAAAGATCCCATACTCTGCATTTTAAACCCATGTTGTACATTCTTTCAAGACTCGCCATTTCTATAATATACTTTGTGAAAGTAAGTTAACTCATGGTTTATGCAGTGCTATGTTTTGAACCCAAGGCTTTTTGCACTTTAGACAAGCCCTCTCCACCGGCTGCGCTATATCCCAAGCCCGATATTTGGTTCTTAAATACTAATGTTATACAGTATACTAATTAGTATACTAGTATACTAATGTCATACTAACAGTTGAAAAACCAAGTTAATAGCAGTTCATAATTTTAAAGTTTGAAATTGCTGACCCGAGTAGAAGGAGTTTTAAAGAAGCCTTGTCCTTTTCTTGAAGCAGAGAGTGTTTGAAAGTATACTTTCGTGATAGATTATTGATCATCTTTAGTACTTTATAAACTATTAACTGCAACTAATGAATGAGCATCAGTTGTTGGGTGTGAGCTAAGTCATGGGAAAGCACCTGACTAGCCCTGTCCCTGGGCAAAAAAAGAAAGGCTTACTGCAAAGAGGGTGTCATGTGGCTATTTCCACAATAGCCGTGGCTGCCGCCCTGGGACAGACAGAGCAGCAACCCAAGGTGGGGAAAGAGTTGCCAGTTACCAAGGGCCGGGAGCTGTGCCAGGAGGAAGTTGTAAACTGGAGCATCCATGGGAATGGGGTGGGCTTGCAGGCCTGGGGGGCTCTGATGTGTGTCTGTGTTAATAGGGACCTGGAGGGACGCAAGGAGCCTGGACGCCAGGGCAGAGTGGCGAGGCAGTTTCATGGCTTTCTGAGAATGCTGATGGAAACTCTGGTAAATGCCCAGGGATCCTTCTGTCTACCCTGTTAGAAGCTAGCCTGGGCTGAGCCCAGACTGTCCTGGGACACAGTTAGGGGCGTGCCTGTTAGTTGAAGTTTGGGCCCTAATATTAGAAGCTTAGGATCAGGCCTTTTGAGACTGGCTTTTTAGCTCACCTAGTGATCCGCTAGGCTGCCAGTGTTAACCATGCCACTGCACACCACTCGCTTACCCAGGCTTGGGAAGAGCATCGTGGCTGCTATCAGGATTTACCAAGTGTAACTAAAGCCTCTCCAAACATCTCTGTACACGGTTAGGAATGGAAGGTGTTTTGTTTTTAAGAAAAAAATTAAACACTAACTAGACTCTAACTGCAAGTGTATTTCTGGCAGTAGTTAATTCCAGAGAGAGAATTAAGTGTAGGAAGTAATTATATTTTCAAAATGTGTTTTGTAAATTAGCAGTGGTGTCTATTTTTATTTAAAAAACAAACAAACAAAAACTTCATTCTACCCACTTTTCCCTGTCTTTTCTTCCCTCTTGTGGACCTCTTCTTTCTTCCAAATTACCCCCTGCTTTGATGCTAATCACACCCCATTATCCTTGTTTGTTTTTTTGCTCCCTCAGCCCTGTAGACTTCTCCATCCTTTTATAGTCTCCCTGATATTTTTGTGTCCTACAGAAGCACACATGAACACACACACACACGCAGATGTCTACACGTGAGAGAAAGCATGTAATACTTATCATTCTGGGTCCAGATTGTTTCATTTCATATAATCTCCAAAAAGTTTCAAATTTATCAAAATTTGATGGTATGTATTTTATGGTTTAAGTATGTAAATCAGTGTCTTAGATGGGCTGTGTCTACATCTGTACTGCAAGGTGCGGACGTCTCCTGCAGGGTAGACGCTTCCTCCATGCTGAAGCCATTGGACCAGCATGAGCCTCTTTGTAGACTCCAGCAGATGCTCTTGGTGCTGACGGTTCCTTCTGCGTTCTTCTGTGACCTTCAGATGACGTGATCTCTCACAGCGGCTTAGTGGCCCCACTCTGACTGTCTTTGTCTCTGTCTCCTCCTAGTCACCCTGTTTCTCTGATTCAACCGTGGCTTAGGTAACAGGAGACTGGCTTACACAGAAGGTGACTCCAGGTCCACTGGGGGAATAAGTGGAGCTCATGAGGCGCTGTGCCTGTGAGCTAAACACTCTGTTTGAGCTAATGAAGGGCTTTGTCACGTACCGTTGTGTGTTAGCTCTCTGCGTTTTTGAGTGGTTACTCCTGTTGATGAGTGGAACCCTCCCGCTGCACTCCAGTTCAGCAGCAGCATTACTTACTACGACTAATCGTGCCTGTAAGCAATGGAGTGTTTTTAATCAGACATTTATAGTTCATATATTGCTTGTTATTTTTGTGAAATTTAGCATAAGGGATGGGCTAGATGTAAGTGACGAAGCAGATTTAAAATACATTGCTGCCCTTCTAAAGATTAGTGCTTAGGGTCCATCAGTTTTGTTTACAGTTTAGACCCAGCCTTAGAGTGGTACCCAGCATTCATTAGGTGCTTGGTATGTGTTGTCAAGTGGGTGGGCGGATGCATGCCTACATAAAGCACAGATTCTAAAATAAACAAATGCAGTAAAGAGGGAGGTGGTTTGAAACTAGAGAAGCCGTTGGGGCACTGCTGATGGCTGCATGGAGAATGTTAACCGAGTCCAATGCCTTGCCGACAGGTCTGATCTTGGCTTTCTCATAAGGGATAGTTTACTTGAAAATAAGGCCTGGAAAGTCTGCCTCTCCTCCTTTCCAGTGTTATTTTCATTCTAAAGCCCATTCATTCATAAGCTTACAGTGGGTCTAAGTATCAAAGTGAAAGTATCACAGGTTCCTCAGTTCAAGCCAAAATGCTAGAAAGGACTAGGGAAGGAAGCAGCCAAGGTTTCCTTGAGGGGTGCTGTATGCCTGCGAGTCTTCAGCCCTTGGTGCATTGGAGACCAGCATAACCCTGTTTCTAAAGCAGACAGCAGAAATGAGCTTAACCAAAACTGGGGCCTGTTGGGCCAGTTGGCCAAGTTGTGGGTGCAAAGGAGAAGTTGATGAAGGGGATTTAAAATGCTGCTACAGCAAGCTCAGAGGAGGTAAGAAGGCAAAGCAGCTTTGTTACTGATGGAGAGCATGTTGGGCCATCGCCTCATCAGGAAATTACCCGGAAGCCCTAGCCAAGATGCTTGACTGGTGACCACATGAACAAAGAGTTTTCAGTGCAAATTAGGCAGCTTTGTACTGGAGGAAGCATTGCCTAGATGTCACAGCCAAAAGAAAACTGGCTTCACAGGCATCGAGTGACTGGCTGACTCTCGTGGTAGGGAGCTATGCTGTCACTAGTGGAAACCCGTGCCTGCGTGTACCGTTCTGAAAATGTTTGGGCCTGAGAATTAACCAAACCTGGGCTGCCTGTGCAACGACGTCCAAGGTAGCATGTGGAGAACATGGTTTCTGAGTGTTTTAAGTTCACTGTAGAGACATCTTCCTCAAAAAGTAAGGAAAGGATTCCTTTTCTAATACTACTCATTGACTACGTACTGTATGTGTGTAAGTGTGCGTGTGTGAGAGAGAAGAGAGAGAGATAGGTGTGCAGGTGCCCATGGAAGCCAGAGTAGGGTCAAATCCTTAGAACTGGAGTTACAAGCTTGTTGTGAGCTTTCTGACATTGTTAGGCCCAAGAGGGGGGACCCTAGGGGACACTAACTTCCCGAGGAGGATGAAGAGAACCCAGGAGACCAATCAATCATCCATGCAAAATCACAGAGGTTTATTTTAACCATTGCACAATGGGGTCACCCCTGCTGGTCAGCAAGGCACTGGGAGACAAAGGCCTTAGGTTTTTAAAAGACAAAGTGCAGTAATTTTCAGGGGTTGAAGTCTTGGCAATTCAGGATTGGATGAGGTATTTAACTTTTAAAATAATTGGTTGGTTCTGGGCACCCTTAGGTCTGGTCAGCCCTGTCGTAAATATCTGGGGACGATCTGATCTTCAAGACAGTTTGGAATTTCCTGCCATATGAGATATAGCTGCAGTTAAAGGTAGGAGAGTGATTAACTTATCCCGTGTGTGTTCTGAGGAGTGAGGGCTACAGGCTTTGGGTCAAAGGTCAGGAGCTATTCACAAGAAGGATTGGGGCCATTTGGCCCAGTTTCCAAACAAAGTTTATCTTCCAGGCACCAGCCAGTGATTTTTCTCTCCACCTAGTAGAGATCTCTGCTTGTTCTCTTCCTTATCTCTGCCCTCGCAGATGGCCAATGTCAGGAACTTTTACATTCCTCTGTTCTCTGGAGAAGCACTTGTTATTATTTATTAAAAATCAGTGAGGCTGGTTAACCCATATTCTCTGCAAGACGTTTATTAGGAGGGTATGGAGAAAGGGGGAAGCAGGACATGAGAGAGAGAAAAGGGAAGGGGAAAGAGGGGTGCCCCAAGAGAGAGAAAGGGAAAGAGTATAAGAGAGAGAAAGTAAGAGTGTAAGAGGGAAAGTAAGAGAGTGTAAGAGACCATATTTTTGGGGTTAGCCCTTTAAGGGGCAAGGTAACCACGCCTTCCAGGTGTGGCCACCTGGCTGGCGACACATGATGACATCATAGGTTGCTGGGTAACCCAGGAGCAGGTTGTGTTCCAAAATACTAACAGGGTCGGAGATCCATCTTCTGGAGTTTCTTCAACGCTGACCATTGGACCGTTGGCATCGTGGGCTATGGAGGCTGAAATGCTAGTTGAAGGTTGGGGAGAGGGCAGTTACCTTAGCCTGTAATTTGAGATTTTATTTTAGTCCTTTGCTTCAGTTTCACCCATGTTTACTCTTTGGCAATGTTGCCTCAGCATAAGCACTTGCACTGTACTAATCCTTTCCCTAATAAATGCGACCAGGCAATTTATGATGCAGGGTCCAAACGTTAAAAAAACATAGTAGCTAAGGGTCCCATTAGGGTTGACAGCAGAGGAGTAAGCCAGGGAGTGCTATTAAACCAGGACTCAAACCAACTTTGGTTGGCCTCCCGTTCTCTTTGTCATTGTAATGAACCTGTAAGACAGCAGAGCTGTCAGGAGCAAAATTAAGAGACACTTTTGGGGATAGTGACTGGGTAACGCCCTTAAGGCATTGAGAGCTTGTAAGACAGCAGAGCTGTCAGGGTTAGATTAGAAGATATTCTTAGTAACAGTAACTAAGTAGCGCCCTTAAGGCATTAAGTAGTGAAATTAAATAATATCAGCTGATGAGCAGCTGGTGTGTGTGTGAAAGAGTAGTAGGCTAAGTGATGTTTTAGAATAAAGTATAGAAATTAAAGTAACGCCCTTAAGGCACTAAGTAATGAAATTAGATTAGCAGCTGGTGCGTGTGAATGAGTGATAAGTCAAAGCTATGCCCTGAAAAATGTATAAAAACTGGAGCCTGAGCCCACACAGATGCAGCAGGCTAGACTCTTTGGTGAGTAAGCCGCGAGACCGCCTATAACCAGCCAGTTCCCAAACAGCTGTTTGAAAAGCCCAGACCACCTTAACAAACTGGCCCTATAAGGACCACCTTATCAGACCGGCCCTGGAAGGCATCTCCACAGCTTCCTTTGCATCTGAGGCCTGGCTGGAGCAGAGAAACTCCGAGGCCCATCAAGTCATCAGAAGTCGTGTCTGAGGTCCGGCTGGAACTGCGAAGTTCCAGGACCTAGAAGATACCGACACTGCAGACAAAAGTGTCCGAGCCTGTGCCTGTGGCCAGGTTGTATTCCCTATAAGATGTATAATGAGCTAGGCAACTCTTAGATATCTCTGTGATCTGTGTGATTAAAGCAGCATTCAAAAATTATTGTGGCGTTGGCTTCTATCAATACCTTGCCGCTCTTTGTGGTGTCTCAGTTAAAGTCCTCCGGCATAATCAAGCACTGGTGACAGCCATGGCATCCTCGATTACCCCAGAATGATCTACATAAACACAGCCGCCTTCTTTTAAGGCACAAAGCTCCCCCCCCCCTTTTTAGAAAGAGTAAATCTAGTCCTCTTCTGTTTTGTAGGACTACTTCAGACAGGGAGGTTAGTGATTCCTTTAGCCTGGTCACTGACTGCTCTAGTCTTTGAATATCTTCGTCAATCGCTTTTCTGAGGCTTTGGTAATTTTTGTCCTGGAGAACTAGGGAGGAAGCGCCTGTAGCTGTTTCAGCAATGCCCAAGCCCAAGAGAAAAGGAAGAGTCAGAGCCGTGGCTATTTCCCTCTTAGGCCTGGCTACTTTACCTTTGTAGTCCCAGAAATCCAGAAGGTCCTCGAAAGGGTGGTAAAGGATCTTGGGTACCAGCTGGACCAGTACACAGAGCTCACCTGTTTGTTGGAGGATCTAAGAGTGCACACAAGGGGTCAACCCTGAATTGCAAGCCCACCAACTATTACTGGGGGGAAGCAGGTATATATTTGATTTATCCGGGACCTGAAGGAAGGATAGCCACTATCGACATAGTCTCGTGCTTGGTGGAGAAGGCTTCCACCCATCCTGAAAAGGTATCTACAAAAACTAACAGGTATTTATAGCCATATTTACCGGGTTTTATTTCCGTGAAGTCCACCTCCCACAATCCACCTGGACGGTTTCCTCTAGGTCTCTTACCAGGCCCATTCTGAGATCTGCAGGCATTTACCTGAGCACAAACCTGGCATTTATTTACTACCTGGTCACCAAAGTCCTCAGTCCTGAACAAATACCTGAGATCCTGTAACAGCTTCAACTAATTTTCTCTGTCCCAAGTGCATCCACCTGTACATCTTTTGAATCAGGTCCAAGGCAGCCTCTTTGGGGAGGATGGTCTCTCCCTTCTGTGTCTTCCAGTGTCCTTGCTTGGACTTGTAGTTGGGGGGTACTGAGAGGTGGGGTTTTCTTCCTCAGTTGAGTATTGCAGGTCAGGCCATCCTTTGGTCCAGTCATTTTCCAGTTTGTCCAGTTTCTCTGTGACCCAGTCACTAGGGCGGGGGTCGAAGGTTGCATGACAACTGTCCTTGCAGCTCGATCTGCCATATTTTTTTCCCGGGCTTTTGGGGAGTTTCCTTCTTGGTGCCCTGGGCAGTGGATGACGCTTACCTTCTTGGGCAGAAAGAGTGCATCTAGCAGCTTAGTTATTTCTTCCTTAATTTGATTTATTTTCCTTCTGAGGTTAAAAGTCCTCTTTGTGGGTATATGGCCCCATGTACGTGGGCCATTGCAAAGGCGTATCTGCTATCAGTGTAGATATTAATTTTTCTGTCCTTTCCTAGGTTGAGGGCTTGAGTTAAAGCAATTAATTCTGCTTTCTGAGCAAAGGTGCCAGGAGGCAAGGCTTCAACCCATTTTATTTGTTCTTCATCCACTACCGCTGCTCCTGCCCTCCTTTGCCCGTCCATCAAGAAGCTGCTCCCGTCTGGTCTTAACTGACCAGTTACCTCTGCATCTGGCAGGGGCTGGTCATTTAAGTCCTTTCTTCTTCCATGGTTAGTCGCCAGACTGCTGGCAGTCATGAAGGGGAGCATCCATTTCCAGATCAGGAAGCAAGGAGGCTGGATTAAGTCCTGTGGGTGGGCTAAAGTTGATGCAGTCTGTATTCGGGAGCAGAGTCTGATAGTGGGTCATTCTGGCGTTAGTGAGCCAGCGGTCTGGGGGCTGTTTGGTGATGCTCTCTAAGGCATGTGAAGCTGTCATAGTTAAATTCTGTCCCAGAGCCAGTTTGTCAGCATCTTTTACCAATAGGGCAGTGGCAGCCACTATTTTCAGACATGCAGGCCATCTGGCAGCCACTGGGTCCAGTTTTTTTGACAAATAAGCTATGGGTTGTTTCCATGGGCCCAGCTTCTGGGTCAGTACTCCCTTAGCAATTCCCTAGCGTTCATCCACAAACAGCTGGAAGGGTTTGCTAACATCTGGGAGTCCTAAGGCTGATGCTTACAGAAGGGTCGTTTTGATACCATCAAAGGCCCACTGTCTCGATCACCCCAATGGAAAGGATGTCCTTCCTGTGAGGGGGTAGAGCGGAGCCGCCATCTCAGCGAAGCTTAGAATCCAAAGCCTGCAAAACCCGGCAGTGCCTAGGAATTCTCATTTGCTTGGGGCTCTTGGGCGTGGGGAGGGCCAGGATGGTCCGTTTCCTAGCCTCCTACAGCCACCATTGGCTTCTTTTAATCGGTACCCCAGGTAGCTTACCTCCTCTTGGCAGATTTGAGCTTTCTTAGCAGAGGCCCGATAGCCTAGTTGCTCTAGTTCCTGCAACAGTCGCTCAGTCCCTTGGGAACATAATTGTTCAGTTTCCGCAGTGATGAGGAGGTCATCTACATACTGTAAGAGAGTTACCTGGGGATTTTGGGTACAAAATCCTACCAGGTCACAGTGCAGGGTTTTGTCGAAGATGCTTGGGGAGTTTTTGAATCCTTGAGGTAGCCGTGTCCAGGTCAGTTGCCCCGTTATGCCCTCGTCAAGGTCTTTCCATTCAAAGGCAAAAATGTCCTGGCTAGAAGGCACCAGGGGTAGGCAGAAGAAGGCATCTTCAAGTCGAGGACAGTGTACCGAGTCCTGGCTGGGGGCAGGGAACTCAACAGAGTGTAAGGTTTAGGCACCATTGGGTGTGAGTCCCTCACTCACCTGTTCACTTCCCTTAGGTCCTAAATGGGTCAATAATCCTGTGTTCCAAGCTTCTTAACTGGTAATAAGGGAGTGTTCCAGGCAGACTAGCAGGGTCTGAGAGTTCCTAGTTGGAGGAGCCATTTAATATGAGGTTTGATGCCTGTGTGGGCCTCTTTGGACATAGGATACTGCTTTATTGCTACTGGGGTGCCTTGGGCTCTCAGCTCGATGACTATTGGAGGCTGATGAATGGCCTTTCCTATTCCTGCTGTTTCTGCCCATGCCAAAGGAAAGGCTTGAAGCCATTTGTCCATCCCCAGTTGCATTTGGCTCCTGGATTCATACAGGCGGTACTCATCATCCAATTTTAGGGTCAACAAATGGATGGGCTTTCCATCAGGGCCTTAACTAGTGGTCCCTCAGGGAGAAAGTGAATTTGGGCCCCCATCTTGGATAATAAATCTTGGCCCAGCAGGAGGTAGGGGCAATCTGGAATGATCATAAAAGAGTGGGATACCCATCCCGTCCCTAGATCCACAGATCTTCAGGTAGTCCATGAGGATGGTTTAATGCCAGTAGCCCTCTGCACCCAGGACCTTTTATTTGAAAGAGGCCCGTCGTATGGGGAAGCACCGAGTGTTGAGCCCCTGTGTCTACTAGCAATTGAGTAGGTTGCCCCTCCACTTTCAGAGGTACCTTGAGCTCAGGGAGGGGCTCTGAGCCCTGACCTCCCTAGTCTTTATCTTCCTCCAGGGCTAATACCTTGGGGCAGGCCCCTGATCATTCCATTGTGGATTATTTTTGTGAGCCCCTAGCCCTCGTGGCTTTCTGTGGGGGCAGTCACAAGCCCAGTGACCCATCTCCTTACAGTATGCACACTGGTTCTTTTTCAGTGGGGCTCTTCCTTTGATTTCAGTTCCACCTCGGGTTTCTCTTATTACTGTGGCTAGGATCCGCTGGAGGTTTCTATCCTGTCTTTTTTCTCTCTCCATGTCCCTTTTTTCTTGTTCCCTCTCTTTTCTTTCCTCTTTTTCTTTTTCTGTTTCTCTCTGCTTGAACACCCATTCTGCTACTTGCACTAATTCCCTCAATGTCTTATCCTACAATCCATCTACCCTTTGTGACTTTCTACCAATATCCTCACTGGACTGCTTTACAAAGGTCATAGCTACATTTGGCCAATAATCATCATTTTCAGGATCATATGGAGTGAATTGTCTAAAAGCCTCCATGAGTGGCTCCAGGAACTCGGAAGGGGACTCTTCAGGGCCTTGCCTAACTTCCCTTACCTTGGCCAAATTAGTGGGCTTTCTGGCAGCCCCTTTGAGACCTGCCAACAGAGCCTGACGATAGACTTTGAGACGCTCCCTACCTTCAGCCGTATTGAAGTCCCACTCGGATCTTTTGAGGGGGAAGGTGTCGTCAATGTTGGCATGATTTTGGGTCGGGTTCCCAGTGTCTCCAGGTACATTTTTTCGAGCCTCAGCAGGATTTGCTCCCGTTCCTCGGTGGTGAACAGCACCTGTAGCAACTGCTGACAATCGTCCCAGGTGGGCTGATGAGTAAAAAGAACTGACTCCAAGAGATTAGTTAATCCTAGGGGGTTGACAGAAAAGGGAGGGTGTTGAGCCTTCCAATTGTATAGATCAGCAGTGGCGAAAGGCCAGTACTACATCTCCTGATTTCCCTGATCATCTATGGGATGGCCCATGGCTCAAAGCGGAAATGCCCGAGTTGTGTCCAGGGAAGCACCTCATTGGCTATGAGTAGCCATGGCAGGGCCCTCCCTATGTGCCTCAGGGAGTGAGGGGTATAAGGAGGTTAGAGGGGCTGAGGGATGGAGGGCCTCAGCCTCTTTGGGGGAGACGCAGAGCCAGGCAACTGGGACTGGTAAAGGTGGAGCAGGAGGGTAAGGCGATGGGGAATCCAAGATAAGGAGAACCATGGTTCCGAAATCTTGGTGAACTTTTGGAGCTTTCTTGCCCTCTTCCTTCATGGCCAGGACCTGGATAGGCTTGTGGGGAAGAAAAGGACTAATCCAAGAAGGTGGGTCAGTAATCAGATCTTGCCATGCAATGATATAAGGAACCTGGTCAGGGTGACCATGAGGTCCTAGCATAAAGACTTTTTCATATATAGCCCTGGTTATATCCAAGTCAAAGGTCCCAGTGATTAGCCAGCCGACCTTCAGGGCTGGCCAGTCGACTGAGCAGACAGTTTCCACTTTTCCTTTCTTGATTACAACAGATAGAGTATGGGCTCTAGTTCTAACCTCATTCCAATGGCCTAGCACCAGTTTTAGAGGAGTTGATATATTCTGACCCATGTTGAAATATACGTCCAAAAATGTCGTCTGTCCAAGTCAAAAAGAGACAAACAGCAAGACAAAACATTAAAAAGTAAGGAAACCAGAATATAGGCTGCCTCGTTTGTGACCTCAAGACTAAACGTTGTTGCCTTTTTCTGCTAAGGAGCTCAAGCACAGACACAAATTTCTGGGGGAGCAAAATTTCTCTGCTCCCTCCTGCTTCAGAGAAGGGGTGGTTAGGGCGTCCCCTAAAACCGTCCTGTGGCCTCAGCATTAACAGCACATCTGCCCCACCACAAAGGGCCGATCCAGTTTGGGGCCTCAAACCCCTCCTTCAGATACTCGAGAGCCAGATCAGAACCAAAGCTTCAGGAGAAATAGGAACACAACACTGCCACTGTCGGGGCAAACAAACTTGCAGTAGGCAAATGGCAGACAGCAACGCAACAACAACTTACAGTAGCAAAAGAGACAGAGGACAAAGACAAACAACAGCCGTGGCACTTTCTAGGAGCTCCAGCTAGGTCCTCCAATAGCTGTCCGCATTCCCCTCCAGTGCCCTGCCAATGCACCACAATGGTAAGCCCGGCATGAGCCTAATTTCTAGAGAGGCGACCAAAGCAAACTCTTTGGGCTTTATTGCTGCAAAAGCAAGAGGTTTATTCAGGCCAATTCACATTGGGGTCACTCTGCTAGTCAGCAAGGAGTGGCACCCAGAGACAAAAGCCTCGGGTTTTTAAGGGATGGGGTGCGGGGAAGTTCAGGGGTTGAAGTCCTGGCTACTCATAATTGGATGAGAGGCTAGGGTAGTTGACTTTCAGGTGTGGTCAGTCCTGGCCAGACACCTGGGGAATATCTGATCTTTAATTCATGTTTGGAATTTCCAGCTAGTTCGGGTGTGGCTGCAGTCGATTAGCTTCATCCTGTGTCTTCTCTGAGGAGCAAGCCTGAGAGAAGGTCGGGGGCTGTTTAGGATAAGAATTGAGTCCATCTGGGTTAATTGCTAGGCGATGTCATCTCTCAAGCGCAGATCTTCTTTGCTGAGTGGAGGTCTTTGATTGCTCACTTCCTTATCTCTGCCCGAGCAGATGACCGGGGCCAGGCCTGACACTCGAAAATAGAAGTTACAAGTTTAGTCTGATCCTCTCAGGGACCTTTTCCTTTGTCCACTGTATGGGCATCTGTATCTCCCTTACAAGCTTCTTTATAAGAAGCTAGGCAGAATGGAGAAGATATAACTGAGTTTTATGGTGTTCCAGTTCCAGACCAACCTGATAGACAGGGTAATATGGCGAGAGTCCATGCTCCTATACTTTTTAAACAATTAAAAGAATTAAAAGCTGCATACTCTCAACATGGTCCTACAGCGCCTTTTACTCATGCTCTGTTGGAGTCCTTGTCTACTGAGACCCTCTGCCCAGGAGACTGGAAGCAATTAACAGAATGTGCTTATCAGGAGGCAATCATTTGTTTTGGAAGTCAGAATTTTCAGAGCACTGTCAAGATACAGCTGAACTTAATCGAGCTCAGGGAATTCCTTTAACTTATGACATGCTTGCTGGAGAAGGAATCTACAGGGAAATAGGAGAACAATTGGATTTTGATATGGCTGTTTATGCTCAGGTAAATGCTACTGCCTGAAGGGCCTGGAATAAACTTCCACAAGCACGTAGACAGTGGAGGATTTATCTAAAATCTGTCAGGGACCTGATGAGTTTCAAGATTTTGTGGCAAGATTAATGCAAGAAGCAAACAGACTTAAAAGTGATGAAAAGTCTGGATTATTATTAGTAGAACAATTGGCTTATGAGAATGCTAACAGTGTTTGCCAAGCAGCTTTGAGACCCTTTAGAAAGAAAGGAGGTATTTCTGAATATATTAGGTTATGTTCTGACATCGGGCCATCTTATTCTCAAGGAGTAGCTGTGGCTGCCACCCTACAAGGAAAAACTATTAAAGAGGCAGCTTCTCAGTTTTCCCTGTAAGAAAGCTAATGGTTAATTCTGCTACAAAGCTTCAATGGTCACAAAAAATTAAATTCAACAAATAACAAGGTATTTTGTCTTTTTTTTAAAGATATAAAACCATTCTAAACAACAAATAGACATTACTCATATCCCCAAATTAAAAAAAACTAAAATGTTTTGCTACAATTGTTATTTCTTCCATTATAAAGACTAATAATGATACTACATATATTAGTCAAGCTTTTCAACATTTTAAAAAAATCATAAAACAGGTATGCCATATAATCCTTAAGACTAAAAAATTATGGAGCCTGCCCATGGATCTCTTAAAAACCAATTACAAAAAATAAAAAAGGGGGAGTCATATCCCCAAATCTTAATCATGCTCTATTTAAATTTTTTTGAACGTGGATATACAAGGCTGTTCTGCGGCTGATCGATTGTATTGTTGTATTGTATTTGCATTCTAACACCAAAAATAATTATGCCCAAGTAAAATGGAAAGAACCGATTACTGGAGTATGGCAGGGCCCCGACCCCATATTAATATGGGGAAGAGGGTATATTTGTGTTTTTTCCACAGGACGCAAAAGAAGCCAGGTGGATCCCAGAAAGGCTGGTGCGATTTACAGGAGTTGTTCCCCAGAAGGAGGATGTTCCTGCTACCGACAATCTTGAATTCTGCCCTGACTGAGAACCAAAAAGCTGCATTGGACTTAAGCTCCTGACCACCTTTGTGTCATTCTGCTCCTGGGAGAAGACGTCATACAGAGAAACCTCTTATACAATGGACTGGACTTGATTGTTCTGTTAATAAGGACAATTCTCAACAAAATCAAAGAGAATAAAAAAGAGGACTAACTGTGAAACTTTGGTCTGACTCTGGTTTTCAGCAGACCAAAACAAGCTTGCTTCAAAAACTCTTGGGAGGCTCTGTAACTATGTAAATTCTCCTTTTGTTTTGTTGTTTGGAAATGTTAACAAGATTCAAACTTTAATGTTTCTTGCCTTCAATGTAAACTGACAAACTGTATTGGTAAGCTTTCAAATGGTTCTGATTGTTCGACAGCCTTTTACTATGGTTCCTGTGAATGTTTCTCAGACTTGGTATTTACACAAGGAGTCACCTGCTAAGTCACTTTTGTGGAGTGTTATTTTGGACTTGACTTGTGATAGGAGATGCTCCTATCGTTGACAACAAACCTGCCTAAAGGCCTTTTAGTATGTCAAAGCTGAGCTGATCTGCACAAGATCATACCACAGTGTCTACCCTAGCAGAGGTTGGTAGTCAATGACGGGTAAGATTTCTCTGGGATATGTTATGGGGCATGAATGATAAAATTCATGTACAAATAAAGATATATCTTTCGAGAGAAACAACCTAAGACAGGCACAATCTTCTGCTCCATAACTCTTAAGTTATAGCCAATTTTAAAAAATATAAAAAAGGGAGACCTGTCAGGAGCTGTGCCTCTGGCAGCTGCTTTGATATTTAAATCTCAGCAGAAAGACTGCTTTTACCAGGCCTTCACTAAGTCAGGGAAGAATTTGCAAGTCCATCTCCTTTTGTTTATGACAGCAGGTGGGAGAGCTTGTCATAATCACACCTCTTGCTCCAGCCTCTGGTGGAAATTAACCCATTGTTCTGAGGTGTTTCTACTCTGGCTTAAAAGCTCTACAATAAAAAAAAAAGGCCTGCTGTTGCTGCTAAATTGCTGCTAGTTTTGCTGCAGAGGCTTGAGGTTGCTGCTGTGGCTGTCGAGTCTGGACCTTCTTAAAAAAGCCTCCTGTGTGCTGTGTGTTTTTTATTAATTTTCATCCTCACTCCCGACTCAAGAACCATCGACTCTGCTGGCTGGCTCCGGCAAAATGAGGACATTTAATTTCTGCTGTTGAAGTCACCAATACTGCATGACGCTGTGAGGGCAGTCATGGCAAACTGACACAACCCCTTCTCTAGCCTCGACTCACGTTGCAGGTCCCATGCTCACTATGTTCTAGCAAAGCAGCTTTTTCTTTGGTTCTTTGAACTGTCTGTACTTATGCTTGTCATGGTCTTTGCATAGATGCTCTCCCCACTTCCAGCCTCTGCATATATATTCTCCTCGCTTCCTAGAACGACCTTTGCCTATTTCCTGTTGGTCTAGTTCATTTTTTTCATTTAAAAACTAGATTACTTTATGTGTGTGTCAGATCCCCCGGAACTAGAGTTATGGACTCCTGTGAGCCACCATGTGGGTGCTTGGAACTCAACCTGGGTCCTCTGAAAAATCAAGGGCTCTTAACCACTGAGTCAGCTCCTCAACCCCTCCATCTTTCTGTGTCATCCTACATTCCTTTATTCAACTATTAGTTACTGGGTACTAATTATATGCCTGCAAAATGCTAACCCTTCTGAGCGTGCAGCAGTGTGTAAGCAGGGCTTTTGGCCTCATGGGCCTACAGATGCCCACTTAAACATCTTTGTATTGCAGTGTTCCTGGGAGAGCTACCCACTAAGACCTCCTAGGAAAAGACTGCCTGAGGATAGCAGAATGGAACACCAGACATGAAGCTAGCATAGCTTAGAGCCCACCTCCAACCTTGAAGACAGGATGGCTTGGGGTGAGGAGTGTGGGTAGCTGGCAGTCCCAGCTGTTAATTGTTTTGGACCCCCTCATCTTTGAGCTAAGATGCTAGTCTCTTTGGGGTGCACTCTCCAATGACTGAACGAAAGTGTGACATAGCATGTCTGCCTAACACAGGACAGCTTCGCTTCCTTGATTCTGCTGCTTCCTAGCTCCTCTGGTCCTTCAAGAGTTACTTTCCAGTAATCTCTTTGCCTCCTAAATCTGTCTCTGCCTCTGGTTTCCAGTGGGCCATGCTAGCTTTGGGAGCTAAGCAGGTGGCTTCGGTAGCTTTAAGCATCCTCTGACACTGCCAGGAGCAGGTGGTTTAGAACAGGTGCTGAGCCAGTGTAAGCAGGATGTACTACCACCCAGGCTGCGAGGGGACCAAAGGGTATTTCCAATCTGGGACATGAAGCAAATAACCCCGTGTTCCTTGGCAAGGAATATACCTTGGCATCATATAAGCGACCCAAATGTTTCCACAGGCTTTCTGAATGAGCTGTTTGTTCAATTAGTTGAGCATGAGCCTAAGGTCAAGTTCCCTTAATTCATTTCCTATTAGCCAGTTAGTTTTAGAAATGCTGGCCTGTCAAAAACGGTCTGTTAGCTGTTTATATGTAAATGCCGTGGACCCCTTACACATTATGTAGTCATTTCTCAGCTGCCTCAGCTTTTCAGTGACATAAACAGTTTACATGTGGTGTCAGGTGGAGAAGCCATGTAGACTTGGTTAGTGACAAGGATGGTGCCTGAATTAAAGTCATAAGTGGAGAATTGCTGTTGCCTTCTGCTGTGGAAGCATTTTCTAGTTCCTTATTAGAAAAGCAAAATTCCATAGCCAGGTGTAATCCCAGAATTCAGGAGGCTGGAGCAGAGGATTGCCACAAATTCAAGACCATTCAGAACTAGACAGTAAATTCAAGGCCAGGTGACGTGCTCTGAAGAAGGGTCATGGGTCAGCATGGGCCGGGCAGCTTCCAGAAATGTCAGGCCAGGTCCCCAGGACTCACACTAAAAAGCTGGTCCTGGCTGAATGCACTTTTAACCCCATCACTGGAGGGTGGAGACTGGGGGATTGCTGGGACTTGCTGGCCAGCCAGTCTAGCTGAAACACTGAAAACTCCAGATTCCTCGGGAGACCCGGTCTCACGGTGGGACAATGAGATAAAAAGAGATGGGGGGGGCGCTGAAGTCCTGTTTGGACTTATGCATATGTTAACAAAAGCACAGGCGTGTGCACACATGCACACGTGTGCACACACACCATAAACAACAACAAAAAGAAGAGGAAAGAGAAGTGATAATCCTGAGTCGACCTTTGCCCCTTTCCTCTGAATACTTGTAGACCGAGAGAGCTGTTGTCACACCTCATTCAGTCAACCGTGAGCTACACCCATGCTTCCATATTTTAAAGAAATCCATGTGCAGTTTCTTTACTGGCACCTGCCAGGCAGACACAGGTAGCGCTCTAGAGCACTGCTCATCCCCCTTTCTCCTATTTAGCCATCCCTCCTGTGTGTTAAACAATCCTGTCCTATGTAGTGAGGTTAAGCACAAAGGGCTGCTGGGTTAAAACCTAACTTCTCCCGTTGACTGGCTGTGTGACCTCCAACAGTTACTTCATCTCTCTGAGTCTTAATTGGTAAGATGAGTAAAACAACACGTGGCATATAAGGCTGATGAAAAGTTGAAATAAAAATAAAATGAACTAAGTACGTGTCTCTTTCTTGAGTTATTTCCCCATATCAAACACTATTCTATGTCTCTCGTTTCAGGGTAAATGAAATTTGTGCTGATACAAAGTATGTTCCCATTCTAACAATGTGTCTTTGTAAGCAGATGCTGGCAAAATTTCTGCTTGGACCTCCATCTGCAAATATTGACTCTGAACAATACTGTTTTTCTTTAATACTGAGATTATGTCCAGTCTGTTAAAGTTCAAAGTTCTCTAAGGTAAAAACAGCTGACGCTCCTTAACTGTTAACTTAAAAGTTTAGATTCTGGTATCAATGCCGTCTGTATAAAGCTGGGAGATTTGGGGTGCGGGGTATCATTTTAGGCCTGGGAAGATCTTTCTTGAAAGTCTTTAAAAATATTTTTAAGATATGCCTGAATGCATGTGTGCAGGAGGCCACAGGGGCCAAGAGAGGGTATGTGTTCCCCTGTAACTGAAGTTAAAATCAGTTGTGAGCTGCCATGCTGGGAACTGAACCTGGGCCCTCAGCAAGAAAAAGGTTCCCAGGATCTGTCTCCCTCTTCTGAGCTCCACAGGACCAGGCATGCACGTGGTGTGCAGACACACATGCAGAACAAGCACTCACACATGTAAAAGAAAAATAATCCTTTAGCCGGGTGGTGGTGGTGTGCACCTTTAATCCCAGCACCTGAGAGGCAGAGGCAGGCGGAGCCCGGATTTTGAGGCCAGCCTGGTCTACAGAGGAGCTCCAGTACAGCCAGGGCTACACAGAGAAACCCTGACTCAAAAAAAGTATATAATATACATATATTATATATACATTGTTACATAAATATAGATATATATATATTTAATCATAAAAATGATTAATGCATCTTCCACAGTTCACGTGGGTCTTTTTGTTGTTTGGTTGTTTGGTTGGTTTAGCCTTGGCTGTCGTAGACTCACTTTGTAAACCAGGCTGGCTTTAAACTCACAGCAATCTGCCTGTCTCTGCCTCCTTGAGTGCTGGGATTGAAGGTGAGTGCCACCATGCCTGGCTTCCAACTGAGACTTTTTTGTTTGTTTGTTGTTGTTTACAATTTATTCATTTTATATTCCAATTGTAGCACCTACCCTTATCTCCTCCTGGTCCCACCCTCTGTCCCTCTTCCTCCCTAGCCCCTTCCCCTAGTCCCCTGAAAGAAGGAATCCTCCTCCCCTGCCATCTGACCCTAGCTTATCAAGTTTCATCAGGACTGCCTGGATCCTCTTCCTCTGTGGCCTGGTAAGGCCGAACTGCCAGGGGCAAGTGATCAAAGAGCTAGCAACTGAGTTCATGACAGAGACAGGCCCTGCTCTCCTTACTCAGGAACCCACATGGTCACTGAGCTGCCAGTGGGCAGCAGGGGGTCTAGGTCCTTGGTTGGCATATCAGTCTCTGCAGGCCCCTCTGAGTCCAGATTTTTTGGCTTTGTTGGTCTCCATGTGGAGCTCCTGTCCCTTCTGGACCCTTCTGTCTAGATGTCCCTCAATGGAAGAACGGGCGCAGAAATTGTGGCACATTTACACAATGGAATACTACCCAGCTATTAAAAACAAGAGAATCGGGAAATTTGCAGGCAAATGGATGGAACTAGAAATGATCCTCCTGAGTGAGGTAACCCAGAGGCAGAAAGACAGCCATCTGAGTCTTAAAGCAAGATTCTCTACACACTTGACCTTTTAGTTCAGTCCCATCCCCCCCCCATCACCCTCCCCACAATTGCTTTCTGATTCTAAGCCAGAGCCAAAATTACATCTGGTTCCAAATGGCACCTCTCTAAAGCATCCACTATTTTTCTTGAGAATGTTTTTGGGAAATGTAAGGTTATTAAATCTATCTATAGGAGATGAGATTGCCAAGTTTGAAAAGGGCAGGAACAATCCTTGGCCTCACATCAGTAAACGAGAAAACATTTCACAGAGCCTGAGGGAAGTGGAAGAGATCCATGTAGAAAGAAAAAACACAAAACAAAAAAACCCACTGGACTCAGAAAGTATATAAGGGCAAAGGATCTGCGAGTGGAGTGCAGCCGCCATTGCTGAAAGACTCCGTCCTGACGAAGAGACGACTCTATTCCCTCCCAAATGAAGCTGCTGCTACTGCTGCTGGGTCTGGGGCTGACCCTAGCCTCTGTCTGTGGACAGCCATTTGATCCCAAAGAGGTAGCCTGGTGGGGAATGGTGACTTCTCATCCATTCAGTGCTCTTGGGGAACCCTGAAGCCAAGTGGGTGCTTTGAGGGGAGGGGTGGAGCCCTCGATCCATTAGACACAGGAGTGGCTTCAGACCTGGAAGAAAGCTTGCATGCTATTCAGATCTAACAACATGTGGGGACCTTCGTTCTCACTGAGAGACAGGGACAGGATGGTAAGTATTGTGCCAACTGACGTGAGCTCTGTTCCTGTGGGTGCTCATGCCCCGGCCCATAGGCCAGAGTTCAAGCAGAAACATGGCCTGCCCTTTCTCTCTTAACCACTTGCTTATCTATTACAGCTTGAGGGGGAATGGCATACCATTAGGTTGGCCTCTAGCAAAAAAGAAAAGGTAGAAGAAGAAGGAAGCATGAGAGTCTTTATGGAGCACATGAAGGCCTTGGAGGACAAATCCATAGGCTTCAAATTCCATACTATGTAAGTGTGGGGTTGTTAGCTGAGAAAGAGGAAACGGAAGCCTGACGTGATCTCAGGCCTCTACACACACACACACACACACACACACACACACACACGTATACACATAGAATGTAGATGCACATGTACATGTGTGTATATTTGTTTATATACATAGAAACCTGTGCCCCTCACAGCATGTACTTGTACACACATACACACATGTGTCTGTGTGGACTATATATATATGACATTAAACCAAGATTTCATAACCAGGGTTTTTCCAAAGTCAGAAACATGAGTTGGTACCGGAATAGGTTCACTGGGAGTGGGATAAGTCATAGTCAGAGCATTAAGCGCATTAAGGAGACAGTCTAGCACAGCTTAAGAAGATATGATCATGAGTTAAATTTTCCTTATTAGTTGTTAGCCAAGAAAATCCACCCACTTTTACTCACATTTCCTGTAGTGAAAGGAGGTCCTAACAGTTCTCCTCTGTGCGTCCGGGGCCTCACCAGGCCCCCTTGCACAGCGCTGGCTTGCGGCAGATGTGGCCATCTGGCCGCCGTCCGCACAGGCGGCTGGAGCACAGAGCTGCTGCCGGGCAGGTGGCGTCACAGTGCGCTTGTTCTCTTTAAAACAACAGACAAATGGACTATGACTAAAGTACCAAACAGAAGGGTAATAACATCAGTAAGAGCCTTTGCTAATTTAGAAGAAGATTCAAAGCTAAATGGAACCCGAAACTGGAGATGTGGTGTAGAACAGAGGGTGAGGGCGGCAGCCACATCAATATCACCTCAGCAGCAGCTCGCTCTGTCTTTCAGTGCAAATGAAGAGTGCGTTGATCATTACGTGGTTGCTGACGAAACAGAAACGGGTGAATACAGTGTTGAATGTAAGTATATAACAAGTCAATTTACTCACAGAAGTTTAGTAAACCCTAATGTCCTCATTGCCTCATTGCCTCCTGTGTGTGTGTGTGTGTGTGGCTGGGGATTGAACTCAGGGTCTTGCACATACTAGTCAAACTCTCCATTACTGAGCTACATCCCCAGCCCTCTTCAGAATCTGTCACTTCCTGATCATTGTCTGTTTAGTAATGGAATGGAGGCTCTCTAATAGCTATCACCCGGCGGTGTCCTTCCATGGCCCAGGGTCCACTTCTTCCCTCTGTGCATCAGGCTCTGGTGTGCACAGGTGCTGGACTCCAAGCCGGAGGCTTAGCTGGGGAGCGGGGAGGAGAGCACCATCTCCGGTTCTGCTCCTCCAGTGACACAGCTCTCTTTAGTGGGGGAGTGAGAGCAATATAAACCTTGGGGAAGTGGGTGGGGGTTTTCAGGTGAGTGGACATCACTGGCTGGGGCTGAGGCGCTGGGAATGCTTCATTTACAAGGAGAGGGATTCCAGGTGCCTGCTAGACATGTCCTAGCCACCAGGCTACGTGACTGACTACCTCCGAGGACGGCACGGTGGGGGTGTCACAGGGCTGTGCACCAGGGCGTGCAGGCACAGCACAGGGAGGGAGCGAGCCTTACTCCTGCGGGTCTCAAGATTGAGATTTTCAGGGTTGAGACCCATCTCACCCTCACTCTTGCTTAGGCCGGTTCCCCCAGTCACATGGTTCACAGGCCCCACAGGGCAGCGGGCAGGTGGAACAAGTACGGCAAGATGGCTGCTTCCTGCCAGCTGTCTGCACCTCACCTCGCTCGGGACGCAGCAGCACTAGACAGGCGTAGGTGCAGACATTTGATACAGCTTGTGAAGACAGAGACACATTACACATCGCAGGAAGCTACAGAGGGGCGTAGATGGACTTCGCCCGCGATGGGAGAGGCCAAGCTGCTGCTGCAGCTAACTGTTCTTAGTGGACGACCTAGCACTGTCCCTTTTCTTAGAAGCTATTTCATGAAGTCCAGAAAGCTTCAAATGGAATGAAGCAGACATTTTCACCCTTCTCTTTAGGATATGCACTTAAATTTTTTTAAATGTGGGGTAGCATAGGTAAAGAGTTTCCATTGTTTACTGTAGACCAAAGAATTTCTAAGCTGTGTTCCATTTCCTCCACAGATGACGGACACAATAAATTTACTCTATTTGACGCAGACCCTGGTGCTTACGCAATATTTGATCTCACTAATTTCAAGGACGGGAAATCATTCAACCTGGTTGCGCTCTATGGTAGTATTTTCATGCAGACACTGGTCTTGGGGTGGGAAAGAATAGAAGGAAGAAACCCTAGCTTGGCTCTACCCTGCCTCCTTCTTACCTCCTAAAGACACATGCCCACTCTTGTCATCTCTTAGGCTCAGTGATGGGAGGACTCCGAGATTTTCAGTGTGCCAGAAACATAGTCTATGGATGCCAAATTCAGGACAGGTTATATCCATGCCTGTCAATCATACTGTCAATCATTTCCCCATCCTCGTGGAGGAGCTCTGTCCCGTCATTCAGTTCTGTGGTCAGTATACAAGATGCAGCCACTACTATTGCTGTTACTCTTTTCACAGCTCGAGAACCAGATGTGAGCCAAGAAATCAAGAACAAGTTTGAGGAGCTACGTGAAAAGCATGGAATTCCAAAGGAAAATATGGTTGACCTAACCCAGGCAGGTAAGTCAGGACTCATCTGGTTTCCTCATCCTGAATTTTATATCATAGAAGAAACAAATCTGGGGAACGTTTGTTGCAAGCTGGAGAGGCATCTGGTTCCTCTTGGGGAAATAAAGTGGGCCTGATACCTGAACGTGTTCTTGTCCCCACCCTGCAGATACCTGTCGCCACGCTTGAGAAGGAGGAGACGCCTGACCCTCCAGGTGGGCAATCTCCAGTGGGAGCAAAGAGGGGTGAACACGGACACGGATACGGATGAGTTCCTTCCGAAAGCTTTAGTATTGTGTCCCAAAATTACAATAAAAAGAATTTGATCAGGAACTGTTGAGGAGAGCTTGAAATTTAGCTTTGAATTGGATGAATTTGTGATCTAGTCCTACCATGAGCTTTTAAGTAAGTGACCCAAGCAATTAAGCAAGAAAACAAAATGTGTATTTTACATAGATGCTGCATGGTTGCATAAAAAGGGCTCAGCAATGTGATAAATGTCATTAAGGAAGCTTGACCCCTCCCCCCAAAGAATTAAAGTTTAAAATAGAGAGAAGTGGGAAATGCAGTTATTTCCTCCCATTCCTAATAGCAACATCTTCATCTGAACTCCATGCAGACTTGGCTTCTTGCCTGGGTGTGGAACTGCGTGATCTTCACTTCTCCTCCAGTCTGGAGAGCAGACTCATTTGTCCCCTCTTTCTCATATATTCCAAAACTGTGTTCAGATAATGTGTGAAAGTCTTTAAAAGTAGCCAAGGCCTTTGTCATTATTCCTCAATATACTGAAAGCTCTTCACTGCTTCTTATGCCAAAGTTCGGGGAAACAAGTCTCAGCTCTTTATTTATCCCTTTTATTTTTCATACTTCATCAATAAGGAAAAGGACAGTTATTCTAGGCTTTTTCATCCCTGAATTATGGTAAGTAATGTAAGTAGATTGCAGGGAAGAGCTGTTTTTTCTTTCTTTGTTCCATATAGTAGAATGTCTGTGTCCTGATGTTAATTCAAGCACTGCTTACCAAGTTTCTGTATTCTTTCTTCCTGGCTTCTTCAGTGCTGAGTGGGGACTTCTCGCCTGGACTCCAGCATCATCCCTTCCTGTCCACACACCATCCTGCGACAAGTTCTCACATCTGAGTCCCATCCTATCCCACAGGAAATCGTAATCCCTCTTCAGCATCTTTCCTAATTACCTAGGGTGACTCATCAAGAATCAAAGCTTGCTTTAAATTTCTCTTTGCCACACCCATGACAACTCTTCATGAATGTCTTCCTCTTCCTGTTCAATAAATGATTACCCATGCACTTAAACATATGTCTCTGTGTTCAGGAAAATGTAGGACTGAGAGTGAGTGAGCAGACCTTCTGGGCTCTGTACCCAGGATGCTTCTTATGTCCCAGAATCTAACCTGAGGTCAGGATTCCGCCTCCTCTGCATAGTCCCAAGCCCCCATGAGTGCTGCCTGCCCTTTGGTTCTCCTGCTTTAGTGGCTTTACAAGAACCTTAGGAACATGAGACTCCTGCATGCTTCCTCCATCCACAGGGTCTCTTTTCCAACAGAGCACAGAGAGACACATGCTTCTGAGGCTATGTCTGCTCAACACAGTTCAGGACATGCCTCCCAGGGTGGGTCAGGGGGAAGGGGGAAAGGTTTGGTTATTAGAGTCACAAAGGCTAAAGAGGAATGCTTGCCTAGTTCCCATAGCATGCTCTGATCCCTAGATTAAGAGATTAAATTAGGTTGAGGCTCATGACTCCTGAATCAAGTTCTCGGTGTGGTTGGCTAAAATATGACAAAACATTATTGAGAAAGCCACCCATTTATGCTGAGGCACCCCCCATACCGTCTCCTACTCATTTCTTCCCCACCTCTGATGGATTCTTACCATGTCTACTAGACTGGCCTGAAACTTCTGGGTCCGAATCAGTCTCTAGCCACAGCCTTATAAGTGACTGCAGCTACATCTATGTACCACCATGCCCAGCTTTTAACTTTTAATCTGGGAATTTCGGTTTTGTTTTTTTCAAGACAGGGTTTGTCTGTGTAGCCCTTGCTGTATTGGACTCACTTTGTCAACCAGGCTGGCCTAGAACTTACAGAGATCCACCTGCCTCTGCTTCTCTGTGTGCCACCATACCTGGCTAAATCTTGGAATTTAAGAGACAAAAAAAAAAAAAAAGTGCACAACCTAAGCTATCCTTGAGAATACTTAGGAAATTAAATAACAATTCCAGTCCAGGACTGTGTTGATGACTGAAAATGCTACCATGAGTCAAGAGACCACACCTAGAGAAATGCACAGAAAACTTTGGCTAGTCTCAGGTCAATATGGCAGCTTGAGTTCACCCTGAAGCTTGCCCCTTCAACACCAAACACTCTGGAAATGATGGGTGAAATAGTAAAAACATCCAAAGTCAGGCAGAGTAATCTCTTTCTAAGGGAAGAAGACAGGGAAGTGATGACGGCTGAAAGGGTAGAAGTCGATATTCTCCATTATTCTCCATCATCTGGGAGTAGATTGCAGCTAACCAAGCATACAGGGTTAGGGGCAACTGTCATGAAGACCCAACAGAGATGCTGAATGAAGATGCACCCATCAGAGACAGAATGATTTTGAGAACAGCTCCCCACCCTTATCTGGACATACAGCAAGATGACTGCCTTTGGCTGTAGAATTTTAGAGCTAGGAGTCCCCATTTCAGCAAGCTGGCCTAATGCTCATTGCCCAGAATGTCTTGTCAGACATAAATAACCTCATAAAATATCAACATCAGGCAAGACCATTCTGGGGTCGTAAATACAAGATCATTTTGTCGTCTATAAACATGTCTGTCCTCTAGCTAAAATGACTGACAGCTGCTTCTCCACCAATTGCAGGGTTGGCTTTATGTTTGTCTCCACTTATTATAAATGAGATTTATTGGGCTATCTAATCATTCAGCTGTTGTGGTTTTCTAATGGCACCCAACCTAGAGCTTCCTGAAACATCTCCAAATCCTATAGTAGGTTTCTTGTTTCATTCCTTTCATAAAAAATATCTTGTGTGTGTGTGTGTGCAAATGAGCGTATGTGTGTGTGCATATGTGTATATGTAGAAGTTGGTGTCAAACATCCTCCTCTACCACTATCCACCTTGTTTTCTAGGATAGACTCTTTCACTAAACCAAGAGCGGATGAATGTGGCTAGCCAAGCTGACCAGCAAACCCCCAAGACCCTCCTGCCTCTGCTTCCCCAGTATTGAGATTACAGGTGCATTCCACCATGCTTGGCTTCTTGTATGGATCCTAGGGATCCAAACGGAGGTCCCTGGGCTTTCAGGGGAAGTAGCTTACTGACTAAGCCAGCTCCACAGCCCAAGTTTTTTCTGAGATGCCCTGGACTGCCCTTAGAGGTTTCTTCCCAACTTCAGTAGTAGACTGGTAAACCCAACCTTATTTTACTTACAAATATACTACTAGTGCTCTTTAGCAGGGTGATACTAAATTCTTAAGATGAAAGAGAGGTTATTCCATGACTTGGAAGCACCAGACTAAATCATAAATGCAACTCTTGACTTGAGGCTGTGCATTTGGGAAGGAACGGAACCAAGAAAGTCTTCAAATTTTAGTCTCAGATATGAGAATAAGAGGATTGCCCTTTCTCCAAGTCTCTTGGGAGAATAAATTTAAGGGAAAAGGAAATGTCCCAGTTCCAAACCTTTCAGTAGTTAGCCAGGCTGCTATAAAAAGACCCCAGGGCTTGGAAGACAACTCAGCTGGTGAAGACCTTGCTGTGCAAGTGTGAGAACCTGAGTTTGATCCCCAGAACCCACATGAAAGAGCTGAGCTTGGTGGAGCATAGTGTTACATGCTTGTAATCCAAGCACTGGGTAGATGGACACAGATTCCCAGGCCTCAGCCTGCTGGCCAGCCAGCCCAGCCTCTAGCTCGGCTTCCTGGGCTCCAGGAAAACAACAGACCTGGTCTCCAAATACAGTGGACATCCTCTGGCAATCAACACTCAAGGTTGACACCTGGCCTCCAAACATACATGCACACATGAAAACCTGTACCAGTCACACACACATACAGGAACCCATACACACACACACACACACACACACACACACACACACACACAGTCATAATCTAAAATGGCTCAGTGACAATGGAGTTAATTTCTCTTTCCCTGTATTCATTCAAGAGTCTGGTTCTTTCTCTATATCAGCCCCCTGAGACATGTCCTGGTCCACATGGAACAAGATAAGGGGAGACAGTTGGTGACACTCTGTCTTCTGTTCACTCTATTCTGGCTCTGAATCCAGGTTCTGCTTTATTTATTATCCTCCAAGGCCAGTTCACTCAGAGTGTTACCTTAAGGATTAAAGAGTCACATGTTTAGCTAAAGGGAAGGCATGAATTTCTTTTGGCAATGCAAATTCTCCCAAAATGTAGAGGATGTTTGTTGTATTTGATTCTCAACCTTTCCACATATCTTAACTAGACATCGCTTTAAGCTTGGGAACTCTTGGAATTTCTAGACTGGTTTCTATGACCTGCCTACTTCCCCCAACACTGCCCCATCTCTTAATTTGATAGTGACTATTTTGAAGCCATCTACAACAACAGACTTATATGAGGACCGAGTTGCTTATGGGTTACATCTGTGTAGGGGACCTACATCCAGTCTGTGTATGGTCCTTGATTGCTGCTTCAGTCTCCACAGGCCAATCCCCCTCCTGTGGGCTCTGGTCAATTGGTTCTGTTGGTCTTCTTGTGGAACTCCTGTCATCTCTAGGGTCTTCTATCCTTCTATCATTAACTCAACAAGAATTGGCTCAAAATTCTCATGCATTACATCATCAAAATAGCAAGAGTTTAAAAAAAACAAACAATATAATATTACCAGAAAAGCCACTAGACAAATTATAAGATCATGTTCCTCTTGTCCTAAACATTTTAATGTACCTCATTATGGTGTCAATCCTAGAGGCTTGACTCCCAAACATTTGTGGCAAATGGATGTAACTCATGTCCCAGAATTTGGAAAACTAAAATATGTTCATGCACCAATTGACAATTTTTCAGGATTTATTATGGCAACTCCCTTAACAGGAAAAGCCACCAAACATGTTATAAGTCATTGCTTAAAGTGTTTTGCTGCAATTGGTATTCCTTCCATTAATATAAATCATAAAACAGGCGTTCCATATAATCCTCAAGGCCAAAAAATTATAGAACAAGCCCATGGATCTCTTAAAAACCGATTGCAAAAAATAAAAAAGGGGGAGTCATATCCCCAAATATTAATCATGCTCTCTTTATTTTTAATTTTTTGAATGTGGATATACAAGGCCATTCTGCCACAGATCGATTGTGGCATCCTAATACCAAAGATAATTATGCCCAAGTAAAATGAAAAGATCCAATTACTGGAATATGGCAGGGCCCCGACCCCGTATTAATATGGGGAAGAGGGCATGTTTGCATTTTTCCACAGGACACAGAAGGACCCAGGTGGATCCCAGAAAGGCTGGTACGGTTTGCCGGAGTTGTTCCCCAGAAAGAGAATGTTCCCGCTGCAGACAATCGTAAATTCTGCCCTGACTGAGACCAAAAAGCTGCATTGGACTTAAGCTCCTGACCCACTTTTGTTTCATCCTGCTCCTGGGAGAAGGTATCATGAAGAGAAACCTCTTATACAATGGACTGGATTTGATTGTTCTGTTAATGAGGAAAATTCTCAACAAAATCAGGAAGAATAAAAAAGAGGACTAACTGTGAAACTTTGGTCTGATTCTGGTTTTCAACAGACCAAAACAAGCTTGCTTCAAAAACTCTTGGGAGGCCCTGTAACTGCCTATGTAAATTCTCCTTTTGTTTTGTTGTTTGGAAATGTTAACAAGATTCAAACTTTAATGTTTCTTGCCTTCAATGTAAACTGACAAACTGTATTTGTAAGCTTTCAAATGGTTCTGATTGTTCGACAGCCTTTTACTATGGTTCCTGTGAATGTTTCTCAGACTTGGTATTTACACAAAGAGTCATTTGTTAAGTCACTTTTGTGGAGTGTTATTTTGGACTTGGCTTGTGATAGGAGATGCGTTCCTATTGGTAACAATTAAAATGTGCCTGAAGGCCTTATAGAATGTTAAAGCTGGGGGTTGGGGATTTAGCTCAGTGGTAGAGCGCTTGCCTAGCAAGCGCAAGGCCCTGGGTTCGGTCCTCAGCTCTGGAAAAAAAAAAAAAAAAAAAAAAAAAAAAAAAAAAAAAAAAAAGACAAAATAACAAAAAGACCAAAAAAAAAACAAGGTAACTAGAATGTTAAAGCTGAGCTGATCTGCGTAAGATTAAACCCCAGTGTCTACCCTAGCAGAGATTGGTAGTCAATGACGAGTAATGTTTCTCTGGGATATATTCAACCCAAGGCAGGGCATGAATGATGGAATCCATGTACCAATGACAGGTAATAATATATCTTACGAGAGAAACAACCTAAGACAGGCACAATCTTCTGCTCCATAACTCTTAAGTTATAGTCAAATTTTAAAAAATAAAAAAGGGAGACCTGTTGGGAGCTGATGTTCTAGCAGCTGCTTTCATATTTAAATCTCAGTGGAAAGAGTGGTTTTACTAGGCCTTCACTGAAGTCAGGGAAGAATTTCCAAGTCCATCTCCTTTTGTTTGTGACAGCAGGTGGGAGAGCTTGTCAAGATCACACCTCTTTTTTCACCTCCTTGTGAATTTAACCCATTGTTTTTACTCTGGCTTAAAAGCAGTCTAAAATAAAGCCAGGGGACTGGTCGAGTCTAGTCTCCACTAGAGCCCCTCAGAAAGGTCCCACATGTTGTGTGTTAGTTTATTAATTTTAATTCTTACTCTGACTCAAGAACCGTTCGACTCTGCTGGCGGGCTCTGGCATTTTTTGTTAACATTTTTAAGATATAATTGTGTCACTTTCCCCTTCTCTGTCGTCCTTGACTATCCATGTCCCCTCCCCAGCCCTCCCCTGTGTTTCCTTTTTCTTACACTCTAAAGTCCACTCTCCCTCCCTCACTCCATCTCAGACTGATGGTCTCTCTGATTATTGTTACATATAACATACACATCACACACACACACACACACACACACACACACAGGGGCGGTGCATATGTGGATAAATCTATAACCTGACCTGTTGAGGGCATTTCGTGTGGTTTGTGTACATGATTTCAGGGCTGATCGTTTTGTATTGGATAAACAATTAGGAGGCTCATTCCGAGATGCTAACTCTTCCTCTCAGGGCTGGAGAGCACCAAGCCCTGCTCAGTGTGAAGCATGTGTTGGTGAAACAGCTCTCGTTCTTCAGAGAGACCTTGATGGAGGGAAAGGCCAGTTAGTACACAGACTTCACTTCTGCCCCACTCTAAGAATGTTCCAGTCTCCCTTCTTCATCAGAACTGTCTGGACTCAGCAGCCATCAGCACTGAGACAGGTCTCCACCCGGTAAGGTGGCTCAGCAGGGTCGCAGGTGCTCAGCAGCTTCTGCAGTACAGGGCTGTGGGGCATGTGCTGTGCACCTCTTCACGTGTGACGCCAGGGCACACTTACTTGACGCAGTGTAGCATAGCTTTTCAGTGTTCATCTGACACCTTTCCTGGGGTAGGAGGACAGTGCGCGTGGGGCACTGTGACAGGGGTGGTCATGGTGCTCACTATGGGTGTGGTCTGGAACTATGAGCATCTCTTGGCTGCCCGCCTTCTGAGACCTGCCTGCTTCTCTGAGGAATACTTCATTTTTTCATTTTCCTCATCTGTTAGGGGCCGTGTTAGACAGCCTTGACTTCCTGTGTGTGAGGAAACAGCCACGTCTCCAGTCTTCATGGAGTGGAAGTCTGTCCTGCTGGAGACTATCGGACCTTCGAAGCTGCTGTGTGCCTTCTCAAGTCTTCTTGCCCGTCACCTGTTTCTTTGCTCTCTGAGAGCCTCAGACATGCAGCAGAAGCTAATACCCATCAGCGCTATCTCCTGAGCCTTGGAGGAGGTGACACGGCAGCTGTGGAAGGCTGAGAAGAGCATGCTCTGGCAGAACAGTTAAGTGACTGACAGGTACTTGTATTATGGACCAGCTGTTAAAATAATAAAAGGACCAGCCGTAGAGCCGCACGCCTGTAATCACAACACTCGAGGTTGGTGTAAAAGGCGAGTGAGTTCAAGGCTATCCTGGGCTGTATAGCAAGATATTGTCATACACACAATTACACTACAATTAAAAAGCTCTTTATATATTGATAGAAAATTTCCAATATGTACATTAGGTATAAAGGGAACAATGTACTGTTTACATGAATTCCTCCATTTGAAGGGAAGAAAGGGGAAGCTGCATTTATATTGTTCCACACAGAGAAACCACTTGGGGAAGATAGAGAAAAATAATGCTGCTTTGAAAATGTGTGTGTGGGATAAAGGCAGGAAAGCTTTGTCTTAGTTTAGATTTGTGTTGCTTTGATAAAACATTGACCAAAAGCAGCTCAGGGAGGAAAGGATTTGTTTCGTTTTCACTTCCAGGTAACAGTTCATCACCGAGGGAAGTCAGGGCAGAAACCTGGAGGCAGGAGTGGAAGGGAGCCGAAGCCGTGATGGAGTGCTGCATGCTGGCTTGGCTTTGTTCACCGCCTTTCTTCTACAGCCAGGCCATCTGCCCAGAGTGGCGCTGCCTGAGGTAACATGGGCCTTCCCACCTTATATTCATTTTAAACTTTGAATCATAGTAACTTGAATTAATAATATCTTGTGTTTGCTCTAGAAGTATCACATTCTTCTTTGTACTTTGGGGTATTTAACATTAATCAGTATGGAAAGATTTCTGTATCATCTGCCATCAGTTAAGCATGTCCATATTTTAGTATTTCAGTAGATTGCAAGCCAAGCTACAAACTTTTATTATCATTGAAGCATAGCATTATATATATATGTATATATAGTAAGCCCTTGGTAATTCTCTGCCAAACTTATTTGCATACCTACATTTGGCTGGCTCCACCATAATGCCTGCGGTAGAGAAAATCAGTTTATTGCTTCAATCTCAGTGAGCGCAGTTACTCAGAAAGTCATCACAGGAGGGAAGGAGTCATCATACACTAGAAAAAAACGAAACGAGAGCAGAGGGATGGTTCAGCAGTAAGGGCACCGGCTGCTCCTCCTGAGGACCCAGGTTCAATTCTCAGAACAACATGGCAGCTCACAGCCATCTGTAACTCTGTGTGTGTGTGTGTGTGTGTGTGTGTGTGTGTGTGTGTGTGTGTGTACCTGGTGCCAGAGCCCTTGGAACTGAAATTATGGATGTTTGTGAACCACCATGTGGCTCCTGAACCCAAGTCCTTTGCAAGGGGACTAGGTGGTCCTAACTGCAGGACAATCTTTCAGCCTCTGTTAAGACAATTGAAACATTGTGCATTCTATTGAATCACTGTTAAAAGGAATAAACATTTTAAGGTTTTGATGCTCAAGGGTTAAACCTACGCTGTAATAATCATTCTATAAGCTCAGCTTTGGCCGTAGTGAAAGCCCATGACCACAGAGTGTTTGTGTGACCCACTTCTGCACTGCAGCAGTGAGCAAATCAGATGTTGAGCATACATACATTATGTTCATATTTGACTCATTTTATCTGAATGAAGTGCTTTAAGGGATGGATGGCACGTTCAGAAAGAATGGTGGCTAAGGATAAGGATCGGGGAGGACAGAGGCCTGGAGGAGGTCTCAGTGTTTCAGAGAATGTCCAGTCTGTGACATGCTGAGTAGGCCGCCTTCCATTTCCTTGCTGAGAAACCGCCCCACAGCTGCATAGCTTAAAACTCTAATTTGTTATTTCTGAGTTGGTGTGGTCTGACTGGCTGGCTGTCCGCTGGCTTTCTCTAAGATGGCCGCCACTGCTGTGGGAGCTGGCGAGCTGCCCTGGCCCCTCTCCCCGGTCCTGTCTGCGGTCCAGGGGAGGTTAGCAGAGTCCTGTGCGCACCGTCACAGGGAGGTTAGCGCCGGCAGGTTTGCCTTTCACGGGAAGCACCCCACGAAATCGGGAGGATTGGCTTGGCTTGCAAAGTTATTTATGAACGGTAATACCACCTAATTTCCCCAAACATTTTCAGCATCCCAGAATCCTAGGACACTGTGTTTCCTAGGGGGAAGTGACAGGCTCGCCGTGGGCTTCCCCAGGTATAGTGGACAGAAGCAGCTGGCAGAGGCATCCCAGCTCCCCGAGGAGTGTGCATTCATCGGAGAGGTCTCCGCACTCGCCGAGCGCGAGCCCACCCTCCTCTCCCGCACTGCTGTGTCTACCCCTTCTCCGTGTGTTGATTCTGGTTACAGGAGCACTTTTAAAGTCAGGTTGCCTTTGCTGAAATTACGGTGACTCGGGTAAATTCCGCAGCAGATGGCAGATTTGCGGCAGATTGGAGCCGTGCTGGACAGGCTCTCTGCCTCACAGAGGAGAAGCAGGAGGGACGGCCTGGAGTGCCTGGCAAGGCAGTGTCGCGTGGGCCAGCTCTGCCCACTGGCGCTGGGGCCACATCTTAGCGGCTCCCGAAACCTCCATTTTCAGAGGGAGCCACCGTCTCTAAAAGCAGTCACGAAGTTGTAGTCCTTCTTTCTCGGTTGGATTAGCAGTGCTGTATTAGCTCTTGAAAACCCTGTGTGCACATGTGTGCATGCATGTATGTGTGTGTATGTGTCTCTCTGTGTGTGCGTGCACCTGTGTGTCCATGTGCATACCTGTATGTGTCTCTGTGTGTGTGCAAGCATGTGTCTCTGTATGCCTGCATGTGCGTGTGTGCGTGTGTGTGAGAGAGCCTGCCTGCGTGTGTGTGGGGGGGGCACATGCTTGCTGTCTTTCAAACAGAAGAGGAGCAGGCACGGTTTCGGCGATGACAGGTAGCCAGCCGTGGCAGGCGTATGGCTGTTACACCAACACCCGTTACGTGTTTTGCATGTGTCTCATTAAATGTCAGATTCGTGTTCTGTAGTCAGAAGCAGTAAGCAGCACAGCTCACCTGTTGGACAAAATTTTTCAAGCAGCTGGAGACAGTGTTCGCGCTGAGAATGGCTGCCCTCTCCTCCGGCTCTGGGCGCGTCACTGGGCTCCAGAAGTGCACGGGAGATGGCTCTGAGCGCAGCAACTCCTCACGAGAATGGCTGTCGGCTATGCTCTAAGACTTGAGGCTGCACGTGCGCTCTCAATGTTGCACAACCAGTGACCCTGGGACAGCCTGAGGCTTCATTGTTCACTGTGTTTGCCTTCAGACTAGCTTTGTATAAAAGTTTAGAATTTGGCAGTTTGGCTCCTTAATTCAAAGCTCAGCTTGGGACTTAGCAGTATTATCTGGCACAGTGTAACTTTGGTATTTTTCTCTGATAATCACAGTAAAGTTATATAGGTAAAATGTATATTTTCTCATTTTTAATCATTTGTGCATTTTATTTTATGATATTAGCAATTCATTTTT
The DNA here is from genome assembly GCF_030254825.1 of Meriones unguiculatus. Lineage (NCBI taxonomy): Eukaryota > Metazoa > Chordata > Mammalia > Rodentia > Muridae > Meriones > Meriones unguiculatus. The sequence goes on from NC_083351.1 coordinate 178,137,283, forward strand.
TCAAAATAAATCTTATTTTTAAGTCAGATTAAGTAAAAAATTAAAATTTAAATAATTAAAATAGAATTAATTAATGATAATATAATTATGAATTATTATTGGCATAGTTATTCTACAAGAATGATAAATTTTTCATTAAACTGATTGTTATTAATAGTGTTGGACCTTTACTGTCCCAGTTGGTTGTGAAGGTGTTTACATAAACCCCATTGATGTCCTACAATAATATTTAAAGAGTGGCCTTTAGCTTCACGTTCACTATAAAATTATTTCGGTGAGTAAGCCTTCCTTCGTCAGTAGCATGTACTGGATGATCTGAGCAGTGGAGCTATGACATCATTGATCTAGCTTAGGAGTAAGTAGATTCGGGAAGGAATAATGCCTGGTTGCTATGACAATGTGGCTCTCAGCAGCTGCTGATTTGTTGCTGGAACACAGGGCTTCACCGGCAAGCTCCGAGCTGTGCCTGAGAAGCTGTGGACCTTCCTGCTTCAGTCTTTCTACGCCGTGCGTCACAGCGAAGCTGGACACCGGTGCACAAAGGTGACCAGCAGAAAATCCGGGCAGGTAGGCTATTTTCCCAAGTTTATTCTCCTCCTGCGATCTGTGAGAGCAGATGCCCTGAGGGCAGAATGCTGGGTAATTAGCATTTGCAAGCTCACATTCAGCAATGGAGTGAGCTCTACCCTAAACTAGTGAGTGCTGCTGTGTCAGGCAGCGTGGAGAAATCCTGCTGTATGTTCACTTGAGAAAGTGAAACTCGTCTCCTTTGTATGGAATTGCCAATTTTAATCCTGCTACACGCTAGCTGCAATATGCCAGCCAAATTTGCTTTAAAAAAAAAATCCTTGTAAAGAGCTTGAAAAGGATTTGTCGTCAGACCACCAGGCATACTTTCTCCCTTTGAAAAGGCGTTTTACCATAAAGCTTTCTGCCTGTGTCACAAGACCCTTGTCTTGTGGTTTGCAGGATTAGATGGCTTTATTTCACAATTGATGGGTTCAGGGATGCGGTGCGCGCTGCTGCCGAGGTCGTCGGCAGCTGCACGGTGATCCCTGGCATTCACTAGGTGCCGTCTGAAACATCAGCATTGAACAAAAGATGGATGTCTGTCAGAAAGTGTGAGTGTTTTACAAACAGTGAAATAGAATTTTGAGGGTGTGGAACTAAAATGGCTTCGTGACTATTTTTAGGTTAAAGCAGGTGCCTCAGAAATAACACGGGCATGTTCAGCTCTCGCCCTCTCTCTCTCTCTCTCTCTCTCTCTCTCTCTTTCTCTCTCTCTCTCTGACGTTAAGCTAAAAGGCTATATTTTATAAAACAGATATTTTAGTGCTATGAAACATAAAGCCATGTATGATAAATTCTATCTCAGCTATACTAGATTCTTATTCATAATGAGGCCAGCTTAATAGCACTGCTGACTGTCATTAATTTAAAGAGCGGTTGTCGAAGATGCTCCTTCTTTACATGTAATAAAAACCATCAGCTCTTTAGGAATTGAACACTTCTCCCGTGTATGGGTGCTGGTTTTTAGACACCAGCTTTTCTTCCGTAGTCTGCAATATGAAGAAGCAAAGATGAGCTTCCCTTCCGTAGCTGTCCTTTGAGCCTCTGATTGGGAGCAAACTTTGTTTTTTTCTTTTTTAGAGGATTTCACAACAAAGTTGGATTTCAGGGTTTCTTTAGTCTTTGATAAGTACTAATTTAAAATGTGTAAGGGTACACTTACTTAGCTAGCCAAGTTGTCAGTGGTAATGCAGTTAATTTTGCAGGAACCTCTGGTTTTTGTGACGATGCATCAGGGCCATAGTCTTGAATTATAAATGTGCTGAATGATAGTGAATCCTGACTTATGCATAATTACTGCTTTGTTCTAACATTCTTAGGTTCTTCCTGAGGTACTGATTTGAGAAAATTTTCATTAATTTAAGTGTATTACTATGTAGGTGTTTGATTGCTGCAGACCATCTTTGCCAGCTCAAGGGTTTTGCTCTGCCATAGAGCGTTCATCCTATGGAGATTGTAGAAGATGGTTGAGAGCTGTTCTACTGAAAAGGAAAAAAAAAAAAACATTTGAGAAATTACATGATAAATTCCTACTTCAAAGTAAAACTTGAAATCTGAACTGGACTTTAGTCCTCAAATCACGTTCTTTTTTTCCGGTATCATCCCAGTTCTTGTTTTAAATGTATAAGCATGAATTTCCCAATAATTCCCAAATAAACTTAACTTATAAAGTGAATTGTCATTTCGCTCCAGTAAGAATAAGATAAGTTACAGGATACATATTTCTCTTCTCTTTCCCCATCCTTCAATTGGCCTGTACAACCAGCAGAGTATATTTAGAGTAATGGGATATTTTTTCATATTACATTTATGTATAAAATATTATTTTTTGACATTTGAAAACTAAATAAAACCGGTTATTTAAAAATGTACAGCTTATGAAAATTTTGGATTTTTTAAATGAATGTGCGTGGTTTTACATTTTCATTTATTAACTTTAAGAGCATAAACTTTTCTGGACCAGAGAGTAAGACTGAAGAATGGGTTCTTTATTAAAAAATGTGATAATAATAAATTGTTTGTGCTGCTTTTGATTTCAAGTTTTGATTTATTTTTTTATTTCTATAAAAATGCAGCATTTTTTCCTGGCGCTCCGTTTTCCCTGTATTTCTCTGGTAATAATAATGTTTCTGGTCACTGCCTGGCTTTTTACAGCTGCGGTTGCCAACGGCAATGACTGCAGACTTGGCCGGAGCTCCCCAGCTCTCAGGTACAGAGTGCACACTTCAGTGAGGAAGTTGTTTAAATGTTTCATTTCATATTTTGGAATTAAGTTTTTATTAATTAAAGCTATTTTTTAGAGGAAGACATTTTGAATTTTAAAATGTCAACACATTTTATATATGCATTTTAAACGATGTAAATTTCTCATATTCATCTGGTATAGGAAATACAAGCCTTTTTCATTTCCTTGAAATTCTTTGGCAAATAACATAGGAGCTGTCCCAGCAAACGAGGAATTGCTTAGACGTGTGCCGTCCAGTTTGGCGTCTGCGTTGTTACAGGAGCAGGCTCACTTGTTCCAGTTTTCTCTCTGTGGAGTAAAAGAGCAAGTGGAGTCAAGAGCACAGTGCAGGCAAATGGTGGGAACCAGGAAAGAGCATCCTGAGTGAGCTGTCCCAGAAGCAGAAAGACACACATGGGATATACCCACTCATAAGTGGATACTAGACATATAATATAGGATAAACATACTAAAATCTGTATACCTATAGAAGCTAAGCAAGAAGGAGGACCCTGGGTAAGATGCTCAATCCTCACTCAGAAAGGCAAACAGAATGGACATCAGAAGCGGGAGAAGACAGGGATCAGGACAAGAGGGGCTCTGAAAGGCTCTACCCAGCAGGGTATCAAAGCAGATGCTGAGAGTCATAGCCAAACTTTGGGCAGAGGGCAGGGAATCTTATGAAAGAAGGGGGAGATAGAAAGACCTAGAGGGGACAGGAGCTCCATAAGGAGAGCAACAGAACCAAAAAGCCTGGGCCCATGGGGTCCTGCAGAGACTGATACTCCAACCAAGGACCATGCATGGAGATAACCTAGAACCCCTGCACAGATGTAGCCCATGGAAGCTCAGTATCCAAGTGGGTACCCTAGTATGGGAACAGGGCTGTCTCTGACATGAGCTCAGTGGCTGGCTCTCTGAGGGTGGAGCAGCCTTACCAGGCCACAGAGGAAGACAATGCAGCCAGTCCTAATGAGACCTGATAGGCTAGGGTCAGATGGAAGGGGAGGAGGACCTCCACTATCAGTGGACTTGGAGTGGGGGCATGGGAGGAGATGAGGGAAGGAGGGCGGGATTGGGAGGGAATGAGGGAGGGGCTACAGCTGGGATACAAAGTGAATAAACTGTAATTAATTAAAAAAGAGCAAATGCATTGCCCGTATCTCCCACTAGGTAGGAACTGCGCCTTCTGCAGCCTTGGCATGGCTCTCTTGTAGCAGGAGGTAGGAACTGCGCCTTCTGCAGCTTTGGCATGGCTCTCTTGTAGCAGGATGCATCCGGCCCTAAATATCTCTGATTGGAAACTGGGACGGTGGGCGGTTTGTCCGCACGCCCCCGGGGGTTGTTATCCCGTGTCTCACAGTCTGCGTGTGCACCGCGTTCTGAGCCCTCCCACCACGCAGTGTCCACCACCCTGAGAGTCCACGCGCAGCCCGGGCTGAGGCGCTTACACTTGCTGCTGAGTGTGCTGACACAGCTCCAGCACGTGGGAAAGAGGTGGAGATCCGCACCAGCCTGGGAATGCAGCCCTGCCTTAAACAAAGCCTCACCCAACCTTTCCCACTGCAGGAAGGTTGGACCCACCAGGCTCCTCGGGGCCTTGCTAAGTGTGTTCTGTAGTTCCTGGAAAGCTGCTGGTTGGTTTGCTTCCACTTCTGTGTCATTCCCTGGGAATCTACTCCGTGAGTGCTGGCCTTGTCCTACCTGAGCCACACTCTGAGCTGCTTTTTTTTTCTGTACGACAGAATAGAACAATTTTAATTTTTGTTGATTGTTTCAAAGTAAAATGGGGCTTGGGTACTATCAAACCAGGAGTGGCCTGAACTGGTAATTCTCAAGGCTCGGTACGGGGACATGGTGGCGCGTTACGCTGCTCTGTCTGATGGCTCCGTTTATGAGTTTGGCATGGTTATGTGCCTCAGTAATCCAACATTAGGGACGCTGAGGCAGGAGGATTGTGACTTCAAGGTCAGCTAGCTTACATAGCAAAACCTTGTCTCAAAACAAGTAGGAAATACCACGGAAATAGAAAAGATAGCAAAAGTTGGTTTCCTTTTAGAGGACTGGTTCTTTTTTCATCTTTGTCAATAGAGTGTGGCGACCACCCCCAGCTGGCTGTGCATTTATAAGAAATGTATATAAGCTCTGAGATGTAAGTCTAAGGCTGCCTAGGAACGCATGTGCACCAAATCCATACCGTGACGCACTGTATTTATCTCATGTAACGTAATTTTACCCACAGCACAATAGTTCAGAGCACACTAAGATAAGTGGAGTCCGTTTTTCAGCACGGGGGGGGACCCTACAGCAAAGCTTGCTCTTTGTAAGTGTTAAAAACAGAGAAATGTGCCGGGGGGTAGGAGTGTACACCTGTAATCCCAGCACTTGGGAGGCAGAGGCAGGCGGTCGCTGTGAGTTCGAGGGCAGCCTGGTCTACAGAGCGAGTTCTAGGACATAGCAGCCAGGGCTACATAGTCAGACCCTGTCTCAAAAAGCAAAAACAAAAACAAACAAACAAACAAACAAAAACCAAAGGGGATTGGTCTGTTTCAAGTTAAGACATGGTCAAGAAAATAAAAAAATGAGGAAAAATGCTATTTGAAGTTTAAAACACTTAAAATTATGGAACACTGTTCAAAAGAAAAACCTTCCCTGCAGACATACATAGTCTAAAATATGCTTAAAATTTTCAAAATGTCCCAGGCCCATTAACCCAAAGGTAGGCTAATAGTCTGTTGATTGCATTATCACTGTATGTGCTTTTTCCTGTTTAGCTTTATTTATTGTCTTACACACATACATACACACATGTACATGAGTCAATTTTTTTATATACTTAGAAGCTTTTTATATTTATAAATGAAGCCTGGAACTTACTTTGTATGTCACTACATGCTTAATTTGACAGCAGTTACACGTGTTTTCTGGGCCCCCCGTATGTTGTGGGGTATAAAGTGTTGAATTATCAAAAAGAAAGCAACACAGGTTCTGCCCTACAGTCCCAGGGAGAAAAGATTTCCGCATGTTGACGTGTGTGTTCACCTTTATTCTTTGATGAGTTGCTCCTGTCCTCATCAGGGTCAGGGCAGGATGACGGCATGCTCTGCTCTGTGCCCTGTGGCTTTCCTTCTCCCCATTTCAGCTGTTTAGGATGGGTTTTTCTCTGCAGCCTCTGGATAGCCAGTGCTGGACTATCATCCAGGACTTTTTAAACCTCAACTTTTCAAGTGTACATGTTGTGTTTATAGACACTTTTGTGGGTTTTTTTTGTTTTGTTTTGTTTAATAAGGATTCCCAGAGTTGAAGAATTTTTGGTGAAAACATTTATACTACCCCTCAGATTAAACCATTTAGAGGACCACATCCTTAAGGCAATAAATCATGAGCTCAAGTCTCAATTCTGTCTTTTTCACGTGACCTTGGCTAAGTCACATGTCTGCTTTGATACCAGTTTCTCACCTAACCAAATAAAGATGGCCACAAGAGCTATCATAGGTCTCTGTAAGGGTGAAGGGAAGGGGTGAGACACAGCGTTAGCGTGGACCCTGAGATGGGCGCCCGAGGCCCCAAGTATGTCCTTAGAGTGGCCTGAGTCGTCAGGGATTAATTTCTATGGTAACACCATGGTTAATAAACATTTAGTGCTGTATTTCATATTTGATTAAGGTAATGCAGTTAGTAACCCCAAATTTTTATGAAAATGATACAAGATATCTCAAGTTTTGAGTGATCCTAAATCAAGATCAGAATATAAAAGCTTGGGCTGTGTTGCTCCGTGGACAAGCACTTGCCCAGCATGACGTGAACTTCGCTAAATTGTTCCTTCCAAAAACTTCGCTGAAGCCAGGTATTATGGTGAATGCCTTTGGGGTAAGCGCTGGGAGGCAGAGTGTCTCAGCAAATAACAACCCCAGAAAGCCAAACCACAACTATTGAAACCAAGTGTTCTGTGTCAAATACATGTTGTTCTATAGTTTCCTTCTTTCCTTCCTTTCTTTTTTAGCAAAGGAGACAAGGCTCTGATGTTGACGTTATAAAAATAAAACCCGGGACGGAAAATAACAAGAAACTGTGTCGAACTTATCTTCCTTCCAATTAGAAAATGAAATCTGATGGATTAGGAGCATCTGGACATACATCAGGCACTAGCAGAAATGGTATAGATAAAGCAGTCAAGCCTGGCGATGGTGCAGACATAGCCAAAGTTGCAAAAGAATTGAAAACTGGGGAGAAAAGTGTTTCTGGCCTTAAGTCTAAAACTGTAATAAAGCCCCAAAGAGAAAACAATGATAACACAGAGTTTGAAAGTCTTTCATCCAAAGTTGTGGGAAGACCTGCAAGAGTAGCAGCCACTGGACAGAAGGACTCAGGTAATGGGAGAGGAAGACGGAACCAAGAAGGAGAGACGGCAGGGGCCAGGCCCAAGGTCCTCACTGCAAGCCTGAATGTGCAAACCAGAGCCAAGCCATTGAGAACAGGGACAGGCAAAGAGTCTTCCTGCCCCAGTGCCGGAGGACCCTACAGTAGGTCTACAAATTCGAGTCTGGAGCTTTTGATTTCCACGGGCTGCGTGGATGGGCCGAAAGAAAGCGGATCTGCAGAAGACAGGTCTTGTGATGAGAAGCCATACTTGAGCCATTCTCCAGGACAGACGCTGAACAATGGAGTCGTGTCAACTGGAGGTGAGCTGTAGCACTCTTACTTTGCTGACGTTGTGTTTATGTGTGAGAGAGACAGACAGAACAAAGCCAGGGCTCTCTACAGGCTGGATAGGCGTCTACATCATCTACTCCACACTGGAGGAAGGTTTGAGACAGGGCTTCTCTGCTGGCCAGTGCTGGCTCAGGCTCGCTGTGTGGCTCAGGGTGTGCTTGAACTGGTGATTCTGTCTCTGCCTCCCAGGGGCTGTAGGCGTGCCCCACCACACCCACTTTCTGTGGTGCTGCAGGTGCGGGGCCTGCGTTAGGCTAGACACACAGTCTATTGAATAAGACGCCCCCCTAGCCCCGAAGTCCTACTAAAGGAGCTCCTAATACGTAAAGGCTCCTAGGTGGTCCTTGCATGCTTTCGTTATTTGTAAATGCTAAAACGTGTTTTTATGCATGTTGGACTGAGAGAATATGGTCTCCCCCGTGTCAGCACTTGATTTTTAGTGTATAGCCTGTGTATTTATCCAGTTACTATTTTTAATGTTCTCTTTTTCATGGCTGGTATTTCTTAATTTATAGCCGTAAAATCTGGACCAGGACCAGTTTCGAAAGTTACCAATGGAACGTCCAATGGAAAAAGCATTCACGATCAAGACGCTAACATAGATAGCAGGTAGGCCTCCATTCAGCATTTCCCCGGACTGTCTCTGTAGGCTGGTTTGTACACTAACTTCTAGCTAAATGCTTGGAAAGGTTTTTCTTTGCTTAAATATATTTATGAAATTATATTTTTAACTTTATTTTATATTTATATAAAATGATACAATGTAGTAAAAGTTTCTTAGCTATACTTAATGACATGTAAAGTTATGAATTGACTTAAATGCAGTCTACTCTTTCAAAATGGAAAGGTTTATGAACATAGGTTTCTCTATTTTCAGAAAGGATATTTTTCTATTTCTTGACAAAATATGTGATCGTATATGGTTGTGATTGTATGCAGGTATTTGTAAGTTCATGTTTTGGAGTATCACTGTAATACTAAGTGCAATCATTTTTCTTAGCGTAATAAAAAAAGTGAGTGGCAAAGGACTTAGTGATTCAGCACCACAGACCACTGTGAAAAAAAGAGGGAGCAGCAACCGACACACAGCAGCTCAGCCACGGACAAAGAGCGCCCCGCCCACCCTGGCTCAAACTCAAGGTAAAGCTGCAGTGGTGCTAGGGGTTCCGGGTTGGTCCTGAGCGGTGGCCTTGAGGGTTCTGGGTCATATGTCAACTGGAGAAGCAAAGCTCCAGACAGACCTGCCATTGCCAGTGAGCAAGACAGATAGGACACGGCTTTGTTTCCTGTGCACGGGTCTCATTCTGCAGAGGTAAAGTTTTATGGATTTTAGGTAGATTGGTGTTAGGTTGATTTTGGTTTTTCTGTTCCTCACGGAGAGAAATGTAAAGGAGCCACTTATTGCTGTCTGTGCTGGTCCTTTTGTGGAACATGCCCAGGCTTCTTGGAAGTTTCCTTGATGCCTACAGGAACTGTATTTGTGAAGCAGCACTGAATGCTCTTAAAGAACAGGGGAGCTAGGTGACCCTGCGGAGAAAACCTCCATAGCCTGCCACTGTGCTGCTGTTTCTCATTGTTCTAAGAAAAGACTGATTAGATTACATAATCTGCATGTAACAACCAATTTAAGTATTACCCTGGACCTGGGCATGGGCCTGTGTCCTTCCACTGGGGACAGAAAGGCAAAGTCATCCTCCATCAATACAGTTAGTTCACGCCAGTCTGGACTCCATGAGATGCTGTCTCAGAACACACAGGGAGGCAGAAGGCTGGGGGAACGGCTGAGAGCACGAGGGTTGGGGAAGCTGGGTGTGCAGAACACAGAGTCTCGTCACTGGGAGGAGATGCGTGGACCCCGAGGCTCAGTGAGGCCCAAGTCCTAGTCAGAGGCCCTGTCTCAGCAAACTCCCGAGGAGCACCAGCTGCTCTGGCATGAGCACGTGAGCTTGTGCACGCACAGTCGCACACCACAAGCACAAACAATTACTTTTTATGTTATTAACCACTCATATGTAGGAACAGTTTATATAATACAAAAATAATCTTGATTTGTATAATGAATTAATAGTGAATATCACTTAAAAACTCAGGCAAATAAGATATTCATATTCAGGTAGCAGCTGGAAATTAGGCACAGGCCATCGCAGGGCTGGGGTAGCTCAGTGGCAGAACACGTGCTCACCTTTCACAAGTCCCTGGGCTCAGTCTCTCGAGCCCCACAGCCCCAAACACACACACACAGAGTTGGGATTGGAGTTGGCAGATTTGAAGACCCCAAATTTCATTTCTAAGACTTTAACCAGAGTACATAAATGGAATTTTTAACGACTAACTAATAAAATTAATTCTGCATTCCTGCAGCCCACAGTCTGGGTCTCTCTGCAGACCTGGGCTGTTAGCCCTGGGTAGCTGCGCTCATCCAGCATAAGTTTATTCCAGTTTGAAGGGAAACTAATCATTTCAATGATGTCCATTTTTAGGTCAGTTCTTCTTTTCCACAGTATTGTTCCTTACTCCTCCCCCCCCCCAAAAAAAAGAACACTTCAAAGAGAAGACCTTTCTTGCTGCTTGATGAAAGGAAATCAGATTTTCTGCTCTTACATATTTATGAAAATCCAGTTTGGGCACCATGAAGGTCAGGGTGAAGAGATTCTCTTGCAGGGCTTTAGCTAAGCTCTTGAAACAGTCTCTCTCTCTCCTTCTCCATATATATATATATATATATATATATATATATATATATAATTTTACTTTATCGCTCATTATTCCTTGTCTGTCCATAATAGATTTTCCCTTTGATTGTTTTATTGATTTTATTTTCTCTAATGTGACTTTAAAACATTAAATTTCGCTCAGAATTTGAGAGGCCTTTGCATTTCTGACCCGTCTTAGGAGCCCAAGGAGAGTCGCTGTACCCTGGAAAGTGTTCAGTGTCTTCAAGGCATTCTGAGGAGAACGTGATGAGGTTGAGGCACGGCGCAGAAAAGCAGATGCCTAAGAGAAAGAGTGTCAAGCAAGGACACACATCTCTGCAGAAGGTTAATGCAAAGCTGGCCCCAATGCCTAAAAGCCTGAGTCAGTCCAAGAAAGGCGGAACTTTGAATAGTAAGGACGCAAAGCAAAAACTGCTTCCCGGACAAGTCAGGCTGCAAATGCAGGCTTCTCAGAGGCCGCCCAGACCTGAAGCGGCGTCCACACCGAAGGGCGCGCTTCACAGTGCAAGCGACGGCAGAAACCAGGTTCTTAAACAGAGGCCTCCCGCGTCCCCGCTCAGCCTCGCTTCTGAAAGCAGCGGGGCAGAGGCGTCCCAGTCACCACTCAGGCCTCAGCCGCAGAGGCCGCCAGGCCATCAAGAGGAGCTGGAGCCAGAGATGCCCCACAGCTCGCAGCCGGACGGGCCCCGAAAGCGCGAAGCGAAGCCAAAGCACGCTGGTGGCGATCCCAGCAGCACGCGCGCTCACCGGGACCCAAATCCCGGCAGCGAGAGTTCCAGTTGCCGCGGCGTCGGTGCTCAGAAACCCTGGATTCCAAACCCGAGTGAAAGCGTCACCGACCCTAACCCAGTCCGCGATTCCGCGCCGGCGAGCGCAGGACAGATCCACTCGCCATCGGGCAGAGAGAAGCAACTGGGGCGGAGCGGCGCGGCCGCCAAGCCGAGGGGAAGCTGCGCGACCGAGAAGGCGGGCTCGCCGCGGACCCCCGCCGGGGCCGCCCTGGGCTGCGCTGCCGAGCACAGGGCGTCTGCGGCCCCCCGCCGGCCCCCCGGCGCCTGCGAGCGCGCGCCCGCGGCCGCCCCGTCCGGGTGCCGCGCGGGCCGAGCCTCGGAAGACAGGCCTGGAGCCGCGGGGCCGCCGGCCGCCCCCGAGGGCCCCGCCGCCGGGCCGGGAGCCTGGGCGCCGCGGAGGGAGAGCCCGGAGTCGGACTCGGGCAGCGCCACCACGTCCTCCGACGACATCAAGCCGCGCTCCGAGGACTACGACGCCGGCGGCTCCCAGGACGAGGGCTGGCACGGGCGCGGCGCGTCCAGGTGCGGCACGGCGCTGTGCCACGACTTCCTGGGCAGGAGCAGCAGCGACACCAGCACCCCCGAGGAGCTCAGGGCGCACGACGGCGACCCGGGGGCCGAGGCGCGAGGGGGCGGGCCGGGCGGCGCGCAGGCGCCCTCGGCCGGCGACGGGGCGCGGAGCCGGGCGGCCCGGGAGCCGCGCGCCGCGAGGGCCGGCGCGGCCGCCGACACCGACCAGGCCTCGTCCTCGGCCGACGACACGGAGGACGACAGGTCCGAGGCGGACGCCGGGGAGGGCCGCCCGCCCGCGTCGGGCGCGCCGCGCGTGCAGGGCATCGTCAACCCGGCCTTCGAGGACGGCGCCGAGCCCGAGAGCCGGGAGTTCGCGGCGCCCTTCCGGAGGTCGGTGCTGCTCTCGGTGGACGAGTGTGAGGAGGTGGGCTCCGACGACGGCGACGGCCCCGCCGCGCCCGCGGCCTCGCCCTCGCCCCCTGACGGCTTTGCCCGCGCCTCCGGGCCCCACGCCAGGACGGGCCGCCCCCGGGCCCCGGAGGAGCCGGGGGGCGCAGCCGCACAGGCCGCGCGCGGCAGTCACGGCGGCAGCGTGCGTGGGAGTGGAAGCGTGACCCCGGGGCCGGGCAGCGCAGACCCTGCCAGCAGAGAGGAACGGTGCGGTGCAACGGGCCGGGAGAGCGGGCCGGAGGGCCCGTGCCCAGCAGGCCGGCAGCCGTTCCCGGCCGGGGAAGACGCCAGTCGGCGCGAGCCGGCCACCTGTCGGCACAGCACGCCCCTGGACGGTGACGCAAAGTCTCAAGAAAGACCATGTCATTTGGAGCTTCACCAGCGAGAACCCAGCTCCAACACACCAAAGATCAGCTCAACCAAACCTCTGGACTCCTGTCCGAGCCAGGACGGCCCAGCGCGAGGGAGCCATGCCACAGCCCCCGAGACCGCTAATAATGCCGTGCTTGCAGGTAATGTACAGAGATAGACGCGCTAGACCCGTAGGAAATAAGTTCGTAGACCTTTAAAGCCGTCCGTGGCCCTGGATGTTCCATTTCAGTTACACTATTTAAGCTACAGTTTCAACTTTCAAATAAGATTTCAAATTTATTAATAATATGAAATTGAGCTAGCTATTCATTATTTTGTTCGCTTATAATCTTAGCATATAATTAGTATGTAGTAGAAAACCTGGTTTATTAGACACAGATGACATGCTAGATCTTACCTAAAAAAAGGTGTCATTTCAGTTATTATGTCTGACTGAACAGAAGCGTTCTTGACTTTGGGAAGTTTTCTTTTACACTGGATCTGATTATGGACTAAGGGCTGTGCAATAACTATAGTCATATGCACTGAAAAGCACTAAACTATTTTAACTAGATTAATTATTCTAATTTATATGCATTTTACAGAGACTTTCTTAGGATCAATATAATTCTATTCTAAAATTTTCAAGTGAAGAGATGAGTTTCCTAAGAGATTATATTTAGAAGCGATGATAATATATGAAAAAGCCCAGGCTTGTTTCACATGCGAAGACAATTTCTTGTCTTGATTGCTTGGTGTTTATGTCTTTCTTATTTCAATAATTCAGACTAATGACTTAAAATATGCAATCGTAGCTGCTTGAGTAACTTATTGTAAATCATGACTAAGAGAAAAATTGACCACAAATTCCTATTCAGTAAAATTATAAGAACGGGAGATCCTCCAAAGTTGTGTTTCTGTTGCTTTGTCCTGGCTTGCACCCTCCTTTGCATGTGCAATATAGAGATAAGTCTTTAGATACAGTGCATTTCTTCTCCACCCATGAAACCGGCTTGTTTTTAGGACACTTTCAAAGAACTGTCATTTTCTTTCTTGAGTTTCTATTGTAGTGAATTGATTTGTGTGTACTTTTATGTTTGTTTAAATAATTTGTTATTTTCTGTATTCTAAGTTTTCAAATTAAAATATGGAAAATTATTGTTAGTTCCCTATGTTGGTTTTGCTAACCATTACCCTTAAATTTTTAACGCAGAAAAATAAATGCCTCAAAATTTTTGTCAAGTTTGTAAAAATGTTATTATTATTATTATTATTTTGTTACCTTGTGTTAATATTCTACAAAACTCCGAGGGGTATCGACGTGCAGATTTTACATTGTGTAGTGTTGTGAACTATTTCAGGAAACATAGATGATTGTGGTACTCTGGCACAAGCCTGCATGTGTGACCGCCGGCCTTCAAAAACCCTCTCTCCAATCTATGAGATGGATGTAGCAGCAGCCTTAGCGCGGAGCGAGCACGCGGAAGGGCGTGTCTCAGACAGCGGCTCGGAGGACTCCGAGGACGGGCAGTGCTTTGCGCGGCAGGACTGGATGCTGCTGAAGCAGCTGCTGTCTGAGCAGGACGCGAACTTGAACGTCACCAGCTCTCTCCCGGAGGACCTGAGCTTAGCGCAGTACTTAATCCACCAGACGCTGCTCTTGGCTCGAGACAGCTCCAAACCTCAGGGCCCGGCCGACGCGTGGAACAGGTGGAGCGAGCTGTCGTCGCCGCTGGACTCCTCGGCTGCCACCACGGCCAGCGCACCCTCTGCGGACTGCTCACCGCAGGGGGAGTGGACCATCCTGGAGCTGGAAACTCAGCACTGACGGCCCTGGAGAGGCTGAGAGCCTGCTAAGCCACCGCTCGGGCAGCCAGGCAGGCTGTCCTGAACACGATTGGCGGCTCTTCCGTTCAGCGAGGCGGATAAAGCTCGTTTATTAACATGGTGTCTCGTTGTAACAGCGGTTTTCTCCATTTTTCAGCATGTTTTCTTAACCATTAGAGACGTTAGAAGACCTGTAGGACATCTTTGCTGCGGTTTTCTTTCCTAGCCAATAATTTGTTCATCCACTCGAGAATTCCCATGTCACTGCACAAGTAGCTTTTGACTCAGAATATGGTACCATAATGGTGTAACAGTGACTCCCCCGTGTGAGCGTGCATTACACACAATCAGCGCTGCATCTGGGGAGACAGGGACCTAGCTTTCCCCATGTTTCAGGACCGGGGCACTGCGGAGAGCCCGGCCCAGCTGCCGTTGAGCTGGGAGAAGCAGGACCTGCGGGTGTGCCCCCGCCCCGCATTCAGTCCTCTTCATGGCAGGACGGTGTGTGTTGGGCCCTGACAGTCCTTATGTCATGCGCTGCTGCTCCTCCGAGCCAATAGGAGGTGAGAACCCTAGTGAGAGCCTGAGGCAGGCCAGTCCTGACCCGGGTGTGGGCGTCCTGAGTCTGTTCACGTCCTCTGTCTGCCACACTTCTTCAGCCTGTGGTTTTGTAGACAGACAGAGCGCTCGCAGGAGTAGACACTCTGATCTTAGATGCTGCTGAGTTGAGTGTGGCCCTTTAAGGTAACGGATTTCAAGGCCTAACTTCTCTCCTTGTCTTATCCCTAACTTATGTTTCTCTAGAATATGTCAGAAGTAAGGGAATCTTTTAGGAGGAAGCTTTTTTCCAAATATTAGCAGAATTTCAAAAAAATCATCAACAATAGAATGTATAAATATATTGAACATAACAACTAGGTTAATGCAGAATTATTTGTTGTAAAACAATTACGTTTAAATACTAATCTGTTACACCATAAAACCTTTTCATGCCTTTAAAAAAAAGTTTTAAATTTTTTACATTGATTTATTTTTTGCGTGTTTATGTGGATATCGTGTGTTTATGTGGGTGTGTATCACAGCACACACTCAGAGGTCAGAGGTCAGCTTGTGAGAGTCAGGTCTTTCCTTCTACCACGTGGGACTCTCAGGCTTGGTGGCTGAGCCGCCCCTCCAGTCCTGGTCCTGTGCCTTTACAAAGCTAGATGTCCTTGCGGGCGTACTCATCTGTGTAAGACACAGTTACTAAATCAGTTGTTGAAGGGAAAGAAATAGGTGTTGAATGTAAGCACTCAAGGGTGAAGGTAACTAGAATAAAAAGCTCAGTTAGTGTGGGGAAGGAGAATGTAAAAACACTGAAATATGAACACACACACACACACACACACACACACACACACACTTTATCTTTTAAAGCTGGGTAGGTGTTTAAAGAGTAGACGGATCTCTTTAAGTGGCGAAGGGGGGTTTTATGAGCAGAAGAAAGGCCCTACAGCTAACTGTGGGGCAGCAGCCACTATTTCCTAATTACAACTTCTCTTGTTTCTACCACACAAAACATTCGTTTTCTCACGAAGCTATGAACAAACCTTTACAAGTAGGCTGTGGTATGAAAATGTCTTACGTGGTAACAATTAAAGCACACCTTCATTCCCAAGACATTTGTGGACTTTTTCTTCTTCCTGAATGTGAAGTTGTTTTACATGTTCCTTTTAATAAACTTGCCCCAAGGCTTAGAAGTTTTTAAGTGAAGTTAAGGTTTCTTTCCGATCCTCAGATCTTAAAACTTTCACCTTAAATTACTAATGCTAACACAGACGCCATTACACATCCCTTGCGCAGACAGGACCTGGAAAGGCAGGACCTTGGGGAATTTGAGCGCTTACTGCGTTTTCATAGCTCCGTTGAGAAAGTGCATTAGCCAGCGCTTGCTGCAGACCTTCATCGCAGAGTGAAGCCACGCCCAGATGGAGACGCGCCTGTAACTACTGGCACCGTGAGCCATCGTGTGTTAGGGACTGTGTCAGGTGCGGAAAACATGCATCAGCACAGCGACACGGCGCCGGGGCTGTGAAGTGTGCCTTCTTTAATTTCAACATAGAACACGTACTTTGTTTGTTTGCTTTTACTTGCATCTGTTGTGAGAGAGGGTGTCCTCATCACAGCGCAGAGGGTCAGAGGAAAGCTGGCAGGAGTCAGATCTCTCCCACCATTCGGGGTCTGGGGACTGACCCAGTTGTCAGACATGGTGACAAGCTCCTGCATCTGCCGAGTCATCTTGCTGGCCCTAGAAGCTTTTAAATTGTTTATACATATGCATGAATGCATGCATGCATACACATACATACATACGATTTTATACATATACGTGTGTATCTGGTTTTCCTTATTCTGGATTACCTGGTACTGGAAGAAACCAAAGAAAAATAAACTAGGATCATATGGTGAAGTCACAGTTGCCTGTGTGCAGAGCGAGAGGCCACAAAGAGCTCGGCAGGAAGCCAGATCTCAGTGTTGGAGCCGCTGAGCTGAGTCTGTGCCCCAGGCTGGGGACTTAAGCTGCACATAACAGGTGTGTCATTGGCACCTAGGTTCTCACAAACCATTAGGAATATAAACTTTCTAAAGATGTTTTTACTCATAGTTTACAAAAGATTGTAAACGTCTAATGAAGAAAGTTCTGTATTTTCTTGATTTTTATTATGACTTGGGTTGTGCAGAACGAGGACATGTCTGAAGACTGACTGCTCCTTGGCCCATCTTGGCAGCTGGCTGACCCTCGATGCTGCTTTGAAGGATGGGCTGGGATCCTCGGTGACGAGGCGATCCTGGCACAGCGCTGCTTTGAGGCTGCGTGTCCGGGAGGGACTGGTAGACAGGAGGGAGAGCGGGGCTGCACGCTGATGTCTCCTGGACACTGTGACCTACAATTTCTAAGCTCCCCTTCCACATACATCTGTTTGGGCTGCGCCTGGGGCAGTTAGCTCGCTGAGACTCACAGTGGGTAGCTGATCAAAAATCTGTATTGGTAAACCATGTACGTAACATACAATTTCACCCACGACTCTGGCTGTGGTGCAGCACACGCTGAGGCGTGAGCACCGTGAGGATTAGCACAGTCTGACACCTTCATGCACGTGTGTAATGCACTGGGGTCCTGCTTACCTCCTGTTACCCTCTCCACGACATTGCTGCTACCCCCTCAGTTCTGAGGGAAGACCAGCCTTCCCCTCAGTTCTCCCGTGTTTACATGTCTGCACGCACGGACACGTGTGTTCATGACCAGCCTGTGCCTTGGCAGTGGTATGTGACATTGTGAGTTGGGTGACGAAGGAGAGACACTGCCGAGTGCTTACAAAAGCCTGGATGGTGGCGCTCAGGAGCGACGGGACGGTGTGTTTGAGTTATCTAAGACATGCACCTGAGCGAACTAGTAACTAGATACGGAAGTGAGAAGTCAGCCTCGAAGATTTATGTCTTCGACTGAGTTAATGTCTTCAACCAAACTTTGAAATGAGACTAGGAGAGAAGGTGAGTTTCACTGAGGACCATGTTAAGAGACCTGGGGACAAAAGTACAGATGAGATGAGCGTTGAGTGGTCAGGAAAAGAAAGCCCCGGGAGCCTGCCAGGGGAGGCTGGGAAATGGCAGAAAGCCATCCTAAAGGACAACGTAGCTAGAGGGCGTCTGTCCGAGCACGGCCCTGTCAGCTCCTCCATTCCACAGCCCGGCGGGTTTGGCTATTTTCTCTTATAAAGGCCACGTTGGCAAGACAATGTCAGGTCCTCACATCATTTTAGGAGTGTGGCTTACTTTTCCAGGTAATGAGCAGGCGAATCTACTCTGAAAGTGTTCACGAGTTCATATCCAACCTGCTTCCCCCCTGTTGGGATCTGACATTGAGAGCGAAAACTTTGAAAGCCTTTGTGGTAGTGTACCTTTAATGCAAAACTTAAAAGAGGCAGGGAGGCCACAGTGCAGAGCCAGCCTGAGCTACATAGCAAGGCCCCGTCTCTAAACAAAGTGAAATCATCGCAAACAAAGGCTTATCATAGAGCTAGTCAGTGAGTGAGTGGCTAGCTGCATAGGGCTGAAGAGCCGGCTCAGCAGGGAAAGGAGCTTGCTGCCGAGCTGGAGGACCTGATTCAGTTCCAAGTACCTTCGTGGTGGAAGGAAATCCTGTGAGTCACAGCCTGACAGGCATATGGTAAACACAGATAACTGTTTTTAAGAAAAGTCCTAAATGTATTGTGTGTGTACATGTGTATGTCTGTATCTAATGCAATGATCAAAAGTGTCTTTAATGACAAGAAAAGCTGGCCATGGAGACACATGTTTGTGTATACATCCACAGAATGTCCCAGTTTCTTTGTGTGCTCACACGTGAAAAATATTTAAGAGCGATTATGAAATGTTAGCTGTGCCGTACAGTCTGGACTATTGTAACTGTGCCGTGCTTACACTGAATAAGCGGAGTTTGTGCCCTTTTACCAGCATTCTCCATTTTCTGCCGCCCCTGGCACCCACCATCCCACTCTGCCTCCTAAGTCCCACACTTTTAGACTGCGTTAAACGGGACCATGAAATGGTCGTCTTCCTTTACCTGGTTTGTTCCACTTAGAGATAGCATGTTAATACCACAGATCACGGGACTTCCTTTTCTTTTCTTTCTTTTTCTTTCTTTTTTAATTGAGGCAGGGTTTTTCTATTTTAGCCCTGGTGGCCCTGGAGCTCACTCTGTAGACCAGGCTGGCCTCGAATTCAGAGATCCACCCACCTCTGCCTCCCAAGTGCTGAGATTAAAGGCGTGCACCACCACCAACCAGCTGACTCTTTTCAAAGACTTTAATGCTTCGTTTTCCTTCTCCATTTGCAGATGTTTCCTGGCCTTTTGGGGGTAGACATAACTAACACATGTTCCCCCCCAGCTAGGACACATAGCAAAGACACAGTTTTACCCAAGGCTGCTTTCCTGGATCGGTGGCTGCTGGGGTTGTGGCAATGGATAGGACCCCGTCATAGAAAGGCCCATCTCTGCATGTGAGGACTCACGGACGCTGCTCCCCTGGGGGTCCCTGCACAAGGTAGGCAGTGACCAGGCTGGAGATTGTCCGCTCCCCAGAAACTGCACTTATGTGGGGAGCAGCCTTGCGAATCCCCTAACAGCTTCGTGAGCCTGGGAGGCTGGGCTTCTCTCCTGCTGCAGAGAGGTCAGTGGGAGGAGGTGCCACACCTCTGTCCTAAATTGTCACCCTTTTTCCCAAAGTCGCCTGGGCCTGGGGTGCGGATGCTGTAGATGGTGGATTACTTTCCAGATGGAGGTAAGCGCGCCGCTGGGCCATCACAGTATGTGGGGTTAGTCACCCGCGCCCTGCGGGATGCCCTAGCTGGCCACCAAAGGGTGCCCCATCTTCAGCGTACCATCTACGGTGGCAGGAGCTTTGTGTGTCGCCAGCCAAAGCAGCACTGACCCTGGGGCCTTGTGCTCAAGGACCTTGCGGCTCCTAGAGTGCCCTTCACTCACAGAGGGCCTTTATCAGCCTCACCTGATAGCTACTTCCCTTACTGCTGTTCTTATTAAGCCTTCTAACGACTCCAAGGTTAGCATTAGATAATGAAGCCTTTTTGCAGAAGATGGCAGGATCTCCGTCTGAAGGCCACCACCATCCACTCAAGGGAGATTGTAGGCTGGTCTTAGATGGCTGGGGTTATTTAAGTTTTAATCTTAGCGAGTCTAGTAGCGCATAAAGCTATCCATTAGCGGTACCAGCTCTTCTGTCAAAAGAGCATTGTTGGGCACGTGGACGGGGGATCCAACCATCCAGCCCCTCCGTATCATTTGCCGAGAGCCACCTAGCTTCCTCATCCTGAGGCACTGCTGTCCCCATGGGGCCACCGCTCATTTCCCGCCCCTGCTGGTCTCTGTGGTTGACCCAGCCGAGGGCCAAGGGAAAGTAAAGCTGGGCTCAGCCTGGCATGGCGGCCACTGGAGCCAGCTCGCTGGTTCTGGTTGGGGGCAACACCGCGACCTTTGCCTTCCCAGCAGCCACCCCCAGCTGCTGCAGGAGCCCAAGACAGGCGAACAGTCTTCACTCTCCTTGTTCGTCCTTGCGCAGGAAAAATGTATGCTGTATTCTCTGAGGCATGACTGCCATCACAACCGTGAGCTTAACATTTTTCACCTTCCCTATTTGATCACCTACACTTGATGTAAATGGCTTAGGAGGCAAAGCCCTCAGAATCTCACTGTCGCTGCCCTCGGCGTTCTGTTCATTTTTTCATAGGAACTCCAGCTTGGCACTCAGCATGTCACACTTGCCTTCAAGTGACCTGCCAGAGCTCTTAACCTTCTTTAACTTCTGTCAATATATCCTGAGAGCTAGTGCCTTACACACCAACTCCTGTGGCAGCAAGAATCATTTAAGGCCTCTTCTCCCTCAGAAAGACCGTCCCACCACAGGGCTCCGAGTCCCGGGGCCTCTGCCGACTCAACCTTTCTTAGCTCTCCTGGGAGCATCTGTGGCATCCAAACATTGCTCTCATGCCCGGTTGCCCTCTGCTGCCCACCTCTCTGTACTGTCTTCCACCCCCGATCATGACGGTGACCTCAGCCAGTGACCAAGTGTCCCTAGTGTCTGGGTTGAGCCTTTTCTCTCATTGCTTCAGGCTATAGGGTCCTCTTTTTCAGGCAGGACCCCACCTGTCCCCATATGCCATTTGTGCAAGGCTTCCCACTGTTCGGAACTCCTCCCCAGTTAGGGGAACTTAAATGCAGGGGCTTTCCTGATGATCAGGGCCCCCAGGCTGCATGCTTGGATCATGGCTGCCGCTTGTAATAAAGGTTAGATTTGAGGGTATCTCCTACCTCACTGTCTCACTTCACTATCTGATTCTTCCTGGGTTCCAAGTTTCTGGGTCAGGAAGAGCGCTCTTTAGATCTAGCTCGTACTGGTTTTCTTGCATCCTGCTAGCTGTGTGAACTGGCAAGCCAGCACTTCCTTCTCACAGCCCCCTTCTCTACTTTCCCTGCCCAATCCGTGCACAAAGGAGAACCTCGGCATGCTTCTCCTGTTGTGATTCCTCCCTTCCATGTGCACCTCCTTTCTGGCAGATAGTTCCACTTCAGCTGCATGTCCTGTTGGCCAGAGCAAAGGCCGCACAGCAGCCATCACAGCCCTCCTAGAACCCTGCTCCCCAGGTGAAACGCTGGGCAACTATGGGGTATTCGCTAACCCATGAGCTGTAAAATGCAAGGCTTTTTCTATGCCCACCCTAGCTCCCAAGTGATGGCACGGAAACCTATGGTATTTGTTAAAAGCATTAGGCACTGTAGCTGGGCAGATGCTGAGCTATTCTAAGCCTGGCCTACTTCCCAGCCACATGGCCTGTTACCTGCCAGCTTCGACTTACTGTGGCATCTTCCTGTTTGTCATGTCCTCATGGCAACTCCTTTCTCTCTGGTCCCCGCCTGAGACCCTCTTTCTGGGATTCTAAGCCCTACCTTAACTCTCCGGTCTAGTTATTGACTGTTCATCTCTTTAGTAACCAATCAGAAGATGAACAATTTTTCACAACATTGAGACAGGAGATGCTTCATAAAAAATGACAATGCCAAAGTCCAGACTGCAACCAGATCTCTGCGTACAGAAATCAGCATTTGAATACACAGCACACAAAAACATCCTCCAACATCTTCCCTTTAGTCCAAGGAAAGGTTCTCTCTCTTACAGTAATAAACTATATAAGAACCACCATGAAAACTATCAGGTAAGAATTACATTTGCAAAGTCCAGACCGTTTGTATTTGGCAACCTAGAGAAAGTACTATCTGTCCCATCTTAGCGAGTTCAAATACTTGCCTTTTGTCTGGTCATAACATTCTATCAGTTACACTCTCATTGTTGTTTTAATTTGCATTTCCCGGATCATAGTGATCTTGAGCATATTTTTCATGTACAGCCTCCCCCCATTTCTTCTGAATTGCTCAGAGTTGGACCTGAGGCCTTTTTTTGTGCATTCTAGGGTAAGAGGCCATCATTGAGATACATCCCCATACTCCCCATATTTTTTTATTCACTTTTGATATATATATATTCAGGTCTTTTGCACACATTAGAATCAGGTTATTTGTTTTCTTGCTGTTGAGCTGAGTTCCTTGTGTTTTGTGGATTTTTTACTTCTTCTTGCATATGTGGTTTGCAAGTTTGTCTTTCCAGGTCACAGGTCACCGCTTCAGTGCTCCTTGTCAGTTGGCTCTGTTGTTTGCTTTGTTGGCAGAAACTAAAGACCGTTCCATGTCTCATTTCTGTTTTGAAGTCTGGGGGATTGCATGTTTTATGAAGTTATTGTGTTATGAGCAAGAGGGATGGCTCAGTGGTCAAGAGCATGGGATCATTTCCCAGTATTCACCCTGGACCGCTCACCACTGTGGACACACACACATGCATGTGTGTGTACACACAATTAAAAACCAAGAATTCTTTTAAAGCATTGCTTTTCTGCCCCCAGTTCTCATCACGTAGTCTCCTGTAGTCTCACGTGTAAGACTCCAGCAGACTTTGGGTTGATTATTATTGTTCTTCTTGCATGTGTGACTAGTCAGTCCCTCAGGACTGCAGAAGAGACTTCCCTGTCTGCCTGGTGTGTTCTTGATGCCTTTGGTGAAGAGTGGCTGACCATAGGGGTACATGAGGTCAGGGTGCTGTGGAGCCAGAAGGAGCTTGTCTGGAGCAGGAGTGGGGACCACTCCCTCCCCTGCCCCGGACTTGCGTGCCCAGATATGAGCGGCCCTGCGTGCCCACATTTGCCCACTCCAGAGGCACTCACGAAGTCACAGCCAGGTTAGACTTCCCTCTCCTTATGAGGCCATGTCCAGCAAGCACCTGGATTTCCTCTTCTTGCAAATAAGTCATTCCCAGCACCTTAGGCCCAGCCATTGATGCACACACACCCACACCCCAAAGCCTCTCCTCACTACCCAGGGATTTAAATAGCCTTTGTTTTCCCCCAAGTAAAAGAGCTGCTCAATGAAGCCTGCCTCCCAAGAGTCTCCATCAGCCCTGCTGTTTCTGCCTGCTTTCCTCCTCCCTTCAGGTTCTGCCAGCTGTGGTCAAAGGCCAGCCCTGCTGGGAAGGGCAGAGAAGCAGAGCCCAAATGGCACATGTATGGATATACTTCTGATCTCTCTGGTTGTAAGGTCTGTTCTTGTGGTGGTACCATGCTGCTTTGATTATTATAGCTTTGTGGTATAATTTGTGATGCCTCCAGCTGTATTGCTTTTGCTCAAGATTACTTTGACCATTTGTGATATTTTATGGTTGTATGCTGATAGTAGCATTAGCTTTTCTATTTTTAGGAAATTTGATAGAAATTTCACTAAGTCTGAAGCTCATTTGAAAGAATTATGTAAAAATCAGGCTGGAGAGATGGCTCCACAGTTAAGAGCAGTGGCTGCTCTTCTAGAGGGCCTATGTTCAATTCCCAGCACCAAGAAAGAAAAGGGAGGGAGAGAAGGAAAGGGAGAGAGGGAGAAAAAGTCTAGGGTACTAGCAAGGAGTGGCGAGGAGGAAAATGGAGAAGGAAAAAGGCAATGGATGAGGCAAGGCCATCCTGGACAATATGGTGAAATCGTAGCTCAAACAGGAGGAGGAGAGTGGAGTAAAAAAAGAGGCAAGAGAAAGTGAGAGCAGGCAGTACCGACGAGGTAGTTCCCAAGCCTGGGGTGCTTCCTCCACATCATGTGTGAGGATGCATGATATGTGTGTGAGCATGTGGAAGCCCCAGGTTGTCTCTCAGCTTTGGCAAGATGCATGGGAGAACCTGGGACAGGATGCAGAATCCTCCTTTGCTTTATCTCTTGAGTTGCCAAGCTGACCACTCACCACAGAATGGACCATGAAAGAATAAAGAGGAGAGGGAGCCCAGGATTCCTTCTCTAGGACTAGGGGCTGGCTGCGCTGCTGCCAAGGAGGAAAGCCTAAACTGACCACCTTTTCCCTACAGCCAGGGCTGCTGTGGCTTCTGGCCAGAACTGCAGGGGGCTGTAAGAGGAGGCTCTTAAATCTGAGCCTCGCTGGAGGGCTCTGGAGGCTCAAGTAAACTTCAGCCTGCTTATCTTAGACTGATGGTTTAGGCCCTGACTCTACTAACTTGTCTGTGAATCAGTAAGAAAAAGGAAGAAGGAGAAAAAGTAAGCAGTGACCGCTCATGCACACACGCTCAAGAGAAAAGGGTGGATGAAGTTAAAAATTTCACCAAACTCCCACAAGTTTACATATGGTGATGACGATGTTGATTTCAGCATCTCCTCTGCAGAAGCTGCCGCTGGTTCAGCCTTCAGGTTCCATAGTATCAACCTAATGCTCATGGTCAAAACGTCAATATAGCACAAAAACATGAATTTGAAAATGCAACAGGTTACATGTTTTTTTTTTTCATTAAAAATAAACATTTCTTATCTATGTATCTACTGCACAAGTTCATAGTGAGTTCAGAATGACAAAAGGTTGAAAAGGCCTAAAGGTTAACAGGGTCCAAAAGCTACAAGAATATGTCTTTTCAATTAAGACTGACCTGGCTACACATTTTCCAGCTACCTCAATAATTTCATCTCTTTCACTCCAAGATACAAAGTAAATTTAAAATGACAGTGTTTTATGCCATAAATTGATAGGGTATAAGAAATCACAATGAAACAGTTTGTATTTATTGGCATCAAGGTTTCTAGTTAATTTTGACATTTCTTAGTAGTGTCATTATTTTGGGGGTTCATGGGAAGTTTAAACCAACTGGCCTATATGGTGTATACCAGGATTTATGGTGTCCTGTATAGAAGGATTATCTGAAGCCACAAATCTGTCTCAAGCCTGTCTCCCAGTGAGGCACTTGTAGGTCCATAAAGGTATTTATTGCAGCCATAAACTTCCTAAAATTGTTTGAATCAAATCAGGAATTCCATAATCAGGTATTAATTCATCCAAACAGCAGTGCATCTTCAGTAAGATCCTGTAGGTTTGCTCAGTAAGAATGAAGGTTCACACCATGATGGAATTTTAGAGATACACCAGTGCACTATGGCTCTTGGCAGCTGGGAATCATCTGCTACAGGGTTTCTCAGCCAAACCCAGAGCTTTAGATATGGCTGCTGGCTGGCCAGCTTGTCTTTGGATTCCCTTTCCACCTTCTGAGGTGGACCACACCCACCCAGCATTTACTGGGGTTGAGGATCCAAACTAGCAGCACTCAGGGCTGCATGGCCCCTAATACTGAGCCACCTCCTCAGCCTCCAGGAAACTTCATTCTTACATAAGTTAAACACCAACAGAAGATGGAACAGCAAATGAAGCTGGAAAGGGTGGGCAGCCATCTCTGCAAACATTTAAAGAGTTTTTTTTTTTTTAATTTATTTAACTTTATTCTATGTGCATTAGTGTGAAGGTGTCAGATCCTTTGGAATGGGCATTACAGACAGTTGTGAACTGCCATGTGGGTGCTGGGAATTGAACCCAGGTCTTTTGGAAGAGCAGACAGTGCTCTTAACCACTGAGCCATCTTTCCAGCCCCTTAAAGAGTTTTTAAACAGACGAACACATCATATGTAACGTTGTTTAATAAGATGTCTCAGCCTGTAGCAGGAAAACAGGAGACTGGGCATTGCTGGTTGAAACATTTTTCTTTTTTCAATTCAAACATGACAATATGTTTGAGATATAATTGAACTGGCCTTGGTAAGACACAGTGGAGTCCTGCAAATCCCCACTAACAGTTTCATTCTACAATCAAGTCTTTTTCATTGTCAACGTGGGTTGAATTCTCTGGTTGCATTTTTGTATCATTGAAGTACTTCTTTATTTGTAACATTTCTTTACATTTTCATTTATTATGTAAGTACAGGTGTGTGTGTGTGTGTATACACATGTGTTTGCCATGGTGCATAAGCAGATGTCAGAGAACATCTTAGGAGAGGTGGTTTGTTCCTTCCCAGAGATGTAGCTCAGACCGTCAGGCTTGGAGGCACCTTGCTTTTCCCTGGTAAGCCATCTTGCTGTGCTCAACCCTGATTAGGGTGCATTCACTGCACACGGCACTGTCACACACAGACCTTACAGAAGTGTCAATGTACTATGAGCATATCCCCCTTCTGTAAACGCTCCTCTTCCTCCACTTCCCCCTTCTGTTAGTTTTCTTGTTCTGATAAACGGTTTTGCTTCTACTTTTGCATGTACATTTATGATTTTATAAAATCTAGGTACCATAAATGAGAGAAAACACTCAGTGTTTGTCTTTCAGAGCTGACTGACTCAGCTGCACACGACCATCTTCAGTTGCCTCTTTCTTTCTGAAAATGACATAACTTAGTTCTTCTACGTGGCTGAAAATATTTTCATTTTGCTTATGTGGTGGTTTGAATAGGCATGGCCCCCATAGACTCACATGTTTGAATGCTTGGTCCATACAGAATGGCACTATTAGGAGGTGTGTCACTCTGGGGACTGGCTTTGAGGTCTCCCGTGATCAGGCTACATTCAGTGTGACACAGTCCCCTTCTGCTGCCTGTGGATCAAGATGTAGAAGTCTGGACTCCTCCAGCACTGTGTCTGCCTGTGCACTGCTGTGCTTCCTGCCATGACGATAATGGACTAAATCTTTGAAACTGTAAGCCAACCCCAATTAAATGTTTTCCTTTATAAGAGTTGCTATGGCCCTGGTGTCTCTTCACACAGTAAAACCTAACCAAGACAGAAGTCGGTACCAGGAGTGGGGTATCGCCGCCATAGGCTTGACCATACTTTTGTTTGGAGGAACGAGGATTTGGGGATTTTGTTTAGGAAAGCAGTGGAATGATTTAAGAGATGCCTGATGGGCTACACTAGCAAGAGCATGGAAGACAGTGTTGCTGATGGTGCCTGGAACCATCGGGCCTTGGCTCCCCAGGGGAAGAATGTTAGCATGTTGCCTAGAGAACCTTCTTGTGGTATTTTAGTATGTAATGTGGCGGCTTTTTGCCCTTGTCCAAAAAATTCTGCCTGAGTCTCCAGTGTGGTGGCGGCATGCACCTTTAATCTCAGCACTCCAGAGGCAGAGGCAGAAGAATCTCGGAGTTCAAGCCCATCCTGATCTACAGAGCAAGTTCCAGGACAGCCAAGTTTAGGCAGTGAAGGAACCATCAAAACCAGAAAGCTGGTGAAGATGTAATTACGAAGGGGCCACGTTCCAGCCCCAGCAGCAGCAGAACTTGACAGCTTCGCCATGCGGTTAAGAGTCAAGAATGGAAGAAAGCAGCTTTAGAAGAGGAAAGTTGCTGAGGCCGGGAGTGTGGCAGGGGTGTGTCTGCACGGACGCCCAGAGAGGCCAATACATGAAGTTGTGAAAGTGAAGCCTGGGTTGCCTTGGAGACCCCTAGATGTTAGAGATGCCTGAGCTATGGGACACCTGCCTAGGGAAGCTGCTAACAGGGAGCAGATCCTCCCCGAGAGAAAAAAGAGAGCTGCAATCAACAAAGCTGAAAGGACTTGCAGACATGAAGGGCGTTTGGACATCAGACATTGCCAGAGGAGTGGCACTGTTAGGAGGTGTAGCCTTGTGGGGAAGTGTGTCACTGTGGGGGCCGGCTGTGAGCTCTCCTATGCTCAAGCTCCACCTAATGTGGCTCACAGTCTCCTGCTGCTGCCTGTGGATCAAGGCGTAGAACTCAGCTCCTCCAGCACCATGTCTGCCTGCAGGCTGCCATGCTTCCCGCCATGACCTGCAAGCCAGCAGCAATTAAACGCTTTCCTTTATAAGAGCTGCCATGGTTGGGGTGTCTCTTCGCGGTGATGAAATCCTAAGACAGGTATATTTACCACATTCTCAGTATCTGCACTTCTGGGTCACACACCCAGGTTGATATATAACCTAATAACAAACAGCTATGCACAAATGTGACAGGCTGCCTTGCAGTGCTTTGGGTAAACATCCAGGAATGGAATGGCGGGGTTACACGGGTAGATCCATCAAAGCAGGATACTCCATCTCATTGTGAACCCCGAGATTGTGAACGGTAAAAACCTATCTTTTCTTTGGTGTGGCTCACCACACCAAAGCGCCCCTTTAATCCGAGAGCTTTCTGTACACAGGATTTAGTAAAGCCAAGGTCAGCTCCTCGGGCAGTTCCTCATTGGTAGCTGTCCCCTTGGCCTTGAGCTTTCTCCTGGGCTAGCAAGCTTTTAGCTTTGGGCTTTGGGGCTTTTTCTTCTGGCACGTGAGCTGTGAAGGAAGGTCAGCCAGCTGTTCTCTCTGCCTCTGAGCTAGCAGGTTTTTACCCCAGCATCTGGCTCCTGAGCCCTCATAGCATGGCCGCTGTTAGCTTAATGACCGTCCCGCCGACCAAGTGAGAGGGAAGCTCATCCTTGTTTGACTCTGACCTCTCATCAGCTGGTGGTAAAAGCACTTAGAGTTCATGTTTACCGACTGTTTTTACTTATTCCTTGTGAACTACCTGTTCCATTAACCTTTTGTGCTGATTTGTTTTTATTGTTATCCTTAAATAGAACATTTTGGAGTTAATTTTTTGAGAATTCCCCAAGTAACTGGAGTCCTACTTGAAAACTCCTGCTTGGGGCTGGCGAGATGGTACGAAGGAAAAAGGCGCATCTTGAGCAAACCTGCTCACTGGAGTTCACTGACTGGGACACCCATGAAGGTGCAGGAGGCGCAGAGGCCGATGGGTTCACAGATCAGCACGGGGAGGGCCTGGAACGTTAACACACAGTGTTATTCCTCGGACGGAGCCGTAGCCTGTTGTCCACCGGAAGGCTGGGCGGGCCTGCTCGGCGCCTGGACTTTCCTGCTGTCATGTGACTGGAGGCCATGCTGGTCCCCACCCACCGGACCTTCACAGCGCTTGTCTTAGTCTATAGAACCTGCCTGTTGAAAGGTGTCTCGTGTACTCTTACAGAGTTTTGATCTGGTCAGGTCGGGTCTTTGTGTAGCTTAGTTTGTCCCAGACTCTCAGAAAACCAAGACAAGATTGCTTAAGCCCGAAGGTCACGGCCGGCCCGAGATGGTCTCACAGGAAGATCAGAGGTGGCCCAGAAGAGGCATCCTGACGGCGGAGAGGCCGCGCTGCGCACCGACGCACAGCCGGGGTCTCCTCTCTGGGGGTCTCCTCTGCCGTGCTCTGGGCTTCCATCAGCTTTCCACAAGGAACAGTCCGAAGACCTGGGTTTATCCACAGAGGGGATGCACCCCCCCCGCCCTGCCCACCTGTGTATCCCCCGCCCACCTTTGTGTGCCCCCTGCCCACCTGTGTGTCCCCAGCCCACCTGCGTGTCCCCAGCCCACCTGCGTGTCCCCAGCCGTGCCCCGCTGCGTGTGTCCCAGTGCTGACGTCAGCACCCATGTGCACCAGGCGCCATCCCTTGCAGTTTTGCTTGGCCAGCTTTGCCTACATGTTACTGTGAATTAATGGAGCTGGCAGGATAATTCCTGGCCAGAGACTGAGCCTGTGCCCACGCCCGCCGACACCCTGTGCGGCTGCTGTTCTCAGCACACACGGCCTGCCTCTGGCGCTCCTGCCTTCCTGGAGCACATCATCTCTCCACGAAACCGGAGACCCAGAGGAGCCAGGCGGCGCCGACAGGACCCTGGCTGCTTCGGAAGGAACAGACTGCCGGAAGAGTGAGAGCACGGGCTTCCCTCTCACCCAGACCCTCGGCCCAGCAGAGGCAGAGAGACAAGCCTCACCTTTGTTCCTTTCCAACAGCGTGTGGTGCCTGCGGGAGGCCTGAGCAGCCTTGAAGCCTCAGCCATCACCGGCCTACTTCCATGCACATTTCAAAGTGTTTGTTGACAGACGTGCGTGAATGTGATGTTTTCATTGTGGTTGTTCTTGGCGCATGACCGAGGGAGGGCGGAAGGCAGTTCCCTTTGACAAAGCTAAGAATCTAGAAGCAGGCCTTAACTTTCAGGAGCTCGGGGCTGGATTATAGCTGGCCTCATAGCCTGTCAGCTGACAAGCCTGGATTCTCCAAAGAGTCAGCTAGAGCAAGTAGAGATGCAGTCAAAGGGGACAGACGGGCAAAGCAGGAAGGTGCAGGAATCTTCGGCAGTGTTTTGAGTGGAAACCAAGTGTTCTGCCTTCATTGCCTAAGCCATACTCTCACGGATCCAAACGGATATAAGCATAGAAATACTGCCAGGGCTGAACAGCCAGCAGCCGTCACAACAGCACTGGCTTGATTGCACTAAGCTGCTTAGTAAGTCATTTTAATTCAATTTAAAATGAGACTTTGTACACTGATGTTGTGAAGATTTGCTCCCTAGGCCACGGCACTACTGTGAGGTGGTGTGACTTTGGGAAGAAGTGGGCCTAATGGGAGCAAGTCATGCCATCAGGAGTGTGCCCCTGACAGGGAGATTTAGCTGGACCCAGCCTTTCCCGGCTCACATGGATGAAAAGGCCGTTCTCCACACAACCAACCAACGTGACATAATGCATTGCCTCGGGCCCAAAACAACAGGATGTATGCGAGTGGACGGAAACTGAGCCCAGATCAGCTTCCTTCATGTAAGTTGGCTATCACAGGCATTTAGCTATAGAACAGAAAGCTGACTGACACACACAGACACACACAGTCATTCTAGAGAATACAGCAATTGTGTCAGCTTTCTGCATATTTAAAACGTGGTGGGAGACACTTGAAACAGCTACAAAAGCTTTCCTCAGGTTTCAGTCTTTATAGGTGAGCGAGCAAGCATGCCTGCGTGTGTGCTTTACCTTTTCCTTTGAATTATAACATGATAGTAAGAATCATCAGGGATGGAGCTGGCAGGCGCGGTGGCACAACCTTTAATCCCAGAACAAGGGAGGCAGAGGCAGAAGCAGGCCAACTTTGTGAGGTCAAGGTCACCAGGCTTGCACAGTGAGACCCTGCCCCAAAAAACAAAAACAAAAAACATCAAAGAGAAGCAGCAAACAAAGAGAATGTGCAGTGGACCTTCAAAAGACGCCTGCTAGGGTCTGCAGCTGAGTAACAGGGTTATGGAATACATTCACTGTCACAGCTATCCAAGCATTCAGGCCTCAAGTAGGTCAGGGAGTCTGCTGCTGTTCGTAGAACAGACGCCTCCCCAGAGCATCAAGTTAATCTCTGAATCTCACAGCAGCTTGTCACTCTGGAAATAATGTGAAAGGTTTGTCAAACACTCAATAGTTGTATTGATTCTGTGCTTTCAAGTTAAAGTATAACTTCTCAATCTGAGAATCTAATTTATGGAATTTCTCATTGTGACTTTCTTATAGCTTCTAAATTAAGAATGTCTGGACTCTAAGAAGAAAGGCAAACCAAACATATTTCTATCTAGAAATTCCAGGAAACAGTGAGTAGAAGAGTCAGGCCGTTATAGAGTCACCAAATATATTTCAGTTTTCCACTGCGCTCTATTTGAGGCTGGATTACATAGGCGCCTTTAAAAGCACAACTCAACAACCATGTTCTAGCAATAGATGAATTGAAGTCACACACAAGCACCCTAGATAAAACCTGTTTAGTGGAATTAGCTATGAAACATGTATTTCTAGAAAACGCCTCCTGGGCAGACTAACCCAGAAGACCAAAGCTGGAAATAAAAACCAAAGCCTGAGAGTGATAGGGCTAAGAACTGTGATAAGATGAACTCCCACTGGCGCTATGTAATAGGCTCTCTTGCTCTGTCTCTGTCTCTCTCTCTGTCTGCTCTGTCCGGCAGTTACAGGCTGGATTAGACCAGATGAAAAGCAGATAAAGGCAGATTTATTAGGCTCTGCTCCGTTCATCAGCAGTGAACCTGAGGGAGTCACACACCCGGCTAGCACAGGGACATTTTGTAGATTGTAGGCCACGGGTGATGCCGTGCCAGCCAGGTGCTGGGTTTGTACATGGCTAAGAGCTGAGCACTCGGGCGGGGATTGGGGTGGCAGGCAGACTTGGGGAGGAGGGCGGACGGGGTTTCCCAGCACGTGCAGGGGCAAGCAGTGCTTCCAGCCAATCACTATGCATCTTCCAGCTACTAACATTTGAAGTTTGATCCGCGCTGTAAACAGGAGGATGGCTGATACAGCCACATTGCTTTTATCATTTTATTATCATCTCTGCAAACACTACGGCTGGCAGACCCCGTGACACAGAAGGAAATCTGGTTCACGACTCAGTAGCTGGTGCTGCTCAAACCTCTAGAGTCTGACCCAGGGCGGTTTATTTTTCTAGGCATTCCCGTGCAATGTAATCGGGGCGGGGGAGGGTTTCCTGGTAGCAGTTATCCCAATCCCATGTTCACAGTTAAGCTTAAGGTGTGACTACATCAAAACGCTTCTGCAAAGTACGTGTGACCTCCCTCTTTCACAAGGACGGCTCTGTTGCCTGAGAAACAATGCTCAGGATAAAAGTCTGGGGAGGAGGAGTCTGGGGCCTAAGTGTGGCTTGGCCCTGCAGACAGCTTGGGTCACGGGGCCATCAGCTGCATCCACGCCCAGCTTCTGGGTGGAAACCGGGTATGCCTTTCCTCCTTGAGGAGACAACCCCCGTGTTTAGCACTGCTGGCTTCCCGAGGCCCCTTGTCCTCTCTCCCACGTCAAAACAGACACCATTCCGGGGAGGCATCCCAAGCTGGTGAAAAGCCTAGCTCCTGGGTGGGTTTTTACCTTCTGGGGAGAAGCAAAGCTCTAGCCAGCAACACACGAGCACCTTGCGCCGAACGTCAGAGAGAGACAAGGGCTAAGACAAAGCAGGCTGTGCTCAGAGGGGTTAGAAGCCGGTCTCCACTCTACGGGAGGGGCCAGAAATGTGTCTGCTGAAATGTGGTACTTGACCTAGGATTCGAAGAAGGGATCAGATCGTGAGCTCGGATGCCATCTGGAGAGCGCCTTGGACAGAGAAGCTAACGCAGGCGCCCTTCAGGGAGGGGCGAGATGGAGATCCGGGATTTGTGAGTGGATGGCATGGTCTAGATGTCTACATTATGCAATCACGGCAGATAAACGAGCCGGAGAAGAAAAGAGGGCTGAGGACTGACCTTAGAATACTTGAAGAGGAAGGGCTTGGGTCAGGAGCCCCGGCGCACACCTGTGTCTGCAGCCTCAGGGAACCGAGGCAGGAGACTCACTCGAGCCCTAAAGTTTGAGGCCAACCTTGGGCTATCTAAACAAGACCGTCTCAAAAAAATTTTGGAAAATAAAGGCTACACCGTGCCTGGTGGCACCAATCCCAGCTACTTCAGAGGTGGAGGCTTGAAGCCCAAGCTCAAGGCCTGTCAGGAAGCATAGTGAGACATGTCTCACAACAAAAACCAGAGCGTGGGCTGTGAAGATAGCTCTGTGGCAGAGCCCCTGTCCAGAGTACATGACACCCAAGGGGCAAGCTCCAATACTGCAAACACTTTCTAAGATTAAGAGGTAACCAGTGCGGCCCCAGGGAGACAGGAAACATTTCTGGAGCGTGAAATAGACAAATGCTGCCGATTACTCAGGACTAGCAATTGTCTGCCCGGTTTAGGAACGGCCTACTCAAGCAGTTTCTGTGGTGAACAGGAAAGCCCTGATTAAATGTAATAACTAGTGAGAGAAGTTACATTAGAAACAGCTTATAAACGTCTGAGCTTTGATAAAAAGAAAACAGAGCAGGAAGTGGGGTCCAGAAGAGATTTTAAGATGGGAGAAATAACAGATTGTTTTCTATTCAGAATACTTGGTGGAGAAGAGGCAATTGGTGATAAAAGAACCAGGAAGTTAGTCGTAAATTAAAAATGAGTACTGGGCTGTATAACGTTTAGTATTAGCCCTAAGATTATCATGGCGGTATTATCTAACCCGCTATCACAAATAACAAGACACGGACACTGTTAGATTTATAATCACTTTATTTACCTTGGGCCGGGCAGATACTCCTACCTACGCTTTCTGAACCACCTCACCATCCATCTCCCGGCTCCCATCCAATGCCATCCTCCTTAATCCTCCCGTCTTCCATCCATAATCTTATAAATACTTGCTTTTACTCTTCATCTGGGCCTTTTCATGCCATTACTGGAGCCCTTCCTCCCAGCCCCACGTGCTTGCTTCTCCATCTATTCCATCACAGCGTCCTCCTTCCTTCTCTCTTCCTGTCGTCTGTCTCCTGGATTCTCACAATTCTTCCCTCCTCAGAAGCCTGGGGAAGCTTAGCCACGAGAACCCCATTCTGCCCTGCCCAGGTGTAGGCCATTTAACGCACCCATCAGATATGTTTCAGGCAGGTTTACACAAGCAAGGATGGGTGGGTGTATCGGCGGGCAGGGACTGGATCCTGAGGGTCAGTAATTAACCTTAAACCAGCCTCCAGCAAAAGCTGCTGGAACAATTTTCTTTGATAAGCAAGAAGACCTGGGACCTGATGCCTGCCTGAAGGACAAGCCGTACAAAGGGAACATAAAGTGTGCCTGCTCTAAGTGCAGGGAGATAAAGATCACTGCGTGCAGACAATGGGAGGAGGTGGGTGTGTTAGAGGCATCCATGGAAGATCACTCCTGGGGGGGGTTGTATTTAAATTCTAGTGTAATTAGTTTAGAGTTATGAACTGTAACTTACTAATTGTAGATATATCACCTCTGATGGGAGCAAAGGAAGAAATGCTGGAGGGTTTCTTTCAAAAATCGGTTCTGGGGAACGAAACTGTAATTTCAGATATGCTGTATAAGCACTGGTCACGTGAAGAGAGAATTGGTCTGCGAGGCTGCCGTATCAAACCACCTTAGACAAAGAAATGGCTTACAGGTGCAATTCATCACTTGCAACTTTGAAGGCAGAGAAGTCCAAGACTAAGAAACTAGGAAGCCACCCTTCGGTGCGGCTCCACTGCTCATAGATGGCACCTTTACCCCTCTTTTCAGGTTCTTTAAATTGACTTATGTTTATGTGTAGGAATGTGCCTTCGCCTGCGTGTGTGGATGTGCGCTAAGCGTACGCCCAGTGCCCTTGGGATTCAGAAGAGTGTGTCAGAGCTTCTGGAACTGGAGTTACAACACGTGTGCTGGGAGCCAAGCCCAGGTGCTCTTAACCACTGAGCCATCTCTCCAGCCCCATCACACCTTTTAGCTCTGGCTTCACCTGTCAGAATCACAGAACATTACTTCCAGCTGGTGAGAGCGGATGCCTCAAGACCTGCGGAAGACCCGTAGAGACCTCTCAGTGCTATTCCACTTGGTTTCAGTATGTGCTCTGGGAGGGGGTGGACACAGAGATTCAGGCCACGTGGAACAGCTGTCTAGAACATGGCAGAGAGAGGACCTGACAGACACTGTGCAGTTTCCAGGTCACATCAAATGTGAAGAAAACAGGTGCAGGTAACTCCGATCACCACCTCCTGTTGTCACGTTTGCTGCGCTTGATCTCAACGGTGTGTTCCAGATGTCATAAAGGATCCGTGTGTGAAGGAGCATGGACAAGCAGGAATGCGTCCTCCACCTCTGAGACGCTCAGCTCTTTGTTCACAAGGTCTTCTGTCTTAGCCTAAATCTCAACTTTTTCTTATTTTAAAATTAGAAAACCATCACCTTAGAGTTTATGGAGAACAACTATGAAGTTGTGTGAATGCGGGCTCTGGTAGAGTGCTTAGCACGAAGTTCACAGTAAATGTCTTTTTATTCTTCCTTATTCTCGTAAGCACCCTCTTACAAAATACCCTACTTTGCACCCTCAGAACTGGAGGCCCTGCTCTTAGTCCCGGTAAGTGTCTGCATCGAGCGTCCTATCATTTCGGAGAGGGAGCAAGTCTCAAAGTCTCAGTCCAGGCTCTGCTGCTCAGCACTGGACACCTCTCCTGCTCCTCTGCTGTTAGCCTTTTGTGCATCAGAAAGCCTTCCAGGTTCTTTCTGCAACACCAGCCCTGCCCTGCCGGAGCAGCGTGGCCGGGGCAGCTTCTTCACTCTTCTCATCCATCCTGTCCTCTTTTAACAATTGTTCAAAGGGAGCACAAAGGACTGTAGTTAATTTTAGTATTAGTTATACGAAATGTTAAACTTCTAAAATGCTTACCTTTTGGAAAAAATTAATCTTTAAGTGTCAAAAGATTTTTTTTCCTAGAGCCTTTCTTTGTGTTCAGGAATATAACACACATGCACAGAATATTCTGCTGTTAGAATATTAATCTTTTTTATCGTATGTAAGTGTGTGCGGGGGAAGGGGAGTTTGTGCCATGTTTGTGGGTGCCTATGGAGTGTAGAGGTATTGAACTCCTGGCGCTGTAGTTACCAGCGGCCCAGCCACACATGGGCACCGGGAATTTAAGGCAGGTCCTCCAGAAGAGCAATACACTGAACTCTCTCTCCAGCCCCTAGAATAGAAATCTAATCTAAGACTTACTCCGCCCTTCTTTTTGAAGCTCTCATCACTCTGAATAAATAATGCGATTAAATAATGTGTTAAACTTCGTTCAGGTCTGAAAACCGGAGTCCAAAAAAGAACTGATACAGGGTGTCCATTTTACATACAGAGCCGTCACATAGAATCTAAGTCTCTCTCTCAATTTGCACGACACCTGCCTGCCTCTACTGAGGGAAGCCTGCTCTCCTTGGCGGACGACGCTCCTGCACCCGCCTCCGCTCGGGTCTGCGGCTGCGCATGCGCCCACGCCCAGCGTGCACCGCGGCTGCGCATGCGCCCACGCCCAGCATGCACCGCGGCTGCGCATGCGCCCACACCCAGCATGCTCAGCTGCTGTTGCGGCGGGGCGTCGCGGGGCTGAGGCCGCTGGGCGTGCAGGAGGAGCGCGAGCTGTAGTCAGGTGCGTCTGCGGCCCTGGGTCGCCAGGGCCTGAGGGAGGAGCCTGCCCTCCTTCCCCTGAGGCCCTGGCGGAAGAGCGCTGCCTCGGTGGGTGCGGTGTGGATGCCTCTCAGCCTTGAGTTGAAGATGAAGGCCAAGGCACGCCGCGAGCGCCCGGGTCCCACGAGCAGGGAAGGTGGCTTGCCAGAATTACTCTGCAGCACTTGCTGAACGTAGCTAAATGTGAGAACATCCTCAGTCTTGAACAGTAAAAGCCCAGGACTCGAGGGCAGCTCGGTAGTGTTAAGTTTTTCGTTGTTTTTGAATTTTTGTGTGTGGTTGTCTGTGCGCCACACGCATTCAGTGTCCAAGGAGAGCAGAAGAGTGTCAGGGACCCCAGGGCTGGCGGTTCAGGGGACGGGGTGCGGGGCTTGAAGCCCGTCCTCCGGGAGAGCAGGCGCACTCTAAGCGCGGGCCATCACGCTCCGGCGCTGTGGTCCAGGATCCTTTCAGCAGTAGGCCACCAGTTGGAGGCGT
This sequence comes from Meriones unguiculatus, assembly GCF_030254825.1. Classification (NCBI taxonomy): domain Eukaryota; kingdom Metazoa; phylum Chordata; class Mammalia; order Rodentia; family Muridae; genus Meriones; species Meriones unguiculatus. The sequence goes on from NC_083351.1 coordinate 178,174,723, forward strand.
GGTGATGGCGCTCAAGTTAGGGCACTCGGGAGGGAATGCGTTCCTGTCTTGACTGCTAGCCTACTTTCCCCGTGAAAATACTGAGGGAACGTTGCCTTCCTAGCCCTAGTTTTCTGATTTCTAATCTTCAACACTCCACCTTTGGGAAATTACTGACCCCAATACTTTTCCCACTTTTCCATGCTCAAAATCCCTTCCTGTGTGTTTTTTTTTCAAACCTAAGTATAAACAATGTATGTTATAAGTTATGTAAGTTAAACAAATGTTACCTATTGCTGATCCACACACACCAAGCAGCACTCAGGTTATAACTATAAACATTGCCACGTCTGCACTGTATGGCTGTATCATCACGTAGCTGCCATTAGGGTGGGAGGTGAATCCACTTCATTCAACGCCGATCAAGTGCTGGGTTACATAACACCGCAAAATGTCGTTCCTCTCAGAGACCTATTGTCATCTCTTCATTCATGCAATAAATGAGGAAATTAGGGAGCAGCTGGTTTCAACTCAGCAGGGAGAACTTGCTGATTATTAGAGCTGTTCAAAAGTGGAGTGAAACTGCCTTGGATACTAACTCCGGCACCCAGAGTGACTCAGGTTTGCATTGGTTGGTTTCTAAATTTTGCTTTGAGCTACTTCTGTGTTAGGTAACATGCAGAGTATAAATTTAGTTTGCATTAAAAGTTTTATGCCTTAGTTGGTGAAATAAAATACATCTCTAAATCTTATGGAGAAAATATACTAAGTAAGGCAAATTCTGAATAAGTCTCATTTTGTTTGAAGGCTCAGTTTCTTGGAGTAGACAGGACTTCTAATAAGCTTTTAAGGAAAATTATTTTGTAGGTGAACTTTTATCATTTTAAAGATTTATTACTTGGGTGCTGGAGAGACAGCAGTTAAGAGCACTGGCTGCTTTTCCAGAGGACCAGAGTTCAATTCCCAGCACCCACATCGTCCCTCACAACTGTCTGTAACTCCAGTTCTGGCCTCTGTGGCCACTAGGTACATACGCAGTGCATAAACATGCATGCAGAAAAACAATTCTCTGTTAAAGGTTTTACTATTTTCAGTTTTGCATATGGTGTGAGTCTGTGTGGGTTTGTACATGTGGTGCCCAAGGGTGCCAGAGGCATCAGATCCTCTGAGTCATAAGTGGTTTCTAGCCCCTGCTGTGAATTCAGGGGCTCAGACTTTGGTCCTCTACAAGACTAATACACACTTTCAACTTTGGAGGCATTTCTTCCGTCCTGAGTAAGCTATCTTTAGAACACTCCAGTTTACACAAAATTGAGACGAGACAGTAATGCAGAGTATGTCCTTGTGGTTTGAATGAGAACGGCCCTGTAGGCAATGTGTTTGCATATTTGGTCCCCAGTTGGTGAAACTGCTTGGGAAGGATTAGGAGGTGTGGCCTTGTTGGAGGAGGTGTGTCACTGGGAGTGGGCTTTGAGGTTTCAACAGCCCACGCCACTCCCAGTTAGGCTGCCTCTGCCTCATGCTGTGGGTGAGGTGTGATCGATCAGCTGCTGTCCACTGCCTGCTGCCGTGCTCCCCTCCAGGATGGTGGAGGACTCACCCTCTGGAGCCACGAGCCCCCAGACTAAAGGCTTCCTTTTATAAGTTGCCTGGGGTATGGAGTCATGGCCATATAAAAGTAACTAAGACACCTGTATAGCCTGATACCCAGTTCTTGTTGTTATTAATAATAACGTATTTGCTCAGTTTTCCCATTAACATGTTAGCATGGCGGGCCTGCTGCAGTTAATGAACTGACCTTGCTACATCATTACTAACTGAAATCTAAGTTTGTTCAAAGGTTTTTACTTTCTACCCAATGTTTTTTTGGTTTTTTTTTTTTTTTTTCCTGTTCCAGGATCAAAACCTGGATAATACATTGAGTTTAATTGAAATACTTCCATAGGTACTTAGACTGGAATGTTTCAGATTGACTTTAATGGCTGTGACTTCTTTATGGAGTGCTATTCAGATCATTTGTAAGATGACGTTCTGTTGAGAGTTGTTTTCCTTTGGATCAGATGGTTTACTGAAAGGAAGGCTTTATCGTATCAAAGACAGACTCTGGTGACATGCTTCCTGATCATCAGTGTAGACTGTGAGCAGTGAATAAGTAGTATTGGCAGGATTCCCCAGTGTGAAGCTGCTACCACCCCGTTCCGTACTGCTCTCTTTGGCAGAAGGTCACCGTGGGCAGCCTCACTAAAAAGGTTTTTGTTTTTCCAGACAGGGTTTCTCTGTATAGCCCTGGCTGTCCTGGACTCCCTTTTTAGACCAGGCTGGCCTCGAACTCACAGAAATAGGACTGCCTCTGCCTCCCTGAATGCTGGATGTGCCACACCTGGCTACCTAAAGGTTCCTAAAAGGGTCTGCGTCCGTCGTACAGAACCCCTGTCTGCTGGGGGTGGGGGTGGGGCACACAGAGACCAGAGCGGGCCACTGGGTGTCTTCCTCGTTGCTCTGTTCTCCATTTCTTGGCCTGAGGTAAGAGTTAGTGACCCGGAAACTCAGCTAGGATAACTGGCCAGTGAGCTCTCAGGATCTGGCTGTCTCTGCAGTTGAGTGCTGGCGTCACACGCATCGCCATACCTGGCTTTGTCCACGCTGCTGGGGTCCAGACTCAGTGCAGCCTTCACGTTGCAGAGCAGGAGCTCTTGCAAACGAAGCCCAGCGCACAGTCCCCGCCAGGAGTTAGTTTAAAATGGTATAATGTGGACTCCTGAAGAGTTGTTTTGTGCTTTAGACTGTAACACAGTACTGTTTTCTGTTTGTTTTTTCCATTCAAACTGTTGCACTCACCTTTGGCCATTTCTTTGGCCTCCCCTGCCCTTATTTCCCTGTCAGTGTGGTTTGTTTTTTGTATTTGTTTTTGAGTATGCCCTTACTTCTGGACAGTACAGACTCCTGGCTTCTCTTACAGATTTCTCACTTGTGACCTACAGTCAGCTTTTTCTCCAAGCACCCTCTATTCTTTATTGGAGAAGCCTACAAAACCCAGTTTGATTGCTGTAGCAGGTGGGATCTGCCTGCAGAATAGAATTCAGAATTGCCTGTAAAAGGTTAATGGTTTTCTTCCTGCATTACAACCTACTCTATGCTCGTATGACACTTGGCCTTTGTCCCATGGGCCCATGGGGATGGGCATAAGAACTTCCAGAAATGCTAAAATTGAGATTGAAATACAGAAATTGAGCTGTTCTCATGTTCCTACTGTGGGTAATAACTGTGGGTAAGAACTGAGTTTTCATCTTCTATTTGTATCCTGATATTGGTAGGGTAACTTCGGCTTACAAATGATAACACTTCCACCTTTCTCGGTGGTTCACACTAAGCACTTGGGAGGAAGACGGACCGGTGAGTTTGAGGCAACACAGGCTGCATGAGCCACTGTCTTAACACCAACCATAGGATCAGAGTAGCCAGAGGTGCACAGGACATTTTTCCATTGCCCAACTTTGCTGTCTTATATTTATTTACTGTGTTTTCTTTCTTCTTCATCTTCTCTGATTGTGGCACCATTAGAAGCTGGGCTTATCGGACGGCTCCCAATGGATGAGAGCGATGGAAAAGAAGGAAGAAGGTGGACAACCACCATCATCATCAGCTCATCGCTTAAGGTAAGCGATCTTCACTTACCAAACCTGAACTCCGTGTCAGTGTTTGAAACATCCTTGTCTCCAAGTACCCCCAGTTATGGGAACAGGAAGTAAATGTTCTAAACAGATTTCCCAATTAGTTATAAATGTTCTGCATTCACACTCAAAACCCTGATTCACTAAGTCTTTGCAAGCTGTAGCCAGCCAGTGTTGTCCTTGTTACTGGCTCAGGCTCACAGTTGCTGTGATGCTGAAGGCCCAGGCCTGCACCCCAGGCAAGGTGCTTGCCAGCACTTGCTGCTGCTCCTGCCCCTGCGCTCTGTATTTCCTGTACTGCCTCTTCTGAAAATAGCTGGGTTTTTGTTATTGGTGCTTATCTTATTTACTTTTCTGAGACAGGGTCTCATGTAGACAAGGCTAGCCTCAAACTTGCTATAGTTGTGGGTGGCCTTCTCTCCTGATCTTCCAGTCCTCCTGCCCCTATGTCCCAAGTCCTGGGGACACAGGCATGTGCTGCCCTGTCTTGCTAGTGTGTTCTGATGTCTAATCCATCAGTGCACTAAATATTCACTGGGTCAGAACCTGCATGGTGTGGGCATTCAGCGCATTCAGAGGTGCTCAGTGTTTTTGTAGTTTTTGTGTTATTTGCCAAAAAGTTCCTAAGTAACAAATCTTTGTGGTTCTTTGTTGAATGAGTTGGTTACTGTAGGTTTTTCTTGTTGTTCTCTTACAGTGTCACTTGCTGCCATTTTTGAATCATTATTAAAGACTGGACTGTAGCTTTCTCTTCTGTACGCTTGCACAGAGGTGACGCCTTCCCTGCGGAGCCTCCCTCCGTCCTGTAGTCCTCATGTGCATAGGTAGCTTAGAGACGGAGGTTTAAAGATACTTTCCTGGACTGGGAAAGTCTCTTAGTTGTAGAGCACTTGGCTAGGGTTTGTGAAGCCCTGGGTCCAAGCCCCAAACCAGGAGGTTGGGGCGGGAGTGTGTGCAAAATAAAGTTGTTTGTGTTCCTTTTCTCTTAAGAAATATAGAAAAGAATGGTTTAAGTTTTATACTCTGTTGAGAGTATATTTTATAAGTTATACATTTGCAAATACTCATCCATATTATAGGGGTTAAATGTGTTAAGGTGAACTCAGAAATTTGCTGTTCCCAAGGGGAAGATTTTCATATTGGAATTTTTTATTTTCTAGTAAACTTTCGCTCAGTTAAGTGCTGTGTTATATTTCTGTTTAAATCTATTTCCTTTCATGTGAGATTTTCTAGATACTAGTTTTGAAGAATATTACTAGGTGCTGTATATTCAGGAAGGTTACAGTTTTTTTTTTTACTTGTGGTGTATAAACAAATGAAGCAGGTTTTTAGTAAGCAGCAAGCACTGCTCTTCAGAACCTTTGATGGGCTCCAGAGCACTGGAAAACCACAAAGGCCGCAAACAAGTGCCCAGTGTTTCCTAGCCCTCGCTGCAGTTTCGCTGGTGAGTGCCCCCACTGGTGTGCTTGCTCGGCCTTTGGTCTAACCTGAACAAGTGGCATGTTTTCATGTCTCATGGATATGAAACAGAGTTTGGAAAACCGAGTCTTAAATTCTGGATTATTTCTAGAAAACTTTCAAGCTTCCTATTTTCCTCAACCCAGCACTTTCTCATTGTTGCTTTATTATTTTAGGGTTATACATCATTAGCATAAGATACATGAATCCTCATGATTTGCAGCTAGTTTTTCCCAGCCTTGCTCTGAAGTTGCTGCCGCGTGTACCCACTTGCTGCCACTCTCTGCTCTTCTGCCTTGTCCCTCTCCCATTCGTCTTCTCTGTTGGTTTCGTTTCTTTTTCTGCTTGATATACTCCTTTTTAATTTTAAAAATCTGATAAACATTTTGGCCAGCTTTGCTGGCTCTTGTGAATCTGTCATATCCTTCCTATATTTTAGTTCTTTGCTAACATTTCCAACATCTTTCATGTCCTATTTTAGGGTATATATATCTGTCACCCCAATTATATGGATCCCCTGTAGATCATTTTTCCTAGCAACTGTGGTGGTTCTCTTTCATGTCTGGCTGGTGTGTGTGTGTGCATATGTTGTAATTTATATTTTTAAATTGTATAAGTAATTTGAGATCTATACTATGTTTAGAATATGCTCTTCTTCCATAAAGGCCCTAATTCTGTAACATGATTAAATCGATGCTCTGTTTGCTAGGCAAAACTGAAACTTCAATTTCAGATGAATAATGCATTTAATATAATTCCTCAATATTACTTAAGATATATTTTAAATAATATATCAAAGCTGGCCAATGGTAGAGCACATGTGCAAAGCTCCTGATTTGATTCCAAGCACTATAAACAAATTTTACATTTGTAATTCAAATTTAACTGAGTGTTGTTTCTTTTTATTTGCTAAATTTGACCAGCCAGGCTGTGTATTAGTTAACTAACCTTCTGAGCATCTAGAATGGTCCTAATTATGGAGAACAGGGAAAGCAGGCTGTTTTCTCCTGTGACCAGCAGACCTGCTTTGAGAGGCCCTGATTGAGAAATGCTTCTCCGAGGTGCTGGAAGTACTAGCAATTGGGCGTCACTTTAATCCACTTCCCGGGATTGAAGTGGTTTGAGGCAGACAGTGTTCCTGTGAGAGCTGCTCTCCTTTTGTCAGAAGCTCTGCTCAGCTTTCCCTCTGTCCCTCTTGAGTTGGCAGGTACCCTGGGGGCAGAACTGGCCTAAATGTTGGGGTCATATCTTTGAATTTCTGTGTAGATCTTGGCCTTACGATTTCTCTCTATCCTGCTAGCTTTTTGATGCATTTATACAGAGTTCCTTTTTTTTTTTTTTTTTTTTTTTTTCCAAACTGTCATTTTTCAGGTTCTTTCAGCAGGAGAGTTGGCCTAAATTACTGAATTTGCCATTGCTGGAAGCGGTGTACAATTTAAAAACCACACAGAAAGGGCCATGGTTGAGCTCCAGGACAAGGGCTCAGTAACATAAAATACTCTCTTTAGGAAGAAAAGGAAGCATATATTTTAGACTAGTGCTTAAATTACATTGTTCTGAAGGAAGAATATAAGGTCAACTTAGGTATGGAGTTTGTGTGTATGTGTCCGTGTGTGTAGTGTATTTGTGCGTGTGTGGGTGCAGATGCCTGCCCACACACTGGCGTAGGCCAGCAGAGGCTGCTGTGCTCTGCTCGCCTCCCGCTTCCTGGTGTTCTTGAGTCAGTCGCTGCATGTGGAGCTGGGTGGTGGCAGCAAGCCCAGTCCTGGGGTTTAGACACGTGTGACCAGGCCTGGCTTTTCACATGCCGTCTGGGGATTTGAACTCAGTCCCTAGTGCTTGCCCAGGAAGCGTTCCTTCCCACTGAGCTGTCTCCCCAAGACCTTGGCGAACAAGCTGGAGTTCCAACCAGCTAGGAATTCTATCAATCACTTAGGTTTCCACCTTTTGACTGATACCATCTAGTTGTTGGGTGGAATAGAAGTGAGGTAATTATTTTTAATGGTAACGTTTAAATCAGAACACAAGTATGTCACCTTTGCTTTCTGGCCTGCCCAGCAAGTGTAAGCACATGGATTAGGAAATTGGTTGTTGCCTGCATGGTGTTCTGAAACAACCCCCGGCCTCTGCATTTGTCCACTCATGATGGAAGAGGCTTGCCAGCTCATTCCTTGGAAAGAATTGTCTCTAGTTCTCATAATTCTTAGCTTTAACAGTGCCCGTATTTTTTTGTCCCTAAATAACATTAACTCTTTCCAGATACATAAGCAAAATTTCAATAGAAATAGTTTCACTCCTTTTTTTTTTGTTTTGTTTTGTTTGTTTATTTTGCCTCAGAGAGTAGATTTGTTTCTTTGGTGACCAGTCTTTAAGTGAAACTGTGATAAAACAATCCATTAAATGCTTTTAATTTTTTTGCTAGCTGTAATAAAAATTATTTCAAGCATGTCTTACATTTGTGTTTCTGAAAATTCTTTTAAGAATTATGAGATTGCAACTGCCCTAGAAAATCGAAGCCACAAGGTTCGCTATTCAGATACATTGGAAAGTGGATCCATTGTATTTTCTCTCTCTGGTACAGTATATTTGTTAATTGCCTTTTTTTTTTTTTTTACTATTTTGTATTTGCTAACTTAAGATCTTTGTAAAATATGTGGATGTTCATGCCGATTTTTGCAGTTTGGTAGCGGTATGAGTGCTTGGTATGTTATCTTCTGGAGGAGCACAGGGCTGTGCTTTGCTCTGGCCGCAGAGGCCGCTCACATGGGCCTCTGTGGGACATGCCTCTTTAGTTAAGTGGAGTCTGGTAGAGGATGGGAAAGGACTTGCTTTGGAACTGAGGTGAAAATAGAAAAGTGCACTTGCCTAACAATAAATATAAATTGTTAATAGAGGCAGCATATATTCCTGGGCAGAATTTACACACCCAAGCAAATATGTGATAGTTTCTCATTATTTTGACTTTCTAAAAAAAGTAAACATTGAAGAACTTTATGGGGACACAAATGCTCCTGAAATTATAAAACTGTGTGTGAGTCATGGCAGAGCACAGGAGTTAAATTAAGCTAAGATGGTTTGGAGGTGTGGAGGGACAGCTATGACTGCGTGGGAGGGGACAGAGGGACGGAGGAGGGAAGCTCATGAGTGCACCATCACACCTAGCCAGCGTCTCAGGGTAGGGCGTCCCAGGGCAGGGCGTCCCAGGCGAGCCTGGCCACACAGCGAGACCATCACAAAATCAAAAAGAGAGAAATTCTTCTGTTAGGAGATCTGCCACTCCAGCAGAGATTGTGGAATTTCCAAATCTCCTAGAAAGACATTCATGCTGAAATTATCCAGATCCAAAATCAGTCCTCCTAGTTGACTAGCAAACTCTCTGGAGAGAAAAAAGTAAAGTATTTTTGGCGGCTGTATGTGTTGGTTGTCATCGGTATGTTTATAGCAGTTCTCTGTCCCTGTTCTAGAGGACAGTGACATTCTGAGGTTACATAAGTGTGCACATGTATTTAGTCAGAATGGACTCCCACGCTGCTTTCTAAGGATTTGTCTTACCTACAACTCCTGAACAGCTATAACTAACCCCAGTTCCCTCAACGCCATTCTGACAAGTTGGGCCCGTTTCGGGCTCCAGGTATCTGCTCATTTGATTGTATTAATTTACGTGGTTCCCGAGCTTCTGGGAGGAAGGTTTCTTCGACAAGCTATAGTTGGAGATTTACTGTGAACTTCTTTTCTGTCACTGACTCTAGCCTCTGGCAGTCACTGCAGGGTCTTCCGAGTCGCTGAGTGTGTGCCCTGCTTGTCAGGTAGTGGCTGTGGGCGGACACTCAGCTCCTACACACCGCCCCGGTGTGTCTCCTTTGGCTGTTTGCTTGCATCCTTTGGGACAGCCTTTCTGACAAGCCAGTCAATGTTTTCAAAAAAGTTGACTATGAAAGATTTTTTTTTTGAGGCAAGTTCTCATTACATAGTTCTGGATGGCTGGTTTGATAGCTCAGGATGGTGTTGGACCACAATTCTCCTGTCTCAGTCTTCCATATGCTAAGATTCTAGGTGTGCACGGCCACACCTGGCTTGAAGGGTGAACTTTTAAAATAGACTTAATCTTTTAATTAAAACTAGGCATCACCTTTATGTGCCCAGTGTTTTTCCTTTAAATATTTAGAACAAGTAATTCTGCTATAGAGAGCATGTCAAAGAATTATTCAAACCATTTTGCTGTATAAGAATTGTAATAACAGGTTCTGTTCCTTATGAGTTTGAGGTCCTGATCTTTTTGAGCTTATGAAATGTGTTCTATGTAATGTCATTATATTCACTTTTTCTAGGAGTTGCATTTTTATTGATGGATGCTAAAGAATGTATATCAGCTGAGGAAACATTTCTAACCAAAATTGAGAAGTTTATGAACATTCACCAAAACAGTTTTTTGGTTCTATTTGCCTCACTCCATGGGCCTGAGGAATGGAATCTCATGTTCAGGATTCAGCAGAGGTAGGAAGCACGGCACAGCCAGTTCTTCTTATGCTGTTTTATTTGCTTCAGTTCCTAATGGTTTTAGCCACTTGAGTTTTCTTTTGCTCAAAGATAAAATGTATTACCTGTCCTGTGTACTCAAACAGGGCAGGCAGCTATTCCTTATGTCAGGGTGACTGGAGTGGACATTGACTGAGCACTGAATTCTGGTTATACAGAATTCTACTTCAGTCTTCTGAGACACAGTGCAGGGTGTGATTGAACACGTGACGAAAACAGAGCTCTGTCCTCTCCTTGTCCTGCCTGTGACAGCAAGTGTCAGTCAGTTACTTAACCACTCTCTTTTCAGATTCTTGGGCAGTAACTTACGAGTACTTCCCGTGCATAACACAGTAAATGCCATTGACCTTATGTGCACTCTAGCCAAGGTAAGCCACCTGGGGAAAAAATACTCACCCACAAATACATGTCTTAGCCAGAGATTTTAAGGTTTTGTTTTTAAATACATTTTTGAGATTTCATTTTTCTCCTCCATTTGCTCCTGTAAAGGCCCCATACACGCCACTCTTTCAAATTTATGGCCTCTTGTTCTTTGTTGCATGCATATGTGTTCCTAAAACCATGCACATAACCTGTTCAGTCCCTGTGATGTTACTTGTACTCGATTTCCAGGCTGGCAGCTTAGTATTACATAACTAATTTGGGGTTCCCCCCCCCGGAAAGACTTTTTCTTGATCTCAGCATCTTTGAGTTGCCTGCAGTTCTTTGTCTGAGCTTGGGGCCTCCTGAGCTTTCCCCATCATGTCATCATTTCTGATGGTGTCACTCTTTCTAGGTCATTAACCATCATGTTGATGGGACTTCATGGCTGCAGCTTCTGATATTCCTAGGAGACACAATCTTGCAGCAAACACCCTGTTCTGGCTCTTAAAATCTTTCTGACTCCTTTTGCAATGATCCCCGAGCCTTGGGTGCAGTTGTGTGGTAATTGTATCCGTTGAAACTGGGAATTTTAATCCAGCAATTTTAATCTTTACTATTCTGGCAGGTCAGGTACTTCTCCATCACTCCAATTCACACAAAAATTTTTAGCATAGATATCAGGAGACATTTACTGAATTATTATCATTTGAGGCAGGATTTCACTCTTCCTCTAGGTAGCCTGAAACTCTCCATGTAGACAAGGCTGGCTTCAAACTTATAGATATCGACCTGCCTCTACCTCCCAAGCATGTGCCACCACTCCAACAGAATGGATTTTGTAATATATAATCCTACAAAAATACTGTTTCTGTAAATAATGCTACATGTTAACATCTTCTTTCAGACTTCCTCCAAACCAAACATAGACAGCATCTGCTACAGAATGATAACAACTAAAGCTTACATCATAGAGCAAAGCCCTGTGTGGAGAACACTCCAAAAGATAAAGCTGAGCACTGATGCAATCAGTCCAGAGTCAGAATACTAGCACAAGTGTTCTGTTGGAAGATTATCAAAATAATTTAAGTCATTAAATTATAATGTTCAAATATATACTTAAGGGCATTTATATGTACACCATTAAACATGATTTTACTTTGGGAGTTTGGTTGAGTGACTCCTTTAATGTTTAGGAGTGCAGCTGTGTGGCACAGTGCTACCCCAGCCCTTATTTAGTCACCCTACAGGAAGAAAAAGGAAGTAACTGATACACACACAGCTTCTTAATGGTACCAAGTGATGTACAAATCTAGTAGGAAATGAAAGCACGGAATTGGCTGGATTAAAGGAAAAGCCATGTCCATTTTTGGGGTTTTTCTAAAATTAATCTCTGCAGGCATTTTCACACATAACTGCTAGACACTTTCTAAGCTCCAGGTTCGTGTGCTGGAGGGTGGTCTTTAACTAGTACTCCCACCAGCCACAGCACTGGTGACCCCAAGAGCGCTTCCAGACATGAAGAGGGAGGAAGTTAGGAAACCAATCATCTGTTCTGAAGCGCATGGCTGCATCTCCACAGTGGTGTGGAATCCAGCTAGACAGTAGGTGCTCTAGAGTGCTAAAAGCATCCAACAAGTAGAAAGTGTACCTGGCTTTTTCTAACTCAAGCATGTGGATGAATAAAGCAGTTGGCTACATTTTTGAAGTTATAAAACAAATTAGTCTTGTGTTGTAGCTTCTAAAGTAGTACTTTAGTAGCTCTTTAAAGAATTATGTGTACAAAGGCTTTGCCTGAATATATGTGTTCCACCCGGGTGCCTGGTGCTCACAGAGGCCAGAAGAGGGTACACAGCCTCCGCATCTGGAGCTGTAGACGATTTAACCTCCCCATGGGTGCTGAGACCTGGATCCATCCTCTGGAGAGCAGAGGATGGATCCATGGAGTGGTCTAACACTGTGTACCACTGGTGTGCACTAGATGCTGACAAGCCGAGAAAAATAAAATAAGAGTTGTATTTCCCAGCAGTAAGTTTCTGCAGATACAGCAGTAGAAAGTGTACTGGAAAACAGCATGTTATTGACTTTATTTATGAAACAGAACTGAGCTGTACTCCAGCACCTTCTTCAGAGGGAGACTTGGTTTTGATTTCAATGAGTTCTTCCACTCGAGCCAGGACACTTTCCATCAAATCAAATGTGAAAAGAGCTGAATGTAAGACCTGGAAAGCCAAGGAAAGAGCATCACCGTTCCCGTAGTATCTTTCCAGGGACAGGCCTCCCACCCACAGCCCTGTTTCAGCGCCCCACTGCTGGGGTTCCAGCCCATCTCCCCACACCTGCAGAAACCTGGGTTATTAACGCTGCTTCTAAAACCTACAGCAGACCCAGGGGTGCGGCTTCAGATGCCGGGGTTACCTTAAGCTGCATTTCAGGAGGCATGGTAGGGATTTCTTCTCCACCGACAGTCACAGAACAAACCCCTTTACACGTGGAGGCTACTGCAGGGAAGAGAAAGTTCACATTTAGCTAGTACAACAGTCTGCAGTTTCAGCACTGCATGTTTGTAGTGTTGGGAATCGACTGCTGCGCCGCTCCCAGCCCCAACTCTTAGACTTATTACATGCACCTCTTTAGAGTGTGTGTGTGTGTGTCATGCGCGTGTTGGGGGGGAGGGGTGGCCAAGGACAATTTGGAGGAGTTGGTGCTGCTCTTCTACCCCTTGGCTGCCACCCAGGCCTGAAGTCAGGTTGGGCATGTCAGATGGCAGCGCCTTCTCTCGCTGAAGCACCCTGTTATCGCTCAGATCTTAACAATACATTTACAAGCTGTTTGAATCATGACTAGTTCTAGATGTGCCAAGAGGTGACACTGTAGGGAATGTGTGTTAGAAACAAGGTTGAGCACCAGAATTCTGCAACATGTGAACTGACTCTTTAGACAGCGCAGGCCAGGGGAAGCTGTCTTCAGGGTACCGTACACCTACAAGACAGCTTCTGCCGATGCCTGCACAGGGACTGTAACAGACTGCAGCAGAACGGCACCTGTGCAGAGGGAGCTCCGCATCCAGTCTTTTATACAGTGTGTACAGGTTTACTTCGGGGCAGTGAGGGCTGGGCCACTGGATGCAGGCGGAGTGTGGGAGGGGCTTGCAGTGCACCCAGCTCACACTCAGAGCCCAGGCCCCACACCAGGTGTTTCAGCCTGGTGTAAGTCTTCACTGCCCTGGTTTCGGGACTGGCTAAGAATCATTTTAACCACAAATACAGCTTTCACAGCCCCCATGTCTGCATAAGCAAACATGCACTAAAGCGTGACTGTGGGGCTGGAGAACTGCTCCACCAGAGAACCTGGGTGTCCCCAGCACCCAATGGGGGCCCAAAGCACCAGTAGCTGCAGTTCCGGTGACTCAGCAACCTGACTGCCATGGTTCATGCACACACATAATACACTCAGCACACATAGCAAGTGAACACTTGAACAGAAAATAAAAGTGCGTAGTCCCAACCTTGGCTATTTTGTTGGTTGTTCTTAATCTCTGCTTCGTAATGTGCTTTCGACATATTAAGTCCTAGATGAAGCGGCTTCAGGAAGTTGTTTTCAATCTTCCCGAGCTCTGTCCATAGTCCAGTCTGTTCAGAAGATGTAACGAGCAAGTCAGTCACAGGGGTCGGCACACACAGGATACCTGTTCGCAGACTCGCACGGGGAAGAGCCACAACTACACTGCGTGTCAGCTAGGGTGTGCCAGCCGGAAGTGCACACTAGGACAGGGTGTGCAGCATCTCCTCCGCAAACTGGGCACCATTCCCAGGCCCAGCCGAGGGCCACAGACAGGTGACGGGAAAACACGGACTGTGAAACTCACAGCGGAGTACTCGGCACTTCAGAGAGACAGGAGACACGGGAGTTAATCTGAGGTAAAGTACGGGACTCAGGCCGCACGTCATCACCTCTCACAAGGACACAAAGACATGAAGTACAAGAGGGACTGAGAGGGGCAAAGAGCTAGTGGGAGGGAGGAGGCAACAGCAGAGGAGCACTGTGATGGAGGTGTCTATGAGGAAGGGGGTTCACTATGATGGAAGTGTGTCTATGAGGAAGGAGTTCACCACGATGGAAGTGTAAATGTGAGGAAGGGGGTTCACTGCTGGGAAATACAGAGGTCTAAGGGGAAATTAAATACAAATTCAGACTTTAGAAATAGACCAAGTGCATTCCACACATCTGGATTTAGCCTGGAAAACAAGGGTGATTTTCTGATGCCTTTACCACAACATTGAATGAAAGGATGCAAGAATATGTTTAATGGTGGTGTTAGGTTGCCACTCGCTCACGTAGAGGAAACTGCACAGCCGTTCATTGTTTTCTTGAATAATTACTGTTGACTGGCAGAAACTATTTTACATAACATGACTTCATTTTTATTTAAAAGAGAAAGGGCCTAGGAGAGTATATCCGCAAGGGCTGATGGGTGTGTGACTCGTGCTTTTATTTTTAGGCATTTTGTAAGTTTACTTTATTGTGCACGTGCATGAGGACAGTGTTGTGCCATGGTGTGAATGTGGAGGTTAAAAGGACAACATGGACACTGTGTGGACCCAGAGACTGAACTCAGGTTGTCAGGCCTGTATGCAGGCCTCGACCTGCTGAGCTGTTTCTCCTACTCATGTAGTGTGTGTGTGTGTGTGTGTGTGTGTGTGAGAGAGAGAGAGAGAGAGAGAGAGAGAGAGAGAGAGAGAGTCAGAGGACAACTCTGCCATGTGGATTTTCTTCCACATGAGGTTAAACTCCAGCTTTCGGGCTTGGCATCCTCAGAGCCACCTCCAGCTCTACTGCTAATTTCTCTTGGTGTAGTTATCTTGTTTTAAACACGTGAACTTGACGTGCTTTCAGGAACTCTCCCTTTTACTGTACAAGCCTGAGTCCCGCAGGACACGTGTGCCACCACTGTCCTTGTGGCTCTTCACACCTGTCCACCTGTTCCATTCTTGCCAACGCCTGTCTCCAGATCTGTCCCCTTTCTAAAGCTTCCCCCTTCCTCTACCTGTAGCTCATAGCACAACCGCAACTGCTGCCTTCACGGCTGACAGGGTTACTAATGACATGCGGTTCATGAAGAACACTTCTTTTTTGGATGTGTGTGAGCATTGTGCCTGCATAAAGTGCCACATGTGCCTGGTACCCAGAGCGGCCAGAAGAGGGCACTGGATCTCCTGGGACTGGACTAGGTGAGAATCAAACCCAGTTCCCCCACAAGAGGAGCCTCTGTGTGTATGTGTGCTGGGGGGGGGGGGTAGATATGTGTGTGGTGGTGGTGGTGGTGGAACTCACAGACATCCACCCGCCTCTGCCTCCCAAGATCTGGGGTCAAAGGTGTGTGCCATCACTGCCCAGCCAGTCGTCGCCAGTGCTCTTCACCACTGAGCCCTCTCTCTCAAGTTCCCATGGGGAACACTTTTTTAACCTACACGTGGCTTTATCAAAAGAAAACACCTTCCCGTATTTACACAAAAGGAAGTTATGGTTGAAGTCCCCATTACTCAAGAGGTGGCAGAAAGCTAACACCCGTGTTTCACATTTTTTATGGCTATGTCACTTGACATACATCCTATGAGATGTGGGCATGTTCCAGGCCAGCCACAGGCATGTGGCGACCGCTCTTGACGACAAAAACCAGAACAGCTGGTGAGCCGTGACTGGCTGGGCCTGTCCTGGAGGAGTGAGGACAGGAACGGGTATCTGAACGCAGCTCCCCACAGCTGAGCAAGACTGCCCGAGGGCACACACCTGCCCACCGGGGAAGTCCTTACAGTCCTGCTGCACTACAGGAAAGACAAGTCTAGAGGAAGTCACAAGCTGGTCTGTTTTCCTATGCAACCAGCACAAGGGTTGTCTAATTCCAGAATTACGATCCTTGTTGGCTACACAGCGAGTTCCAGTCAGCATGGGCAACTTGAGACCCTGTCTAAAGAACAAAGCAGCAGGCTAGCAAGAAGGCTCCTTTGGTTAAGGCCGTCGCTGCCAACCCCGACCATCTGAGTTAGGTCCTGGGACCCACATGGTAGGAGAGAACCAATTCCTGAAAGTTGTCCTCTGACCTCTACTGGTGACGCATGTGCAGGCACACGCACAGAAATAATCATGTAATTTTTAAAACGCATGGACTTACAAACAACAAAAAGCTGTAACTGGATATACAGCTCAGTTTCTTTTTCTCTGCTAACACGGCCGGCCAAGGGCTGTAATTAAAGGCATGAGCCATGCATCCCACCAAAGGCAATAATTGATTTGTAGTCCACAACATTAAAAAGCTGAGTAATAAAAGCATCCTTCAAAGTCAGCCTAAAGCAGTTTTCTTCCCCATGCTCCTCATACTTCCAGTCTTCCCTGTGGGGCTGTCTTTAGATGCGTGTGGGAGTGAGGATGCTGTGGAGGTGAAAATACATTCTGTCTTACAGGGAAGGTACCAGAGCTTTTTTAAACACAAAAGAAAGAATTTAAGATTTCTTTCAGCTTTAATGTTTAAAAAGTAACACGATTCTTTTACACCGTTTATAGGGCTTAAGCTTCTGAAATCCGCTCAACTGTGCTTTCCATTTTATTCTCAAGTCATCCCCTAACAGTTCTGAAATCTTGAGTTCTGTCTTAACTGTGCACCCAAAATTCACTGCCGCTACCCAGCCCAAGTAGACATTGTGACACCACAGCGAAACAGCTTCTAGGACAGGCTGGGATCTCTCTGGCAGAGTCTGCCGTGATAGAAGGAAGCCACGGAAGAGGGCACGGCCATGCTCTCTCAGCCCTTCCTCTAAACATGATGTGGTTTTTAAATGGTGTCCCAGAACTTTCGCCACTTGAGTGGCAGAGCTACCACCACCAGCCATGGAGCTCTGCAGCCTCCTCAGAGATGCTTGGCTTCATTTCACGCTTGCACTGTGGTGCTGAGGGCTGAATCCATGGCCTCAAGACAGCCATTCTGCCTCTGAGCTACAACTCCAGTCCTGGCACATTTTAATTTTGAACACACAGGCACTGGATTTCAGTGAAGAGGACAGGTGGCAAGCAAGAGCACGATTATGGCTCTATTTTAGAATAAACTTGAAATTCAAAACAAGGAACAACCTGAGTCTAAAGAGACCGTGGGCTACGAAACTTGGAGACGAGGGGTCAGTTTGAAAGGTTCTAAATGGCAGGAGACTGAGGTGTGGAAGAAAGCGCTGACACACGTGCAGGGAGCTAGGAGGGCAGAAGAGCCAGGCTTAGGAAGGAGGCAGGTAGACTGACTCAAACTGCTCACTATGAATCACTTTATCGCTTCACTACTCTCCCCGAGTGCCTTTCTGACTTTCTAGCGTTCCTCTCTTAGCATACCAAAGTGAGCAACAAGAACTGTTAGGGTTCCCGGAGTAAAATGCCCAAACACCACAGTGCTACTTTGTGACTTGTGCAACAAACCAGAAGCCACATTTGTTTGTTTTTAGGGGTCCCGTTCCACACCTAGGCTGGCCCGGAAGGAGTCGCTCCTGCAGGGAAGCTGTCAGTCACTTGTGAACCAAAGTGGCCAAGCCTGCCTTTCCTTGTTGTAACTGTTCTTGGCAATGCTCCCATTACACACAGGCTGTTAAGCTGCCACCCAGGTATTAACCTGGTAATTTAGAGTATAGTTCCTGGTGATCACCTCCCTGGTATGATAACTATTATGGTGGCATACAGCAACAAACAAACAAAAGCCAGTATCTGGTTCTTATAGGAAAAAATAAGCCATTACATAAGGCAGCCCTCTACGTGGGCTGCATCCTTTCCCTTATCATAAAATGTCCACATCATTAAAGCATTCCCTATGGATGTCAGTAGACCTTGCCCTGCCTCTCCAGACAGGCTCTTCTGGCACTTCCTCTACAGCAAGTACATCTATCATTCCTAATCAGGAGACGACTTTGTACACGTAAATCACATCCACTCTTGTGTCCATCCGGCCTACCTTCCCTAAGGACACCCGCCAGGGCCCCAGGGCCCATGCTTCTCAACTTGCATGCTATCTTTTCTGGCTTTCCCATATGCCCCTTTAGGAATCGGGTTTAATTTCAGAAGTTCTCCCTGGACCCACAGCCAACGTCTATTCTTTTCTAGACTTCTCCCCTGGGCACTGCTCCTAATGAGAAGAGAAAGCACTTTTCTGTCAGTGTTGTGAAGAGTGGCACACAGCACCTGGCTGGGACAGTGGCCACCTCCGTCAGGGAATGGGCACAGCAGGGAGAACATCTGGGAACATCAGTAAATTTGATACCCAGCTGGATAAAGCAGATCTATGGAGCTCTGTTTCGAAAAACCAAACCAAAAGTCAACGACCATATATTTAAAGCCTGTGCACTTCGTTTATGTAAATTTTACTTCACAGAAAAACTGCTGACAAATATTAATGCTGAAATGTTTGGGGCAAAATAAATTAATGTCTACAGTTAACTTTGACTTAATTTTTTGAAGTACATCAAAAAATACAGCAATGAAAAATGAATAGAGATGGGAGACAGATACATGAGGAAGCAGATGAACTAGCAAATGAATGACTGCTGTAGAATTCTTTTAGTTTTTCTGGATATTTCACAATTTTTCACAATAAAATATTGGAAAAAAAAACCCAAACATCTACTACAGCCTAAGCCAGAGTGAACCCTGGCGGTGCAGCATCTGGGTGGAGAGCCGTGAGCAGGTCACATTCTGACTCCACTAGATCTGTGAAGGGTGCAGCTGCTCCCCACACTTCCCATCCCACGCTGTGACTTTTCTGAGAACAAACCATCTCTCTGGCACTTTTATGTGAAACTTAACTACCTTCATTGTATTACTTCTAAAAAAAAGTCCAGATTAACATGATTCATGTGGTTACAGGTAACAGGAGACCAATTATTAGAATGGAGTGGGCAGAAAGGAGCTCAGAAGCAAATGTGATTTTACTGTATGACAAATCTCCCTCAAATAGTTTCTGTTTATTGAATACTCCTAATGAAGCACTATTAATAATATCCAACTTCCTACACACCATTCAAAAAGTGCTTTTAATAAACCCAGTTTTAGGGCTAAATATGTTTCAGTCTGTCATGACTGATGAGGTAATATCAGATAATTTTATCTGTATAGCTCGGATTAAAATCTTGAGCCGCACATAAGCAGAGGAGGCCGAGCAAGGTGTTCGTGTGTGTGTTCGTGTGTGTGTGTGTGTGGAGCTCCCTGGGGCCAGTTAGCACATGCCCTGCAGCTCCCCTACCAACAGTGCACAGAGAGCCTTACTGCAGAAGAGCACAGCAGGAAAAGCAGGAGAGAGGTAAGGGGGGGGGCGTGACTGCAGTGTCAGGACAGAACCTGATGCAAGCACCAGTTCAGAAAGCTGAAACACTCCTGTCGTCGTGAATATACCCACAGGCTCTTTTCCAATGATTCACTTACTTGATTGTCGTTTTCATTATCTTTGATAACCAAATACCGCAATAAATTTAATGAAGCCATAATCCTGTTAATTAAAAAATAATTTGTTATTTGCAGTCTGGGTCTATGAAATCAGCACCTGCAGTATATCAAGCAGGTTGAAAGCCTGGAAATACCATTGCTAACATGTTTACCCAGAAACTGTCCCACCCATCTGTGGAGCAGCAGCAGCTCTCACCACTGTTCTGATGTCAGTTCACAAACGAGTATTACCCCACACCCCAAAGATGGCCCCACTGTCCTCAGGACCATCATTTCCTGCTTTCCCAGATCTCAAGATGTGTTTATAAATACAAGCATTTCCCCACATCCGTTCTAATACATCAGAAGTAAAAGTGTATGTTCTATGTGGGAAAAAAATGGACCTGGAAAACAAGGTCCAAATACATAAGCCCTTTATGAACTGCTTTGGGGAGATTCTTAGTCACAAAATCTCTGTAATGCTGAGCACCCACTGTCTGTGAAAGAGGAGCTTTTGTTTCTGTACGTCACTGAGTAGCATAGGAAGGTTCACATCCTTTTGTGAGCTAACCACAGATCGTAAAGCAGCAGTGACACCAGAACTTGAACAGAGTCGCCTCACCTGTCTGAGTTCTGCAGCAAGTCTGTCTCAGCACCCTCAGGGAGAGACAGGACCAAGTCTAACAGAGAGGTCAGCTGTGCGCCTGCAAACCATTTGTTGTATGTTTTCTGAAAAGCAAAAGAAATGCTAGTATGATGAATCTTATGACCCAACACTACAAAATTATCCTTTTAATACATGTTTTTAACTTTGATTTCCATATTCCCATTCACTTTCCAGACATGTGAAATTCCTGCAAGTCTGAGAGCATTGTCATCTTGTTTCTACATGGGGTGTGCATATTAAAATACAGAGGAGACTCAGTTTTTATTTTTCTGAAATATACAGCAAACAAAAGCTGTATTATCATCCAAAACCTAATTAAACTTAAATTCAATTTAAGTTTATAGTTAACAAGTTTTCAAATCTCAGGGATGTGGGGATGGTGCTTATTTTTAAATAGGGAAGGACACTTTAGCCTCATAGGTAGAAAAACACTGGGTACTGACATATGCCACGTATGAATAAAGAATTTGGTAACTGACCCCTTACCTGGGTCTGTCTCTTACCTTAAATGAGGTATCAATTTGATTTTTGATATTTTGAATTACAAAGGCTTCCACACCCGAGTGATTACTTGTATTTAATAAGCACCTTGAAAGCATAATTATAACACATAAGATTATACAATTAAAGTGGGCCTTATACAATGTCTAAGAATATAAAATTCGCAGGGAAGACAGTTATCAGCGGGGCCTGCCAAGCGTAAGGCCATCTTAACAGTATTGCTTTCACTAACTGGAGAAGTTTCTATACATCTGCATCTTTTTGTCAAGTGTGTACATGTGTGCACAGAGGCCAGAGAACACTGAGTGTCTTGTCCCATCATTCTTCCTTATGGAGACACTGAACCCATGCTCAGCCGGCACAGCAGGCCTCAGCAATCCTCTTGTTTCCTGGCCCCTATAGCCAGCACTGGGGTTTCAGGAGTGTGTGCTCATGTGCAGCGTTTCACATTGATTGTGGAGATTTGAGCACAGGTCCCATGCTTGTGGAGTTGTTCCTGCCCACTAAGCCATCTCCTGAACCCTCAAAGAAGAGATTCCTGTTAAGTCGAACTCAAATATTTTCATGCATATAGTTACGATAATTTCACATGGCAAGATTAGGCACCAGGATAACCTAAAAACTTTCAAAATTCTTCCATGTGAAAGCAGACACACCAGGCATGGTGGCGCAGTCCTTTAATCCCAGCACTCTGGGAGGCAGAAGCAGGTAAATCTCTGAGTTTGAGGCCAGCCTGGTCTACAGAGCGAGTCCAGGACAGCCAGGGCTACACAGAGAAACCCTGTCTCAAAAAACAAAACCAACAAGCAAAAAAAAAAAAAAAAAAAAGGAAAAAGAACACAGAGTCGACCAATGGTGGCTTGCTGCCTGTATAGAAGTGGATGACGTATTGAAGTGGTGTTGATGGCTCACATCTTCAGTGTCCCCTAAAGCCTAGTGTGCTGAACCTGGGTTCCTTCTGCTCTACACACACAGCTACTGCGATGTTCTGCTCCACAGCAGCAGAGCCAGCTTCACACACTGAAGCTGGGAGCCAAAAGCTACCCAGAAAGACTAAAAAGGGAGCCTAGGCAGTGTACAGATAGAAAACAAGAAACTTGGTGTGAGCTCTGAGGGCTGAGCGTGTGTAAGTTCAGGGTGACTGTCAGAAGTGAAGAGGAGGACAGGCTCAACGATTCAAGTACTGGATATGCCCAAAGACCTCGAGCGTTTCCACATTGCTTAAATCAATTGTAAGTTGTTCCTAAAACAAAGCGAGATGTGGGCCCGACGCGGGCTGCTGTCTGCGTCTGTGTTACTAGAGTGTGCCCGCCTCCTAACATCAGGATTTCCAAACAGTATACTACATCCTCACAGAGCTTGTGTTTACTGCATAGCCTAGTCTTCTAACCTTGACTTGCTGCCTAAAAACTCTACAAGTGAGCTCTAGGAGTGATGTAGCGGGACGCACCTGTCAAGGCTACAGGGGCCTTTGTGGTGCAGGCACATCGACTCTACAATGACAGACACCAGCGCGCTAAGGCCAGCGGGAGCAGTACAGCCAGTTACTCTCTGAAGACTGCTTAAGCTCACAGTGTGTCAAACTAAAAATTACACACTGCTACTCACATATGATTCCAAAGTATTTGAGAAGGTGATTCTTAGGTTCTAGACGCTCAAACACTGCGGACTGTGCCTTTAGAGGATTACCTGGCACCATCAGCCACACCCAACAGTTAGCCACGGGCTGTTTCAGACTGTCTCCTAAAAGCTCGTGTGTTGAAGACTGGGTGCAGCTGACAGACTTCTTGAAGTGACTGACTGGATCCTGAGGGTCAAACCAATCAATGGCCCATGCCCTGATTGAGTCATATATAATGGCATCCCTGAGAGGTGGAATCTAGTTCAGGAAGTGGGTGTCTGGGGGCATACCGAGAGAGGACGTATCTTGTCCTTGGCCCTTCCTGGAGGTGGACAACTCTGCTCCATTAGGCCGTCCACATGCTGCCTCCACATGAACTCTGACTCACCAGATGCCCACAGCACAGGAGCCAGCGAGGTATAGGCTGCACATCTGCAAACACTAAGCCCAAACCTTTCTCCCTAAGCTGTTTTCTCTGTGATTTTATGAGGGCGATGAAAAGCGCCTGGCTCATCAGCGTGCTACATACCTAAATAATGTGTATTTGCCTTGTGAATCCAACTTGTCGATAAAGAGCTGAAGCAAAGCTAAACCTTTTTTCCTCTGAAATGAAACAAATAATACTATTACACAAAACACTTAAAAACACTTAGTGGATTTCTCGCTGCGACTCTTGACTTGGTCCCTGAAGAATACATACCAATGCCTCAATGGGGCAAAGTGTCATCACTTTGACTAGGCCCTAGAAATAAAGAAAAGAACATTTAAATCAGATGTAAACAGATTCTGTCTGCAAAGTTAAATCGTTACGAGGTGCAAACTAAAAGCTGAGAGGAAGAGGGAGAGAAAGGAGACATCAGGCCAAGGAGGCCTGCCCCTCTGGGCGCTCGCGACTCCATCTATAGCAAACTACAATGAGGTTTATACACAGCACAAATGAAATGCGACTAAGTGTGACTTTAAAGTGAATGCTAGTTTTCAATTATGTATAGAATAGCAAGAAAAAGAAATCAAATATGCAGAAATATAATGCATTAGTTAAATATAATCAAGCCACACCGTTCTACCTAAATATTGAAAGATTTCTACATTCACAACTAAGGACCTACACAGCAAAGAGCATCAGGCAAGCATACCACAGGAGGAGACAAAAATGCACACTTTTTATAGTGTGAGATGGAGCCTGAGAGTGCGGGTAGAAGGTCAAGGGCTTCCAAGGGCCTTCCACTGCACCATCAACTAGGATAGTCGCTAAAAGCTATTTTAAGTATTTGTTTATTCTGCGAGTTGGGGGAAACTTAAAGAATAGAAGATTTTTACAGTATAAATTATCAAGATAGACTTCAGTTCCACTGTCTTATTAGCTACATAGCTGTTGCCATGCCAGCACAGATAGCAGAGTATTTCTATTTATTTTCCTAGCATTTTTTTTTTCTGTACAAAAACTCGACTGGATGAGTTATAGGTTCAGCTGGACACTACAGTAGCGCTCGAAGAGGCTGGGAAGGAGAGGAAGCGCAGGCACGCCTCACCTCAGAGCTCAGAACTCACAGGGATCTGCTGCAGCAAGGGAGTAAATATCCAGCTTACCTGAGGGACAGCGAGAAAACTCTTGATTTCTAAGTACTGATAGAGCAGGCTGTTGTCCTCTAATCTCAATAAGCTGGTCTCCAGAAGTTCCTGCAGATGAAAATACATACACAAACACATGAGGTGCAGCTGACAGCTCTATTTCTTATTTTTACCACTTATAATGTTAGCACACAGGCTGGCAAGACAGGTCAACAGAGAAAAGGCCTTACCCCAAGCATGGTGACTTAAGAGCCCCAGAACCCATACAATGCAGAGAATCGGCTCCTGCAGGTTGTCCTCTGACTTCCACAAGCATACACACGCATACACACACACACACACACACACACAAAATGGTAACAAACAAATCTTACCAATCCTTTGGAAAAAACAGACTGTTCTGTTCTGAAAGAAAACATTAAAAGTTATCACTATGGTTTTATAATTCACTTAGAATGATTTTGTACTTTTGGATAAGCACACACAAATTGAAATATACAGTCTCTGAAAGTTACACCATCAGCTGGAGTGAGGGTGCACACCTGTAACACTAGCGCTTGGGAGGCTGAACAAGAGGGTTGAGCATTAGGCAATGCCCAGGGCTTGTTGCAACACTTTCAAAATTAATTTAGCATGTGAGAAATTCTGTGGACCAGTCAGTGAGAATTCTTTTCTGTGGTGGCTGTTGGCAGCCCTGACACTCAACACTTGATCATCCACATGACCTTACCGTTGCAGAAGCACTTCAGTGTGTTCCATGTTCAGCTGCAGAAGGTATGATGGGCTAAGATAGGAAAGAATAAAAAAGATCTTTCAGAAATAGCAATTTCCTGTCCTCAACCACTGAGTAAACCCAGGGCCTCACACATGCTAGATAAGTACTCTTCACACTGATCTCCAGTCACAGCCCCAAGCATCTCTCTCTCTCTCTCACCCTCTCAACATTTGATTCTGTTCTCCCAAAAAACACGTTGGAGTCATAGCCTACAGAACTCAGAATATTGGAGCTAAGGTTTTTATAGAGTTAAAACAAAGTGAGGTCTTTGGGGTGAGCTCTACTCCACCTCATGCCCATTAAAGAGGAAATCCAGGGGCTGGAGAGATGGCTCAGTGGTTAGGCTGCAGAGAACTTAAGCTCCCAGCACAGACGTCAGGTGGCCTATAAATGTGTGTAAATCCTGCCTCATGGGATGCAATGCCCACTTCAGACTTGTGCAGACATTGTGCTCATATTCACATACCCACACACAGACATACACAATAAATACATCTTTAAACACACAAGGAAATTCAGCACACAGGGAGGGTGATGAGAGACTATGAGGGCAAAGACAGTCAAAGATCCAGATGACAGACGTGTGGGGGGGATTCTTCCTGGCCTGCCAGCTGGCTTTTATTGTCAGCTGGGCCCACTTCAGACTCCTGTGCAGCGGTGGAGTTTCTGGTGAAGATTTTCCCTGGTCAGGCTGGCCTGTGACTGTGCCTGTGACAGACCTGTCCTGACTGATGTGGGGAGGGTGCAGCCCACTTCAGGCAGCACCATTCCCTCGGCACTGGGGTCTGGGCGTTCAGAAAGCTGAGCGTGAGCTAGAGAACAAGCCAGACAGTAAGCTGGAAGTGGGCAGGGTTCCTGCCTCCTGTGTTCCTGCCCTGACTCCCATCAAAAGCAGGATGAAAACAGTAAAGGGAAGACAAACCCTCTCTTTCTTCATACTGCTTTTGTTCGTGTTTATCGTAGCAACAGAAAGCACCGGCCCTCAGAAGGAAGATACTTCTGACATCTTATCACATACTCCCAGCCTTTGGAGCTAGGGTAACATGTTTCTGCACTTTGACAGAATTTTATTTGTTATGGCAGTCCTACTCATTTTGAAGGCAGTGTATTCAGTTTATTGCTGTCAGTAATGTGTTGGCTCTAGGCCTCGTTGCACACTGCCTTTATTAGTAATGTGTGAACCTCCCACTTTGGTTCCTTTTGGCCCCTAACCCCCCCCAACCCACCCCGCTGAGAACTCGCCTACACGAGCCCTCAGGTCCACAGCATCAGCGAGCAGCAAGTGTCTGCTGGGTGTGACCTGTCCCGCAGGTTGCCGTGCCCTTTGCCTGTGGCACTCACCAAGGCTCTTCTCTTGCTCTCACAGCGCCATGAGGGCTGTCTCTGCATGCCAGCCACACTGCCCAGCACTCGTGTCAGGGCACACTGTTTCTGTTATAAGCCTGATATTCGGCACACCTGGGCATCATCCAGCCTCTATGACTGCTGTTGCACACCAGGCCTTTTCACACACCCACTTCTCCCTGCAGCCACACACCTACTTGATGCCTTTTTCACACTGGTGGAGAGGCAGGAAAGCCTAGGCATCTCTGGTCCACCATCGTTCAGGGTTCTGGTGTGTTAATATACATGCACTGGACAGTAAACAAAGCAGGAGCCTGACAGCGACTCGTACCTTAGGACCAGGGGAAGCCGATCAATACTGATGCCCTGAACAAATACCAGATACGCCAGGGACGCCAGAGACTCTGCCAGTTGTCTGTCTTCTTCTTCCTCGAGTTCAAGGCAATCCCAAGTCTTTTTTTTTCTTCCATGATTTAGAATAATTTGGGGGACAGGATGTCCAATTTGTGATAAAAATCCCTAAGGAATGGGTTTTTAAAGAAAGCTATTAGCATATAAACAAACTATTTATGATATACCCTCACTCTGTATAATCCCCTCTTTGAAACTGTGTGGAACTTGTGACACTTGCTTTGACTGTCACTCCCATGATTACTCATTTTCCTTTTTAGCCTTGGCTGTCCTGGACTCACTTTGTAGACCAGGCTGGCCTCCAACTCAGAGATCTTCCTGTGTCTACCTCCCTGAGTGCTGGGATTATAGATGCGGGCCAATGTGCCCAGCCATGTCTAGATAACTAAATGCCAGTGGTGAGTGCAGTAATTGAATAAGAATGGCCCCTCCAGGCTCATGTATTTGAATGCTCAGTCATTGGGGTGTTGCACTTCTTGAGGATTAGGTGTGACATCATGAAAGCAGGCATGGTCTTACTGGAGGAAGTGTGTCACCGGGGTGGGCTCTGAGGTTTCAAAAGCGCAAGCCAGGCCCAGTGTCTCTGACTTCCTGCTGCCTGCAGATCTGGATGGAGAGCTCAGCTGTTCCTCCAGCACACATCTGCCTGTGTGCTGCCATGCTTCCCGCCATGAGGACAGTGGACTGACCACTGACCCTGTCAGCCAGCCCAGTGAAATGCTTTCTCTCCTGAGAGCTGCCGGGGCCAGGGTATCTCTTCACAGCAACAGAGCGCTGGCTAAGACAGTGAGGAAGTCTGCTGGTGTAGTGAGGTCTCGAGTTAGTAATCTGAGCCATTCAAAAGATTACCTGGATGGACCTTGCCTCTTCAGGAAGATTTGTTTTTGTTTGTTTTGTTTTGTTTTACTTACTTACTTACTTACTTACTTTGAGATATGTCTCACTCACAGTCATAATTAAATGAGTTTTGTTGACAGCCAGCCTACCTGACCGCTTGGTGGAGGGCTGGAGAGGTGGCTCAGCATTTAAGAGCACTGGCTGCTCTTGCAGAAGACCCAGGTTTCGTTCCCAGCACTCACAGGGTGGCTCACAACCGTCTATAACTCCAGCTCCAAGAAATCCAATAGCCTTTCTGGCCTCCTTGGCCACTGCACGCATGTGGTGCACACACAAAAAGCAGATACACAGCACACCCTTTGTAGTACAATAAATGAGTAGTTTCAAACACAAATGAAGCGGGGCATGGTGGTGTAAGCCTTTAATCCCAGCCCTTGGGAGACTGAAGCAGGTGAATCTCTGTGAGTTCAAGACCAGCCTGGTCCACAAAGAGAGTTCCAGGACAGCCAGAGCTATATAGTGAGAGCCTGTCTCCAAAAAACTAAAAATAAAAAGAGAAACCATTTCAATGTGAAACAAAAAAAAAAAAAGGGTTTCGGACACAGAGTGGCATTGCTTGGAGGTGACAGGACAAAGCGAGGAGGAGTATTGAGCTAACCTGGCAGATTTCAGGTGCAAACACATGTTCTCGAGATGACGGTGCTGGAAACTACACAGCAGTGAAAACATGCTTGATGCTCTACTTAAAAATGCATAAGCTGGGTGCTGGCTGCTCTTCTGGAGGATCCACATTCAGCTCCCAGCACCGACATGCTGCCTAACAACAGAGATCTGACAGCTCTCCTCTGCTTCCACAGGGAGAGCATGCGTGTGGTACACACACATTCAGGCAAACTCTGTCTCTCTGTCTTTTAAAAATACTACTAAATCACAGCAATATTTGCATTACAATATTGAGAGAAAACTACACAGCACTATATGACCTAATCTTTCAAGACCGTATGTGTATGTATGCATTGTCTCATTTGTTAGCATAAAGATAGAAACGTGTAAGGCTTTAGATAACGAGATTATTGGCATTTAATTTCCATCCTGCTGTTTACCTGTATTCTAAAAAACTACATGTTGCTCTATTCATAAATTATCAATGTAAGTGGTGATCTCTCAGAATACAGCAGGATAAATTTAAAATTACAGCGAATATTATAGCAGATCAGACTGACTACTTACTATTATTTCAGATGCAAAACATCGGAAAGGGTCATTTCCAACTTCTTCAGACTGTTCAAGGAATTGTGCTGTCAGCAAAGGGCATTTCAAGCTTTTGAAACAGCTGTGGAATGAAGAAAGAGGTGGCTGTGCGGAGCGCTCCCAAGCACAGCATGCTACTTCTTCAAAGCAGTTACGTGAACACGCAGCTCTGCACTTGTTCCTTGCCCTCGGCTCAGGCTGAATTCAGCTGTCACTACAGTCTTAAGAAGCAGGCCCTTTAAAGGTGGGCTGTGCCCCCTGGGAAAGACCTGCTGCTCGGCAGAAGTGAGCTCCTTACTTGCCCCTCCTCCTCCTCCACCAGCCCTCGCACCCCAACCTTAGAACCCTAGCCTCGAGTTGCACACCAGTGTACTTTCACCATAAATCACCTGGACCTTATTCTAGTGGCCCAAGAGGCCTAAGGCAGGCCCGGGAGCTCCTCAGTCCTTTCTCACTGGTGACAGGAATGGAGCACATGCGAAAGCCTTGCTAGAGCCCACACAGTGAGGCTCACGTTGTTTCTAGACTAGCTCAACGTCTGCCTGAGGACCACAGCCACGATGCAGCCATCATTAGTCATCACTAAAGTCAGGGCAGTAAAGTAATTTTTCCAGAGTTATATTTACTTTTTTAAAATCTAGCTTTATTCTTTAACTAAGTGTTTTCTAGTTCTTTAAAATAGTTTTTTTTTTAATGAAGTAATAGGTTTCCTAAATGGTAAACAAACCCCCTCATAAAAACCAACTTTAAATGCCTTAACTCAGCAAAACAGAAAAGTAACAAAAGCATTAGTCTACCAAATTTAAAAAAAAGAAAATATTAGTACTGTCCAAGAGAAATGCCACACAAATTCCATCTATAATTTAGAATTTAAGATTTCTCAGTAGCCACATATGAAAAGTTGGGAGAAACAGGAGAAATTATTTATTTGCCTCAGTTATCCCAATATAGCTGAAGTATTTGATAGATCACAGTTATACAAAGCTAGTTCAGGAATTTTACTTCTCTCTTTTTATGTTGTGTGCTCTTTGTCTTGAAGGGTTGGGTTTGGTTTGGTTTATTTTTTTGAGGCAGGTTACGCTATAACCCAGGCTCACAATCCTCCTGCCTTAACTCCCCAAAATGACAGCTGAACACCACCATATCTAGCTTGCGAGTCTCCTTTTTAAGCGGCCCAGTCTACAGTCTAGAGGCTGCTTTATACCAACAGCACATCGGATTTGCACACCCATATGCCAAAGGATTGGCATATGAAGAGTGGAGGTTTAGGCAGAACCCACGGAGTGAAAGCCCGTGGGTGAGCACTGCGCAGCTGGTGGTCGGGGTGACGCGCAGCTGCCTGGGGGTCCTTCTGGCGGCTTTCAAGTTCAATTTCCCGTAGACAGTAAGTTCCTTGAGTTAACTATATCTCCAGCCCCCACTTTCAGTATTTGCTCGCTGTGATGGGCAAAAGAAAATTAAGTAAAGGGTTTGGTTTTATGCTGTCAGTGCCTCACTAAACAACCTCGCTCTATCAGCCCAACGTCTCGGCCTGGAATTCACAGTGGGAAACTAGATTTGCACATACAAGTAAGCAGCAGATGGTGGTGGAGCTGCCATTCCACTGTGGGATGGGCTTCAAAATTACTTACAACTTCAGTAACTCGTGTTTCAGCTTCTCATTCTCTTTGTTATTAGCTACGTCTTCCACAAAAGGTCTGGTGAACTCCGTTAGGGCTGTGCAGCACTGACAAAGGCCGTAGTCGTCTGCCTGTATTTGTTCTTCTGAGTGTGGAACCGGAAGCAGGGACAGCTGGCTCCAGAGGGTAGACAGGGCCAAGCCAACCGAGTACGCCTTGTTGTTGGGAAGTTTCTGAATAACTGCAAGAGACGGGCCGTCACTGTCCTGACCTTGCGCCGCTGCATGCAGGGCCTGCAGGAGGTGGACGGCTGCGGAAGGCAGCGGGTCCCCAGCGGGCTTCGGGTGGCACAGCCTGACCTCACTCCTCTGGCTGTCACTGCAGTGTGGCCAGCTGCCTCCCCCACCATGATGGGCCTCATATCCTAACCCAGATCAAGACTTCTTCCTTTATGTGCCGTGCTCAGACACTTGGGCACAACAAAAAGAAAATCAATCAACTGATAAAGTATTTTATAGCGGGTTACATTTTCCCGTTATTTTTGGTTATAAGCACAAAATATGAATGGAAAATTACAAAGCACTCTAAAATTGTAAACAAGTATTGCTGAACTTTTTGTGCCCTTAGAAGATTAGAATATTTAAGAAGTATAAGAGTCTAAGTCCCTCTACCACATTCTGAAAATATATATTTTCTGAAATGAAACAGCTTCTTTCATAGAAAAATGTCGGTCTTGATTGCTGCGACCCAACGCTAAGCCATGGAGCCCTCTCATTCTGCATCCTCATTCCATCCTCTGGGGGCATCTTTTAACTCCAACCTCCAATTCCACACTGAGCAGCACCCTGGCTGCTGTCCTTCTTGACCAAATTATGACGGATCTGCCACCTGCTGCAGCTGTCATGCTGCACAGCTGAGCCACCACATACACTCAGAGAGAAAACTCTAATTGTACCCGCAGACAGTGAAGCTGGCGGGACGGCTCAGTGGTTAGCACTGGCTGCTCTTCCTGCTTTGGTTCCCAGCACCCATGTGGCAGCTCACAACTGCTGTAGCTCCAGTTCAGGGGCTCTGATGCCCATTTCTGGCCTCCAAGGGCACCAGGCATGCGAGTGGTGTGCAGACACATTCAGGCAAATACTTATACATGTAAAAGGAAAGCTAACCAAGCTACACACAGGGGTGCAGGGGGACGTACGATGGGCACTCATGAGTGGCCGCTCCCCCGGGCACCCTGCAGCACCCACACTGCACTGCGCGGACAGCCTAACGCCGAGCATGCAGCAACTATCACAAGCTTTGCTTTGATAGACTGTTCTCACGGGGGTAAACACCGAGGTACTTATGCAAATAAAACAAGAAATACATGAATATCAAAATGCTCATTACCTGTCTGTAACGGCTGAAGTAAAAGAAGGATAATTTGGGATATCTGTTTTCCAGAGGGCTCTTCAATTAGTTCAAGCAAACCCAACAACAATTCCTTTGGATTACATAACTATAAAAATATTCATAATTGAACCTGTTTAATGCAAGTTGTATTTAAAGCCACATGATTACTCTTTTAAAGAAGACATACTGAGAAAACAGTCATATCTGCTTAACTGTAAAACGCCCTCTACCGTTGTTAAGTGGCTCTTCAGAGCTCAGCCCTCCCCTGTGGACTCTCCATGGGGCCTGACCCTCACGGAGACCTCAGGGCCCTCACACCGCCCGCCTGGTCTCCACAAATGCTGGTGGTGCATCCCGACAGCCGGGTCTTGACACCTCAAGCCGCCTGACTTTCTCAGCACATCTCCCAGAGACATCCCCAGCCCGCTTCCTCCCTCTCAGTCAACACTCAGGAAGGAGCTCTTCCCACCGCAGTCTCAACAGCTTCCGGTATTAAGTTTTATTACGGCATTTTCAACCCTTCACCCTCCAGAGCCCCACCCAAGGCCCACCCCTTAGGTCGCCTTTGGCCTGTGGTGACCCAGGCAGTGCTGGCATTTGGCTCTGGCTCTCATGCTGCACAGGGTTGGCACGGCATTCAGACAGTTCCCCACACTGACTGCATCTGTGATAAGAACACTTGTTAAATTACATTACCGCTCTCTTACTGGAAACTGACTCGGTGTCTCAGAGCGGATAATTCTTACATCTAGAAAAGCTGGGAAATACTGAGATGGAACTGCCCACCCATCCAGTCAAGTATGCCTGGGCACCACCTGAGAGTAATTTCCTGGACTAAAGTTTTCTTACCAGAGAACAAGAATTAAACATGACAGGGATTGCAGTGCTGCTGTGTCTCACGCACCTTCACCAGCAAATCAAACATCAGAAAACACGCCTTTCTTTGCTCTTCTTCCCCGTTCCTCAGGAGGCAGCGAACGACAGGACCAACAAGATTCCAGCCCATAGACTTAACGACTGTCTGCAAAGAGAGTAGAGCAAGCGGGTCAGCTCTCCTGCCTCAGGGCCCTTGTGCCTTCCCCAAACAGGAGGGCAGGCAGGCCACTCACAGCCAGTGCCCGTCACCATGATCACGTCTTCAGGCAAAAGGCCTTTACTTCACTCAGCACAAGATAGAGGACTCAACAGTTATTCCTGACATAACAGAAACTGGGGAATGTGGCTTCATTTTTATTCTCGCTAACACAAAATTTTCTTTCTTTCTCTTTCTTCCTTTTTTTTTTTACTTTCCAAGACAGGGTTTCTCTGTGTAGCCCTGGCTGCCCTAGAACTCACTCTGTAGACCAGGCTGGCCTTGAACTCAGAGATCCACCTGCTTCTGCCTCCCTAGTGCTGGGATTAAGGTGAGGGCCACCAACCAGGAATTTTCTTCTCTTTTCAAACACATTTCACATGCTTCCCACAAGTTATCTTTACAATTTGCATTAGTGTTAAAAAGCAGATTTTCAAAATTACTAACAGTCTACCCCAGCTCTCCGGCCTGTTCTCCTTCTAGTCGTGAGTTTTCCATCTGCTGCTCTAGGTGCTAACAGAGAAACCCTCTCTGGATGGAACTCACCCTGACATTCCTGGGCACAAATTCAGAGGCAGGGCCAGCAGCTGGGGAGCCAGCCCTGCCTGGTGGGTGTGCAGCACACTGATGTGGATGGCCGGCCCTGTCACCCGGGTCCCACACTGCTGCCCAGGGCCATGCGTGGGTCTGAGGCCCTCCTGCAGCCAATGCTCGGGGTCTGTGGAGGTTCAGGGTTGGCACTGCCACCTGGGCCACGCTGATGTCTGAGAGTGGCGCAGCCTCCAGGGCCTTGTCTGGGCCCAGGGTCCAACTGCTGTAGGGAGCCACCCTCTGGTCCATGCTGTCACCAGAAACCTCGGAGGGCCCTCCTCCAGGCCGCTGACTAGAAGGGCAAGGAGGCTGCTTTTGCTGCGCTCTGGATGACTGCAGCCACAGGTAGGGACATGAAAGCCTACCCTACAACACTACCCCACCCCAAAAAGTAACAGCCTAGACAGGAAGCCACCAAGGAGAACTCTTTCAAACAATTCTTTTTGTATTATTTATTTTCTGTTTACATAGCATTCTGTCTGCATGTAGGCCAGCAAGCCAGAAGAGGGTACCAGATCTTATCATGGATGGTTGGGAGCCCCAGTGCAGGGGCTGGGGATTGAACTCAGGACCTCTGGAAGAACAGCCTGTGCTCCTAACCTCTGAGCCAGCTCTCCAGCCACCAAGGAGAACTCTTAAATGTGATGGGGTGCTGATGTAGCTCTCCACTCTGGCAGAGTGGGAGGGGAAGGCTCGGGTCTATGCAAGGCCACCTGACCTGCTCCAGATAACACAGCAGGCCTTTTTCCTTTCTTTAGTCTTTTAAGAGGGAGATCCTAAGGGGGACAGGCATGGAAGGACTAGGAAGGGATTGTGACAGGGGTGCATGACATGAACCCCCCACAATAAAGGCAGAATACGAAGACAGCAAGAGAAAAGTCATCTTAGCAGGGGAAGGCAAGAGAGGATTCCCAGGAGCCGAGTTTAATCTTTTCAAAGAAACGTGTCAGTCAGAAATAGATAGGTTTAAAAAGATCTCTAAGGCTCTCAAACAGTAGCATGTACCAGCCTTAGAGACTTGAGCTTCATCGAGCTGAGGACACCTCACCAAGCAGGAAACACCATCAGCTGTGCTCATGTCAGCGGAGACCATGGTGTTTCTATCAGGCTGCAGCTAAGTACTAAGGAGCTGCATTCTGACAATTATTTGCCTGACCGTTCCTGCTGTTCTGAGACAAGGTCTTAAGATGTACCCAGCCTATTCTTTCACCTAGGCCCAAGTGGGCCTACCCCTCAGCTGACATAGCAGCCGGGGCTAAAGGACATGCAGGTGTGCAGTGCAGGCCCCACAGACCTACTGACTTTAACTGCAGCCAACTGGCCTGCTTCCACAGAGCTGACGTTCTGGTTCCCTTTCTTTTTTTTTTTTGGTATAGTTTGACTTTTAATATTCACAAATTTGGGGTTAGAGAGATGGCTCAGCAGTTAGCACTGGCTGCTCTTCCAGAGGACCTGGGTTCAATTCCCAGCACTCACAAGTGTCTGTAACTCCAGCTCCAGGGGGTTCAACTCCCTCACACAGACATACACTCAGGCAAAACACCAAGGCACATGAAATAAAAATAAATAAATCATTAAAAAAAGTCTTTAAGAAATATATTCAAGAATCCATGTTATAAATTAGTAACTGAGTTTCTGAAAACTTACTAAAATTTTCACGCACACACTAAAATTTTGAAAATTCCTATTTCACCATAGCTTACTGATAAGACCAAATCCACGTTTGTAAAATTGGCACCCAGATAGGCAGGATAATTATTTCTTCAACGAGATCCTGTGTTTTCCACTCCAGAATTCCAAGCCCATCATGGTCCTCCTCGCGTTCAGGATCTTTCCTCACTTCTTTCCTGTCTCTTTCCCATCCTGGCCAGGACCCAGGGACATTCTCTCTGGTTCTGTGGGTTTTCTTCTCTCTCTCAAGCCCTACTTCTTGCTGCATGGCTATGTGGCTGACCTCCACACCAGCTTAGCTTAAGCACAGGCTTTTGTTTCCCTTCTGTTCTCTGTGGACAGCTGCTGAGATTACAGCTTGCCCGGCCCAGGGTGGTTTCCCCTTCAGCTGATACACCTGCCCTGAATCCGCAAAAACAGAACAGCCTGAACTCCGTGTGCTGTACTTTCCAGCAGGTGGCTCTTTGCTTCTTTCTCTTAGTGATCCTCTGAATGATAACTGAGTAAAAATGGTTATTTGAGGTAAGCAACTGCCTAAATACTTATTGTTTAGTGTGTGTGCTTGGTACAATGCAACAGCTCATGTGTGGAGGTCAGAGGACAAGCTGGTGTCCATCTCACTTTCAACCACGTGAATCTCAGGGATTAAACTCAGACCACTGCACTCGGTGGCAGGGCCTCTACTCATCAGCCACTTTGCCTACCCCACAATTCTAGCTAAGCATGTTACAAATATCAGTGACAAGGGTAACAGGCACTACAGAATCATGCCTTTGGAACTTAATAGACTCTGGTGTTAAATATCCCATGGTCTTTGTTAGGGAGGAGACAGAAGGATCAGTCAGTATATAGAAAGGAGTTAGATACAGACTTTAAAAGCCAGGTGGGGGTGAACCTCAGGGATGTGCCTGCCTCTGCCTCCGCCTCCGAGACCCGACCCTGCATACATAGGGTGACACTTCTCCCTGCCACCTTACAGAAGACTGCGGCACGGCCAGGCTTATATCTCTCCAGCTCCAAGCAGTCTTGCTTCTGAGTTCTTGGGGGATACTTGGCAAGCTCTAATGACTGTTGCCTGGTGTTGGAGAGGCCAGCAGGGTGGCTGAATATCCCACAGTGCTCCTTGGCAGAATATAAAGTGTACAGTAAGAAAGTCTACATTATAGGGCCTTAAGATTGGCCTTTAAAAATATTAGCATAGACAGATTAATCGTAAATCAGGACCTGTCCTGAGAATGTCACCTGAAGGAAGAAAATCAAGCTATGATCAGTGTTAAATACTGTATTGAAATCTGAACCCTGTAGTTATCAGATTATGTAGCGCAAAGGTGATTTTCAGGGTATTAAGCCTACGCCTTTAAAGTCATCCCGTGGGCTATTGAGAAACATACTAAAAATGCCCCACGGAGCCACAGAATACTACAGACCAGTGTGTCATGCTTGTGTCATGCTGTCCTCCCTCCTCTGCCTCACTGACGCAGTGCTGAGGCTCACTGGACAGGTGTAGTCTCAGCTGCCCGCTCCTTCAGTTCCTCACGCTGAGGGCTGGGCAGACGGCTCAGTGCGCACAGTCCTCAGAACAGAAGAAGCACACGGATCCCTCATCCCCAGAGCCCGAGTGAGAGCTGGGCGTGCAGGGTGCCCAGCATACACGGCAGCAACAACAAAGAGACGCTGCCCACTCTGACCTCTACATATGCAGCATGGCGTGCCTGTGCCCACATTCACACATACGAACATGGGCAAACACACACGTGTATATCAGACTCACAAAGGTTTGTCAAAGAGGAGATCCTGGGCCTCTTTTCTGCCTCTTCTCGTGAACTCAAAATCTCCCCTTTATGTCTTAACCACCTAACTTTGAAGAGTCACATACAAATCTAGGTCTGAATCTCCTGTTTCTATACTGACATCAAAATCTTATCTTTCCAGTTGCCTGCTGTGTCTTAAAAGACAAAATTTCTCAGTCAGCTCCCTTGCCTTCCTCTTCAAGTTAGGGTGCTAGTTTGTTGAGGAGAGCACATTCTGTACTGCAGATGCAAACAACAGAAACAACCAAACCAGAGCAGCAGTGAGCCTTTCTGCCCCTTCCCCACAGCCAAGGCCCCTTTTATTCCACCCCGAGTTTCTGTCAGTCCAGGCGCATGGTGTAGTGTGTGCCCAGCATGCACAAAGCTCTAGGCTTAGCACCACAGAAAGCAGATGCAGGGCCACCTGGTAATCCCAGGTGGAAGAAGGAGGGTGAGTTCAAGGTCATCCTCTACTCCACAGCGGGTCAGGCCAGCCTGGACTACAGAACCACCACAGTAGGCAAGAGCGCCAAAAGTCTGGATTCTGGATGTCTGTCAGTGACTGCCTCTTCTCTATAAAGTGGCTGTTTATTTTTTAAGAGTCCCATCACATTGCCCAGGTAGTTCTGAACTTGTGTGTTCAAGTACTTTCCCACCTCAGCCTCTCAAGTTACTTAGAATTGTAGGTGTTACAGCTACAGGTGCCTGTCTTCTGAGAAACTGGAGAGGCTGAATGACGTAACATACGGAGAGCAGCTGCCATAAACTTAAATATTAGTAATTAATTTTAGCATTGACAGCAACTAACGATATTGTCAAGTTAAGTTTCTATCCTTAAAAACATAGAAACAGGCAGATCCCTGGACTGCTGGCCAAAAAACCATATAAGAATCTGTGAGCTCCAGGCTCAATAAGATCCAATCCAAAGATGGGAAGTGACTGAGAAAGACACTCACTGTTGAGCTCTGTCTTGACAAGCGCCTGCAAAACACACAAACATACCCATGATACATGCACACACCACGCACACACCAAAAACAAACAACAAAAAACACACAGTGACTTTGTGAACTCCAGGAAAGCATGAGCTAAAGACTGTCTCAAAAACAAAACCCCAGAAAACTGACTATATTGGAGCCCCTGAAAGTGCATTTCGGTGGGTTTTAATATCACGGGCGCCTCCCATGAAGCAGTGTCCTGGGCGCTTTGGCTGGTGTGGCAGCAGCACAGACAGGAAGGGAGGGCACCCGTTTGCTCCCGGCCTTCCCTCCTGCAGTGTGTGGCTCACAGCCCCGCTGCTGCCAGAACCAGTTTCTAAGCTTCACTGTGACCCGGGGCCAGCACTCTGTGGCCCTTTCAGGCTTCTGGAAGAAAGTCTAAGTCATGGTTTCTCATCACAGCACTACAGAAGTAACCAAGAAGATGGCTAGATGGGGAACAACAGGATAACAACAGGATAATAACAGTGTAACAACAGTCCCTTCCCAAGTAAAACCTGCAAAGCACACACACACACACACACACACACACACACGCCTTGTTCTTACCTTGTTCTTTTCGTCTTGAATAATTTCTAGCAGCTGGTTTGCATGCCCATCTTCAATGCACCTTTGGCCTGCCAGCTGAAAGAGGCCAAAATCTTCTTCTTTGAAATCATGCTCTTCTAGGATTTGCTGTAAACAAGCCAAAACACTTATAGATGTAAATGTAAATTCAATATAAATGACTTCCTGATTTTATCTCTCTAGGAAAAAAGGGAAATACTAAATTCTAGAGAAAGTAGACATGATATATAAATGAAAATTAGAATTATCCTAATAAATATTTTACTGATTTGGCTTTATTCATTTTGACTTTTGAGACAGGCTCTCTTACGACACTCACGCTGACCTGGAAACTTGAGATCCTCTTGCCCCAGCCTCTGACTATAAGCACGAGACAGTGTGGCTCAGTGAATGATCTTGAGCCTACTGCACCAGAGAAACTTGGGAAAACAATCATAGCTTTCACACGAAAGGCCACTGGAGCTAGGGAAATGGCTTAGCAGATAAGAGCAAATACTGCTCTTTCAGAGGATCTGAGTTCAATTCCCAACACCCAGGTCAGGTGGATAGCTCACAACCACCTATAACCCCAGCTCCAGGAGGACCCAACACCTCTGGCTTCGCAGCTAAAAAGAAAACATGTTTAAATACAAAACTTACTAAGATTTATTTTATATGTATGAAGGTGTACCTACACGTATGGGTGTTGGGAAATGAACCAAGCAGGTCCTCGGCAAGAATAACAAGTGCTCTCTACCACAGAGCCATCTCTCTAGCCCCCTCTCCCACCCCTTTTTTGAGACAGGGTCTCTCTACACAGCCCTGGCTGTCCTGGAAATCACTATGTACACCTGGCCAGCCTTGAACTCAGAACACCCCCTGATTTTGCCTCCCAAGTACTGGGATTAAAGGCCACAAATCAAGAAGGGAATCCAATCTACTTTTCTGATTTTCTATTTATTTACAAGTCAAAAGAAGGAGGAGGAGGAGGAGGAATTAGATAAACGACATGAATGACCACGAAGTACAGATAACCTGTGCCCCCCCATTTTAAAGTTTTCAGAGTGACTTACGCATCTTTTTATTATGCACTGAAGCTCCTCCGCAGCCATTCCTAAGGACTTCCCTAGTTTTGATGCTGAAATGAATAGAAAACAGTTACTTGTGTGACATTATATCAATTGTTTCATAAACTGTTTCATTCTGAATTAGAAGGCACAATGTAAATTTTTGTAGCTTAATTGCTATTACTGAATGTTAGTGTGCAAGATATTCTCTTAAAGCGTTTTTTTAAAGCCTCACTGTTTCACCTAAAGAGCATAATTTCAAAAGAATGACGAGTGAAAAAAGAAAAGGAACCCTAGAGAGAACTCCTAAAAGAGCCTTTTTTCAAAAGGAGAAAGTAATCCTTTCATGAAAGAAACAACAACAACAAAACAATCCAAACCGTGGCCCTGGAATGAAAATTCTAATCATTAGGGACATTTTTTAATGGCCCATTGACAAAAACTGGAATTCAACACAATTAAGTCACCTAAGGAAACTGAAGATTCGGACGCCCTGCACCCCGTTCTCCACAGGACCTGCCCTCCCCAAAGTCACCAGTCCTCGGCACTGAGCTCACCGAACCTCACCGAGACGGGCCGGCCGAGGTCCTGGCCTCGCAGGCGCGCACAGGAAAATCACACCCTTCCGCGCCCGAGGTTAGCCGTGTCTCCCGGCCTCCCCGTTCCTGCTGGGCATAGCGCCCAGGCTCCAGCACCTCGAGGGGCCTAGCAGGAGAGCCGCGCGCGGCCCCGGTCATGTGCGGCGAGCCCGGTCCACCCCGACCCGGCACATCCACCTACCCGCCCGACCGCGCGCCTCCTCCTCCGCCGCCGCCGCCACGGCCAGCGCAGGCCGCACTCCTGACCCCGCCCCCAGCCTGGGCCCGCCTCCTCCGGCTTCCGCCCCGCCCCCTCCGAGGCCTGCCCCGCCCCTCTGGCGCCCGCTCCGCCCTCCCGAGGCCCGCTCCGCCCCCTCCGGCTTCCGCCCCGCCCTCCTGAGGCCCGCCCACAGCCCGGTCCGGGTGACGCGTGGAGAGGCCGAGCCTCGCGGCGCTGCGCACACCCGCCCCTCGCTTCTGACGGCATTTCCCATGGCTGACTCCGTGGTTCCTTGCTCTTTGGGCCCAAGTGCCCTGGCTTCCAGTACCTACCGAGACTCTGCAGGTACGAGCGAGAGCCCCTTCCCCGGGGTGGGCCGAGAGCTTGGTTGGAGCACTGCGCACGCGCGGGGCGCTTCCCGAGGCTGCGCCGGGGAAACGGGGCTCCGCGCGGCCAAGGCCCGGCGCGCCCCCCCGCTGCGCCGCTGCCTTCGGGAAGATTCCCCCACTCTTAGGTGTTTCGGGGGCTCCGCCGGCCTCGCTGTGCTGGGACCCCGGTGTCGGTCACTGCCGTGAGCCTCGGTCTACACTTCCCGCGCTGCCTCGAGCGGGTCTCTGAGGCCAGCGAACGTTCGGGAGCCGGAGAAATGTCTGTCCAGTCTAGAGGGCTTTCAGAAGCACTTGATTAAAGCACGTACGATATATGAGAAGGGCCGATCCCCAACTTTGTGGTCAAGAAAAGTTGAAGTGGAATTCGTTTCCAGAAGCAATGGAATGTCCCACCTGCTCAGCACCGCCCCCGTTTGGAGTTGGAAATGAAGTGTGTGAGAGAAAAGGAAAAGATGTCTGCGTGTGCTGTTTGGGGTTATTTGGGCCGGACTCTGCTACATCAGATGTTTGCGCTTGACTCTCTTCTCTTCAACTGCAGGTACCAAACAGACAAGGGCCCTGAAACGAGGAGGCGCGTCCAGAAGGTATCCTTCCACCGTCCTCGCGTATTGTAGTAACTGAGTCAACTTTTTGTTCTCCATGTTCTGTTTTCTGGTTTTGGGATCTGAGGATAAACTCACACATGCCAGGCAAGCACGGTATATTGGGCTGTAGTCCCAGCCCCATGCTATGAAAACAAGGACAGACAGTACTTACAAGGAGACGTAGAAAGCACTGTCGGGTCTCACTTAAGACTGTCACACCCTCCAGCTTTAAGAAAACCAGACTGGCCCGGCCTTGCGGCGCAGCCCTTTAATGCCAGCGCCTGGGAGGCAGAGGCAGGTGGATCCTTGCGTTGGAGGCCAGCCTGGTCTACAGAGTGAGATCCAGGACAGAGAAACCCTGTCTGTGAAAAGAAAGAAAGAAAACAAACTGGAGGCTCACACTGTGGGAACATCATTCCCAATTAACCAAGTGTTCCGGCTCTGCAGGCACACTTACTGTGGCATGCGCCACACTCACTGAAACATTGTCTGGTTACTATTCCAAGGGACCTTTCTTTGCAACACAAAGTGTGGGTTTAAACACAAACAGAAGCCATCCTTTACTGTTTGGACCTTTGAAAAAGTCAGTCTCCTGTCACAGAAGCTCTCCAGGGCAGGGGTCACCTGAAGAGATTAAAAGCAGCTGTGACTCATCACTTCAGGATTCGCTGATTTTTCTTTCAAGACAGTTTCCAAATACAGGCTAGTCTGTATTTGACTTAGGACCTTAAAATGTGTTGTTGAACAAATAGTTTTTGCTCACTGAAACTGAGAAGTACCAGTGAGCAAAACTAACACAGTTGAATACATAACTGGAAATTGCAGGAAGTGCTGTAAGTAAAAAAGACTGGAGTTGTTAGAAGGAACTAATAACTTAGATAGGGTTGTCAGGGAGGTGACATGGGGCTTTTCAAGGCATAACTCCTCTAAAGAAGCTTAAGTCAGGCCCAGTGGCACACACCCTCAATCCCAGCACCAAGAGGCCGAGGCAGGCGCCATACGCCACTGTCCTGCTTGGTTCCCATTGCTGGAGTGAAGCACCACGACCAGAGCAATGTGGGGCAGAAAAGCTTTATTTGGTGCACACTTCCACAGCACTGTTCATCGCTGAAGGAAGGCAGGACACCCACATTCACATCCCTGAGGCAGGAGCTGATGCAGAGGCCCAGGCAGGAGTGCTGCTCTGGCTTGCTCCCCATGTCTCCCCCAGCCTGCACAGTACCCAGACCCGCAAGCCCTGGGATAGCATCACTCACAATGGGCTGGGCCTGCCCCCATCTGGCATTAGTTAGGAAGATGTCTTAGAGGCTTGCCTGCAGCTTGAAATGCAGAAATTTTCGTAAGGTTCCCTCCTTTCCAGTGAATTTCACTTGTGAGAAGTTGGCATAAAACTGCCAGAACAACCGTATTGATGGTCATCATTTGTAACAGGAACAGTACTGAGAGAACATGTAGTTCTCAAACAGCTGTAGTTTTCTGTCGGGAACAGAATGCCTCAGGTCAGTGTGGTAATTTGAGCCTGTTAATCTTAGTATATGACATGACTTTTACTGATGGGTACGGATGAGAAAAGTAATTTTTCATGGGCTGGAGAGGTGGCTCAGAGGTTAAGAGCACTGGCTGCCCTTCCAGAGGTCCTGAGTTCAATGTCCAGCGCCCACACGCTGGCTCCCAACCATCTATAGTGAGATGTGGTGCCCTCTTCTGGTGGCAGGTGTACATGCAGGCAGAGCATTGTATACATAATAAATATATAAGTAATAATTTTACATGAAGCTTTTTATATTTAACATAAAGAACTATAATCTGTTCATATCTTTTGGATTTCTTTGACATGAAAGTGGTCTTTATGGAGTTAGCGATTTTAGGTCAGTGGTGGATTGCTTGCTTAGCATGTCCAGGGCCCTGAGTTCTCTCCCCAGTACCTCAAATAACAACAAAATGGTCTTGATGAAATGGTGAGATAAAAATAGGTGTTTAATTGCAAAATGCTCATTTTAATTATGTGTTTTGCAAAATGAATTGCTGGGAAAACTGTACCAGACTTCCAAGTTATTGGGGGTTGAGGAGTCCGTGCTGCTCTAGGCAAAGAACTGGAGTCTAGTCTTGAAAGTTAATGAAGGTGTGAGGAACAGAATGGTGTAGGTTCCGGGTGTGAGGGCAGGGTAAGGCGGCTGACCGGGAGGCAGTCCCGGGGCTTCCAGCAGAGCAGAGCGGGTGAGTCCCCGTGAAGCGTGCCCTGAGCGCCACAGCAGCCGCTCTCCACTGCCAGTCTGCTCCTTTACTCGACCTCCAGCGGGACCGGGGCCTGCTGTCCTAAAACCTCTCCCCGCTCTGCTGTGCAGCTGGGTGGCGCTGCTCGCAGAGGGCTGGCAGGGTCCCACCCGGGCCCACCTGCCACATGTCAGTGCGCTTACTTACCAAACTTTGTAATAAAGGTAAGTACACAAAGGTACATAAAGGTAAGTCCTGCTGGGGTTTTCCCAGGCAGGACTGATCTACTGAGCTGAGCTCCCAAGCTTTAACTCTTGGCAGAGATTTGTGTGTGAGGAAAACAGAAGTCACCTTTTCACTCTTCAGTCTGTTGATTTCTATAGTAGAGAAAAAAAAAGTCTTTTTTTTTTTTTTTGAGAATATATGGCAAAACCATAAAGCAAAGGAAGTACATTCAGTCGTTTTAAGATGCAGGTTCTTACGGTGTAGTCCACACTGTCCTTGAACTCTGACTCTTCCCATTCTTCCCTAGTGCTGTGATGGAGACATATCCTACCATGCCCTGCCCAGCCCGCCTTTTTTGTAGGACACCTGTGCC
The DNA here is from genome assembly GCF_030254825.1 of Meriones unguiculatus. Lineage (NCBI taxonomy): Eukaryota > Metazoa > Chordata > Mammalia > Rodentia > Muridae > Meriones > Meriones unguiculatus. Next base: position 178,218,482 of record NC_083351.1, read on the forward strand.
TTGTGCTCTGAGCCTGGAAGTAGACTGTATGGCCAGCACCCACATTCACACGGGAATGAGTAGTTTAGTGGCAGGGTTAAAAACTAAATTTTACTGGCAAAGTAATAGGTTAGTGTTGGCGTTTGGAGCATGGAGTGGTGGAGGTGGAGAAGTCTGTAACTGCTCTGACTTTCTCTGAAATTCCAGGCAAGCGGAACTGGAAGCCGCTGCGCGCAGGAAGGCAGAGTTTGAAAGGAAGGCTGTGCACATCGTTGAACAGCTGTTGGAAGAGAACATCACAGAAGAATTCCTGAAGGAGTGTGTATGTATTAAGTTGTCAAAGTACCAGATTAAAATATGTCTGTATTTAAAGACTTATGTGTATGAGTGCTGGACTGGGGTTTTGTGGGTGAGCGTCACACGAGCTAGAGTCATCAGAGGAAGGAGCCTCAGCTGAGGAAAGGCCTCCATGAGATCCAGCTGGAAGGCATTTTCTCAATTAGTGATTGATGGGGAGGGCCCAGCCCACTGTGGGTGGAGCCATCCCTGGGCTGGTGTCCTGGTTCTATAAGAAAACAGCTGAGGCCCTGGGGAGCAAGGCAGTGAGCAGCACCTCCATGGTCTCCACGTCAGCTCTGCCCTGTGTGAGTTCCTGTCCTGACTTGCTTTGGTGATGAAGTGATAAGTGCAAGCAGAATAAACCCTTATTTTCCCAATTTGCTTTTTTGGTCACCTGTTTGCTCATAGTAGTGGTGACCCTAAGACAAGTTGGGACCCTCATAGTGGGGTACTGCTGTGACAGACGTAGCCATTTTGGGGGAGGCTTGCGGAAGGACTTTGGAACTCTGGGTAGAAGAGTCGTTGAGAGCTCAGCGGGGTGTTGGGTGGGAGCTTGGAAGGTTGTTGGGAGCAGTGCAGGGGATGGAGGACCACAGGGAGGTTTAGGACTCTGTCAGGGCCGGGACCCATGTGTCCCTCCATCGCATATCCCAGACACGGCAGCAGGCCCCTACCCTTGAGCCACCTCGTTACACGCTGCTGTGTGCCCCACAGTTCCTAGCATACTGTCCTTGTGCTCCTAGGGTGCTCAGTCTATGGGGAATGCCTCTCTCTGTCACAGGGGGCGCTCATCACGCCAGCCCACTACAGCGACGTGGTGGAGGAGCGTGCCATCATCAGACTCTGTGGCTATCCGCTGTGCCCGAAGAAGCTAGGCGCTGTAAGTTCTTCTTTAAAGTGTGTTGATCGATTTTTACGGAACATGTTGTAGAGGAGGAAGCAAAGCCTGAGGTCATGAACTAGGAATACTTGGGTTACCAGAAGTATTAACAGATGACTTGATTGTGTCTGGCAGAAAGCCTTCGTTCCTTACTGAAATTTTTTTTGTAAATTATGCTCTCTTTTTCTTCAGATACCGAAGCAGAAATACAAAATTTCTACTAAAACCAATAAAGTCTATGATATTACTGAAAGAAAGGTAAGTTCCAAAGCTGTCTAATACGGCAGTTGATTTTTAAGTGATGTTAACTAGAACTTTTAAGTTTTACTTTAAAAAATAGCCAGATTGCCTCCAGTAAAAGCTCAGGTGCTGAGAAAGTCCCTTGCTGGAGCTTTACTAAGACTAGAAGTAGCCAGGGGTGGAGCACACCTGTGATCCCAGCACTGAGGCAGGTGGATCTCTGTGAATTTGAGACCAGCCTGGTCCACAAAGCGAGGCCAGGACGCTACGCAGAGAAACCCTATCTCAAAACAAGAGCAGCAGCAGACTTGAAGCTTGGCCTAGTGGAGCAGGAGAATCAGGAGCGCCAAGTCATTCTCAGCCATGCAGCAAGTCTGAGGCTTCTCTGGGCTACCTCTCCTCCCGCAAAAAAATCAAAAAGTTTACAAATGTGAGGTTCGTGTTGGTATGAATACAGGGAAGGAAACCGCGGTAAGAAAGGTGAGCCAGGAGCAGAACTCTGGATTTTTGGCGACAGGCGTGTGGGTGAGGGAGGAAGGACAGGCTTTCAGTGGCGGGAGGTAGCAAGTCACTGCCCAGACAGGGGACAGGAGACCTGCCTTAACCCAGTCAGACAGTCAAGCGGGCAGATGGAGACCTGCGCAGAGAAAGCACATCTCTCCCACTGCTGTATGGGCAGCTAATTAGACCATATATGAAAAGTTGATAGACTTTCCTGTTTAAAGTTTAGAACTTTTGTTTATTAGGAAACGAGAAGAGTGTGAAGGTATATTTTCTACAAGTGCATAGCTAGAATGCGCAGTGTAAGAAAAAGGAAGGCAAACTAATGGATATTTCATACATGAATGCAAATGGTTAATGAACATATGAAAACATGATCGGTCTCTTTAGTAATGGATAAGTAGCCATTCTAAACATAGTTGGTTGTACAATCCACAAAGGAGCTGATGGGAGAAAAGGCTGTTACAGACATTTTGAGAACCAATTTTGGAATCTGAGTTTTGCACCATGAAGTGGGGAAGGCTGAGCTCAGGCCCTCTCACACACCCAGTCTTTGGTCACAAAGACTGTGCAAAACTCAGATTCCAAAATTGGTTCTCAAAATGTCTGTAACAGCCTTTTCTCCCATCAGCTCCTTTGTGGATTGTACAACCAACTGTGTTTAGAATGGCTATGGTTGGGGTTTTTGTTTGCTTTTGGTTTTTTAAGACAGGGTTTCTCTGTGTAGCCCTAGCTGTCCTGGAACTCCCTCTGTAGAGCAGGCTGTCTTCAAACTCTAAGATCCTCTGCCTCTGCTTCCCTAGTGATGGGATTGAAGGCGCGGCCACCACCACCTGGCTTTGTGACCAAGCCTTTTCATTCTTCTTATATGCCTGGAAATTGCTGGGCCACGTGTACCATATATGTGTAGAAATATTCGTAGCCGTAGAATATGTACAACATATAGACGATGGTACAGGCATATAGTGGAATAGCACAGTGACGTTAAAAAGAAGGGAAGTGGCATAGGAACTTCGAAGACGTTTTAAAGTGGAATAAAGCAACACAATATGATATTTATTGCAGAGTGGTGCTCGTCAAGAAAGGTAAGAATAGAAAGTTATTATTTCATGGGTATAGAGTGTCAGTTTTGTATGCTGAGAAGAATTCCAAAGGTAAATGCTGAAGAGAGTTGTACAACAGTGTGAGCTAGCTGCCCCTGAAAGCTGTGCACTGAAAGGTGGTGGTGAGGCTGGCCAGCAGGGCCAGAACCTAGGAGGCGGAAGCAAGAGAACTGAGGGATGGAAGCCAGCTAGGCTACACAGCAAAATTTATCTCAAAAAAAAAAAAAGGAAATCTTATATATGAATTTTAAAAAGTGAACCAAAGATGCTCAGAAGTTTAATTCTGTGTGTTGGTAACTCCAGCACTGGGGATTGGAGACGGGCAGATCCTTGTGGCTCCCTAGCCAGTCAGCCAAGCCAAAAGCAGCATCCTCAAAATTCAGTGAGAGACCCTGTCTCAAAAAGTAAGGTGATAAGTGACGGAGGAGTGCACCACTGTCAGCCTCTTGCCTGCACGTCAGGCCTGTGCACACACACAGACACGTAGATGATACTACTGTGCCTGTGCGCACACACATGCAAAACGAGAAAACTTAGTGACCCAGGTACATACCTGAAATTCTAGGACTCAAAAGGCAGAGGTAGGAGAGTCAGAAGCTCAGAAGCGCCCTCAGCCATTTAGACTTGTGAGGTCAGCTTGCACTATGTGAAGCCCTGCCTCAAAACACCAGAAAGGGCCAATGAGGTGACTCGGTGGGTGTAAGGGTGCTCACTACCCAGTGGAAAGGGGCACACAGGAGCCATCGAAGGTCGTGTCCTGTACTCTTAGACTCATGTGGTAGAAGCCGTTGGGGTTGGGGTTTTTGTTTGCTTTTGGTTTTTTAAGACAGGGTTTCTCTGTGTAGCCCTGGCTGTCCTGGAACTCCCTCTGTAGAGCAGGCTGTCTTCAAACTCAAAGATCCACCTGCCTCTGCCTCTGCTTCCCTAGTGATGGGATTGAAGGCGCGGCCACCACCACCTGGCTTTGTTTTATTGTTTAATCAACACACTCATGTTCTCTGTGTGTAGGTTATGTTTCAAAATAGAAAAATAATGAATTAATTTAAAATTTTTCTTTTCAGTCTTTCTGCAGCAATTTTTGTTACAGAGCATCTAAATTTTTTGAAACACAGATTCCCAAAACTCCAGTATGGGTTCGAGAGGAAGAAAGGTAATTAAATCTTTATCCTGTTTATTCCAGTGGTGACTGTTCTGGTTTTGACTCAGGCTGACAGTGGGTGTAGTTTTCTGTAGACGGTCACCATTTTACAAACTCCTTAGCTCTAGGGAAATACTTTTATCTTAAGCATAGTTATTAAGGATTTTTAAGTGAAAAATCTTACTTGCAAATACTTTCTCTCTAGTGTTGGAGTTTTAATCACAAAGCTGGAACTTTCATTTTGGCTCTTGTTTTGCCAAGAGAGTCTGAATCCTGCTAATGTGAGCACCCTGGTTTAAAGTATTAACTTTCTTCAGAATACTAGCCCTTGGGAATCTGGCTGAACTCACTGTGATGTCGGGCTTCATTACAATAACAGCAGTATCCTGAGTTTAAGGAATGCCGATAAAAAGTTTGTGGTCATGGCAGGGCTTTTGCCCAGGAAATAATTGCATACTTGTAGTATTGTGCTGATGCAGAACTTGAAGAAATTTATTAATACTGTGAATGAGTGTCAGAGTGTAGCAAAAGCAACAGTTAAACTGGACTATCGAGACTCCAGACAAAGGCTTAATGAGATTAGTGTCTCCTTGAATGGTGACTGTTTGAAGACACAGGGCCCTGTTATCTGGGGTCAGACAGTGCCAATGGCCACTAATTAAATTCGGTGACTTAGGTGTGAAGAGATGCAGTTGGCTGAAAACAGGCAAACCCTGTAGTCCACACCTGAAGAAGGAGGCAGGACACCCCTAATCCCACCAGCTCACCATGTATGCACCTGGCAAGGCACATGCAAGCACATGTATGTTAGTGTCACCACATATGTACCTGGCAAGACACATGCATATTCATGTACACATAAATCTCAACCTGTAAGTTTAATAGTAATTGAGATAGCAGAATAAATATGTGAAGAAACGATATTTCCTAACTTGACGGAGTATGTGTCAGATCAATGTTAGGACGTTACTTGCTGACTAACTATAAACAGGAGAGGAAAACTGATGACTTTAGGATGCGGCTTCCCACGTTGGCTCGCTGTGGTTGTCAGCATTGACCGTAATCTGAAAATACTAGAGGACTGCAGAAGTAATTCGTAAGTTCTAAATTATAAACCACTACTACTACAGTAAAGGTCACACACCGTGTAGCTGCTCCTTGCTCGGGGCATGACTCACCCCTTTTCAAGCGTGATCACACTTGTCACGTGTTCACCTGTCATCATTACTAGCTACATAGGAAAAGAGCAAAGCGTGTGTAAGGTTTGGTACTGCTCATGGTTTTAGGTGAGAGCTTGGAGTCTCGGGTCTGGCCCTTGTGGAGCAGAGGGCACTGCAGTATAGCATGGAAAAACAAGGTCATAGTAGGGTAAGAAGAGCCAGGTTCACGTCCTGGGAGCTATCAGGGGTTTGGTCTGCAGTGTTGGGGATTGAACCTGGGGCTTTTTCCATGCTAGTCAAATACACCTGGTGCACACTTCTTTTGAGCAGAATTTGGTCGGCATTGGCCTACGTAATGAATTAAAAGAGAATCACAAAAGCATAAAGGACCATGGAGTCAGTCCCATCCCTTTGCTAAGCAGCCTTTCAAAAGTGGAGCAGATTTCATAAGCTAAGGAAAGGCTCTGAACGAGCCCGGATTACTCACTGTGCTCAGCATTGTTAATGGAAATTAGTGAAGGGCCGGTGCAAGCGTAAATCTTCCCAGTGCACACCGTCCAACCAGAGCATTTACTGTGTCTAACTTGGGTCTTTTTGCAACCTGTCACATCGGTCTGGAAGCACCCTGGGCTGGCGGCTGTGCTGTTACCCATTGAATCCGCTAGAGGTCACTGCTGTCACTGAGGCTGGGTTAACTGTGGCTTCCTTTTAGAATAGCAGTCCTTAGTTAATTTTAATACAGAGGTTTTTATTTTAAACCATAAGCATATATGGCATGTGAATGATGTAATACTCAATATAAAACACATTTAAATCCATTCAACTAAAAAATATCTTATTGCAGTGAATTATAAACGTTCTAATCTTGTAGACAAATATGTGCATATAACTTTAAAAACAGTCATTAAATGTCGAGTTATTTTCTGCCAAAATATGACACGCTGGTCACATGCCTTGTTTGTCACTGCTGTCTGAAGAGCACTGTTCTTTTCACTCTAGCCCAGAGTTTTAGCTGTTTTAGTATCAGAAAACATTTTCTTAGCCCTAGACCACAGTTCCTCATTTATAAAAGTTTGCATTTTTATTACACCAGTTCCAATTTTTGATCAGCGTGAGACCAGATAGACTTGAGCTGTCTTGCTGCAGGCTCTGATTAAGAACTTAGACTACTTGAAATGTGTTTGTTTATAAAGATGAAGGACTGAGTCAAAGTTTTAAATGAGAAGGAAAGCCATGGGTGTCTTATGGAGTGTTTGAACCCCAGACGTCATGATCCTTTAACCGATAGGAAACAGAACACTAAATTTGACCCAGTTATTACTAAGATAGATTTATTTGTTAATTATAAAATCCCCAAGTCTTGTAGTGTCATATTTATAATTTTGTGTAGAGGAATTTTAATTCAGGACATGGCTGCTGTGGCAAGAGATCACATCCAGAGACCTTCTAGGTCTGTGATCTGGCTGGAATACAAACAAACCTTTAATGCAGGAGTCAGAGAAGCAGATCTGAGTTCAAGGCCAGCCTGGTATAGAGCAAGTTTCAAGTAAAGAAAAGCTTAGGTCCAGGTGTGGTGGTACATGCCTTCAATCCCAGCAGTCAGGAGACAGAGGCAGGCAGATCTCTAAGCTCTGTTAGTCAGTTCAGTGGGGCCAGTGAGTTGAGGCAGTAAGGTGGGGTCAAGTTCATGGCGGTTCAGTTTGTGGGATCCAAAAGCAGTTTTTACTGAAAGTTTTATAGAGAGAGGTTGAAGAGAGAACAAGCTAGACACAGGTGAATTCAGAATGATCCAGAGAATGATTAGAACAGATTGCTAGAGTTAGTTTGAGGCCAAGCAGAGCTATTCAGTGAGAAACTGAGAGAAGCCAAATTGAATCAGTCAGCTAAGTTTGAGCCAGAACAGCTGTGTTGAACCAGCCAGCCCAGAGCTCAGAAAGAGCTAGAAAGGGTAAGCTTATTCAGCAGTAAGTCTCTGAGGCTGAAAACATTCTAGGCCTAGATTAGATTGTGTGGAAGCTAGACGCTTCCAGCACTAGGCTAGGTTAGCAGACTGAGGAAGTAGGGCTTAGTAGTTACTTGTACAACTCTGTGCCTCAGTTTAGTTTACTGTTTCTCTTACTGATGTATTAGAGTTAGGAAGAGTCATTAATAATAGTGAAAAAATATCTAAAATTAAAATACATCCGTAACTACTGGGGAACAGTGCTTCTCACAAAACGTCTCCTGATAGCCTGCCAGAGGCAACAGTGAGTTAGAGCTCTGGTTCAAAATGTGGCCACAAACAGACCACGGACAGCCCTGACGCCAAAACGGCGCAGTTCGTAGATAGTCTGTGGTTACATCCTAAGCCCTGTATGGTTTATAAATGCAGCAGCTGACAGAGTTGGAAGACGGAAGTCTAGAATTACGTGCGAAATCTAAAAAGGAAGGACAAATGTTGAAAAGCATATTTTGTTTTGAGATAACAATTTTGGGTGAATGGTTAATGCTGACAGCTAAGTATGTCATATGGCCTAGAGTTGGGGATTTTTACACATCAGCTCTCAGCAGCACACATGCATAATCTCGGGCGGAAGCAGCCAAGCCTGTGAGGAGTGAGGACCTCAGCATGTCCACAGACACTTGAGTCCTACCTTGGGAGCCCTGTGGGCCGCCAGCCGTGTTGAGTCACGTGATGCACACGTATATGAGCATATCTGCATGATGTTTGGAGTGTACATTATTCCTGTCATAGATTCACTGGGCTAAAATTAGAGTTAAGCATCTAGAGCCAGGTGCCGGAGTTTACACCTGTGATGCCAGCATTGAAAGGTTAGGCAGGAAGATAAGGCGCTGAGCATTCTCTACCACATTGTGTGTGAGGCTATGTCATGTCTCTAAAAACCAAAATATAAAAATAATTAGTCATCTATCTAATACTTGAAAATAAGATAAAGCACTTACAACCATTTGACAGCATTCTATACATAGGGGTTTTGCTAGTTTTGTGTTTTTTAATTGTGCTTCCAAAATTATCACCAGGGCAACATAAATCTTGAAGAAGATACTTAGCATGGAAAGAAACAGCCATTCAGCACACACACACACACACAAAAACGGATTTTAACTTTATGGAAGAAAGGGTAGAACAGGCAGTGTACCCTGTTTGATTGTAAAACTGCACATAACAAAAGTAGATCTCTTGCCAGTTGTAGTTTAGGCACCATTTCTCATAGGTTAGGGACCAACAAAGGTTTTAGTCACTCAAAATACCATCTGATAACAAGGATGACTGACTGCATGTAAAGTCAGAAAGAATAGAAGAAAGGACAGCAAGAGCTGTAAAGTATGTTCAGTCCCTACAAGAGGAACAAACCAAAAGTAATGTCTTCAGGTTTGGGTTGGTTGGGTTTTTTGTTTTGTTCTTGTTTTATTTTTGATGTTTTTGTTTGTTTGTTTTTTTTTGTTTTTGTTTGTTTTTTTTTTTTTGGAGGGGGTAATGTTTTTCTGACACCAGAGGCAACATCGGGTGGAAAGAGCTTAGAATTGGAAATGCGGCCTAAATTCTGACCTTGACTTACATTTGGCTGTGGGATCTCAGGTCGGTCACTCCCAAAGCTTCACTTACCTGCAAAAACAGCTGGCAGTTGGAAGATTAGATAAAAAGTATGTAAAGCACAGCAACAGTCTGTAGAGGTGATGGAATGCTAACCACAGCAGTGGTGGTAGCTGGACAGCGATGAGAATGTACTGAGCTGGACAGGAAAAGGTCTGTTAAATGGTAGCTTCCATGTTGTACACATCTGGCTGCGTGTCCATTGCTGATCTGCCTGGCAATGCTGGGTGGGTTCCATCTCTGAGCCGAATCCTTGGACCCTTTACCACAATTTAAAAACCCTGTTGGTGCTTAGTTAGTGTTAACTGTCAGTTTAACAGAATCTAGACTCACCTGGGAAGGGCTTCTGGGCATACCCTGGGTTGGGGTGGGGACTGGTCCCTGCTTGGGATCCCAGCCCGTGTGGATGGAAAAGGCCAGTGTGCGGCAGCATGACAGTCCTCTCTGCGTCCTGACTGGAGGCAGTGGCACCCTCAGTCTAGCGCTACCCTGTGCCTGCCCTACAGTGAAGTCTGGAACCATGAGCCAGAAGAAAGCCTGCCCCTGCCCCCCCCCCCGTTTTGCTCATTTCTCCAAGTGGCATGGAAGACTGCCACTTGGAGAAATGAGCACCTACTATGTGCTCATGTCCCTCCTGCCATCAGAACTGTCAGGGACAGCAATGTGAGCCTGCGGTCCCTGCTGCTAAAGGCCGAGGCAGGAAGGTCAGTTGAGACCTGAAGTTGAAGACCAGCTTGATCTACATAGCATGATCCCATTTCAAAGAAATGAACCCACAAAATGAAAGTTGAACTGGCTTAGTTGTATTGATGATGGAAAATGTTGAGTTTGGTTGTCCTTGCCTCAGCAGCGCGTGGGCCTCGTTGTTACTTGGAACTGCAGTCAGGATCATAATGTGGAGCCCCCCCTCTGACCACCGCTGTCAGTCAGGATCATAATGTGGAGCCCCCCTCTGACCACCGCTGTCAGTCAGGATCGTAATGTGGAGCCCCCCTCTGACCACCGCTGTCAGTCAGGATCATAATGTGGAGCCCCCCCTCTGACCACCGCTGTCAGTCAGGATCATAATGTGGAGCCCCCCCCTCTGACCACCGCTGTCAGTCAGGATCGTAATGTGGAGCCCCCCCTCTGACCACCGCTGTCAGTCAGGATCATAATGTGGAGCCCCCCTCTGACACCGCTGTCAGCCAGGATCATAATGTGGAGCTCCCTCCTCTGACCACCGCTGTCAGTCCGCTGTGTGACCTGCTTCTGACCCCCGTCTTCCCAGCTCTAAGTTTCTGGGCTGACAGGCTCTTGGCATGCATGCTTTCTCAGGCCCACAGTCAGCTCGTGATTCCTCCCAAGGTCCAGTCCTTTTCAGTTTGTGCTTTTTCCTGTACTTGCACTAATGGAGTACTGGTGGGAATATTCTTGGAATTATTAGTGTTGGAATGTTATTGAGAACGTTTTCAAGAGCATTAACATTTTAGGTAAAGGATCCCTTAGTGTGACCACCTGGGGGGCTCCATAGCTTATTTAGGGACGGGAACCGAGAGGTGTGGCAGTGTGCACAGCGACACGTGGCTTGTACACAGTGGTTGGGGTTGAAGTGCAGGGCTGGAGCCAGGCAAGCTGGTTCACATCTGTAATACTAGCATTTGAGAGGCTGAGGCAGGAGAAGCATAAATTCAAGGCCAGCTGTACTTTGTAAGGGTTCCAGGCCAGCCTGAAATACAGCAAGACTCTCAAAAAAGACAGCTACATAAGACAGACAGACATGTACACACAAGTCTATACATACACATGTATACATACATATATGCATACGTAAATATGTACATGCATATATTCATGCTCACATACACACAGACAGAGATTCCCACCCACCAGGTTTGGTCTGGCACCAAAGCTTATGTCTTAGTGTCCCTTTGGCCCTAATCACAACTATACCCAATTCTCCCGCTTGTTTGTTACTGCCTGATTCATTCAGACTTTCTGCTCGATTTAAACATTGAACCCAACCTCCTGTTTCAACCCACAGCTGTGCCCACACATGAGGACATTGGCATCGCTGCCAGCATTGTTTCTTCCTGTTCACTTGTTTCTTTCTCCTTATTGCAAATAGAGTGCTCTGCTCTTTGTTACTGAGTGTTTCCTTCTTCTAGGCCTGCCTTTATGACTTAGTCCAGTCTTATTTTTAGATTGATTCCTTTTACTCAGCTTTAAAAAGAAGTAAAAATAACAAATCATTAAGCTAACCACCACAGCAGTTATTGGTGATCTCAACAAGAACCACCAAGTGACAAGTGACGGGCGTAGATTCCGGAGACATAGGGTCACAACTGAGGACAGATAGGGAACTGAGGATGACGAGAGAGACCTTTTCTGTGTGTGGGTGTGTGGGTGTTCTGTCTGCATATGTGCCTGTATGTTGTGTGCCATGTGCTGGGGGCATGCAGTGCCGTGAGTCCAGAAGATCTCACCAGAGGCTGGAGTCACAGATGGCCATGAGCCATCATGTTGGTGGTGGGAGTCAAAACCAGGTCCTCTCTCTGGAAAGGCAGCCATTGCTCTTAACCTCAGAGCCATCTCTCCAACTTTAAAGTCTGAGGCAGACTTTAAAGAAAGCTTGCAACAAAGGGGGTCAGTGGAGTGTTGACGGCAGATTTGTTTGACGGTTAAGAGAAGGTGCGTTTAAACATGATTGTCTGCTTTATAAAGAGTGACAGGCTGCTGGGCGCGGGGGCGCTCACCTGTGATCCCAGCACTCAGGAGGCAGAGGCAGTCGGATCTCTGCAAGTTCAAGGCCAGCCTGGTCTACAGAGTGAGTCCAGAACAGCCAAGGCTACTCAGAGAAACCCTGCCTGGAAAAAACAAAACCAAACCAAAACAAAAAAAGCCATTGTACAACATAATTGCTGTCTCAGAAGTTAGGGTGACTGGATAAGAATTACAGCACAGTCTCTTCCCTGAGGAGCTGGGGGGTCAGTTAAGAACCCAACTCAGACATATGTGAAGAAAAACATTTAGATAATAGCTCTAACAATAAACAAAATAACCTGATAACTGTATTAATTGGAGCTGACAGTGACCGGAATTTAGAGAAGAGAGTGATTTTCTTTTGCCCACATTGGTTAGAGGAGGCTGTACTGGGTGCATGGAATTTGAAGTTAGTTCAGAGAATGAGTAAATTTTAAGTAAAAAAAACAAAAACCCAAGATGCAGATGTTTGTGCATGTGTTTACATATGTATTTGTCCTTTTTTCTTAAGGAAGGAAAAAAAAACCATTATATGAATTACTGCTTTAATTGTATCTCCTGTGCAATGCAGTCATGGTAAGCTCTTGACCACATCAGTTGCCTTCACTTTCCTCTTGCTGTGTTTGGTTCCAGGCCTCCTGACTTTGAGCTTCTGAAGAAAGGACAAAGGTTCGTTCAAATCTGTTTCGCTGACCTGAATGGGCCAGGTGCCGTGAGTGCCTGGACTTCCTGTGCTAGTGTGCTACAGAGAGGCATGTGACGTGTTTGACGCTTTCTTTTGTGAGAAGATGGTTTGTTTGACCTGTCTGATTTATTGTTCAGCTGCCCCACTGAGCAAGTCTAATTGAGCCTGTTGAGACAGACACACACACAGCCTGCACCTCAGACACTGTGCCTTTGTTGGTGAGGTTCAGCCATTGCATTTGGGGAGAGGCTTTATGCGCTTATTTTATAGGTTTTTAAGATATTAACATGTTAAGTATTTGAAATATCTAAAGTATTATATAAAATGCAGGTTGGGGGGTTTTGGTTTTTTCCAGTCCCATCTCTTAGGTGTTATTTGTTCATCGTGTTGTTTGCTCAACTTCAGCCATCACTCAGAACAAATCCTTTCAACTCTCAGATTAAATGTCCCTGGTTGCTAGTCAAGGCCCTAGTCACATTATGTTCAGCACAGTAAGAGAAAAAACTTGTTTATTGATGGACGCCTTTGTGGCTTTAGCCTGGTACCAAATATAATTGCCTTGAAACCTCAAGAGAAAGAATGAGGTATGAAAACTATGGAAGTTTCTGACTTTTCAGATTTACTTTTTTTTTTATAAGTGTATATATAAGTGTTGCCTGCTTGTATGTCTGTGAGCTCCATGCTTGCCTGGCCCAGGGAAATCAGGATGGCCCTGGACCCCTGGAGCTGGAGTTATGGACAGTTGTGAGCCAGCTGGGTGCTGGGAGTTAAACCCAGCTCCTCTGAAAGAACAAGTGGTCTTCAGCACTGAGGCTTCTTCTTGCCAGCTTGTATCTGACTTCCTAAAGTGAAACTTTCTTTTCTTGTCCAAAACTCATGTGCTTGGCAATGTAGGTTACATGATAGTTTTAAAAAAAAAAGTATATGAGCCTAAAAAACTGAACTTTTGACCATTTTTGTGTATTCCCACTAGGTCCTTGCTCTCAGATGTTTACACCTTTAGTTCTTCCCCCACAGTACTTGTAGACCCAGACACATTCTCCTCCCATACCAAAGCTCTCACGTGTGTGTTTGAGAGCAGCTGCTCACCGGTGCTTGTTTCTCCCGGCATGAGCTGGAGGAGCTCCTGTTTTGCCTTTGCTCTTCAGAATTCTTAACTTTATTTAAATTGAGTCTGGAAATTGAAGGGTGTAGTCAGAGGACAGATGTTATTGTTTGCATCGTGAGTTTTTAGATTTAAATTTCTTCCGTTGAATGTTGTTGAGGTGCCAACTTCATTTTCTGTTAAGATTTTTGTATTTTGTCATTACATAAAATTTTCTGTGTAATGGTCAGGCAGAACTAGGAAATAGTAACCCCTTTTTCAAGCAGAAATCACCATCATTGAATATCTGAGTCCTTAAAGTGTTCGTGTTTGCTTGCGATTGTGCACTACGAACTGTAAGATGTTGGGAACACGCGAAGGAAAGCTGGGGAAGAACGTCTCACCACAGAGAAACCAAAGCCCCGTCAGGACGGGTGTGTCTGAGGGACAGAATTAGCTTGGCCTTTGCGAATGCGCTGTGGGATGCTTGGTGCGCCTGTGATTGTCTCGGTTGTGTCTCCTCCTGCAGTGGCCGCTCTGGAGAGGAAGTGCAGTTCTTCCGGGAGGCCATGACGGTCGCCGACCTCGACGGCCCTGGGGCCTCTCCCTCCAGCGACGACGACGAGGAAGGCTTCGTGTCCTCTCTTCTGCCGGGCGGCCCACCGAGGGCCGCGCCCCCCGCGGCAGCCGTGAGGGAGGAGGCTGCGGCCCGCCCGGAGAGCGCGGAGAGTGGCGCGGCGGGGGCTGCCGCCTCCGGGCTGGAGGAGCTGGCCGAGCGGCTGCGCGCCTGCCGCGTGGGCGCCAGGGAGGAAGCGGCGGCCGAGACTCCTCCACCCGCGCCTCCGGGCCCGAGCGCGCGTGAAGGCGGGCACGGCGTGGCCGGAGTTACGCTTGTCGGCCTAAGCCGGAGGAGCGCCGAGCTTTTCCGGAGCAGATTTGCCCGAGGTAACCGGGGCTCGGCGGAGGCACCCCCGGCAGGGGCCGAGGGGCGCCCCGAGGCTGCAAAGGCGAGCTTACTTCGCGTCCTGAAGGACACGCTGACCGAGTGGAAGACCGAGGAAACGCTGAGCTTTCTGCGCAGCCAGGACTGTGCTTCTGTGAGCCTGAGGCCGTCACCCACGTGCGGGCCTGATGGAGAGGCTGATGAAGCTGATGGGGATGATGAGGATGACCTAAGCCGCTCCGGGCCTGCCCTGAGCCCGCCTCAGAGCAACCTGCATGAGACCCTCCCTGTTAGGGGCTCGCAAACCGCTGTGCAGCCTCTGCCGAGCTATGAGAGCTTGAAAAAGGAGACGGAGCTGCTGAACCTGAGGGTGCGGGAATTCTACAGGGGAGGCTATCTCCTCGGTGAAGATGCTGCCAAGGCGCAGGACCCGGCAGAGGTGTGTCTTCCTGGTGAGCTCTTCAGGCTGCTTACGCTTGGAGCACTCCACAGGGCAAATCTGGGAGCGCGCCCTGTGCTTCGCCGTGTGTCTGCGGTGGGATAGGTCGACCCTCAGGTGCTCGGACGGTTTCTGGGTGATGTTTGCTTTGCATGTCCGCTTGAAATGTTACAGATACGGCAGGGAAGGCGGCTCATGGAGAAGGTGCTACCTAAATTTGACGAGCTGAGTTCAGACTCCCAGCTTTCAGAGAAGACAGGCACAACTCACCCCTTTGTTGGCCACTGCCAGGCTGGGCTGGCAGAGGCAGGAGGATTCCAGGAGCTCCCTGATCAGCAGTCTGGAGGAGTGTCTCCAAACTCAGTGAGACTATCTCTAAACACTAAGGTGGAGAACAGTGATAGCTGATGTCTGCATACACGTGTGGAAACAAAACTCACAAGATGAAAATGTAGTTTAAAAAAAGCGTACTGGGTAGTAAAGGCTATAGAGACCCTAGCTTGGTCGCAGCCAGCTTCCTGGACTTCTTTACGGCTGGTCACTTAACTGATAACTCAGCAGAGTCATTACAGTGCGGGCTGCGTGGCCCGCTGAGAGGGAGGAAGGGCTGTAATGTCGCCTCATGTTCTGGGTTGGTTGAACGCTGGGAGCTGGACTTGGGGAGAAGCGTGGGAAGTTGTCTTGTTCTTGAGTTGTAAGTGGGCTGCCGAAGAGGAAAAGTGCACTTGGAGATTTGGAGGGGAAAGTGGAGCTAAAAAAATCTAGGTACTTCCTGGATCTGTACGGAATATTTGCTTAGCCTCACTCCGTAGTTGAAGTCTCTGTATTGACGTTAGGCAGCATCCTGAAGAAACACTGGTCTCTCCCTGTGAGCTGCCACACTGCTCCACTCAACACTTGTTGCACTAAAGCCGAAAGAAGGAGCCGGGAGTGTCGGAAGTCCCTGACTTGGTTATAAGCTTCACACTGGCTTGTAGATGTGTAGAGACTGTAGACTGCTAACCCTGAACATCCAGACAGGAAGGGTGTCCTTACAAGGAAAGTAGAGCGTTCGTGCCTGTCCCTGAGCAGCACCTCTTTCCAGAATTACTGTCACAGTGGAGGTTATTTCTGCCAGTTTGGGGCAGTCTGTGTTCTTGTTGTCCACTTTGTTCCATAATACTGTCACCTGTGCTGTTGTGTGTTCCTGTAGTTCGGTCTTTCATACTGGGGATGTCCTATTGTATACGCACAGTAGCGGAGTCCCGGCTGTTTCCCAGGAGCCCTGCGCCTGCCTTTTGTGTGACTTTTCTGATGGCCAAAAGGTGTCTCTTCACCTTGCATAGGGAACAGCAATGAGGAAAGCCGCCTCACTTTGGAAGACTGGGTGTGCTAGGGTCACTAACGCGCTGGGCAGGCTGCATCCCTGGAAAGCCCCCAGCACTACTGGTGATGCTCACTAAGGCTGCTCCCAGCACCCCCAGCCTTCCCCTTTCCCCATAGCACTGACTCCCCGTGAGCTGGGAGCAAGAAGGAAGTGGCAGCCACAGTCTTTGAGGAAATGTTTGCTGCCCCCACACTATCGGGGCCCAGCTGCCATAACTGCTAGCCACGGGCATTGTGCTGCACGGGAGACACTGGTCACAAGGTCACCTGGGAGAATGTGGCTCTGCCATCCCAGTGCCTGACCAGCGGCTTTAAATGCTGTGCTGCTCAGTTCTGGAGGTCTGTCGGTTCTTTCAACTGTCATTTTTCTTGGAGGATGTTAAATGTCTTTCTGTGAGCATATGATACCGTGTAGCACTTAGCAGTAATATAATTTCATCATCTGAACCATCGCCTTTATTAGCTATCAAACATTGTGTACTAGAATGCTGCCAGCTGGCCTCAGTGAGCGTGCCTCTAATCCCAGTGCTTGGGGGACTGAGACAGGACCGTGAACTGTTTGAAGCCAGCCTCTTGCACACTGGAGACCAACCTGAGACACGGGATTCTGTTCCCATCCTCCCAGTGGCTCTCCAGCTTCTCGGCAATCCCATGTCACCAGAACCTGCTCAGAAGCTGAGGAGGCTCACTGAGGGCAGCAGCCCCCAAGAGTTCGTCTTTCTCCTGGAGTGTGTCCCTCCAGGTCCTCCGACTGGGGAGCCTTGTCCAGAACCCTCCTTTTTTGGCCTACACAGACGTGGAATTCTGTTAGGAAGTCGCTGCCCAGGTTCTCAGTAGCTGAATTGCCTCTTCCAGGATTAGTTGGGCACTCTCCTGAGTTACTCTTTCCAGGGTCTCAGGCCAGATATACCATGCTGGGTCTGTGAAACAAAACTTTCAAACAAGCATTTTGTTTTGTATGTTTGTTTTCTTTTCCACCATCTCATTGCTAGTTTGTTTCCATGATCTTTTCTGGAACAGGACTTTGCCACAAGTTCTAGTAATTGCTGATGCTAATCCTTAAATGTAGGTTTATAGTGAGTTGTGCAGTTTACAGAAGAGCAGCTACCCTCAAAAGAGGGCACATTGGCCAGGCAGCTCATCAGAGAAATGTTGACCTCAGCTGAGGTTCAGGTTGAGATGTTTGAATTCTCAAATCTTTTTAATACTAGAGGAGTGAACTTTTCTATTTAATATTATTGCTTTACTCATTAAAAAATTTAAAAATATATATTTTTCTGTTTGCTTTAGAAAGTATTTCCACGTGATCTCAGCTTCCCACTGATTGATTCAAGTTCCCAGAACCAGATTAGAAAACGGATTGTTCTTGAAAAATTGAGCAAAGTGTAAGTATAGATGTGTCATTCTGGTTTTGAAAGAGGTTTAAATTAACTATTTTTATGAGTTTGCAATTTACAAATATTATCCTTGAATTCTGAACATCTTTTAAAGATTTGAAAAGCTTGCATGAATTTCCTCGCTTAAGGCTGTATGTTTTCAGATATTTTTTAGTAATAAGTTCTTTGTGTAGATGACCTAGGAATATCATAAAGGGAAAAACTGAGATTGTAGACTAGAAAAACAAACTACCCTACAGCACCTTTAATCCTAGCAGAGGCAGCTGAATCTCTTTTGAGTTCGAGGCCAGCCTGGTCTACAGAGTGACAGATTGCTCTTCGGGTAAGAAAACTGGAAACCGAAAGAAAAGGACAGCAGCCAGGACAGTGTTGCTTTACTCTGGGGCACAGACTGAAGAGCTTGGACTCCTTGAACACTCCTTTGACTTCTCACTAGTCAATGTAGCTTAACCTTCGCGTCTCCCTCAGGACCACTGTTGGCCATGGAAAGCCAAGAGCAGGCATGCCCAACAGAGTGTTTACTCAGGAGAATTAAGTTCTAGCTTTAAAGAAAAGAATGTCTAATTTCCTTTTTTTTTTTTTTTTTTTTTTTTCTTCAGATTGCCTGGCCTTTTGGGGCCTCTTCAGATTACAATGGGAGATATTTACACTGAACTTAAAAACCTTGTTCAGACTTTCAGGTTAGTCTTAATGTTGTAATTTTTTCCTTCTCTGTTATTTTGGCCTCACTGATTTTCATGCATCGTCTGTGGGTTCACTAAGACTCAGGGAGAGTAAGTGCCTTGCCTCTGAGGACTCAGTGCTGTCTTCTCCTTTTGTTTCTGTTGATTACAAGTCCTTCTTGAGCCTCAGCAAAATACATGCTGCTTATCATACATGAAACATTTCATTCCTTCTAGTTTTTTCTATAACAGGAAAGCAAAGGAATGCATATACAAACAACATATAACATATATATGCTGGAGATGTAGCCTAGGCTATCAAACTTTCTATGTAGTTAAGGTTAACCTTCACCTCCTTGGAAAGTGAAATAGTTGAGAGTTTTTGGATTGATAAAACATGCTGTATTCATCCGCTGTCTGAAGGGAAATGCATGGCAGGAAACCATGCAAACCAGTGAAACCCTGTGGTACTGGGACACTGGCTCCCTGAGAAGGCAGAACAAACCCTCAGTTTCAGGGTTTCCACACTGTGGCCCTCTAGCCAAACTTTACCATCACTATATTTTTTTTTCCCTAAGTGTCCATATTTAAATGTGTAAAATAAATCTCAATAATGTGATTATTCTGTCTATTGATTGTTATTATCGTCAGTTGTCTTAGAGACAGGTCATTGATCATACTAACTCAGGGAGGCCGGAATCATTGTGGGATTGGCACAGGCCTGTTGAAGATTAAATGCTCTGTGAAAAAGAAGGTCCAGGCCAAATGTTACAAATCTGATTTTTCTTTCTTATCTCTGTTCATGATGGAAACAGACACTTCCCACCTCATGAGAGGGAAAAATATTTTATATAGTGATGGTAAAGTTTGGCTAGAGGGCCACAGTGTGGAAACCCTGAAACTGAGGGTTTGTTCTGCCTCCTCAGGGAGCAAGTGTCCCAATACCACAGGGTTTCACTGGTTTGTGAGCTCAGCAGATCTTTAGAATATACAGGCTGACGTAATTCAGCAGTTTTTTTCTGCTATCCGATGTCTCTATGCAGCTCTTGTTCCTTTTTCATTAGTGTTTAAAAATTTAAAGTTAATAAAGCATTGTGTAATCCATCTCTGGGGGTCATTATGACTCCTTTCTGTTTATTAAGCTTGTCTTCTAAAGTGCGATTAGATCTTTCTGTAACTGCTTGTCCTGTAGGAGGGTGTGGTATACCTGAAATATGCAAAAACCCTGTTTCATTTTGCTAGAGACATATGCTGGAGCACCGTCAGCCTTCATTTGTGCAGGTATTTCCACAATTGCCACACGCACTAATAAACGTGTAGTTACAGAACCAGCCTTTTCAGAACTTCAAGCAGTTACCATTGAAATCCTGAATATGTATCTGTGGTATGATGCACATGCTTTACTTTTCCAAAGTCTGCAAAATGAAACACATCCATTTGCCAAATTCCATTTCTTTGGGTACCTTTTGGGTTACTTCCTGCGGGTAATGGAGTTTGGTTATACAAAGAACAGGTAGGACATTGCCTGATAATTTCTTTAGATTGTTGCCAAGTGATAGAAAACCATTTCTTCAAACTGTTGCTGTCAACATGGTGTTTCTTATAAAATTCTGAAGCTTCTAGCACATTTCCTATTAACAGCTGACCAATTTCATCATTGCCTTGTGCTGAGGGGGCCTGGTAGAGATCTGATATGTGTTATATACAATGGATGATTTCTATTTCTAATTACTTATAGTTTAATAGAGAAGTTAATTCTGAATCATCCAAAATAAGCTCAGCAGTTTCAATATGTAAAACAACTCTTTCTGCATATTCAGGAAAATCACATAATATCATAAGAATAGCATACAACTCTGATTTTGTAACTGAATCATAAGGGCCCTGAGCCACTTTACTTATTTTTCCTGACTTATAACCTGCCTTTCTTGATTTATTTGCATCAGTATAAAATGTAGGTTCTCCAGAAATTGGTGTCCCTTTTACTACACGAGGGAGAATCCAGTTAGTTTCTTTTATAAATTGAAGTCTCTTCCTTTTGGGATATTTGTTGTCAGTCTCTCCCAAAAAACTACTGCATGCTCTTTGCCAATGTTCATTTTCTGCCCATAATGAGGCAATTTCAACATTAGTAACAGGTACCATAATTTCTGCTGGTTCTATTCCTGCTAATTGATGAATTCTCACTTTTCCTTTCAGAATCAATTCAGAAATGTTTTCCATATAGGTCTTTAATTTTTTACTCTGTTTATGTGCCAAAAGTATCCATTCTAAGATACCTACTCTCTGCATAATAATTCCCATGGGAGAATGAGTAGAAGTCAAAATAACAAGAATATAACACAGCTTAGGATCCAAGTGATCCTCATGTGCATCCTGCAGTTTCTTTTCTGCCAGAGCCAATTCTCTCTCAACCTCAGCTGATAATTTATTGGACTATTTAAGTCCTTATCACCTTGTAAGGTTTGAAATAAATTACTCAACTCCTGAGTAACTAATCCAGTTGTGAGCCATAGCTAGTTAATATCTCCCAGCAATTTTTTAAAATCATTGAGTTTGTAATTGATCTCTCCTGATTTGTACTTTCTGTGGTCGAATTTTCTAGAAACCTATCTTATATCCTAGATAATAATTGATAGGATCTCCTGTTTGTATTTTTTTCGGGAGTAATTTGTAATGCCCAGCAAGGCAAAATTTTATTTAGTTCATCAAACATTTTTTTCCTAGGTATCTGTATCTGAATCAGCCAGTAAGATATCATTCATATAATGGTAAATTTTGGGTTGAGGAAACTGTGTACGAATTATTTCTAATGGCTGATGTATAAAATACAGGTACAGGGTAAGACTGTTTAACAGGCCTGGTGGTAAGACCTTCCAATGATATCTGTTTATAGGATCACTATTATTATTAGGAAAGCCAATCTTTCCCTAGGCTGCTCATTCAAAGGGATTGTGAAAAAAAAAAGTCTTTTAAATCAATTCCTATCAAAGGCGTGACTTAGGTGATAAAGAAGGAAATGGGATTCCAGGCTGTAGAGAGCATGTTGGCTGAATCATATTATTTATGGCTCTTAAATCTGTTAGTGTCCTCCATTTTCCTGATTTCTTTTTTATAGCAAACACAGGGAAACTTCACAGACTGGTAAATTCCTCAACGTCTTGAGCAGTTAGCTGCTTCTGTACCAGATGTTCCAATACCTGTAATTTTTCTTTTTTCGTAGGCCATTGATCCACTCATACAGCCCTGTCAGCCATTTTAAAGGGAGGGCAATTGGTACCTTTGAAAGACCAACACCTGTTGTGTCCTGCTTATAGACAACCTGGACATTCTGTGACTGTTATCGATAATACCTTTTGATATTTTTCTCCGAAGCGTTATTTATTTTATAGTTTGTTTCTGAAATTGGAAGAATGTTAATCTGTGTTTTCCATTGTATCAAATCATGCCCCATAAATTCATGTCTCTATTAGCCACATATAGCTTTAATTTTTCCTGTCATCCTTCTTGACCCATCTTGCACTTTGTTTTACCTGAGATAAAGTTCCAGTCCCTAGAAGCTGCATATTTTCTTCCTGAAGAGGCCAGTCTGGATGCCAAGATTTTGGTGAAATTATTGTTACGTCTGCTCCTGTGTCTACTAAACCTTCAATTCCAATGCCATTTATTTGTATTTTTCGCTTTGGGCTTTCATCATTTATAGCAGTTTGCCAAAATACTTGTTTTCTGGTCTCTCCTAAATATTTTGTTTTATCTATTAAAGCCGTTCTGACCTTGATTACACCCACAGCAGTGTTGTTTTTAACAACAGGCACCAACTTTTTTAATTGCTCTGTGGACGAGTTCCTCTAATGCTGACCGGGAACAGTTGAATCAAATTTGATATCAGGGTCTGTGGGAGGCCCCCTTGGGCATTTCCCGAAAGCAGAGGGTTACCTTGTCATTCTCTTGTTGATCTGCACTCTTTAGGCCAATGCCTGCCCTTGCCACACCTTCTGGATACTCCGGAAGGCTGGGGACTTCTTTTTGGATTGTCTCTAGAAAAACCATTGTTTCTAGGAAAGCCTTGCCTACAGATGGCCATGTTTGCCACAATTAAAACAGCTGCCATTTTGAGTCCTAAGTTTTTTAGAAATTACTTCTCCTATCAGATGAGTGTTGTAAACATGAGATCCAATATCAGCCCTTACTCTAATCCACTCCTCTATTGGTGCTGATCTTCCCTTAAAGGTCTAATCACTCTTTTTTCATTCTGATTTAGCATTTTCAAAAGCCAAAGTTTCAGTTAGTACTTTTCTGCTTACTGAATCTGATAATAGTTCTATTTATAGCTGAAGTAAATCTTTGCAAAAAATCACTAAAGTCTTCTTTTGGGCCTTGTATAATTTTAGTAAATGACTCAGACCTCTTTCCTGATTCTTCAACCTTATCCCAAGCATTTAAAGCTGCTAGATGACATAGTGCCAAGGTGTGATGATCAGATTCAAGCTGCCTTTATAAACCAGCATGTTGACCTTCACCTAGCAACTGATCCTGGCCTGACTTTGTTGTTCTATGACCTTCGCTTTCTCTTTCCACCATGATTGCCATTGTAAATGAGGACCAAGCTCCAGTATTGCTGTTATCATATCTTCCCAGTCATGGGGGAAAACCAACTGTTCTCAGTTGATTGTAAATTTAATATCTGCTTAACATAGGATGAATGCATACCATAGGAGATGACTGCTTCCTTAAATCTCCTCAAAGCTAATATGTCTATAGGATGCCATTTAAATTCCATATAACCTTGGGGGTGCCTATCATTTCCTGGATGATCTTGTATAGTAAATGGCTATAGTAAGGCTATAATAAATGGCTATAGTAAGGCTGGATTTCTAACAACCTTAGGCCTCCTCCTCCAGTTTCATCATGCTGTGGTGTGGTGGGCTCTTGTCTAAAGTCCTCTGTCTATATCTGAGAATTTTCCTTATTCTCATTTATAGGTCTTTCTACGGCTTGTCTAAATCCTTCTGTCCGTCTATTTTTATTCTCATTTATAAGTCTCTCTAATTTTCCTTCTAGTCTTGTATCTTATCAATGCACTTGTCATAGTTTTCTTTTTCCTGTTTCTCTAAAGTTCTTTTTTCTTAGAGCAAGTACAGAAAATCATACCAGCTATTAAGAATAAATTAAAAAATAAGAAAATGATAGTAACTATAATTGGTATTGAGCTAATTTCAGTTATGTTGTTTAGCTTTTCATTTAATGCTTCTATTTTTAGGTCATCTGGAGTAGCATTAACAGGGTTCTAAAGTCTTCTATTATGGTAGTTCTCATCCTTAACTGTCTCCTGGAGGACTTGCCACATGACTTACTGAATCTGATGGCTTCTCAGTTTGTCCATGGCTGGAATGGTCTGTTTGTGGAGTCATGTCATTCATTGGAACACCAAATGTTTAAAAGAAGGAAAATCCCAACCACTCTGTTTTACCAATAAAGACTCAGGAGGGAGTCAGGTGCTGGGGTGAAAACCTGCTAGCTCAGAGCAGAGAAAGCACCAGCTGACCTTCCATCTCAGCTCAGGTCAAATGGAAACCCAACAGCTCACTAGCTCAACTGGCAGCCCAGGAGGAAAAGGCCAAAAAACCCAAGGCCTTGGGCTTGCTAGCTTAAAGCCCAAAAAGCCAGGGAGCTGAGGAGCTGAAGCAGGAAACAGGGTTTTATAGTTCACAGTGTTGGGGTTCACAGTCAAATTTTCTGCAACACTAAGTTGTCTTTTCTCTAAAACCTGTGGGTCAGAGTACACAGCTCTAGTAAAGATGGCTCTCCCTGCCTGCCTTCAGGGAGATGCCAGGTGCTCTGAAGGAGAAGGGCTCCCAGCTTCACCTGTATTGCCTCTGAAAAGGTGCCCTGTGGCTGGTGGTGACTGCGTGGAGAACTCCTCAGTCAGCACTGACCAGCGGGAAGGAGTCGACATGAACAGCGATGCTAAGAACTTGTGAACAGCCATTTTCAAGCCATTTAACAGCTACACGTGCGCGGCTTGCCCTGGAGACCAGTTCTGCTCAGACAGCGGTGCAGCTTAAAAGCCCCCTAGGTGACTACAGTGTGCAGCCTGCACAGCCTAATAGGGCTCTCTGGGGAACTTTCACGCTTGAGCACAGAGCTGCCCACCACACACACACACACACACACACACACACACACACACGCACACGCACAGGCACACGCACAGGCACACAGCCCAACCAAGGCAGGCTGTGACTTAGCATTTCCCTTCTCAAAGAGCAGCCTCCACCCAGGCTGCCCTAGCCTGAGAGATATAAGTTAAAATCCTGTCAGTGACATCCATGATAAATCAAGACTTTTTAATGTGACTAACTTTTAAATAACATGTGTGCCTAATAACCATGCTGGTCAGAAGAGAAATCAGACCCCTGAAACTGAAGTGATACGCGGCTGTGAGCCACATGGCATGGGACTGGGAAACTGAACCCCGGTCCTTTGGAAGAGCAGCCAGTGTTTTTAAGCCCTGAGCCTCCCTCCACCCCCTTTTGTTTTTTAGTCATCAGTTAGACCATGGTAAACATACACGTTTAGCATGTATAATAATTCTTTGGATCAGCAATAGGAAACAATTTTGATGTCCTGTCGATGTTCTAGAAATCCTGAGAAAAAAGCGGAATCTCTGAGGTTTGATTGAGAATGGCGCCCATGGGCATATATGTTTGAATACTTGCTCTCTACTTGGTGGAGGTTTTTAGAGAGGGTTATGAGGTTTAGCATTGTTGGAGGAGGTGTATCACTGGGGTGGGCTTTGGGGCTGCAAAAGCCCAGGCCATTCCCAGTTAGCTTTCTATCTCCTGCTCATTCCCAGTTAGCTTTCTATCTCCTGCTCCTGGATCAGATACGAGCTCTCAGCTACTGCTCCAGTGCCTGCCTGCCTGCCTGTCTGCCCGTCTGCCCTCCTGCCTTCCTGCCTGCCTGCCCGCCTGCCTGTCTGCCCGTCTGCCCGCCTGTCTGCCTGCCTGTCTGTCTGTCTGCCTGCCCGCCTGCCCGCCCGCCCGCCCGCCTGCCTGCCTGCCTGCCTGCCAACTGCCATGTTTCCCACCGTGATGGCTCTTCTGAAACCTAAGCCCCCAGTTAGCTTTTCTGTAAGTTGCCTTGGTCATGGTACATTGTCAGGGCAATAGAAAAGTGACTAAAACAGCCTCTTGTGTGTGTGCCCCCAGTACCTGGAACAATGGTGTGGATTACACACATGTTACATTTTTTTTTCCTGAGTGACAAAATGAACTCATGAAATCTTAAATATACGTTAACTGAGAGGTTTAAAAACCAAAAGCAAAACAAAACAAAAGAATTTCAGGCCTGATGGGGCACACTTTTAATTGGAGGCAGGGGTAGGCCAATCTGTGTACATTCTAGGCCAGCCCAGGATTACATAGTGAGACCCTGTCTTGCATGCACGTGCACACACACACACACACCACCACCACCACCACCCAAACAAGAGCGATTGTATGACACTTTCTGTCCTCTTATGTCCACACTTACCCTGCTATTCAAGCTCTTTGTGGTTATTGCTGGGTTCCATTTTATTTGGTACTAGAGAGTGAACAAAAAGAAAAGCTGTTACTTCATGCTACTTACCAGGCCGCAGGGCCGTGTGCACGTTCTAGTATGCCATAGCCATGCTCTTCTCTCTCGGCACATTCCCCACTTCTTCCAGGAACTGAGAAGCAGGATGGTACTGAAGGGTGAGGAGGTTTCCGTGTAGATAACCTGGTGGGGAAGGAGCAGTGAAGTGAGCCGCACTGGAGTTAAGGGCGAAGGGGCGATGGGGCAGGCTGCTACTCTCCAGAATGCGCAGAAGGAACAGCCTGAAGACAGCCAACAAGCCAGCCGACACGATCCCACACAGAGGGGGAAGAAGCAGCTAGCTCCAAAGAATTGTACTCTGACCTCCACCTGTGCCCTAGCACACAGACTCAGCACACATCATAGGCACATGCTGAAAGGAAAAAGATACAAAACCTGAAAGTGCGGATGGAGAGGTGGCTCAATAATTAAGAGTACACACTGCTCTTCCAGAGGGGCCTGAGGGAGAAAAGGGGAGGGAGGGGGAAAGAAAGGGGGAGACTCGGGCAGAAACTCAGGGTGTGTGCAAGTGTAAATTATATATGGAATTGATTGGAATGACTTACAGGGCGCAGTAATTTTTTTTGTTGGTGGTGGGTTTTGTTTCTTGTTTTGGTTTGGTTTTTTCTGAGACAGTGTTTCTCTTTGTGTAAAACTTGATCTGAAACCAGGCTGCCCTTGAACTCATGGAGCTCTGCCTGCCTGTGCCTCCCAAGCGCGAATTAAAGGTGTGCGCCACCACCCTGAATCCTACCACTCAAATGGTGGCTCACAACTGTGTCTCTCCAGTTCCAAGGGATCCGATGCCCTCGTGTGGCCGCTGAGGGCACTGCACACACACGATGAACAGACACGTGCAGAAAAAAACACCCAGTCATGTAAAATAGAACGAAAAAAACTGAGAACAGGAGTGAGCCTGACATAGTCACTGAGTAGACTGATAGGACTGAGAAAGCAATCAAAGGCAAGAGGAGGAAAATCTGAGCCATAGAACTGGGATGGAGACTGGAAAACCCAGCCCTGCCAGAGCATGAGGGACACGTGTTCATGCCGCATGTGTCAACTAGACCGTCAGATACAGAAGCGAGTGAGGAGATTTTCACCTCTCTGATGTTACATAAGACAGCTATCGGATGATTGATGCAGAAATCCTGATTTGAGTGCCCCCTGGCTGGCTGCTGGGACTTGTCTGGGCGGTTGGTTAATTAGGTGAAGAATACAGGTCTCTTCCCCTCAGGCAAAAGAGCAGTCATGGGCAGAAGCCACTAGGGGGCGTGAGGCAGAAGAACGTGTACAACATGCAGGAAAGCTGGGAACCAGAGGCCGGGAGAGGGGGCTGGGGATGGGTCTCCGAGGGACTTGTAGGAAGACAGTGCTTTGGACTGAAGCAGCAAGCTCGTCTGCCTAGTGTCTGGTTCTCACTCCTGTGCCATCCGCGTGTGTCGTATTTGCTATAATTAGCGCATATAAATCTAGGGCATTATATTAACGGGTGTTCAGGACTCTACTATGCTACACTTTATTTTCCTCTGTTATAAGGAATATTTTGTTGAAGTTTCCATATATCATTATACATAAATGAAAGAGACTTTTTAGACTTTATCTAGATGTAAGCTGCTCATATATGTATTCAAGACTTATTAGGTGTTGCCAAATACGTAATTTTTCTCTAGAGAAGACCTGTTCTTAGAGTTGGATGAGCTAGCACTCAGACTCTGACATCCCTTAGGTGCCTGCTGCCACCCGAGCACAAGTCAAAAAGTGCTCAAGATTACCAGGTGAAACTAAGGTCAGAGCAACTGACTCATTGGTAGCGTCAGTCAGTGATGGTACAGATCACGGACGTCGGTGGTCCTTTAACATATGTGCTCTCATTTCCGTCATTATCTTCATGACCCTGTTCTGGCTGATGATCCTATTGCTCAAAGTCTAAGGGTGGGGCTGGACGCTTCCTTTTGAGAGAGTTCCGATGCCTAGCCTTGGCACGTGGCTGTTGCGTCGGAGCGCAGAGGCTAAGCAGGTTTGGGCCTGTTACAGCCTGGGTGGGAGGTAGTCAGTGGCGAGCCCTAAGTAACAGCTGCTTTGTTGCACTACTGGGTCTCCCCGAGAAAGAGCACAGATACCTGCAAACACCTCTTAGACACAGATATCTGCAAATCACGACTCTTACCAAGGACTAAAATTCAAAGGTGAATCTTGATGTCTTTCAGATTATCCAATAGAAACATTATACACAAACCGGTGGAGTGGACTTTAATCGCTGTGGTGTTGCTGTCATTGTAAGTACTCTCTCAGATTCTACCTCTAAATGGTTTGGCTAGGGAAAACAGCCACTGGGTTTGCACACTGCCTTCAAGAATGCTGTTTCCATATTTTCTGCTTTACGTTCCTCATTTATACAATGAGATCGTTTCCGTGTAAAGGGCCACACCATATCACACCATATTTTGAGAAGCTGTAATTGTTTCCTGTGTCTCCACCATCTTACAATAATCTATTCCTCATAAATAATTATTTATCTTTTGTTAGAACATCCCAGCTTACAAGATTTATGAAAGAGTGTTATATTCCACTGTTAGTATGTATCCTGTTAAGACTGAATGAGCTTCATTATTTTATATCTGCGTTTTCACATGTATTTTATTCTTGGATATGGTTTGACTTTAGTAGTAGTGGGTAACTTATTTTGTAAATGTACATTTTAAATGAACAGGTTTAAAGGAGCTGCAGTAAACACACAGTGTACATAAAACATTTAAAACTCACTCACCTTTTAAGAACCACTGGTGGCCTCTAAAGCTGTTTTTCAAAGGGTTAAAGCCATTTATTAGGTGTAGCATTTTTCAGCTTGAGCTGAGAAGTCTTCTGAGGACCGCTCACCCTGCTTTCTGCTGTTGCCGGGTGTTTGCTAGGTCACCGGAGCCCATAGGCAATTGGAAACGTTTGGCCGCTCGTGGGTCACGGGATGTTCTGAGTTGGCCTCATGGCGGCTCCAGCCCTGCTCGCTCTCTCTTTGATAGTCCTTTGGTCTGACATGTGCCTCCCCATCCCGAGAAGGCTGTGTGGGAAGGATTAGCATAGGCTCCAGTGAGCCAGAATCTGTGTCACTCAGACAGATACAACTCAGAGGATTCATTAAATCAGAACACAGAAAATAACTTTACTTGAATGCTCCGATATAAATTTTTAATCAACCCTAAGAACAAATCTTTTGTTATTTCTACTATTCAGAGTTCCAGTTGAATTGGCAGTTCATGAAAATATCTTATTAATTTTTAAAAGATTTTTCTACTTTATGAAATGTGTAAAAATTTTGGTCGCTGACAGAGAAAGTATCAATAACTGTGCTTACCCACAGTATAGCATGCCTGGTGAAACACCGGTAGACAACTGTCTTAACTGCTGTGTAATTTATTTCACTAAGAGGGAAGCAGTGTTTGGGCTGACACGCTAGAGGCATGAGCACTCTTAGAATCCCCCTCCTGCAACTGAAGATGCGCGGGGCCTTTACCTTCTGTGTTAAACTCTACATCTCCAAAATGTCAGCAGTAAAAAGAATGAGCCAGGCAGTGGTGGTGCAGGCCTGTAATCGCAGCACTTGGGAGGCAGAGGCAGGCAGATCTCTGAGTTTGAGGCCAGCCTGGTCTACAAAATGAATCCAGGATAGCCAAGGCTACACAAAGAAACCCTGTCTCAAAAAACAAAAAATACAGTAGTAAAATCTAGTATTAAAATTCATATAATTACCCTGTAAGTCAGAACTCTTGTGTTGGAGAAATGCTTCCATCAGCAAAAAGCCTGCTAGGCAAGCAGAGGGACCTGAGTGTGGCTCACTAGCCCCACGTGTCAGCACGTATCCCAACATGTGGGAGACAAGTAGATGCCAGCAGCGCATTGGTGAGCCAGCTGACCTGACTGCTGACAGGTTCAGCGAGAGACCTTGTGTCAAAACAGCAGCTGAGGACGGCATCCCGAGACGGCATCCCGAATCAGCCTCTCCTCCACTCGTACATCCACTCGTGCTCACAGACGTGTGCAGACAAGAATGAACACTGTGAAAATGCACAGAAAATATTTTAAAACCTAAAAAAAAACTTTAAGAAAAGCCATGTTTGGTATTAATATAGGCATCGTGACAAAAAAAAAAAATTGACACTGCCAGCTAGTTCTTTCTGTGCCGCTTAACTTCTGGGTTTAGGTGTGACAACCCTCTGGAAAGCCACTTCAGCAGATTCAGCTGTGTGCTTTTTAAGGTTCACGCGTGCAGTCTTCACAATGTAGCTCTGAGCACTCTTTTGTGTGTGTGACTCTTCGTATGCCCTGACCCTACAGCGAGGTCTGACCTTTGCCCTAGCCATTGATCCTCTGACATTTCCAGAGCAGATCATTCGGCTTCTTTTAACGTCACTGGTCACGGTACATCCCGTGTCCCGAGGTCCTTGCTGGATTTGGTTTTGTTTCTAGGTGCCTCGCTTTACCTTCACCATCAGCGCCTGAGACTTCCAGCTCGGTACATTATTTCTTTTTCAGAATACCCTCTTAGCTTCTCACCAGCCGTTGGGAACCTGTTGCTTAGCTTTAGCCCCTTCTGTCCATAGCTCTGTCTTTTTAGGACCCTTTTAAAATACATATTACTAAGCATGTTAGGGATGGACCTTATATAGGTGTCCTGCTAAAACAAACCCCACTCACTTCTCTAAGGTGTAATAGTGTTTGGTGTCCCACCCCACCTTCGTCCCACATCCAGTCTCGCATGCTTTCCAGAGAAGCCAGCATTGCCCTTGAGGAAAGCGAAAACAGATCCGAGAGTCAGAGCTGGGACAGAGAGCCCTGCCGGGGCAGTGTGGAGAACTGACACTCAGATGCCAGCGGAGACAGGGAACCACACACACCTGCGGACAGGGACCTGGCCTCTCAGTCTGTAGCTCACTGCCACCAAACTGTGTGGAGGCAGAAAAGTCTCATTTGCTCTTCAGAACCTCCATAGCTCTTCACAGATCTCCAAGGAAAATTACAGAACTTGTAGGATTTCTAAAATGCAAATTCAAAATAAAACGTAATTCTGTGGAGCAAATGTCGTTACTGAGAAAGGAGGCACTGATGGCTCAGCACATAGCCTGATGACCTGGCTTCGGTCCCCAGGTCCCACACGTTGTGAGTAGAAAACATGAGAGTTGTCCTCTGGCCTTCACACATGGAGGGGCCTGTGTCCACCTGTATTCATACACACAAAATAAATGCACAAATGTTTTAAAAGATACTGTGTCTAGGTATATAGTTCACATTTGCGGCTTTGTGTAATAGTGTAACCGTGTACTACAATTCTTTCAACATTGACGTTTTCTTGCTAATATCCGTTGAGTAGATGAAAGCAGCTCTCAGAATTCTACGCTCCTGTGGCTCTTCTTAGGGCCAGGTTATATTCTTCTGACAGACATGCTAGTCCAGAGCAGCAGTAAATGCCAGGTCTTCAAATTTCACCCCAGCGTTCAAGCAAGTAAAGTGGTTCTCTAGAAAGTCGTCTTTTCCTGGTGATTTTCTTTGTGCTTTCACAGACCTGCTTCCACTGAGAACAGTTTAGCTGACAGCATATACTGCATCCGTGTGTATGTTTGGGTTTTACAACAGTATGCTCTCAGGCACAGGTTCACTCTGATGGATGGTACAGCTGGTGAGATATTTGCACAGGAAGGTGCGTCGGGGCTCAGCTGGCCTAGTGTAGAATTCCTTCTGATTTTATGGGACTTGAATGGCTGCTGTGAGCGCCGCGTTTGTTGCTCTCGTATGTTGAGTGCCGCGTAGCTGCCCCGAGCACACAGCTCCTCCAGCAGGTTGAGCAGTGTGCACCCTTTCACGTGAAGGACTGCCATCCGTGGGGTCCTCTTGTTGTACTTAATACAGACAGAAGATTTTCAAGAACTCAG
This sequence comes from Meriones unguiculatus, assembly GCF_030254825.1. NCBI lineage: Eukaryota > Metazoa > Chordata > Mammalia > Rodentia > Muridae > Meriones > Meriones unguiculatus. Next base: position 178,250,278 of record NC_083351.1, read on the forward strand.
AAGACATAGAGTAACAAAGTGATAATTAGTTGACCTTTTTAAATAGGAACTTATTGAAAATGCAATAAAATAACTAAATAAATTCTGATATTTATCATCAGAGCCCTAAGTAATAATTTTATCTAGTTGAACCTAACCAGACTTTATTCTCAAATTAGAATCTGTCCTGGAAATAGCCATACATTGGAATAGTATATCCTGAATTGGATTTTCCCAAATACTTATTCCCAAATAAAATACTGGGCTCTTATTACAATCTTTGATATATTAATTTTAACAAAAAAAGTGTGTAAATTAGCTTTTCTGCATTTTAGAACTTATTTATATTAGACAAACCTATTAATATGTTTATTTAGTTTTGTGTGCATATCAAAATAGGAAACTGTGCATCAAGCGCATCTTCTGCACGTAGCTCCCTTACGCTCCTTTTCCTTTCTTACCAAGAGCGGGGGGGGCATGACAGTGCCTTCCTGCTGGCAGGACAGGGCGCCTCCTTCAGCTGCCCCACCACTCCATTCCTCTTCCTCTGCCTTTTGTTTTCTTGGATTGGACACTGTCATTAAGTTCTAGCGTGTCCCTCAGAAGACAGGAGAGTTTGGCTTGTGTCGGTCGTAGCGTGGGCACACGCTGCTCCTCTTTGGTGCCCGGCTGTTCTCTAATGGAAAGCTTTCAAAGCCATCTCCAGAAGCATCTGCTCTCATTTTATTTATCTGAACTGGCTGTTTCCAGTGAACTGTGGCCTGTCTGTAGTCAGAGACCATTCAGTAGTTTATCCCTCTAAAAGCTTTGAGAATTCCCATCGTTCAGGGAGTAGCATGTAAGCCCTGGGAATGGTATTTTAAACGAGCTCAGCCTGACCATGATCTCCAAACAAAAGCCACTGGGACGCAGACAGTCACTTTACGGCGTCTCACAGACAGGCCACAGGGAGAGCCGCTTCCCTGGGGCCTCTGGGCATGGCTGAACGATGAGACCGAAGCTTTTGCAGCCCACTGCTTTTTACAGCCTACCCATCACTTCATTTCCTCGTAAAAATCTGTGAGCGCACCTTGGAAAACAAAGAGACGCTTCTTACAAGCATTCCCGAATCCCAGCGCTCCCTTACCGTTCCAGATCAAGTCTGGTATTTGACCAAATTAGAAGACTTTGGAAATATGTTTTATTTTTTATAATTATGGAATATTTATAATTGATCTTTAGATAAAATTCCCATTAATGCATAGACAGTTCTGGATTTTAGTGTTTTCCATACTGTCTAACAGCAGTGCAATTTTATCACCCCAAAAGAATGTCATTTGGGTTCAGCCTTGATTTCACCTTCTGACAATACTTAGAACCCCATGTTATGACCATTTATCTATTTACCTATTCTGAATATTCACTCAGTGAAATCATGTAAGACGTCTGTTTGTGTGTGCTTCTTTCAGTTCACGTGTTTTAGAGTGTCTGTCCGTGTTACAGCTGTAACCACTGTTTTAGTGACTCGCGCTGTTCTGTGCTGTGGATATGCTGCAGTCATTCCCTCGGTCGTCAGGCGATGCCTCAGCTGTTTTCACTCTGGCCACAGACATCCATGTGCATGCTCTGTGTGAGCATGTTTTCAGTTTGGTCATGTACCTTGAAGTTGAATTGCTAGGTTATGTTTAGCCTTTTGAGAAACTGCCAAACTGTTCTCTGCAGCAGCTGCACCTTTTCCCACAGTCACTGAGCGCGTGGGCGCTGCAGAGACTGAGCTCTGAGTTCTCAGCCTCGCTGGCAGCCAGCCCTCGGTGCCCGTGCTCGTTCGCCATTGCCCCACAGCCTTGCATCCAGCTGCCTGTCCCAGCTGACACTGCCTGAGGAGGTGAGGAAGCTGTGGGGCTGTAACTAACGGAAGGAAGTCTGTCGGTAGGCAGGTCCTGAGGTTGTCCTCCCGACCCCTCTAGTCCCAGTCCCAGTCAGCAGGCTGTGAACTGCACTGCTCTGCCACGTCCTTCCAGCCATCCTTGAATAAACACTCCAACCCTGTGAGAAAAGGACGGAATTCCTCCACGTGATTGCCCTGTCAGGCGTTTCTGTGACAGCCGTGTAGAAGTAAGAAAGCACTGAGGCAGAGAGGCGGGCTGCTGCAGCAACTAGTCTGGCCATGCGGCTCTCACGGTTAACTGGGCTACAGAAGCAGGTGGCAGAGGCTGGAGAAGCGGGTTAGAGGAGCTGCTGGACACCATTAAAAAGAAGCCAGGCACTCGAGAAAGGGAGAAGATGCCTTTGGGGCATCTCGGGGATTCGGCAAGCGCCACCCATTGGCAGGTGCCAGAGTGCCCGTTTTCTGGGAGGGGCCCCAGGTGCCATAGTTGTACAGTCACCTAGGACGTGTTTCTCGCCCGTGCGGCCCCTGAGGCTGCAGCGTGGGTGACTCACAAGAATCTGGCTACTGCTCAAGCTCCTGGCAGCCCTCCTGCAGAGCCACGGTATTCAGGCTGTAAGCACTTTGAGGGTTTGGACATTCCCAGAGCTTTCAAAGGAAAGCACAGAGACCAGGCAGGATGATTATCCTGGTCCTCTACAGGAAGGCCCTGAGAGGGTAGGAAACACGAAGCTGTCGGGGAGACCTGAGACACAGTGGAGCCCCCGGGATGCTTTCGATGTCGAGGTCGTGGACTGTCACTGATCTTGCTCCTGTGTCCCTCTGGCTCTCCATCACATGGCACACCCTAGTGTAAAAGACAGGCAACATTTATTAGAGAATACACAAGGCCTGGTCACGGTGAGAGTAGGCTGTGACCAGGCCCATTACGCTGAACTGCGCGGTTAGCAGACCTCACATATTTCCTGCCATCTGTGAAACCAGCAGCTTTCCTGGGGGCCTTTTCCTGTGTAAGTGATCGGAAGTCTGCTTGGAGTAACTTGTGTTTTTGTTCTTTACCACAAATCTCCTGTAAGTAGTAATCCTAGGCTCTTTGAGGTACCTAGGGCCAGAGGAACAACTCAGATTCCCTTATTCTGAGCAAAAACTATTATCAGAGCAGATTAAAAAGAATTAAAGAAATAACAGATCTATGAAATAGCTTCATTTTACCAGGAGAACATAGCCTTTCTCTGGTGGGCTTCCACAAAGCCTTGCTACCTTCATTCTGCCTTTTATCTGGTCTGTAGCAATCCTTTCATTTAGTGTTTTAGCTTTAAGAAGGGCCAATCGTGATCCTTCCCCTGCTGTACTGACCACTTTTCACTTACACAATTAGTGTGTGCCCAAGACATGGGAAGTGGGGCTTGAGAGTGAGGTTGGGAAGGGCCCGTCCTTAGTGACTCTTGATCCTGCTGCCCCGTAACCGAGCATCTGGCCATAGAGCTGCAGGGTTTTTTGTTTGCACTGCTGGATTTTAAGCTTGCTTTGTCCCCATTTCTCCTTTCTCTGTACCTCTTGTAGAGTGAGAAGTATGCACTGTGCTGTTGGATGCTGGATGCATGTGACATTTCCTGTTCTAGGTGCTCACAGTTACGGGTGTGCTTTAATCTGAAGGATACTGTAAAGCAGGGCTTCTGAACAGTGTTGGCGTCTGAGGCTTTGAGGGCTCTAGGAGGAAGAGCAGATGTGTTTTGCTTTGTGAAGTGGCCCTGAGCCTTTGGGATCCAGAAGCTGATCTTAGATTTGAGGTGAAGCATTTGCATGTTTGCAGGTCTCGTACTCTGGGTTTCTAGCTGCTGTTGCTATTTTGGAAACTTTAGGAAGTGGAACCTCACAGGAGGAAGTAAGGCACAGGAGGAGCTCCTCTGTCCCCTGGTGTGTATGTGTCTGGCTTTCTATGTCTCTCCTCTCTGGATACTACACAGAAGAGGTGCTGTGTTCACCCTCACACAGAGGACTGAAACTGAGTGCAACAAACAACACCCCTTCAGTATTCTGTCGGGTGTTTTGCATGGTTATGCAAAGTAACAATTTCTCCGAGGCTGTCACATCCCGACTCCAGTTAATTTTTAGACTCTCATGGATTTGTAATGGCAGTTTCTTAGCTTCTAAGAATACCCACAAGCTCCACCCCCCAAAAGACATACTGTTGAATTCAAGGCCATGTAAACAGTGTGTAGCTAACAGCAGACAGTCATATTGTCTTTGGTTTCCTTAGACTCCATAAAGTTCTTTGGGTTTGGTTAATGTGTTTGCCTATGCAAAGCCTAGGTTTATTTCTCTGACCATGTTTATTATTGTTCTGAACAGTAATAAACATGTGAAGTTGAACTGTTTTCCTGTTTACTGAGGTCTGAACAAGAGTGAGATTATTTCTATTGCTTTCCTGCTAGTTGCTGAGGGTTATACAAGAAATACATATTTTTATATAGGTAGGTAGGTATGGGGGAGAGAGAGTGGGGATTGATTTTGCTTTTTGTATGATTGGGTCCTTAACTCTAGCTCAGTCTGTGTCCCCCAGGCTAGTTTGGAACTCACAGCACCCCTCTTTCTTCCTCCTCCCAAAGTACTGGGTTATGGAAATGCGCTACATTGTCCTATGGCCTCCATGCATGCACTGTGGTGTATGTGCACCTGAATACACACACACACACACACACACACACACACACACACACACACACGCTGCTGTGCCCAGCTCTTAGCATGGCTTCCCAGACCTGCCGTGGGTCATCAGGCTTCCACAGTGAGCACTTGCTCAGCCAGTCCTCTAACCCCAAAATGCAGACACTGTCTAAAGAAATAACACTTTGTAACATTTCTAATCAAAGCCTACTTTCTGCAAACCTTTTTCTTCCTTAGAATTTCCTATATCTCTAGCAATTTTATAATGAAGTCTTTTATTCATCCACAACTTGCTGAGAGTCCCCAAACCTGATGCCTTAATCCATGTTAAAAATTACCACTGTGTGAGGCCTGTGTTCCCTCCCCCCAAAAAAATATTCCTCAGATCAGAAAAGGGGGGGTGTGCCCCCAGATTCGCAGCAGCTTCGAGGATGATGAGGATGACAGTACATTAGTAACACTTGGCCCTTCCCAATCACAGCCTCACGTTGAGTAGCCAGTCCCTAACGCCACGTGCACTTGCTGGCACTGTTAACCTGTCTTGGGGCTCAGCACTAAGAGTGTGGTGGCCACTGTGTGCGACACCACTCGAGTTAGCGTTAGTCACAGCATGGAAAAGGAGAAGGCTGGAGCTGCCGAGCTCAGAGCGTCACCCAGGAGCTGCGGTGATGGAGACAGTGTCCATTGCGCCTGCAGCTGCCTTGCAGGCCCGAAACAGGATTTAGACATAAAGTTTTAAAGTTCCACCCCAGCCCCTTAAACAAACACACATGTAATATATCACTCCACAGTGATTTACAAAGGACTTGTTTCTTTTGAATTAGAAATATCAGTGGAAAGCATCCCTGCTTCCTTATTAATAGGTAATCCTAAACCCTTAAATGCAAACATCGTCAGGGCGTGAGCCATCTGCTCGAAGAAAAACATTTCATTTTATTTGGCTGCAATGGTCTTCTGTAATCAAAGTTTTTATCTCCATTTTCCAGATAAAGCTCTGAAGCGGGAAGCCCATGAAGGCATGCCCCTCTGCAGGGTGCTTTCTTGTCTGTGCTCTCTGACCCTTCCAACCATCACAGCACTGGCCTTACGTACGGATTAGCTTCTTTAGTTTGGTGACTTTGTCTTTTTACCTAAGGTAAATTTTGTCTTGTGTCTTGTTTTCTGAGATGGACTCACTCTGTGGCCCAGGCCGCCGTGCTGGGCGTGACTGGCAGCCCTCCGGCCCCTGCCTCTTCCAGTGTGCCACTGCACCCAGCTTACCTAAGACAGATTGATGGCATTTTCATTTTCAGTTAGCTTTTCTTAAGCCTTATTTCGCTAAATGTGATTCCATTCCCATAGAGACAAAACTTGAACAAGTCTTGAAGCCCTAAACTCAGCTTTGCACAAATTCCTCGGCCTCTTTGGGTGCCCCTGCCCTCATCGGGAGTGTGAGGACTTAGCCTGAGTTCCGGTCTCTCTTGAGTGCTTGTTTCTGATGGGAAGGTCTCAGCAGCCGCAGGTGCAGACCCTGGCAGCCAGCTAAGCGAGGAGTGGGGAGCAGAGTTCTGGGAGGTGGAGGTGTTCACGAGTGGAAAGCCATGTCCGAGAGACTGGGCGTGTCCCCAAAGGCATATCTGCCTTTCCTTCCCCTTCACCCTTAGCCACCTCCTTCCCCACGCTCTCCCCATGCTTCTCTCTTTGACCTGGAGTCAGCGTTCCTTGGTAACGGTGTACACACAATTGTAATTTCAAAAGTTAGGAGCTAAGGCTAGTGCAGTAGAATGTTAGACTTGGGTGCATAAAGCTGGGTTTGTGTTTAGTTGTGTGTGTGTGCACACAAATAAAACTAAAAATAAGATAAAATGTAATTCTGCTTCCAAACACTATTTTACTCTTATTACTTTTTTTAGTGGTTCCGATTCATTCTTCTTCTACCCCAGATCACTGATTTGCCCTAGGAAAATTAAGACAGCAATCTCAAGTTTGGCCTGTGTAAGTGTTTGTGTCTAAACCTGGTGACTTTTCTCTCATTTATGAGTGTTACCTCTCAGGCCCTTCTGTTTCCCATGGCCTACAAATCAGCCTACAGGATATAAGCATGTAGTTCACCCCTCTAAAAAAGTGTAGATATATAAACACAAGTCTCTGTATGAATAAGAGACTTCTAGTTATCCATCTATTATGTTTGGACAACGTAGAAATAGTGCTAAATCAGAGGAAATGTCTGTAGTCAGTGGGGGGAACTTGAAACTGTGTTCTTAACAAGAACAGAACCTCCGCTCAGTGGAGCCTCTGTGTGGGCTGCTGCTGGCTCCTGTCCTGGTGACCCCGCTGACTGGGACTCGGGGACTATTCCTTGAAGAAGCCAAATGAGTGAACAGAGGGTCTGCCTGCTGTAGGACCTCCACACCTGCTGTAGGACCTCCACAGTGTGGCGTGGCCCACACGCCCTACCCCAACCCTAAGTGCATCAATGAATTATAATTTTAACAACTTAACTAAAGACATATCTTCATACAAGTGGGTTTCTTAAATTAACTATGCTGTAAATTGCCGAGTGGTGGGGCGTATCTATGCCGAGCCAAGCTTGTGAAGGTCAGGCAACTTGCAGGAGTCAGTTCTCCCTCCCCATGTGGGCTCCAGGGATTGAACTCAGGTCTACAGATTTAGCAGCAAGCCCTTTGTAACACTGAGCCATCTCACCGGCCCTGTTTTTAAGGTCAATGATTACAAAATAAGTGAACACACTTGAATAGAACTGTTGACTTGTTTTTATATGGCCCAGGCTGGCCTCAATCTCAGTCGACTGCCTTTATCTCCCGGTTGCTGGGATTATAGATGTGCCCACCACACCTAGCCTTTGATTGTCCTTAGCTTCACTGGCAGATGGGAATAGGTAGAACAGAGAGTTGGCCAGCCCAGCAGCGGTTCACATCCCACAGTCAGCAGCACTTGGAAGCAGAAGCAGGATGATGGGTGCAGATGTGATAGAAATATTCGTGCTAACATAGAAACATCCTTAACTAGTTTTTGTGAAATCTGTTTGGTAGTCTTACAAAGTTAAATGAAGCTATAAAAAGAAAAATTGTTACTCCGAAATGTATTGAGTTCTTGACAAAATTTTTCCTTTGCTAACTTTATGCATCATTTTATTTTGTATATTGTGGAGACTTAACACTTGTCTTACTTCATCCTAATCATTCTAGTTCACAGTAAAATCTTGCTGTTCTTGAAGCTGAAATTCAAACACTTGCTTCTATTCCTCTTTATACATGCTCACAGAATTCTAAAGCAGGTAAGAGCCAAAGGGAGAAACAAAGCTTAGAATTCATTGCTTTTGCTCTCTTCTCTTCTCTGTCCTACAGCCACATTTGGGATTTGGCTACACCATTTGGAATACATTTGGCTCAAGTATTCTATGCCATAAAAGATCAAGTACTTATTGCGTAGTGCTGAAAATGCAGAGAAGCATGCGTATATACACACACATGCACACTAGATAGATAGATGGATAGATAATGATAGATTTATAGTAAAAGGCAGAAGAGGAGATTTAATGGTGACACTTTTAGAAAGAGGCTTTGGTTAGTTCTGTTAACTCAGTTAAAGACATGGTAGGGGAACCATAAACATTAATAACTTGAAGCCAAGGGCAGGCTATGAGGGCATCGTCTTACAGGACATACAGAGAAATGGGATGTAGACATAGGCACAGAGTAGCTTTATGCTGTTCTAGTCAGTAGAGAGCAGTGAGGAGCAGCGCTGTGGTTCTAGAGAGACCTCGAATTGCTCACCTTTGCTTGTCGGGGAGGTGGGATGAGAGGCTGCACTCAAGGGAATAGAGGTGGGGTCTTGATGAAAGTAGTCACAGTGGTCCTTGATCCAAAAAAGCTGACCAAGAGCTACAGAAGATTGGCATAAATGATGCTGATGAGGCCAAAGGTCACGGATTTGCAGTGCTATCAGCCAGAGCTCCTTTCTCCCACACTCACTCCCAACCCTGCCGTCATTGTTTGCAGTCATCCTGGGTTAGGGAAAAACAGCTTTGATCTTTGATTGGGATAAAGATTCAGAAAGTAATAGCAAGAGATTGTCTCCAGAAAGAAACCAAGGAGCTGTGGAGATGACTCCCTGGGTAAAAGCCCTTCAAGCATGCAAGCACTGGGACTTGAGATTTAATCTCCATGTGTGTGTTATGCCAGTGTTCCTGCTAGGGTATGGGGAGGTAGGGAGAGGAGAGGCCTGCCATGCTGGCCTACCCTCTGCAGAGCCGCCTGCCTGACTGGGATAGAGGGTTTATTTTTTATTGTGTTTATTTACGTGTATCTGTGTGTGGAGATGTGTTTAAGTGCCCACTGAGGCCAGAAGAGGGCATTAGAGCCCCCTGGAGTTCAAATTATAGGCAGCTGTAAGGTGCCCAGTGTGGTTGCTGAACCAGAGCTCAAGGCCACTGGAAGAGCAAGCAGGACGTGCTCTTCACTACTGGGCGGTGTCCTGTAGAGGGATTAAAACAAACAAAAGACAGCCATCACCTGGCCAGAGAGGTCTCGCTTCTTGCAGTGAACAGTGGTGAATGCAGGGGCCCCTGACTGCCTGCTCTGCAGAAAACAGTGATTGTGAGCCCAGGCCTCACCAGACCTTTACACCACCCCTCTAAGGCTCAGGGAACAGAGTAGAGGGGCGTTCAGGAAGAACACAGGAGCCACAAGGTCGGGTGAAGGCCTGCAGAATGCTCTTCTCTAGATCCAGCCTTTGCAGTCATGGACACACCTAGAGTTTCCCGCAGCAGACCCCACAGGGACCATCCTGTCACCAGTGGAGGGGCTCTCAGGGATCCTCTGCTGCTGAACCACTGTGCTCACAGGCTCCTGGGGAGGAGGTCACTGTGTCGGTTGTGTGGACTGAGCCCACCAGGCTGCAGCGGATAGCTCCACCCCTGTCCTCTCACAGTGAGTCACGAAAAAGGAATAGACATGAGCATGAGAGGGGTGTGGGAAGGGTGGCCTGGTGGGTGGTGTGGTAGGGAGGTGGGGTGAAGAGTGCTCAGCACACGGCGTTCTAGCACAGAATTTTCTAGGAACAAGTCCATTTTTGTAAGTATTAGTGACCTCCCAACCACATACTTGTGAGAAGACCTCGTCCTCATGGCTCACAGCCCTCTGCGGGCCTCTGTCATGTCCACCAGTTGGCCCTCCTTGCAGGCAGCTGGTAGCACAGTGGCTGATGCTTGAAATGGCTGTTGTTGTATCTGTCTAACAGAGCAAAAGCTGTTCCACATCACCACCTTTACCTCCCTGGTTTAACTGCCTGTGAATAAGACCTGTAAAAGCATTCCCTTTACTGTTGAGTTTTTCTCAGCAACCAGTGAACAGCCCAAATGTGGCAACATTTATGATCACACTTACTAAGAAATGCAGGCTACGACTGTAAGTCCCCAGAGTCCAGCTGTTCAGGCTAGAACGAGAGAACTACATGAGCCTGAGAGTTCAAGCCAGCCCAGGGAACGTCACAAGAACCAGTTTAAGAAGAATTAGAGGGACTTTAACAAATACATTTACTAATGACTGATTCACAAGTTTTGATTCACTGGTCTTTGTAAGTCCTGAAGTTTTGTTTTTAGTTTCCTAAGGGACTTAATTGTACACCAAGAACCAAAAACCAGTGCCTTAACTCAGCTCGGGCTCATTGGGGTGCTGAGTAGAGAGGCGCTTCCTCAGCTTGCTTAGGCAGAGGCACACAGTGGAAGGACGGTTAGCAGTAGGATCGCCCACTTTCATTAGCATGTTTAGTTTGTAATGGCAGCTCTCATGCTTTATTTGAAGAGCATACACAAATGGCCTGTGAAAATCATGAGACCTGCTCAGTTCTTAAAATGAATCAGATGTGTGACTCCTGTGGTCTCGTGGTTACAAGTGCAGACTGTGGGGGTGCTTCTGGGTTATTTGCACGTCTCTTACTGACTTACGTGACCTTAAGAGTCACTTGTTCTCACCCTGCAGTTAACACCTGCTGCAGCTTCACAGAAAGACCAATGCATTAGTCTCATTTTTAAAAAATGAATCTTTTTAGAAAGTTGTAAATCACTGACTTGTGTTTGGGATCCTCCACGATAGGGCCAGCTCTACAGGGCTGGGGTCTGCACAGGAAACAGTACTTTTCTCCAACCCTTGTAAAGGCATGAACGCGAACGTGAGTTCTGTGTGTTTCCTTGTCAGGGTCAACAACACAGAAAAGTGCCCCGAAGCAGTGGCCTGGCGTGAGCTACACCATAGAAAGGGAAGGCTCTGTAGCGAGGGGCTTTTGTTACTTTTAGCCCAGCTGACTATCATTTTATTGTGGGGAGAAAGTCTGTTCCACGGCGAGACAAAGTTTGTAGGCTCCCTGCTGGCTGAACTAGCCACCTTCTGTCCAAGGAACAATACAGTAAAGAAAGGTCAAGGTGCTGGCCAGGAGTGGCTCGGGCCTTTAACCCTGGCACTCAGGAGGCAGGGCCAAGCAGATCTCTGAGTTCCAGGACAGCCAGGAATACACAGAGAACCCCTATCTCAAGAAGAACGAGGGGAGAAAGAAAAACTTCATGTTAAATAAGAAATTTAAAATTCTAATTATTTGTATCTTGAAAGAGCCCTAAAAATATAGGCAGAATTCCTCTTGAAAACACATGTCCTTTTTTTTTTTTTTTTTTTTTTTTTTTTGCATAATATCTAGGGTTTCTGTGAGCCCCCAACTTTCTGAGGATAGATGACATGTTGAGCTTTCATGTTACTGGTCATGGGTCACCAGTGGTTCAACTTTTTTGAATGTGAGTATGGGGTGATGAATCAAAGGTGTCCTGGCTTAACCCTCTGTCCGTTACTTGTGGAGAGAATGGTAAATCCTAGCTCAGTGTTTAGAACAAGACAGACTGACACTGAATTCCATTTGAGAAAGTTAGATGGTATAACTTCATAAAACAGTACTCCAGTTGAACTTGTTTCAGGTTTTCACCTGCACCATTCTTACTCATTGTTTGAGCCAGATGTGGGCCTGTAAGCCCAGCACTCAGGAGACTAAGCAGTTTACATAAACTACGAAAAGTAAAACTGGCTTGTCTACCCCAGCAGCCTTTGCTTTTGTTTGCTTCCACTCCCGTAAACTCAGGTATTGTGTTGGTTATTTGGTACTTTACAATAGGGTTTTTTCCTATAACCCAGGCCAGCTTAAAAGTTACGGAAGTCCTCATACCCAGGCCTCAGAAGTGCAGGAATTAAGAGGCGTGAGCCCCCACTCCCGGCCTCGTGTGTCTTTTCATGTTACTGATGCGATGAACGCAGTGTGTGCACACTGCCAGAATTTCTCTGTGCCAGAAAATTCCCTCAACCTCCTCCTTCCCAGCTGTAACTCACAGAGACTGAGAGGGGCAAGGGTTTGCAGGTTTCTCCTTGTAAGGCCAGTGTTATCTTTAACAGTCACTGTATCTTCGTGGCCTTTATGCATGGGGAGCAAGCGTGGGCTCCCACCCTGCAGCAGAACTCTGTATGAACTCAGTAATTTCTCAAATCTGATAGGTAAAAGGAGTGTGGCTTTTTGCTTCCTGTCCCTCCTCCACCCCTAAACCATACAGCATTGTGCTCTGTGGTGGCATTTGCTTACCTTCTCACAGCTCTTCCTTTTGAGAGAGATGTGCTGTCCAGTGCCATTTTAGAGCAGCCCACCGAACTCTAAGAATCCCTAGGACAGAATTCTCCCTCAGATCAGTTTGGAGGGTGGAGCTCTGAGTCTCTCTGATGCTAGTGCACACAAACACCTGAGGGGTGCTAATTCAGACTGCTGTAGAGGTGCTCTGGGGCTCCCAGTGCTTTACTGTGTGCAGTGACTGAGGCAGTCTGGGTCAGAATGGAGGAGGCCACTGACAACTCCAAGCTCACTGCCAACTATCATTGCCCTACAGATAACACAGCATTGACTCTACTATTTAATTCTAATTGTTTGATAAACAGAACTTGAACTCTTACTGTGGCTGTTTAGTGACAGGATACAAACCCAAGACCTCTGGGTAACTTCCAAGGTGGAATCAGCACTTCTCACAGCTCTGAATCCTTGACTGGAACCTTTTATTAAAATCCCTCAGATGGCATGCCCAGACTTTGAAACTCTTCCTACTGTACAAGGTTCCTGTTAGCCAGATGTTGTAGTGACAAATGGTGAGTGCCTGTCCCAACCTGGCGCGCACTCTGCATTTGATGTGGAGCATATGTGGAGCAGTGGGCTACAGGGCGTGTCTGACACTTGGCTTTGCTTTTGTTAGGATGCCGCTTGCTGCCTGATAAAGGACGGGCTGTAGATGCCCCTCTGTGTTCAGAACTGACATTTGAATCCCTGGAGTTTCCAGGAGAAGTTTCTTCTCTTGTTTGTGCTTTTGTATGTTACAAGTTTGTATTACCTGTTTTTAGAGCATTACCATCTAGTCTAGAATGTGACCATCAGTCCTTTTAGCATCGCCTTTGCTGCATTCCTTCTTAGAAAATGTAAGCATTTTAAAAGATTCACTGCCATCCACATTCTCAGCAGTGATTTAAACATAACACCTACAGAGAACACACTGTTAAGTATCAACTCTGACGTGTTGCTATCTCTTAATTAGGTAGAAGTTATTCGTCTAGTGTTCTTTGATATCCACTATTAGAAGCTTGAGGATTACAGTGGATTCTTCAGTCCCTTTCAATGGATGATGGGTTGTTTTTGGTTTTGTTTTAATGAAAAAATTAAACCGGATAACTTAAAATGAGGATAGGGCTTACACCTGTGATCTTGAAAGGCTGAAGCAGAAAGGTCACTTGGGTCCTGGAATTCAAAACCAGCCTGGGCAACATAGCCTAGGGAGAAAATATGTACATGGGCCTAGAAAGACAGTTTAACAAAGGGGGTAAGGATTTGATAAGATCTGGCAGGTGAGCTTCAAAGATGACTTAGAAATGAAAGATTTCCTTTCATAGTATAGTTTTTGGGTTTGTTATGTTTTTATTTGTATTCTGAATCAGTTTCACTGCAGTGAGAAGCTTGATGGGAGTACAGGAAAGCGTGGTTGACATAAGGAGTAGTTACACAGTGTCACTTGAAATTAGCTTAAACCATTTTCAGAAACCTTAGTCCCTCCAAAAGTCCACAAGAGTTCCATGAAAGAAAAGTAGTTCCAGGCTGTGGTAGTGCACTTTAATCCCTGCAGAGGCAGGCAGCCTGGTCTATAGGGTAAGTTCCAGGACAGCCAGGGCTACAGAGAAACCTATCTTGAAAAGCAAAAGGGAGAGAGACAGACAGGAAGGAAGGGAGACAGAGAAAACTCTGAAAGGAATTGAGTTTTCTAGTACCAGATTGTTGTGGTGGAAGAAATCAGAGGATCAGGTTTGAAAGCATTTGTGTGCCTCTAGGGCAGCCTAGGAGAGGAAAATTCAGGAGGTTTTAATGATGGGTGGTCAGAGCTGTGGGATGTGGTGTGATAGAAAGAGAAAAGTACCTAGATGAGACTTGAGCTTATGATGAACAAGCTACTGAGAAAAGAAAAATTAACAGGAGAGAATAAAGAATCAGAGGGTCACAAAAAGCCCAAAGACAGAAAATGCTGTCACGTACTCAGCCAGGAAGAGAATGGAGAAAGACTGTTGTTAACTGGGAACACAGTTGTGATAAGGCTTTGTCATTGAGCCTGGTGAGCTTTCATGGTTTACAAAAGACTGGAGAGAACCATAGCTCGGCCTTAGGCAGTATCATTTCACCAAGGTTTCTTTATTGCAATCATGGGACACCCCTCACTGGGCTGGGGAAGAGGAGCTCCCAGAAGAACCCTCAGCACTGTTCTACAGTAGCTGTTGCTAAATCTTATCATTAGCTCAAACCTTAACAATCTTGACTGATTCATCCACATGAGCAGACCGAGTCTTTTGCCAAGGATGACCAGAAAATTTAGAATGTGCCTAGTGAGCAGCCAGATTGAAGGTTTTTGTCTGTTGCTGCTATATAATAAGGCGTGTTCAAGGTGATGAGAGAAGGAATTGTAACACATGCAAATTTAATATATAGTCTGTTTGCCTTGTACACACAAATCCATAATTCTCTTGCTTTGTGAATAAAATTATACATTTCCAGGGTTGGCATCTTTATATATTACTCCATTATAATTTGTCAAAACCGCCCTGTCTTTTTTTGTCAAGTGCCTGTTCTTCAGAGGGGATCTATGACTGTCTAGAAGGAACCCATTAGATACACAGAAACTGCTAAGACAACATGTATTCATTTACACCTCACCTTTGTGCTAAAGATAATCTCAGTAAGTTAGTGACACTTAGAAGGCCCCTGTCATAGAGAGCTTCAGGCATCTGCACTTCTGTCAGAAAGTAGGGTGGGGAAGAAACATTTCCAAAGGGGATAAATGAGATTAAAGGACTGTCTTTGGCTAACTTTCCTGAAGTGTACTTAGGCAGCAAACTTAAAGCTCAGAGGTAGAACAGGCAGCCAGTCCTGGCTCCAGATGCCTGAGGGATGCGATCCTTCTGCTCCCTGACTTGGTACAGGAACCTCCATACTCCACATTGACATTCTTGTCACTAACAGACCTTGTGTGATTCTTCATCAACACTTTCTTCTGCCTGCCAACCACTTACACCTGTATTTGTAGTTCTTTAAAGAAGTTTACTTTAAAAAAAAAAAAAAGATGCTGCCACAACTGTTGATTTTCATGTGTATTTGGCATCCTGCTAATTCAGTAAATTTGCCAGTGTTAGCAGCACTTACTGGTTTTCTGCATAGAGTCATATTGTCTGCACACAGATGTAATTTGGCTTTCTTGTTCCATTTGTCTGCCTTTTACTTCTCTTGTCTAATTGCTCTCGCTGAAACGTAGAGAAGTACATTGAACATATGGTCAGTGACAATAGGCACCCTTGTTCTTAGAGGAAGGGATTTCAGAGTTTAGCTTTTATTATGTTGGAGCACTTCTTTCTATACATAGTATTTTTATTAAGGGATAGTGAATTTCATCAAATGCTATTTCTGCTGAAGTAATAGTTATCCTTCATTCTGTTGATTTGCTGTTTTACTTACTAATTTGAGTGTGTTGGATTATCTTTACATCCATAAGAGAAAACTAAATTGTGATGAATGATCTTGATATCCTAATAGATTTATTAAGTATTTTTGAGAAGTCTCTGCGTGTTTATGATACTCTATCCCACCCCTGTGCATTTTGCTTATGAAGTAATGATGACCTCAGAATAAACCTGAAAGGATCCTTTCCCTTTAAGTTCGTTGGTTTTTGTTCCTTAACAGATACATAAAATTCAATATCCTAAGCTTTTCTATTAGGAAGCTTAGTTATAATTCACATTTATTATGGGACTTGCTATTGATTTATTTGTTTTATTGTCCTCATAGTTGAGTGTTGATAGATCTTATATGTCCATAAATGTTTTGCTTTCTTATATACCTCCCAGGTTAACAGATAATTTCTAAGTGTCTCTAATAAAATTTTGTATTTCTATGGCATTATTTGTAATATAACCCTTTGTGTCTCTGGTTTTATATGGAGCTTCTATTTTTCTTTGCTGAGTCTAAGTAAAGAATTGGCTGGCTGTATCTTTTGAAAGAACCAACTATGTGTCACAATCTGTTATATAACTTTTTAAGAGTCTCCCTCCCCCCATTTCATTTTTGTCCCCTGATGTGTCTTCTTCTCCTCCTACAAATATTTGTTTTTGCAGATGTTGACATACCCATGTCATGTGGGCACTAGTTGCTATGAACATCATTCTTGGTATTACCTTTGCTGAATACTGTAAGTTTTGGCGTGTTGTTTCCATTTTCATTTTATTCAAGGAAAAAAAAAAAGGCATTCCTGAGCTGGGTGTTATGGCACACACCTTTAATCCCAGCACTTGAGAGGCAGAGACAGGAAGATCTCTATATCTATGGATTCAGGGCCAGCCTAGTCTACAAAGCGAGTCCAGGACAATCAGGGCTATATAGAGACCCTGTCTCAAAAAAAAAAAAAAAAAAGAGTTTTGATTGGCTCAGTGACCAGCTCATTGAAAGTGTGCTATTGAGTCTCCATGTGTCTGCAATTTATAAAGGATCTATTGCTTGAGGTGTAGTTTCATTCTGTAGCAATAAGAAAAGCAAAATGTTTCTTTTTCTTTTTTTTAAGGCTTGTTTTGTGACCTAATATGGGATCTGTTCTGCAGAATGTTTCATGTGCCTATGAACAGAATTTGTGTTCTTAAGCTGTTGTTCTGTTAATCTCTGTTATGTTTGTTTGCTATATAATACAGCGTAACTGTGGTTCTTGGTATTTTTTGGTCATGGCAGGGTTGAATCTATTAATAAAAATAGGGTATTAAAATACCTCACTGTTGTCCCGGAACCAGTCTCTTCTGATACAGTAGTGTGCTCTAACATTAGGTTAATATAAATTTATTACTTTTAAATTGATTCATGAATTCATTGACCTCCTCAATAATTTTGTTGAAATCCTGTTTGTCAAGCTGAAATAGCTACTATTGCTTGCTTGGCTTCCATTCTCCATGCTTGGCCTTTCATCTGTCCTTACTGGGAGGGGTTTCTTCTAGGCAGCACATTGTTGGGCTATAGCGTCAGTTTGGCTGGGTTTGGTTTGGTTGTTTTTTTTGTTTTTTGTTTAGTTTTTGAGACAGGGTCTTACTGGTAAACCCCCCAGGCTGGCTTTACTCAAAATTCTTTTTTCGAAGGTTCCTGAGTGCTGATTTACAGGTGTGTGTTACATACCCAATAGGTCTTGGTGGGTGTTTTAGTCCAATTAGACAGTCTTTAT
Organism: Meriones unguiculatus; assembly: GCF_030254825.1. Classification (NCBI taxonomy): domain Eukaryota; kingdom Metazoa; phylum Chordata; class Mammalia; order Rodentia; family Muridae; genus Meriones; species Meriones unguiculatus. Next base: position 178,267,590 of record NC_083351.1, read on the forward strand.
CTTTTGTTTGTTTGTTGAGATAGTTTCACCGTGTATCCAAGCTACCCTTGATCAAACTCAGCAATCCCCTAACCTCAGCCTCCTGAGTGCTGGGTACACATCACCACAACAAGCTCAGTCTATTATCCTTTAATAATAACTTAATCAATTTGGCTCTTACTATCTTTTCCTTGTTTTGAATATTTTCTTCTTTTTCTGGTTTATCTTTTTGGTTTGGTTATATATACTATAACAGTATCCTTACCTATTTGTGTATCCTTCTTCAAGTGAGATTTATCCTTCTATGTGCTTTTGTGATGAAGGCTATCTTGCTTTACCTCATGGATATAGTGTTCTCTTAATCATCTTTTCTAAGTTGATCTGAGAGACCTGGATTCCTTCAGTTTTTGCTTCTTTTGAAAAGTTAGTTGCCTGTTTGGTTGTGGTTCTTCAAGATGGGACCTTGCCATGTAGCTGCCCCAAAATTCATGCAAATCACATTGGCATCAGACTCATCAAACATTTCTGCCTCCTAAGTGCTGGGATCACAGGCATGGAGGGACCCTTGGACTAGGATCTTTTAGAAAACTCTTCAGGTTCCACTTTACATGGTCGGCTGATGGTCTTCTTAGCTGGTGTGGGGTAGTTCATTGCGTTGGGTGTGTTTTGTTCTTAGTGAGCTCTTCATTTCCAAAGTTTGTTTCAAAATATCTTTTTGTTTCAATTTCTTTCTAATATATATCCTTACTGTCTTACTAATTGCATTATTAACCTTATTCTCATGGACTTTTAATTGAGCTGTTTTGTAATTGTTATTTTAAATTCTTTATCAAGTACTTCATCCATTTGAATTCTTTGGAATTAGTAAAGATTTATGTTCTTGGGGCCAATGAAGTGACTCTGGGTAAAGTGCCTTGCTGCCTAAACCTGGCAACTTTTCCATTCCAGAACCCAAATAAGAGGTGGAAAGAGAGAACCAACTCAGGTCATCCTGTAACCTCCACAAGGATGCACAGCACATGATTCCATGCACAAATATCATGCATACAGATGCATGTAAATAATAATAATTTTAAATTAAAAAGTTCTTTCGGAACCACCATATCATCTTGGGGCATCTGTCCTTGTCTCTGTTGTATTCCTTCACTGGGGTTTGTCCATCTAGTAGACTCTCAACCACTTCTATAAGGTGCTTAGTAAGAAGCTTCCGCTTGAAAATGTGTCTTGGGTACCATCTTGTTACATGGTCATTGTTGGTTTTGCATCTAGCTGGACACCAGATTGTCATCTCACTATAGTTTCTATAGACTGGTCACAGAGCCAAGAAGAGCCACTGTCTCTACAGACCACACATCAGCAATAGAGAATACTGGGTGTGGGCTGTCCAGTGTGTCACTGCTCCTACAATGGCCACAATGGCCTCCACCCAGCAATAGGGGTTTCCTGGAGCAGTTCACTGCTAACTCTGCTCCCAGCAAGAGGTATCTGAGACAATCAATCTCCAACAAACACTGAACAGAGAAGCACTTAAAAGAGTCAATGCCTCTTCGGCACTCATAGGGGCTTGATAGCACTGCAAACAGGATGCAAAGATAGAGTAGTGATGGGAACTGCAAAAAAGGCAGCAACAAAACTTACATGTGTATTCCCTGATGTTTCAGTAGTAGTGTCTGCCTGAGAGCAGGGCTAATAGTCAAATCTGGGCAGTGTCTCTTGAGTTCCTTTTAAGCAAGGTGGAGCAGCAGCTGGAACCAGAGATGCTCAAGACCCCTTCAGGACACCCATGTTAACAATGATCATTTTTCCCTGTCCTGGCAGTAGTAAACACCTAGCTTTAGCACAGTGGGAAAAGTGAGTGTCAGCCTTCAGTCTTGGAAGAGGTACACATCCAAATGCATCTTTGATCTCAGAGCAAGCACCCTGATGTCCTGGTTCTCAAAGATAGCGCCTTCAGTTCCCCATGTCACAACAGCTGTCTTCCTCAGTACAGAGCCCTCAACAGGCTTAGATAAGTCACCCTGCAGAGCCAAGCTGAATGGGCAAGGGGCTAAACTCTACACCATGCGACAGAGCCCGTGGGAGCCCAGGCATGTAAATATACGGGCATCTCTGAACCCAGTTGTCCAAACTACTAGCTCATGTCTCAAAATGGCCCTGGTATGGTACCATGACGGTGCCTGGGAGAGATGGTATGAGACTCTACTATGCATATTTCAGATTACTCATCCAAGTGAGTAAACCCCCACAGCCACAGTTGCCAACATCCAAAAAGCTAGTTTGCTGGGACTCTTTCATCTTATTCCTGCTAAAATTCCTTCCTCTCAGTATGTGGAGCTTCGGTAGCAGAAGAGAATTTATATACCCTCACTGTGCTCTTGTTCCAGGTATAAGGATTGTAGAAGTCAGAGGAGTCAAGGTAACCACAAGGAAACAGCCCACAGAATCAACAAGGCAGGGCTCCTAGAGCACACAGAGACTGAACCGAGTATCAGGGAGCCTGCCTGGGTCTGACCTAGGCCTCTGCATTTATGTTATGGTTGCGTAGCTTGGTGTTCTTGTGGGACACCTAACAGTGAGAGTGGGCCTGTCTCTGACTCTCTTCCCTGCTTTTGGCCTCGTTTCCTTGCACTGGGTTGCCTCAGCCTTACCCTGAGAGATGCTGGTTATTACAACTTGCCATGTCATGTTTGGTTGTTCCTGGCAGGCCTGCCCTTTTCTGAAGGGAAAGGAGAAGTGGAGGGGTGGGGGGGGAGACTGCTGTTGGGATGTAATTTATGAGAGAAGAGAACATTTTTAAAATCTTAGCACTGGGAATGTAGCTTGTCTAGCATGCACAAAGCATTGACTTCAGTACATTAAAAAGTTTTCTAATGAAGTCAAAATCTTGCTTACTGGTTGCATTTCAGCGGGAATTAAAGTCTCCATTACCTGTAGTCAGTCTTTAGAGAAAGTGTTTTAAGGAAAACATGCAATTGGTATGAATGGTATTTATGATACATTATTTAGTTAAGAATTTTAAATTAAAACATTAAAGAGTTACATCCCCAAAGTTAACCTTTTTTTCAGGTGGTATGATCCAAACACTCTATATAGATTGTTTCCAAAGCCACCAACACCTTCCACTCTACAAAGGAAGAATTTGTTCATTTTGCTTTTTTCCTAGGAATTTTTTTCTGGCATAGAAGTGTGTTAATAGGTGCAGGCGTGTAGACATCTTTCCTCACTGAACAGTGTGTGTTGGTTTCAGTCTTCAGAGACTTCTGTCTTAGTAAAGCCTTTCCTGTAGGAATTTTGTTACTTCAAGGAGACATCTTCCTCCTCAGGAGGTTCACCACGCCAAGCTAAAGATGAATGCCCTGCAGCCCTCTCATTTCTCCACGAACATTTACTGTTGTTTCAGATTGACACCGATGCTTGGCATTCAGAAGCATTCTCCGAAAAATGTGCTATTTACACAGTTTATAGCCACCCTGCTGACAGAACTGCATTTAAAATGTGAAGATCTTGAAAATTTAACCACTATATTTAGAACCAGCTGCTAACCAGAAGGGTAAGTTGGGTTGTATCTCATAAGTTCGTTACCTCTGTGAGCTTTTGATTCATGCTCAGCAAGTATTCTTCCACTGACCTATGCTCCCAGCCTCAAGTTTAAAATTTTAAAAACCAAGAGCAAACCCCAAGCTGCCTGTAGCTGCCAAAGACTCTTCCAGCCCAAACCTGCAGCTGTGTCTGCTGCTCAGTCTTCCTTTGTAGACTCTAGCACCTGTGGTCCTTGCATTCCAGGACATCCCATTTATCCCACCTGGAAATGTTTTCTCTGGAGTAGAAGTTCTCATTCTGCTGTAATACACTACGCCCTGCTGAGTCACCTGCGGTTGCTTTCAGGGCTTACCACTTGATACTGGATAACCAATTAAGAGGCTCATCTCCAGAGAGGACTAATTCTCTCCCACACAAGTTCTTTGCCTAGAGATGACCCCGTGGAGTTTGTCCCCTTCCGTGTTAGCATATCTACACTGCTGCCCTTACTCTGGTGTGTGTAGGCAGCCATGTTGTTGATCTATTTGAAGTTAGTTTTGGTGTGAGATGATAGATATGAGCCTAATTTTATTTTTTCCTTATTTTTTTAAAATATTTATTCATCCTGGTCGTTGGCCCCCTTCTTCCTTTCCTCCCGGACTCACTCACCCTCCCTGTTTCCCCTACCCTCCCTCCAACCCCGTCCACCCACCCCAGCATATCAAATGGGGGCACATCAGGAGATAGCTGCCGCATCCTGAGGAGCACCCGGAGGACCATCCCAGGCTCCCGCCTGATGGAGAACTACAGTTAGCCTATAATTTTCTTTTCTGCTGTCTTTACATGGTCTTGGTATTAGTATTAGGGTAACTTCCTGGATGGAGATTTGGGAGTACAGGTTTTAAAGTATCCCCTTACCAGATTCTGAATTTCTTTTGTGCATGTTAGTGTTTCCCTGTTCGTTTCTATGTTAATTTAAGTCGATTCTTTCATTTGGTTAGTTGACCCAAGGTCTGTGCAGCTTGTTTATCTCCTCAGAGAACACTCAGCAGGCAGAGGAGGCAGCAGCTCTGTGAGTGTTCATGCTACCCAGGTCTACAGAACAAGCGCAGGACAGAGAAACCCTGTCTCAAAATGAATAAGTATAGAAATAAATTTTAAAAAATAAATATTTTCGAAAAATGCCAGGGCTACACAGAAAAACTATGTCTCAAAAAAATGGAAAGAAAACTAGAATGAACCTATTTCATTTATTTTTTATTTCTTGCCATCCATCATGGGATCTAGGTTTTGTTTGTTGCTTTGTTCTTTTCCAGATTCTTGAGTTGCTTCATCAAGTAATTTATGTGTGTTCTGGTTTGTTTTTAAGCTTAGAAGTATAAATTTTCCTCATAAGACTGCTTTCAGTGTGTCCCAAAGGTCTGTTCTTCTTTTCATTTTTATTTAGCTACTGTATTTCTCAGTTTCTCTCCAGAAACTTACCCAGCCAGCATTACAATAATTGAGAGTCACTGTTTAATAAGCTTCACAGTACTGAGCAGTTATTACTCTCTTCCTAACCCTCTAAGCTAGTTTGGTTGCCTCCCAGTGCACATCCAGAAATACTTTCATTGTATGGCTTCCCTGTTCCAGCTCCTCTCCTGATCTCCTCTGGTCCTCCCTAGACCTCTCTCCTGGCTGAATCCCCTACTTCCCCCTCTAACTCCTCCTCCCCTGGCTGGTAGGAAGTCCAGCCCTATTCTATCCCCTGCTCAGTGACTGGCTCTAAGCTGCTTTATTGGCATATCAGGGGACCATTAGGGAGCAGGTTTATACAACACTGAGACCGGTGATTCTTAGAACAGGGATGGATTGCAGCCAGATATGGAGGTACAGAAATCAGCACTTGAATTACACACTAATCTTATGCCTGCACTGCGTTATATTCTTTGATTTCTTCTCTAAATCATCCATTTAGTAATGAGTTGTTTAATGTTCGTGAATTTGTTTGCTGTTAAGTTTTACGGGATAATGGTCAGATAGGATACAAGGAATGATTTCAACCTTTCTGAACTTAAGACTTGGTTTGTTTCCCAGAATTTGGTCAACTTTAAATGCCCTTCTACAGGCCGCTGAGTAGAATGTTTATTCCTCAGTGTTTGGCTAGAATATTCTGTAGATATCTGCCCAGCTAAGTCCATTTGATATTCTGATTTTTTTTGTCCAGATGTCCTGTCTGTGGAGGAAGTGGGGTATTGGAATCAGCAGCTTTTAATGGATTGATGTTAATTTGTGTTTTTAGTAGATTTTAATGAAATTGGGTGCCCCAGTGTTTGTGGGGTTGGTTTGTTGGGTATGAATTCTTTCAGACTGTTTGGAGCATGGAAAATTTTTCTTTCTGTTTTTTCCTCTTGCAGCTTTCAATAGTCTTTGTTTTCATTATTTGGTGTTGTGTGTGCTTGTATCTGTAAAGGCATATGTGTTGGCCTAGGATGCTTCTTCCTCATCTGTGCCTAATTTAAAGGTTTGATTTTGTCATGGTATCCCAAAGGTCCTCCATGTTCCTCTTGAAGTTCAGTGAGGTATTTGTTCATGTCTTCGTAAACTACTGAAATTCTTTGATAAAGTGACTCTTACCAGAGAACATTTCTATAGGTATAACAGGTTATATGGGAAACATGTTGTCTTGGCTTTTCATACTGTTTTTGCTTTTGTAATGTGACCTAGGCATTTGACCTTAGCTGTATGTCTGAGATGAGATGGATAGCCTGCCTTTGATTGGGCCATTACTGGAACTACATGACCAGAGCTAGGCCAAGTAAAGCTAGTACATATTCTGTCTGATGGATCTAGCTCTGACAAAGCCATTAGCAAGAGCTAGACCTATTTGTGTGGTGAGAGCAGCTGGCAATACTCACTGGGCCAAGCTGGTTTGCAAGCCAGAGTCTTGCAGCAGGCCTTGGATGTCTGTAATAAGAGTAAATTTTAAAAAGGCAGTTTTCAAGCAAACTTTGAAATACACAGGAAGAATATTTGAAAGAGGTATCCTGGCAGGAAGGCAAGAACAGAGTCTAGACGTGTAGCTCAGTGGTAAGGTATCTGATCGGTGTGTGACGCTCTGGGCTACACCATGGGGAAAGAAGGGAGTGACTGCAGGCAACCCATTTTCATAATCTAACAAATGTAAGGAAAGAACAGTCACTCCCTCCCAGCTTACACTCAGAGCCTCTCAATTGATTTCTGATGGGCCTTTTGAAACAGCGAGCTGAGATTGGCCTATAGAATCATCACTTTCAGAGGTTCTTAAATATACGGTTATTTGAAATTTAAGGTCCAGTTGTCAATTCATTATACCATGTCCATTGGTGGGAAGGCTTATCAGACACACTGAAAACACAGAATGCCTAATTAGAAGTCCTGGATCCTTTAATTAATGGATACCGATTAAAAGTCATTGAACTAGCATATGGTAAGTGTGTGTCAATAGGCAGTATTCAAATGGCTTAAGGACCTTCATGTATAGATGTTTTATGTAGACTTTATGCACATTGCTCATTTGCCCCAGGCTTTGTCAGATTATAAAGGATTAGAAATAAAAACTATATGACTTTTCTTACATAGATTTTTTTTTTCTGCTTGCATGGTTGATTTTTATTAACCATGGGGAATTGTTGGAGTGTAAAAAATTTAACAGCAAGGGATAGGGAGAGAGAAAACTGATAGGGAGAGATTAAGAGCAATTAAGAGTTGCTCTAGAGTGGAGTGGAATACAAACTGGGTTTCTTCCAAGTAGACAACCATAAGACATGGGGTGGAAGAAAAGGAACACATAATGGCTGTGTGGAGGTTAAAATATTTCAGGTGTTTTATTCAAACTCTTTTTCTTTCCCAGATAAAAGTCAGGAAGACAGAATAGAAGATGAATTCTACTCAGCGTACCTGGAACTTTAGCCAGTGAGGGTCCATGGATGACTGATGACTGTGTACATTACTTCCTCAGACACAGGAAAGCCATTACCCCAGCAGGAAGAGGAAAGCTTTTATACCCAGAACCTCAAAACACAGGAGTTCTATTTGAGAAAGAAAAAATAAATGAAGTCTTAAATTGAAACTTAAATGAAGAGTCAAAAAAATGTTACCTTTATTTTTCTCTGGTCGATTACAGCCAAAATGCAAGAAAAGTGTAATTGTGTCCTGTTGTAAACTTTATCACAAAACCAGCAAAAGTTCTGTCAATAAATGTGATCTTCAGGGAAGCCCTTTCTGAGTCTAGTGACCTTCTCAAACACAGACTGTGCTGACAGCCAGCCCTAAGCTCCCACCAGGGCCCTCCGCAGTGTCTCCACACCCCACCCGGCGCCAAGACGCCGTGTCTTCCTCCATGTCAGCCAGTGAGTACTCCAAAGCTCCCCACCCACACCTTCCCCCCAACCTACCACATCCAGCCAGGCTGCCACACAGTGCCTGGCCTGACTGCACAGCAACAGATCTCCCCCCTTCCACAGGTCCCACATCCCTTTCTGACCACTTGTCGCCAGTCTTTGCTACTTTGTGGGTTCTTTTTCCCACCCTTTACCCCAACCCTGATCACCCCTATCACTAGATAGGAGAGAAAGAAGGATAGAGGGGAAACAGAGATCCTTGAATCTAATTCCTTTTGTTTCTTCAAGCATGATGGCATGACTACTAACAAAGTGAAATTCTCCTGAACCATCAACAAACACCTACCCCATCTCTCTAGGCCCAAGCACTTTTGTACCCCTCTGAAAAGTTCCCAGAAAAAAACTTACCTGCAGCTCACAAAACCATGCTTCTGCTACAGCACTAAGCAAATCATAGTTGCTGTGGACAGTCCAAAGCTGCCCCATATCCCCACACCTGGGATTAAACAATAACATAATAGTTCTGTGTTTTTAAGGACCCCCAAATCCCAGAATTGTCACTACAGCCACTCCTCCACCCTTCCTCTCCACCTATCCTGTTACCCTGGTCACCAGCTCCAGCAGGCATTTCCCAAGAACCCTTCATCCAGGCCTGCCACGGAAGCGATTAGGCCAGCAAAGCAGGAAGGGGCGTTTTCATCTGCACTCCTTCCCTTCTCCACAGCAACTATGCAGATCCTGGTGGGACGGCCAGCTTTCTACCCTCCTGACCTTCCTAAGCCCCTCCTCATCACCCAACCCCATTCCTAAATGTCCACTCCCATAACTCAAAACACATTGACATGGAACCCCCAAGAGTCTCACCTAGCAGGATCCCAGAAGAATTTCCTTCCAAGAAACACACAGCCACCACACCCTCCTAAGAACCAGAGAAGCCAAGGAACAAAAGACTCACCAAAGACCAGGCATCAACACTTAGAACTACAAACTTTGTAAATCCAGATGCCTAGACACTAGTGTAAAAATACAATAACATCCAGGACAATATATGTCTCTACTAGAGTCTAACAACACTACCAAGATAGGCCCTGAGAATTCCAAAACAGCAGAAACACAATACATGCACCTTTGTAACTATGATAGTGGTCCGAAGCATACAGAATACCAAAGACTGAAGCAGAAAAGAAATTCCCCTCAGCACATAATAAAAACACTAAATGTACAGAACAAAGACAGAGGGAAGAGGTGATGCTAGAGAGATGGCTCAGTGGTTAAGAGCACTGGCTGTTCTTCTAGAGGTTCTGAGTTCAATTCCCAACAACCACATGTGGCTCGCAACCATCTGTAATAGGATCTGATGGCCTCTTCTGTTATGCATGAAGACAGTACTCACACATTAAATAAATCTAAAAAATAAAAGCTGCAAGGGGAAAAAAACAAGTAGCATATAAGGCAGAGACCTATTACAATAATACCTGACTTCTCATTGGAGACCCTGAAAGCCAGAAGCGCCTGGGCATGTGTTGTACAGACCCTAAGAGACCACAGATGCTGGACCAGACTACTATACCCAACAAAATTTTCAATCACAATAGATGGAGAAAACAGACCATTCCATGACTATCTACAAATCCAGATAGGGCTAGAGGTACAACTCCAGCATCAGGAGGTTAATGGCACCCGCACCCAAGATAACTCTAGAATACATCCCAGACCAACAAACTAAAAAGAGAAGCACGCATACACACATCGAAATAATAACAGGAACCAACAATCACTGCTCATTGCTATCCATCAATCCCTCGATCAATAAAAAGACACAGAAAAGAGAATGGATGCAAAAACAGGATCCATCTTCTGCTGCATCCAAGAAACACACCTTAGCATCACGGATAGACATCACCTCAAGGTAAGCAAACAGACCTGTGAAGCAAACTAGTGTAGCCACTTTAATATCTAGCAGAACAAACTACAAACCAAAACTAATCAGAATAGATAAGGAAGGACATTACATAATTATCAAAGGAAAAATTCAAGAAGACATTGCAATTCTTATGCACCAAAGATGTACTCAAGGGCACTAAAGTTCATAAAAGAAACATTACTATGGCTTAAATCACATAGTGACCCTCACACACCAATAACGGTAGACTTCATACCCCAGTTTTACCAATAGACAGGTTATCCAAAAAAAGAGAAATGCTATAGCTAACATATTATAAACAAAGTGAACATAACATATTTACACAACATTTCACTCAAACACAAAAGAATATACCTTTTCAGCAACTCATGGGACTTTCTCCAAAACTGACCACATACTGAGACACAAAGCAAGTCTCAACAGACACAAGAAAATTGAAATAACTGCCTGTATTCTGTATGACCACCACAGATTAACACTAAATATCAATTTAAAAAGGGAACAAAAAGCTTATAAAATTCAAGGAAAATGAACAAATCACTACTGAAAGAAAAAAAAAATGTGTCCAAGACAGAAACTAGGAAAGAAATTAAAAACTTTGTACAACTGAATAAAAACAAATATAAAAGATAACCAAAGTTGGAACACAAGGAAAGTTCTGAGAAGCAAGTTTATAGCACTGTCTACATAAAAAATTGTAGCAATGTCATGCTAGTAACTTAACATACCTGAAAGCCCTAGAACGAACAAACGAAAGGAAAGAAAGAAAGAAAGAAAGAAAGAAAGAAAGAAAGAAAGAAAGAAAGAAAGAAAGAAAGAAAAGAAATCACACCCAAAAGAAACAGACAGCAAATAACAAAGTTAGGACTGAAATCAACAAAACAGAAACAACCACCACCACAACAACAAATAAAAATTCATGAAACAAAGAGTTGGTTCTTTATGAAAATCAGTAAGATTGACAAACTTTTAGCAGAAATAACTAAAAGGTGAAGAGAGAAACTAAACTAAAAAAATCAGAGATGAGAATGAACACCAATGAAACCCAGAGAATAAGGACCTACTTTAAAAACAACCTTTACTCCAAATTGGAAAATATGAACAAATTGGATAATTTTCTCAATACATACCATTTAACAAAGTTAAAATCAAATGAACAATATTTTTTTAGATTTTTATTATTTATACAACATTCTGCCTGCACACCAGATCTTACTATATAGATGGTTATGAGCCACTATGTGGTTGCTGGAAATTGAACTCTTTAACCTCTGAGTCATCTCTCCAACCCATCAAATGAACAATTTCAACAGACCTATGACCCCCTAGTGAAATAGAAGCAGTCATTAAAAGTCTCCCAGCCAAAAAAGAAACAGGACCAGATGGTTTTCCTGTAGAATTCTACCAGACTTTCAAAAGAGTTAACCCCAATACTCTCCTTAAATTATTCCACAAAACAGAAGTAACAATGCCCAATTCATTTTAGGAGGCCACGGTTATCATGACCCCTAAACCACATAAAGACCCAACAAAGAATTACAAATCAATTTCCCTTATCTAGATGAATGCAAAATTTTTCAATAAAATACTTCCAAACTGAATCCAAGAACCCATCAAAAATATCATCCACCATCAAGCAGGCTTCACCCCAGATAGCAGTGAGGGTCCAACACATTGAAACTAATAAATGCAATCCACCATATAAACAGATTGAAAGAAAAAAAAAAAAAAAAACATAATCACTCTCATTAGATGCAGAAAAAGCCCTCCAACACTGTGGCAGGATATTTGATCACATTGTGAACCCCAAGATTGTGTTGTTTACTGGAAAAACCTGTTTCTAATTGCAGTGTGCCTGAGCTATAGCACACACCTCTAATCCAAGAGCTTTTTGTGTGAATATTGTAAACAGGATTAAATAAAGTCAACCATTGGTCAACAGGAAGAGCAAGCAACCAGTTGACAGGAAGTGAACATAGGACAAAAAATATAGAAAGTAAGAGAAAGTCAGGAGGACAGACAGAGAAACACAAAAAATAGAAGGGAGGGACGTTCAGTTTGAGGATCTTTTGAGATTATGTGAGGAAGGAGCCTCTTTTTGCGACATGGGCTGAGGAGGAATGTCAGCTGGGTTATTTATAACACCCCTTCATAATAGAAGTCCTGGACAGATTAGAGAGGCAAGGGCCACACCTCAACATAAGGAAGGCAGTTTACAGCAAGCCCACTGCCAGAGTCAGCTTAAAAGGAGAGACATTCAAAGCAATTCCCTTAAAACAAGGACCAAGACAAGGTTGTCCATTCTTTCCATATTTATTCAATATAGTACTTGAAGTCTTGGCTACAGAAATAATACAAGTGAAGGAGATCAAGGGGATACAATTTGGAAAGGAAAAAGGCAAGGTATGCTTATTTGCAGATTATGTGGTAGTATGACCTAGAGTCCACCAGGAAATTCCTACAGCTGATAAACACTTTGAACAAAGTAGCTAGATATAAAATTAACTCACAAAAATCAGTAGCTTTCCTATTTACAAAGGACAAATAGACTGAGCACAAAGCAACACCTCAAATAATATAAAATATTATATCACAGTAGCCTCAAATAATATAAAATATCTTGAGGTAGACTCTAACCAAGCAAGGGAAAGACTTATAAAATAAAGACCTTAAGACAATGAAGAAAGAAATAAGATATCAAAAGATAAAAAGCTCTTCCATGCTCATGCATTGGTAGAATTAATACAGTGAAAATGGCCATCCTACCAAAAGCAATCTACAGGTTCAATGCAATCCCCTTCAAAATTCCAACACAATTCTTCACAAATCTTGAAAGAACAATTTCCAGCTTTATTGGGAAACACAAAAGACCCATAATAGCTAAAATACTCCTAAATAATAAAAGAACTGCTAGAGTTATCACCATCCCTAACCTCAAATTTTACTACAGAGCTATAATAATAAAAAATGCTGCCAGGTGGTAGTGACGGATGCCTTTAATCCTAGGGCTCTGGAGGTAGAAGCAGACAAATATATGAGTTCAAGGCCAGCCTCCTCTACAGAGGAAGTTCTAGGACAGCCAAGGCCATACAAAGAAATCCTGTCTTGAAAATTAATTTGCACGGCACTAGCACAAAAGCAGACCTGTTAATTAATGGAATTGATGACTCACACATAAATCCACATACCTATGGACCTCTAACATTTGTTAAAAAAAAAAAAGAAAAAAAAACAAACAAATACATAATGGACAAAAAGGTAACATCTTCAACAAATGGTGGTAGTCACACTGGATGGCTGCATGAGGAAAAATCCAAAAAGAGCCACAAAAAGCTCACCTTTAAACAGATCAAAGATCTCAACATAAAACCAGACACACTGAACCTGAACCAGACACACTGAAGAAAAAGTGGGGAACACTGACCTCAATGATACAGGACAAGACACAGAACAGAACAGTCAACACAGCCACTAAGATCTAAAATTAACAAACAGCATCTCATGAAACTAAAACTTCTGTATGGCAAAGGACACCACTTTTCGGACAAAGCCACAGCCTACATAATGGGAAAAGATTTTTACCAATTACATCTAATGGAACACTAATATCCAAAGTGTATAAAGATATCCAAAAACTGATATCAAGAAAACAAAAATCCAATTTTAAAAACAGGTAACTATCTAAACAGAACTCTCAAAAGAGGAAACTCAAATGGCTCAAACACTTAAAAGAAATGGTCAACAGCCTTAGCCATCAGGAAAATGCGAATCAAAACTGCTCTGAGATTTCATCTTATGCCAGTCAGAATGGCTAAGATCAGTAACCCAAGTGACAGCTCATACTGCGAAGAGGAGAGCTCTCCCCATTGCTGGAGGGGGATAGCCTTGTACAGCCACAATAGAAGTCAGCAGCCCTTCCTCAGGAAGGTGGGACTCTACCCCACACCTAGCTGCCCCACTCTTAGGCATGCACTGAAAGGACAAAAGACCTGCTCAACCTTGTTCACCGCTGCTCTATTCATAGTAGCCAGAAACTGGAAACAGCCTAAATGTCCCTCAGCGGACGAATGGGTAAAGAAAAATGTTGTACACTTATACAGTGGAGTATCACTCAGCCATTTAAAAGAAATCATGAAAGTCAGGTACATGGCTGGAGCTAGAAAACAACCAGCCTGAGTTCAGTGACTCACACCCAGAAAGACAAACATGGTGACTACTTGCTTCTATGTGGATGTTGGCTGTTACATCAGTAATAAGTCCAGTCCATAGGGCGACCGAGGTTAGGTGTGGAGGAAGGGATGGGAAGAGGGCAGGAATCTCCTAGGAAAAGGAAAATATAGTTATGGATGGATTGGGGTGACTAAACCAGGAGGATCAAATGGTGTGGGGAGGGAAGAAGGGAAGACGAATGGGAAGATGGGAAGAGACAGCTAAAATTAAGGACCATTCAAGTAGTATGAAAACCTAATAGAGCAGAAATTTCATTAAATATGTACGCCTGTGAAGGTGATCTAAGGGAAATTGCCAAACAGCAGCAGAAAGCGCCCAAGTAGACATCTCATGTCACCAGAGGGAGCCTCCATCACTGAGAATGGGTGACATGTAGCTGAGGCATTGGCTAAAGGGTCCCATGAGAACCCCCAAACGCAGGCTGTTGCCAAGGCTACGGGCTGCCCTCCAGAAAGTGGTGGCAAGGTGAAGACAACACCTGTGCAACTCACTAAACAGAAGTCGAGCTGGTGCCGTTAGAGTATTAGGAACAGGAAGGTGCTCTGCACTCTACTAGCTACTCTCATGTGACGGCTACACAGGACCACATGTGCTCAATACGTCTGTACAAACTCACCTTTAATCCCAGCACTCAGGAGGCAGAGGCAGGAGATGGGATCTCTGAATTTTAGGCTAGCCTGGTCTACAGAGTGAGTTCCAGGCCAGTCAGAGCTACATAGTGAGGGGAGGGGAGGGGAGGGGGGAAGGGGAAGGGGAGAGGGGAGGGAAAGGGGAGGAGAATCACAAGTTCAATGCCATCCTTCTCCACACAGTGAGTTTGGCTACATAAGTCCCTCCCAGCATTCCCCCCAAAACCCCACCACCTTCCACTAGGGCTGGGGCTGCAGCTCAGTAGTGGAATGCTGGTCTAACATAAAAACCCAACAGAAGGGCAGACTGCTCATGATTAGAACAGAAGGACAACACTGGTGGACAGAAGCAATGAAACTCTGAGTTTGTCTTTAGTAAGCCAAAGCAGGGGCTGGAGAAGCGGAGGTCAAGAGCACTTGCTATGCCTGTGAAAGACCCAAGTTCAGTTCCCAGCACCCACATGGCAGACCACAGCTCTCTGAAATTCCAGTTCCAGGGGATCTGGCACCCTCTTTTGGCCTCTGCAGGTACCAAGCATGCACATGGTGCACAGACACATACTCGTAAATCTGTAAAATGAGAGTAAGTGACTACAGGCTGTTTGACGGCTATGACGGGGAGGGAAATGCTAAGGACAGAAACAGGTGAGACTTGCATGAAGACTTTGTCCTAGTTTTGCAACTTTCTCCAAACAGCAAACAAACAGATTTTAAAAACTAGATGCAGAGATGAGGAAAACAGTCCCTGCCCTCTGAACTCAGATGCCCTGAGGGGAACATTGCTGCTCTACCTAGGGCAGCCCTACTTTATATCTATTAGTTCAGGGTCAGTCTTAATTAAAAGCACTCCCTCTTTTACTCCCCCAAAGCATTCTGGTTTGGATACTTGCCTGTACAGTCACACCACTTAAAAGGCACAAACCACTCTGGTGGTCAGAGATGGCAAGGGACTTCTGCAAAGGTGAGAGAGAGTAGGTCAAGGGTCATAAGGTGATAGTCAAAAAAATAAAAATATCCAAACAGGGAGGGGGCAGCCCAGGCATGAGTACCCTCAAGAGGAGAGTTAGCAGGGTTTGTCCTTTTTGGAACACAAGAATCTTTATCAGTTGGAGAAAACTCCTAACAGCAGTGATCACGACCAGGAAGTCAGCGTCAATCAGTGATGGGAGCTGACGAAAAGGACTAGAACTCTCTGGGCAGCAAGGCATTTTCAATCAGGGGGGTGACAAAACTTGGAGAATTAGCTGTCTTGGTTTCCCCCCAGACCCACCCTGCCCCTACATTCTCTAAGTTTCCTGGTTTTTTTTCTAGAACTTTGATATATACCAAGGTCCAGCTCAGCCAACCTAGCTCCCAAAGGAATCATGAAATCCCATTAGATACCAACCCTGCCACTGCTGAGCTGTTAGCCTTGGCCAGGTCTGAGCAGCGGCTCCTGAGTCCAGGTGTCTGAGCCAGCGACGTGCAGCCATGTGGCCATGGCACCTATACACCCGTATCCCTGTGTTCAGCGTGTGGTGCCCAATAGCCTAACCTGCAGGTTTTCCAGTGACTCAAGCATACAGAACAGGGAGAAACATTTCACAAAAACCCCGTGCCCTTTCAGGGAAGAAGTCTTGAATTCTGGGTAGCTTTGACAGTGAGTTTCATTTTCCTTCTAAATACTCTGAAATACCAGGCACTTAAAAAACGTCCACGCTGTTAGGATTTTTTGAAGAAATCTTAAATATTCCCATTCCTGTGATAGTCTCAAATTTTAAAACCCTGCTAGGAGCCAAGCATAGGAGCCATGCAGTCGCAGCACTGCAGAAAACGAGGCAGGAGGAATTAAAGTATAGCCTCAGCTGGGTTCTAGTTACAGCAAGACAAGGGCTAGAGAGTAGCTCAGAGTTCTTCCCTAGCATGGAAAGGCCCTGGCTCAGTCCCAGCACAGAAGGAGAAGACCCTAAAACTAAGCTCACCTGAGACCCTTTCTTGAAAAGAACAAATGCTCCCTGGCCTACCCTACCAGTGGGATTTCCACAGTTTTATCATCTTGTGGCAAATCATGCTCAACAGCAGTTACTGTCATCAGGGACAGTCACTTTTCTAAAGAGTCATGATAGAGAAAAAGAACACAGGTGTCTAGAAGCCATATCTGCTAGGCTGGGGCACACAGAGGAAGAGTTGACATTGCTATAAAAATATACCTAGAAGCCGAAGTCTGAGGTCAGTTCTGAATCTGCCATCCACACCAGTATGCATGCTTATCAGAACCCATAGTGGGCAATCCTTGTCACTCCTACGTAGCACAACCTGGGGGACAGAGACTGATTCCCCAAGAACCGTCCTGGTAAAACAAGGCATTTCCAATTAAACTCTTTTTCCAAATGAAGCTATCAAAACAGGAACTTTGTGATCCTCTGTGCCTATCCTTCCCCTAGGAAGAACACTTGATTACCAACTGAACTGTGGGTGGCACATCTTTTTTTTTTAATGATTTATTAAATTTTATATGCATTAGTGTGAAGGTGTGAGTCTCTTGGAATTGGTGTTACAGTTTTGAGCTGCCATGGGTTGCTGGGAATTGAACCCAGATCCTTTGGAGGAGCAGACAGTACTCTTAACCACTGAGCCATCTCTCCAGCCCTTGAACTGAGGGTGAGAGCCAAGGTGGAGGGCTTCCCACTGATAAGCCAGCCTCATCGCTGGGGTCTAGGAAGGAAATCCCACTTCAAGGAGGTCCTAGTTTTTAGTTTGTTTCCTAGTACTTTTGCAGTCCTAACCAAGCAGAGAATACTACATGATTTCAGAAGCCAGCCACTACCTTACAACATCTTCAGGAAGTTCTGCACTCCCTTAGGGCTTGCAAAACCCAGCATATCTTGCAGAACAAAAGCAAGTTGTCAGTCACCTACCTCTAGTTTGCATAAGTAAAGAAAGTGGAAGCCAGTTTTCTGCCTGACCTCTGTGTCCACCAGCCTCTCAGGGTTTGTCCAGGAGTAAGATGAACTCTGCCAAAGGAGCACTTATTGTTTGATCATCAGAAAAAGACTTTCTAAATGATAAGAATGCCTTGAAATCAGCATACAAGTGACCTCACACATTCAAGTCATGACACATAAAAACCTGCAGAGCAAACCATCTGCTTATGTTGTGTGTAAAAACCCTGAATCTTCAGTTTTTACTATGGAAAAAGGGTAAGCCCACACTCAGTTCCTGTCCTCCTCATCGTCCTATGAACACAATACCTACCTGTAGGTGGGGGAGATGAACACATAATTTTATGCACAGCCTTTTTTCATTATGGTCACGTGGCCACAGTGGTCCAGAATTCTAAAATTTCCTTTCTATATTCAACATCTAGGTGTTACTACGTTGTCCTGAGTCTTACTGCTGGGAAAACAAAATGAAAGTCATTAAGCTAGTCTAAATCTCTCACTAGAAAAAAAACAGAAAGCTATGACCAGAGAGATTTATCTGGCACAGGTTAGCCAGTTCAATGAAAGCAGTTGCTAGAACCCAGGTCTTACACTCCCTGCCTATAGCATAAGTGACAGGGGGGGAAGAACACAGAAGAGAGAAACTACAAAACAGAAGAAAATATCTATAAGCTATATGCCTAACACCCAGCAAGCAAAAGGACCTCTAAAAGCTCAACTGTGATTTATTTTCTAATCCAATTAAAAAATGGTAAACAATTCTAAGAAAGAAGACACACATGGCCAACAGGGACATGGAAAAACTAGTCAACATCACTGATCATTAGGTAAATATAAATCAAAACCACAATGAGATACTACCTTACTCCAGAAACAATGGGGCTTCAAAAATACAGGCATATAAGACTGTACTCCCCAGAACTCAGGGTCATGAGTTCAAGGACAGCCTGGGCTACAGTGGGAGCCATCTCAAAAAAAGTAAATAAAAATAGGTCATTTGACCTAAGTCCTACTGTAAGATCTATATCTAAAGGAAATTAAATTAAACTGTCAAGGAGACATCCAAACCCTGCACCCCCACATTAACTATTCACAAATAAAACAAGTGGAGATAACCAAAGAACCATCAACTGAGGAAAGGAAAAAGGAAATATAGTATTCAGTCTTTTAAAGCAGAAGAAAATGACTACTCAGTCGTGTAAAGAATGAGCTCCTACAAATTTCATGATTTCCTTGTTTTTAATTGCTGAGTAGTATTCCATTGTGTAAATGTACCACAATTTCTGTATCCATTCCTCAGTTGAGAAGCACCTGGGTTGTTTCCAGCTTCTGATTATTACAACTAAAGCTGCTATGAACATGGTGAGCAAATGTTCTTGTTGTGTACTTGAGCATCTTTTGGATATATATATGCCTAGCAGTGGTATAGCTGGATCTTGAGGTAGCACTATTCCTAATTGTCTGAGAAAGCACCAGATTGATTTCCAAAGTGGTTGTACAAGTTTACATTCCCACCAGCAATGGAGGAGGGTTCCCCTTTCTCCACATCCTCTCCAGCATGTGTTGTCACTTGAGTTTTTGATCTTAGCCATTCTGATGGGTTCAAGATGAAATCTTAGGGTCGTGTTGATTTGCATTTACCTGATGACAAGGAAACCATGAAATCTGCAGGCAAATGGTAGGATCTAGAAAAGATCATCCTGAGCGAGGTATCCCAGAAACAGATGACACACATGGTATATATTCACTTACAAGTGGATATTAGACATATAATGTAGGATAAACATACTAAAATCTGTACACCTAAAGAAGCTAAGCAAGGAGGAGGACCCTGGGTAAGATGATCAATCCTCACTCAGAAAGGTAAATGGGATGGACATCAGAAGAGGGAGAAAACAAGAAACAGGACAAGAGCCTACCACAGAGGGCCTCTGAAAGAATCTACCCAGCAGGGTATCAAAGCAGAGACTCATAGCCAAACTTTGGGCAGAGGGCAGGGAATCTTATGAAAGAGGGAGATAGAAAGACCTGGAGGGGACAGGAGCTCCACAAGGAGAGCAACAGAACCAAGAAATCTGGGCCCAGGGGTCTTTTCTGAGACTGATACTCCAACCAAAGACTATGCATGGAGATAACCTAGAACCCTTGCACAGATGTAGCCCATGGCAGCTTAGTATCCAAGTGGGTTCCCTAATAAGGGGAACAGGGACTGTCTCTGACATGAACTCAGTGGCTGGCTCTTTGATCACCTACCCCTGAGGGTGGAGCAGCCTTACCAGGCCACAGAGGAAGACAATGCAGCCAGTTCTGATGAGACCTGATAGGCTAGGGTCAAAGGAAAAGGGAGGAAGACCTCCACTATCAGTGGACTGAGGAATGGGCATGGGAGGAGATGAGGGAGCGTGGGATTGGGAGGGAAGAAGGGAGGGAGATACAGCTGGGATACAAAGTGAATAAACTGTAATTAATATAAAAAAATTATTTTTTTTTTAAAAAAAGAATGGGCTCCTAGCTGAGGATGTGACTGTTGGCAGACTGACCTGCCTAGCAGTCAAGAAACTGAGCATATCCTCAGGACCACATAAACTAAGAGCAATGGCACACATCTGTAATCCCACCGCTTGAGAGGAGTCAGGGGAAGGATCAGAAATTCAAAGTCAATTTTAACTACACAACAAATTCCAGGAAAGCCTAAAGCTACCTAACACTCTGTCAGAAAGGAAGAAGAGGAGGAGGGGCAGAAGGGAAGGAAACAGAGTCTAGAGAGACTGAGGAGAGGGGGCCAATGGAAAAAGGCAGATCAGGAAGTATAACAATGAGACAGGAGTAAGTATCCTGACCAAGGATAAATTAGGTTCTGTGTACCTCAAAAGGCCAGAAGAAAAGACTCTGTGTCTACTTTCATCAAGAAACTACTTGAAAAGATAGCTATATTTAACCTAATTCAAACATTATGCATCAAGACATCACATGGTCCTCCATTAATATGTACAGATGTTAGATTCTCATATAGAAGTTTAAAAATAACAACCCAATGAGCCTTGAAAAAGACAATAGCATCTCAAAACAGGTCTCTCAATCAAAACCCACCTGGGACAAGGGCAGCCATCCTGTCTGAGTGAGCTAAACTGAGAATGCCTCCCTAATCTCTGCTCCTCTGCACAAGGAGTGTGGCCGCAGGAAAGTGGAGCTTGTGAAAGGGGTCTGAGTTTGAGTCAGAATGCACAGAGGTTTAGTTAAAGCCCAGACCCATTTCTGTTTGAAAGCTTCCAGAGTTTGCGAAAACAACTCAGTTACTAGAGGCTTCTCAGAGGAAAGCCTTTGGCCATCAAACATGTCAGAATTAAGTTTCCAGTAACAATCCTTCATCCTGCCGAGTGTGGCGCTGCACACCTTCAATCCCAACCTTTAGGAGATATAGGGTCTCTGTGAATTCGTGGCCAGCCAGGGCAGCATGGTAATATCCCGTCTCAGAAGGAGGGAAAAAAGGGAGGAAAGGAAGGGAGGAAGAAAGGAAGGAAGGAAGGTGGTCCATCAGTCAGATGGATGGACATAAAAGAACACACTTACTAAAATGAGTTCCTGAGGTTTCATAGTTTGCTGAAGACATTTTTCTCTTTAAATCTGGAAGATGGTTGGATTTTACCAAAGGCTACCCATGCATCTGTAATCTTTTTTCCTAATTTCTGTTACTGTTGGAGACTATTCCTACAGGTAATTCATGTCATCTTGCATCCTGGAGCAGCCCTACCAGACACAACATGCTTCGCTCTTTGTATAAGGCTGTGTCCATTCACTGTTAGTTTATTAAGAGTTTTTCTTATGTTCCTTAGATGTCACTGTGTACATTTTCTCATAATGTCTTGGTCTGGCCTCAAAAATGAGTTGGAAATAAATGTACTATTCAATTCCATTTCTGTAAGTTCTGCGTGGATGAAGGATTGTTTTGTTTTGTTTGTTTTGTTTTAATATTTGCTAGGCTGAGAAACTCTCTGGGACCATTATTGTGAAAATGTTCTAAGTAGGAATTCAGTTACTTTCACTGACATATAGATATTCAGGAACATTCATTTTCAAGTAGTGTTAAAAATCCATTGCCACTGACTGACCACCCACCCAAAAGCTATGGCTGCAGCTACGACAGCTGTTCCCGTTCCTCTTTCTTCTCCTCTGCCCCCACCAGGAATGCTCCACCACGTACAGCTGGAGTCCCTGCTAGGCGTGAAGAAGAAATATGGATCCCTAAACAGCAGGCTGTTCAGCTGATCCACTGCAGTGTCCAGGCTTCCATTCTGAGGCCCCCGACGGCACACACCTATTCCTCTGCTGTGTGGTCCCCTCGGCTAAGCACTACAAGAACGAGCACACTGTCTCGTATGTGCTGTGTCTGGCAGCAGGCACAGTGAATATTTACTGAACAAATGGATAAATGATTGAACATGATGAGAATCTGGGCAATGACATACAAAAGCTACCCAACATTAAAATACTTTCCCTGGAGGTGTGCCCACACCACCACAGAAACCTCGCCTTTAACCTGGTTGTGTACCATGGCGCTAGACACATTTCCCAAGTGCCTCATCTAATATTCAAAACAACTCCCCTTCAGAGTAAGCGTTCGCGTCCACACTTCAATGATGAGAAAATGAAACTCAACAAGACACGGAGCCAGGACTCCCACCCAGGGAGACAGGCCTCATCTTAGAGTCCACGTGCCGCTTGCCAGCGCAACACAGCAACATTTCGCACCCTTACACACAAGCGCACATCAGCAGGAAGCTGTTTGTCAGATTAACAACCTGCTTGCTCCCACAGCAGAGAGTGCTAGAACTAGGCTTGGCTGAGCCTTCTGTAGAGGCCAAGGACACAGGGATGCTGCGGACCGTGGAGCAGTGTGGCCATCATGCCTTTGAGGGGAAACCATGTGCCTGTTCTTTGATAACACTGTCATTAGCAAACAATGGAGAGTCAGGACTGGAAGACTGAGCAACAGGGGTCTGAGTCCTGACAGGTTTGTGCCCTTGGAATGGGCACTTGGCAGTGCTCTAAGGAAGAGCTCTTTCTGTCAACCTGACATGACAGCTGTCACTGGCCTCACTTGCCAGGTGAGTGCCCAGGGCCCAAGGTGTCCTCATTTCTATGGCCCTCACGGATAGGAGAAAGCACGAGGTGTTTTACACTTCCCTGTTTCCCCTTGTCCCTCAAAATCAAATGAGTCTATGAGCTTCAAAACTGCTGGCTTGGCTTTGCTGCAGAGACAGTGGTCTACTCATCTTTTCCTTGGGCCCCTTTCCCAAACTCTTACTTGCCTGTCTGTTTGCACACAAATCCCACTGTCATAAAGAAAGAGGGACGCCCATAGCTAAAATAGGAAGCAAATCAAATGGGCAGATTCAGCTCTCCAAAAGCAAGACAAGCTGGCCCAGAATCATGACGCACCAGCCTTTTATAAGGGCCAGATGCGAAGCATGTCTGAATTGCTTTAAATTGCTGTCCTTCAGGGTATGTTAGTGGCGGGAGGAGAACAGCCAACATCTATAGACATTCATACATTCACCAGGAAATGGGTTTATACTACATTCCAATCAGGATTCACCACAAACCAGAAGCACCACACCTCATGGGCGGGCCAAACCTAGCCCAGTGTCAACAGAGAAAAGTCCATCTCAAACAGGAAAGATTTTAAATCAAAATGATGTCAGGAGAGCACAGTTCCTGGCACTGCTGCAGAGCTGGAGCTGTCTCCAGCCGTGGAGAGTGGGAGGCAGCTGTCTAGAGGCCAGCCCTTTAAGGCACTGTCCGAGAAAGGCAATGAAGGCTTGTGAGGTGCAACAATGAGACTATTTTTATGGCCTGCAACTGCTCTGGAAATTTTTAGTGTAGCTCTGACCACCAGGGCTCGCCTACGGAGGCACTCAAGGCAGCAGGCCTACCTCACAGGAGATGCTGCAGGGACACAGCTTAGGTCTTCTAACTCTGACCCCAGCGAGCTGTGTGGAGCCTTACATCAGGTGAGGCATAACCAGTTTTTAGTCACCATCCAAAATGTCTTATTTGTTCTCCCCATAGTCAGCTGTTACTGTGACAAAATGCCTGTTGAAATGGCTTATGAATAGGAAAGGTTTGCTTTTTGCTCACACTTCCAGAAGTTTCAACACAAGCCGCTTACCTTGTAGCTCTGGGCCTGCACTCACTGTTTCTGCACATTTGGGTCCACAGAGTTGCAACCAAGTATTAAAAAAAAAAAAAAGGAAACAAAATCTGTCCAAAGAGACAAAGGAAAATAAAGTTTCATCTTCTCTCTACCATGCTTGTGGCCATCTTACAGTTTATAAGAGTCATGAGACAAAGGCCAGAACATATGTATAACTAACTGTGGGAGAGCAGGAAGGGGACTATTCACTATCTGTGCCACTGCATCACACTTTTTTAATATATTTCCTTAGCCAGACATAGGTGCATAGGCTTTTAATCACAGCACTTGGGACGCAAGAGGCAGGCAGACTCTGAGTTCAAGGTCTACAAATGAATTCCAGGACAGCCTGTTTGGGGGTTGGGTGGAGCAGAGCCCACAAGATTTAAATTATCTGCCTGTGTGTGCGAGCTGAGGCCCAGCCCCCCCTGTGACTCGGCCCTGCTCCAGGATATCCTTTGACCTCAAGGTGCTTCCAACTACCGAAAAGCATTCAAAGCTCATCGGAGGACAGACACAACTGTGCTCTGGCTGGCAGGTCCTGAAGTGGCAACCGGGGTCGACACAGCAGAGGAAGTTCCAGGAGGGGATAAAGATGGGTAGCTGCCACCTGAGGGGTTTGAATAAGCTGATAGAATGCCCCGTGGAGGCTGCTGTTGGCTTCCTCCAGAAGTGTAGGCAATAGCATAAACATTAGGGCCTCAGTACCCTTGAGGGCATTTGGAAGGCTCAATGTTTGAAGACTTGAGTGCCAGCCTGGTCACTTGCTGTCTTCACGTCAAGAGGCTGAAGACCACTAAGAGTCTGGGCATTTCCAGGTGTCCTTGAAAGGCCTAAGGGGCTCTAGGCAGTATGCAGATAACATCTGCCTGCTCACCATTGCGCACAGGACATAGAGCACCTGTCGAGAGAACGCACGTGGTACTATGTTTGAACCCTGCTCTGGTACTCACATGACAGGACAAGGGGCTGAGCATCCTCAACTTTCTCACCTGCAGCACAGGCAGGGACCGTGCAAAGTGACAAATGTCCACACTCTTCATAAACGTTAGAGCCTTCCTTCATTTCATGCCATCAGCTCTTCTACCCGGAGGTCTTTTCTCGTCACCATATCCTGTCTACTATTGCTGTGGACTGAGCCATCAGGAAGCTGCACAGTCCTGTCTTCTCATCACAAGGCACTTCACAGAGAGAGAGAACCAGTCAATAAGAATCCTGACCAGTGAACCCCACAATGAGCATTCTCTGTCAGGTCTTACACTAAGCACAAGGAGCAAAAGGGATGACATCTCCTTCATGAGACAAACTCTAATGAGACATAGGACAAAGGGCTCAAAATGCAGTTAAGAGATGGTTCCGGTGATCTCCAGAATTCACATCAAAAAGTAAACATATACCTGTAATCCCAGTCCTTGGAAGGCAGAAACATGGGGACAGCCTGGGGCTCACTGCTCAGCCAGCCTACCTGTAAGCACAGGCCCAGGCCTTAGAGAGAATGTCTCAAAAACAATGGTGAAGGACCTACAAGAAACAGCACCTCATGCTGTCCCCTGGCCTTCGGACAGGAGGAAATAAAGTCTAAGTAACTCTCCACTGTGCCTGTAGCCATCTTACAGTTTACAGAAAGCCACGAAGCTGACACTGGTATGTCTTCCTCAACTGCTCCTCTGCCTGTTGTTTTCAGCCAGGGTCTCCCACTGAACCTAGCACTTACTGTTTCAGTGGGTTGGCCAGGCACCAAGCCCCCGGGATCTGCCTGCCTTTGCACCCAGTACTAGGGTTACAGACCTGCACCACCACACTTGGTTTTTAAGATGGGTGTTGGGGAACCCAACTTGCAGGTTTCCATGTTTACACAGCAAGCTCTTTTCTGACTGAGCTAACTCAACAGGCTCCCCTTAAATTTTTACTACAAATATACATTACCCTTATAATGAAGAGAAAAAAAAAAAAAAAACTTAGCTTGACAATGAGAAAAGGAGGAGAAAAGCATTAGCTTGGAGGGAAATACGGATTTGAGCTTGAGAAGGGAAAGGGAGGCACTGGAAATACAGAGATGTGGGGGAGTCCGCAGATGACGGCCCCAGGAAACTGAGCTGAGCACGGCAGGGCACCTGAGGATGGTGGGACCAGGAACTGGTCACTGATGGGTACCACCTGCTGCTGTTCTGTCAACAGCAGGGAAAGTGGGGATCAGAAAGTCAATTAGCAATAAGAGAAAGGAGAGCAGAGGACTCCATGGAGGGCAAGGATGCCTGTGAGGAGCAGGAACCAAGCCTGCTGCCAATAAATTTATTAGCTGCCGCCAAAAAGCATCCACGTGGCCTAGCTAGATCCATCCACTTGGGGCAGGCTAAAGGCAAGGCCTGGGGTCTGGAGGCTTGGGATTCAATCTGATTTCTAATTCCAGGAGAACTTGTAAAAGTTTTATTTATTTGCTTTTGCTGACAATTTTAAGAATACCCCTCCCCCGCTGGGAGTAGGCACATCGTTAAATGTTTTACAGGAGCCACGTTGAACAAAATGAGAACATTCAAAAGGAAACACCTGACTCTAGCTCAGTCTTCCCGCCCTAGTCCCACCACCCAGTCCAGCGCGGACGGAAGAAAATGAAGCAGCGAATCCCGAGCCTTTGCAGAACTGATTGTTTAAAGTGTCATCATGTATGCTGGGCTCTGTTCTTTTAAATGCTCACTTAAATTAGCTGTCCGAGGAATTGTGGGTCCGGGTATGACAAACCCAGGGGAGGAGGTGTCCCGCATGAAGAGACCCATCTCCACAGCAGAATCCACACGGGTCCCCTCGCATACACCCGGAAGACCGGCTCGGGATGCATCCTGAACGACCTGCCAGGGTGAAGAGCTTTGTCCAGTCTAGTCTCTACCTAATCCGCTTTCCTCAAGATTGCAAACCCGCTTTATAACTCTTCCTAAGGTGTGCCTGCATGTGTGGGAAAACCCTGGCACGGTGGAAGCCCTGCCGGGAGGCTCAGACTGCGCTTCAGCGACCCGGGCCCTCGGAGCAAACCTGCCCGTCTCTCTGGAAGCTTCCTCTCCCTTTCTCCCGGTCGCGACTCCACCCTCGCCCACCACCCGGCCTAGCAGAGGCTGGGGGAGAACGACGACGACGTCTGCCGAGAACAAAGAAGAAAACGCGCAAACGCGAGATCGCCACAGCAGCAGCGGGGCAACGGGCGCACCTCGGCTCCAGAGCTGCCTCGCCGGAGAGGCGCTCAGGCCACGCGCTGCGGACAGGCCGAGGGGCGGGGCCCGCGCGGGGGCTCACGGGAGAGTGGGCGGGGCGTGCGCGAGAGGGCGGGCCTGGCGGGAGTGGGCGGGGCTGCGGCCGCTGCTCAGGCCCGGAGTGAAAGCGGCTGGCCCGGGCGGCTGTACGCTCGCCCACGTTGCTTCCATCGACCCAGCAAATATTTACCTTGGGATCCGAGTGACTGAAAATATTTAGCCGGGGCCAGATGCGTCGCGTGTCCGTCCCTGAAATGTTAGCCAAAGGAGTGATTTAGCGAAATCGAGCGGCGGGCGGGGCGCTAGCCCGGGGCAGCAGACGGCGCCGCGACCGATTCCCGGGAACGCCAGCAGCTGGGAAGCAGGCCGGCCCGCGGCGGGAAGGCTCTGTTTTGGTTGGGGCGGATTGTTTTACATAAATCTGAGAGGCGGAAATACACGGCGCTGAGGGCCGCTCTCGGAGCTAGCCCCGGGGAGAAGTGACAAGTCTCAGGAAGCGCTGGGAGCCGCGGGCGGTCCTGGCTGCCGTGGGCACCCGCGGGCCTCGCTTCTCCGCGGAGACCGGCGGCGATGGGCTCTGCTGAGGCCCCGCGGGGCTGTGAGGTGACTCTGCGCTGTTCCTGTCCTGGCAGTGCACACACACGCTGCTTGTGGGAAGACGACTGAAAACAAGCGCAGCTCCGTGAACCCAGAGCGAAGAATCCAAAGGCGAAACGCACTTCTCCCAGCATAAAGAAAATACAAGGCATGAGCAAAAACAAATAAGTCCTCCCTGTAAAAAGTACATAAATAAAGATAGGTCAGGGTGTGTTCCCGAGGGATGGTGCTACTCCCGCGAGGGCAGAGCCCAGAAGGCAAGCTGAGCAGCTGAGCTCCACCACAGAGAATTCCCAGCCCTAGTTAATGTTCTTCATAAACGTGTAATCTGCGAAGTCCTCTCCTGTTTAATGGTAACTGTGTAAGACCACGTTCTAGTACAAATCAAAGAGCCATGAACTCGGTCACTGAACTATGTACCTCCACTCCTTACTGGTTTACTATTTTCTTCTTGTTCATTAGTTACCTTTTAAAAACACTTCATTTATTTAGTTAGTATTGCATATTGTAGATCAGAAGACAACTTTTGGGAGTCAGTTTTTGCCTTCCACATTGTGGGTTTCTGGGAATAGAACTTAGGTCCTTAGAATAAGATGCAAGCCCCCTTTCATCCTGAACTATCTGGCTTACCCCTACACACACACTGTCTCCTCCCAACACTTGCTTCTCTGTGTTAACATAAGCCCTGCAATAAGAAATTAAGTTACCAAAGTGGGTTTCCAGATTCTCAGTCACTTGCCCTAAAAGCCGTCTTTTAGCCTCACCTTTCAACACACATGCTGTTGGAGACCACCTCTACACTGAGACCACTACCTAGCTCTGACCTGACATTCCAGGCTTCCAGGAGCTTGAAGTCCATGCCCATCTCCACGCTGAGAAACTGAGAAGCCTTCCTTTCTCTTGGGCTGTAGATTGAGGTTGTTGGTGTGATAGGATATGATATGGCATGATAGGGATGGCTGGATATTCTTGGTTTCTACAGCTGTAGCCTCCCCTTCTTGTAACTGGAGAACACCAGTGCCTCCCACCACACACACACACACACACACACACACACACGCACACCAGGGCCCTGCACATTCCCGGGACCTTCTGCTCTTTTCAGAGTTCCTCCGAGAACTCATGCCAGCTCTTGGGGAGCGCTCCTGGTTTTCTTGGTGCTGCTGTTCATTCAGCTGAAGGACTGCACAGCCCACTGATTTCCTTTTGCTCAATAGGCCATGTTTAGATTACATACCATCAGGCATTCTGACATGTGCATATTAACTTCTGTTTTGTTATATAGCCCAGGCTAGTGTTTTAATCCTCCTGCCTCATCCTGCATGCTGGGATTGCAGGCACACACCACTTTCCCCAGCTAAATATGTTAAATGTTAGAAACAACATGATCAGTAAGGCTTTGAATGGCAGCCAACACCAGATTCTAATTCCATCACCTTGAAATTCTGTTCTGCCTGCTTCAATAAAGACCCTCACAGCTGAATTCCTTAAAAGAATGATGAAACCTAAAGTATCAAAACAGCTGGATTCATTTATCAATTAAAAGGGATATGTAAATACATTTAATGTCAGTGATCAATTATTACCACATGTATCTCAAGCATTTTGATAAATACCTACAATACCTACGAGTTCCTGAGAGCGTGCCCTCAGGAACACAGCCACGGAAGACGAGCAGAGGCAGTCGGCAGCTAGCAAACATGGTGGAGTGGGGTCTGCATCAAGGGGAACATGAGTTCAGAAAAAAAGCAATTGGCTGTGCATGCAAACACTCACGCTGGCTGCAGAACATGTCAAATCAGCTGAGAAGAACCAGAATAACTTTAAAAAAAAAACAGCTCTTTCCCCAGGATTATCTGTAAAAGCAGCATAGGATGCTGGTCATCTGTAAATAGTGTGTAGGCGGGTGTGTCACAGCAGCCATCTGTGTTCACAGCAGACGCCTTTCCCACCGGGCCTTCACAGGGGCCTGGGCACCTTTGGGAGCCTGAGCTGGCGCTGCGGCCTCTGCCTTCGTGTGACGTTTGGTTGGCAGAGCACGACCCTTGGCCATGTAGCTTTGAATCTACTTCCCAAGCCTGGGGTGAACGATGAAAGCCAGGTGGCTGCGTTTGCGGCCCAGGCCCTTTGGCACCTTGGGCTTACCGGCCACAGGCTTCACAAGGGCCTTGATGGCCTCTGCTCACACACTCATTGCCTTTGCATTGCTTCCCTGCATCTCCTTCAGGCCTTTCTTGTGCTTCTTGGCAAAGTGCGTGTTCCTCAGGAACTCGGGTCCACCCCCTTAAGAGAGTCATGTCTTTGTGACCGGGGTTTCCTGACGCCATTTCTGTGCCATTTGTGAGACTGGTTGTGTGTGGTGTGGTTCTTGGACTCGGCCACATCTGCACCATTAACCAGGGCTCCCGCAGCATCTGGGACCGGAAGAGAAAGAAAGGCCCGCCCAGAATCACTTTTTAAAGATTTATTTATTTTATGTGCATATGTGTGTACACCAGTTGTGCTCTGACACCCTCGGGGGCCACAAGATGGCATCAGATCTGAAACTAAAGTTACAGGTGGTTGTGAGCTGCCCGATGTGGGTGCTGGGGACAGAACTGGGTCTTGTGCAGGAGCAGCAGAAGTTCAACCACTAAGCAATCTCCAGCCCAAGAATGTTTTGGAGCGTCCCTCCTTTACTTCCTCCTCTCTGATCCAAAAGTAATACAGACTCATTCAGAATCCAAATGTTGGAAAAGCTCACAAAGCAAAAAGCAAGAACTCCCCGGCTCCACTGTGCTTTACCCTAGCCTCAAGTCAACCTTTCAGCACAGTTCACACACGGTTCTCCGACTTCTCCTTGCGCACCCTAGCATTATTATGAAATCACTGATTTTAATCAGAACAGATAAAGGGTCCAGGGACGCCAAGTCTGTCTTTAGGGTACCAATGGGAACCGTAGGTTTGACAGAACTAGGACAGGACAAGCAGTCCTGGTCAAGGCCTGGTTCCGCTCACCGCTGGCCAGTCTGCAGCCATGCAAGGCTGTCAAGAACAGATGGCCAATCAGCCGTCCAAGGGTTTTCTCTCCCATAGAGAGCTGTTCTCTTGGGAGTAGCCTGCCCCGCCTGTCAGGCTTTGCTGCTCCTACTCCAAGGTGGCTGGCTGAACGTTCTCTCGGGGCCTTCTCTTACAGAGTGGAGACAGGTTGGAGATCACTGGGTTTTCCGACAGACTGTTTTATCATGCCTATGCACTGCCAAGCAGGAGTCTGACCCTCGGTGATGGAACCGGGCACAGAAGGAAGGCATCCGTGTGAGGCTTCCTTCTAGTTTTCAGCTATCTTGCGAGCTCCAGGGAGGAATGGTTGTTTTTGTTGTTGTCGTCTGTTTTTTAAGTCAGCAGAGCAGCTGCTCAGGGTCTGTTTCTGCAGCAGTAGCAGAATGTCTGAGTGTTTGCCTGTATTTCACTGCTCTCAGCAAGGCTCAGCAGTGAAGAACTTGCCATGAGAGAGTGAGGACCAGAGTCTGAATCCTGAGAAGGCCATGTGAATTCCAGGCAGGAAGACTGCCTGTAATCCCAGCCCCACAAGGCAGAGATAGGGGATCCCCCCAAAACAGCTGGCTGGCAAGACTAGCCATCTCAGGGAGCTCTGAGTTTGATGGTGAGGCCTGCCCCCATGAATAGGGTGGGGGATGATCCAAAAAAGTCCACCCTCAACCCCAGGCCTCTACACACATACACAGACGTGCATCACACCCACACATGTGTGCCACGCCACACCCTGAAAGTAGAAAGCGGGGAACAGGCTGCTCTGGCAGCTAGCCTAGACGCTGCTTAGTTCTACACTCAGAGGCTGCCTCGAGGGTGAGCAGGGGGGACCCAGGAAAGTCAGTGAGATTGTCTTTTATGTACATGAGTGTTGGGCGTGCTTGTGTGTACGTGCACACGGGTGTGCCTGGTCCTCACAGAAGGGAGGGTTGGATGCCCTGGACTGGAGTTGTGGATGGTTGTGAGTCACCATGTAGGTGGCTGGGAACTGAACCCCGGTCCTCTGCAAGAACAAGTGCTCCTAACCACTGAGCTACCCCTCCAGCCCCACTCAAGTGGCAAATCTGTAACAGCAGTTACTGGGCAAGACTGGTGTTTCTGTTGTTTTATTTACCTGAAAACGGTCTTCATGTGACCTTTTACTTACCACACAGCTTCCCTGTCTGCTGAGTGGTGGATCCATAGCTCTCTCTTGATGCTTTGGATGCCGTGAAGTAACCTCTTCTTTTGTTGTTTTCAGGGCTAAGCTACCGGGACATGGTGGCTCCCAGTGTTTGGGAGGTCAAGGCAAGAGGACTGACTGCCTGTACCTTGAGCTCAGCCTGGGTTACAAAGTGAGGTGGCACTGCCTCAAAAACCCTTTTTGAAGGATGTGAACTATCTATCAGATTTTTTAAATATTTATTTAATGTTTGTGTGAGGTGTGGAGGGAGTCTGTGTGTTCCAGTGTACATGTGACCGGGGGCATGAATGAAGGTCACAGGACATGGTTCAGGAATCAGTTCTTTTGTCCACCTTCTTTGGGGGTGTGGTCTTTCCTGTTAGCTCACTGTGCCACAGGCCAGCCTCCACCTGATTCTCCTGCCTCCACCTCCCCTCTCACCACAGGAATGCCGGGACTATCATTATAAATGTGACTCCCTGAATCACATTTTTACATGGACCAGACTCAGGTCCTCGGGGGGTGTAGAGCAATAGCTTTTACCCCCTGAGCCATTCTGCCACCCTGATAGTTTTTGCTTTTTAAATTGGTCTTTTCTCTGGTTGCTTTGATGGTTCTCTCTCATACAAGTGTGAGTATTATGCAGTTTCAGTATGATGTGTCTAGTGAGAATTGTATACACACATATATCCTGCTTGAGATTCGATGGGTTTCCTGCACTAGAGAAATACTGTTCTCTCCCATTCTCAATTTGCCATCTAGAGCTTTGATGACCTTCCTGCAGCTTCAACACGTGTGAAGTAAAAACTCATAAAACTGCAGAGAGCAATACAGACACTGCGATTCAACACTACCTTCTTAACGCATGATACAACAGGCGTAAGGCGGCCAACAACTTCTATCTAACTAGTAAAGACAAACATTCCATCCAACCGTAGTAACAGAAAGCAGGGTTGTAGCTTGAGGATATAGCATTTGCTTAGCCTGTAAAAAGCCCTGAAACTGATCCTTAACACACACACACACACACACACACACACACACACACACACACACGGTAGGGGGAGCAGAGATGAAGGGAGGGAGGGAAGGAGGGAGGGAGGAGAAGAAAGGGAGGGAGGGAGGGAAGAATGTACATTCTTTTTTAAAAATGAAAACTATTCACATATCTGATATTCTGAGCCACAGAAAAATATTATTCTATTTGAAATGATTTATGAAAAGATGCCCAAATCACCAGTCAGGAGGGAAATGCAAATCAAAACCACAACACAAGCACCTCGCCCCAGCAAATGTAGTGATTATCAGTAAACAAAAGATAAATGTTGCCGAGGATGCGGAGGAAGGGACCTGCCTGCTGCATGCAGCCGGTGGCAGTACAGCCCGGAGCAGGATGTGCACAGAGGCGCCTCACTAAACGAGATGCAGAACTGCCACGTCCCCAGCAACCCCACTTCTGGAACTATATCCAAAGGAATTGAACTGAGGATCTCAAAAAGATACCTGAAACCCAAGTTAACCGCAACACTGTTCCCAAAAGCCAGCACAGAAATTACCAAGGGATGACCAGGTGAAGAAAAGGTGGTGCATACCCTCAAACAGAATAGTATCCAACTGTTACAAAGGGAGAGTTTAACATTTGCAACAAGTGTTTAAACTGGTTGGACATAATGCTAAAATATAAACAAGGGCAAACACTGTTACATGTGTGTAACAAAAATAATCAGCTTAAAAAGAGGAAAGCATAGCGGGCGGGGTGTGAGCTGGAAGAGGGAGAAGGGACCGGGAGGGAGGGTAGGGAGGAGGGAGGGAGCACACCTGTAATCCCAGCACCTCCCAGCCTGAGCGGCAGAGTCAGCAGAAGGATCATACATTTGCAGCAAGGCCAGATGAAAGTATAAAGTGAGACCAATCTCAAAACAGAGCCAGAAGCAACAAAACAGGTTTATTCTGGCTCACAGTTTCGAAAGTTTCCATACTAAGCCATTTGTCCCTGTGGCTTTGGGCTCATGGAGCAAGTACAGGACAGTGAAAACCCACTCACTTCATGGATGCTGGATCCCAGAAAGCAAAGGGACACAGGCAGAAGTCAGGCTTTCAAAGGTCCCTCCAAGGGCACAGCCCCATGACGTCATTTCCTTCTAATAAGCCCCGCCTCTCGCATCCTACCTTACAGAACACAGCAGCGTGGAGTCTCAGAGTTGGGTTCCCAGAGGAACCCAGGTCGTGGGGTGCAGAGTTCGTTTCTTCAGGATGCTTATGTCCTTGAGATCTAGCTTACACTGCCGTGCCACTGTAAGCGCTGCCATCTTGAGTTAAATAGCAAGGGTACAGTCAGCCGGTGTCAAGCGTCTTATCGCAGAGGCCCTAAAGAAGGAGGACTAAAAGGAAGAAAGGAGATGAGAAAGGAAGACAGCGACGACGAGAAGGTAAACGGCAGGCGGTGGTGATGTTTTCAAGGGTGGGCACTTATCTCTAAACTCACACATTGGCTACATTAAGTTTGTATTGCTTTTTTGTGTCAACCATACTTCAGTAAAGGGATTATTAGAACATCCTGGAGATTGTGACATTTTCTTGAGGAATTGCCTCCTGTATCCTTTTTTAAGTGTGTGTGTATGTGTGTATGTGTGTGTGTGTGTGTGTGTGTGTGACATGAGCTAAGTTCAATCCCCAAGTCCCACATGATGGAAGGAAAGAACCAAATCTCACAAATTGTTCTCTGACTTCTACCTGTGCACATGCATGAGGCTGTATGTGTGTGCATACAGGCACACAAAATAAAATGCAATTTTAAAAATATTAACAAAGCCAGCCAGCCTATATAGTGGGGCCCTGATGTTATGTAACAGTTTCCTTCAAGACTGAAACACTCTATTCTACAGAGAAGTTTTATAAGCAGGAAGGCAAACAACTCAAATAGCTTCAGGAAGTCCCTGAAACTGACCAAAGCTAAAGTCCTCTCAGAAGAGCCAAGCTGTGGGAATAACCAGAACAGCTGCCTGGAAGAAGCAAAAACATGCCTGGAAGAGGTTTAGACCAACTGAGGCCCCTGGCAAGATGCTGTCCAGCCTTTTGAGCTGTCTCCAGGCTGTGCAGTAAGCTCCAGGTTCCCAGCTTTGTGAGCGGTCCCTCAGGCCGGGGTGGGCTTTGGTGATACAGCTGTCTTTGCGTCATTTCTGCTCCTGTAAGTAACCCCCTCACCCATAGACTTGTAAGTACCCCAATAAAGCTCACTGGGTCTCCACGTTGGACATTGGTGGGATCCACACTCTGGTCTGAGCGGGGTAGACTTACCTGTTACGTCTCTCCAGGAAGCATTTTGTCACACATCTGGATAGCTAGGTTATGATACACAAGCAACACCTTTTCTCAAAAGTAAATAACTTTTAAATTTTTAAAATAATAAATTTTTATTTTGAAAATTTAAAACCAGTTCCTCAGTCACACACAATGCCCGTGTGTGTGTGTATGTGTGTGTAACACATATATGTACACGTGTGTTTGTTGTGTGAAGGAGGCAGCAGCATCGGGCAGCCTGCTAAGAGCGCCGGCAACCCAGCGCTCAGTCACTCTGCCCCTCGGTCAAGACCAGCTGAACTGTCAAAGCTAAGCCTGCAATCTTCCGGCCTGTGTCTCAGGAGTTTTGGTAAGTACTGAGCACAGACCCTGAGGTGAGAAACTAGGTGCTTTCTCTCCAGTTTTGCCAAACTGTAAATGAATCCATTTTTCCTCTATCAAGTTGTGTTTCATAATTTCTCTTAGAAAACGAGGGGATGAGAGTGGCAAGTGGTAGCTGTGCCTCCCCGGAGCCCCGACCGTTGTTCGACGTGAGCAGTGGCGTGACAGCCCTGCCTTGCCCTCCCAAAGCTCCCAGGAATCTGCTTGGGGCATAAAACCGAAACCTTGTCTGAGGCCTCCTTACCATTGTAAGGACTTTCTCGAACTGTGAGATATGTCATTTTCTACATTTGGGCGGGCTGGTGGCTTTCATCCTTAGCTGATACGGCCTTACACTTTATTATCTTCATTCGCAATCAGGAAGCTATGGTACTTCCTGAGACCGTGTTGGGTACAATTTACACAACGTGCATTGGCTTTCTTCACCCTGGAGTTGGTCTGAGCTCCTGGGAGGGCTGGCTGCCCCCCCCCCCCCAGTTTTCTGCAGGGTGAGTCCAGCAGTTCCCATGGTTTCTAGTTGCTTCCTGAACAGCGTGCTTGTAGAATTTGGGAAGAAGGCATTTCCTGGGATTGGAGTCTAGGAAACTGTTCTGGGGAGGGCATCTATGGACGTAGCAGGTGGACAGATGCTTTCTTACTGCCAGGACCAATCAGCAGGCTGCAAGAGAGCTCAACCCCACACAAGAGGGAAGTCGCAGAGAGCCAGCCTCTCCAGAGAGCCCCTTCACCAAAGGAGTCAGGAATGCACCAAGGAGCAATGCACTCCAGGCACCAAGGACCTGTGCATCAAGGAACACTGTACCCGTGCATCAAGGAGCGCTGCATAGGATGGTTTCTCACTGTGATCCGCTCCCAGCGGCGAGCCACACCGTGAATGTAAAAATAATAATAATAAAATGATTTCTTTATGCAGGGTGTTAATTCATTCCTATAAACTCAGCATTCAGGGGGCTAAGAGAAGAGGGTTCCTCTGACTACCAGGTCAGTCTGAACTATACAGTGACACTCTGACTTAATTTGTTTTTAAAAAACACAAACAAACAAAAAACGGGCCATCAAGATGGTTCAGTGGGTGAATGTGCTGACAAGCTTGATAAGCGCCTCAGAACCACAGTGGAAGGAAAGAACTGATTTCTCCAATTGTCCCCTGACCACCACATCTGTGCTGTGGCAGCTGGCATATTGCTGCTGGTGCATATGAGCACACACACGCACACACGCACACTCACACAGAAGAGGAAATTTGGAATAGATAATAAATAAAAGCAAGTGGCTTCCTTGCTGCCCATAGCTTAGAACTAAGTCAGCACTGTAACATAGCGACCTTGTGAGATGTGTCGTTACATTGTGACTAAGTTATGTGCCAGCCATCTTCCAGGCCTTCACATCCCCACAGTCAGGTCTTTGACTCTTTTATTGTATTTATTGTATTTATTTATTTATTTATGTATTTATTGAGGACATTTGCAGGGGTAGGAAAGGGGCAACTCCCCGAGTCAGGGTGTGCGAGTAGATCTGGAGCATGAAAACGCTGGCGAGCAGAGCTGGCTGGGGCTGGGATGGTGGACGAATCCAGGTTCATGAGCTTTGCTGGTCTCCATAACAGAGACAGAACCAGCGTCTGCTCAGCAGCACCTGGTGATCAGGGACTAACACACGGGGCTGGAGAGGTGGCTTCATGGCTACAACGTTTGCCTTGCAGGCATGAGGACCCAAGTTCGATCCCCAGAACCCACCTAAAAATATGAGGCCTAGTGATGACCTTTGTCATCCTGGTGCTCACTGGCCAGGTCAGTGAGAGGCCCTGCCTGGAAGGAGGTGGACAGCATTTCCAAAGGGGACACCGGCACTGTCTGCTGGCTTCCCCATGCACACATGCACCCTACACACTAACATATGCACGTGTGTGCCCTTTAAAATAGCCAATGATTAAAGAAGGTATCGGTGGCTACAGCACTGCCCTCTGAATTTAAAGGAATTTTAAGCCCCACAAAGGCCGGGAGTGGGAATCACCGTCACTGTGACAGGACTTCAGGGTCAGGAGGGAGGGGCCGGGCATAGTCTGAGGCTGCCTGAGAGGGGAAGGCCTCCACCCTCGGCACCTCGGTGAGGGCAGTGTCCCACCCACAACACAGCGGCAAGCCACCTGACAGGAGCTGAACTGGGAGAAAAGCGAGTAGGTGTTGAAGAGGTTCTGTTCTGTTTCTTTTCTTTCTTCCAGTTTTTCAAGACAGGGTTTCTCTGTGTAGCCCTGGCTGTCCCAGACCTCACTCTGTAGACCAGGCTGGCCTGAAACTCACAGAGATCTGCCTGCCTCTGCCTCCCGAGTGCTGGGGTTAAAGGCATGTGCCACCACACTCAGCAGGAGGTATATGTTCTGTTTCTTTACATGGCCTAAACTATTATGTTTTCTATACTTGGAGTGGAAAAAGTATCAGCACACCTCAAGGTTGACAGACGTGGACAGTCAGACCACACTCCCCTGGAGACGTGCTAAGGAGGGTGCTTAACAAAGTTATTATGTGAAGGAATAATAAAAGAGGCATGTTTTAGGGCAACCAAAACAGAAAAAAACCACAAGGACACAATGAAAACTGAAACCACACAATCTGTAAATAGAGGAGCAACAGTGCTCTGACATTTCAGTTGAGCTAAAGCTGGATCCTGGAGAGGAGTAGCCCACCACGGAGCAAGTGCTTTTCATTTCCAAGTTTGGGGTGAGAAACAAAACCGATTATTTTGTTGTTGTTACAAAAACTTCAGGTCTTTCCAGACTTAGCAAAATAAGTAATGATGATAATAATAGAATCATGAGGCTTGGAGGACAGGACAGACATGTACAGACAGAAATCAACGGCACTGCTAAAACTCTAGTTGTCTTGATTTTAGATTTAATTCTGTGTCCCTGTGTGTTTGTGCCTGCGAGTGCGGGCGCTCATGGAGGCCAATGGCACAGTACCCCATTGGCCTCCATGAGCGCCCACATTCCCAGGCAGTAGTGTGCCGCTGGCGTGGAGGCTGGGAACACACTCAGATGCCCTGAAGAGCAGCACATGGAGACAGGAGGAGCCGTAATTCACAGTCCCTCAGCTACACTGGAAAACTCAAGGCCAGACTGAGCTGCATGAAAACCTTGTCTCAAAAAAAAGTCCAAGTAAATCTACAAAGCCATGTTAAGGAGGGAGTTGCAGATGTTCTAAAATCACTATCTGAATGAGCACAGCCGGCGGTCGGGGTGGCTGTACAATCCACTCCCTGAAGTAAGAAAAAGAACTTGCATTTCTGATTTAAGGATCTCAGGTTGGGGGCTGAGGAGACAGGCCAGCAGCTGTGAGGACCGGGGCTTGGATCTCAGAACCCACAGAAGATCCTGCAGATGTGCTGGCCTGCCTGTCAGCCTAGATCTTGGGGCGCAGGAACAGGGGCTCCCAGGGGCAAGCTGGCTAGACATGCTGAGCGTGGGCTCTGGGTTCAAGTGACAGATCCTGTCTCAATACCTAGAGTGGAACCAACCTCTGGCCTTAACATGCATGTCCAAGTGCACATCAATCACACACATGCAAATATACACATGCACATGTCTAGCACACATGGAAACACACACACATGCATATCACACATACAAACACAGAGGAAAAGTAAGGAATCAGTGTACAGCGAGAGTAGAGCTTTGTCTCTGGACAGCAGAACATGGCTGAACCAGGTGTCTTAGTCATATTTCAAGGATGCAGAGAATCCTGTCCGTTGTCTGGCCTCCATCACACAGGTAAGGGCAATTTGGGCCTAAAACGGGATGTTCTGGGGTTCTATCAGCAACAAGCAGCTGGCTTATTAAATGTCCTCGTGAATTGTTTGACAGAAGGAATGTGCTAGAGCAGACTTATTGGAATGTGCTACTTACGGCTAGGCTGCTCGGTGTTAAAGTTAAACATGCTATCACCGAGAGTGGCGACCAACGGCCTGTGCTCACTTAGAGACGGGGCCAGTAACTTGAGTGAGAGCCAAACCTCCGGGGTCCAAATCCCCGCCGTGTCTCTTGCTGATAAAAAGGGTTCGGAAGCAGTGTTAGTCACTAACATCAGGAGCTACAAACTGGGCATGGTGGCACATACCAGGTCTCAAGAGGGAGAGGCCAGAGGCTCAGAAGTTCAAGGTTATATCCTCGGTTATACATGGGTTTGAGGTCAGCCTGGGCTACGTGAAATCCTGTCTCAAATTTAAAAGGACACCAGTAAAAATATATGCCAGTGGCCCTTCTCTGAGGCCTGCCGTGTAGCAGAAGCCCCAGCCTGCCCCTCCGTCTCCATCTTCAGCCTTTCATTTCCCCCCAAGATTCCTAAAACTCATACCTACCCCCTCAGCCTCCCGAGCGCTCCATTACGGTGGGCGCCTCACTTGGCTGCATCAGTCAGCCTCTTCCCTGCATGATGCGGTATTCTCTTCTGCAGATTCAGCTTCTGAATTGTGTTTAATTTTTAAAGTGGGATGGTGGGTGAAAGAGACCAGATGTTTCAAAGAGACAACAGTCATAGTGAAACTGAAAACAGCAGCTAAGGAAAGATCTATCACACCATTTGTTTCAGGGACCATGAGCTTCAGGACATCCAAACCTTTTCTGTAGTTAGCATAACGCTGACGGCGGGCACGGAAACACACCACTGTAACCCCGGCACTTGGGTAGGAACAGGACAACATGGGACACGTAAGACCCAAAACAGAACAAAGGACAACAACAAAAAGCAAAGTTAATTCTTGCACAACCTGAGACTAAAGCAAGACAGCCACACTCTGTCCGCTCGACTCCAAAACTAATTATTGTCCTACTGTCTGTCTGCTCTGAGCACAGTCTGGCCCACCCCCACCACGGCAAAGGGGTGCACATATAACTCGAACTCACAACAGGAGCATTCCGACGTGAGCAAGCGACAGCCAGGCCCTTAGTTCTCACCTTTCTCACCCTACGCTGAGGCCAGCCCAGGAAGTATGTCTGTCCGTGGCCTCCTGTTTATGCTTTCAAAATCCCTTCTGTCAACAGGGTAGGCGTACATTAAATTAAAGACATTGGCAGGGCTGTGGAGACCCCACTAATCTCAAACATGTCTGTTGTGCAAGCACGAAGGGCTGGGTGCAGAACTCCGGCATCCGTGGGAACGCTGGCATGCAGTGGCCAGGTAAGTGCCTGCCAGTGCGGAGACAGGAGCCTGGGGCCCAGGAGCGGGCCAGGGCAGCAAGTGTCTCAAAGTGTGAGATAGAGAGTCCAAAAGCAAACATCCAGCATGGAGCTCTGGCCTCCACATGCACAGGCACCTGCACACACTTTAGTTCATATGTGTCACATGTATGTATCCACGGCACACAAAACAACGTTAATAAGTAGGTACATGTGTGTGTGTGTTTCTATCACACCCACCCCTAGGAATCCAATTGCTTGCAACTTTAAATGATTAAATTTCGGGGGTGGTGGGGACTAGATCCAGGGTCTTACACACACCGCACATACATGGCACCACTGAGCTACAACCCAGCCCCAGCAGTTTTTGCTCAGGAAGTATTTCCTTTCTGCCCTGCACTGATAAAAACCCTGGAGCTGAAGTA
The DNA here is from genome assembly GCF_030254825.1 of Meriones unguiculatus. Classification (NCBI taxonomy): domain Eukaryota; kingdom Metazoa; phylum Chordata; class Mammalia; order Rodentia; family Muridae; genus Meriones; species Meriones unguiculatus. The sequence continues at coordinate 178,308,653 of NC_083351.1, forward strand.
ATGAATAAGGCAGACATGATCTTGAGTTATACATCAGGCATAAAAAAAGTGAATAAGAGAAATCGCCAGGAAAATAAAGGCAACAAGCTGCCCCGCCGTGGTTTGTCTGGGATCTGGATGGGTACCACACTCAACCCTCCCTAAAACCTACCTTAGGAGGGCCCCACAGGACCATCACCTTTCACAGCATGGGGAGAAGGAAAGAAAACAGAAGTGTCATGGCCACAATATTGTCCATCCACACGCACCCAGATGGTGGGGACCCGTGACCTCAGGTCAAGGGGTCAGTATAATTCTAGGGAACTTCAGGAAGAGTGCAGTCAGCCCAGAGTCTGAGGTGTGGCCCCAAAGGAAACCTTGGACCGAGACAGTCTCTGTTCAGTGTTCTTTCCTCTTAGGCTGGGAAAAGCCAAGCTCTGTCCGGGTGTTTCCAGGGCCCAGCCAGGAAACCCTGAATCACAGAACTAGATGGTCAGAGCTGGAAAGTCCCCTGAGAGCAAGTGGTCTGTCTTCCTCAGTTTACAAAAAAAAAAAAAAAAAAAAAAAAAAAGGAAATTTACCCAGAAGGGATGAACCTCCTGAACACTGGTTAAATCTTTAGAAGAGACTGGCTGTGATGCCAGCTCCATTTCTCTTTCTTAGCATAAGCACAGGGAACGTTTTGAGGCCTCCTTTTTCGTGGGTCAGAATGGCACCCTGCAGCCCAATCAAGGCGGTGAGTGTCACCCTGTCTTGACAAAGGCCCATGCTATCTCTGCACAGTCCCAATCTTCGTTTCTCAGCCAGATAACTGTGGGAGATCCAGGAAGACTCCCAGAATCCTCTAGGAGCACACAAGAAGGAAGAGGTCAAGATTTCTCAAAGACCTGTGAAGGCAGCCGTGAGCACACAACCCAAGTCCACCATGGTGTCTGAGAAACACACTTTATGGTGTAAGCCTCTGAGATTTAGAGAGCTGCTTGTTCTGACAAGCATGCTGGTGGTCCAAAGACCATGCTGATTGGCCCCACATGCCCACCCGACTCCATTGGGATAGCTGGTCCAGCATTACCCTTCGTGCCTGCGAGGGCCCCTCCGGCTGAGACGAACGCTCACGTGACTGTGAGCAACGCTCTAATGGCCCTGTGCCGAGGGTGGGCCTCACCCCATCCGCTAAGGGTTAGAGTAGAGAGGGTCTTAGTCCCACCGTGGATAGATCTGATGGTGCAGTGTGGGCCCACACCTCCCTCCGCAATCACACTAGCAGATTCAATACGGCATTACTTACAAAAGCGACTAGAAGGCAATCCTTCAATGCAGTTTTGCTCTTCTCCTTTTTGGTACCAGGAACTGTCCTGGCCAGGCCCTCTGAATGCTAGGCAAGAGCTCTGCCACTGACCTGCCTCCCCAGTTTTAATTTTATATAAACAGGTTCTCACATAAATGACCTGTGTTGGCCTTGAACCCGCTCTGTGGCCCAGCATGGCCGCACCTCAGCCCCCTCAGTAGCCAGGATCACAGGCCCACACCAGCTCAGCACAGCTCAGTGCTGCTCACCTCACGAGCTCCGTTTCTCCAAACTAAGGGAAAGTTTCCTAGAAGTTTTCAGCTCTCCTTCCCAAACCTGAAACCGTCCGGTCGTGAACCACCCTTTGCCCTCGGAAGAGAGTCCGCCATGGAAACAGTTCGTGGTGCCCCCGGGGTGTTTGCGGGTTCCCCCGCCGGTGAGACGTTTGACCCTCGTTTTGAGGCTCCTAAGTTTCTCACAGTCCACTGCTGACTTACCTTCCATGCACCCAATACGGAAAAAGGTGCCGATGGGTCTGTCAGCCAAAACCCGCCCTGGCCTGCCTTGATTTTCCTGCCGGTGAACCCGGGTTTGAAATACCCTGTGGACCCTGTGGAGCGACTTCCTCTGGCTGAAACATTTCCCAAAAGAGAAAACAAAGGCTACCAAGAAAGTTAAGAGACCTCACAACAAAGTAACCAGGCCCACCAGCCTCTTCCCCCGGAGCAATCAGAGGAGTCACTTGCCCGGCGCACAGGAAATTCCAGGGATTGGACTTTAAAGGACAGCTGTCCCTCCTCCTCAGAGATGCAGCCACGCAGATGAGCCCGGGGTGGCCGCCTCCTGTGGCCTGTCACAGGCGCTGTGTCTGGAGACCCGGGCAGGCACTTGCTCAGAGCTCCACGGGAGTCACACTCTGAGCTACGAGCGAGTGTCAGGTAAAGACTCAGCCCAGTGGAGCGCTGTGTGACTTTGCTAACAGCTTAGTTTTTAAATGCAGTGCTTCCAGAGAACACAGTCGCTTCACAAACGCTGATAAGTGTTTGTTGACCACAGTGCTCATCCCTCTCGGAGCCACGTAAGGAGAGGTCAGGCGAACAGACGGAAGCAGGGCGGGGTTAATTTTTCCACAGCTTCTGGAGTGAAAAGACCTGACTGAATACCTTTGCTTTTTGTTTTGTTTTGTTTCTTTTTTGATTTTCGCAGACAGGGTTTTTCTGTGTATTCTTGGCTGTCCTGGAACTCGATCTGTAGACCAGGCTGACCTTGAACTCATAGAGATCTGCCTGCCTCTGCCCGCTGAGTGCTGGGATTAAAGGTGTGTGCTACCAGGCCCAGCTGGCTGCATACATCTTCAGCATGCCTTGATAGTTGCCATATTTAGATGGGATAAAGAAAAAAGTGAGTTGGGTGGCACAAGCCTGTAATCCCAGCACTCGGGGAAACAAAGGCAGGCAGATCTCTGAGTTTGAGTCAGCCTGGTCTACAAGGCTACACAGAAAAACCCTGTCTCAAAAAAAAAAAAAGAGTTTGAAGATTATCTAGTTCTACCTTTGTTTTAATTTTTTATTTTATGCATCTTTATATACTGCATGGCATAACCAAACACCAGTAAGTCATAAATATGCCATACAAAAACATTGCGCTGGAGTGGTTCTCTCTCATCAAGGTTAACACCATTCTCATCCCACGAAGAGTCAGTTCAGCGTGGGGAGAGGAAACCGTGTTTCTGTGAAATCTCAGGGAAGGTAAGTTTAAGAGACGAAGTATACACAGGTACTAAATGTTACAGAGAGAATGGCTCCCGACTCTCCCCAGAAGTCACGCGAGCGAGCATTCCAGTGCAAGCAGCTGATCCGATGACTCCCGAAGACTCGGCTCTTCAGATCTCAGAGACAGGCCAGTGGGCTCTTCTCGGAAAGGACAACCTGGGAAATGTCTGATCCACGTGAAAAAAAAAAAAAAAACAGAATTGAAACTAGGCTTCTTAATTTAACAAAATAAGAAATTTCTCAATGAAGTTTGCGGAGCTTTGAGAAGTAAATCTGGCTTCCTGTTTCTCTTATTTCCCACACTTACAATCAGGCTCTAAAAAGCCTCCCAAAATACCAGCGGACGAACTGGCATGCTGAAGCCGTGCCTACTTGTTTGGGACTGGACGTCTCCATCTTTCTCTCCCTTTTCCGTCTCTGTGTCTCTCACAGGCAACATGTTGGTAAATTTGTTCGGTAAATGCTTATTGGAAATTAGAGAACAGCAAACGCACACCCCCGCGGTAACAGAACAAAAACCTAACATTTAGCGGGACTGGGAACACACCCCTAAACCCCAGCACTGGGGTGCGCATAATGAAGTACGGATAAGTTAATACATTTTTTCATCCATCAATGTCTACCGCATAAACAGATTAAAGAAAAAAGGGCCATAAAACTTTTCAAGAAATTCGAAAACACATACAATAAGCTTAAATGCGTATTAACTGTTAGAAGAGCTCATGCATCGGGTGACTCCAGGCCTGAACTCTCCGCACTTAGGAGACTAAGGCAAACGGGTCCAGAGCTCAAGGCCAGCCTGGGCTATGAGAACGATCTTATCCCGTGAGACAAGCAGATAAAGGGCACAATCGGAGCAGCTCAGCTGTGGGGGAGCTGCAGCCCGGGGCCCATCTTCTAGTCCCAGCACTGACAAAGAAAGGAGGGAGGCAAACAGAAAGTCTTCCCCGAACAAATACAACTGTTTTTTTCAGCCTGTAACCCGGGCCAGACTAGAACTGACAGAGATCCACCAGCCTCCGCCTCCCCAGGGCTGAGAATTAAGGTGTGGCTACCAAGCCTGACGCAAAGACGATTATTTAAACGTTTGCTTCTGTCCTGGTTTGCTGTCGGTTGCTGTCATGAAACAACAGGACCAAACTTGGGAAGGAAAAGAGACGTCTCATCTCACAGATGAGGGTCCAGCCCTGAGGAAGCCAGGGCAGGAGCTCAGACAGGAACGGGCAGCGGAGGAGCACTGCGCATGCGCTGGATTCCCAGCTCCAGGCCCGTTAAAGGACGGCCCTGCCCACACTGGGCTGGGACCTGCCCCATCAGTAGCAACTAAGAAAATGCCCCAAGAAGTGGCCTTCGGGCGAGGTTCCCTCTTGCCAGTTGTGCCGAACTGGCAATCACAGTCAGCCGTCACCACTCACTCAGCTTGTGTTTGTGCTTTATATGCATACGATGCGCGTGTATGTGTGCACACGTGTGCCTGAATGTGGAAGACACAGGCAATGGCGGCGTCTTCCTCTCTTCCTCTCCATCATCATCATCATCATCATTGTCAAACAGGTTTCTCGTTGAGCCTGGAGCTCACTGGTTTGGCGAACCCAGGGATCGTTCTGTCTCCAACTCCCCAGTACTGTCATGACAGATTCTTGCCTGGCTCTTCCGCTGGGCTCTGGGGATCTGAACTCAGGTCCCTGGGCTCACACAGCACTCACTTTACCCACTGGGCACCTCTCCAGACCTTAGCTTAGAAAATTTCTTAAAAGCTGTTTGCCAACACCCTACCAAAAACACCTCACTAAGTTCAAAAACATCAAATGCATTCCCTATTCCCATTCAATACAGTATCTGCCATCCCCACAAGGCGGAGGAATAACGTGAGAGGAGGGGGAGGCTATAATCAGGGAAAGGGGGAGGGTGTGAAGGTAGGACTGGGAAGAGAGGAGGGATGGGGCAGGGGTCAGGCTGGAAAATGATTACATTTTATAAAAGCCATAATCAATTGTACGTCTTAGTACTATTATGTTCTACAGATGGTTTAAAATTATATGTAGCAAACTTAAAAGACTTAGGAAAGTTGTGAGATCAGCATACCTACATACATGTTAATAAGTAAACACATACATACATATAAAGAAAGCTTAAAGCCTTTTAAAAGCCAAATAAGCGATTGCTGTGTCACGTTTAGAATCAATGATTCCTGTTGTCCTCAAAGTAAACAATTAATGTATCTGTTGGTAAATCCCTTCCCGAGGGGAGCCATGAGTAGCATTTACTACTTTAACTCAAGGTCCCAGCGACAAACTGACAGACTGAGGCAAGATTCCACCAGCATTTGCCTTGGGAAATCCAAGAGTTTACTGAACTTTCAGCACATAGGTGAGAGTGGTTCCCTACAGGGGTATGGGTGCTCCTCCCCAAGCCTCCACGTGGCCAGCATTGGTTTGCCATGGCCAGAGTTGGTTGGTTTGCCCATGGCCATCATTGGTTTGCCCATGGTCAGAGTTGGTTGGTTTGCCATGGCCATCATTGGTTTGCCCATGGCTGCATAGATGGAACCTACCCCCCTAGCCTCCCCACTAATATGCCCTAGCTTCTCTTGGTGCCACAAGCGATTAAGGCAGAGCTGCAAGCACAGATAATAGGACTCTCAGTTATGACCCCCCACAGACTTCCATGAGGGGAGTCAACAGGCTTGGGTGCAATAATCCTTTTGCCAAGGGACACAACTGAACCCAAAAGATGGTGGCTGCTTGGCTCAGGGCCACAACAGTAACACACACCAAAATTCCAACCAAGTTTTTCAGGTGCAAAAACAAGGACTGTGAGCAGCCAAGGTATTCTGAAGAGAATGAACAGGTCAGAGGGAAGCCTCTTCTGGTAGTCCTTAGGGGTCATTATCATTTTAATTATTTATGGGACAGTGACTCAGAGGTAGACAGCAGGACCAGCGGCACAGACGAGCAAAGCCAGAGACAGAACCACCTAGGAAGAGAAACTTTGTGGGTAGTTAGCATGATCCTAGAAGTACAAAAGGAAAAGTGAAAAGGAAGGAAGGAAGGCAATGGAAAGAAACCAAACCCAGGTCCTGTGCAAGAGAAGCATCTCTCCAGCCCCAGAGGTTCTTAAGGAAGTCACCAAAGCAACAATGACAAAAACAACCACAGGGAATTGTCCGAGTTCACGTTCTGTTGCATCATGACCAAAAGCAGCTTGGGAAAGAAAAGGTTAATTTGGCTTACATGTCAGGATCACACATTAAGAGAAGCCAGGCTTCCCTAGCAAATCAGGAACTCAGAGCTGGCAGGGAATCTGTCCCTGGCTCTCTCCCCAGGACGGGTGCAGCTTTCTCACCGGGAGCCGCGTGCCTGGTGCGGAACCTCACACACCGATCTTTAGCCCAGAAGATGCCCCACGAACCCAGCGGCAACCTGACACTGGCATTTTCTCAGGTTCCCCCTTCCCAGATGACCCACGCTTGTGTCAAGCTGACAAACAATTAACCAGCCCAGGAGCATACTACCACATCTGACTATACTAACACAAAAACAAAACACAAATCAGTGAAAAGGCAGAGGACACCAGGCTGGTGGTGCGCGCCTTCAATCCCAGCACCTGCACTCGGGAGAAAGAGCAGGAGGGTTTCTGAGGCTAGCCTGGTCTACAGAGCGAGTTACTGGGCTTCGTCTCTGGGACTGTTGGCTGACACACTGCTTTCATCCTGTAGCCTGTGTTCTAACTATTGAGTGTTTAGTGCACACAGAAAGAACAGACTGATAAAAAGCTGGCAACCTGGTAGAAAAACAAAGAACAAGAACAAACATTTCACAGGAAGGGAGACATGTCAAGGCAATAACCTTGCGAACAGATAACCAGGAACTTCAGATTACATTTCACAGCCAATCTTCAAACATTTTTAAAGTTTAGAAGACAGGAGCAGGGATTCCCCCGTGCTGTCTTGGGGTTAGACACTGGCGAAGTCAGCTCAGAGAGCCAGCCTCCCAGAGAGGCATCTGTGAATCTCCCTCACAGGCGAGCTGAAAGAACACACAGCCATGGCGGGAGGGATGACAAGCAAAGGACACAGTTCCCGTGTGGAAAGGTCACGACGAAGCCGTCAGAATATATCCTAACACAGACCAAAGATCAAAAATAAGGTAGGGCTGCTTGCTGCAATACTGTTTGAAAATAAGAAAAATCAGAACTGAGCCACACCCTCCTTACACAAAACAGATAGACCGCTAGACATTCGAAGGATGGAATTCTGTATGTAGCAGTTAAAATAATGAACAAATCCACAGGTAGCAACACAAAATCTCAAAAACAAAGTACTGAGCTAAAATAAAAATACAGAAAGACATACAAACCAAGATGTCATTTCTATGGGGTTGAACTATGCTCTTTAAAAATAACCTAAAGCGTATGGGAATACAAAGATCTCAAAAGCGTCCCACTGTTCCTGACAGTTACATACCTAGGTATAGGGAGTGCCTATGAGGAGAAAGCAAAATGAGTGGAAGAGCGAGGGGCTGAGTCCTGTGCCATTCAGTCCATCTACAGCACTTCAAAATAAAGCAAATTAAGGTGCTTGCCACAAACCTGATGTCCAGAATCCACAGGGCTTAAAGACAACCAACGCCACAGCTGTGCTCTGACCTTAACATGTCCCCATGTATATAAAGACATAACAAAAGCATGAAATGCGTGAGGCGCAGCGTGAATAAACACAACAGAACGGGGGTGCACCTAAGGCTAGTATTTCTTCTTCGGGACTTAAATGCTTTGCTTTTAACCGCACTGTGAACAGCGCTGCAATTCAAAAACTTCACTTTTCCTAATGTCTTCAAATATCATAAAAATCTATAATTAAATACTAAGAGGTCAAAAAAGTTGTCCAAGCAAAGATTGTTAGAACTCACCTGTAAATCCAGCCCTCAGGAGGCAGGAAGGGAGCTATGTCAAAGCTAATCCTCAGAACAAAGAAGAAAAGGTCCAAATTCTCGTTGTGGAATATATTTCAGTTTTCAGTGTGTGTTCAGATGGTTAGAGAGTGAAGCACTTAGACATAAATTGTAAGTGCCCTGACCAAAACACTAAACAAAGTGTAAAGATATAGACCTGTGGATAAAGGACTGGAAAACAAATTGAAATTGAAAGGCTCTGGGTGAGATGTCCCTGAAATGTTTGTTTTAGATCTGGCTTGATGGACAAAAGAGTTGTTGAAATAAAGATGTGCTGAGCCTCACGGAGAATCTGGACTGCGGTAACAATTCAGAAGAGCCGATTTAACCAAACAGAGCTCTAGAGAGGCAAAGGAGACGAGTGAAGACTTTTGGTTTCCTTCTGTGAACTCACTTCTGTTCCACGATCAGCTTAAACAAACAGGCTCACAACAAAATGGCCTGGGTCAAATCACTCTGCACACCCACTGCTGAAAAGTCTCGGGGAGTGACCCAGCTGTCCCTTTAACTAAGGCAGCCCTCCGAGGACTCGACTGTTCCACTCATGTCTCAAATCAATCAGATGGAATTCACCTTTTACTCGGCTTGAATCCTGATAGCACAGCACAGGTAATCTAATCGTGTCTGGTGTAGATGAGCACGAACTCAAATTAGACTCGGCGGCTCAGAGTGAGCTGTGCTTTTCCACGATTGTGGGGCGGCTGAGCTTCACCAACTGGCTGGCCGCAGGTGTTATTAAAAATTTAGTGACAGAAACAAAGGTGTGCTGGCGTCTCCCGTTACCCTTTCTACTGTTACTCTGGCAGACAAAAGGCGCAGCACACACTTCATGAATAATGGGACACGGAATATTCACAATCCATTTTTAATGGAGCCAATAATAACATTAAAAGATATTTGCAGTCTTCAAATTTCACAGGGCAACTGGCACAGTAATTTGTTTTGATTCTAAACTGAGGGATCTTGAAATAAATATTTTCCCAATAAAAAAAGCATATAGTTAACACCGAAATTACAATTTCTAGACTAAGCACGATGGGACACACCTGTTGTCCCAGCCACCCGAGGAACTACAACAGGGGGATTGTGAGTTCAAGTCCATCCTGGGCTACATAGTAAGCGTTTACCTCAGCACAAGTAAACAACAAACAAAATGCACACACCCATGCACACAGAGACAGAGATAGAGAGACAGAGAGAGAGAGACAGAGAGAACACAGCTCCTAATAGCATAAACAAAAAAAGTGTAAGTGGACCAAATATTCCAATGTCATCAGGCAAGAGGGGGAGAAGACAGAACCCACAGATTTCAATCAGTTCGACTCCACCTTCATTATGATTTTGCTTTTCAATCAGGTTGGAACTAACAGACAGTGCACACACTGACCCGTGAGCGAGCCGCCTGTCTCCAAGTGATAGGGCTTTGCCATCCGGCTACTGTGACCTGATTTCCACACTTGGACCCTCACCACGCAGTTCTGAGAAACTACCTTCACCCTCAAACAGGAGCAAACTTTGAGTGGGCGTCAGCTGACGTGGAGAGCACAAGGACGGCCAAGGACTCAGATGGGAGAGGTTCAAAGCCCCTCAAGTCCCCTCAGAAGGGCTGTGTGAGTCCCAGCTGCAGAAGGAAGCAGGGGCTATCACCTGCTGCTGAATGACGCTCCGTGGGGCTTCTGCGTCTGCAAATGCTGGGCACTCAGTGGGCATCTGAGGAACTGACTCGACTGGACAGTGCTGGGGCCCCCTGCCAGTGGGCTGAAGCTCTGGCTAGAAGCCTTCAGAGCATGGGCAGTGGGGAAGGCCAGGGGTTCACGCTGGTTCCAGTCTTTCAAAGGACCTGCTGATGGGACTGAAACAGAATAGCCTCGTGATGGCTACTTTTATGCCGGCTTAACCCAAGTTGGAGTCACCTCAGAGGAGGGAACCTCAATTGAGAAAATGCTTCCAGGGCCAGGCCATGGTGGTGCACGCCTTTAATCCCAGCCCTCGGGAGGCAGACGTGGGTGAATCTTTGTGAGTTCAAGGCCAGCCTGGTCTACAGAGTGAGTTCCAGGACAGCCAGGGCTACACAGAGAAACCCTGTCCAAAAACTGAGAGAGAGAGAGAGAGAGAGAGAGAGAGAGAGAGAGTTTCCTTAAGATCAGTCTGTGGGCAAGCCTGTGGTGCATTTTCCTAATTAGTGATTGATGTAGGAGCTCCCAGCTCAGGTGGGTGAGGCTATCCCTGAGCTGGTGGTCCTGGGTTCTATAAGAAAGCAGCTGAGCAAGCCAGTGAGCAGCACCCTCCGTGGCCTCTGCGTCAGCTCCTCCAGGCTCCTGACTGACCTGTGTGGGTTCTTGGCTTGGCTTCCCTCAGTGGAATTCGACTTGAGGTCTGTAAGCCAAATGCCCATTTAGACGCTTTCCGCCCCATGTTGCTTTCGCTCATGGTGTCTCCTCACAGCAAGTGACCCAGGACAAACCCAGATCGCCGCAGGGTCACCCTTTCTCACACATTAGTTTTGCAGTTTGCCTTCCACACAGCGGCCAGCCTGTCTGTCAGTCCCTCCCTCTCTCCTCTCTTCTTCCCTCCAGTCTCCATGGAGTCTGAGTGGTCAGATGTGGGTTGGGTGGCCACAGCAATGCTTCACGGGCAAGGGAACCAGGAAGTGAAGGCGTGACAGAGGCAGGCGACCTGGGCACTTGCTGCTCTTGCAGACCACCTGAGTGGGCCCAGCAGGAAGCTGGGACTATCTGAAACTCCGGCAGAAAAGGCTCCAACACCCTTTCCTGGCCGCCTCAGGCACCGGCACACTCGTGTGCATACATTTACACACACAAACAAATCAATCTTTTTAAAGCACTCAGATCTCTAAATCAGAAGTCTATGGGTTTTTTGTTTGTTTTTATCTATGTCCTTCCTGGTTTTTGTTTTGTTTTTAAGGCCAAATTCTCAGGGTAAGAACCCATGTCCCTGTGGGTCCATCCAGGGCTCTACAAGGCTATAGGAGCTAAGTTTTCCACACTTCCTAGGTTTTCATTTAAGACATATTAGCCAGGAGTAGTGATACATGCCTTTAATCCCAGCACTTAGGGGGACAGGTCTCTGTGTGTTCACCAGGAAGACCCTGTTCAAAAAAGAAAGGGAGGAAGGGAGGGAGGGAGGGAGGGGGGAGGAAGGAAGGAAGGAAAGGAAAAGGAAGATGGATAGACTGCTTGGTTGACTGGTTGATTTGGGGGCTGGGGAGCTAGCTCGGCGGTTTTAGAGTGCATCCTGGAGTTTGCTGTTAGCTCACAACCACTCCTAACTACTCCGGCTCTCTATCCTCTGTGGTCATGCGCACACACAAACACATAATTAAAAATAATGAAATATTTTTTTTTTAAAAAGAACTAAGTGTCTCTGAGGAATAAAAGAAATGGAAAAATATGGAGCGACTGGAATTTACTCTCTGATATTTCTCTGCATTCCTCTGGTCCCAGGGAACGCCACAGAAAAAATAAGAACACCAATGGCCTTCCCCTGAAATTCCTGGCCTAAAGAAAGGCAAGCTGTGACAATTCTTAATACTTTATTAAGTTAAAACAACATTCTAATAAATATGATCTAGCATACATAATGCACTCCAGAAGATTTAGAAATATTTACAACCCTCACAGTAAAAATACCACTTTTTTTCCTAGGTGGTACACAAGAGTTGAGGCCACAGCCTTCGCCCCGCATCTACCAGCCCAGGCATTTTACAGAATGTCCGCTTAACAATAAAAACTGGATTTGATCGTGGATTTTTGTTTTTTTCAAATAACCCTGCAGTTCCTTTTTGTTTGCACTTGAAGAACTCCGAAAGTTCCGAAGGTCTGATGGTCTGTGCGACCTTTTCAGAGCCCCCTTGGAGGAGGAGAACTCGGGCTCTAGCTGCTTCGGGGTCCAGCTTCTCTGTGGGGGGCAGGGCTGTGGCTTTACCCTGCGGGCCCCCCCCCCCCCCCGTGCCAGCCTGTGGTCCTCGCGCTCACAACCCGTGGTCAGTAAGCACTTGCGGAGGGGAGGAAGGACATCCGTGTCGGGGGAGCTGGCCCCGGCCCCTCCGCGGCCGGCTCCGGGAGGACCTGGCTCCTCTCCGGCCGCCTCGCTGCTCCTGCGGCGGGCTCGGTGCCCGCGGGGGGGCCCGGAGGACCGCGCTCCTTCCGCAGCCAGCGCGGAGGAGAGCGGCCCGGCTTTCGCGCGGCTTGGGCCGAGCTTTGGGAAGGGGCGGGCGGGGCGGCGCCCCGGGGTGGGGCGGCTCCCCCTGGCTCACTTGAGGCCGTGCTGGCTCTCGCGGTGCCGGCGCAGGTCCACCTTGCGCTGGAAGCCCTTGCCGCACAGGTCGCAGCCGAAGGGCTTGAAGCCCGTGTGCTTCCTGCTGTGCGTGATGAGGTTGGAGCTCTGGCTGAAGGCTTTGCCGCACACCTGGCACTTGTGGGGCTTCTCGCCTGCGGGGGTGGGTGGGAGGGGTGTGAGCAGGGCTCGGCGCCCCCCGGGGGCAGCGGGCTCCGCGCGGAGGCGCCCAGCCTCGGCTTCCTGCCCCGCGCCGCCCCGCCCCAGCCCGGGGCCCCCGGCCAGGCCCGCGCAGGTGTGCAGGGCCGGGAGGGCTGCCCCGCAGCCCCGTGACTGCCTCCGTCAGAGGAAGTCTTCAAATCTGAGTTTCCAAGTGGGTGTCGCTCGGGGCCGCTGAAACCGTCCCCCGCTCCCTGCTCTAGAGGGGCGCAGCTCTGTCCAACGCCTTCAGTTTCCAAGACCCACGCTTGGGCCGCAGGCCGTTTCCTAGGGCTGTCTGTTCCTCTCTAGCTTTTACTGCTTTCTTTCCTTGAGGCTTTAAATCACAGGCTTCTTAATATGCCAACAGATAACGGGGTGGGGGGAGGGGGAACTTAAAAAGAGGTAAGAGAAGAAAGCCAACAGCGTTTGACTTTCCCCGTCTTGGCAAAGCACACATCCCCAAATAGTCCCCTTAGGGCTCTATGACTGGGACTTGACTTTGAGGGAAAAAGAAAAAGAAAAAAAAAGTAATGTGTCTGTCTGTTTGCTTGTTTTTAAAGAACTTCCACCTCTCTTTGTGCATACCCTGTCCGTCTAGAGTCAGGCAGGTATGAAAAATGAGTTCTAGCCGCTACGAATGTTTAATAAAGGCTTAAGTGTGTCGTTCAGTCAAGATTCCATTTTCAGTTTTCTAAGTGTCTCAAACAACTTTAAGAGCGAACTGCGTGGAGATTTCGAGCAAGGGGACACGATTAAAGTGAGGACGCTTTCCCGAGTTTTCTGACACAAACTTCCACACTGCTCATGAGTATTTACAGACACTGACTGTGGGTTCTTGGAAGACGCTGCCCTCTTAAGTACAGGACCTTGCTCCACAGCCCTAGCCAGCCTGGACTCGCGTAGCCGAGGCTGACTTCCATCTCACGGGAATCTACCTGTCTGCCTCCTGTGTGCCTTTCTGCCCGGCTGTGATTTGCTCTACAGAAATGTTCATATCCGCCAGGAAAGCCAGAAGCTGTGGTAGCTGTCACATTCACTACAGGAAATGCCCTTAGGGGCAAGAGAGTCACCTGAGTTCCCAAGCTCCTAGTGTGGCATATGCACGCGCGCGCACACACACGCGCACGCACACACACCTGCACCTGAAGTGTTAAGGTGGACGCCCAGACTGGAAGCTGGAGCCCGGAGATTTACTCAGAAGCTGGAGCCCCAAGATTTACTCAAACTAACATCCTAGATCACTCGATGTCTGAGGAAAAGGATCCCATTTTACTGCATGGAGCGGCAGGAAAGGAGCAACGGAAATGAACAATCTGAACCCCCTGCGTATTTTTTAAAGCGCTGTAACAGGGAAGGAGCTGCCACCGTTAGGGAACAAAATTGTTGGTTTTTTTGAAAAGAAAGACAAATGAGTAAAAGCTTCCTCATTAACCAACGCCCAGAACCGTGAACGTCTAATACAGCAATAAACAAGTCTCTCCACATTCGAGAGCTCAGGCCATCAAAACTGAATCTGAGCCCTGCGCCATCCTGGATAAGTTATTCTGTCCCTCCGAGCCTCGATTTCCCCTTCTCTAAACGGGGCTCTCACAGTCCCTGTCTCCTGGAGCTGTCCGCGCGGGCTTAGCGGGACCTAGCTCGGCGGCGTGGGCCTTTCTTTTCCTGCCCCACGCGAGCCCCGGTGGCCGCGTTCTGTCGCACGGAGGGCGGCCCGGCTCACCCGTGTGGATGAAGGTGTGCTTCTTCATGTCTGACTTCTGGTGGAACCTCTTCCCGCAGTACTGGCAGGGGTAGGGCCGCGTGTCCGAGTGGATGAGCAGGTGCGTGGACAGCGTGGACGACCTCTTGAAGCTCTTGCCACAGATCTTACAGTCGAAGCTGCGCTCCTGCGGAGGGGCACACGCCCGCCGCGCTCGCTGCGCCCCTCCTCGCTGGCTCGCGCAGCCTCCACCCCCGCCCGGTCCCAGCGCGCCCTCTGCCCAGCCCTCCCCGGCCCCTGCCTCCCCGGCCCTCCCGCACCCACGGGCGCCCCGGGGCGGCAGGGAGGCCCGGGGAGGGCCCGGCCGCGGGGGCGGGCGGAGGGTGCCCGCCCGCGCCCTCACCTGCGAGTGCACCGCCTTGTGCTGCTCCAGGCTCACGGCGTGCCCGAACGTCTTGCCGCACAGCTCGCAGGCGAAGGGCCTGGTGCCGCTGTGCGAGCGCCGCACGTGCACCTCCAGCCCGTGCGGCGTGGAGAACACCTGGGCAGGGGCGACAGGGGTCAGGAGGACTGGGGGGAGGACACGGGCCGGGCACACAGGCGGGCACACGCCGGCGGGCACACAGACGGGCACACTCGGGGCCGGGCACACGCGGGCGGGCACACGCGGCGGCCCGCAGCCTCACCTTGCTGCACTTGATGCACTTGTAGGAGCCGCCCAGCAGCAGGCGCGTGCACAGCAGCTCGGACTCCACCTTGACGGCGCCGCGCTCGGCGTGCAGCGGGTGCGCGCGGCCGGGGAAGAGCGCGCCGGGCCCCAGGTCGCCGTACAGCGCCAGGCCCGCGGCGCCGGCGGGGGGGCGCGGGGCCGAAGCGCGGGGCCGCGGGCTCGGGCGCGCGCTCGCAGCACAGGCCGGGGGCGCCGAGCGCGCAGGGCCCGCAGCCGCGCACCAGCTGCCGCAGGCCGCGCCACGCGCACGGCTCCGGGGGCGGCGCGCACGGCCGGGCCGGGGACCCGCACGGCGACCGCTCCGACCCTGTGGAGGAGGCACAGGGCGTGGGCCGGGATCCGTGCGCCCTGGCACCGCGTGGGGACCCCGGGCACGCTCGCCACACCCCCCGGGGGCCCGCGGGACCCGGCAGCCCAGCGGTGCTCCCGCGCCGTCGGGCGAGGACCCTCGGGCCGGCGGCCCCGGGCTGCTCGTCGCCCACCGGGCCCTCGCCTCTCCGCGACGGCGTGGGGAAGGAGAAGGGGAGAAGGCGGCCCGGGCCGAGCCCACTGGCCGCGCCCCAGGATCGCCCGGAGCCGGGAAGTTTAGTGGGGATGGCGGGGAGCGCGCGCATCCCCGAGACCCTGGATTAAAAGTCGCAACGACAGCGGAGCGACCTTTACGGGGCTCTGCTCCGTCCACTCGCGTGGAACATCCTGGGCAGCGCTGTCCGCTGGGGGTCCGGGCCCGGCCTGCCCAGCTCTCGGCTGGGAGTACTGGGCTCTGGATTCCGGGTCCGACACTCTCTAAACTGGAGTCCTGGCCTGGAATCCCGGCGGCTCGTTCGAGGTCACCCAAAGTTCCCGGCAAACGAAAGACGGGCCAGGCCGCGGCTGAGCGCCCCGGGAGGAGGGGACACCGAGGCAGGCTGTCCAGGACAGGCTGGACGCCCCGGGCCGCCCCCAGGCCCGGCTCCCTGGGCGCATCCCCCGCGGCAGCGGCGCCCCAGCCCCTTACCTGGGGACAGCGAGGGGGAAGGACGCCTCCAGAGGTCCTCGAGCTCGGAGCCCGGGTCGCCCACGCTGCCCCCGCAGCTGGGAGGGGACGCGCAGGCGCCGTCGGGAGCGTCGCTGAGCTGGGCGTCCGGGCCCAGCCGGCCCCGGGGCCCCGTCCTCGCCTCGCCCGCGCCGCCGTCTGCGGGGAGAGCCGCAGAGAGTGAGCCCGAGCGGGTCGAGGGGCATCCCGGCAGGCTGGGCACCGCGGGCAGCCGAGACTCTCACACACGCGGCGCCCGCGGGCGTCGGCGCGGCCTCCCCCGCCCCGCCCGGCCCTGAGCCCTCGCACCTGCTCTGCCCGGCGCGGGCACGGCCTCCAGGCGCAGCGGGTAGTCGGGCCCCGGGGAGCGCGGCTGGTGGTAGCTGTGCGCCTTCTTGCTCTTGACCAGGAAGGAGCGCGGCATGGCGGCGACCGTGCGCCCCTGAGAGCGGCGGAGAGCGGGTGGGCGCGCGGCCGGCGGCGGCTGGAGCCCGGGGAGGGGGCGGGGAGGCCGCGGGGAGGGGCTTGGCCGCCGCGCTCACCAGGTGGCACTCGGACAGGTGGCGAGTCTAGGCCCCTGCCGCGCTCGGTGGGAAAGCCCGTCCCAGCTGCACGCAGGGCCCCCGCTCGGCCCTGCCCACCCCGACCCTGCCCTGCCCACTGCCCCGACCCTACCCTGCCCACCCCCAGTCCTGCCTCAGCCCCAATCCCTGCCTGCCCACTGCCCCGCTCGGCCCTGCCCACCCCGAACCTGCCCTGCCCACCGCCCAGTTCTGCCTCAGCCCCGGTCCCTGCCTGTCCACCGCCCCGCTCTGCCCACCCCCTCGCCCTGCACTGCCCCAGCGAAGCTCGCCCTGGCACTGGCAGAGGGCTGCAGTCGCCACCCTCCGTTACCGCCTCAGCCCTGCGGAGCCCGCCCGCCGCCGTCTGGGCCTGGGCGCCCCTGGGAGGCGTGGGTCAGGCCGGCCGGCCGGGCGACCCCGTGGTTAGGGCCCGGAAGGGGCATAGAGCCCAGAGCCCTTGTCAAGCAGAAGACAAGAGGGGCGCACAAGACAGGCGGGGAGCCCGGGGGCTGAGCGCAGGGGCAGGAAGCCGGAGGGGCAGGAGAGCCAGGGGGACAGAAGAACCAGGGGGACAGGAGAACCAGGGGGACAGGAGAGCCAGAGCCAGGGGACAGGAGAGCCGGAGGGGAGGGGGCAGGCGAGCCAAGGGGGACAGGAGAGCCTGGGGCGCAGGAGAGCCAGGGGGCACGGACAACCCTCGCCCAGCGGATAGCGGCGCGCCGGGGCGGGACCGCGGGGCCGTCCCGGGAGAGGAACCGTCCCCTCCTCTGCTCACCAAAACTCTGGTCCCGGGGAAGCGGAGCCCGCGTGCGCACACTCACGCGCGCTGCTAAGCACCGACCGCTTGGGGCGGCCCGGGAGGGTCCCCGCCGGCGCGGCTCGCAGGCCCCCGTCGGCTCGCCCAGCCTCGCGTGGAAAGCCGGGCCGCGGGGAGCGGGGCGCCCGCGGGGAGCGGCTCGGGGAGCCCCGGGCCGCGCGCGCCCCGCCGTGCCCGCTCCACGCCTGCCCTGGCGCGGGCGCCCCGCGGGACCGGGCACGCCTGCCCTCGGCTCCGGCGGCCTCGGGGCGGGGTGCCACACGCCTGGCGGGGTCTGGCCCCAGGACCCGGCTGCGCCGCCGCGGCTCCCCTGCGCGCCCTGGCTGCCCGGCGGAGCCCGCGCACAGCCCGCCCGCGCGTGGGGAGGCGCCCGGCTGGCGGCCTACCTGCGGGTCGGGTCGGGACGCGGGAGGCCGAGCCTCGCTTTCGGGAGACGCTCGTCTGTGGCGCTGCTGCTGTTTTCAATCTCCTTCCGCGCTCAGCCCCCCAAACCGCAAACTTCACTTCCTGAGCGTTAGCGGCGCTCGCCGGCCCTCTCACACCGTGCCCAGCCCGGGGGGGGGGCCCTCTCACACCGTGCCCAGCCCGGGGGGGGGGACGGCCCTCTCACACCATGCCCAGCCCGGGGGGGGGGGGCGGCCCTCTCACACCATGCCCAGCCCGGGGGGGGGGCGGCCCTCTCACACCATGCCCAGCCCGGGGGGGGGGGGGCGGCCCTCTCACACCATGCCCAGCCCGGGGGGGTGGGGGAGAGCGGCCCTCTCACACCGTGCCCAGCCCGGGGGGGGCTCTCACACCCGTGCCCAGCCCTGGGGGGGGGCTCTCACACGGTGCCCAGCCCAGGGGGGGCTCTCACACCGTGCCCAGCGGGGGGCGGGGGGTGGCGGGCCGTGAGCGTCCCTCGCACGAGCGGCAGGGACAGGGCGCCCTGGCGCACGGCCTCCGGGCACGCCCTCCCCGCGTTTGCCCGTGGGCCAGCGGCCACGTGTGGAGGGCAGCAGGAGAACCCCGCAGTGCCCTGCGGCCTGGGCGCGCCCGGGGCGAGCGGTCGCGCCCTCGGGGCCAGGTTTCGGGGCTCCCGGGCCCTGCCAGGCCACGGCGCGCACCGCGGGACCTGCGCCCCGAAATAGCCTGTTGTGGAGACGCGGGGGGTAAACACGCCCGCCGGGCTGAAAATACCCGCTCCCGGGCCTCGCTCATTTCCCTCCGGATTTGGGTGCCGGTTAAATTTGGAAGAGGTGGGCGAGCGGCCGGGCCGGCGGCGCCTGGGGGGGGGGGTCCCGGCCTTCCGGCCGCGGGGCTCGCCCACGGGGGGCGTGAGCGCTGCGGGGGAGGCGGGCAGCGGCTCGGCCCGCGGGCACTGCCCCCCTCCCCCGGGCAGCGCTCTCCCCCGGGCAGCGCCCCCACCCCGTCCTCGCACCCACGCGCTCGCCCCGCTGGTTCGGGGACAGCGACCCAGCCGTCGGGGCTGGTGCCACACCCGCCGTGGGAGGCGCCGGGCCGGCACCGCTGCGCCCTGGCCCGTGACTGGGCGTCGTGTCCACGCGGCCTGTGGCGCCGTCTGCCCGCCGCGCTCGGGCAGCGCCTTCCCCGCGGGTGGGCGAGGGGACTCGACAGTTCCCGCCGTGGGCGCCTCAGAGTCCGTCCACCCACCACCCACCCCCCCGCCGTGCTCCCCGACCGGGAAAATCAAAAATTGGAAATTGCAGACGCGACGGGGTTAAACGTGTTAGTAACCGGATCCCACACCGCGCGGCAGAAGCGTCCGTTTTTGTTTTGCTTTTCGCGGAAGCTGGAAGCCGGGGAGCGGCGGGGCCGCCGTGCTCGCTGCGCCCATGCTCCCCTCCCGGCGGTGTCCCCTCGGGGTTGCCCTCAGGGCCGGGTCCCCGCACACGCCTCCGACTCTCCAGTGAGTCCTTAGGCCGAGCCACGCGGCCGCAGGATTAATCAAAATCACACAAATGCACGTTAAAGCGGCCGGAGGGTGAGGACGGGCTGAGCCTGGGGCGCGCCGAGGGGCCAGGCGTGACCCCCACCTGGAGGGTCGAGGAGGAAGGCGGGGACCTAGAGAGGTGGGGAGCTCGGGGGAGGGGCGGGGAGGCCAAGCTCCGGCTTAGCACTTCAAATCACTCCTCTCTCTCTCCCCCCTCCCTCTCTCTCCCTTCCCTCCCCCTCCTCTCTCTCTCTCTCTCTCTCTCTCTCTCTCTCTCTCTCTCTCTCTCTCTCTCTCTCTCTCTTCCTCTATCCCTCCCTCCCTCTTTCTCTCTGTCTCTCTTTCTCTCTCTCCCCCCTCCCTCCCCCTCCTAAGTCTCTCTCTCTCTCTCTCTCTCTCTCTCTCTCTCTCTCTCTCTCTCTCACACACACACACACACACACACACAGCTTTGGAAACTGAGCTCCGGTGGAGGACAGAAGACACCTGAAAAAGAAACAGACAATCGGTTTACTGGTTTCCCAGACAGTCTGCTGGTTTCTTTTAAAGCGACGGAGACGCGCCTGCGCTGCCCGACGTCCGATGCCCGCGGTCGGGCGTGCCAGGCCCCGGCCGACCCCCTGCGCGGCTGTAGGGCACCGTGGTGGGTGAGGACGCGGCGGAGGCGGGAAGGCCCGGGGAACCAGGCTCGGTCTCAGGCAGGCAGGACCGAGGGGGCGTGGGTCACCGCGGCCCCCGCACCGCACCCCGCGGGCCTCACCACCCCCGGCCTCGGGGGGCGAGGGCAGATGCGGAGAGCCCGGGAGGCGCCTCCTTAGAGCTGGGCAGACACGTCGCCAGGAGGAAAGCGGCTTTGGAGGCTGGACGCGGCCATCCGTCCGTTCTGCCACCGTTTCCCGCCAAGCAGCCGGACCTCTGGCGGCCTTCGAAGGTCGCTCTTCACAGCTCCATCCCGGACGCGGGGACGAGGGATGCAAGAACGAGCCTGGCGCTTAAGCTGTTTAAACGTGTTATTACTACACGCGGCCCGATGAGGAGAAGAATAAAACCCAAAGGACTCTCCAAGTGTGTTTTCCCACTCTCGAGAAAAGAAGGCATCTCGTAGCTCTGGCCTTAAAAACATAGTATAATTGCGTACGGCCTTTCCTGGCGTATTTTACAGAACACAAACCTTTTATAGTAAAATTTGTTTAAGTAAAAATTATTATTTTATCTGTCAGCGAAATATGTTTTGAGTTATAATAATCTTTTACCATTTTAAACACTGAAAAGGAGCTGTTAACTGTAATTTTCTTAACCGCTCTTGCCCAAGCACTGACCTTTCTCTCCCCTCTTTCTCTCCCTCCCTCCCTCCCTCCTCCTATTTTTATGTAACATGATGTAAGTTTTCCTCACACTGCTTCCTCCTTTTCTTTGTGCATGTGTGCGCGGTGCTGGAGATGAACCAGGCTTTGTGCCCCCATTTCAAACTTTTTCTTTAGGATTTTTTTTTTTTTTTAAGAATGGCATTTCTAAGTCCACTAGTGAATATCTCAGTGCTCCCTGATACGTACTGGAAGTGTTTTAGGGAGACTTTTGTGTGAAACATAAGCCAAAGAATTAATATCAATAAATAGCTAAAGGACTGGAAGGGGCCACTGCAGATCTGGTGGGGAGGAGGACCTCCCCTGCCACTGGACTGGGGGAGGGGCATAGGAGAAGAGGGAGAGAGGGTGGGATTGGGAGGAGATGTGGGAGGGGGCTACAGCTGGGATACAAAGTGAACAAACTGTAACTAATAAAAAAAAAAATGAAAAAAAAATACGTGTTTGTTGAACAGTGACCACCCTGTCACATTACTGTGTTGTTCTCTGGTATTTAAAAAAAAAATCCTATTTGATTTTTGTCTTTGGATGAATCATCTCAGTGAGTAAAGCGGGAAAGAAGATCAAGTGCATGTTTTTTTCCTAAAATATTTAAAAGAAAATAAACACAAGGTGGTAATTGTGCGAAGCCTGAACTTAGAAGTCAGATTTAAAAAAAAAAAAAAAAAAAAACTTCCCCCGGGCAAAGGGGGAAAGGTGCTGGCTCTATAGTTAAAATAAAAACCTAAAAACCTTTCCTTTATGAGTCGCAACCAATCAAAATAATAGTCAAATGATGACATCAGCCAGAGCATGATTTGAGGGCATCACTGGTGGCCAGTGAGAAGCTGGAGAGTAAGTTACGGGAAACCCGGCAATGACCACGGCCCCTCACGAGTAAGACCTTCCCCATAAGCAGTTTTCACTGTACCCCCCCCACCCCACCCCCCCACCCCATGTGTGAGAGAGACAAATACCAGGACTCACTGAACTGTCCCACCCCACTCCCGTGACCCCTTGGTCCTTGTGATATAAAGTCAACTCTTATTTGCTTCTTATTAGCCTTATAAACCTTAACATTAGTTTGTCTAACAGACCCCTGCCCACCCATTTTTTTCTGAGTCAAATCTTTACCATGTAGCCTGGGCTGGACCCTGCTAGGTAGACAAGGCTGTCATCAAACCTGTGCTAACCCTCCAGCAGTCAGGGCTGTGTTGCAGGGCGAGTGACCATGGTGGACCCGACCCCTCAGAGACTAGTGCTACACGAAAAGTCTTCCTCTGACAGCCCTTCCCCGCCTGGCCTGCTTACATCGCAATTCTGCGTAAGAAATGGTGTCACTGAAACGTGAATGTTTACAAGACAGACTTCCCACATCTGAAGAGCTGCTGGTGTCCAGGGTTCACATGCGAGAATGGTTCCTGAGAAGAGAGAGAGTAAATAACCCATCGCAGTATGTGTGGGCTGAGCACGGTGACTCTCACAGACGCAGCGTGAGCTCTCACGGAAAAAAGAGGCAATTTTATTTAGTGAATGGAAAAAGTAACGAAAAAAAATGCATTTATTTTTCTTCTTGGTTTTCATCACTTCTTCCAGGATGTTTGGTGAAACATTCTATTCTAGATGGAAGAGTCTATGTATCATAGCTTTTTTTAAAAAAATTACTCACCAAACCCCAGCTCTCTGGAAGGACTGCCCATGTCCATTATCCAGAGAGAGGTGTGCGCAGGGGGTTCTGGGAGCTTGAGGGCGCTGCTGCTGCTGCTGCTGCTGCTCTGCCCTGGAGACTCTCCTTGCGAAGGGAGTCCTGGAGCAAGGGTGCAGCCCGCTCCCTGTCCCCTCGCCTCAGGAAGAGGAGGGTGCTGGGTTCCCCGAGCAAGGAATCTAGAGGTTTCTGCTTTGTGGCTCTCTTCCCAAGAAATGGTCTAATGAGTCCAGGTGTGTGTGCTGGCACACGCGTGGAGCGCAGAGATGTGTGTCTTTACGCTTTTCTAGATCAGTTAAAACATTAAAATGACTTATTTAGGTCCAACAGATTCTGTTGACTCAAAAACCTCATCTCTTTGCACCAGAGTGGAGGAGCTCTGAGCTCAAAGCCACATGGCTCTCGTGGGCTTGAGAGGGATGAGAAGGGCCCCGAGAAGGAAGGGATAAATTCTTTCCCCCCTGCCCATCGTCCCAGCAGGGCAGGCTGATTTGCTCTCCTCTCAGCAGAAGGTCAGAAAATAAGAACTGCGTTTTGTTCTGACGACAGTGCCCTTAGCTTTACAGGAGCTTTTCAGTTCCGTGAGGTCCCATTTATTGATTGTTGATCTTAGAGCCTGAGCTGCTGGTGTTCTGTTCAGGAAGTTGTCTCCTGTGCCAATGAGTTCAACAGGCTTAGTGTGTCTGGTTTTATGTTGCGATCTTTGATCCACTTAGACTTTAGTTCTGTGCAGGGTGATATATATGGATCTATCTGCATTTTTCCACATGTAGATATACAGTTAGACCAGCACCATTTGTTGGAGATGCTGTCTTCCCCCCCCCCCCCATTGTATGGTTTTGGCTTCTTTGTTGAAAATCAAGTGTCTGCAGGTGTGTGGGTTTATTTCTGGGTCTTCTATTCGGTTCCATTGATCCACTATCCTGTTTCTATGTCAGTAACATGCAGTTTTTATTACTATTGCTCTATAGTACAGCTTGAGATCAGGGATGGAGATACCTCCAGATGATGTTGTACAGGATTATTTTAGCAATTTTGGGTTTTTTGTTTTTCCACATGAGGTTGAGAATTTTTCTTTCAAGGTCTGTAAAGAATTGTGTTGGGATTTTGATGGGAATTGCATTGGGTCTGTAGATTGATTTTTCAGGAAGGCCATTTTCACTATGTTAATCCTACCCATCCATGAGCATGGGAGATCTTTCTATCTGATATCTTCTTCAATTTCTCTCTTCAGAGACTTGAAGCTTTTTTCATACAAGTCTTTCACTTGCTTGGTTAGAGTCACACCAAGATACGGTATGCTATAAGTGGCTATTGTGAAGGGTGTTGTTCTTTCTCAGCCCTTTTGTCTTTCATATACAGGAGGGCTAATGATTTTTTTTCTTTTGGAGTTAATTTTGTATCCAGCCACTTTGCTGAAGGTGTTTATCAGCTGAAGGAGTTCAAGGATTTTCCTCAACCCTATATCTGACAGAGGGCTAATATCCAGAATATATAAAGAACTCAAGAAGTTAAAAAGCAACAAATCAGGTAATTAAAAAATGAGGTACAGAGCTAAACAGAGAATCCTCAATAGAGAAATATTGATTGGCAGAGAAACACTTAAAGAAATGCTCAACATCCTTAGTCATCAGGGAAATGCAAGTCAAAACGACCCTGAGATTTCACCTTACACCCACTAGAATGGCTAAGATCAAAAACTCAAGGGATGATGCATGCTGGAGAGGATGTGGAGAAAGGGGAACCCTCCTCTACTGCTGGTGGGAATGTAAACTTGTACAAACACTTTGGAAATCAATCTGGCGCTTTCTCAGACAATTAGGAATAGTGCTACCTCAAGATCCAGCTACACCAGTCCTAGGAATATATTCAAAAGATGCTTAAGTACACAACAAGGACATTTGCTCAACCATGTTTGTAGCAGCTTTTCCAGAAGCTGGAAACAACCCAGATGTCCCTCAGCTGAGGAATGGATACAGAAATTGTGGCACATTTACACAATGGAATACTACTCAGCTATTAAAAACAAGGAAATCATGAAATTTGCAGGCAAATGGTGGGATCTAGAAAAGATCATCTTGAGTGAGGTATCCCAGAAGCAGAAAGACACACATGGTATATACTCACTTATAAGTGGATATCAGACATGTAATATAGGATAAACATACTAAAATCTGTACACCTAAAGCTAAGCAAGAAGGAGGACCCTGGGTAAGATGACCAATCCTCACTCAGAAAGGATGGGCATCAGAAGAGAGAGAAAACAGGAAACAGGACAGGAGCCTACCACAGAGAGCCTCTGAAAGACTCTACCCAGCAGGGTATCAAAGCAGATGCTGAGACTGATAGCCAAACTTTGGGCAGAGTGCAGGGAAGCTTATGAAAGAAGGGGGAGATAGAAAGACCTGGAAGGGGAAAAAAAAAATAAGGAGAGCAACAGAACCAGGAAATCTGGGCCCAGGGGGCTTTTCTGAGACCAATCGACCAAGGACCGTGCATGGAGATAAGCTAGAATTCCTGCTCCGATGTAGCCCATGGTAGCTCAGTGTCCAAGTGGGTTCCCTAATAAGGAGAACAGGGGCTGTCTCTGACATGAACTCAGTGGCTGGCTCTTTGATCACCTCCCCCTATGGGGGAGGGGGAAGCAGCCTTGCCAGGCCACAGAGGAAGACAATGCAGCCAGTCCTGATGAGACCTGATAGACTAGGGTCAGAGGGAAGGGGAGGAGGATCTCCCCTATCAGTGAACTTGGAGAGGGGCATAGGAGGAGAAGAGGGAGGGTAGGATTGGGAGGGAATGAGGGAGGGGGCTGAAGCTGGGATACAAATAGAATAAACTGTAATTAACAAAAATAAAATAATGTTCCTGAAGCAGCGTAGCTGACAGACATTCTCTGTTACTTTCTTTGAAAAATAACTTTTTTCTAAACTTTCCAGCGGGGCGTTATGAACCCAGGATGTACTCAGATGGGCTGGTGTCTGAGGGCGACCATGAGCTTCTACCCTCCTGCCTCTACCTCCCCAGTGCTGAGATTGCAGGTGTGCACCGCCAGGCTTGGTCTTCTGTGGTATTGGAGGCTGAACCCAGGGCTTCCTGTGTAAACAAGAACTCTGCCAACCGGCCTACATCCCAGTACATCATTTTCAAAGTAGAGGAAAGAGAAAATAAAAAATACAGACCCGTTTCCACTGTCTTAGTGCACACTAGCAGACCTCTGGAGTGCTGTCTCCATAGAAGGGTCTCACGGGGACTGTGGTGGATAGTTGGCCATCTGGGTGACAGGCTGTGATTTCATTGTTACTGGAAAGTTAGTTTTTCTCTTTCTCTCTCTTTCCATTGTGACTTTTTAAAAAGTGTACTTGCTTCCCACCATTTGCCTGCAAATTTCATGATTTCCTTGTTTTTAATAGCTGAGTAGTATTCCATTGTGTAGATGTACCACAATTTCTGTATCCATTCCTCAGTTAAGGGACATCTGGGTTGTTTCCAGCTTCTGGCTATTACAAGTAAAGCTGCTATGAACATGGTTGAGCAAATGTCCTTGTTGTGTACTTGAGCATCTTTGGGGTATATGCCTAGCAGTGGTATAGCTGGATCTTGAGGTAGCACTATTCCTAATTGTCTGAGAAAGCACCAGATTGATTTCCAAAGTGTTTGTACAAGTTTACATTCCCACCAGCAGTAGAGGAGGGTTCCCCTTTCTCCACATCCTCTCCAGCATGCATCATCCCTTGAGTTTTTGATCTTAGCTATTCTGGTGGGTGTAAGGTGAAATCTCAGGGTCGTTTTGATTTGCATTTCCCTGATGACTAAGGATGTTGAGCATTTCCTTGTTTCTCTGCCAATCGATATTCCTCTATTGAGAATTCTCTGTTTAGCTCTGTACCCCACTTTTTTAATTGGATTGCTTGATTTGTTGTTGTTTAACCTCTTGAGTTCTTTATATATTCTGGATATCAGCCCTCTGTCAGATATAGGTTGGTGAAGATCCTTTCCCAGTCTGTAGACTGTCGTTTTGTTCTGATGACAGTGTCCTTTGATTTACAGAAGCTTTTCAGTTTCATGAGGTCCCACTTATTGATTGTTGAGTGAGGTATCCCAGAAGCAGAAAGACACACACAGTATATACTCACTTATAAGTGGATATTAGTCATATAATATAGGATAAATATACTAAAATCTGTTCTCCTAAAAAAGCTAATCAAGAAGGAGGACTCTGGCTAAGATGCTCAATCCTCACTCAGAAAGGCAAAGAGGATGGACATCAGAAAAGGGAGAAAAACAAGGAACAGGACAGGAGCCTACCACAGAGGGCCTCTGAAAGGCTCTACCCTGCAGGGTATCAAGGCAGATGCTGAGACTCAGCCAAACTTAGGGCAGAGTGCAGGGGATCTTATGAAAGAAGCGGGGGGGGGGGGGGGGGGGGGAGGAGGAATAGAAAGACCTGGACGGGAAGGGAGCTCCACAAGGAGAGCAACAGAACCAAAATATCTGGCCCCAGGGATATTTTCTGCGACTGATACTCCAACCAAGGACCATGCATGGAGATAAACTAGAACCCCGGCACAGATGTAGCCTATGGAAGTTCAGTGTCCAAGTGGGTTCCCTAGTAAGGGGAAGAGGGACTGTCTCTAACATGAAGTGATTGGCCTGGTCTTTGATCACCTCCTGCTTAGGGTGGAGCAGTCTTACCAGGCCACAGAGGAAGACAATGCAGCTACTCCTGATGACACCTGATAGACGAAGATCAGAAGGATGGAGAGGAAGTCCTCCCTTATCAGTGGACTGGGGGGAGGGGCATGGGTGGAGAAGGGGGAGGGTAGGCTTAGGAGGAGAGGAGGGAGGGAGCTACAGGGAGATACAAAGTGAATAAACTGTAATTAATAAAAATAAAAAAGCTTAATAAGATAAAAAGTATACTTGTGTTTTTCTGAAAGTGGAATTTTAAAATATTCAGTTTTTCATCATAATGAGTCTCATTATGCCATTTTCAGACACATATATATCATGTATGTAATACACTTGGATCATATTCCTGTGCCGTTGCTCTTACTCTCTTAGCCTTCAATTGGTCCCCTTCCTCTTCCCAAATCATTTCCCTTCTACTCTCGGGTCCTAATTCTACATATGAAGGAAAACATGCCTTTTGTCTCATGAGTCTAGCTTTCTTTGATTATTGTAATCATCTGCCATTCCTTCCATCTCTCTGCTGATGAGTTTTATTCTTCAAGACTAATATTTCATGGTAAATTATAACCCATTCTCTTTACTCATTGATGGACGACTTGGCTACTGTGGCTGTTGACCAATAGGCCCCGGGTGCAGGGTCTCTGCCACATGACGGATCCTAAGGGGACTTCGTTTGGGTATTTTGGGCTTCTCCATACTGAATTCCATGGTGGATAAATCATTCATAATCTGACCAATGTCTGGAAGTGTCCCCAGGCCTTGTATTCTTGCCAGTGTGTGTGTGTGTGTGTGTGTGTGTGTGTGTGTTTGTTGGTTTGTAACAGCCACTGTGACTAGTGTGGAAGAGTAGTTCAGTGGAGCTTTGTTTTGCGTTTCTCTTGGCATTAAAGAGGTTGAACATTTTTCCATGCAGTCTCTGACCATTTGTGAGCTACCTGTTCATTTGTCATTCTTGATTATTTGTTCTTTTGCTGTTTGATTGGTTAGTTTTTAATTCTGGATATTAATCCGGTCAGATAAAAGACTGGCAGGGTCTCTCTCTGGCAAGCACTTCCCTTCCTGTAGGGCCACTCACCTGCCATTTCTGGCAATTACTTCCTGAGGTCCTAGGGTCTTATTCAGCAAGTTGTTGCCAATACCAGCCTCTTAAAATCCTTCTGTGTACTTTATTCTGTTTGTTAAGGTCTTTAATCCATTCAGAGTTGAGCTTGGTCCAGAGTGAGCCACAGGTTCTAATGTCAGCCATCCGCATATTTGGATATGGACTGTGAGGTGCAGTGAGTTAGAGGCCATTTCTCCTCCCTCTCTCCCTTCCTCTCCCTCTCTCTCTCTCCTCCCTCTCTCCCTTCCTCTCCCTCCCTCTCCTCCCTCTCTCCCTTCCTCTCCCTCCCTCTCTCTTCCCCCTCTCTCCCTTCCTCTCCCTCCCTCTCTCTCCTCCCTCTCTCCCTCCCTTTCCCTCCCTCTCTCTCCTCCCTCTCTCCCTTCCTCTCCCTCCCTCTCTCTTCCCCCTCTCTCCCTTCCTCTCCCTCCCTCTCTCTCCTCCCTCTCTCCCTCCCTTTCCCTCCCTCTCTCTCCTCCCTCTCTCCCTTCCTCTCCCTCCCTCTCCTCCCTCTCTCCCTTCCTCTCCCTCCCTCTCTCTTCCCCCTCTCTCCCTTCCTCTCCCTCCCTCTCTCTCCTCCCTCTCTCCCTCCCTTTCCCTCCCTCTCTCTCCTCCCTCTCTCCCTTCCTCTCCCTCCCTCTCTCCCTCCCTTTCCCTCCCTCTCTCTCCTCCCTCCCTTCCTCTCCCTCCCTCTCTCTCCTCCCTCTCTCCCTTCCTCTCCCTCCCTCTCTCTCCTCCCTTCCTTCTTCAACCTCTCCTTCTTTTGTAGATTGCCTGCATGTGTATACACATAGGTGCTCACAGATAGATGTAAACCACGGTGTGGGTGCTGGGAACCGAAGCCAGGGCCTCTGTAAGGACTGCAAGTGCCCTTTGACCCCGGAGTCTTCTCTCCATCCCTGGCCATCTCTCTTACATGAGCTTTTGGCTTCTTTGTGCAAGGCAGCTACTGAGCTGAGGGCTGACATCACACCCTCTTCCAGCTCCTCGGCCTCCTGTCTGTAGCAGTACCATGCTGGTTTGTGCTGCTGGACTCTTTTATCTGCTTTGTTTGGGTTTCTTCCGACTCTACTACTCCTCTCCACCCCAATTCCTTCTAACACCAGCTAGGAGAGAAGGTCAGTGGGGAGAGGGGCAGAGTTCTCTTTAGCCACTTCCTGCTGGTCAGGGTCGTGGCATTCCCTGGGCCAAGTCCAGTCTTCTTTTCAACAGATCTCCTGCTTCTCGTCACACTGCAGCAACAGCAGCAGGAGCACCAGGGGGAAGCAGGAGCATCCTTCTGTCTCTCCTGCGCCCCCTCTCTCCACGGGCTCTGGCGTTTATTCCCTTCCCAGATTCCTCAGAATTAAACTGTCTGCAGCTGGTGAAGATCATGCCCCTCTCAGAGCCCACCGGAGGCACAGTCTGCTGCTGTGGACAGTCTGAACCAGCGCCCCACCCCACACCTGGGATTAAGACAAAAGCACGTGTGCATAACTGAGTTTTAAAGACACCAACACTGCCACTACAGGTTTGGCTATCAGCATTTTCTGCAGCATTTTCCAAAGTAAGTCCTGTGATGCCCACAGCACTGCTGCTTTTGTTACTTTTCACCAGGCAACAGGGTCCTCTGTGTGTGACCAGCCTTGAGCTCACAGCCCCTGTGGCAGCCTGCAGGGGAGTTGGGGGAAGGGCGGGAGCCAGTCAGAATCCTAGCACGGCTGGGGAGGGGCTCTCGAGGCTCTACCCCCTGCTGAGGAGCTCTGGGCAGTTGCTGGCTCCTGGGGAAGGGGCTCTGGCCTGCTAGGCTTCCCAAGCTCCAGCGAATGTCCTCACACCTACCCACTTACGGACAGCACTAGTGTATGTGTGTGTGCGCGCGCGTGTGTGCATGTGTGTGTGTGTGTGTGTGTGTGTGCCCATGCAAATGTGTGCCCGTGCGTGCACGTGCGTGTGCGTGTGCGTGTGTGTGCTGGGCTTCCTTCCTGCCCAGCCATTTGGGCTCTGCTGGGTGGTTTGGGCTTTGTCTCTACTCTCACCAAAGGGCATTTGGGGAGGAACAGGCAGATTTGACCCACAAATAAACAACCCCTATTTTAGAGAAATTAGTGAAGCACACACATGCACTCACATACAGATGAGGGAAGCAAGTAGGACCTGGCTTGAGCCTCTGCACTGACTGGGTGCTGAGGACCAGCATCAGCTTCTCCGTTGTAAAATCTATGCTTCCTGTCCTCGTGCCTGACGGTTTCCTCCGCCTCACCTGAGCAGTTGTGACAGCGCTCGGCCAAGCTGGGCTGAGCCCGGAGACAGAGGCAGCCATGGCCCGGAGGGTGAGGCTGTGCACCGGAGCGGCTGGTGTCAGATGCACGGTGAACATCTCATTCTTCAAGGCCTTTTAAAAACTGGTTTTTTTTTTTTTTGTTTTTTGTTTTCGCTCTTTTGAGAAAGGGTCTCATGTAGCCCAGGCTGGCCTCAAACCCAGTATGTAGCCAAGGATGGCCTTGAGTTTCTGATCCTTCTGTGTCCGCCTCTAGGTGCTGGAATTACAGGGACACACCACCAGGCCTCGCTGATTGGTGCTATGAACCGAACTCTGCCAGGTACGAACTCTGCTTGCCATGACTCCAAGCCAGAGCTCAGCACACTTAGCGTGGTCTAGCCCCAGACTAGATTTCCAGGAAGGTGAAACAGCTCAACGGGGAATGGAGTGCCCTCTTTTCTCCCCACAAGGAAGATTTAGGCTGGCTAGGGCAGGCCCTGGGTGTACCTGGAGGCTGACTGCAGGCCCACAGCACAAGGGCCAGACAGCCTGCCCGGAGGGAGCAGACGAGGCTCCAGGCACAGCGCTGACTGGCTGCCCGCCTGGCCTGCCCACAGTGGCAGCATCGGGCAGTTGGCAGCTCCCAGGTGCATTCAACTGCCACCGTGCCTGGAGACCCACAGCCTCTCGTGTGTACAGAACACACTTCCTGTAAAACAACTCAGAGAAACATCTTTCAAGTCAGCCAGCATCTTTCCACTCTCCTGTGGTGCACATGGACTCTGAAGAAGCGGCTGTCCGTGGCCGCGTGGGGTGAGGGCGGCTGCAGCGGCTTCTCTGAGGGCTCTGAGGAAGGCTCTCTGACCCGAGCTCCGCCCTCGGGGCACACTGCATGAGGCTCTGCTTCCAAAGCTGTGGAAAACAGCCACAGACCTCACCAGGTGACGTTGACAGCTACAAAGTATGTCACAGGCATGAACAGACAGCGTGTAGCTGCAGCTGGGGTACATTCAGAAGAGGTCCCCTCTAAGCTGCTGGGTATTTTGTTGCTTTTGAGACACTCTCATGTAGCTTAGACTGGTCTTGAACTTGCCTTGTAGCAGAGGATGACCTTGAACTTGTGATCCTCCGCAGTGACGAGTCCAGACTGTGCTAGCACACTTGCTCTCTGGGGTGCCTGGAATATGGCTTAGTTACTTTTCTATTGCCATGACAAACCACCAAGACCAAGAGTGCACTTAACTTGGGGGCTCACGCTTTTAGAGCGTGAGGCCGAGACCACCATGGTGGGGAGCTGGGCAGCAGGCAAGCACTGTGCTGGAGCAGCACCTGAGCATTTACACCGGAACCGCGCTTTGATGGAGAGAGCCAATTGTGAAGGTGAGTCTTTTGAAAGCTCAGAGCCCAGTGACACACCTCCTCCGATGAGGCCACCCCTCCTGGTCCTTCCCAAACAGTTCCTCACATACTGGGCAAGAGCCACACAGAGGTACAGCCCAGCCTGAGGGCTAAGCAGCCGCCATCCTGGAGCTCTGCAGGGTTTCCTGACAAGCACACCTCTGGTTCCCCGTCCTCCAGCGACAGCAGCCTGGCCTACCTCCAACTCCTCAGCGGCTTGGCAGTGTCCAGTGATCAAATGCCCACAGGTAGGCCAGCTGCTTTCCACCACTGGGTTTTCCATTTCACCATTTCATTCTCCTAGAAACTCAGGTAGAATGAACTACTCCAGCATTTCTCCATCCAGAAAAGGTTTCAAGGCACTGTGTGTATGAGCCTTAGGGACAGGAGGAAGGGACATTGTTGGCATTTAACGTGCGAAGAGTCAATAAATGGAGGACGGGTGAGAGGCGCAGGTCACCAGTATTGCAGAGAAAGGGGAAGCTGGGGGCTGGTGAGATGGCCCAGTGGGAGGTGCTTGCTGCTAACTGAGGACTCAACTTCAGTACCTGGGACCCGGAACATGGAAGGGCATGACCAATTCCTGCAGGCTGCCCTCTGACCTCCACATGGGTTCTGGGCACGAGCCCTCCAACAAATATAAAAAAGTGGAAGCTGAGCAAAGGCCCAGAGAGGGCACCTGGAGGTGACACCAAGCAGGGTCCTGAAGGAGGCAGGAGCCAGCCTTGTGGGCTCTGGTGGGGATATGTCGGATAGGAGGTACTGGCGTGGGCCTTCTGACCCGAAGGCCAGAGATGGGGCCTCCCCGAGGAGCCAGCTGCAATGAGATGGTGTGCAAAGGGAATAAGGTGAATGACATGCAGAAGGCCCAACCCCTGTGCATGCACATGCCTGCACATGTACGCATGTGCACACCCATTCTTCTAGCATTTTGGCCAGGTCCGAACAACACAAAACCTAAGCACCAACCTCCGCTCAGCTCTTGATGGACAGGGGTTCCCGCTGTGGACACTGGGGTATAGCACCTGAGCCCTGCTTCAAGCATCTCTCTAGAATTGAGAGGTTGCACAGGGACATTAACTCTTTTCAAAAGCGCTGAGCTGTCCCACGCAGTCGCGCCAGCACTCTCCACCGCCAGCCTTTTAGTTATTTCCCCTTTTATCTTTTTCTTTTCCAAGATGCGGTTTGATGAGGTTATCCAGGTGTAGCTCAAATTTCTGGGCTGCAACAATCCTCCTGCCTCAGAACCCTAACAGTTGGGGCAGGGACATGCCTCCATGCCTATTTTTTGTTTTGGATAACTGTTGTGGATGTAAACCTGTTTTTGTTTGGGTCCCAGGTGTGGGATGTGGGGCTGATTCAGATGGTCACAGCAGCAGACTATTTGCCTCATGTGGGCTCTGAGAGGAGCTCTTTGCCAGCTGCAGACAGTTTAAATCTGAGGACTCTGGAGAGAGAACAAATGCCAGAGCCCAGAGAGTGTAGAGAAGAGAAAGAACAAGGCTGATTCTGCTTCCCCCTTGCTGCTCCTGGTTGCTGTTGTGAGACGAGAAGATGGAGATCTCCTGAAGTGAGGACTGGACGGGCTCCAAGGAACCCGACGACCCTGACCAGCAGGAAGCAGCTAACAGAATTGTGCCCCCTCTCCCACTAACCTTTCTCCTACCTGGTGTTGGGGTGTTGGAAGGGATTGGGGTGGAGAAGGGAGAAAAAGATAAAAGAAACGCAAATAAAAGTTTTTTTAAAAAGGTGCGCCAGCAGATAGCCATCCTAACAGAAATGGTGTCCACTGCAGTTCATGGTCCCCTTTTCCAAATGACTGCTAGAAATAGATTCTAATTTTCCCTGTATCTCCGAGGGGTACATATGTTCTTATATTTGACTCTATTGACTTTCTTCATGTTCTTGTAAATTTCTAAGTTTGGAGTGACTTTCATTCTGTCCTCTTTGTCACAATGTCTGGACGACACATCTTTGCATAGCTCCAGGGACAGAGCTGACTGGAGTGGTGAGGAAATGAAAAAGACCAACACAGACAAGCTGGGGCCAGATGGACTGCGCTCTGAAGAAGCCTCAGCACGTTTATCATCTACAGCTGGAGAGGCAGCGCTGGTGCACAGGGCGGAACGGGGGAGGGGGGGAGGGGCTGCCGCCTTCAGATGAAGGTCTATGCCATCCAGACGGTCAAGCGAACAGAGTTAGCTAGTCTTGGTAGCACGGTCTCTGCAGAGGTTTCCATCAACACGGAGGGGACAGAGCCATGGTGGCTATTTCCTGTATACACTTAAAAAGCAGAGGAAGATCTCGCCATTTCTCTGAGCCTCACACTACAGAGGAAGACGTCGTGGGCCTGAAGCTTTGGGGTCCTTGGTAAGTGTGTGCCCACGTCAACAGCACACTCACTTGGGACTTCAGGCCCAGGGCTTCCTCCTCTGCCCACACCTGGAGACATTTCGCCTCAGCTGAAGGCATGGGTGCTGCTGGCATCTATCGGGAAGACGCTTTGGATCCCATCAAAGACTGGAATCCAAAGCGAACAGTTCCAAGGTAGACAAGCCTGGCTGAGAACTCTGTTCCTGTCACGTGTCTCCGTCAAGCGGAGCTGCTGCTTCTGAATCAGCTGCAGCCTCCCAGCGCTATCTAAATCACACGTACCTGAGCGTGCTAACAGTCACTGATAACGCCTTCACTGACCTGTGAGAAAAATACTGCCGCTGAGACGTAACACCACGTGCTGGGAGGTCTGGGTATCTGGATGTCTGAGACGGAGACTAACTTCTGGGTGCCAGTCCCATCTAGGTTGCTTGGCACGGTGCACACAGAGCAGGCAACAAGCCCACGGGGGGAGTGCACACCTCAGCCGCGACACTCATCCCCAGGACTCTGTGGCCCCTTCCCTCTTACAGTTAATAATTGAAAGAAACAAAGTCTTGTAAAACAAGAAACTTTAATTATTTAAAGCAAAGGCACAAGTAAACATTTTAGGTTATCATACAGTGTTACAATAAAAACCCAACAGTATGACGAAATACATTTGTAAATTTTCACGTCTAATGTTTCACTGTGTCAACGCTTCTCTGGACTGAAGAGGTGTATAGAGTCTTAGATGTAATGGAAAAAGTTGGATTTTAAATAGCATCTACCCTACTTTCAATGAGAAATAATTTTAATTAATTTCAGAATTAAAAAGAAATTAAAAATTGTTTGCTAATCTAGAGCAGCAAAAACTTTCAAGGTAAAACTCATCGCTTTAGTAAGTTACTGAGGCTACACGCTGGCCATTTGATGTCTTGGTGCAATAACCACACTGGCCATGAAGTTTACCAAAATAATTGATATTCTTAATTTTTAAAAAGGTGAATATGACATTACATTATGCAAATGGTGACTGAGGAACCAAATGACTTCTTATGACGCCAGGAATAACATACTTCAAAAGCAGTAGACATTATTTTCAATCAAAGGCACTGCCTGGAAATTAACAAGCTGCATTGTGTTCAGGGCTGGAAAAGGCTTTTTTTCTTTCATCGTAAGTGGCCAGTTAGATGAAATACGACGTTTCAATCAATCAGCAAATGCTGAGTGGCTGCCAACTAGCCAAAATAAAAACAAAAAACTCAAACAACAAAAACCAGAGTAAAAGTTGAATGAAACGATCTCTTTGGCCTCTTTTCCACACAGAACATGCATGCACTGGCCGTGTGGCTTAGCAGTAGAGAGCTTGCCCGCTGTGTGTAAGGCCCTGGGGAGTCTGCCGACGCGCCTTCCTGAGCCTAGTGCCTGGGTGGTAAGCATATCAAGGTGCTTGCTCTGCCCAGAGAGCAAGGCTTTCTATCATCTGTCACCGTCTCCATCACGCCCCTGGCACACCTTCAAGTCTAAGTGTGTGAGTAGGCACCATTCGAAAGACACAAAAATATTAGATGAAATGAAATCCACCAGCAGCACAGTCCAGGCTTCAGAGTCTTCACAATATTCTTACATTAATTTGAATGAAACGGAGTCAGACTGGGGCACAGTATGGCCAGAAAGACTTTACATCTTTCTCAGTGGTATGTGAAATAAAACATTTTTTTGAGACAAAAATCTTACTATGCCATCCAGGCTGGTCCTGTCCTCAAGCATGCTTCCTGCCTCTGCTTCCTGAGTAGCAGGGAATGAATGAGGTTTGCACCACTGCACCCCACTTGACTCCAAGGCCTTGGAGAGCTGCTGCTGCTAGCACTCCACTGGAAATCACAAGAGCATCAGTGAACGGAGCTTTAATTTGCAGAGCTGCTTCACCCCTAATCCAAACCAGCAGGGCTGGTAGGAAGCTCCGCACTGTCTGTCTGCTGTTGGTGCTGGGCTTGAACACGGGGCCTTGGGCACAGCAGGCAAACAGGTTTCCAAACAATATTTTCCAAACAGGTTTCCCGAGGAGGGGCTAAAAAAATAACAGGGCGACAGGCCTCCCACCTCACTGCGCAACTGTCAGCACAGAACCACAGAGAACCCCCTGAGGGACGGACCCTGGCAGCGCCCTCAAGCCCAAGAGCAGGACCCTGGCCCCTGACCAAGACTCGGCTGCAATGCTCACGCCTATCTCTGCAGCAGAAACTCACAGAACTAACACTGCCAGAGGGCAGGGAGCTGAAAATGTCAGCGAGAGCTTTTGAAGAGCCTGGAGAGCTCTGAATACCTTAAATAACTAGCTTATGATCACAGGTAAATTACATACTAGAGTTTGGTGGGTGCTCTGGACACAGGCGTTTTCCAATGTCGTCTGTCAGGCAAGAGAGCAGCTAGGACAGTCTTGCTGGGAAAGCCTCGCCCACAATGCAGCATAAGGCGTTACATAGTTGGAGAAAGAAAACTACTTTTGCTTCTTCTACTCCATTTCATAAAATATTTTTATGTATGCAATATTCTGTGCAAAAATGTACTTTTATACACGGAATTCTATTTTCCACTATGGCTCTTCCTTTCATAAACTGCTAGCAAAAATGAGGGTGGGAAGCATCTGGCCAGCACAGGCCTGCGGCCTTCCCACAGGCATCATCTCTCAATTCACAAACAATAGGCATTCAGCTTTCCAGAGAAAGTCTAAACACCAGGGAATGACTAGGAATAAAGGTTTCTTATGGCTTTACCTGTTGATTAGAAACTAGAGAACTTAAATACAATCTCACAGATTTTTTTTTCAGATATTATTTGCTTGTATCTTGGACCTTATCCTAGTGCTAAATTCTATTAAGTAGATTAGCATAAAAAGTTTTATCAGTTAAAGATGAGTGAAGGACTTGAGCAGTAGTGTTTGAACAGCGCCCAGTTATGAGCCTGCTAGCGCGGACTGCTGAGCAAGTGGCTACAGCTGCTAAAACAGTAGTGTCTGGTTTGTACTTAGTCTTCTCTTAACGTGTTATTTACAGAAGTCCTGTTAGAATGCTGAAAGCCGCCACTGTCAGCATCTGCTACCCATGTAACAGGACGCGCAATGCTGGGGGCGGAGGTTAATACATATGTACAAACAGTGTGCCTGTGCCTGCTTCTGTTCCGTGACACACACAAGTGCGACACACAGTCAACTTAAAACAAAAACAAAAACCTTTCAGAGCACACAATGACTCTGTGCTTAGGAATTATACAGAGGAAAAAAAGGTGTTTGTACTTGACAGTCTTCAAAGGCCCACTAACAAAGCTGCAATTTAGTGAAGAAACAAATATCCTCCGCACACAAGTTAAATCACACCAATGTTTTGGTCGATTTGTCTAGAGACGGCTCCCTCGGAAACAAACTGATAAACACAAATGTACAGTTTGTTCAATGAGCATAGAATATTGCACAAGAACAGTTTCGTGTAAAGAAAATCCAATTTCCCACTGTCCTGAATTTTTAAATGGTTCTCACATTTAGACATAGCAGTATTTTCTAACTAGGAAAAACTAATATTCTGTAATACTGTTAGAACCCCATTTACCAATTAGCACAGTTCAGTCTCCTGTGGCAATGGAAACTCAGTGAACATTTGGCAAAGACAGTCAGACGAGACTGAAACACACGAGTGTGCGTACACACAGGTACACAGGACACTGGAGTGACCCCAACTCGCCTCCCGGGACACTGCTGCCCTCAGGGCCTCAGGCTGCCACAGTGCCGGTCACACGGTGGTTGAGTAGGACTCTCTTTGTGGGGGCTGCTCCTCGGGACCCTCTCGGTCACCCCCTTGAATTCCCAGCACACCATCTTCTGCTTCGCTCTCACTGTCGTCTGCCAAGCCGGGATTCAGGGACACGGGGCCAGACTTCCCGTGCACGGGGAAAGCAATTCCACGTTCCTGTAAGGGACTGTCTATAAAGTCTTCGTCCGAGGAGTGGAACGAATCATCATCTCCCAGTAAGTGGCTGACGATGTGGACGCCATCAAAAGGTGGCTGGCGGGAGAAGCTCCGCTGGCCTTTCAGGCACCTGAGCTGTTGAGAACAAAATCCAGGTTACTGATGTACTCAGACCGAAGCACACTCGACTGTCCCGTGAAAAAGCAGATAACTTATACTCAAGGAAGACAATGCCCTGCTCTCTTTAACTCACAGACATATGGTTTTTGAACGCTTTCTGTGTTATGTAATGGGACCTAACTCATGCTAACTGACTCCAACCGTCTTATGTAGATTTACTATTCTCATCCTACAGATTAGGAAATGGAAACATGAGAGGAACTGCTCAGATTTTACAGCTAACGGAGTTTCAATTTCAACTCAAACTTTACTGTGCCAAAGACAGTGTGCACCCGTGTATGCATCGCCTGATTTTGACACACACCATAGATGTCTGTCTGTCTGCACCCTTGTCCCTGGGATATTCTGAGGGGAGTCACAGACAGTCTACCACTTCACCTGCAAATATCAGCTGCATTTCTAGGAGGTACGAACTTAGAGACCACTTATGTCACACACCATCTTGAAAGATGTCACCATATTTCTATAAATGATAAACATGGTTCAGAAATGGCTAAAGTTTTGGGTCTTGGAGCTGGGGTAGGGCTCAGCTGGTTGAGCGTTCGCTGGCACACACACAGCTCTGTGTTGTACCCCACACTGCATAAACCAGGCAGGCCACCCCTGTAATCTAAGCACTGGGAGGTGGAGGCAGGAATTTAATGCTACTCTCAACTACGTGAGAAGTTCAAGGCCAGCGTGAAACACAGGAGACAGCCTCCAGCTCCAAAGGCCACCACACGCTAACACTCAAATCCAGGCGCCTCGCCCAGCGTGTGTGTCACCTCTGCTTTCTATCTGTAATTCAGGAAGACAGCTGACTTCTTTCAAGGGGGTTAATACTTTTCCCTTCCTTTTTTTTTTTTTTTTTTGGCAACCAGATTTTGGTTCTCTCCCTAGAGATTTCCAGGGCCAGTCTCATATAGGGAGGCTGAGAAGGCAAAGGCCATCCTGCAGCTAACAACTGCTATCTCTCCCATCAAGTACATTCTCCAAAAGCACCTCTCCCAGAGTTGGCGGCTGCTGCTCGCAGAGCCCGAGCTGCCGCTGCTTAAATTCCATCAAAGCCCCACACTCACCACCATGGCACCAACTCTCTTACCCCAGTATTAGATACTAATCCTGCCCTCGGGAATTTATACTGCAAATATAACGATATTTTTTACTTTCATTTGTCCTGTATACTGTGTCTGATTCCCCTATAAAAATGCAGAATTAAAACAGCAAAGAACAATTAATTAGCCACCAATTATCTTGAGGATTAAACAGCATGTAAGAGACACTTCATGCTCCTACCCTCATCAACCTTTATCCTTGTTCTCAGCAACAAACTCCTAGTAGCTAGCTTTCAAATCTTGAGATAAAGGCTATGCGAAATAGGCAGGAAATGTTACAAACACTTTCAAAACTAACGGTTCAGAGAGAAAGGCCATTGTAGCCTTGCCACGCTGCCTCCCAGCTTCCTGACAAGACTTCCAGGAAGATGTGAAGACAGCGCAGAAGGAGGGGTCCTCAGCTGAGGACAGGTGTCTGGCTGAGCCGTCCTTCTGCCCTGCCCTGGATTAGACTGAGGGACAGTGACACCAGAGTTAACATGTAGCCTCTCTGAGCACCACAACTGAGCACGGATCGTGAACAAGAGGGCAATAACTTCTCGGGGTCTCGAGACCCAGAGCTTTATTCCAGCCCCGGGCTCTGGTGCAGCTTCCCCCCCAACCCCCGCCAGATTGCAACACATGATTTATAGCTCTGCCTGTCGAGTTCAGTTAATCTCTTCCTTTCTCTTTTCTTCCCCAGTCCTTCTGAGGTAATATTGTGGAACACATGCCTTCCTTCTTCCTGGCTGTTACAGAGGAGGGGCATGGCAGAACCACAACTTGGCAATTGTTTGGAAAACCGTGGTTCTCCTCTGCTCTAACAAAATGTCCTAGAGTTGAGACAGTGTAGCCTTTATCGGATGCTGTAACTACAGAGAATTAACTGCGGGTTGAGGACTCAGTTTCTCAACACAAGGGGTGATGCCTAACGCCTCCCTGAGAACCGCTGACAGAACAAAGCAGAGGAATTTTTTGATTGTGTAAGAAACAAAGGAAGGTGGGGGGTGATGTGGTAAGACTGAAGCCACTCCTTCCCTAGCTTTGCCTACAAAGGGCACACTGGGGCACAGTGGCTTACGAAGAGGAAGGCCTACATGGCACTGAGCGGGCACCTGGGCAGGGAATCTCAAGGCATGAGCATGATTTCAAAGGGGCTGTCTGTGGGCAAAGGTACCCGAAGTGTCCAGACTTCTGCAGCAGAGAGGGCCTGGCTTTCTGCTGTAAACAGCATTTGTGACTCTCCTTACCAGGTTCTCAAGATCTAATTCTATTTTAAAAGACCATCATCACTCTTCCCAAGAAACATCTTCAGTGCCTGTTAGAAAAGAAGATCCCTCCCATCTAATGAACCGAAATCCTGGAATCTTTGCTTTCTTTTGTCTGATATATTTAAGTGTGAGAATGGCTGTAGAGACCTGAAGATGACGCAGAATGCTTGCCTTGGGTTTAATCTTGAGTGACAGAGAATGAATGAAAATGAGTGCCACTGTGGCACACCCTCTGTTCAAACCAAATGGGGCTGCGCCAATGAGGAGAAAAAACTCAATGTCAGGACTTTTAGCTTCCAAACAGGGAGCGCCTTGTCTTGGCTGACACCCCAGTGAATGCCATCTTGCAGTGAACAGGCAGGTTATGAGCCAATTCATCCCCTGGAGGAGGGTCCCAGGAGCACTCTACTTAAACTAGCTGTCTCCTTTGGGGACACAGGGAAGGCTTGGGCATAAATGTGATGCATATCTGAAGAGAAACACTGCTCATTCAGGCGATGTCTCCCTTTGTGTTTCTGGTCTTAGCAGATGGTCTTCTGGACCAATCAGGGATTAACAACAATTGATGAAAACTATTGCCTATGGCGCTCAGGTGGTCTTGAACTTGTGTCCTTTGTGCCTTAGCCACCCAAGTGCTGAGATTTACAGGCTGAGTCAGGACATCTGTCTTGGAAAGTATAGCTAATTTAAACAAACTATTTGGAGGCTCACTGCCTTTATTAATTCTTGGATAAATAGAATACAAACATCCTTGTAATACCACCCAACAAAAATTCCTTAATTATAACACTCCTGGTGAAATCAGACATAGGTTTTAAAGTTCCTGATGTGTTCTAAAGTACTTCTAGGATTCACTAAGAAGCTGGGGGAGAAAGAGGGAGAGAGGAGAGAAGGAGGGAGAGAGAGTGAGGAAGATTTGCTATGGAAATAGAGCAACGGTGACCAGAACCCTCTTCTAGAGTCCTGAGATACCCCAAAAGCGTCTCAGGTAGCTTATCCTGCAAAGGTCAAGGCCAACACACCCAACTCAATTTCCTATCGTTTTTCATTCTTCAGTCTTTTCTTAAGTTGAAAATAATTTTTATACAACATTTTATGATCACGGTTCCCCTCCCCCAACTTCTCCCAGAACCTTCCCACTCACCCAGTCCATTTCCTCTTTCTCTAGAAAACAGGCAACAGAAAAGCAAACAAACCAGAATTGCGTGTTTTTAAAAGAGAAAGCACAACACACACACACACACACCCCTATAAAAATACAAAATCAGAACCCATAATAAGCAAAAGACCACTAAGACAAAAAAAGCCCAAACACAGCACATAAGACAAAGTCTACAAAAATGTCACTGAGTTCACGTGTGCCGTCCGTCCTTTTGTCAGCATGGTTACGTGTGATTAGCTGTGGCTCGTATACCCAGTGAGGGTCCAGGGGAGAAATCTAAGTTTTCCTTTGCACGTGGGTGTCAACTCTAGGCTGCTTCTTGGTTGGGTGGGAGCTTGTCTGGCTTGAACCTGTGCTTACTCCTCAGGCTAAAACTGGACCAGTCAAGTATACCGGAGATGTAAATTCAGCATCTAAGAGAAGCAGGACA
Source organism: Meriones unguiculatus (assembly GCF_030254825.1). Classification (NCBI taxonomy): domain Eukaryota; kingdom Metazoa; phylum Chordata; class Mammalia; order Rodentia; family Muridae; genus Meriones; species Meriones unguiculatus. Next base: position 178,350,807 of record NC_083351.1, read on the forward strand.
AAAGGGACACCGAAGACTGACGGGATCTGGGGAAAAGAGACTCCACAGCTTCACAGCCATGTGCTTGTAGTCATTTCATTCTGGGCTGACACCTGCCCCAGTGCCTGCATCGGCGCTGACTGATTACAAACTTGCTATATAAACAACATGTAACTAAAGACAAGTTAGAAAAGAACTCATTCCTGAGACAAATGCTACGTCTTATCCTGTCTTGAAATAAGCACACCCTTACTTTCCAGGAAAGCTGCCTGCCCACTGCGCTTCCCAACGCCCTGCGCCCACCTTTCTTAGCCTCACCCTCCTCCACAGTCGGTGGTACCTTCAGGACTGCACCACAATCTGCTTAGCCAATCCTCCCAACACACGACCCTCCGAGGAGCCACTGTGTACTGAGAGCACACAGCTCTCAGTGTCCTCGTCAGTTCTGTAAGGCGTGTATCGAGAAGCATGAAATCCAGCACCCAGGGTCACACTGTTCTGAAGAACTTTGATTTCTATGTTTAAGCCATGGGCCAGAAAGGTGGTGAGAGTTCACGCCCTCAGCACTGCTTCGAAGGTTCGCTTCTGGTCTGCCTTAATGTTGGCCAGGCTGGTGATCCAAGTGATTCCATAGTACTTCGGCTGACGATTGCCTGCAGCTGAAGACAACCTTAAAGCCTTCCTCCCCCTCTTCTCAGCTGCTGAAACTCAGGCAATGCCACACCACCAGGCCTGGCTCACCCTTTCCTAACAGCCCCGAGGGCTGCCCGAGGGTGAGGCTGTGACTGCATTAAAGGCTGGCTGTGCTGGAGAGAGAGCAGTTACAGCTCCACACGAGGGGAGGGCGAGGACAGGGGGCTCTTGGAGCTCACGGGACAGCTGGTTCAGTGGAGTCACTGAGCTCCGTGCTCCATGATAGACCCTGTCTCAAGAAGGAAAGTAGAGGGGCTGGGGAGATGGCTCAGTGCGTAAGAACACTGGCTGCTCTTGCAGAGGGCCTGGGTGGTTCCCAGCACCCACATGGTGGCTCACAACCATTTGTACCTTCAGTTTCAGAAGACACAACACCCTCCTCTGACCTCCATAAGCATGAGATATACACATAGTGTGTGTGTGTGCGTGTGTGTGTGTGCAGGCAAAATAGTCATACACAAAAAAGTATATAAAAAACCCACATACTCAAAAATGCTTCAAAACTCACTGGTAACTTGATCCTTGACAGTGATAAAACCAGAAGAGCTGCTGCTCACATGCATCCCAACTAACAAAATAACAAACCAACCTGCTTACTAGCCAAGTGCAGTGGCACAGCCTGTAATCCGAGCTGGCAACAGAGACAGACCCTGCCTAAACAAAAGCCAAAGCTTCAGTAACGCACTCAGTCCCTGGGGACTGAACACAGGGCCTTGTGCAGGGCTGAGAACAGAGAGGCCTGATGCTCAGAAAGCACTCCAGACAAACATGGAGTGCTGGCTGCCGAGCTCGTACTTATCTCTCTTTACTCCTTATACTGCATGGATGACTTTACAATGAGTTCAATAATTCAACATCCCGATTCAGTGAGACATGAACTACATTAAAAAGCTGGTGGGCCTATGGAAAGGCCCTGCCCACATTCATGCCACCCTGTTACACGTTAGATGAAAACATCAGCAACGAGACAGGTGAAACACTAACATGGGGTCCCCGGGGCACTGACTCTTACCTGGTGCGGCCTACTTCATCATGTTGTGCATTAAGAAACAGAGCAAAAGTAAGAACAAGAATGGATATAAGTACAACAATGAACACACTTGACACAACTTTAAAAAATCAGTGAAACTTAGCCTTGCACCAACAACAGATCAGAACTCAGGATTTCTCCGTAAGCATAGAAACCTCAACCATCTGTCAATTGGTAAAGGAGGTAAGATAGAGAACCGGCAAGGAATAAGGCACAAAATGCTGTATAGTTAATCAGAAAACAGGAAACTCTTATGTTGGTAGTCTGACGAATGCAGGCTTTGACAGGAAACAGCAGAGTTTCTAACTGCATGATAGTAAAACTTCAAGCACAAAAAGCTATTAGCAACCACTACAACTATTTCACATTAAATTTACCACTAAAGCCTTAGGAAGAAGACGCAGACTCTGCAGTAGTTAAGTGTGTCCGCATGTTAAAACTTGTCAGTTGACTCTAGTAACTGAGCCAGAGAACGTTAGGATAAATAAATACGCACACTAGTTTCAGAGTCCTGGAGTCTCTAGACAGACTCTCTCTAGACCTAAGTGGCGGAGAAATCTGTGCTGAGAAAATCTGACCACCTGGGCAAGTGCCCACAAGTCAAAAGAGATAGCATGTTCTTTCTGTGTTTGCTTTCTTTTAGCCACATTCTAGGATATCATATCTCATCAAGAGTTAATTTTTACACTTGATTTTAAAGAGACACGGACATATTTTTTCCAGTTCCTGACATCTGAACAAAGGAATTAATACAATTAGTAAGATATTAATAAGAATATATTTATTTACATGGCATTTTATGATTACAACGCACATTACTTCAAGTTCAATGTCTGTTTCTCCTGCGTGTGAGCAGAGATTGCAGACAAGTACCACATTCTGAGATTCAAAAAAGAGGAAAGAGCCTTGGGTTATTTTGAAAGACAATCAATCCACAACAAAGTGGAAAAAGCCATCCACATACACAAAAAACCCCTAACCAAATGAACTTTGATCACCACTAGACAAGGTCTGAACTACTGAAGTGAGTCATGTGACCGTGAGCAAAGCGCACAACAGTTGCAGTAAATTTCCAAGATTGAGTCATATCAGACTGCAAAGCTCCATCTGTGCGCCTGTGCTTGTGTATGATGTCTGATCTGGTTAAGCTGAACAACACCTCTGTAGGCGACACACAGCACCAAGCAGCTGTCCATCACGCTTCACCTCGGACAGAAGCCAAGTCTGATCGCCACATGGATGCTGAGCTACACACCTTTTGCTCCCCTCCTGTGGCTGCGCAATAATTCTGTTGGATTCTTTACAGAATACTTTGAATAGCTTTTCCAGATTTCAGAATTTAAAATCAATTGAAATGAGAAATGGCATGCTACATTTTCTCTTCCTTCTTTCTTTTCTCAGCATTGCCAAGCTGAGGATGACCGTGATCTCACAAGCACAGGAATTCCAAGTATATGTACAACCGGGCTCTAAATTTTTCTTACTTATCAGCTTCTTTAAAAAGCAGTATTATAGAATACATTGCAATAAATACATATTTTTTAAAAAGCTGTATTATAAACATGACAAGATTAACACTAACAGCACGCACCCAAACCAAAAGGCTTCCAGAGAACTCAAACAGGAAACCAATACAAGTGATCATCTAGGGGTTATACCTTCTTAATCACTGTATGCCCAAGTCCCCGCACGTAGCAAATTGAAATGCTGAAACATTTCCCTGAAACACTAAGTAACTTAAAGCTTTAAAAAAAATAGCATTAAGTAAGCCATTAAAAACACTGAAACTATAAGAAATTGAAGATTCTAATTAAAAAGGTATAAAATGCATTCAGAAGCAGCAAAGAGCTTTGCACCAACATGTGAAAAGGGCAGCAAGTTTGGATGGAGAAACTGATCCCGTCCACTTGTTTCAGAGCAGGAGGGGGGACTCTGCCTGTCACACGCAGGAGGCTCCATGCAGTCCTGTGGGCAAAGTGAGGCCACTGCGAGGAGTCTTCTTCCTGGCAGCTGAGGATCTTGACAGAACTGAAACCATTAGCAATATGTAGACAGCACATAGCGCCAGTGGTGAGGAGGCCAGGAATATATGAGACTCTATGTAAATTTACCAATCACAGGAAATAAATCACTTCACACTTGTTTCACGCTGAACCTTTAAGGCTAGATCAAAGTACCATGAACATTTCATTTGATTTAACCTTTAGCTGAAGTATTAAAAACCACTCTCCGACTGTTAGCAAGATGCCCTCATGAACTTTTCTTTTCTGTGTGGACTGAATTATGTTACCAGGATTTGCTGAAGCCATCTGGTGAGTTTTTTCATTCCATCAAATGAGGCCAACGTGCTCTGACAAGGACGCACGCTGAAGAAGGGAGTGAGCAGGCTCCGGCCACCGGTGACCTGGGTCTGCAGGAAGACCGCCCGCCTGATGTCAGGCTGTCACACCAGCGTACAGAGATCCCCAGGAGGCGCCAGGGCTGTCCAGACTGAGAATGTGTTCTGTGTTGAGAAACTACAAGCAGTCTGGTGCCTGGACCTAGTTCTTGAGAGATGAGCGAAAGGAGGAGGCTGAACTACCGAGATTCAGGTCACGCTGAGGAAGGGCAGAAGGAAAGCTAAGGGAACTACGGAGCAGGAGTCAAGAGAGCCTACAGCCACACAGTCCTCCACAACACTGCCTTGACAAAACAATGGATACTTCCGTGGTCTACTGGCTTGGTGCGACGTATTAGCCTTCACAGGGTGTGTGGTCTGTGTGAAGTGCCTCTGCAGGGTGACTTTAATACCACCATGAATTCCCACAAGGTAGCTGAGGAACAGCTGTGCTGCCTGCACTAACACAGCGAGGGAGTCAAGGACATACCTGGCACCCGCGGGCCCCACACTGTCTACACTGTCTACTTGGGCAGCCATGACCAACCTAATAGCTAAAAGAAAATGAAATGTGGGATGGACAGCCGAGTTCACAGAAAGTCAAGACCCAACCCTGAGTAGCAGGCATTGCAATTGCCAAGTCTCTTTCAGTGGGTCAATGACAGTCGTCTTAACATCTTCAAGGTACCAGAACACTCAAGACACATATATATAGTTATGAATCCATTCTCCAAAGATGGACAAATCTCTACACATAAAGTATCTCTAAATACTGCAATAAGCACCATTCATGGACCCTGGGGAATTTTCAAGACAAAAAAACATCAATTTTCAAATATGGTTATTGAGACAGTAAGGTACTGTGACACACACACTGTCATCCAGTAACCTGGGAGGGAGGATTCTAAGTTGGAGGCCACCCTTGGTTACACGGTGAGACTTTGTTTCAAAGGGCAAAAGGTGGGCGGAGCACTGAGATACAGCAGGACACACACTTGAATAGGGCTTACTCCATCCACAGGGCTGTGCGCCGGCACCACAACCAACCTTAGGATATTTCCAACACCCAAACAGATACCACCATGCGCTCTCTGCTCCCATACCGTCTGCCTCTACCCTCTCCTCGGCCCGGGGAACTGCTCATCTATGGCTTTTCCTATTCTGTGCTCCTTTTATGTAAGGGGTGTGGCTGAATTTGTGGGCTTCTGTGACTGGTTTCTTGCACTATTTTTTTGTGTGTCACAGTACACATCAGTAATACTGTTTTGGTGTCCAGTCCCCTTCCGTTGTACGGACACACCATATCCACTTATCAGTGGACAGGGGTCTGAACTGAACTGGTTTTGTTTCATGGCTACTATAAAGAATGTCATAAATGTTCATGCACATGTTTCAGTGTGGACATATCATTTTTCCTTGGGTACAAAGAAGCGGAACTGCCAGACAGAGGCAAGCATGTTTAGCCATTTGAGAAAACGAAATGGTTATCTTCCAAATTGTCTATACCATTTTCTCCTCCCAGCTGCCCTGCACAGAGTTTAGATTTCTCCATATCTTTGTCAATGTTTACTTATCTGCTTATATGTTCCTGGTTAGTATAAAGTGGAAATTTACTATAGTTTTGATTTGCATTTCCCTGATGGTTAATGATGCTGAACATATATATATATATATATATATATATATATATATATATATATATTGTGGTTACTGGCCATTTGTAGATATATTTTAGAAAATAGTCTACTGAGGTGTGGGAGGGGGATGTTTGAGACAGGGTTTCTCTGTGTAGCCCTAGCTGTCCTAGAACTCCCTCTGTAGACCAGGCTGGCCCCAGACATACAAAAACCCGCCTGCCTCTGCCTCCCAGCCGCAGGTATTAAAGAATTCTCCACCCAGAGGATTCTTTACTTGCTTAGTAAATAAGGTATTGATCTTTTTACACTGAAACCAAAAGCTTTCTGCATTTTTTTCTCAGAGAGATGTCTGTCTATCTTTCTATCAACCTATTTATCAATCTATCTATATATCTATCATCTCTATCCATCCCCCTATCATCTATCTCTGCTCATCTGTCATCTATGTGGGGGGTGCAGGCACACAAAGGCACGAACATTTGTAAGTCAGAGTCAAAATCCAGTGTCTTCCTCTATTATTTTTTATTTCCTTTTTGAGATAAGGTCTTTTACTCAACCTGTAGTCACCAACTGGCCAGACTGGCTGGCCAGTGAGTCCTGGGATGTTCCTGTCTCCATCCCCTTGTGCTGGGATTACATCACCATGCCTGGCTTTTCACAGGGGTGCTAGGGAACTCAGATCCTGGTGCTAATTCAGCAGGCACTTCACCCGCAGAGCCATCTCCCCATTTTGGTTTTTATCTCACTTTTTCAAGGTTATATTCTGATTTTCTTCATGGTGTTCTTTGAAGCATAAACGTGAACAGCTTCCCTATTCTTTCACCTTGCTTCTACTGTCATAGTGAAGACCAAGACTTTAAAGGAAGCTCCATTTGCTCTGTCAAAATCATGGTTCAATCTAGAAATACACATACTAGACATATTCTAAAATCATGGTTCAATCTAGAAATATACGTACTAGACATATTTTATGGATGACAGCCGAAAACCATTTTAGTGCTAGAGTTAAGTTGCTCTACTTTAACAAATATGCTGAAAAAAGACTTAAAACCCAGATATCATATATCTGATGATCATAGTATACTTAAAGCATAAAAAACTCTGAAAACTCAAATTTGAAAAACAAAAACAAAACAAAACAAAAAACCAAAGATAGGTTTCAAAATCAGAAAAGGAGCCAAACAGATATTTCCCTAAAGATATAAATGACCAACTGAGCTATTCAAAGATAAGACACTTCTTTAAGACTTGCAAGGGATGCCCCTAAGAACCACAGTGACTCCCAGTCCCTGAGAGCCTGAGGAGAATTGTGAATTGGAGGCCACCCAGGGCTACACAAGGCTGCAGCCTTCACATTTAGCAGGACGGCCACCGCCACCACGACAGTCAAGTGCCAGCCAGGCAGATCAGGAGCCTCTCCCGCAGACGGTGGGTGGAAACTGTCACGCCAGCTTTGGAAAAGTGCGGCATTTCTTCAGCTGGTGGCGTTGACTTACGGTCCAACAGATCCACTGTAAGACGTACTCACATGCAAACAAAGGGCCACACGGAAGCCTGTACGTGACGTTCACGGAGCAGTACTCGTGACAGTCAAAAGAAGAATAAGCCATGTGTATCAACTAGGCAACTGACAAAATGTGGTATATACATATTTTTCATTATTAGGCAAGTAAAGAATGAAGTACAGACACCTAATATCAAGGAACCTCCCCAGAGGCAGAAAGGGAAATCAGTGTCGCCTAAGGGTGAGGGGAAGAATTCTGGAGGAGTGAGGAGCGACTACTAATGGGTACAGGGTTTCCCCTAGAGCCCCCAAAGAGCCCTCAAACTGACTGTGACGACAGCTGTACTACTCTGTGAATACACCAAAACCCCACAGGACTATAAACTTCGTGTGAGCAAACTTGATCACATGTGACTATTGATAAAGTGACTGTTTGCGTCTATGAAAACTAGGTAGTCGTCTTGTATGTGTGATTCAACTAGAGACACTGACAGGCTGAAAAGAAGTAACCGTCTATCTGGAAAGCAACTTCTAACTGATAAAAAATCGTCAATAATGTAAACCTTGTCCATGCAGTTCTCCAAGGAATAAATGGTGGCTCCCTCCCGCAGCTTCATCTTAGAGAATGCTTCAGCTGAGGTGGTAGGGGCGGGTGACCTGCAGCACTCCCGACAATGCGGTCCCGAGCATGCACACCACCCTCCCCTAGCCGGGCACAGGCCTCCTTCAGCTGGGATGGATCCTCCTCCTGAGACCTGCAGGCTGTTCAGTGAAGATTGAGTGCTCGCAAACCACATGACCTCACGAACGCTATCTTATCATATCACAGGTTCCTCACGCTGACCACAACTTAAATCAGACAGGCAACAGACCACCACGCAGTCTGTGACACGCATATTGGTAGACATTTCCAGCTGTTCTCTTTGTGGGAGAGAAAAATCTGATTATCTCATGTCCAACTGCATCTGAGAGATACTGTTCGTGAAAAGCACATGATTTACTGCTTTAAAAACCTCTAGCACAGTTGAAAACCTTGTGCTTTAGTAAATCTGAGAGCAAAGTTCCTTTAACTGATACTTAGTAAATATCCCTAATTTGGAAAAAAAATGAGCACTTTGTATTTTTTAAAAGTAACATAAAAAGTAACTTATTTGCTGAGTGTGGAGGTTCACGCCTTTATCTTAGTACCTGAGGGCAGAGGCAGGCCGATCTCCACAAATTCAAGGCCATCCTGGCCTATGTATTAGATATCAAAGAAGAACAAAATGAGCAGTCAAGTTTCTCTCCTGGCTTTGGGGCCTCATTCTTTGATTTCTCTCCTACCTTTATGTTCCTTCCTGGTCTCCTTTTGTGAGCTTTTGCCTTAAAAATCTTTTCACATATATGCCTCTCTATTCTAAACATGTCCCCCCACCCGGCTATTTTCTACTCTCCTCTTTAATATACAGCATAGGCAGCCCAGACTGGAGGTGTGTGTGTGTGTGTGTGTGTGTGTGTGTGTGTGTGTGTGTAGGGGGGGCATGTGTGCAGAGGCCAGAAGAAAACATGGCTTTCTTGTGTTACCATCCACCTCAATCCTCTGACAAAGGATTTCTTACTGTAGCTGGAGATTGGCTAGAGGCCAACAAGAACAGACACACACCTGTCTCCACTCCTGAAAACACACAACCACACCCACTTTGTCGGGTGTTGGGGTCCAAATTCAGGTCCTCCAGCTTCTGCAGCCGGCGCCTCTAACCTGACAGCTTCTCGGCCAGGCTCCCGACTGTGCCACAGCCCGGCCACGCTGCCTTCCTCCCTATGATCCAGCTTCCTACTCCACAGCTTCACATACTCAGCCCAGCCTCAGGACCTTCGAGAACTACGTAGTGTAACTGCTTTAGGGTCACAGATTGAGGCAGTGTCTAAGGCATGCGTGGGAACTGAAAGACGTTCAAATGTTCACTAACTGGATGGACACTTAAAATGAGCATTTTAAGGTTGCAGGATCAGTGTCAAAGACCTAGAACCTAGGCTTCCTGGCTCTAAGTTCTCAGTCCTGAAGATGAGTTTTCCAATCACTTCTAGTATGATAGAAAACAAAGCCATGCAAAAATATGGAACCAAACTAAACTAAAACAACCCCTACACACACACACACACACACACACACACACACACACAAACACACACGTGTGAATGAATGAATGACCGAATGAGTACACAAACAAGTAAATAAATAGAGCACAAATCTCAAACTACTGTTAAAAACCAAACAGGCTGCGTGGGAACCCAGCGTCTTCTTCCTGCTTTAAGGATATGTCTGGAAGTGCCGTCCTAATAGTGAAAGGGGGAAGAGTAAGGAGAATCAGCTTTTAAGTAGGAGACAGTATTAAAAATGAGCATCAGGTGCAGAACCAGAGCACGGAGGGAAGACCCGAGACACTTACACTGTGGGTCATTTCCGCTTCCTTACCGAAGTGAAACAAGCCTAAGTACACCCCGCCAACTGCCCCGAGGGGAGAGCTTCACCCGAGATGCTTCTGTGGGGCATCTACAGCATACCACAGGCTCCTCAGAGGTGCTAGGCACGCTCCATCCTCACCCACCTGCTAAGAACTGTCGTAAAGAGTGATATGATCTAGCACAACAGAGGTCACTGTTTACTGTTCGTTTTGTTTTTAAAAAATACTGACAACCATTGGCTTTTAATTTTTATAACATATGTGGCCCATCTCCTTTTTTGGAGATAAGCTCTTACTCTGTAGCCCGGGCTGGCGTCATACTCCCGATAATCCCCCTGCCTCCACCTCCTGAGTACTGGCTTATAAATCATCACCCATCCTAGGTTCGTAAGCCTTATGCTGCTGTTCTGTGGACCATCTCTTAAGACGCTTAAGGTCAGCCCTAATAAACACTGTACTACTCACTACAGTATAAACACTCTCACGTAAGCTACTATTTAAATGCTTGAAAGTTCAGAAGTGAGAGGCTAATGAGGGTCATGGGGAAGGTGGGTGCAGGAGAGGGGGACCCAGCTTTGGGACAACATGAACTCCAAAAAAAGTGGTTTCCTATTAAGTTGCAGGACTCTCAGAAGTAAGTAGACTTACAAAACTGGTCGAGATTCTCTCTCACTCTCCCTCTGCACTTTGGGTTGACTGCAAGCCTCACGGGGAATACACAGAGGCAAGCAGAGCAGTGAAGTAAGTGCTGTGCTCCCCCTTCTTCAGCCCCACCCACCCACCCAACATCCTAGTCAAATGCACAATTCCACTCATGCCAAGTTTCCCATCAATAAGTACAAAGATCAGCTAACAAAGAGACTGTTAATGGTTACATGATCAAATACACTATTAATATTTATATGAAATATTTCACATTGAAAGCCAAAGATTCAGCAAATTCTAGCATACAAGTTTTACCAAGGTCAGGTTGACTTTGGTTATTTAAACTGTGAAGTGCTATACCAAAGAAGGTAAACGGAATGTAAAAGTGACTCAGCGTTTAATCCCCTTCGAAAGGTAACAGAGCTGCACAGTGGTGAACACCATGGGCTTGTGAGGTCTTTGTGCCATCTGGAGGCACAGCGGGCTGCAAGCTGTCTGACGGGTGCTGGAAACCGAGCCTGAGTCCACTACAAGAGCAGTAAGCACTCTTAGTCACTCCCTGTGCTGTCTACTCTTCTTAAAGGCTTCCTTCCTTTATATTGTGTGCATGTGCATCTGTCTGTGGGATGTGCACATGTACAGATGCTCAGAAGCTGGGAGGGGACATGGACCCCTGGAGCTGGAGTGACAAGCAGTTGTGAGCAAACGCTCTTAGCCACTGAGCCGCCTCTTCCATCTACTGGGCTATTTCAACTGGTACCTTGGTTTAAAATTTCACGGTTTTTTTAGCCTCTTTTCTGATAAACTAAAACAGGCAAATGAATGAAAATCTACGTGGGGAACACAATGGAGAAGCATCTCCAGCTATACCTGGAATGATTTCACATTGCCTCCTACATGCCTCCTGGGTTAACAGGCTCAGCAGAACCCTTCACCTGGTCTACCCTCCCTTCGTATGACGCATTAACTCTGCAGCCAGCTTCTGCCTGAGCTGAGCTCCTACCACGTTCCCAGCTCACTTCTGCGCCTGTGTGCGGTCCCCAACCGTACTATGCACTGTCCATAGCCACAACCCCCATCACGGGCCCTCATATGCCCAAGGTTTCAGCTATTCTGAACAGTATCTCATCACAGAGTCAGAATCTTTAATTTGGATCTAGCTCCTTCGCAGAACCTTCTACTCTGAAGATTAGTTTTCTCTTCAAGTTTATACAAGAAATTTTCAAAGTCACTAATATAGAGACACACACAACCCCCCCCCACACACACACCATGGTGCACACCTATAATCCCAGTGCTCTAGAGGCTGAGGCAAAAAAATTAAAAGTCTGAATTCTATCTAGGTGACAAAGCAAGATCCTGCCTCCAAAAACAGACTGATGGATCAATCAACGCATGAAAGCTAACTCTCATGTGAATAATTTTCTGTCTGTCTTATTTGGAAAAATGTTTTTGTTTTTATGTTTTCAGTCACAGCATGTGACAAGCAAAATTCATGCCTATTGATTGGTTTTAGGCTAGCATACAATCAATTTTTACATAATTTTAATCCAACAATATTAGTTTTCTTACACTTTTTGCTTTATTTCAGTCAGAACTTCTTAAGAACATCCCCTGGGCACAAGGAAAAGTTCCCAGAGGAAGGAGTTACAGAATACCCAGACAATTTGTTAAAAAACATACTAATAGCAAAGATTATCTGTAAACTCATGATTCCTCCAATGTTACCAAGAATAATAACACCAACCCTGACAGGAATGTCCCTGATATGACAAAGGAAACTGAGCTGAACCACATGTGAATCTATCAAATTGTTCTAAGTTGTTTCCTCTTCACCAGGAATTCACTCTTAGGTTAACTACCTGCAGGAAGTTATTTCAGCAAACACTCAGCCTTCAACTGAAGGATGTAGGCCAGGAAAGGGCAATGTCCACACTTGTTCCTCTGAGGTTTAGGCTCATCTCGTGGCCAAGAAGTTTCCGTTCTTCTTCAGTTTTAAAAGCAAATCAAGTTTATGCTATCCTTTAAAATGTCATTACTGTGAACAAACATTTTACTATGATTCAAAATAAGTTTTACATGTATTGCTGAGTGTGTCATGAGAAAACAGTAAAGAACGGAAAACTGACATAAGCTGCACAACAAAAAGATTCTCTCCAGTCAACAGATGAGCCTAAGTCATTTAAACAAGCCTAAGAGCTAGCCAAATTCTGAGCAACTTCACTGGCTGGCCATCAGAGGCCCCAGTGCCAGTTAAACAGCATCCACACACCAAGAAATCTGTTGAACAGCTCTTAGGCAAGCATCCTTTTTTGCAATCTCAGTACAAGCACCGTGAAGGGGGAGAGGAGGTCAAAGCGAAATGACTCCCTCCCCTCCGCAGCAAGCAGCGCAGAGCCAGTTGGCTAGGTGAAAAATAGTTAGGGCATGGGCACCTCTAAGTGGCTTCAGGTCATTAAAGATAAGGCTGAGTCAGTGACTGACATTTTAAGTTGTTATGACTAAAGATTTAGGGAAGGCAAATCCTCACATTTGACAACAAAAAAATCTTTGCTTAGAAAGGCAATCTCACAAGTTGCTCTTAACTATAATCATGAATTCATAGAAACTTTTAGCACAAAAGGGCAGTGATAAAGCGTTGCATCTGGAGAGGAAGGAAGAAGTATGTGCAGAGCAGCATTTCTCACTCACCTCATGAGTCAGCTCCGCTATCTGGTCCTTCAGCTCCCTGACGTACTGGTTGGAGTCCGACCTGCTCAGCTGCCCCTGGAGCTTACCCTCTTCTTGCTGTTTGTGACAAACAACAGAGGAAAATCAGCACACGAGTTTTACATCATGAACTAAAATATTCTAAGACACTGGGCAGCAGTTTATCTAAACTGTGATCAAATCCTTTCTAGCCCTGAGAAGCAGCTCACAATGAATTAAACTGAGTATTTCTTAAAAATGCCTAATGGATGTTGACAACCATACACTTTACAAAGCACACCCTAAAGAAACTCTTAGGAATTAATTACCACTCAGGTCCTCTGATGACAAAAATGACCCTCAAATTCCAGGGCCATTGATGTCATGTTTTTCTCAGGCAGTTGTTTGTCTCCCCAAACCATAAAAGCCGGCACCCAGTCAAAAGCTCCGAGAGGCCCCACTGGAGGTCAAGCTGCACCTGGAATCTTCTGGAGAACAGGAGAAGTTCTCCGAGCTTCAGGAAGGGAGGAGTGTGACGCTCCTGCTGAGTTCACTCAGAATATATGTGGGAACCCGAGATACAGCTGCTTTTTTAAAGACATGGCACAGCATTTCTCAGGGCGCTGCCCTCGAGGAGGACCCGAGTCAGTTCTCCAGCAGCCTACAACCCAGCCCACAGGCTCCGGCATGCCGGACACTCTCCTCCAGCCTCTTCAGAATACTGTGTGCACACAGCCCACACAGACCCACATGCACACACATAACCAAGGGCAAACAGGAAGGTGAAATAAGTCTTTAAAAGATGCCCCTGATCCTAACACTTGCTGAGAAGAGATGGGGCCATTTCCATGGCTACAGCTGTTAGGGAAGAGCTGCCTTTTCCTTCTCGCTGTACATCTCAGCTGGCCTGCTTCTGTATCCCCTGGGCTGAGATTAAAGGTATGTGCCACCACGCCTGGCCAGTTTTCTTATACCAGGAAAAATAAACGTGAACTTTCTAGAAAATGGCCCCCGAAAGAGTGAAAACCAGTTTAAATAGCCTAAAACGTTTACAATTAGGAAACCATGTGTTGATGCTTTAAACATTTAGAAGCCGTTACCCAGAGGTACTGCTCACATACAGAGTTGCTCCTGAGACCAGAAGAGGACAGGCTTGCTTTTATTGGTGTTTCCTGCTACGGAGACAGCCACAGTTAACAGTCTTTAGTGCAACCATCCCATAACAGTCTGTATGTGTATAATTAGCAAGCATGAATGCATGGTCTTTTTTGCCACACCTCAGTAACAATATAAGCTGAAAGACATAAAACAGAGCAGCAAGGCGTATACTGTGTTTTCAGAGAATTCTACAAACCCCTGGAAACTGCCTTGTGGTATCTGGGTGTTTACAGGCTTTGAAAGCTTTAACATTTTCTTAGGAGGCAGGCACGGTGGCACACATCTTTAATCCCAGCACTCAGAGGGCAGAGCCAGACGGGTCTCTGTGAGTTCTAGGCCAGCCTGGTCTACAAAGCGAGTCCAGGACAGTCAAAGCTACATAGAGAAACCCTGTCTCATAAAAAAGAAACAAAATCTCTTAGGTATTGAACCTTCAGAATAAAGAGCCACATGGAAGAATGTTTTCCGGTCCATCCCTTTTGCTATCTTTCAAAATCCCAAGAAGATGAGACCTTGGGCCCTCCTCAGCCCTCTAAGCCTACCCGAGTCTGCCTTCCACTTCATGCCCACACACTTTCCTCAAACACCCTTGGTAGAAAGCAGAAGCAAGCACCACTGTTCCAATAACAAAGTGGGTAGCTCCCTACAGTCAGGAGCCAGTTTTCTACCCTGCTCTCCCAGTGAGAACTCTTTGCTGCTACTATCACATGCTTAGCTACACTTGGTCTTTTCTTCAAATCCTTTCCTCAAATTATTCCTCACACTGCCTTTTTCTGTTTTCTTTTGGCATCTTCTCTTTAAAGAGAAAAGGACCCCTCCAAGTGGAGTGTGATCCATGGAAGTGAGTCAATGGAATTCACATGGAGTTAGAAATCTGCTAGACCCAATGGCTAGAGAAAAGCAACAGAAGGCCAGAGCCACACATCAGGCCCCTAGAAAACCAGTTCTGAAGTCTTTTCCATTGAAGTGAAACAATAAACCCTCTCCAATTCTGTCACTTTCCAATAAAAACAGTAGCTAATTCACTGAGCCCTTCTCAGCCAAGGCTCTCTGGGGGAATCAAGCCCTCACACCTACAGCAGCATCGCGCATACGTGAAGGTTCAACAATGCCCATGCACCTGGCCACCACCAACTGGGCACCATCCTGTTGAGAACCCACTCAGGACAGTCTTCTGAGTGGCTTCTCCCGTGGAGCTCTGGCAGAAAAACACAGCACTCACACAAAACACACAGCACTCAGGAGGCAGAGGCAGGCGGATCTCTGTGAATTCAAGGCCAGCCTGGTCTACAGAATGAGTCCAGGACAGCCAAAGCTACACAGAGAAACCCTATCTCAAAAAAAACAAAATTTAAAAAAAATAAGAAAAAGAAAGGAGGAGGAGGAAGCGGTGGCAGCGACTAGGCCAACTGGAGACTGCACAGTAACAGTATTCCATATCCACTGTCTCCTAGGCTGATATTGCAATGGAGGAACTATTCAGGCAAGGCAGGGAGCAGTTTAATTAAAACAACTGAGCCCAAAGATGTTTCATCCAAAGGTGGGTATTGGGGTTTGGCTACAAATAAATTTGCTACAGCAGTTGATTTTTTTTTTTTTTTTTTTTTGAGGAGAGACAGCACTGATGAAAAGAAGACATCTGAATACTTTACAATAACAGACGGAGCGATGGAGCCATGGCTTACAGAGGACTGGAGTTCAGTTCTCAAGCCCAGACCAGGGGCTCGCAGTCATCTGTAACTCCAGTTTCAGGGATGTGACGGCCTCTCTGATCTCTGCAGGTCCATGCAAACACACATACATGGTCTACATGCATACACAGAGGCAAAGCACTTATAATAAAAACAAATAAATCTAAAACAAAATTTTATATTAAAAAGATGTAAGAATTTTAATGAAAAAAGGGAGCCATCCAAAACGCATATGGACTCCTCCCCAAATCAACAAAAACCCCAAGCAATGAACAGGACAACAAAGGCTCAAGATACACCTCAGCTTGGATACTGAACTGCCATGGGCTACATCTGTAATTACCTCCTCCTAAGGGGGGAGCAGCATTACCAGGCCACAGAAGAAGACAACGCAGCTACTCCTGACGAGACCTAATTGACTAGGATCAGAAGGAAGGAAAAGAAGTCCTCCCCTATCAGTGGACTTGGGGAGGGGCATGCATGCAGAAGGTGGAGGAAGGGAGGGATTGGGACGGGAGGAGGGAGAGAACCACAGGGGGGATACAAAGTGAATAAAGTGTAATTAATAAAGAAAAATTAAAAAATAAAAAAAAGATACACCTCAGCAGCACAGTGAGGTCCTAGTTCAGTCCTCAAAACCCAAACAGTAACAACACCATCAAAACAGGTTCCTTGAACTTGTACTCACTGTTCAGAAAAAATTTTCTAAGAAAAAAAAAATGCTACATTCAATTAAATCTAATGTCTAGAGTGGATAATGTATCTAGATTTCAATATGACTTAGAAACAAATAACAAGTGTTAATACACACAAGCTAAACTGAGGGAAAAATAATTAAGCAGCTCCAATATAATCTCAGAATTCTTTTCACACAGCAGCTGCACATAAGTCAATGTGCTCTCTGCCTGAATATTTGGTTCAATATCCTACTTAGGGAGAGATCACTAATATTTTAAAACTGAAAACAAAGCCCATTCAGAATTGTCTCAAATACTATTTAATGACAGCTGTGTAAGTGACCTATAAATTCTTGATTTTTTTTAATGCTGTGCAAACAGACTTCCATTGAAATATTTCTCTAATGCCTTTTAGTAAATACTTTATTTCAGTATAAAAACAGACTATATATATACACAATGTAAAATATATTAAAGAACTACATATTCTAAGAATTACATATTAACTTAATGTCACTTCTAAAACAGTTCACTGTTTTGTGATGTTTAAGATTTCCCACTATTTTATAGCTTCCTATTTTCAAGTAGCACCATATGTTTGTCTCTGATAAGCAAGTGGGAAATGTCAGCTACCCTAATAAATTTAGAGACTTGGACTCTTGAGGGTTTCTCCTGGTTTAGCCGATAACAACAGATTGGCAGATCACTGGTTTACTAAGTAAAATAATTGGTAAAGAAGTTTAGTATCTCAACACTCCACGCTCTCACCAAGGAGACCTTACACACACTTTCTGTCAGATCGTAAGGGAAGCTTGAGAGGGTCTAAAGCAGTAACTGTAACAGGCACAGATGCACGGCCCACCAGTGTCACCACAAGAATGTCTGCCTTAGGACTTGAATTCAGCCTTAAGCCAAAGAGAGTCTGCGAATAAAGCTTTTAACCAGAAAGCCAACAATCGCTTCGCTAACGGTATGTGTGCTGAAGTGTTTAGAAGCAAAGAATAATACGAGTTACTTTGAAATGCATGAAAAAATAAGAAGGCTAGGATGACGGTAAGCAGCAGACAGTGACATACGGTAATTTCACAACGCTTTCACTGTGCAGAGGACATCTTCGCAGCACTTCGAGGAAAGAAATGACTCTAATACAAAACAATCCATCCCTCCTTTCCTCACGGCACTTGCTGAAAAAGTGTATATGTTTACATTAGACCTCATTTACACTGGTGGAAGAGTTATCTGCCCCCAAAGGTTTGCTGACTTTGCATTTACAACCCATCTTTTGTGCTAAGCACGTGGGCTCCCGTCCACAACCCCAGCACGTGGCCGCTGAAGTCCGACGGTCACTAGCTAAGACCAGCCTAGCTAAGTAGCCCCGTCCTGGGGGTCAGGGCAAATCCACCTGCTGAAGGCTGGGAGTTTGCTATCTCTCATTGACACAGTCGGTGGCTAGCATCTGGGGAGAAAACTTGGGATAGATCCCCAGCACAGACACACAAAAATAAATAAAAACCCACGTTGTTCCAGTAATAAATACTTTCACTCTATTTTCCTGGGAATTTAATAGGAAAAGATTAAGATTAAGTTATCCCTTAATCCAAAACTTTTGTATTTTGAAACATCTGCATATGCAAAATGAGAAGTCTTTAAGACAAAAACCAAGTCACAACATGGAATTTAGTTATGTATTTAGCACTTTTTGTAGTCTGCTTTGTCTTTATAAACTGGGGCCTGGGCCTACGGCCTTACATGTTAGGAAGGTGACCTAGCATGATATATGTCCCCAGCCACTTTTGTTTTTTTCTTGCTGAGACAGTGTCTTGACTGGACTTGAAGCCCAGGTCCTGAGCCTGTGCTCTCCTGCCTCAGTCTCCTCAGTGCTAGGACTCAGAGCACAGCCCCACACCTAGCGCATACACGCTTTAAACACTTATCAGTCACATATGTGGAAAACACTTTCTAGGGACAGTTTAATTCATTTACATTTAATTGACATCCATAGCTCATGTGCAGAATTTTCCATTTGTTGCATTTGTAAGCTTCAAAACAGCTTCATATTTCAAATTTTGAGACTGCAGATGTCCAATCCGTATCAAATGTCCAGAATAAGAAGATACAGTGCAAAACTTCCAGCAAAAATTTTCGAAGTCTAGACTCTTAGCTTACCTACTAGGTTAGGACACTGCATAATGGGAGCAGATGAAGACTGTAAAACTACTCCAAAATACTATAAAGTCTACTCTAAAACTAGAACCTGGGGGCTGGGTGCGCTGTTTCGTGCGCACCTAGAATGCACAGGGCTGAGTTCAAGCTCCAGAACTACACCTTAAGAAAATCAACAACCTCCACACACCAAAGGATTAACTTCTTTATATTGTTTAGTCGTCATACAAGTTAAATATCTCTAATTTAAAAATATGAAACCCAAAATGCTTCAAAATTGATCACTTTGAACACTGATATGATGCTAAAAATGGAAAATTCTACTTCTAAATGCATGTAACCATGGATGAGAAATATTCTACTTGTACATAAACACAAAAAAACTGTATATAGACACAAAATACTTTATTTGTACATAGATACAAAACAAAGTTCATCTGTCGGCCATCATGAATAACACTTCTGAGGCTAAACAAACAAACAAGAAGGCAGAGCCTATTGAATCAAAGCAACTGGGATCCCAAATCAAAGATTACTGATACCTGCTCTACCTCTGGATTTAAGGTATAAGGGGAAGTAAATCTGTATTACGTAAGCCAGTTTAGGTTGGATTTTCTGTTAGCTACAATACAAAATTACTCTCTAAGCATTCTTATTACTGTTAATAACTGAATATACAACTATAAACTATCTAAGTAGAAATATTCCAAACAGTGATGTCCCATAGGACTAGTACTATCACTGGGAGTTTTATAGGCATTCAGACTGAGGACTCACTCCTGGCCTGTCCATTTTAAACATCTCAGATTGGAGTTTGAAATTGTGATGCTTAGAAAGTTACACAAGGGAAATTCTGAGATACTCGGTGTGAAGACTTATGCTTAAAGTTTGCTGGCTTCAACCACATCTGAAAATTAGTAATTTTAAATATGAATTTAACATTTCTAAGTATAGTCTCCTTATAAACATAAAATATCTCACTAATTTTAAGTCAGGATAACCTTCTGCTGTTTCCCACAGATCTCACTCAGTCCCGGCCAGACACACAGTGCTTGCCGAAGCAGGTCTGAGTTCCAGGCCACCTAGGCTACAGTAAGACCTGTCTCAACCAAGGGAAAAACCAAATCAAATTATATGGCAGTTCTGTTACAGATGTCATTACAATTTTACATATAAGAAAAAGAATAACATTTCACTGCATACTACCATGGTAAAGAGCCAGGATTCATAAACTTATTTATCAAAAGTCTTTACATTTCCAGAGTAAATATATTTAAAAACACAAGCAGAAGAGAGCTGTCAGGGGTCTTTAGTTTCTTCTCTGCTGCCAGTTTCACTTCATGCTTGTTTCCATGGTAGCTTTTGCTGGCCAGTTCCTCTGTGCAGAGCACAGCTCAATTTTGAACTCAAATCCCCTTCTCCGTTAACCCAGCTTTTAACAGGGTTTTCTGTTTAGCCCTGGCTGGTCTGGAACTGGCTCTGTACACCATAAACTCAAAGATCCACCTGCCTCTGTCTCCTAAGTGTTGGGATTAAAGGTGTGTACCATCTCGCCTGGCTCATAAAATACTAAAATTTGCTAATGTATAAGGAGGAACTAAAAAAAAACAAAAAACAAAAAACCTCCTTAGGATCTAAGTTCAAACATATTTATCTTGTGACTAAAATTTGGTAAACAACAAAATAATTCTCTGGACAAAGAAAAGCATCAATGTCTGTGGCGAGATGACAGACTGCCTAACTTTCTAACTTACTTGTGGAATGGACTGGTGGACACTCATGCACCTTAGCTAGCTGCTGCACTGAGATGTGACACCGATGTTGCAGCCACTCACTTTATCCCCTCATCACAGGAAGCTCTAATCAGAGGAAGCATGAGGAAGAGCCAGAATGTGCTAAGGACGTGTCAACCTCTGACGGTTCACTAGAAAAAAATTAACAAATGCTGGCTTCCTAGAAGTGAGAAAAGATATATGCACTTATGAATAAGGTCCGAGTAGAGAGCAGATGTTTTATTCAGAAGTACCTTCACCTACATCTGTTGCACTCCCACACACCAATCAAAACTGAAAATTAGATGTGGTGCATCATCCCAGAAGGTTGAAGAGAGTGCTTCAGGGGTCAGATTTTGCATGTCACAGTGCAGCAAAACTACAGCACCAAACTGCTCTGGTAAGTGGCTGGGGGAAAGTGAGCTTAGTGGGACAAAGCTAAAAATCCTGGGGAGGCAGGAGAAAGGAAAGACAGGCACCTCAAACCCGTTAGAGTCTCGAAATTTAGCCAGACCAATTTTCAAATTCACTGCAACGGGTATGCGGCCATTCTTGTTTGTTTCTTTGTCTGTTTCGATGCTGGCTGTAACTCACCCTGTCTTGCCACAGGAAGGGCGCTTCCTTAGACAGGAAGACAGCTGATTTTAAAAAGCCCTGTTTCAATCTGCAGGTTCAAAATATTCTGCACAATCAGATCAACAAGATCCTGGAGATTCTGACCCAGCGGCTCCTAAGAGATCCATCGGCTGCAGCAGCCCCGGCGACAAGAAGCCGTTAACAGGAGGCAACAGCACCAGTCTTTCGCCACATCTGCCTGAATTCCCCTGACCTTGATAGGTTTCAAAATTCTCAAACCAATAAAAGAGCTGACACAACACAGTGTCCGCATAGCCCTCAGCTGGACACAGCGCGCACTGTCTCCACTGTTCTCCTTCCTCTGCCCACAGAGCGACGCACACGGACTCTGCGACCCGCTGCACATGAAGAGCAAACACGACGACATTCACTGCTGCATGCTTCATATGCGCTGTCCGAGAATAAGCAATTATTTCATATAACAGCAGACAAACATTACAAATAGAAGTTAACAGCAATTCCATGACACCAGCGAACCTGTCCCTATGCAAATTTTCCCAAAAAGACTAAATGTTTCATTATCTAGAATCAGACAAAATTCATGATTATATCTGGTACTTTACTACTTTTTAGCCTTATTTCTACAACAGTCCCTCTACAATCATAATTTCTAACTTTTAAGGAATTGTTGAATAATAATTAATAATTGAATAATTAATAAATTATTCCTTGAAAATATTCTAAAGTCTATTCTAAAAAATTCTGAAGTCCAAGTAAAACACTGTTTTATTTTTTTATTTTTTCTTCTGAGACAGGGTCTCTATGTAGCCTTGGCTTTCCTGGATTCACTTTGTAAACCAGGCTGGCTTCAAACCCAGCGATCTGCTACCTCTGTCTCCCAGAGTGCTGGCCTTACAGGTAATAAAACACTGCTTTAACTTTTTTTTTCCCCCCCAAAAACAAAGAGGCACCAGAGTGAACCATATCGTATTAAAAACACACATCGAAAGGCTGGTGTGGAAGGCACACCTGCGGCACATCTACCATCCTGCCACGTAGGAGGCTGAGGCAGGGTCAGAAGGCCCAGGCTAGCCTGGACTGCAAAGCATGTTTTAGAGACATGTGTTTGCTATGTAGCCCGGCTGGTCTGAACTGGAGGTGTCATACCTCAGTCTCCTGAACTATACAGCAATTTGCTTCCACACCTAACACATCTTTTTTTTTCTTTTTTGTTTTTTTTTGTTTGTTTTTGTTTTTTTGAGCACATGCCATTTAATAGGCACTCAGAACTAAAAAAGACAAAGTTCTAACTTATGTACCTGAGGGCTGGTTTGTTTGTTGTTTGTTTCTGAGACAAGGTCTTACTACATAGCCCTGGCTACTTTACAACTTGCTAGATGTACCGTGTTGGCCTCAAACTCAAAGAGACGTGCCTGCCTCTGCTTTCTGAGTGCTGGCATTGAAGGCGTGGTTAATCTTTAAAAAGAAGGTAATTCAAACACTGCTAAGGGCCTGTACAATATAATCCAGAGCTCTAAAGCGGCTCAGGGTAAAGATGCTGGCAAGCTGCTAGACTAGACTCAGTCCCCAGAACCTACAGGGAAACCAACTCCTGCCTAGTTGGATTTGACCTACACTTAGCCACAGCACATACAGCAAACGACTCCCATGGTTAGAGCAGATGAGAAAGGAAAAGTAACTGGGGGAGGGGGCAGGCTACCTCACAAAGGTGATGGAAAACTCTGGGTCAATGGGAGACTTGAGGCTGAAATTCAAAGGATAAAAAAGTCAGACATGAAAGTCACACAGCAAAGAGCTACAACTGTAAGGAGAAACGAGAGCAACTGCCTTCATGTAACCATGAGGACAGCTGGGTACACTGCGGCAAGCCTAGGAGGCAGAGGCAGGCAGGTCTCTGTGAGTTTCAAGCCAGCCTAGTCTAGAGAGTGAGTTGCAGGCTAGCCAGGCTACCCCGTGAGGTGCTGTCTCAATACCAATAACAACAAAGAACGCAGGCAGCATTGCCGGACCTCACTTGTGAAGGAGGCCAGCATGTCCCAGAGAAGGGGCCAGAGCCAGACAGCCCAAGGGCTCTAAGTCAAGTCGGGGAGTGTGGGGGTTTTGCTGTTTCCTTTGTTGCTTTTCCTTTCACTTGGAAGTTATAATTCACGTTTTCTCTAAGCAATGGTTACCTTAAAATAAATGTACAAATATTTGAAAGTTACAGCAATCAGATAATTCGCTGTAGTAAAGAGAGATGTCCTAGGCTCTTTTTGTATCATTAGGCCTTCCTAAGAGGCAATATTGCAACATTTTTAATGGGGTTTACTATAAACACTTCAAGTTCATTTAAAGACAAACACATTGTCTTTTTAAAATGAATGGTTCTATGTAAATTTTTTTAAATATGCACATTAATAGATATATTATACAAACAAATGTAGATGTTTTATTTTTAAAGTTTATGTTCATGTTTACATATGCAGCATGTGTGCTGGTACCTCCAGAGCTGTAGTCAGTCACAGGTATGAGAGCTGCTCAGTGCAGGCTGGGAGCCAAACACTAATGCTGTGGAAGAGCAGGAAGTACTTTTAACTGCTGAGCCATCTCTCCAGTCCCACATATGCATATTTTAAAATGTATTAAGTGTATATGCACATATTTAACACACATGCTTATGAAACCTGTCTGTAATACACTTTTAACACATTAAATAGTAATATACTGTCTCAGATTTGCTCTTTTCCATTTAATATATCTTGCAGTTATTTATTCTTCCTAAAAGATGTGTAAGAATCCAGAGAAAATCAAAGTCTAACCATTCTATTAATGGATAAGATTACCAATTGTTAAAAACATGGTAACTCAGTTCAATTTCTAGCACTAAAACATATACATACACACACACAAATAAACACCATAAAAACACTGTGTTAAAAGTGACTTTGTATCTAGGCATCATACACACCGCAGGAAAAATACTGTGCTAAAAGGAATTTTGAAGCTTTGCATGTAAAGAATTCGCATAAAGAATGAGAAGAAGGCTGGCCAGCAAATAAACGCGCTTGTAGCGAAGCCTGAGTTTGGCTTGGCAGAAGGCTCCCCATGTGCATGCTGTGGCACCCAAACACCCACATTCACACCCACCCATGACATAAACAAGCACATTAAATTTTTAAAGAGCATAAAGGAAATCGAAAACAGAAAGAAAAATACAAACAGTGATTAGTAAAATGGGTTTAAAATGTTTGGAGACAGCTACGGTGGACAAGCCTCAGTTCAGCCCTCAGGAACAGGCACGAAGACCTTGAATCCAAAGTGAGGCCAGACTACCTAAGATTGTTTCTCAAAGAAAACTGTCGCTCAGAGTACAAACTTGCCGTGGTTTGCTAGTGTCCTATCAGCCAATGGCTTCTAGATTACATGTATGTATTGGCTACTCTAAGCCCCACTGGCTTTTCCTGTCTGGGTTTCCTTCAGATGTCTGACAAAATTTTCACCTGAAACATAGTTATTAAAATTTTACATGTTACTTCTAGAAATTTGAAATAATTAATTAGTAGACACTGATATTTTAGTGCAGTTAGTTAAAATGAAAAACACTGGTTAAAACCCTAAAGGAAATAACAGAAACAATTAGTAATCTCCCTGGGTTCTTTCCATAAAGATTTCAAATAAATCTAAGGTTATGCATAGGATGTGGGTTTTCTCTGAGAGTCATTTTACAGAAGGTCTGTGGTATGAGCAGGGTCATGACACAATGCAGGTTGCTCAGTCTCAAATACCAAGTGCGGAGCTACATTTTAAAGTATTTTATGTCACAGCTGCAGAAGAACAAACTCAACAGAAGAGTTGGCTGTGACACACAAAAACAGAGCCAAGCTCTCTCTTCTATCAAGCTACACTGCAGCACAGAATGCTTTTAAAACGCCATCTCTGAACTATTTTCAAGGCTAAGCAACATTTTTATGGCTATCTTATGAAACTAGGTTCAATGGTCAGACAGGCCACAATATTACCTGACAGCAGTTAGAATTCTTAAGTTCTACTTTGTTATTTTCAATTCATCCATTAAAGCGAAAGGTCGTATGCATTGTAGCTGCACATGAAATGACTATAATACAGTTGCCAAGTAGCACCCTGATTATGAATGGAGTAATACTGAAACATCAAGAACAACCACTAAACTTTATAAGTTATTACTGATTTAAAACTCAGCCCCATGAAAAAAATTAATCAGAACAGCACATGTGGTAAATGGCAGCCTCTCCATGACCTGGAGGTGACTCATTTGAACATCCACAAACAAATCACACTGATCTCATGTACAACGGATGAATCCTCAAAGAGTTTCCTGTAATCTAAAGTCCTAGACACAAAGTTTAAATAGTCTTTTTAGTAACCAGAAGAAAATGAAAACATTTAAATGTCTACAAAATTTGTGTTCTGAAAAATACAGAAGGGAAATACACACTAGTATTTTACAGTGATATTTCTGAGAAGATTGGACAAATGTATACTTTAAAAGATCAGCCTTCATACTCAAGAAGCTAGAAAATGTTTCTTATAAACTATAGTTTAACTAGCAAAAAATTACTTTTGTTACAGAATTTTAAAGTTCTACATAACTCTGAGTTTCTAAAAACTATGAAATCACATAATTGACATTAAACATTTGAAACACTCAAAGAAAAATTGAGAATATAGTTCCATATACCAAGAGGTTGCTTTCCCTACTGGCATCTTACATTTTCAGCTATGTTTGTGAAGATCCATGAACCAGTATGGATAATTATGAATTAAATTCATGGGGTACTCAGATCTCCTTTCTGTTGTTTCTAGGCCTTTTTCACCCTGACCCTGAGTTGACCTGAGACTGTATAATAGACGTGGCTGTTCCTTCAGCTGGGACAGCTTCTCAGACTTGTATGTTTTTCATGGTGTTTGCAGACTGTCCACAACAGAATCTATCTGCCGGCAGCAGATCCTAAATGCCATCTACAAGCCCTAATCACTAGACAACAAGCAGAGTGGGACTCTCTCTACCCAGTATCTTTGTTTAGATAGTTACAAACTAGCTCTTTCTACATTTATAAATTCCTGAAGTGAAAGTCCTGAAAGACAGATAGTTTCTCATTTAATTAAGTTGTTCAAAAGGTAGAAAATACATAAATATGCTTTGAGGGTCAAAGGGAATTTTATCAAACAAAAAGAAGTTTGTCAGCTACAACAGAGGCTATAAATTATTACCCACTGTGCAACTACTTATTTAGGAAGCTGGAAAGCATAAATCAATTACAAAGCTTTATGGCAAATTCCATAATTCAGTAATCACACCTCACACAACTCAAAGAATTAGTATTTTAAAGGTGATAAAAGAGCTTATCACTTCCTCTCTATCTCTGTCAAAAGTGCATGCTGCTCTGGGCACACTGATTTCAATGTAGATTCCTCACTCTCTGTCAGAACAGAATTCTGAGTGGGCGTTTCTAAGCCGAGTGGTTGGGGTATTGCCCAGCTGAGGCATCCCTAGAGGTTAGCTGCTGGGCAAACTAGCAAAAGTGGGTAAATGGTAGCAAGTACCAGGAAAGGAAGCAAAGCTGGATTTGAGTCCAACCACACCACCTTAAATGAGAACTTTCCGTTATCTGTAACAAAGCAATACAAACGTAAAGGCTCACTTAGCACAGGGTCTAACATGTTTTTGGTAAACCAAAATGCTTATTTTTTTAATAACCAAAATACAAACTCAGTTCCAGGGTTAAGCATCAGGAAGCATGTGTTTAGTTCTTACCTATTTTCCTCAACTTATGGAGCTAAAATGAACTTTTCTAAGTCTTGTCCCCGTTACTTGAAAAGCAGAAGCAGTTCTAGACATTGTAAATGTATAAACAGAGTTCAAACAACATTTGGTCAACAGAGCAGTGGAAAACTCAACTGACAGGAGGAAAGATGATTTCTGACCATTTCCCTCCAATCTCAAGATGACACATTCCTACACACACCATTCTCAAGTTTAATTTATACCTTTTAATAATGTTATCTAACTGATCCCTCATGTAGTCAACCTTTCAATGACCTGTCATGTTGCTCAGAGAAAAGCCAGAGTTCTGGGGTTCCGTTTGCTGCTCAGGCCTCCTTCTTGTCCCACCGTAATCTGTGCACAGACTGCTCATGTTTCTGCTCTGGGCAGGCCCTGTCCTTACTCTCAGCAGTGAGCCCTTGGCCCAAGTCTGTCATCTTACTTTGCTTCTTATTATTTTTAACTATATGATTGTGTGTGCTTGTTTGTATGTATGTATGCATGCACACACGTATGTATGTGGGTGTGTATAGATTCATTATGTGGGTGTGTATGAATGCATGTATGTATGTGGGTATGTATGCATGTATATACATATACATGTATGTCTGTGGGCATATATGTATGCATGCATGCATGTGGGTATGCATTTATAGCTGTGGGTATGTATGTATATATGCATGTCTGTGGGCATATATGTATTATGCATGTGGGTATGTATGTATGTATATATGCATGTACGTGGGTATGTATTTTGCATGTGGGTATGTATGCATGCATGTGGGTAGGTGCATATGCATGCAGGCGCCTGTGAAGGTCAAAGTGTTGGGGAACTAAGCTTGGGTCCTCTGGAGGAGTAGCAAGTATGTTTTACCTGTGAGTTTGGCCCTACGTGCCACCCTCAAAGCCTTGTTCAAACATGCCTTCTAATGACCTCACCTGATCACACGGTAATGCCAACAGTCTTAGTCTTAACACCTCTTTTCCTTCCATTGTTTCATCGTGTCATTCACCGTCTTCTGAACTACACACTTAGGATTCACTTACTCTGTTCATCTAACTTGTCTACCACTAGGTCAATCAGAGATTTTTTTTTTGTATTGTTTACTAATCCAGGTATTGATTTGGGCATGTCAAAAACACTCCATAAATCTTGGCTGAATTCAAGTCAATACCACACTTACATTTGTAGTTTAACCTGTTTCTAACATCTCCACTTTTAAACGAGAACATCATTTAAGATCACGGTGGTCAAACGTAGGCTGCTGTTCACTCCTTCAATGCCTGATGCTGGGAATGGAGGAAGCAAGAACAGCTCCCTCACAGTGAGCTCCAGACGCACAGACAGAAAGGCTGAAAAGCACCGAGCAACTGCAGTGGTGCGGGACAGTGCAAGGGGCCTCCACGGAGCGGCGTGCAGAGCAGGCACGCAACCGCTGTGTGGCCATCGCTCACAGCAAGTTAAACACAGTCACTTTAAAATCTTCTCTATGCCTCGGTTTCTCCTACCATCAGGATATTAGTAATTCCTGTCTTCTACGGTGCTGTGAAGATTAAACTAGGGACCACAGAGCTGGGTGCACGCCTGTGATCCCAGAACTTGGGAGGCAGAGGCAGGCGATCTCTGTGAGTTTGAGGTTAGCCTGGTCTACAAAGTGAGGCCAGGACAGCCAAGACTACACAGAGAAACCCTGTCGAGAAACAAAACAAAAACCAAAACCTAGGGAATACAGTTAAAAGGAGACGCAAACACTGCAGGACGTGTCTGTGTCCAGAACTGGCGGCCACTGGCGGCCACTGGTAATTTTGTTACTGGTGCTGGAATTAGTTGCCAGGATAAAGTGTATTTCCAAGTACAATAAACCCATAAACAGAATGCTGAAACATAATTTGGCATTGCACAAAAATTAGCTTGCTCAATTCAAGGGATCCAACACCATCCTCTGGTCTCTGCTGGCACTGGCATGCACATACACACACACACACATACACACACACACTCAAATAAACAGCAGAAAAATCCAGGCATGAGTGCCTGGTATGGCTGCTACTATCTATAATCCCAACCCTTGGAAGGTAAGACCAGGGGCTCACGGTCACCCTCTCGTGAACTCCAGGCCCGACCAAAGTGGGGAGGCTGAGGATGGTACAGCGGCAGAACACTTGCCTAGCAAGCTTGAGGCCCACAATCTGACCCCTGATACAGACAGGGGAGGGAAAGAGGCAGAGAGAGGGAGAAAGAGTGAAAACAAGAGAAAAGTTACAGGTAAAAAGAAATATGAAATCTCTCTGTGCTACTGAGCAGCAGGGCACCAGCAGACAGTGAAAATATCCCGTGTGCTTTCAAAACCTAGAGGAAGGACCCTAAAAATTTTCACCACAGAGAAAGAACATGTCTTAGGTACAGCAGGTCTGTGATGGCGACAGTCCGAATATGGAGGCACAGAGATCCCTAATTTTAATCATAGTCTGAGGCTTTTGAGACCCTATTTCAAAATGAACAAATAAATGTCTGAGAAAACAGACATGTTTAACCAGATTTAAACAACATACAAAACATAGCACACATAAGGAAGCATTACATGGCACTCCATAAATATACTCAATTGTATTAAGAATAAGTCCAACTTGAAACTATAACTAACAGTTTAAAATATTAAAAAAGCAGCTTAAAATATAGTAATTATAATTTTTATTTTATTTTTTATATTAATTATAGTTTATTTACTTTGTGTCCCAGCTGTAGCCTCCTCCCTCATTCCCTAAAAAAAATCATTCCCTGTGGGTGGGTTTAAAATGGTATGTAGAATTACTTGGCTGAGTCTCATAGAGTAAAATAAATGATTTTCTCAAAGTTCATAAAGAAAAATAAAAAGAAAGAAAGAAAAATATATAGTAATTAAGGCTGGAATGTTGATGGCTGGAAAGAGGGCTTAGCAGCTAGAAGCACTCAGGTCCCAGAACTCACATCAGGTAGCTCACAACCTTCTGTGACTCTGTTTCCAGGAGATTTGATTTCTTCCTCTGGCTCTGAGGTATCAGGCACGCATGCTGTGAACAGCCATACATGTAAGTAAAATACCAGTGTACAAAACAAACAAACAAACAAAAAAACAACTTTTTTTTTCCTCCTCCACTTCTTCTTAGAGATGGAAAGGTTGGTGTTGCACACCAGTAAGCCCAGCTGCTGGGAGGCTGAGGCAGGAACATCACAAGTTTGAGGCCATCGTGGAGACCCAGTGGGACCTGTCTTAATGACGTTTTAAAAAGAGCTGAGAGCAGCGTAACTTCACAACAGAGTGACTGTGCAGAATGCCCAGGGCCCTGCGGTAAATCCTGAGCACTGACACACACACAAAGTCACACAGCCACACACACACACCATATACATGGGCTTCATCTGAGACAGTAACAGAGACTTGAGGGAAGTGTGATAACTGTATAATGAATAACGGCTGCCCCCAAATTAAAATGGCATGCATGATAAGACTTTTTTTTTTTTTTAATTTCTTAAACCTGATGCCGTTTTGGAATTCAACATCTGACTTTTACAGCACTCTGGGAGTCAGAGGCAGGTGGATCGCTGTGAGTTTGAGGTCAACCTGGTCTACAAAGTGATTCTAGGACAGCCAGGGTTACACAGAGAAACCTTGTCTCTAAAAACCAAAAAGAAAGAGAATATATTGTTTCCTAATCAGCACTACAGGAAAAACCCAGTAAGTAACTGACATTCTGTCAGAGAACACGAAATACAGGGAGTAACACATTTTAAAAACAGTTCCAGAAGTAACTCTAAGACTCTAAAACAGTTCCTTCCAAAGCAGAGGTAATCTAATAATACCGAGTAATTACAGATGGCATGATGCCAAACAGCAACGTGCAGATGGACCCAAAACTCTGCAGTAACCAAAGAACCTGTAAGAACAACTGTAAGAAATGTTACTCTCACAGGTGTGCATATGTGTATGTACGGCTATACGTTAAAATATTTATAGAATGTTACAAAATTTATAAAGATGAGCATTTCTTTCCCTAATATATTTCCTCTAAGTATATTTATCAAAGTACAGTTTCACAATCATACAAAAGGGTTTTAATTATATGACTAACAGATTATATATTATGTAATCTAAAATAAAGTCTTGTCATATAAAGTTCTTTGTCAATTTATCAGACAAAGAACTTGACAGAGTTATGAGAAATTAAAAAATGCTACGGCTGGCCTCCAGCACTCTGGAGCCAGAGACAAAAAGATCTCTGTGAGTTTGAGGTCATCTGGGGCTACATGTCTACTGGAAGCATTAATCTGAAGAGATCTAAAATAGTCTTAGTCGTCCCCCCCGCCCCCAGGTGGAACTTGGAAATGATATTTCCCCAACTGAAAATGATCTAAAATGTAAATTTTATAACTGAAAAGGGGGTTTCGGATTTAAACACGTTTTCTTTAAGATATATCTCTACATAGTAGCTCATGCTGGCCTTTGAACTTTCAATCTCTAAAGAGTACAGGAACTGCCATCTCTCTGTGGTCCTTAAACTACATTAAATAAATAAATGTTGAGCCACCCGCATGCAGAAGGGCACAGAATCTGAAAGAACATGAGAGCCCGGGGCAGGACACTGAGGCGTACACCGGCCACAGTGCTGTATGTAGGAGATGGAGACAGAATGCTAAGAACAAAGATGGAGACATGGGTTTGGGCAATAAAGAACAAGGATTCACACTGAGGAGTTCTGAGGTGACTGGGTGAAGGCCATTGGCAAATGTTTTTGCTTTAGAAAGGCAGCTCTGGTCACTGCAGAGTTACCTACAGCTGAGGCATGGGAGGACTGTGACCTCCGATTCGATACTCAGTAGATGAACTGAGGAGTGGACAGGGAACAACAGCTAGGAAGGATCATGAGGAGGTTTGTCTGTTTTGCCTCTGTAGCGCCAGTCCACACAGCAGGTAAAATACTGGCGGGAAAGTGACTGTAAGGCATAAACTAGTGTTAGCTGCTGAGGCTGAACGCTTGCACACGGTAGACCCGCAGCCCTGCATGCTTTACAGAAGTGGGAGAAAAGTACCTCAAGTTACTCCAGGCTGAAAACGTGGTAACAAATGGTCTAGTAATCAATATTCAAGACAAAGAGACAGAAGCTTTGGAATGAAAGATGAAAATATCTCTCATAGCAGTGAAAACACAGAATGTACCTAGTGTCCATCTGTGGATGAGTCAAGGTACACCACGGATTGCTCTTTGACCTTAACAAAGGTTAAGAACTATGCTGGGTGTGATGGTATACTCTCTCTGCACTCAGAAAATAGAAGCAAGAGGGCCATAGGCCTGAGGGTAGCCTGGGCCACATAAATTTTAGGCTAGTCTGGACAGCACGGCAAGAAAACTAAAATCCATCCTTTTTTCCTGACATCTTAGCAAGGCTGCCGTGGTTATCGCCACCCTGAGCTTTGCCGTGCCGCCCAAGGACAACAGAAGAAGAAGGATGCTAGTAAGTTGGCCAAAAAAAGACAAAGACCCAGTAACAAGTCTGGTGGCAAGGCCAAAAAGAAGAAGCGGCCCAAAGGTAAAGCTCGGGACAAGCTCAACAATGCAGTCCTGTCCGACAGACCCTGTAAGGACGCTTCCAACTATAAGCGAGACTGAAGATTCGCGCTTCCTTGGCCAGGGCAGCCCTTCAGGGCTACTTGGTAGAGGACTTACCAAGCTGGTTTCAAAGCACAGAGCCCCAGTAATTTACACCAGACGCACAAAGGGTGGAAAGGCCCTGCTGGTGAAGATACACGAGCAGCTCAATCAGCTGCACATTTGGAGAAATAAAACTTTACTAAATCAAAAATCACGAAATTAATAATAACAAAAAGAAACCCTGTCATTCATGACATAGCTAAACCCATGTGCTCACCTATCTAAGAACGCCAACCTCAAAACAAGGTTAGCAAAATAGTTATTACTAAGGGTGTGGCACAGCAGGCTAGAGAAATGTTTAAGAATATTCTGTGCATCTTTTTCGTTTTTTTTGTTTTTGTTTTTGTTTTTGTTTTCAAAATGTATAACACGTAGATTTCACTTTAAACAGAGCATGCAGAATATGAGGTTCTTCACTTCAGTGAAGTGTCAACAAAAGCTGACGTGGTTCAGCGGGTCAGAATGTTTGCTCTGCGAGATGAGGACTTCAGCTTAAACCGCCGGTACCCACCTGCACATCGAGCCAGGGTTGACGCGCCTGTGAGTCCAGCATGAGGAGCAGAGA
Organism: Meriones unguiculatus; assembly: GCF_030254825.1. Taxonomy (NCBI): domain Eukaryota; kingdom Metazoa; phylum Chordata; class Mammalia; order Rodentia; family Muridae; genus Meriones; species Meriones unguiculatus. The sequence continues at coordinate 178,383,897 of NC_083351.1, forward strand.
CGGGCAGACCTAGGCACTCACAGGCCAGTCAATGGTCAAACAGTTGTGTGATTCAGTGCGAGACCCTGCCTCCACACAATAAATATGAAGAGCACTAGAAGAATCTACCCCCTGTCCAGTTCTGGCTTCTGAGTATGCATGAGCACCTGCACCTTCATGCACACATGCTGTGCGCAACACGCACACAGAGGCTACATGCTGTAACCACACCTAGCTATTTTGTGATTAAGATGTTTAGAAATCTAGTACAGTGGTCTGAATGAGAATGGCCCCCTTAGGCCATCTGGTACCCAGTTAGTGGAACTGTTTGGGAAGAATCGGGAAATATGATGAAATATTACTCAAACTGGATTTAGAACATAGTAACAAAAGCAAAACCCAAGTTCTCTACTAATATGTTGGACTTCAGAAAAATTTAAATCTTCTGTGCACCAAAGACATTGTCAAAAAAGAGAAAGAATAACCCTTGGTGCCGGAGAGGTGACTCAGCAGTTAAGAACAGAGGTTGATCTGGCACCCACATGGTGGGGAACAAACATCTGTAGGGATCTGACGCCCTCTCGTGGTCTCTGTGGGCACTGCATGCACATGGCGCACAAACGCACATGGAGGCCAAACGCGCATTGACACAAAGTAAATGTAAATCCTAAGAGTGCCCTACAGAGGAAAATACTTACACACTATGTAATCTGACACAGGGTTGACACTGAGAATGCACAGCAACTCCTGCAACTTCTCACCAACAACTTAAACACACTCAAAAGTGGACAAAGAGCTAGAACGGACTTTTTCCCAAAGATGAGAAATAAAAGCCAAATACCAAGCAGAAGGATGGCTGGTATTGCTGACCACTGGGAATTTACCAATCAAAATAAAGATGTTATGCCACCTCAAACACATCAGGATGCCAGGCTGCAAAGTCCTGAAAATGAGTAAGTGGTGGTGAGGCTATGAAAAAAAAAAAAAAAAAAAAAAGAAAGAAAAAATCCTGTGCTCTGCAATTAGGACTATAAAATGGTACATTATACAGAAAACAGCATTGCGATTCCACAACAAATTACACGGAATTGTTGCATGACCAGTAATTCCAAATGATTCGTATACCTCAAAGAAACGAGAGCAGGAAGCCCAGCAGGCATTTACACAGCCTTGATGATAGCAGCGCCGTTCACAGCAGCATTCGTCTACTGATGGACGAATGAATGAATGAATGAATGAATGAATGAATGAATGAATGAAATACACTGGGTACGGGCAATGAAGGATGCATGTAACTTTAAGAAGGAAAGAAATTCTGGTATACACGGCATGAATGAAGAACATCATGCTAAGAGGAACCCGCCTGTCACAAATGGACAAATGTTTCATGATTCGTAACAGAATGTACCTGGAGTGGTCAAAGTCACAGAGATAAGACTAGGATGTGAATAAATGCCAGGGGCTGTGCAGGGACGGAATGCCAGTTAGTATTTATTGGACACACGGACACTCATGCAGGAAATGAAAACATTCTGGAGACAGATGGTGATGGTGGTCACACAACAGCATACATGTCCTAAGTCAAAGAACAGGATTCATTAAAAGTTTTATGTTTTGTGTATGTAAAAATGTACCCCAAGGCTGAGGCAATTCATCAATGTAGAGGGTACTGACTGCCTCAGCAGGGGACCAGAGATCAGATCCTCAGTGCCCACATTAGTGTCAGCTGAGCATGGCAACTGCCTGGAATGCCAGCACTCAGGAGACAGACAAAAGGAACTCCCAGAGCAAGCTAACCAGCAGGGCTAGCCAAATTAGTGAGAGGCCTCAGTAAATGGAGGACGACTCCCAGCCTCAATCTCTAGCCTCCTAATGAACCCCCACACACACACACAAAAGCACTCTAAAATGGATTGAGTACTGAAAATGGAACCACAAGGCTGGAGAGCACTGGCTGTTCTTCCAAAGGTCCTGAGTACAATTCCCAGACACCATGTGGTGGCGCACAGCCACCTGAGATCTGGCGCCCTCTTCTGGCCTGCAAACAACACTTGCAGGCAGAACACTGTATACATAATCAATCAGTCAATCTATCTTGATCAGGAGAACAGAAAGGAGCACGTTCCTGGAGGCAGCTGCTCTGGGCACAGGAATGCAGCCGCACTCAAACATGCACATCCTACCTGGATTTCCAGCTCAGCGATGTGCTGCTGCAGTTCAGCCACGGCGGCTATGCTATCAGCTTCCCGGAGTCTCACAGCCATGACTTCTTCCTTGTTCTAAAGCAGCAAACAAACACAGTCACAAAGCGCTTGAGTTTGGAACTGAGGGTCTCAGACTTACAGGATATTAAGGTGCGCAGCCTGCACATCAGGAGTTCTCAGCAGGGTCTGCTGAGTGTCTGGGCATCGTCTGTAACGGAGCAGCCAGCGAGAAACAATCATACCCAACGGAACAAACAAGTCAGAGGTGGACATCTAGCAGTTCAGGGACTGCTTCCGAATAAACCTGTGTGAATTTTATGAAAAACTTCTGAAATTCAGGTGTTTGGGATTGTGAAACTGGGGATTATAGGCTTATACTATTTTAAGTGAGACTCTTCAAATTCATTTGTAGAGTGGAAGTAATGTTGATAACACAAATAATATTCAGATACTTTATATAAATTAAAACTAAACTCACCAACAAATCATAAGCTTTGATCATGTAAAACTTAATGAAAATAACTCTAATTTATAACTGGTTACTGAACTGTTGCACTCTAACAAGAAAACTGTGACAAGTACTAGGTGCTGGAATGACAATCAACACACTGATATTAATCACTGGGATCTGCAAAAGGAAGTACAGAAGACTGAATCGATGCAGAGCTCACACACGGGGCATCAGAGTTCACACACTCGGGCATACTGTACCAGGTGCCAATGAACAAATGAAAACTAAGGGAAAATCCCGTCTGAGTCTGCCAGGTCCTCGACTGTTCTGAAATGTCACCCACTATTCATAAAAACTCAAAACAAGTGTCTTCATAACTGAACATTTTATTTTGCTGACTAAGACAATATTTAAATCAGGAACACTGCTACCAAAATGTTTCAAGAACACAGACATTCATATAAAAAAGATTAAGTTTAGCTCCTTATTACAGACAATCAGCCAGGGCCCTGTGGCATCATAGTGGTCTACCAGTGATCAGTGTGACAGATCACAGGGATAAAACCTCACTGTGTGCCCCTTTATTTTTAAATTAGTACAGCTGTATCTTTTAAAAGGCTCAGTTCTTGAGTTAGTACAATTCTACTACTGCCTACAGATTTCTTCAGTCTAAATTCCAACGGCCATGAATATTTATTAGGATGTAATTTCATCTCTGGATTTCAGTGACACTGATAAAGCACTCAAGCTGCACTCTTGGTTTTTAGTGACACCAGAACAAGTTGATGGAATTACAGCTTTATATGTGCCACTGGGCGTCTAAGTGCTCACAGAAGCAGAAGCCCTGAGCACACAAAGGGCATCGCCCTACTGTCTGCTGAAGAGATACGTACTTCCATCCCTCAGTTATTTCTCACACACGTATGCACACGCCTGTCCACTCTTCTCTCTCTGATGGCCCAGCCATCTGTCCTCCTCATCAGCATTAGCTACTCTGAGCTCCATCCATGGAAAAACACAGTTTATTTCAAACACTTGCAGTGCTTTTGAACATTAAAGCTTTGTATAAGCAAAATCTGATGAAAAGAGGAACAGAAGTTGTACTCATTTTCTTAAGCCAGCTGTACACACACATTTCTCTCGGTCGCTATTACCCAGAAGACGCATCGGTACTAACTGCCTGCTAATGCGATGTGAATCAAGGGAGTGAGCTCCAGCCTCTCCAATGACTTGCATTTTCAAATGAGTCACCACAAACTAGGTTTCCAAGATACACTAGCCAAAACAAAAACAAAAACAAAAACCATCAAAAAGGCACATCAGTAAACGCCAATGCAGAATTAGCTTAACCAAGGCTGAAGTTAAAAACGAGGCTTCCTGCCTGAAATTCACCCTCTGGACAAAATGAGCTAACCTTGTCTGAGAACAACCACTAAAACAAATGAAGGAAAAATGAAGAAAAATCTAATCTGGGTGTGGTGTATGCCTGTGAGCCCAGCAATAAGAGGCAGAAGCAAAAAAATCAATAGGATTTTGAGGCCAGTTTGGTCTACACAGCAAACTCCATGTTAGCCAGGGCCATACACTGAAAGCCTCTCTCAAAAAGGCAACATCTAATTCTGACAAATAAATCTCCAGAAGGCATCATCACGCCGGCACTTACCTTGCACTCAATCTCCGCCTGCCTGCGCTTGGCCTCACTCAGCTGGGTAAGCAGCCCCTTGTTCTTTTCGGAGAGGGAGTGCACCTTTTCCTGCAGACTGCTCACCTCCTGCTCTGCTCTCCGAAGCTGGTTGCTATTGATCTGGTTCTAGTGAGAAATAGACACACCGAAGATAAAAAATGGATTTTTGTTTTTTTGAGACACAATTTCTCTGTGTAGCCCTGGCTGTCCTGGAACTCACTCTGTAGACCAGGTTGACCCCAAACTCAGTAAGATCTGCCTGCCTCTGCCTCCCAAGTGCTAGAATTAAAGGCATGTGCCACCACAGCCCACCAAAAATGGAAAACTTAATAAAATTTTACCTGTCCATTTTATACTTCAACAGCCTTATAAAATGTTACTTAAAATGTTTATTTAAAAATGGAGAAAAGATATAAGACTGCTCTAAAAGTATACTAATCCTCAGGCACGTGTGTGGCACATGTAGGTCCAGTCTTAGAAGGCTAAGGAAGAAGGATGAATAAGAGTTTAAGGACAGCCTGGGCTACACAGTGAATCTGGGGACAGCCCATAACTACACACAGCCCATTACTACACAGCAAGACCTTAACTCAAAAAAAAAAAAAAAAATCTTTAAAACAAAAAAAACTGAATTCTCCAAGAGACCATTCAAAATGCTTAACCAACACTCCTGGTGGGCACGGTGGACTCCATCTGTGCTTCCAGCATTTAGAATGTGGAGGCGGAGCACCAAGAGTGCTAGGCCAGCTCTGTCTTTGCACTGAGTCTGAGGTTAGCCTGAGCAACACGAGACCCTGCTTCAAAATGCTGGAATAAAGACTTACATATTTAAACCTCAATATAGCATTTATACAAAAAGAAAAAACTACAACCTTTGTCTTATGTGCTACCACGGAAACAAATAACTATACCTCAGAGATATTCCTCCAGTAAGACTGCAAACAATTCTAAAGATGAAAACAGACCACAATTCAAGACTCAACTCTAGGTGAGAGACAGCACATGACAAAAAAGACAAGAGTATACTTTAAGAATGCCTCATAGTTAGGAAATTGTATCAGGACTTCAGATAAGATAAATGGCGCATGCCTGTGATCCCAGCACTCTGGGTGGCAGAGGCAGGCGTACCTCTGAGTTCGAGGCCAGCCTGGTCTACAAAGTGAGTCCAGGATAGCCAAGGCTACACAGAGAAACCCTGTCTCTCAAAGGAAAAAAAAAGATAACCAGAAGAAGGGAAAGCCTAGACAAACAGAGGTCCCTGAGAACCATGCAGAAGCGGCGGCAGTGGGGAGAGGGGAGCCTACCATCAGCACTGGAGAGGCACAGTCAGGGCTGAGGACAAGGCAGCCCATAGCGCTTCACAGGGAGCGGGAAGAGACAATGTGGCCCAGACACTGTTTTAGTTCTGCTGCACTTGCTATAGTGACTTGCCGTGTAGACTGGGTTGGTCTGAAATGGACTACCCCTGCTTTTATCTGCTGGTCTTACAAAGGCAACTTGTGCTGGAGCAACGGCTCATGAGTTCAATCCTTGCCATGTATGACTATGGAGACGTGACTTGGTAACTCTCATATCTGTGTGAATGCTGGGCATGGTGCCATATGTCTGTAGCCCCGACACTGCGGAGCTGATAGCCAGGGAGGACACACACAGAGACCTCCAAAGCTCACTGGCACCCAGCCTAGCCAACAGATAACCTGGGCAGTGGTGCAGGAGGACATCCCAAATCAACCTCTGGCCTCTAAAACACTCCCGAACACATCAAATATGAACATGTGTGTAACACACACACACACACACACAATAAAAGGATTAGATATAAGATTAGGCATACTAAAAAATACTAGTGTTCCAAAAACAGTTCTTAAGACACAGAAAAGGTACAAAATTTTAGAATAAAATGTTTTTGAAAAGCTGTGGTAAGGTATGTTAATATTTTTAAAAAAAAATTTTTTTTGGTTGTTTTTTGTCTTTTAAGATAGCCTTGGCTGTCTTGGACTCACTCTGTGGACCAGGCTGGCCTTGAACTCACAGAGATCTACCTGCCTCTGCCTCCCAGAGTGCTGGGATTACAGGCGTGTGCCACTGTGCCCAGCTATTAATGTTTTATTAACTGAGAAAAATGTATTCTTCCCCCACCCCTCCCAAAAAGAAAACAATATATGGGCCAGGCCTCGAGGTGTGAAGCTGTAATCCCAGCTACCAGGAGGCCAAGGCGAGAGGAGCACAAACGCCAGGCTCAGCTGGAGTAGACCAGGTGACTCAGTGAGACCACGCCTCAGAGGAGAGAGCTAGAGTGCAACTCAGTGTCATGTGATCATCAAGGCTTCACTTGCCAGTGCTACAAAAAGTAAAATAAACACATGGATATGAATCTACAACTCAGGAAGGACAGTTAAACTCAAGGATGATAAAAAGCAAATGAATCCTCACCCAAATACATTATAATAAGGGCCAGAGTACTACAGAAAGAGGAAAGTCAAGGAAAACCTAGCATATGTTAGAGAAGATAATGAAGGCAAACATGTAATGCTTTAGATAACTGCTCTAGCTGCAAGAGATTGCTCAGTTAAGTGCACAGGAAGGAATAAAGTCAATCTTGACTTCGAAAGCGAAAGAAAGCCAAGTGGAGTGATACACGCAGCTGTTATCCTAGCTATCTGGGCAGATCACGAGTTTGAGGCCAGCCAGGGCAACAAAGGAAAACGGAGAAGACGGAAGAAAAGAGGGAGAGGCAAGAGGAAGAAGAAAGGAAAAGGAAAGATGCAGTAGTTGTAATAAATGCAAGATTAGATGGACCAAATTTAAATGAGCACCAACTTCATAAGACAACAACGGTGAAAAGAAACTGAAGGCATAAAAGACACATACAAAAGAATGTGTAATATGGAGAAACCCAAGTTCTTCTGAGGGCCTCACTGGTTAAAATCAAAATATATTATTGCCTTTACAATTCATTTAACCATGCAACTGTTTCCAATTTTTCAGGTAATTAACATTATAAAAAAATAATTATAAGCCAGGCATGGTGATACACACCTTTAATCTCAGCACTCAGGGAAGCAGAGGCAGGTGGATCTCTGAGTTCCAGGCCAGCCTGGTCTACAAAGTGAGTCCAGAACATCCAAGGCTACACAGAGAAACCCTGTCTTGAGGGGGAAAAAAAGGAGGAAAAAAGAAAAAAGAAATAGTTATATAAAAGTCAAAATAATATAGAAAAAATAAAACTAGGAAAGGAGAAAAAAATGAGTGGGGAACAGAAATGGAAGGAACAAACTAAAAATTTTTAAGGACTGTTGATCTCTGTGTGGGGATGGGAAAAGCCAGAATACTAATTCCAATCTTCTGATTAAATAAGGTGAGGTGGGACCAAAAGAACTCTAAGTTCAACCCAGGAGCCTCCTAGGGAAAGGGGCAGAGATTTAAGCTCTTCTTCCAAGGGAGAGGCAGCTGTAACCTGAAAAGAAAATTCAGCCAGAATAAACATCAGATTAGCAGGGGCCAAGTGCTGGGTTAGAAATGTACCCCAGCAGGTATATACAACAAAGATTGGCCAATCTTAAAAATATATCCACAAAAATGAGCTGGAGAGAAGGGGAAACAGCTATTGTAGGGCCTCAATAGGCACTTACTTTGCCTGTCTCCTCCAAGGAATGAAAGCTTTATCTGGCACAGGACCAGCACACACTGATGTCTTGGGACTATAAAACACATTGTATCTGGGAGAAGAGGCAGTGATATGTTCTGGACCAAGGGCTGCAGTCATTGGTAGGCAGAAGCATTACAAAGCCTAACACCCAATACAAAAGCAAAACGGAGCCGGGCCAGGTGGCACACACCTCTAATTGCAGCACTTCAGAGGCCAGCCTGCTCCACAGAGCTAGTTTCAGGACATCCAGGGCTACACAAAACAAAACAAAAAGCAAAATGGAGGCTAAGGCTGAGGCTTTATTGGGAAATGGGAAATACCACTGCCCATCCAACTCCCTGCAACAAGAAATACAGGGATACCGCTGGGGAAAAGAAATCCCAATTCTGGGGTATGATGCACAATGCAGACATGGGAAGAGCCCTCTTAAAAAAACAGCACTGGTTTTGAAAATGAGGTATTGCCAAAGGGATGTGAACCTGTGGTGCACTGTGCGTAACCACAGAGCAAACCTCCAGGCAGCCATCTGACAGTGTTAACTCAAACCTGCCGCCTGAAAGGCCTGGCAGGGGGGGGAAACACGCTCCCAATTTCAGGCACAAAAGCTGCTTACCTCAGTTACTGCCCTACACAGGACACCCAATCATGGCTACACCTTTGCCTGTGCTATGGATGTCTTTTCCAATAGTCTATCTTTCCTGATGTATACTTGTTGGGGCACATAATGGAAATGTGTGCAAAAGTTTACAGAGCATGCGAAAAGGCAAGGGGAAGATGTTTACAACAGGGACAAAGCAATCAATGCACGGAAGCAGTCTTGTGTATGACACCGAAACTGAATCATCTGATAGGGAATTAGCATCACTGATGGATACGGGAAGGTGACATGTGTGCACAGACATATCTGCAGTGCCAGCAGGAAAAGGCAAACTTTTGCAAAGGAAAAGCAGTGTCTGTCCTTTAAAAACGGAGAACCACAAGTTAAAGAGATGACGCAGAGGTTAGGAGTTCACGCTGCTCTTGCACAGGACCCAAATTCAATTCCTAGCTCCCACACTGGGTGGCTCACAGCCCCTGCAAGTCCAGCTCCAAAGGATCCCACACCTCTGGCCTCCATGAGCGCCTGCACTCACATGCACACAGCCACACAATATATGTTAAACACAATTTTGAAAATTGGTAAACAAATAGTTCCTCGATCAGGTAACAAAAACAATGAAAATCTAAGTCCCAGTACAGTCAGGGCTGTAGAGACTCAGTCTCAAAAAGAAAATAAATAAATAAATAAATAAAGTCATTATGCAGAAGAAATAAGAAATAAAGACACACCAGAGAGAAACACAGTTACACAAAGAAATAAAGAACTGAAGTAGAATTAACTAAGAAAACTGCATTTCACTAGGGCAGTATAACTTAACCAATGAAGACAAAATTATTCATATAGCATTATATGGAGGACAGCAAGAGTTAAGGCGGGGAATATTTGAGAACACAGTGTAGTAGCTAATACGTAAAGAACTGGAAGCAATCTGCTGCCTCTGCTTCAGAATTTGTTATTTGAAGGCAGCTCTAATTAAAGATGCTGCACAGCTCAGGGCACTCGAAGAAGCTGCTTGAAGGAGCACTACATCAGTCACCCGTGAAGATCAACTCAGATCAAAGAAAATGAAGAAAAAGGAATGAACCAAGAAATGAAGAAAAAGGAATAAAGAGAAAAGACTCAACAGACAGGAATTAGTTAAAGTGGAACCACAAAATTTGGATTCATCAGGACAATTATAAGAAACTGGGAGGTTGTAGTTTTCTGGTCTCACTGAGATAAAGCTCCTTTGTAAAACTCAACACTCCAAGTGTACACTGAGTTTGGTAGCTTTTAGCAAACTCTGCATTAAATAAACGCTTGTGAAAGTCAATGTTACAAAGTATCTACTATGTTTATCGGAGATGTAGGCACACAAGCAGGCAGACGCACAAAGGATGAGGCAACTATAGGGTAAGTTAACCTATGAGTACCCAAACCTGAAACCTTCATTCAGAAACAGGACTATGGTGTGAGTGTTCCTGTTTGAATTCTATACTATTTTGATAACTCTACCTCAGCCTAACTGCTTTGTTTTTGCAGGTATTTGCTTCGCTCTATGCATTCTGAGACACTATTTCAAGAAGAGTTCCAAAAGAGTCCAGATGGCAACAGTGTCCACAGCACAGAGAAACATGACATTCAATAAACTCTTGGATAAAACACAAAGAAGCATACAAATGTTCAGAGCAGAACTATTTGCAACAGAAAAGAAATGAGTATATAACAAGAGGACAGTGGTTGGAGCACACTCAGCAGAGAGAGTTCTGAAAGTGCTTTAAATGAAAGAAGTGGAGTTACACCCATCAGCATGGACAAATGTCTGGACACTGACTACATGGATGTTCAACATTAATATTGTAGCTAACTGCATGCTACCACTACACCACAGCTTTGTGCTTTTAACGTGTCTAGCTTTTTACATGAAAACGTCATGATTCTTACCAGTCACAGTTCTACCACTGACAAACAAGTGACTCACAGGAAAATCTAGCACAAGTCACACGACTAGTCCAGGATAGTTTGAAATAAAAGTCCTCTAGAAAGCCTTTCCCCAAATTTCTTAGTCATAGTTAAATGCCCCTTCTGTTTGCGTCAGCAACTTCTCTCTCACTCTGAACTTAGCTTCAGTTTCTGAATCAGAGTTACTGTAGCCTGTCCAAGTCTAACTGCTCAGCTGTCACTCCTTTAATGGCTACACACTCTTCCAGTTTCAAAGGTTCTCCGAACCATGTCTTGAATTTGACTCATTTACTCTCTCGTGTGTGTGCCTATGTATGATATATATATATATAGTCATATATATGTACATATAAATTTTGTTCATCAAAATAAAGCTTCCCATTATAAAATCTAATTTCTACTTTTCATAATTTTAGCCTTTCATATTTTTAATTTCAATAAACTTCTCGAGAAAGTAATTAGACGATATGAAAGGAAATATGCTAATCCTAAAGATACTGCATATTCCCATCATCATGCCTGACATGCATGACCATGGGTGAACTATCCCCCATACTGACTTGAACACTCTAAAACCCTGAAATAAAAGTACCTTTTATTCACCTGATTTCATTGTCATTTTGGACAATGCCTTTGTCTGCTAACCTAGGCCTAGTCCTGAAACTTTCTATGCTCTATACAGTCTAATCTAGGCCTAGACTGTTTTTAGCTTCTGAGACTCACAGCTGAATAAGCTCACGCTTTTTTGTTTTTTTCTGAGCTCTGGTTGGCTGGCTCAATTCAGTTGTTCTGGTTCAAACTCCTCTCTAAGCTGACTGATTCAAACTGGCTTCTTTGGTTTCTAACTGAATTCTCTGCTTGGCCTCACACTAACTCTAACAATCTGTTCTGACCTTCTGGCTTCTTCTCATTCTCTGTCTTGCTCTGTCTTCCCCTGTGTCTAGCTTGTTCTCTCTTCAACCCATCTCTGTAAAACCCCAGTAAAACTGTTTCTGAATTCCATGAACTGAACTGCCACAAGCCCAACTCCACTGCACGGCCTCAACAGAACTCGGAGATCTGCCTGTCTCTCCTGAGTGCTGGATTAAAGGTGTGTACCACCGTGCCTGGACCTAAGCTTTTCTTTACCTGAAACTTGGTCTATACCAGGCTGACCTTGAACTCAAGAGATCTGCTTGCCCCTGTTTAATAGCCGGATCACACAGACCTAGAAGGTCTTTAAATGTGATCTCTTGCCAGAACAGCCATGTTGTGAATTAAAATTCCTCTACAAATATGTGCTGTTGGCCTTTCCTATATCCATGAATTCAAACTGCTAAGGACTAAAACATTTTAATTACATATGAACTGCACATATGCAGGCTTTTATTCCCTACATAATATAGTGAACAATTCCTTCTGTCACATTTGTGCTGTATTAGGCGTTGTGCCTAAAGACGGTTTAGAGCATTCTGGAGAATGAACACAGATTACATGCAAGAAATAAACCACCTTATTTAAAAAACTTGGGCATCTGAAGAGAGCAGTATCAGCAAAGATCCTGCAATCTGGCCCATAGATCCCATAAGATAACTTTATATGAAATACAGCTTATATGAATGTAATTCATAAAAGCCAAATTTGCCTTTATAATGCAAACAGGTTTTGTAAGCAAAGTAATTTGTACATCTTAGGCCAAATATATTTAAGATAGGGATTTAATGAAGAAGAGAGGACTTGTGGAGAACGATTTCAGACTTAATCACTCAGCATCCATTACACAGCATGCAAAGGCAAAATGTATATTACAGTTGACACCTGTGATTCTTTTCTGGAAATGTATGGAGACAGTTTTAGTCACTACAGAGCAGAACATCTGGAAGGCAGAGGCCAGGGTTTTGCTAAACACACTATAACACACAGGTTAGGTACATAAACCAAATTTCTAGCTAAAATGTTAAGTAAGTATTCAAGTTAAGGAATGTTGCTCTACATACATTTTTCTTCCTAATTTGTGCAACAGGACAATCCTATGAGTTTTACTAATAAGCCCCAAAAGTCTAGTTTGCTTCAATCTTGTTGAAGGCTCAAAACAGACTAAATTTCTGGGGCAAACTGTTTCCCAGCACGGGGAAGGTTGGAGAACATTTGTCATTAGTTTGAGGCCAATCCAGGCTAAAGAGTGAGTAAGAAACAAGACAGGGATATAGCATAGCCTTGTCTTAAAACAACAAACAAAGAGAGCTGGGACAAGGGCCCAGTGACTACCATGTTTGGTGTGCAAGCTTGAAGGGCTGAGCTCCCACACTCACACAAAAGGAGGCTCACATCTGTAACCCTGGAGCTGGAGTGTTAGACACACAGACAGATCAACAGAAGCTGCTGGCCAGCTTAACTGGAAAAAGAAAAAAAAGGGGAGCTGCTGGAGCTCCGGGTCCGATGACAGATCCTCTCTTAAGGGCTAAGGACAGAAAGCAGCAAGTTTCAGTGCTCTCCATGAGCACCAGAAAACTGCTGTCTAGACCTCCCCTTCTACCCAAATCCTAAGGATGACAGAATGTTGAACTTGACTCATTGACCACCACTAAGTACAATGGCATGAAATTTAAATTTTCCACCTAGAGCCTATGTTTTTCAGTCTTCATAATTTTATAGCATCTCGCCAGTGTGATTTCCAGCCATGAGAATCTGAGGAGACAACTGCATAAGCCTCTGGTCTAGTTCTGCTCTCAGTCCCCTGAGCCACCCAGCGCACCTGTGTTTCCATCTCCATCATCCTCTGCCTCATCTCGCGCATTTCTGCCTGTGTCTCCGCTTCTCGAAGGCGAACGCTCATTAGTTCATCCTGTAGCTCATTCACCGCATTTTTCTTGGGTGGGTCTTTCCATCTTCCAGAAGTTCGAGCTAAGTGACGCTAAAGCATAAACGTTATGTTGCAACAAATACTCAGAGAACACACTTAACCATCTGCTTGAGAGAAGCGTGGCTTTGTACTTTGCGCTCCTGGTTGGCTTTGGACTTACACTCTTCCTGCCTCAGCCTCACAGTGCTGGGATTCCAGATACACATTTCTATGCCCAGCTTAATTTATACTTTGTTGCTGCTGGGTACTTTTCAAAATTCAGGTTTTTAAAGCCATGATAATATCAAGGGCTGGCTTCTTTTGTTCTTTTAAAATTATATTACTTTTTTTTTTTCACTGGTTTGGGGATAGGGCTACTCCACAGCACACAGAAAGGACAAGGTAAGAGTCGGTTCTCTTTTACCATGGGAGTCTGGGGGACCCAACTCAGGTTCTCAGACTTGGTTCCGAGGCCTTGCAGGAGGTGTCCCTCTCTCTGAGACATCTACAGGCCCTCAGAGACAAATTTCAACCTTAAATATATGTCTCTTCCCCAGTATTTCCAACCCCCAACCCATTTAAACCAAGATTACCATTCTGAAACTATATAGGGTTTGTTTGCATTTGGGGAGGTTGTTTGTTTGTTTGTTTGTTTGTTTGTTTGTTTGTTTTTCAAGACAGGGTTTCTCCATGTAGCCCTGGATGTCCTGGAACTCTCTCTCTGTAGACCAGGCTGGCCTCCCGAGTACTGGGATCACAGGCATGAGCTGCCACCAAGACCACCACTGACTGGCAACTGTGCAGTTTTTAAAAACTCATTGTCTTCTCACAGATTGTTACACCTTGTTCTTTATTAAATTTCCTTCACAAGTAAATACATTTGTGGGAACATAGGGAATACACTTAAGGTGCCATTTATTTTGTGATAGGTATTTTCAAAAGAAGTTAGAGATTTACAAATATGCACTGGTGTCCCCCTTCTGACTTCCCAACAAAGTACCTAATCGCAAAGAAAATCCATTTGGTAAATGAACAGAAAGGTCAAACTGCCTCGGGTTTCCGTACCTCATGTTAGTACTTGTGCAATTAACCAGACGAGCTTCTTGGCACAGGGGCCGTAGCTAACAGAAACTGACAACTGATCGAAGTGCAGAGAATAAGTTTCTATGGAGCCATACGAGACATCTGTGATACACTCCCTCCCCTCAAGGCTCAGGGACCATTGTGGAAGAGAAGACACACACACACACAAAAAAAAAAAATCTAAGAGGGCTGGAGAGATGGCTCAGTGGCTAAGAGCACTGGCTGCTCCTCCAAAGGTCCTGAGTTCAGTTCCCAGCGACCACACGGCAGCTCTCAACTCCAGTTCCAGAGGACCTGACACCCTCACATAAACAGACATAAAGACAAAACACCAATGCACATGAAATGAAACTAAATTTAAAAAACTGAAAAAAATAAACAGGAAAATATCTAAGAGCCAGTGGTTAGGGTAGACCAGGGCAAAACGGTGCCCCTGACATGACAGGACCACTGTGCTCTCAGCAGCTGTGGTCGCCTGCACAAGACCTATACAAGATCAAGCCCGTCAGCGCTCCAGGACGAAGTGGGGCCGGCTCCTGCGCACCCACCCACGGCTGAAGAGCTAATGCCAGTTGCTCCTGGGTGAGGCACATAGGACTGTGGCCCCTACTGGATGAATGGTGCTCAGATGGATGCGCCCATACTCATGAGCATGTGCGCAGCACAGGCTGGACAGTGAGTTTAACAGAAGAGAAGAGGGCCTGAGGACCTGAAGCTGAAGAGTGTCTAAAAATCTGGGGAAGCACGAGAGTCCACATGATCAAGACATAACTTACATGAATGATATCCTCAAAGAACAAAAATATTACATCTAATACGAAGAAAATCTCTGTACTACAAAAAAGGAATATTTTCTTATAGTTCTCTGGGAAAAGTTGAACAGTGCAAACATTCAAAAGCAATAATGAAAACATAACATGGTTCCTATTTTATCTTTTGTTTCACTTTAAGATGTGGAAACTGATTTTTTTGTGCTTAATTCGTAGCTCACTATTACTGTTTAAGACACCAAAATATTGCTAACTTCATGAAAGCATTTTTTAAGAGGCTACCCCTGTAATGACGAGGGGGTTAATACATCAATTTTAACTGTCTTACATAAATGAAGATTGCTGGCGCACCTCATACCTCATGGAGGTTTGTACTACCACTTAAATATTGGAGTTTTAATTTCCCAGGTGGCATGTATACTTCTCATAACTCCTCTCTACTTCTCTTAGCTATTTTGATCAATTTGAATTTTCATTTCCAAGGCATTCTTGAACATCTGTGATAAAACCCTTGTTCGGAGAATTTAATGTTTACTTCTCCAAATCTGAGACAATATGAGAGTCATATTAGATGCATGTGATTTTTAAATATCTTCTGACTCTGATTGTTCCCAATAATTGAATCTCAGGCACATTACTATTTTAAAAGTCAGTTTGTGCTTCTAAAAAAAAAAATAATAGTAATAATTACATAACGCACAGTTTAAATGTACTTCCAAGTTAAAACTGTTCTCAGCTGCGACACTGAGCAGTATTTTTCCTCACCTGCTTGGTCACCTATTTCGAATCTAAATTCACTCAAAGTAAGCACTTCAGTTTTAGCTCCTTTTGGAAAAGCACATCAAGTCAGACATACCTGCCAGTGTTCTTCTAAGTCTCTGACTTGCTGTCGGAGTTCTTTCAGACCCATAATGGCTTCAGCCTCTCGCAGCTTCACGGCAATGAGTTCCTCCTGAAGCCTTGCAATGTTATTCTCATCAGGGAATGAATAGTTCTTCTAAAGTCAGAGAAAATTTGAGACTGCTTTGTAACTCATATCTTTTAAAAATTTGGTTTTGTATACCTGTGTGTGTGCATGCTTGTGTGGAGGTCAGAGGTTAACCTGTGGGAGTCAGTTCTCGCTCCTTCCACCACGCAGATTCTGGGGGTAGAACTCATCTCTATTCGTATTCTTAATTACAGAACATGGATTTGTATGAAAGTAACAAAAAAGAACTGGCGCTCTTAATTGAAGATGTCAGAAGATGGAAAGATCTCCCGTGCTCATGGACCGGTAGGATTAATAGAGTAAAAAATGAACATCCTCCCAAAAACAACCTACAGATTCAATGCAATCCCCATTAAAACTCCAACACAATTTTTCAAGGATTTGAAAAATCAATCTTCAATTTTATATGGAAACAGAAAAATCCTGAAATAGTTAAAACAATACTGAATAATAAAAGAACTGCTGGAAGTATCAACATCCCATATTAAGTTGTACTACAGAGCTATAATAATAAAAAGAGCACGGTACTGGCATAAAAGCAGACACATGTCAACTGACTCAGCCGAATCAATGGACTCAAACTGAAGAGCCCTAGATCTAAGTCCACCTGTGAAGGCCTGACTTTTGATGAAGAAGCCAAAACTACACACTGGAAAAAGCCAGCATCTTCAACAAATAGTTGGTCAAACTGGATGGCTGCTTGTAGAAGAATGCAAGTAGATCCACAGTTATCACTGCACAAAACACAACCCCAGATAGACCAAGTACCTCAAATGTCAAGACCAGACACCCGACATCTGATCGAAGAAGGAGAGAACAGTCTTGAGCTCACCGATTCAGGAAAGGATTTTCTGAATCAGCAGCCTTCAAGTTATTTTTATTTTCTGCCTTCCCAGTCTCCCTTTAGACAGGGCCTCATACATACCAGCTGACCTCCAACTCCCTACGTTGCCAAGGCTGACCTCGAACTGCCCTCCACATTCTGGGTGCTGGATTATAGGTGTGCCACCACACCTGGCTTTACGTGTGCTGGAGGCTGATGCACTCCAGGCAAGCAGTACACCGTCTACCAACTAGCAACATGTCCTTATTTCTAAGTAACTGATACACAGTTCCTCACATGTAAAAAATCAAGTCTAATTCCTCAGTAAGTACTTGGAAAGTAGAAGAGAGAGGTAATACTTAGGTGGTTTCTTACCTTCTCTATATCTAACACTTTGTCCTGCATCTCCTTCAGTGCACACTGAGACTCGGCCTCACTCAGTCGGGCCTGGACCAATTCCTTCTCCAGCTGCAGCACAAAATCTTCGTTGTAGGTGGAGCTGCATTTATGCTAAAAGTTATAAACATATACTGAAAGTCCATAGAGAAACAAATGTGTAAATACAGACATACAAGAAAAATGTAAAATGCTTAAATTTGGGTAGTGTGGCCAACTAAAAAGTAAAATTCTTTCTATCCAGTATTCCAAATTATTTCACTTTTCCAACAAATGAGCTTGAGAGAAAGGGAGAGGGAGGGAGGGAAGTAAAGAAGGAAGTCAGGAAGGAAGGGAGGAGAGAGAGAGAGAGAGAGAGAGAGAGAGAGAGAGAGAGAGAGAGAGAGAGGGAAGCAAGGAGGGAGGGAGGGAGGGAGGGAGGGAAGAAGGAAAGGAAAGAAGTGAATGAGGGAGGAAGGCCCAGTTCTAGTGTCATTTGGATTTGGTAACAAGCTATTACATTCCTCAACATTCATACAAAGTCCCTGCCCTTTTTTCTGTCCACCTGTCACGATACGGAGAATTGTTCTGACTCTACACGCATGATGTGAACAACATGGCAGCCATTAACCTCCTGCAGTCCTTGAAACATGCCTAACCCTAGCTAAGTAGGGTTATAAACAAAAGACCAAACTGCTTTTCAGTGCAAACCCCTTAGGTTCAACTCCCGGTACTAACAAAAGTATAAAATTATATAGACACATAAAATAACTCAATGATTTTTATGCTGATTTAGGTTGAAATATTTCAAATACACTGAAAAAAAAACTTCCCTTTTACTCTTTTCAATATGAATATAATTTCTTAGACTGCTTATTTAGCTCATGTTGAAGACGACAGAAACATACAAAGCCTAACTATTCTATTTAACACAATGAAACATGACACATCAGCTAAGGGAAAGATCTTAAGTCCTAAGGAAGTAAAATTGTATTTGCTTTAAAATGTGAATTTCTTTAAAATATCTGCATAGCTTCAAGTAAGAAGAGAAGGAAGAAGATGCTACACAAAGAGGCAAACCTCAGAGCCTCTCCACTCCGCCGGCATTCGTGAATGCCAGCATAGGCACTCACACTTTCCTAAAGCCCACTACACAGAAAAGCTGCAGTGCAGATGCAAAAAACAAGACAAAGCTGAGTATGCTAGTGCACACAGATGGTCCCAGCACTCGTTTTAGAAGCTGAGGCGGGAAAATCATGACTTTCACACTAGACTAAGATATGGACTGAGTTCCTATCTCAAAAAAATGAAGAAAGGAGGTAGGAGGGAGAAAGATGTCTAACTCTCCGCTCTGTGTGTATGTCCTCTTTAAAATCATATAGCTATCACTTCACACTTATCTCAGGTAACAAATGGATGGCAACTCCAAAATTTAAAAGCACTACAGAGGACAGTCTCCTAGCTGAACGGCTATGGGTGAAGAAAGGTTCTGTCTATTCTATAGTAGGAATAAAATAGACACTGAACTAAAACTATTAAAAATGATCAAATGCTTTCATGGAAGCACTTCCATTTTACACAGCTCTTAGCATTCGCCCTTACCCAGGCGATGTACAAATGGAGGCATCTCCTCTTCCTGGCACTGCAGACTGAACCCAAGGCTTCGTGCATATTAGGCAAGCCATCGATGACTCGGCTACAGCACAGGGCATCTTTTTCTTTTGGAACAGAGCCCCACTAAACGGGCCAGATGTGAACTGAACTTGCTTTACCTGCCCTGTCACTCCACCTAATTAATCTAAGGCTGTTTAATCACCAACATGCCACCTCTAGTAATTCTGGCTCTTTTAAAACAATGCGTATGGGGCTGGAGAGATGGCTCAGTGGTTAAGAGCACTGTCTGCTCTTCCAAAGGTCCTGAGTTCAATTCCCAGCAACCACATGGTAGCTCATAACCATCTATAATGTGAACCGATTCCCTCTTCTGGCAAGTGTAAATGCAGATAGAACACTCATATACATAAAATAAATAAATCTTAAAAAAAAAAACAATGCGTATATAGGAAGCTCATCTGTAACGCTTCATAAATACCTTATCAAATGAAAAAAAAAAAGTTCTTTTGGAATGACCTCAGCCAAGGTAAAGGTATATTAATGAAATCATAATTATTCTATGGGCACTACCAGTATTATTAGCTCTTAAGGTTTAGCTCTGATGAGATCTGTTGAAGTCTGCTTGCCAACATCCTGTAAGAGGAAAGCCCTGAGAAAATATAAAACTCGAATGGCCCACATGAAAGTAGAACCCTCCTCCACAGAAGACGGGGAGGAAGGACTGCTGAAGCCAGAGGGGCAGGAGCACCAGGAGAACGCAACCCACAGAGTCAACCAAGCAGGGCTCATAGGCGATCCAACACAGAGCCTGTGTGAGTCTGCAGCAGGCTCTCTCATACAAGCTGCGGCTCTCTAGCTTGGGGTTGTTGCTGGGCTAACAATGGGAGTGGGGGTATCTATGGCTCTTCTGTCTGCTCATGGGGCCCTTTCCTTTTATTGGGTTGCTTCATCCAGCCATTATATAAGGGTTTATGCCTACTGTTACTGCATCTTGCTTGATATCACTGGAGGCCTCCTCTTTTCTGAAGGGAAATAAGGAACAGTGGATCTGGGGAGAAGGAAGGTGGGGCTTGGAGAGAGGAGAAGTGCTTGGGATATACAGTATGAGAGAATAAATAAAATTAAAAGAAAGCAGAATCTTCACCCTAGCAGAAATAAATTACTTCAACCATATACTAAAACATTAAGGAACTACTAGAAACAAATTGTCAATAAAAATGTATTAACATATCACACACTGAATGATATGCAGCTTGGGAAACATTGTACCCGACACAGTGTTTTGCCCTAAAAGACTGTATTTAATACTGAAATTATTAACTTGGAAATATTCATATTTTGTCTTTCCTACATGACAACAGCCACAACTATGATCACTGATAGTCAGCAAGGAACCATTTGTTTCACTCAACACTCAGCGGGCAGCTCCCTACATTTACATCAAGTTCTGCCAACGAATCTCCTCATGGTCCTGTGATAGACGCAAATCCTATGCCAGTGACATCAAGGGAGTGATTTCTCAGTAAATGGCTCTGCTTTTCAATCTCAAGCACTTTTCTGGTATTGTGAAAAGATGAAAATATAAGTGAGAAAGTTCTCTGCTTTTGTCTTTAATTTTAAAAAACAATCTCAGAGGTGGAGGAAGGAAGAAAGAAAACGACACAGAAAACTGTCTGTATTTGGGGAAATTTCTTATACAGAGTGGCTAATCCTTTACCTAAAATACAGAGACATTCTTTAGATTATAGATTTGGGATTTTACACAGATTTTAACAGCTGAGCATCTCAAAATAAAAATCCACATTCTGAAACGCTCGAAAATCCAAAACTTTTGCCATGTGATAATGAAGAGTTTAAGTTAGCCTGGGTGACTCCATTTTGAAATGAGGAGCCATCTTGACCGGGAGCTGAACTCAGGTATCAGGAAATATCACAGAATGTGTACCTTGCAGAAAACAAAGTTAGCTCTTGTAGCAACAGCCTCCAGGAAATATCACAGAATAAACGTTTAGTAAGAAATAGAGACAATCTCCCTGGCAATAATTAATGAGAATCGGTTGGAAAAATTCTCCCCAACGTTCTAGATGTAGTTTAGAAGAATGGCAATTGTGATTATGTAAAAGGTCGCCTCTCCCCTATGGCTTTTACCCAATCCTGTAACATCAAGGCATGAACCCCCTGCTTGCAGTCTTTCCCTTTAAAAACCCTGCTCACTCAGGGCTCAGGGTCCCACTTTTCTACTGCTGTGTCAGTGAGACATGGGTCCTGAGTTTGATCGCTCTTGCATCCAATCGTCTCCTGGTGGTCTCTGAGGGTGCCATGATCCCAGTATTACAATAACAGTACTCAAAATGTTTCAAAATATTTTGTGCATTCAGAATAGGGCTGCTCAACCTGTACAGTATAAGATTCAAATCTGAAAAGGAATATATATAGTATTATCTATATTCAAACACTGAATTATATGTAGTATTTGCAGAGGTTTAAATAAGAACAGTCCCCATAAGCTCACATACTTAATCACTAGGGGGTGGCACTGTTTGAAAAGATTATAAGGATTAAGAAGTGTGGTCTTGTTGGAGGAAGTGTGTCACTGGGGATGGGCTTTGAGGTTTCAAATGGCCATGCCAAGCCCAGGATCTTGGTCTCTGTCTCTCTCTTTCTCTCCTTCCTTTCCTTTCTCTCTCTGTCTCTTTTTCTCTCTCTCCTCCCTCCCTCTCTCTCTCTGTGTCTCTGTCTTTGTCCCCCCATGTCTCTTCCTCTGTCTCTGTCTCTCTGCCCGCAAAAAGAATGTAGCTCTCAACTACCTCTCCAATACCATGCCTACCTGCATGCTGCCATGCTCCCTGACATGGTAATGGACTAACCCTCTGAAACTATGAGCGAGCCCCAAATAAATGCTCTCTTTAGAACAGTTGTTATGGTCATGGTGTCTCTTCACAGCAATAGAACACTGACTAAGACAACACTGTTCTCTAACTTCAAGATAGTACATATGCACAAAGAGAATCTGTCTCAAAAAAGCCAAAAAAAATTATACACTTACATTCCTTTATAAAGGAAGCTACACAACTCTGGAACCTTCTCTTTTGTAGCATTTCTCATGATGCAAATAAATAACAGTGAAAATAACTTCAAAGTTCTATATATATCCTATAGCAACAGTGTCAGGGACAGCAAAACTGAATAGTAAGTTAGCAAATAGTATTTACTAGATGAATTAACTTCAGGTTTATCTACAACCAAATTTTGTATTAATTTGTATTAAACCTGTTAGATGGAAGTTATATGTTATCAAAATAACCTGTCTGTTATCCAAATGTCCACCTAGCAATTTAGAACTACTTTTAAAAATAATACTTTTAAAAATGTTTTTTAACTTATTCCTGAGAGACCAAAGAATTAAAAACCAGTGGGTATTGTTTGAAAGTTTAAAGCTCCAGTCACCTGGGAAAAGAAACTAGCTTTAATTCATTCTTTCCCCGCGCACTAGAAATACAGTCGCTAGGAAACCGGCCAGAACCATGTATGGTCTTGACGTCTAAAGTAAACCAATCATTTCAAAAGTCAATTTCCCTTACCCAATCATTCAACATCAAAGCATGTAGGTCCCTGCTTGCAGTTTTGCCCTTTAAAAACCTTGTTCCCCTAGACCATGGGGCTACATTCCTCTCCTGTTTCTGCAGGAAGTTTGCATCCTGTGTTTGAACACATAGACAAAAAAAAAAAATCCTCATGTATTTACAGGAGAGTCTATTCCTGGTCTTTGGGGAGGGTCTCACGGACTGGGCACAACAATTCCCAAGACAAAGTATGCAATAGTGCATGTAAATACAAGAAAAACTAGTAAGACAATACATGCGACTGTCATGTTCATAAGCATCTGGAACAGAAAAGTACATTCTAATCTCCTGCAGCACGCGGCTCTAAAAATGTTCACTACCGCCCTACCCACACACCCACAATGGCTGCCATGTTGAAGTTGTTGAATCCACCAGGCACAGTAGCATGTACCTACAGCCTAAAGCAGGGGGAAAGCTAAGACAGGAGAAACAAAAATTCAAAGCTAGTTCAGGCTGCAGAGTCACTAGGCGTGGAGAACTGCTTGCTTGTCACGCTGCTTTGTTATTTACCGAAAAACATGTTTTCACCCTGGCCTTCACCTTGAGACAAAGAAAAGAGGAAGTTTCACCCAGTTCCTTAAAACTTGTTCCAAGTTCCTTAAAGCTTGTTTGTGTGACCTTGGACATAACTACTATAGGGAAGTAGGTTTAGAACTTCTTTTTGTATTGATGTGGCTTGTTTTTGCTTTGCCTATAAAAAGGAATTGTGGAATAAAGCCTGCTGCAGTCTCACTGACAGCCCTCTCCCGATCCCGTGGGTAGTGTGACTTGCTTTAATTATTTCAGTCTTCACTTCCCACTCAGGAACTGTTCCACTCTGCAGGGGGGTCCCACAGCCAGGTGCAACTTAGTGAGACTGTGCATCAACACAAAAAGTAAAAAGAGGCTGAGAATACTGATAGGTGACAGAGCACAAGACCAGAACTACAAATCAGGTTCCAGGACAGCCAGGATTACACAGAGACACCCTGGTTTAAAAAAAAAAAAAAGAGAGAGACGTCAATACTTTCCAGTTTTATACAGAAAACAAATCCTCTGGATAAATCATGTCTGAGAAATTCCTATTTTCTCAAATTGTTTTTTAAAATTCACAACTTCCAATAATTTAAAAGGTAAGTCTTCTGCTTTTTAAATTTAAATGAACATGACATATCATTATAATGTATTAAAATATTGAAGATCATATGAAATCCTGAATGGGGGAGAATGAGGGAGGGGCCACAGAAGGGATACAAATTGAATAAATTATAATAAATGATAATAATAATAAAGAGATTACTTTTTGGGTTTCCCACCAGAAAAAGAAAAGTCTATGAACCTAGAGTAAGAAAATAAAAGGGAGAAAATAAAAAGGAGGAAAGACAAATGCATTCTTTCAGAAGAACACTAATAAGTGTAGAACAAATGACAGAATATGAAAACCACCACTTTGGAAAACTGACGTATAACTAACTTTACATGGATCCAGGGATATCCTTTAGGTAAAAGACATGGATATGTGTCGACAGGGCTCACCGCACCAGTGGGCTCCTTATTTGTGAATACAACCCAAGAATGAAAAGTTTTACAAATCCACAGTTGTACTAAACATGGGTTTTTTCTTGATATTATTTTCTAAGCAGTGTGGCATAACAGCTATTTACTTAGATGTTTATTACACTGAACTAGGCGTAAATACCCTGGAATTATTGACAGTACAGGAAGAATGTGTGAAGGGCATATGGTCATGTGACATTGTGCTAAGTGAGGAATCTGAGCAGCCACAGATCTAGGTGTAGACGGGGAAAGGGACCTACAGAGAACAAGAAACAGATGAGTCACTGGGACAAAGTGTTCCCAATGGATTACTGAAAGGCTGTAAAGATGAAGTCACAGCTTTACAAGGAAGGCTACAATAACCAAATCCACCAGTGCTCTAGGGCACAACTCATCTTCTGATTAAAAACAAATTCCACAATGTCCTCTCATCTAAACATCTAAGTGAATCTAGTTTACAGAAAGCACAGTGGCAGGAGAATCAGAAGAATTCACTATATGAAATGAAACTGTCGAGCTCTCTCTGCAAACTCACCGTCAGCCCCGATCCCGGCTCATGTTTCTCCTTCCCTAGTCTGTACAGACAGAGGCCAGCAACTTCACTGAACATTTCAGACTCAGCTTTTGGCTACACCGATAAACTTTGGTTTGTGTAGCTTTCTATTTGATTTCTGTCAGGTTTCAAACCCCAGGAAAAATAGCTGAGGTGCCTGCTTAACATGTAGAAGCCGACCTGGCCTGAGGTTCTCCCAGCATGCCTCAGCATGTTACAGGACCTCTGAAATGGCATGCCCCACCCCTAACCTGAACTCTCCAGTCCAGTGGACTGGGCTGCTCTTCCCTATATCCTATATATTCCAACCACTGGGTTACAGCTCTTTGTACCTTGGTCCCCTCCCTTCCATTTCCCCTCCCCACGTGTCCCAACTCAGTCTGGTCACAGCCATCTGACTTTCTCATGTCCCTGTCTCTGCCTACATTCTTTTAATCTACAATAAACTTTCTTCTCCACACACCTACAAGTCATGTTCCCTTTCCTTTTTTTATTTTTGTTTGCTTGCTTTAAGTTCAATTTGCACTCGTGAAACTATCTATCCTTAGGGAAAAACACATTCTTGGTGTAAGGCTTGGCGTCTCATAGAACGCAAACACTGTTCTAAGTTTCTCTATAAAGCACTGTGGTAGACGGCGCTCACACGTGTTCACACGCAATCTTCAGACATTCCCTTCCAGACATTTGGAAATTTTCAGGATATTACTAATTTTACTGTTAAAAATCCTACTTTTCTGTTTCATGTCTTGTTATTACCTAAATCTCATGTAAATGCAGAACTGCTGCAATTGTGATCATTTTAATATTACTTTAAAATACCGATTTTTCTTAGCTGCCTTTACTACTGGAAACAAAAACAAAAACAAAACACAGGTTTACTGCTTTCATTGCCCTCTTCCCTTCAGTCCCCTAACTTGTGAATACAGCTGATGTTTCTTAATTTTACTGAATAAAAGTAAAGCCCACTTTGCAGTAATTCTATTTGCAGTACTGGCTTGTTTTAAAGTCTAGGTCTAACAAGCCTTCTCAACCTTAACTCTATTATCATCCAATTCTTACTTAAGAATAGAAGCAACAGCTTCTACTTTAAATCTCATAACTCTGTTAGGATCACATTCTGTGAATTCGGCAATGGAAAATTGTGTCTAAATTTTAAGACACTTGTGCTAGCTAATTTTTATGTCAACTATGAAACTAACTTTTACTCACCTGATTTAATTGTCTCCGAGGCTTACTGCCTCAGTCTGCTAATCCAGGCCTAGTCCTGGAAGCTTCTAGCCTCCACAGAATGTTTTCAGTCTCGGAGACTTAGTGCTGAATAAGCTTATCCTTTCTAGTTCTTTCTGAACTCTGGCTGGCTGGTTCAACTCAACTGTTCTGGCTCAAACCTCTCTCCTAGCTCACTGATTCAATCTGGTTCTCTCAGTTGCTCACTGAATTGCTCTGCTTGGTCTCAAACTAACTCTAGCAATCTGTTCTAATCTTCTAGCTCCTTCTCATTCTCTGGCTTGTTCTGTCTTCACTTGTGTCTAACTTGCTCTCCCTTCAACCCCTCTGTCTCTGGATCCCAGAACTGAACTACCACGAACTCAACCCCACTGCACTGCCTCTCAACTCAGTGACCCAACTGAACTACCTCAGAGATCTGACTGCCTCTGTCTCCTGAGTGCTAGGATTAAAGGCTTGCACCACCATGCCTGGACCTAAGCTTTTCTTTACATGAAATTTGCTCTCTATCTCAGGCTGGCCTTGAACTCAGAGATCTGTTTGCGTCTGTCTCCTGGGATTAAAGTTGTGTCTGTATTCCTAGAATGTATTCTGTAAACCCAGAAGGTTTAGGTATGTGGTCTCTTGCCAGAGCAGCCATATTGTGAAAATTCTTCTAGAGTCAACTTGGCACCTGAGAAGAAGGACCTCAGTTGAGAAAATGTGTCCATAAGATCCAGCTGTGGGCAGCCTGTGGTGTTT
Source organism: Meriones unguiculatus (assembly GCF_030254825.1). NCBI lineage: Eukaryota > Metazoa > Chordata > Mammalia > Rodentia > Muridae > Meriones > Meriones unguiculatus. Next base: position 178,410,560 of record NC_083351.1, read on the forward strand.
TCTTAATTAGTGATTGGGGAGAGGCCACGCCCATTGAAGGTGGGCCATCCCTGAGCTGGTGGTCCTGCCTGCTGTGAGAAAGCAGGCTGAGGAAGCCATGGGTGGCCTTTTCAAGCACTCCTGCAGGATCCTGCCCTGCTTGAGCAACTGTCCTGACTTCCTGCCATGATAGACAGTGACCTAGAAGCATAAACCAAAAAAAAAAAAAAACTGTTTCCTCCCTGCACTGCTTTTGGTCACCGTGTTTCATCAAACCAGTACAAACAAAGACAATACTCAAGGGCACTATATAATCAGTGGCTGTTTACGTTAGGTTAATGTCATTAGCAGTTTTTAAGAATTACTCCCCCCCTCTGACAACTTCTCTCCTCTTCAAGTAAATATAAGCACATACTTTAGCCCATAATTCAATGCTCTGATACAGGAAGTCTAAGCTAGAATATTTCAGGAAATATAAGCTGTCAACATTATGAAAATTTTAAATATACATACTCTAAATGCTGAGTGATAACTTCATTTTATAATGACCAAAAACTAGCCGATGTCAAGATTACCTCCTATAAAAGAGATGTCTAAAACTACGCAAAGCAGCTGAACATTGCTTATTTTCTATTACACATAATATAAGATATTATCTATTTCTAACAAAACCATAAAAAAGAACAGGAATCGTTGTTGCCACAGTATGACTCCTTTAAATTACCGAGCCCACCGGGGAAGGCCTTCCTAATCCACTTCCAGTGTGCGTCACAATCTGACAGAGGGGAAGGTGAGGAAGGCACTGCAGGCTCCTTACCCGTCGCCGGTGGTGCCGGAGCTCCCTGATGGTGCCTTCAGCCTGCTCCAGCTTAGCCCTGGCCTCATCACTCTGCTGTCTGATGGTGGCCAACTCCCGTTTTATGAGGTAGTTTTCCTCAGCCTCCTGGGCTCGTGTCACTTGTCCCTTAGGACATAATTTTTGTGTGTGTATAAAGCAATTTAGAATAGATTCATGAAAGACTGCCTTTGTGAGGTTTAGTTATTTTTTTGACATGTTAAAAAAAAAAAAACTCAGAGAACAGAATAGCCTAGGTAATTATTAGCTAGAAGTTTGTTATTTTGCAAATTTGAGAAAACTAGATGAAAATTTCATCTGGCATCTTAAGAACAATTCTTAAGTCAATAAATATGCAATTCATGCACTATTACTGAGTTGTACATGCAGGGCTAAAATGTTCACTGAACAGTGGTTGATGTCACAGAACCACTGTTTGCCACTTGAAATAAATACTTTAAAAGTAGGGTTAGCTTTAAAACGTGCAGAGATAGGCACCAAATTAATGATAATTACATTTATCAAAACATTAAGTATACAGCCATGTGCCAGCCCAATGAATTATTTCTAAAAAAAAAAAAAAAAAAAAAAAAAATGCATGTGAAATTGCATGCATAAAATATGGATTTCTAAGTTTAAGATTTTCCTCAGAGGTTAGTGAAAAAACTAAAAATAAAAAATAAAATAAAAAACTATACCTGTATCAATCTATCTGCCAAGGAAGCACTTTCCTACAAAAGGAAAAATTTAGGTAGAAATATAAGACAGGAAATCAAAGTGATAAAATTAGGAATAAGAAAGCATCCACAGCCAAATTCCATCTACTTTTCACTGCTAATTAAAATGGACATTTAAAATTAAAAGTTAATTTTAATAAACTGTTATTTTTAAATCTTAAAAAGCAATTATCAAAATAGGGACAGATTACATATAACCCTGTCTCTAAAAGAGACAAATCTTTCATTACTCGGACAAACAAGTACTTTTTCTTGAAAATCTATTTCTCATCTTTATTAGGCCTAATCATATCATCAAACCACTTCTGTGAAAGGGAGAACGGCCCGAGTCAGCAACCCCCACTCATGAGACAGGCCAGCACCTGGAGCACCCTCAGCAGGAAGGAGGACAGCAGGAAGGAGGACAGCAGGAAGGAGGACAGCAGGAAGGAGGAGAGCAGGAAGGAGGACAGCAGGAAGGAGGACAGCAGGAAGGAGGACAGCAGGAAGGAGGACAGCAGGAAGGAGGAGAGCAGGAAGGAGGACAGCAGGAAGGAGGACAGCAGGAAGGAGGACAGCAGGAAGGAGGACAGCAGGAAGGAGGACAGCAGGAAGGAGGACAGCAGGAAGGAGGAGAGCAGGAAGGAGGACAGCAGGAAGGAGGAGAGCAGGAAGGAGGAGAGCAGGAAGGAGGACAGCAGGAAGGAGGAGAGCAGGAAGGAGGACAGCAGGAAGGAGGACAGCAGGAAGGAGGAGAGCAGGAAGGAGGACAGCAGGAAGGAGGAGAGCAGGAAGGAGGAGAGCAGGAAGGAGGACAGCAGGAAGGAGGAGAGCAGGAAGGAGGACAGCAGGAAGGAGGACAGCAGGAAGGAGGACAGCAGGAAGGAGGACAGCAGGAAGGAGGAGAGCAGGAAGGAGGACAGCAGGAAGGAGGACAGCAGGAAGGAGGAGAGCAGGAAGGAGGACAGCAGGAAGGAGGACAGCAGGAAGGAGGACAGCAGGAAGGAGGAGAGCAGGAAGGAGGACAGCAGGAAGGAGGACAGCAGGAAGGAGGAGAGCAGGAAGGAGGAGAGCAGGAAGGAGGACAGCAGGAAGGAGGACAGCAGGAAGGAGGACAGCAGGAAGGAGGACAGCAGGAAGGAGGACAGCAGGAAGGAGGACAGCAGGAAGGAGGACAGCAGGAAGGAGGACAGCAGGAAGGAGGACAGCAGGAGCGTAGAAGTTCAACTTAACTCTTAATAATCCATGGAGAACACTTTCCGGTTCAGGAAGTCAACTGAGACCTAAGTCCTTAGGGAATTCTAAGAGCCAGTGAAGACCTGGCACTTCATTCCTAGACACAAAACTCACTCCACCTTCTCAGACCCTCCTTATCCTTCCAAGGCCCAATGCAGTAACACTTTCTCTTTGGAAATATTGGACTCTAATGATGAAAGACGCTTAAGTTACCTATTTTACTGCAAGCTGAGTATTTGGTGGGGGCAGGGATAATAAAAATTAAAATGACTTAAGCTCAGTATGTATATGGAATCATCAAAAAGTAAAATCGCTTTCCAAGCCACTTCAACACAATCCTCTTCCAAGAGGAAGTACATTTGACTTGGTATAAAGGCTGCAACCATTACACCATCCACAAACCTGGAAGGAGTATCTTGTTCTTGTGTACCACTGAGTAATATAAAACAATGAAGGCTTCTAGAATAAAAGACAAACACTGCAAACTATGCCCCTTTCTAGCTATTTCTTTTTTGGATATTTACCTATGAATCTTCAGAGATTGTAAATAAACTACATAATGTCTTGAGTAGCAGATTCACACCAATTTACTCTCAACCTGTAGCTTCAAAAAGACTTCTGTTTTCGCTGTTTGGGTTGGTTGTTTTTGCTTTTGAGATACAATTTCATGCAGTCTAGGCTGGCCTGAAACTCACAGTACAACCAAGAATGACCTTGAACTTCTGATCCTCCTCCCTCCACCTCCCACGTGCTAGGACTGTGAGCATACCATGTCCAGTTTATATGGTGCTGGGACTGAACTCAGGACTCTGTATATACTGCATGCCTCACTCAAGAAGACTCTTAAATTGTGATAGTGAATTCACTCTCAAAAACACAACACAAAACACTCCATCAAAAACATAGTAAGAAAAATATAAAAATTTTTTCTTACTTTCTAGTTATCGTACATGAAATAGGAAGGAAAAACTATTAGTGGATACCAAGACAATTCTACCAACCGAAGAAGTTATAAAACTACACGGTGTAGAAAATCAACATGAACACAGATTTTAAAATGGGGAACCAGTCACTCTGACTAAATGGAAGGCTGTTGTATGCCTTAAAAGAGCCACTGCCGTGCTCAGCACAGGGCCCGAAAGAGGATGCGCTGGAAGGCCATCTCTAAAACACCCCACCAGAATGTATTCCCACCGAAGTCACCTATTCCTGAGGTTCTATGAAAAGAAAGCAAATGACGTCTCTAACAGAAACTTCTGTTATACCTGCCCATGGGTGTTCATCATTAATAACTAGCGAGCACAGTAAACTAGGGAAACTGAGGGCAGCACCACAACTTGGGTGACAGCACCAAACTCTGTGAAGATGTTACAGTCAAACAATGAGCATTCAATAGAAACCAACAGCCGTTTACTTACTTTCTCTAATGTTTCAATGCGCTGCTTTAAAAGCCTATTTTCTGTGCGTAACCTCTGCCAAGAAAAAAAAAAAAGGTTGTTTGCAAACATTCTTGAGAGAAAAAATAGATTCCTAAGTCAGAGCATTGGTAATGTGCCACCTTTTATAATCAGAAGTAACTGTACGGAATGGCATTTATCAAACACTGCACTGTTGAAGGCTTAGAGTAAGAACACACGCCACAGGAGACATCACACCTGTCAGACCTCCTGCACTAAAGTTTAAACACTAACTGTAATAATAAAGAGCCTTTGTTTTCCCATCTATAATGGCTTATAACCTTTTCCTGTTAAGATTTATTTCTCTTCTTTATGTGCTGGAGTTTTGGCTGAATATGTCTGTCTGTCCACCACATGTGTGCAATGCCCAAGGAGTCCAGAAGAGGGTGTTGGATCCCCTTGAAAATGGAGTTACAGACATTTGTGAGTCTAGGGATCTGAACCCTCTGGAAGAGAAGTGAAGGCTCTGGGCCACTGAGCTAGCTCTCCAGCCTGACTTACACTATTCTTATTCTAACAACCTGTGTCTCCTACAGAGCTTTACAATATAATTAGCATTCAAATGTTAGTTGAACAAAAAGTAAGCTTTAAATATGCATGTTCACAGGATGTCAAATTGTTGCTTATACTACACTAATTTACATTCATATTACAAACAGCACAGAACAAAAAGGCTTACAGTATAAACAGCTAAAGGCATTTACCATGAGTTGTTTCTAATTTTAAAAATTAAAAAACTCTTAATTACTAGCATTTTAAAAACACTGGCTACCGGCTGTTTTCTAATTAAGAAAATTAAAAACTCTAATTACTAGTATTATTATTCTGTGCCAGACGCTCCAATCTTATCAAGTTGCTATCAAGTGTTAAATATAAATAATTCCACTTCACAAGTAATCTCCTGACATATTTTATACATTCTATCAACATAATTTCCCACCCCCATAAACTGTCCCTGAATTGTGTGTCTGTGTGTCTAGTGTGGCTCCAAGTGTGCATGCCCATGTGCACATGCAGGACACACGGGCCCTGCTCTCCTGCTCTCTGCCTTACTCCCCGAGGCAGGACCCGTCACTGGAGCAGGAGGGAAGCTGAGCCAGTGCTCCGGCTCGCTCTCCCTCCGCAGCTCCAGGGTTGTCGTGCACACAGCCTGGGCCGGGTTTCACAGGGGTGCTTGCTGGGGACTCAGGACGCGCATGCGAAGAGACACCGTAGCACACCCATTTCTGAACTGTTACCCATGCTGTCTTTCCATTCTTGCAGGCTCTCAAGCTTCAAACCTCTTTACTGTTTTGTACCCATTTCTTCCAGAGCTCAGCGCAGCTTTCCGTCCTACCTGTGACTCTCTCCTAGAAATGTCTTCTTCCATAAGACTTACATACAGTTTATATGACACACAAAAGCCTCAGTTTGAGAAAATAAGGAACTAAATGTTTACATCTTATTAAGTGGCTCACAAATTAAAACACACTTAGTTACTGCACAGGAGTGGGGGTTTTCTTGCTCTGCTCTCTAAAATATACTGAGTTAAGGGCTGAGAAGACAAAATGACAGTGTGAAGAGGAATTGTTCCCTATTTCTTGGCAGCTCCAACTATGCGCAGCACAGCAGCTGCCACAAATTACAAATACCCTTACTATCCAGGAGCGACTGCCTCCCTGCTCCAAAGTATTCCCAAAGTCTTCTAAAGTATATTTCAACACCAAAGGTAACATTTGTTTATCCTAAAAAGTTATATTGTTAAATCCTAAGCACACAACAGTGTAAAAGTTAATTACAATAGACATCATATCTGTGTGTATCCCTGACTGTCCTGGAACTCAACTCTGTAGACCAGGCCTCCAACTCAGAGAGCTCTGTATCCCAAATGCTGGGATTAAAAGCATGTACCACCAACGCCCACCTTGAATTTTCTATTTTCCTATAAATCAACATTCCCTCTAAACAAAAACAAAAAAGACCCTAACCAAATGTCTTGGTACTGTCTTTAAATGATTCACTGTGTAGACATTTGTATGGTACAATTTTTGTTTGTTTTGTTTTGTTTTGTTTTGTTTTGAGACAGAATTTCCCTGTGTAGCCTTGGCTGTCCTGGTACCCCAATCTGGCTTCCAACTCAGATATCCACCTGCCTTTTGGCACCTGTGTACCACCACGCCCAGCTGTGAAAGGACTTTTTAATTAACTGACAGGAAAGACTGCAAAGTTAATACACAGGATCCATTTCAGTGTTACTGTAAGTGTGTATGTGTGTGTGTTTTATGTATATATGGGTTGCAGTTATAGACAGCTGTAAGCTGCCAATTCATACTGCATATTGAAGCCAGGGCCCCTGGAAGAGCAAGTTCTTTGTGATGGTTGAGCCATCTCCCCAGCCCCTCGGTGTTAAGTTTCAATTTTTTCTGTGTTTTCTTTTAGACTACTATGCACTGTATTTTGAAAATTATACCCATGTATCTTATTTTAATATCTGGTCAAGGTGGATCAGCAAGATGGCTCCATAGAAAGATGCTTACAGTAAGCCAGAGACCCAGGTTTGATAGCCTGTACCCACAGGATAGAAGGGAAAAACTGGCTCCCAGTCCTTTGACTTCGTGTGTAGGTGCTGAGACACATGCATCTAGCATATGTGTGCACAGGAACACAACAGACGCAAACAATAAATAAGTTTTGTTTCTCAAATCTCATAATTTCCCCAATTCTTGTTTTGTTTATCAATACCAAGCCCCATATACACTTCTGAACTCCCTGGGCACCAGGCACATATGTGGTACACATACATGCAGTCAAAACACTTATTCACATAAAATAAATAAATCTAAAAGAAACTGCAAAAATTGGAGCCTGAGGGTCTTGATAAAAAAAAATGAAAACAGGATGGGAGCCAGGCAGGCCTGATGGTGTATACTGAGAATTTCAGCTACTCAAGGAAGCTTAAAACAAAAAAGCTATAAGTTCAAGGCCTGTCTGGGCTACAAAGTGAGTCCAAGGCCAGCTTAGACAATTTAGTGATCACCTACCTCAAAATAAAAACCAAAACACAGGCTGAGGATACAGCTCAGTCAGGGGTAAAGAAAGTACCCTAGAATTTGCAAGGCTATGGGTTTAACACCCAGCACTTACAGTGTGGCAGTGAGGGAAATAAGACAAAAGAATTCAAACATGCAGATAAGAAGAAAGAACAAGAGGAGGAAGGGGAAGAAGGAAGGAAGGAAGGAAGAAAAGAAGGAAGGAAGGAAGGAAGGAAGGAAGGAAGGAAGGAAGGAAGGAAGGAAAATGGAGGAGGATGAGAACAATAACAAATAAAAATAGGGTTGGTAGGGAGCTGGAGAGATGGCTCAGGGGATAAGAATACTGTCTGCTCTTCCAGAGGTCCTGAGTTCAATTCCCAGCAACCACATGGCGGCTCACAACCATCTATAATGAGATCTGGTGCCGTCTTCTGATGTGGCAGGTGTACATGCAGACTGAACACTATATACAAAATAAATAAATAAATAAGTTGGGGGAAAAATAGGGTTGGTGAAATGGGCAAAAACACATGCTATGACAGCTAAGGGTACTTTTTGGATCCACAGCACCATGTAAAAAGCTGGGTATGGCTGCATGTGCCTGGTACCCAGTAGTGAAGGCTGGAGAGAACATAGGTCCCAAGAGTTTATTAGTAGGTGAGCTGGCCCTGCACCTCGCTTGGGCAGAATAGCAGGACCAGCCCTGGTGGTGGGAGGGGTGAACCAGCATCAAAGGAGAGAGGGTGGGAGAGTTGACCCGCCAGGCCCAGAGGAGGTGGTAATGGCCTCCTGCCCTTCACCACCTGGGGCAGGCAGAGAACTGGCTATATGCTCATGAGAGCGGGGGAGCTGGCCCTATCCCTAGCCTGCTGCAGCACGTGGGTGAACGGGCCCTGAGCCTCATCTGGACAGCAGAGTAGAGCTGGCCCTGGTGAGTCAGCGGGCACAGGTGAGTCAGCCCCCAGGGTGAGAGCACTGCAGACCTGGCCCTGCCACTCCTCTGTAGGTGGCCTGGCTGCAGGGGTGATGCCTTTACCCCCTCACCACCAGAGGAAAGGAGGAGACCTGAGAGCGGGGGTCATGAGAGCAGAACTATCCCTGCCCTTCGGAGGCTGCAGCACTTAGGAGAGCCCTTAGGAGAGGCCCTGAACCTGGACTGGGCAGTGTGGTGGAGTTGGATCTGGGGGCGTGGGTGCAGGTGAGCTGTCCCCAAGGACACAAGAGCAGGAGAGCTGACCATGCTTCCTGCCATCAGGGCACTGGGTAGTCTAGTGACAGCAGTTAGAGAGCTCGCTCTGGTGGTATGGATAAGGGAGAGCTGGTGAGCTGGCCAGCTAGCTACCACCCAGGTCCAGATCCAGGGCTCTGAACTGGCCCACCCCAAAATCTATACCATCTGTGAATGGTTGGGACGAATGAAAGGGCCGGTTCTGCTGCTTCAAAGCTTCAGAATCTCGGTGACACAGGGCAACAACAGGATAACTGGGAGGAGGATGCAATGTTGATGGTGTCACAAGCCAGAGGCCTTGAAGCAGACCAGTGACTCACTGCAATGAACACTTGCAGGTGAAGATGTGTGGACAGAGGGTGTACTGTGGGACACACTGACACTCTACAGCTTCCATGGTGGGATGGTCTCTGTGCTTTGTTGTTGTGTGTGTGTGTAGGTTAGGCAGCTAGCAGACCAGTAAGACACCAGCACAGCGAGAGCAGACAAGGACACCTGTTGTCCTCCGTCCCCCACCGGCACATCCTCTAAACGTGTGCACATACACACACATGGAAATATTTTCAGATGAGCAAGGTTCCCTGGAGATTAGCATATTTTATTCTTGTTTGTTTTCTCCATAGCACATGTGTCCCTAACACTGAAGAGTGCTGTGTGAGACATGTGAACTACAACTTCCCCAAGAGACAAGGCTTTTATTTAATTCTGAAAAGATAAAGCCATTGGTTAAGGATTTTTTTTTTTTCTGAGAATGCCATTTTGATTCTGTATATACATGACTCAATTTTGTGTGAACGCTCTTTGAGACTAAGAACTGTTCACAGAACTGTGAATGAATGAACTGGTGAAATACAAGATGGTTCCCCATCCTCAGAGCCTCGACTTGCAGTTCTGCACGTTGGAAACATGTGATAACCTACCCTCTGTACACACTCAACAGGATGAAGACTTTTCCTTCAATAGGCTCCAGGGTGGGTGTGACTTACACTACTCAGGGCCCTATAAGCAAAGCAAGCTGGACAGCAGCTGTGGAGAAAAGCCATGTTCAGACTTGCAGTTAGCAAAGAACAGACACAGAAATGTGAATGAGGCGGATCACAGACAGAACAGTAAAAATCTCATAAGTCTCCTGAGAAAAACTGTACCAAAAATGAGCATTCATTCAATTAAAGCCATTTACAGACAAATAGTATTTTATAGCCATGTTTGGCAACACTTTCAACTCCGACAGCACCGACAGCTCATAAGAATTCCTTGGCCTGAACCAGAGAGACAGGCTTCATCAGGAAAGGCACCAGCCATCACATCTGCTGTTCAGTTCCTGGGGCGGACATGGGCTAAGGAAGAGCCAACTCCTTCAACTCATCCCCCAGTGCACCACAGTGTGCGCACGCACAGTCACACAAAAATAAACAGGAAGTGTAAGGAGAACTGTTCAGCTCTGCCAGGCACGGTGGCAAACACCGACAGTGTCAACCCTTGGAGGTGGCCAGGTAGGCTCAGAGGGACTCAGGGCACCCTAACTCAAGGAAACAGAAGTTCTAGGCTTTTTGAAACATTGAGAAATGCACTGGACTTTACTGTGCTGAGCTGGCACTGTGCAAACGTTGACAGTCCCGTCGTCTAAAGTCCTTGCACTCATTTTTCCTACTTGTACAAGGTTAACACATTGTACTAACTATGTGTGATCTTACCTACATTTTTACAGAATCCAATATTTCCTAAATTAAAATATCATTTCCTGGCTTACAAGAAGTGCAAATAACAATTTCGGAGTAGGGCTGGAGAGATGGCTCAGAGGTTAAGAGCACTGGCTGCTCTTCCAGGTCATGAGTTCAATTCCCAGCACCCACATGGTGGTTCTCAACCACGTATAACGTGATCTGATGTCCTCTTCTGGCATGCAGGTGCACATACAGATACATAAAATAAATAAATAAATCTTAAAAAAAGAAAAAAAGAATTTCAGAGTATATAAAATATATTTATTTGTCCTTCAAATTGAAAATCTACCTGCTTTCTGAGGGTAATTCAAAATATGATGTTTGCTTAAAGAACAACTCTGCACTGGCCCAGGGCCCCAGAGATGCTGCGCAACAGTGAGGAGCTCAGGGAGCAGCTCGGCCTGCACGGTCAGCCCCACCTTACTCGGCTCTGAACTGCAGTACAACAAACCACCTTCTCTGAAGATTTTACAAATGCTTACAAGAACGTGGTTTCCATGGATCTGTTTTCTCCTGAGGAACAAGTCAAAAAGGGAAAGAACTATCTCCTCTCAGCCACGAGGAACAGTAAGTTCAGTTACACCGTCCTGCTTTCAACTACAGGAGGATACCAATAAACACAAATTTCATTCTAACATTTGTCAAAGTCCTGACACTTTAGCAATTAAAAAAGAGCCCTGAGATACTTACTTTAATTTCAACTTGCTCTTCCATTTCTTTAGTTTTTATTGTAGTGTATTCTTTTTCAAGTCTAAAAAGAAAAAAAGTTAATTGTATATTTCATTCAAAAGTAGTTATGAAATTGTTTAAGTTAAAAGGACATATTAGCCGGGCATGGTGGCAGACACATTTAATCCCAGCACTTGGGAGGCAGAGGCAGGCAGATCTGAGTTCAAGGCCAGCCTGGTCTACAGAGTGAGCTCCAGGACAGCCAGGGCTATACAGAGAAACCCTGTACTGAAAAACAAAAGCAAAACAAAACAAAAAGGACATATTAACATAAAACTTCAGTTTTCCTCAAGATGTAACTTGAAATGATTCATGTGAGAAAATATAGCAGAGCAGTGGAATGGGCAGCAGAACCGCAGCAGAACGGGCAGGATGCAGGCAGAACGGGCAGGATGCAGGCAGAATGGGTAGAGGCAGGGTCCCTGCATGTGGCAGGCCATGGCAGAACCATTCCCAACACGTGCACTGGACACACGACAACACTGTTAGGAAATGAAAGTCACACAGCAAGGGAAGCAGATGGCTTTGCTCTGTGAACACTGAAGTACAAGAGAACAGTCATCATGGCTTCTGTACTTTGCTTTATAATTTCTAAGAAGAAAAATAAATATGGCAAAGTATAACAACTGTTAAAGCTAGATATAAAATATGGATATTTTTCTGTACATCTGAATATTTTCGTGGTTGACAAAAAGATACTTAAGCTGGGTGGTTTGGGCACACACCTTTAGTTCCAGCACCCAAGGAGGCAAAGGCAAGCAGATCTCTGGAAGTTCAAGGCCAGCCTGGTGTATGGAGTGAGTTCCAGGACAGCCAGAGCTACACAGAGAAACCAACCAACCAACCCAACAAACAAACAAACAAAAACTTAAAATAATATATGAAGCTAAGCTAATGATGATAAACTATTCATTCCTTTAGAATTAAGCTTCATAAAAAGCAGAATGGAAGCCGGGCACGGTGGCACACACCTGTGGTCCCAGAACCAGGAGGCAGAAGCAGGAGAACAGTGAACTGGAGATTAGTCTGGGCTCCAGAAAAACCATGTCACAAGCAAGACAGAGAGAGGGCCGGTGAGATAAGTGTGGGCCAAGCCAGATGATCTGTTTGTGAGTGCAAACACACAGAACAAATAGACGTAATAAAAAAACTAACTAGAAGTTAAGGATAAGCACCAGAGGAACAGAGCAAGAACCTGGAGGCGAAGCAGCACCTGCACTCTGAATTAATATTAGAAGGGAAGGAAATATCTTATTTAGAAAAGGGAGGAAGGCAGAGATAGTGGCACACACATTCAGTCCTACTTTGTGTGAGGCCTGCCAGAGTTCAAGGTCAGCCTGAGCTACAAAGTGAGACGCTGTCTCAAAAGAACAACAAACATCCTATTACTATAAGTGCTGGTATCATTCAGAAGCTTCAGTGAATTCTAAGCACTCTATTAGGATAAGAATCATTTCAGCACCGGAAGCTAGAAGAGTAATAGCTATTTCTCTTTTAATTTTATTTACTTATTTATTTATTTTACACGTGAGTGTTCTATCTGCATGTACACCCGCATGCCAGAAGAGGACATCAGATTCTAGTACAGATGGTTGTGAGCCACCATTTGGGTGCTGGGAATTGAACTTAGGACCTCTGGAAGAGTAGACGGTGATCTTAACCATCTTTCCAGCTCCATTAATTAATTGTTAAGAGAGAAAAAAAATTAAACCAGGAACTGAGATTGCCTATCTTGAATTTTTTTTAATGAGGCATGTGCCACACAAATCTTCTCTAGGAAGGAACAATACAAAGATGAAACCTCCATCCATGCTGCCATTTGTGCTGCCGCACATGCCAGCGACACAGGATGGAACTTTGAGGAAAGCATGTCCGTGGCCAGAGCCACTAAATTTGTTTTTATTACAGCATGTAAGGCTTTGTGTACAAACCGGTGGCAGAGTATGGACCTCACTCCCCAGCACCACGGGTAACGACAGTGAACACTAAAAACATCTAAAACCCGCTCACACACGCACGTACCACTAACCCCCACAGATGGGGAGAAGGGCTTAGAAGTGAGATTCAGGGCCCCGTGCCCCACTATTAAACTCAGAACACAGTCTAACGTTACCTTGTACTGAAGACAATGCTACCAAATAAGGTGAACATCTATACTTAGGAGGAAAACTGTACTTTCCACCAGACGGTCCCCACGTCCACTGAACAGCCTGTGCATTTTACTAAGTTCCTTAACTAGATCATACAAAATACTTACTTTTTCATTTTTTTTGAGTTGTATTTGACTTGGTAAGCTGACTGGATTAATTTGTCTGGGCCACCGTCAAATTGATGTGGAATGACCTTCTGAAAGTGCTGAGAAACAATAAGCGAAAAGCAACATTATTAGCAGCAGTGGCCCTCAGCGGCGGATCTGGACATCAGTGGTGGATCTGGAGGCAGCTGGCGACCCAGAACTGACCCACCTGCAACATCCCCTCCATGTCGAGCTGCAGTAACTCCACCTGGTTCATCTGAAGAAGCGCTAGGCCCACTCGAAACACTATTTCCAAGCCCTGATGAAGCAAATAAAGCCAAGTTTATTCACTCCTTCATCGACAAAAAAATTAAGCATTCAAAATAATATCAAGGAAAGCACTTAGGGATGTAAACGAAGGAGCAGCAAATGCATTCTGCAGAGCTGGACAGCAAACCTGCCTGACTTGATGGCCCACTGGCCCCTTTACAACTGCTCCTCTCTACCATGCAGCCTACAGCTGACACAAACACATGCAAAAATGGGCGGGGCTGTGTCCCAAGAAAACATTAGAAGACAGATTTGATACGGGAATCACAGCGCGGAGTAAGTGAATTGTTTGCCAACTCCTGTCCAAGCTATATTAGATAAATCAGATGAACTGATCCTTTCAAGAAGTAACTAACAATATTACATTCAACAACAGAAGACAAAGATCACCACCATGTTACTGACACCCAAGGCATAACGGGAAAGCCTTCACAGAACAGATAACTACAGGACTTATTTGTCTTATTGTTTGGAAAAGAGATGAACTACAAGAGAGTGCTAACTGCGTGGGAGAATTTACTTCTCATTTACTCTCACTGTATCCTTCAAGGGTAATAACGAGGATGAATTTGTTTATATTTGAATCCTGAGCAGCTGTAAGGTCTACATTCAGGCACTCAAACTCCCTGTAAGACGAAGGATAAGCTTCCTCATCCGTCATCTAACAAATGGAGATATTACCAGAACCTACCCAGTAAGGCTATTATGAGGCTTTAATGAGATGCATTATGAAAGCAGTGCAGTGGGGACACTAGGGCACCTCTCTAATTTCTCCCTGCACTATTCTTGCTCTAATTAACACGAGACTCCTTCATTCTGTTGTTATTCCCAGTCTGCTCACTTAGACTTACCTCTGACATAAAGATATCAAATATTCTTGTTGCAATTGGTAGTGGAAAAGTTGTAAGAAAGATAGTCAAGAACCAAGACGATGCATACATGGATGTATGGAAACTCTGCGATTGAAAATGTACAAAGAGCTCTGGAAGACACTCCTAGAGAAGAGAAAAGAATGGTTCAAACAAAATAAAATGGAGTTTCAAAGCAGATTATCCCTAGGTAAGCCTACACCAAATACAAAGAAGAGCTAGAATAACAGGAAACTCAAATACAGAAATAGACACTTTGAGTTAACAGCTTCAATCTAGGAAGGACAAAGAAATGACACGGAACTGGAACTTGAGGTATATCTTAACATTTGATTCACTGAGAAGAAAAACTAAACCATAACCAAACCAAATATCCATCCCCGCATAAACACTGTGTTGGGGCTGGAGAGGTGGCTAGGAGGTTAAGAGCATTGGCTGTTCTTCCAAAGGTCCTGAGTTCAATTCCCAGCAACCACATGGTGGCTCACAACCATCTATAATGAGATCTGGCGCCCTCTTCTGGCGTGTAGATGTATAAGCAGGCAAAACACTGTATACATAATAAATACTGTGTTGAGAAAACAAAGCCATAAAATGTTTATTTCTTGACATTTTCTTTGTGAGTACAGTTGTTTGAGATCTTCTATACTTAACTGTATTATTTCTAAAAACCTTCTAAAATGGAAGATGCCATGCTGAACTTCCAAGCACTATATACCATCAGTTCTCCATCTTAATTCCCAGAGTAGAAAAGTAGATGATTTTCAACAATGTTTTAATATGCATAGGACCAAAAGCTTAAGGTATGAACAAACAAAATTACTATTTCAGAAAATAAAAATTACCTCAAGATGTATTCTGATTTTCTTTCTTAAAATGTAAGAACATTTCATATCCCATTTTTTATAAAATACAGGATTTCATAATTCCAGAGAAAGGTGACTCTCAAAGTTGACTCTCAGCCAGGAGGTGGCACACACCTTTGATCCCAGTACTGGGGAAGCAGAGGCCAGCTTGGACAGCCAGGGCTACACAGAGAAACCTTGTCTTGAAAAACAAACATACAACAAAAAACCTGCCTTTCTCATCAGCCAAAATGCTGACCCATATTCTAAAATTCTTTCCACCTAACTGAAATGTAAATAAAGTAGAATACTCATACTTTTCTCCTAAAGAACCACACAATAGGGTTATTTATTTATAAATAAAATTTTAAATTAAATTAAAAATAAAAACCAAATCCAGAAAGGTAAAAAAATTTCAAAAAAAAAAAAATGTTTTTCACCAGGTGTGGTGCCACACCCCTTTAATCCCAGCACTCAGGCGGCAAGAGCAGGTGGATCTCTGAGTTTGAGGCCACCCTGGTCTACACAGCAAGTTCTAGGCCAGCCAGGGCTATGTATAGTGAGACAAAAATAAAAGATTTCCACTTGATTTTGATTCCAGTGCTCTTCAGCTTTGTAGTGACTTCTAAACAATTTGAATCTTAAGCTAGTTACATAAAATTATGGGCGCATGCAAAAAAATACAAAAAAGATCATCAGATAGGGGGAAAATACGATGACTGGGGAAAGGAGCCTCAACAGCGAGAGCTCGGAGCGCAGCAGCATGCGGCTGAGCTGCGGCAAATCTGGTGCCAGTGCTTCAGGTCTGAAGAGGAAGCCTCAGCCCGTGACTGCCTTGTCGAAATAGGTCTAATCGTGTTAAACTGACCAGCAAGTCATCATGGGATTAAAGCATTCTCTCTTTTTGTCAACTGTTGCTATGCCTTTTTTTTTAGCGTGTTTAACTATTTTGCCTGCATGTACCTATATGCACTGTGGGTGCAGCCTGCCCATATTAGCTAGCAGGGGGCACCAGATTCCCTAGAACAGGGAGCACCAAAGGTTCTTTAAACCACTGAGCACTTGCTTCTATGCTTTTAACATAAAATTCACTATGATGACTTTCAGAAAATGGCGTAAAAATGGTAAAGGTGAGCTTTTACCTGTATCATGCTTTCAAACTGGTACATACAAAGGCCCAGTTCCGCCATACTTGGTTTAAAAAGTTCACGAAGTCTGTAGTCTTGCATTAATTTAACAAATACACAAAAAGCTTCTTCTTCTGGCATCTGTTTTAAAAAGAAAAAAATACTATTAATATTTCATGATACACAAATAAACAAAATCATATTTAGACAAAGTATCACTCAGTTTTTTTTCTTCTGATGTGTGTGCTTGTTCATGGAGGCCAGAGATGAACCCTGGATGCCACATTCGTTGGGCTCCATACATCCTGTTTTCTTGAGACAGTCCTCTCACTGGCCCGGGGCTCGCTGAGCAAGCCTTCCTAACATGGGGAACATGCACACGAGGCATGCACACCAGCACACTCAGCTTTTTCACATGGGCTCTGGACACTGAACATGTATGTAACATAAAGAAGATTTTATATGAAACTTTCTTTTTCTCATCGTTGGTTGGAGAAAGATTACTACTCCCCATCAAATGCTGACGAATGAAATTAAAGAATAGGTGAAAAGCTTTTGTATGATATCTTGGCACAACTGTATATTAAGAAATAAAGGTGGAGGTTGGAAAGATGGCTCAGCAGTTAAGATCTCATACTGCTCTTAGAGGAGCCCAAGTTTGGTGTCAGTGCCCTTGTCAGGGAGCTCACAAATGCCTGTAACCACAGAAAACTCAGCACCCCCTTCTGGACGCCACAGGCACTACAGACATGTACACAAACCCGCACACACAGATAATTAAAGCATAAAAATCTTCAAAAGCATAAAAAGGAAGAGGCAGAAGTCAGAGAGCTGGCAGGACGGCTCGGCAGTTAAAGGCGCTTACCAAGCCAATGATTCCGATTTCATACCTGAAAGAGGCCAACCTGCAAACTGGGTCTGACCTACACTTTACATGTGTAAAAGGTTTGGAATCATTTTTTTTTTCAAAATAGGAAGCCGGGCCTGCAGCTCAGTGATAGTGCATGCAAGGCCCTAGGCTCAATCTCTACCAAAGAAGAGAGAAGAAGAGAGGAGGACAAAGGGAGAAGGGAGGAAAGATAAAGTAGTTCAGGATCTGAAATTTCATTTGGTGGCAAGAGAGTATGTCCTTTTACTTTCAAAGTGCAAACGTAAATGACTAAGTACATTATGCCTAGGGAAATAAAAACTGCCTAACTCAGTAAAACTGAAAGTTTTGGTTTGGTTGGTTGGTTGGTTTTTTTTTGTTTTTGTTTTTGTTTTTCCAGACAAGGTTTCTCTGTGTAGCCTTGGCTGTCCCGGACTCACTTTGTAGACCAGGCTGGCCTCAAACTCACCGAGATCCACCTGACCCTGGTTCCCCAAATGCTAGGATTAAAGGCGTGTGCCATCATGCCAGGCTTGAAGATGGTTTTTTAAGTTCTCCAGCTGACTCTGAGAAGCTTAGACAGTTACCATTCCACGCGTTAACTCACCTGCATGAGCAACAGCCCAACTATGAACGCGCTGCCTTGACAGTAGCCAACCTCGCGGTCCACCAGGGAGTACGCCTGAAAAGGAGAACATGCTGTTCAAAAACTTCAACGTGCATACTAAACCTTCCTTCTCCAAAGCCTACAATTGGTCAGACAGTTAAGTTAAAATCATTGATTTTTCAGAATAGCTCTTGCTTACTTGCTGCAGATGTTATTCTAAACTATTTAAAAAGCAAATGGCTTGTTACATATAATTTCCCAATTAGAAAGTGGCAGCTCCATAACCTGGGCATGGTGGTGCCCACCTGTCCAGGAGAGCCAAGGCTACACAGAGAAACCCTGTCTCCAAAAACCAACAAAAAAAGAGAAGAAGAAGAAAAAGGAAGTGGCTACTCCTCAGGACAAAGAAAATAAAGCAGTTTATACTCAGAAAGGTGGGGAGCCTAAACGGCGAGTGAAGTTTTTACCTGATAGAGACAAACAGTACAATTAAGGAAAAACAACAAAATTCAAATGACTTAAACTGGTGTTTCACAGAGGTAGGTGGAAGAAAAAGAAACCATGGGAAGGTAATATTAAAGAGGCAACAGCAGGTTTCTAAAGGGCTGAGAACACTAACAACTAGGACCATTATCACAGGTCAGGAAGCTGACACAGTCTGAATTATTCTCGTGAAGAATTCTGCAATGGTCAAGGAGAGTAGGTTCCTTTTTATCAGCTACTGGTATATAAGATGAGTTGGGGAGCTGGATATGTGGTGCAAGCCTTTAACTCCAGCACTCAGTGAGGCGGATCACCATGAGTTCAAGGCCAGCCTGGTCTACAACGAGGGTCCAAGATAGCCAAGGCTACACAGACAAACACTATCTGTCATAGAAAAAAAAAAAGATGTTGGAGTACACTATGTAAAAATTGCCCTTATATATTATTTTCAAATGCTGGTTTCTGTACCAGCAGAAAGCTGAGTACAGGCTGGACTTTGACATTGTTATTCACTGGCTGAATCATATTTTGTAAACACTCCCTCCAACGCCTTTTGCTTGGTCTCATGAAGAGCTGAATAGTCTATAGCAAAGGCAGGAAAGGGAGGCAGGACTTCTCGCAGAGACAGGACTCTAGGAAAGAATGAGGCATGAGAAATCACCAGCCAGACGCAGAGAAAGAGTTAACAAGCCACATGGCAGAATGCACATTAGTATAAAGGGGTTAATTAAGTTATTCGAGCTAGTAGGGAACAAGGCCGAGCTTTCATAATTAATAACGGGTTCCATGCCATTAGTATGTCTGATGGGTAGAGACAGCTCAGCTCTAAGGTGATGAATGTTCTAATAAGTTCTCCAGAATGAAAGAAAAAAGTGCGCTGAAACTAAAATGTGCTGCTCAAGCCCCTGATTACCATGATGCGAGCTCACACTAATTATGGAAATGTATAATTCCAACCCTTTACAAATTCATTTTATTAAAAAAATGAATAGATAGTCCTTACCTTCATTACATTAAATAAAACCTCTTGCCCAAGACTATCTTTTTCCTTAAAAAAATTGTGTTCTGGGTAAGTTCTAGCAATGTCCCTTCGGATCAACTTTTCACAAGGTGAAGTCATTTTCAGGAGTTCTGAGTACTGGTCCTTAACAGGCATACTCTGTGCATCACATAAAAGCTGCCACACTATTGCTCTGAAGTGGTGAGGTATCCCTTTACGAACAAGCTCCTAAAAACAAAACAAAAGCAGAACTTTTAAATGTCTCATGCCTTGTAATCCAAGAGTTCTGGGGAGAGGAGCGCTGCAATGGAAAACTTTATCAAACTTATAATTCACAAAGTTGTTTAATAATGAACTATGACGTTCTTTAACAAGGCTAAGGTTTGGCTCTGCTGATCAGGGGTCTACAAAGCCATGGATAAACTGTCATTCCCCTAAGAATGTGGCCTTTAAAGGTGCTGTGAAGTCCCTGACACATTCTATGCTCCCATACCCTCACATCCAAAGGGCTGCTGCAGCGAAAGAAGGGCAGAACGCTGAAGTGGGAGCTTCTGATTTCGCGGAAGACTCGGTTTGTGGTACATGATGTTTTGCTGGAAGCTGTCTTGAATTTATAAAATGGAATTTAATTTCTAAATTAATTTTCAACTTTGAATTTCTTCAAACCAGAGCTTTCTATTTCAGCATGGATGATAAAGACATATAAAGACAACCTGTTCCTAACACAGCTCAAAATACCTAGAATCCTCCTGTTTTTCCTAAAACCATGCCTGATATTCTCTGGGATTAAAAAAAGAAAAAAAAATCTCCAGCAAACAATGAAAATACCTTTACTTGCTTTTCTTTCTTCTTGCGCACATCATCCCATTCATTCACAATTCTTCCCCAAAGAACCCAAGAATCTTCCTCGAGGTGGCTGAGGTTGCTGGAAGCTGACGAGCTGGATACAAGGGAGGAGCCACTGTTTCTTCTTGACCCATTCACAGATCTTAGAGACTTACTGTCTGTCTCTATCAACCTAAAACAGAATTAAGATTGTTTGAGATAACACTTCACATGCTACTATATAAGGTAGGGGAACATTTAAAACTTCATTAAAATAATTAGTTTGTTGTTGTTGTTTTTTCAAAACAGGGTTTCTCTGTGTAGCTCTGGCTGTCCTGGAACTCACTCTGTAGACCAGGCTGGCCTCAAACTCACAGAGATCCTCCTGCCTCTGCCTTCTGAATGGAATAAAGGTAAGTACCTTCATGCCAGCTTTAAAATACAGCTTTAAATCAGGTGTGGTGGCACACACATTTAATCCCAGTGCTTGGGAGGCAGAGGCAGACAAATCTCTGAGTTTAAGGCCAGCTTGGTCTACAAAGTGAGTTCCAGGACAGCCAAGACTACACAGAGAAACCCTATCTCAAAAACAAACAAACAAACAAACAAACAGTTTTAACAATTTTTGTTTGGTTGAAATATGCAAGTGTTGCACTTTTTCACTATGCAGAGCAGTTTAAAAACTGAAGTAGTAGGTATATTATAAGCACGCTAGCACAGTCAGCCCCGTTATAATTCATGTTCTTACCACTGTAAATAAATTTAAAAAAAGAAGCCAGTGAGAAGGCTGAGCAGAAGGCTCAGCAGATAGAGCACTTGCTGCCAACTCTGACAACCCAGGCTCAATCCCCAGTGCTCACACAGTGGAAGACAAGGACTGCCTCCCCTGGACTCTCTGACCTCCGCCTGTGTGAAGAGAGCTGAGCACAGCAGTTCACACAGTCGGAACAGACACCACTCAAGAGGCTGCAGCAGGAAGTGCACCTACCAAAGATTTCTAAGACCCACCCAGGCAAGCTCACAAGCAGCCCACAGATAGCAAAATGGCTCACCAGGTAAAGCACTTGCTAATGCCTGCACTCAAGATCTGGGGCTTGCCAGGAAGAAGGGGAGCACAAAGTGTCCTCTGATTGACACACATGTGGCCTCAATAAAGAAATGACAGACAGACAGACAGACCGGTGAGTGAATGAAGGGCTGTCATTTAAAGATGTTTTAAAATCAAATTAGGGAAGTCAGGGGAGGAGTAGCTCTATGGGAAAAGAACAGATATTTTAAAAACCTCAACAGAATCTATGGATTTACTAATCCTTAAACCCTATTAAGTTTACTCTTTTACCAGATCTGAAAAGTAATGATCAACCAAATCCCTTCTCTTTTTACCTGTTTCACATATGTACCACATATGTATGTAAACAAAGTATCTATACTTGCAACTGTATGCTATACACAGATGTGGCAAAACCAGGCCCAGACTCCTAGCCAGTGACAACGGGCAGAGCACTCTCCTGAATTCCGTAAGTCTGCTTGTCCTGTGAAGCTGGGGCTTTTCTCTAAAGATCCCTGTTGCTTTTGACTTTGCAGTCCCATCTTGGGCTCCTTTCTGAAGAAAGGTGGTTAAGGAAATGTAAAACATCTACTCCAGCCAGGTGGTGCACACCTTAAACCTAGCGCTCAAGAGGCAGTCAGATCTCCGTGAGTTCAAGGACAGCCTAGTCTACAGAGTGAGTTCCAGGATAGCCAAGGCTCTGTGTAATGCAGAAACCCTGTCTTAAAAAAACAACAAAAAGAAAACCCTGTATATTCTAGATATGTCATAATAAACTACACCATATTATTAATTTTAGAAACAAGTTCTATCCTTATTTGGAAAAAATATATATTTCATAACAAAAATTTAAAAATTTCCCAAATACTGTTAGAAGCAAAATATAAGGGGAGATAAGAAATGGGCAAAAAGCACCTGAAGAAGGTTCAATGTCTTTACGCAGACATGTAATATAAACCACACTAACCACACATGAACATGGCTGAAATCCTAAGGTCTCAAGATACCAAATGCCAGGCAGCATGGAGCTAATGTGGTTCTCACAGACCAGCATCAGAATAATAAGTGGATGGACTTGCAGATCTCTCCCCTTTCACTCTCCCTCCATTCCCCAGGGACTCCCCCAAACCCTCAGCAGACGAAATTCCCCTTCCTGTAGAACCACTCAGCCCTAGCTGAGCCCTAGGGCACACCCATTCTTTCATGGCAGCCACCAACACCTTGAGGCACTCTCTTCCTGGGACCCCAAGTGGAGCACCCCTGGATGCTGGGATGGAGTGACTTTCACTTTCCGTCCTGTCCTCCATTGCAGTCTCTCCAGTCTTCTACAGCAGCCTGCACCTCAGTGCCTCTCCTCAGATTCTCTGTCCACTCCCTGGGGACTCCAGAGAACGGAGCAGCGCCGCCAGCTTTCCTCCTCACCCTACCAGGGAGCCCACCGTCACCCCTCCCTAAGATCCAGAAAGGGCACCAGAAACCAGAGGATTAAACACCTTCCCAACAAAGACAAGACCAGACATCAACATCTACAGCTCCTCAATCATCTCAGCCCCCAATGCCCGATATTAGTGCAAAAACACAATCATTAACATCCGAGGCAACTGGCTTCCACCAGCACCCACTAACACTACTACAGTAGCCCTGAGGAAGGCCACAGAGCTGAAGCATAAGACAAGAACTTTAAAACAGCAATTAGGAATATGATTAAGGACCAAAAACAGGTACAAACGAATCCTTTAATGAAGTCTGAAAACACAAACGAACACTAGAAGAAAATGAGTAAATCAGTTACAGACTTGAAAGTGCAAATAGAATCTTAAAGAAAACCCAAACAGAAAAATTGGAAGCTGGATGGTGGTGGCATACTCAGGCAGGGGGATCGCTGTGAGTCTGAGTAGAGGCCAGCCTGGTCTACAAAGCAAGTCCAGGACAGCAAAAGCTATACTGAGAAACCCTGTCTTTAAAAAAAAAAAAAAAAAAAAGTAAAATTGAAAAAGAAAAATTTAGGAAATCAAACCAAAACGTCAGAGATAAGCCTCACCAAACAGAGTATAAGACATGGAAAAGAAAATCTCAGGTTGAAGACAAAGTAGAAGAAACAGCAATACCTCAGTCAAAGAAAATGTTAAATCTAAAAATATCCAGGAAAAGACTATAACGACCACAATGAGCAGCACCAAATCAAAGGCACAAAAAATATTTTCAACAAAATCATAGAAGAAAATTTCCCTCACCTAAAGAAGGGAGTCCCCTCCCAAGGTACAAGATGCATACAGAACACCAAGTAGACAGGACCAGAAAAGAAATTCCAGATGACACATAATAATTAAAATACTAAACAAACAGTACAAAGACAGAATAGTCAAAGCTATAAGGGAAAAAAGATCAGATAACATGAAAAAGTAGATCCGTTAAAATAACAACTGACTTCTCAATGGTGACTCTAAAAAGCCAGACAAATTCTAGGAGACCACGGACACCAGCCCAGATTGCTACATCTAACAAAACTATCAATCACAATATATGGAGAAAAGAAAATATTCCATAATAAAACCAGGTTTAAACAGTATCTAGCCACCAATCCAGCCCTATAGAGCCACAAGGAAAATTTTAATCTGAAGAAGTTAACCATACACCACAAAACACAAGGAATACATCATCCCAAACCAGGAAATCAAAAGAGGGAGGAAAACCACACCATTAACAACAAGGATTAATAAACACCACTCATGATAACCCTCAATATTAAAGGTTTCAATTCCTCCAACAGAAGACACAGCCTAACAGGATGAATAAGAAACCAGAAGCCATTCTTCTTGCTTCATTCAATAAACACACATTACATCAAGGAGAGACGTTACCTCAGGGAAAAAGGATGGAAAAACATACGCCACGCAAATGGACCCAAGAAGTAAGCAGATTTATAGTTATTTCCATAGCTGACAAAAATAAGACCTCAGAACAAAATTACTCAGAAGAGACAGGAAAGAACACTACATACTCAAAGAAAAACCTACCAAGAGGATATTGTGATTCTAAACATGTATACATCGAACAAAAGGACTCCCAAGTTTATAAACAAACAAACAAAAACACTATTACAGGTAAAATCACACACTGACGAGTGTGTCATAAACTTCAATACCCAACTCTCGCCAAAACTAAAGAGTTTAATAGCATCATAAATTTAATGTACTTAACAAATATTTTCAGAACATTTTAGCCCAGACTCCGAAAAGTATGCTTTCTTCTCAGCAGTGCATGGAACATCCTGCAAAACTGAACCACATACTTGAATACAAAGCAAATCTGAATAAATGGAAGAAAACTGAAATAACACTCTGCTTCCTATCAGACTACCACTGTTTAAAGGTGGACATCAACTAACAACTCACCAGTAAAGAATGAGGCAAGATAGAAATCAAGAAAGAAATTTAAAACTTTTCGAATTGAATAAAAATGAAAACACAACATTTACAAAACTATGAGATGTAATCAGGGCAGTTCACAACACTAAGTGCCTTCCTAAATAAATTGGAAAGATCTCATATTAGCAACTAAGAAAGCTTTACAACAAGAAGAACTAACACCCATAAAGAGTAGACAGCAAGGACTAACGGAAGTCAGGCTGAAGTCGTCCAGGTACAAACACACAAATACCAAGTTTCACTGAAAGGAAGAGTTGGTTCTATGAGAGAAATCACTACGATAACCCTTAGTGAAATTAACTAAAAGGTGAAAAGATGCAAATTAACAAAATTAAAGACAAAAGGGTCATAACAATAGAGAAATGTAAGTACATACTTTAAATTTAAAAATCTGAATGCCGTGAAATTGTAAAATCTAAAAAAAAATGGGTAATTTTCTTGATACTTATTACCTACCAAAGTTAAATCAGATAAGCAATTTAAACAGACCTATATCCCGGAGTGAAACAGAAGTCATTAAAAGTCTACCAACCATGCTGAAGAGAAAGCTCAGTGGTTAAGAGCACTATCTACTCTTCTAGAGGTCCTGAGTTCAATTTCCAGCACCCACATGGTAGTTCACAACCATCTATAATGTGATCTGATGCCCTCTTCTGGCATGCAGGTACACATGCAGAAAGAGCACTCATAACCAAAATTAAAAAAAAAAAAAAAAAAGTCTACCAACCAAAAAAAGCCTAGGGCCAGAGTGCAGAGTTCTACCAGACTTAAAAAGAAGAGTTAATCCCAATACTCCTCAAATTATTACATAAAATAAAAACAGAAGGCAGCTTGCCCAATCATTTTTATGAGACCAGTTACTCAGATACCTAAAGACCTAGCAAAGAGAATTACACTTTTCCTTATGAACACAAACACAAAAATTCTCAGTAAAATACTTGCAAACCAAATCCAAAATACATCAAAAAGATCATACACCATTATCAAGCAGGCTTCACCCCAGCGATGCAAGGATGGTTTAACACATACAAATCGATAAATGTGACCTATCACATAAACAGACTGAGAGCTGGGTGCAGTGCACATATGTAAGCCCAGCACTCTGGGGGGCAGAGGCAGGTGGATCTCTGTGAGTTCAAGGCCAGCCTAGTCCACAAAGTGAGTCCAGGGCAGCCAACACTACATAGAGAAACCCTGTCTCAAAAAAAGAAAAAGGGGGTGGCACGGAGAAGAGACTGAAAGATTAAAAACCACATGACAATCTCATTAGATACAAAAAAAGGTCTTTGACAAAAAACCACAATCTCTTCATGATAAAAGTCCTGGAGAAACTAGGGATACGAGGGACATACTTCAACACAATAAAGGCAGTTTACAGTAAGCCACAGTCACAACAGCCTTCCCTTCTCTTCTGCACAGCTCTGGCTGTGATGAAGGCATCTCACTTAGGACTGAGCGTTCCACAGCTGTGGGTCCGCGTCGGTTCCCACGAGCTGCAAGAGGGGCCCCCTGACAGTGGCGGGAGACGCTGGTCTCTTAAATGGAGAGAAACTCAAAAGCATTTCCACTAAAATCAGGAACGAGACAAGCCTGTCCACTCTCTCAACACAGTACTTGAAGGCCTTTGCTAGAGCAATTAGACAACTGAAGGCAATCTAGGGGACACAAACAGGAAAGGAAGAATCAGCGTATGTTTATTTGCAGATGATATGGTTTTAGATATAAATGATGCTAAAAATTCTATCATGAAGTGGGAGGCGGTGGTGGTGCATGCCTTTAATCCCATCCAAACTTTAATCCCAGCCTGGTCTACCTGGCTAGTTCCAGGACAGCCAAGGCTACTCAAAAAAAAAAAAAAAAAAAGGACAAAAGAAAAAAAACCTACACAGCGGATAAACACTTTGAGCAAACTAGCAGAGGACAGAAGTTTAACACACAAAAATCAGAAGCCTTCTCATATACAAATAACAGACTGAACAAGAAATCAGGGAAAGAGTATCTTTCACAACAGCCTCAAAATATAAATACATAAACAAATACCCTGTGATATTCTAACCACAAAAGTGAAGCCTTGTGTAACAAAAACTTTAAGACATTAAAGGAAGAAATCAAAGACAACAGCAGACAGTGGCGAGATCTTCACCATTCCTTGATCAGTAGGAGTAATAAAAGTGAAAAGGGCTGAACAGCCAAAGGAGATCTACACATTCAATACCATCCCCATAAAAATGCCAACACATCCTTCATAGAAATTGAAAAAACAATTTCATCATGATAGGGAAGATGAGGGCACACACACACACACACACACACACACACACACCTGCTGAAGGCAGCAGCATCCCAGATTTCTACTTGTAATCCAGTGACAGTAACACAAACAGCCCGGTATTGGCATAAAAAGACAAGCTGATCAACGGAATCAAACTGAAGACCTAGGCATAATCCACACACATACCAACACCCAATGGTTCTGGTCAAACTGTATGGCTGTAGAGAGGAGAAAGCAAAAAGATCTTTCTTTAGTGCCCTGCACAAACTGTACTCCAAACAGAACCAGAATATACAGTAATGGAGAGCTCTGGGGTCAGGTGGGGGCGGGACTGGAGCAAAAGGATTAAAAGGAACAGGATGAGTGGGGTACGGGAGGAAAATGAGAGACACCTAAGAGTGAGGGCCATTTGAAAGGTCCTACGGAAGCTGCACGTATGAAGAAGCTCCTGACCAGGCAGCCAGGAGCCCAACTCCAACAGCCACCGGCCTACCGGGAAGCCAGACACTGCTGCCCTGCTAAAGGAACCCAGCAACAAATGCCTCCTAACAGCATTCTGCCGCACAGACCAGCGTCTCCCGCCACTGTCAGGGGGCCCCTCTTGCAGCTCGTGGGAACCGACGCGGACCCACAGCTGTGGAACGCTCAGTCCTAAGTGAGATGCCTTCATCACAGCCAGAGCTGTGCAGAAGAGAAGGGAAGGCTGTGAGAGCCACAGAAGGTGGAAGACTCCGAAACACGCCGCCTAGACACGGCAGGACCGATGCATTCAAAGACTGCGGCCTTTACAAGCACGCTCCCCGACCCCAACCGGGACGCTTTCCCACAACAAACAACAAACACCTGTAAAGGACAAGCTCCCTCCCTCCAGGGGCATCTCCCTGGGTATAGAAACCACACTAGCCCAGCAGCAGACTGACAATCCAAAACTAACTTAATGGTGTTTTCATAGACTTTTCTCTCTCTCTTACTGCTTTGTTTGAGCTTTTTTTTTTTTTTCAATCTTACTGGTCATTTGCTTGTTGTGTCTTGCTTGCTTCCAATTCTGTGTTATTATGGGTTTTGTTTTTGTACCTGTGTTTCTTGTGCTTTTTTTAGTTTTTGCTGCTATTTATTCTAGTTTATTTCCTAAAGAAGGAGAAAAAGAAGGTGTGGAGCTGGCCCTGGGGAGAATATGGAGAACTGCCTTTTATTACTGTAATTTTTCTGTAAAGTACTGTAAATGTGTTTCAAATGATGTGACTGACTTTGTCAAAGATTATTTTTGGTACACTTTATAAAGAGAAGAGATGGGAACAATTCATCTGCTTTCTTGTTTTCTGTATATTCTAGAAAAGTTTAGAATGTTCTTCTTGAAAATTTTAAAATGAAAAAAATTAAAATTCCTCTTCTTAAAAAATTAGAAACAAAGCTGGGCACAGTGGCTCACGCTTGTAATCCCAGCACTCTGAGTTCAAGGCCAGCCTGTCTACAAAATTAGTCCAGAACAGCCAAGGATACACAGAGAAACCCTGTCTCAAAAAACAAACAACCTAAAATTAAAACCGCTCCTTCTGAAATCTGAAATATCTGGGGAACACTTGTGTCAAGCCTCTTCCCCGTCAACAGCAGTGGCTGCCGGTTCGTCCAAGGTGAACCAAAGGTAGAGCCCTGGTAACCTAGACACGGCGCGGCGGCATCACAGCGCGGTCCGGCCCCGGCTGGTGGCGATGGTGTTACAACACAAAAAGGCTGCCCACGCGGCCGACACATCACCCCGTCCACCGCCACCCTGCCCGTCGGCGTCGGTGCGCAGTGGCCGGCTGCAGCCAGGCGGTCTGGCTCGAGCCCGGGCAGAGGCTCCGGCGGAGGGATCCGAGGCGGCCAAGGAAGGAGAGACCGCTAGGCGGCGGTACAGGAAGGGGCGGCGGCAGCGCGATGCGCCGACCGAGGTGAAGGCGGCGGCTCCACGGTGGCTGGCCGGAAGCTAAGCGGGCCTCGGCGCCCAGCGCACCCCGCCAGGGCAGGCCGGAGCCGCCCTCCTGCTCTGCTGCGCTGAGCCCGAACCAACAAGCCGGCCTCCGGCCCTCAAAGCCAGCCTTCCACCATGGCTCTGAAGAGAATCCACAAGGAACTCAACGACCTGGCGCGGGACCCGCCAGCACAGTGCTCCGCAGGCCCTGTCGGGGAAGACATGTTCCACTGGCAAGCCACGATCACCGGGCCGAACGACAGCCCCTACCAGGGCGGAGCATTCTTCTTGACGATCGATTTCCCAACAGAGTACCCCTTCAAACCACCCAAGGTTGAATTCACAACAAGAATTTATCATCCCAATGTTAACAGTAACGGCAGCATTTGTCTTGATATTCTTCGGTCACAGTGGTCTCCAGCACTAACTATTTCAAAAGTACTTTTGTCCATCAGTTCTCTGTTGTGTGACCCCAACCCAGATGACCCCTTAGTGCCTGAGATTGCTCAGATCTACAAAACAGATAGAGAAGCGTACAACAGAACAGCTCGGGAGTGGACGCAGAAGTATGCCATGTAACTAGAGAGCGTTTGGACTCCCTCCACAAATAAAGCTAGGAGCGCTCTGAGAAAGTCCTGATGCCCATTTGACTGTTTCCTACGAAGCCTCGATGGCCCGCCTCCTTCTTCCTGGTGCGTGCCCGTTCTTCCCGCCGCAGGTCGGACGCACCAGAAACCCCGTGCTGCTGTGCCAACACTGTCTCCTAGCTGAGGAGTGCTTTCCAGGCATAACCTAGATGTGAGACCAAACCTTTTCCTTACTGACTCAAGTCTGGGTAGCCACGGGTGAGAGCGTGGTGGTACACACTGCTTCGAAGGGCTAAAGCTCCACCCACCGGTAGGAAATTGTGAGATTGTTTTTAAGTGGATGTCATCAAAAATTTTTAAAGTTATGAAAAGCTAGGTGAAGAACATGAAAGTGTCTGTACTCGGTCCTAATGACCTAGAACTGAGATGCGCATTACAGCCAGGCAGAGTAAGGCCCACACAGCTCCTGTGTTTCAAAGTCTAACTGGGCAACAAAAATAGACAGGCTTTGTTCCAAAGTCCTTTGTACCTCCATGACTCTTCAACCTCCTTTCAGTCTTTCTCTCCATATTCTTTATTGATGGTTTCTCAATTGAGACATCACTAATTGCTCTTATTTTTCTTACATTAACTGCTTAATTCATTTGGATATAAGGGTAAAAATGCAATTTGATGAAAAAACTTGTGTGTAAAGACCCAATTGCTCCTCTGGAGCTTGTACATTCAAGAATAATTAATATGTGTAATAAACCAATTATCCCAGCCATTACAAAAATTTTGTATGAATAGGCTTTTTTACTTTAAGAACCGTGTTTGGCTGAAATTATTGGATTTTCCCTCAGCCTTGACATGCTTTCATTTAGAGTGTCAGATTTTCAAATTATGAAACAATTCCTGTTAATAGTTAAATAGATACCTTAAGAATAATTTAATAAAATAAGATAGAGGCATAGCTTAAAAGGCATTTCATAAAAGGAAACACATCCTCCCAAGAATAAAACTTAAATAAGAAACTTGCTTTGTTAATAAAACTAAACTGCATTTTACCAAGCCTCGTGACAGTCACAAAAACACAAAAGCAATACTATTTAGTGAGTTAGTAACTTTGACCAGACTTAGAAAACTGCAGTCATACAGTCATATGCCCACAGGATTACTCTGCACTACATCCACAGGGCACTCATCCAATTTTTAACTATGCTGTGTATGTAGCTTTTTGAGGTCTTCCCCCATTCATACTCTAGTAAAACAATGTTTCAAACATGTCAACTGGTCATTCTTTCCCTAATGTAATTATAAAAGCCAAGCCAGTCTTCCACCATATTGATATCCTCTGGCCATCAGGGTCTTTAAAACGCATCTTTACACCGTCCCACAGAAAACAAAACAAAAGATAAATCCCACTGCTTTTAGCTGCCACGGATGAAAGGCAAAGCAGAAACTAAGTTGCTGCCTTCCATGCTGACTAAACCCTTTTAAAATTATCTTAAAATAGTGCCCTATGCACCTTTGCCAAAGAAAAAAAAAAAGTAGCTAACTGTAAAACAATCTCATGATAGATTCCAGAAAGAAAGCATGGAGGGGACTGTGTGCTGGACCTGCCTCTGCAGGCTTTCCAGTGTGTGTGTGTGTGTATACACTCGAGTGCACTTGGGGGGGAGGGGTGTGTGTGGAGAGGGCAGCTCTGCATCCTGGACCTGCCTCTGCAGACCTTCTTGTGGGATGATCCTGACTTAGCCTAGACTGATAGAGGTGTATGTGCATTTATGACTGTGTGCCTGTGGGCACATGTATGTCTTTTTACCGAAGTTTAAGTCATTTTTCAATTAAGTTTATATAATAAAAGAAAATATTTTGTACAGTTGTAAACTGTTTTAAGCCAGCTGTTTTTATAAGAATCCAAGTTAAAGAATTTATCAAGATCCCAATGTGGCAAAACACACCTGTAATCCCAGATTTTGAAAGCTGAAGCAGAAGGATCACAAGTTCAAGGCCAGCCTGAACTATGTAATGAGATCGTCTTAATACCCCTCCCCCTTTAAAAAAAAAAAAGTTTGAAGAAAAAAAACAACAACAAAGATCTAATGTAGCATAGCCAGGCTCTGGGGCATACATCTGTAATTCCAGCAGATGGGAGGCAGAGGCAGAAAAAGTTCAAGGCCAGCCTGATCTTTATAGCAGCACAAAGCCAGTTAGGGCTACAAAGTGACTGTTTCAAAAAAAAAAAAAAAAACCCAAAGTAAATCATATAACTTTAAATACACAGTGTGTACAAAGAAAGCCTACAGTAGTCCTGAGCTTCACACTCCGCACTCCCCTGGGACAGACAGGACCCATAAAGCTCATGGCAGTGTAACAGCCTGTTCTAGCACTCACTGTGTACAGAGGCCACAGCAGTGCGGCCTGCTGGGCCCTCCCATTCACTCAGGGACTCGGAGCCTGCAAGACCACAGTGGCACATGCCACTGGTAACTCTGATGGCACGTTTTTCTCCTTAGATACACAAACACCACCGTCTTACAATTAACTACATCATTTTATACAATAAAAGGTGCTGCAGCAACAGGCAAATTTGTGTAAGCCTGCTCTAATGTTCACAGGGCGAAACCACCCAACAGGCGCCTTCCTAGACCCAACCTGTCATTAAGTGACACAGGGCTATATTTAGATAAGGCATACAGAAAAATCTTTCACAAATGCCTTAATATGCAGAGCTTACAAATTATATAATTAGAATTAAGTATTCTTGTTTGTTATTGTTAAATGTGGTTAATAACTTAGACTCCAAAACACATGGCCGATGGCCACGTAACTTTACCATAATTAAGAAATTACACTACCTAAACATCAATGACTTCCAGGCTTGAGCGTGGCAACTGGAAAAACGAGGTGCAGTATTACTAGCAGAAGTCTGCAGCCACTGAGAAGACTTATTCCAACGCTTATTCTCTTAGTCAGGAAAGTGGGGTGCGGCGCAGGTTTATTGTCTCTTTTGAGAACATAGGTCATCTACTTTGTATATGGAAGCCTGCATACAACAAACATTAAAAACAAAAACCCTCTAAAAACACTGTGGAATTGAAAAGTACGAAAGAGCCCTGGCATCACACTCCCTGCCATCAGCCTGCCCCTGAGATTCCTGCTGCCCCCAGCCTCAGTCAGAGAAGCTTCTTTTTACTCCCTCTCTTCTTTGCGTATGTATGTTGCAGAAACATTACATACGTTCAGGTGTTAAGAGCAAGCAACAACCCAGTGCTCAGCCCTAAACAGGGCTCTCGGGGATTCTCCTAGGCCCAGGGAACATGACAGAAGAGATAGCACGAGGACTATAAAGGCAGGAAGATGGAGATGTGAAACACAGCTCTGGAAATACAGCAGCGACTGAGCAGCTGTGGCCACCCTCCCAAGCCTGGGCCATCACTGCTCCATCGTGGATGAGAGAGGGACTCCCAAGGCTCCTCTCCCCCTGAGGGGCCCTGGGCAGTGAAGGCTCCAGGGCAGGGGAGTCACTTTTCTTCAGGGGTTAGCTGTCCATGTTCCAGTAAATAGGTCCACATTCGTCCTCACACAAGAAACCCCAGCAGATGAGGAAAGCTGTCTGGGGGAAAGGGTTTAGGGAGAGTGAGAGCTAGGAAAGGAGGAGGTATGACATGGTTAAGAACACTATACACATATATGAACACTGTCAAGAAATTAAAGCAGTATGAACAGAAGGGAAAGTTCTCAGGCATTAATGTCTGTGCTTGATGTACCGGGAAGACATCCCTGTAGATAGTACCAACAGCAGGTAGAAACTCAAGTCTACACGCTGTCCTTGGTTGGGATATCATTCTCTTCAGGGGCCCCAGGGCTCAGGCTTTATATCTCTATTGGTCTCCTTGTGGAGCTCCTGAACCCTCCAGGTCTTTCTATCTCCCCTTTCATTCCTAAGATTCCCTGTACCCTGCCCAGAGTTTGGCTATGAGTCTCAGCCTCTGCTTCGATACCTCAATCAATAGAGTCTTTCAGAGGCCCTCGGTGGAGGGCTCCTGTCCTGATCTCTGTCTTCTCCTGCTTCCGATGTCTGTTGCGTTTGTCCTTCTGAATGAGGATTGAGCATCTTCCCTAGGGTCTTCCTTGTTGTTCAGCTTCTTTAGGTGTACAGATTTTAGTATGATTATCCTATATTACTGGCTAATAGCCACTTAGGAGTGAGTATATCCCAAGTGTGTCTTTCTGCTTCTCGGTTGCCTCACTCAGTTTGATCTTTTCTAGTTCCTACCATTTGCCTGCAAATGTCATGATTTCCTTGTTTTTAATAGCTAAGTAGTATTCCATTGTGTAAAAGTACTACAATTTATGTATCCATTCCTCTGTTGAGGGACATCTGAGTTGTTTCCAGCTTCTGGCTATTGTGAATAAAGCTGCTATGAATATGGTGTTGAGCAAATGTCCTTATTGTGTACTTGAGCATATTTTGGATACATGCCCAGGAGTGGTACAGATGGATCTTGAGGTAGCACTATTCCTAATTGTCTGAGAAAGCGCCAAATTGGTTGTACAAGGTTACATTCCCACCAGCAATGGAGGAGGGTTCCCCTTTCTCTACATCCTCTCCAGCATGTGTTCTCACTTGAGTTTTTAATCTTAGCCATTTTGATGGGTGTGAGGTGAAATCTCAGGGTTGTTTTGATTTGCATTTCCCTGATGCCTAAGGATGTTGAGCATTTCTTTAAGTGTTTCTCTGCCATTCGCTATTCCTCTATTGAGAATTCTCTGTTTAGCTCTGTAGCCCAATTTTTAATTGGATTATTTGGTTTCTTGGTGTTTAACTTCTTGAGTTCTTTACATATTCTGGATATTAGCCCTCTGTCAGATAAAGGGTTGGTGAAGATCCTTTCCCAGTATGTAGGCTATTGTTTTGTTCTGACAACAGTGTCCTTTGCTTTACAGAGCTTTTCACTTTCATGAGGTCCCATTTATTGATTGTTGATCTTAGAGCCTGTGCTGTTGGTGTTCTGTTCAGGAAGTTGTATCCTGTGCAAATGAGCTCAACGGGCTTACCAACTTTTTCTTATAACAGATTTGGTGTCTGGTTTTATGTTGAGGTCTTTGATCCACTTTGCTCAAGTATACAACAAGGACAACCATGTTGCTCAACCATGTTTGTAGCAGCTCTATTCGCAATAGCCAGAAGCTGGAAACAACCCAGATGTCCCTCAACAGAGGAATGGATACATAAATTGTAGTACTTTTACACAATGGAATACTACTTAGCTATTAACAACAAGGAAATCATGACATTTGCAGGCAAATGGTAAGAACTAGAAAAGATCAACCTGAGTGAGGCAACCGAGAAGCAGAAAGACACACTTGGGATATACTCACTCCTAAGTGGCTATTAGCCAGTAATATAGGATAATCATACTAAAATCTGTACACCTAAAGAAGCTGAACAACAAGGAAGACCCTAGGGAAGATGCTCAATCCTCATTCAGAAGGACAAACGCAACAGACATTGGAAGCAAAAGAAGACAGAGATCAGGACAGGAGCCCTCCACAGAGGGCCTCTGAAAGACTCTATTGATTGAGGTATCGAAGCAGAGGCTGAGACTCATAGCCAAACTTTGGGCAGAGGGCATGGAATTTTATGAAAGTAGGGGGAAGATAAACCTGGAGTGGACAGGAGCTCCACAAGGAGAACAATAGAGCCACAAAACCTGAGCCCTAGGAGCCCTGAAGAGACTGATACCCCAAGCAAGGACAATGCATGAAGAGGATGTAGCCCATAGACTCAGTTTCCAAGTGGAGTCTCTACTAAGGGGAGAAGGGGCTTTCTCTGGCATGAACTCAGTGACAGGCTCTCTGATCACCATCCCCTGGGGTATGCATCCTTTCCAGGCCACAGAGGAAGACAATGCAGACAGTTCTGATGAAACCTGATAGGCTAGGGTCAGATGGAAGAGGTGGAGGACCTCCCCTATCAGTGGACAAGGATAGGGGCATAGGGGAAGAAGAGGGAGGAAGGGTGGGATTGGGAGGAGACAAGGGAGGGGGCCACAGCTGAGATACAAATTGAATAAATTCTAATAAATGATAATAATAATTAAAAAATTCTCTTACCAAAAAAAAAAAAAAAAAAGAAAGAAACTCCAGTCTAAAGTTAGGGAAGAAAAAAGTAAAGACCACAGAAGTTTGGCAACTGTCGATACACGATATTAAAACACTTTGAACACCAGTTTTGGCTCACTGTTTTCCTGTGGGTATCGGAGAAAGATACAACAGCAAGCAGTCAGCTTGCCAACTGGGAATCTGAAAATTGCTAAGATAAATTATAAAGAACTAAAGCTGTATTGAAAAGCACATGGAAAGCTAACTATTCTGCACCTAAAAGCAGAAAGTCTCATCGCAAAGAACAGTGCTTCCAGAATAAGGTTCCAAGGTCTCTAATAATATTACACCAAACACAATGTGAAAGACGCTTAGCAAATCAGGAAAAGTAAAGTCTGCTATAACAAAATGACTATTAGGTAATTTATAAACAAAGGTACTAATTATACACAGTCCTGGAAGCTGTGAAGTCCAAAGCACTGAGACGCCAATCTGCTGAGGGCCATTTCTCACTAACAGTCCTTCTATTACTGTGTTCACATGACAGACGCGTGGCCGGTTATAATCCAGATTAGAGCCCAGCACAGGAAGTTTGTCGTCACATTCAGACCAACAAGCACAACTACACGCTTACGTCTAAGGAGAGACATGTGTTTGGGTCAACATATACAAATTCCTCTCTGATCAATAAAAATGACAGAGTTAACAAAAAAACCCAAGTATTTAGCACAGAAAACAAACAAGGATGACTCAGCCTTTAAGAGCACTAGCTGCTCTTCTAGAGGACCTGGGTTCAATTCCCAGCACCCACATGGTGGCTCACAACCATCTACAGTGAGATCTGGTGCCCTCTTCTGTCCTGCAGGTGTACATGCAGGCAGAGTGCTGTATACAGAGTAAATAAATAATTAGTAAATAATAAATAAATAAATAAAACACAAAAGAAGTGTCAAGGAGCTGGAGAGATGGCTCAGAGGCTAAGAGCACTGTCTGCTCTTCCAAAGGTCATGAGTTCAATTCCCAGCGAACACATGGTGGCTCACAATCATCTAAAAAAATGAAATCTGGTGCCCTCTTCTGGCGTGAAGGTGTACATGCAAACACACATTGTATATAATAAATAAATCTTCAAAAGAAAAAGTGTCAAAATGATAGATCTCTTACTCTGTTTCTTTAAAATGCCAGCTCAAGAAGTTCAAGATTTCTTTATACAAAGAACAGAAAAACAAAATTTATCCTCAGCCAGACATGATGGCAGACATCTATGAGCCCAGCACTTCGGAGGCTGAGGCAAGAGATTACCTTGAGCTCAAGAGCAGCCAAGACTACATAATAGTTTCAGGAAATTCTGAGCTGCAGTGTAAGAGTCAACCTGCATCATTGGAAGAAGAAAAATAAGAAAACTAAGAAAAATAAAGCTAATTCAAGAGAAGTGCTGTATTTCCCTACAATGTGTTTGTATGCTTGAGGGTGTGTATATATAATGTATTATGTAATTTGCATATATATATATACTGTGCTGGAGAGACGGCTCAAGTGGCTAAGAACACTGGCTGCTCTTATAGAGGACCCAGGTTCAGTTCCAGCACCCACACGTTGTCTCAGACCATAGCTAACTCCACTCCAGGGACTTCAGCACCCTTTCTGCCCTCTTCTGGCCCCGCAGGTTTGCACACACATTCAGGTAAACACTCATACACATAAAACAAAAATAAACCTTTTTTTAAAGATATATTTTGACATAGACTTGAAAGTATCTTATAAGTTTTCCAATCGTTAATGAACCTTGCTGGATGTTTTACAGAGGGTATTCTTAGGAAAACTGAGATAATGCTGGTTTTGTTAAGTTTTTTTTAAAAAGTATTTAATGAATATTAGGCCATTTGAAACAGACTGTACAAGAGAAATATAACGCAAACCACTTACACAATTTTAAATGTTCCAGGCAACAGCCATCTTTTGAAAACTTAAAAATGCCTAGTTTTTATAATTTATTATTCTCTTTGGTTTATTGGGTTTATTTGCTTATTCTGAGATAGGGTCTCACTCTGTAGCCCAAGTGGACCTGGAACTTGTAATAATCCTTCTGCCTTAGCCTTCTAAGTGGTAGGATTACAAGCATAAACCAGCACATAGAGCTAATTTATTTTATGCAATATAGAAGAAATGTCATTTCAAAAGAGAAAATGTCATTTTAACATGTACTCAGTTTTCTTAAAATTAATGCTCTATTCCTTTTTTCAGAACAAGTCTTTAAAATCTTATACCACACACCTAAGTCAGACCAGGCACATTTCAAGTTCCCAAGAGCCATGCAGGTCAGCGGCTAAAACACTCAACAGCATAGATCCTATGTGAATGTTTAAACAGGGTATCAAAGGTTCGTGGTAATTATATTTTTAAAACAAACTGTATTTATGATAAAAATAGTTTTATCATTGTAGTGAATGAAATAAGTAAAAGGAAACAAACATGGTTGCTATACCAAAATCTTAAACATCACAAATAAGTAATTCAAACCTTAAAACAGTAATGTTTCCCCTCTGAATTAAAAATGCATCACCACACTTCAATCTTACCTCCTTAAATTCATCTCTGCCAATGCCTTTGTATCTTTAATATGAAAAAGAAAAACACATCTTAACACAAACCAAAAGAGGCTGTCCTATTTCAACTTTAAGTCTATCAATCATTAAACTTTCTTCAAACAAATCTTTGATATTGCACTGAACTGTTTGTTCACATTTGTCTAGGGTTGCCACACACACTTACTTTTTTAAAGAAACAATAGAAATAAAACAATGTAAAGGAAAATAATTTTCTGTTCTCATGTTTCTTACATTTTAATTTTCTAAAACATTGCCCCCATTTTTCTATCTATGACATTACATAGTTAAAGACACAATCAGAGTGATGCAGGGAAGGAAATTTCTCCTGTAAACTTGTAAAATACACAACTTCCTTACAAACTACTGAAGTGATCAGAAAAGTGATAGGGTGGCAAGGTAAAATAAAAGGAATAAAGCTAGATCTTCGTGTATGATATTTTATTTGGATTTTTGTTGTTTTTAAGAAAGTTAAATTATCTTTCTGTTGGACCTGGCCTGGGCTTTTGAAAACTCAAAAGCCTACTCACAGTGACACACCTCCTCCAACAAAGGCCAAAAAAAGGCCACATCTCCTAATCTTTTCCAAAACAGTTCCACCAATTAAGGACCAAGCATTGAAATGCTTATAGAGCCATTCTCATTCAAACTACCACAAGAGACCAATAACATCTGATTTCCAAACCTAATACCCAAATATAATAAAAAGGCAATACAGTACAACCTTATGACAACAGAAAATGATAAATCAACAATAAAATGGAGTGCAAATACAGATGCAAACGTCTATAAACAACTGATATTTAAAGTATTCAATTAATTACAAAAAGAGTAAGTGATCAAGCAGAAAAAGGAGCTGGGTGTGGAGCATACTTTTAATCCCTGCCCTGGGGAGGCAGAGGCAGCAGGTCTCTGGGGCTTGGAGGCCAGCCTGGTCCACATAAAGAGTTCCAGAACAGCCAGTGCTACGCAACATAGACCATCAGTAGCTAGATACATAGATACATAGGTAGATACATAGATAGATAAGTGGTGGGGGGGTATTTTAACAAATGCCATAGAATAACCAGACAAGCACACAATTGTCTGCAGCTCCAGTCCCAGGAGCTCCAAGGCCTTCTTTTGGCCTCAGTGAGCATCAGGCACAGACGTGGGGCACAAACATTCATGCAGGCAAAACACCCAAACACACAAGATAAAAATTTTCAAAACTCTAATATGTATCACATACAAGTAATTTCAGTAAAACCACTTGAAGCCAAGAGTTTGAGGGCAGCCTAGCAACTCAGTGAGGAGCTGTCTCCTTAACAGCTTCAGCAAAGGAAAAGGAAAACACAGAAGACACTTTGTGTGACCAAAGCACAATCCATAATTCGAAAAAGTCCATCTTTAAGTTGGTGGTGAGGAGAGAGCTCAGTCATTAAGCATTTGCTGTGCGAACAAGTGGCCACATCTGCATGTGGCTCCTCAGCACCCTCAGAAAAAATGGCATGGGGGGGCGCTGCTTAACCCCAGTGGCGGGAGGGGAAGGAAGGGCACTGACAGGCAGATCCCTGGAGCTTGAGCGAAAGAGAAGACACTCAGCATCAACCTCTGGCCTCCACCTCTACACACACACCAACATGTTGAATACACGCCCACATACCGTGTATACATACACAGATACATCACAAATACACACACACACACACACACACACACACACACACACACACATTTAACTTCTACTCCTCAAAGGACAGTTTTGGAGAATGATAAGCCACCAATGGGAAAGCAAGATTTGAAAGTGACCCTCCAGAGAAAGAATTTTCATCTTAAAGAATTCTCCAAACAGGGCCTGGAGAGGTGACTCAGCAGTTAAGAGCACTAACTACTCTTCCAGAGAACCTGGTTTCCACTACCAGGACCTACACACTGGCTCCTAACTATCACTGACTCAAGTTCCAGGTGATCCAATACTCCCTTTTGGTCTCTATGAGCCAGGCATGAATATGGCACATATATACACATGCAGGCAAAACACCTACACACACAAGATTAAAAAAAATAAAAAAAGAATTCTCATGATATACTAAAGCAAACAACATAAATTTATAAAATCAAAGATAACCCAGGCATGGTTGTACCTGCCTGTAATCCCAGCTCTAGTGAAGCAGAGGCAGGCGGATATCTGAATTCAAGGCCAGCCTGGTCTACACAGTGAGTTTCAAGTCAGCTAAGGCTACACAGAGAAACTCTGTCTTCAAAAACAACAAAAGATATATGCAGAAAACAAAAAACATTAAATAATATCATTAATATCAGTACATTAATATCAGTAGAGAAATACAAATTAATTTGAATGTACTACTGGGCTAGAGAGACGGCTCAAAAGTTAACAGCACGTGGTGCTCTTACAGAGGGCCCAAGTTCAGTTCCCAGCCCCTCCCAGCACCCACATGACAGCTCACAACCATTAGTAACTCCAGTTCTAGGGAATCCAACACCCTTTCTGACTTCTGCAGCCACCAGGCACATTATACTCAGACATACACACCAGCAAACACTCACACATAAAAGTGAATTAAGGCTTTTTTAAAAAAAATGCCTTATTGCCAGACATGGTAGCACATGCTTGTAACCCCAGAACGTGAGAGATGGAGGCCTCCTCAGCTACATGGTGAGTTCCACGTCAAACTAAGCAACAAAAAATTCTATCTCCAAAACACACACACACACACACACACACACACAAAGGAAAAGGAAACTAAAGCCACAACATGCATTAAAATGGCTAGCATTCAAACCCATAATCCTGGTCTAGGGATGTACTCCATTCGTAGAGTTTTTGCCTAGCACATGTGAAGTCCTGGTTTCAGTCTCCACCGTCACATAAACTGTGTGTGGTGGCACACACCTTTGGCACTGGCACTCACGAGGTAAAAGCAGGAAAGGCCCTAACTCACACAAAAA
Organism: Meriones unguiculatus; assembly: GCF_030254825.1. Lineage (NCBI taxonomy): Eukaryota > Metazoa > Chordata > Mammalia > Rodentia > Muridae > Meriones > Meriones unguiculatus. The sequence goes on from NC_083351.1 coordinate 178,451,599, forward strand.
AGTGATTACCTGAAGTGACGAAGGTCACATCATCTTGTCCTAACTCCTCTCAGCCTTCTACCCCCCCCAACAACGACCTCTGCACTGACGACACACTGGGGGCTTCCGTGACCCTGACCACAGCTCAGATGTGCTAACCATAATAAGGTTTATATATACATGAACTGAAGAAGATACGGCAAGGGTAACTGCCAGGCACGGTGGCGCACGCCTGTAATCCCAGCACGCAGGAGGCAGAGGTAGGCGAATCTCTGTGACTTCAAAGCCAGCCTGGTCTACAGAGAGAGCCCACGACAGCCAGGACTACGGAAAGAAAGTCTGTCTCAAAAAAACAAGACCTTAACCAAACTGTACATTTTAAACTGTGTGTGTAGTTTATCATGAGTTACACATCAAAAAAGCTACTAAAACTTATCTTTGTCTTGTTCCTTTAAAGCTGTAGCATCATGCAACCCTGGCCAGGTGCAAAGGCTGCTGGTTCTTACACTCTTTGGTAGATGACTGTGTACACCAAGCTGGCCTCAGACTCACAGCATTTGTCTTTGCTAACATTATAAGAGTGCACCACACCCAACTAGAAAAAGTTCAAAATTTGACAGAGTAAACAGGCACAAAGGACCCAGAGTCTGGATTCTGAACAAAGGAAATAATTACTGTATCTCACACTTGTGACAGTGAGAGGTCTTGCCGCCTCTAAGACTTCCCACTCTAAAATACAAATCGGATATCTAGACTGATTTATCTTATACTTCAGCCAAAGGAAACTACTTAGAAAGTTTAAAGTAAATAGAAAGAAAGATTGGGAACATGGATCAGTAGGGAGTGTCTGCCTGACAGGCAAGGCCTCCACACTGCTCCACAGCGCTGAGAAATAAATGCCACAAAAATGATAGTATGCCTTGATAACTCATAAAATTCGGGAAAGACTTAAGAGTCTGCCACTCTCTAGAGTGAGTGCTATTAGCTAAAAGCAAATCTTAGTCTTAGACCAGCCTCCTCAAATAATGCTGCATGCCTGCTAAGTAATTCTGAGGAGCAAGGGGACAGACACCAGGAACCAAAGATGCTTGGTGTGAATGCTCACAGCAGGCCGTGATCTGCAGAACAGGAAGAACGTCCGCTGACCGCACTCACCTGTTCTGCTCCTCCAGTTTAGCCAGGAGTTCTAAGTCGTCTGGACTCAGCTGTGACGGAGAAGCTGGTGAAAGTGCTGGTGTTGACAGTGTGGTAGAGGAGGACGTGGTGTGCAAGGAGGCAGCTGGACTCACCACCTGACTGGCCATCTGACTGACTGTGTGCGACACTGTGCTCCTCACCCATGAGAGAGTGGCACTCAGCTTTTCTGCCACCTTGTCTGTCGCCACCTGTGAGTGAGAACAAAGAGCATCCTTCAGTTTGCTGCAATCATCACCACAACCTTGGTGATCCTGCTGTTTCCCCTACCACCACTGAGGTGACCGATACACCCGTTTACTACCATTATCTTAACATCCACACTTTGAAAATGTTTGGTTTTTTTTAAGTATCTTTTCCTGACAGTAGCCCACACCTTTAATCCCAGCACTCAGGGAGGCAGAGGCAGGCGGGTCTCTCTGTGTTCAAGGCCAACCTGGTCTACAAAGCAGAGTCCAGGACAGCCAGGACTACACAGAGAAACCCTGTCTCAGAAAAAAAAAAAAAAAGGTTTAAAATAGCTATTCACTTTTATGTGTTTCCCTGCATGTATGTATACCCAGCATGTGCATGTATCTACACATGCATGCCTGTTGCCCTCAGAAGTCAGATCCCCTGACACTGGAGTTACACGTGGTTGTGAGCTGCCATGCAAGTGCTGGGAGAAGAAGAGCAAGCACCCTTAACCCACAAGCCGCCTCTCCAAGCCTGGACTGTTTATCTCTAACTACACAGAAACAAACGAGATGAGTGAAGAAGGGCCTGATTAAAGGCACAGGCCTTTAATCCCAGCACTCCAGAGGCAGAAGCAAGGCAGGTCTCTGTGAGTTCAAGGCCAGCCCGTACTGCACTCCAGATTCTAAGAGTGCCAGGACTACTAAGTAAGACCTTGCCTCCAAAAAAAAGAACAAAACAGAAACCATAAGCTAAAACCAGGAAGTGATTAATCACTTTAATGGATAAAATAGCACATTTTAAAAACTGACAAGAGTGACACACATGTCTTTCATCCCAGCGCTCAGGAGGCAGAGGCACGCGGATCCCTGAGCAAGTTCTGGGACAATCAAGGCTAAACAAAGAAACCCTGTCTAGAACAGAGAACTCTCTGTAGAGGAATGTAGAATGACAGAAAAACACTTAAAGAAATGCTCAACATCCTTAGCCATCAGAGAGATGCAAATCAAAACGACCCTGAGATTTCATCTTGCACCCATCAGAATGGCTAAGATCAAAAACTCAAGGGACAACACATGCTGGAGAGGATGTGGAGAAAGGGGAACGCTCCTCCACTGCTGGTGGGAATGCAAACTTGTACAACCACTTTGGAAATCAATCTGTCACTTTCTCAGACAATTAAGAATAGTGATTCCTCAAGATCTAGCTATACCACTCCTAGGCATATATCCAAAATATGCTCAAGTACACAACAAGGACATTTGCTCAGCCATGTTTGTAGCAGCTTTATTCGTAATAGCCAGAACCTGGAAACAACCCAGTTGAGGAATGGATACAGAAATTGTGGTACTTTTACACAATGGAATACTACTCAGCAATTAAAAACGAGGAAATCATGAAATTTGCAGGCAAATGGTGGGACCTAGAAACGATCATCCTGAGTGAGCTATCCCAAAAGCAGAAAGACACACATGGTATATACTCACTTATATAGACCTATAAGATAGGATAAATATACTGAAATCTATACACCTAAAGAAAACAAACAAGAAAGAGGACCCTGGATAAGATGATCAATCCTCACTTAGAAAGACAAATGGGATGGACATTGGAGGTAGGAGAAAACAAGTAACAGGACAGAAGCCTACCACAGAGGGCCTCTGAAAGACTCTACCTAGCAGTGTATCAAAGCAGATATTAAGACTCATAATCAAACCTTCAGCAGTGCAGAGAATCATATGAAAGAAGGGGGAGTTAGTAAGACCTGGAAAGGACAGGAGCTCCACAAGGACCAAATATATCAGGGCACAGGGATCTTTTATGAGACTGTTTCTCCAACCAAGGACCATGTACGGATATAACCTAGAACCCCTTCCCGGATATAGCCCATGGTAGCTCAGTATCCAAGTTGGTTCTTTAGTAAGGGGAACAGGGACTATTACTGACATGAACTCAATGTCGAGCTATTTTACACCACCACCACCACCACCACCACCACCACCACCACCACCACCACCGCCCCCCGAGGGAGGAGCAGTCTTGCTAGGCTACAGAAGAGGACATTGCAGCCAGTCCTGAAGAGACCTGATAAGCTAGGGTCAGATGGAAGGGGAAGAGGTCCTCCCCTATCAGGGAATTTGGAAAGGGGCAGGGAGGAGATGAGGGAGGAAGGGTGGGATTGGAAGGGAATGTGGGAGGGGGCTATGGCTGGGATACAAAGTAAATAACCTGTGATTAACATTAAAAAAATAAAAAAAGCATTAAAAAAAACGCAAATAAAAAAATCCATTAAAAAAAAAAAACAAACAACCCTGTCTGGGGATTGGGGGCATTAACAAGAGGGTAAGACATCAAAAGAGAATGTTGTCTTATAAAATTTTTGTTTCATTCACATATACCTTAAAAATGTATCCTTCATGTCTGAGGATAAAGATGTGATCTCTCAGCTTCCTGATCTGGCCTTCTGCTCATAACTGTCTTGCCATTGTGGACTCCCCATCAACAACTGTAACCCAAACTTTCTTACATTAAAAAGGTGAAAGTATACACACACTCCTTGTGCATATGTGGGCATACTCCTCAGGGTATAAATGCATTTTCCTTCCTTTCTTTGTAAAGGATATTCTTTATTGAGATATTAGTCAAAAATATTTGAAAGCCAAGGAAGGAACATGGAAGCATTTGTCTATTAGCTCATCGAAGGGATGTGCTGAGCACAAGCAAGACTGACTAGACCTTGTTATTGTTAGTTTTAGTTTCTGAGACAGGGTTTCTCTGTGTAGCCCTGGCTGTCCTGGACTCACTTTGTAGACCAGGCTAGTCTCCAGAGATCTGTGTGCTTTTGCCTCCAAGATGCTGGGATTAAAGGTGTGCACCGCCATGGCCTGGCTACTGGTAATTTTTTTAAAGGTACAATTCTGTGGAAATCTATTAGGACTGGTGAGATGGCTCAGGTGGTGAAGGCGCTTGTTACCCTGGAATCCACTGGGTAGGCGAGAACCTGCTTCTTTGAGTTGTTCTCTGACCTTAACATGTTCACTGTGGAATATATACACAGTAGCAGCCATGCACACACACACACACACACACACACACACACCTCACACTAAATAAATGTGCAACAAAGCCCCCACTGTACCTTATTTTTTAAGTGCGTATCGTTGAGATTGTTTATTTTTGCATAACTATTTAAACCAAGGGCCTGTTTCAAAATTATGTACGTATTTCTCTTTTCTATCGGCTGAATTTTATTCTACGCTTGGCAGTTGGCCTACTTAATGGCAACAGAGTAGATACATAGATAATGTGTAGATTATATATAATTTGTTTTTTTAAAGATTTATTTAATGTATATGAGTGCTTTGTCTTCATGCACACCAGAAGAGGGCAGCAGATCACATTACAGATGGTGTGAGCCACCACGTGGTTGTGGGGATTGAACTTAGGACTTCTGGAAGAGCAGCCAGTGCTCTTAACCTCTGAGCCATCTCTCCAGCCCCCATATATAATTTTTGACTCTTAGAGAACTGAGGAGGTGTAAACTTTACCTAGTTAGGTTGTCTGACTGATCTCCCAAAGCTTTCTCTTAAGCAACTGCTGACATACCCTGTAATTGCTACTTGCAGTTGTCCACAGCTAACTTAACATTTCTGAATCGCTTCAACTGTGAGGAAGGTCTGCATGGAGCCTCTTCCACTCTGTTAACCATTTAAATTCATTTTGTGCCTTTGAAGCTTGTCCCTTCATGTGAAGACAGACTGATAAAGCCCTTGTTAGTTAGGCCAGGCGGTGGTGGCACACCCTTGTAATCCTAGCATTTTGGAGGCAGAATCAGGTAGATCTCTGGAGGCCAGCCTGATCTATATAGTGAGTCCCAGGACAGCTAGGGCAGAAACCCTGTCTCAAGAGAAAAACAAAAGACAACATACAAACAAAATTATCATTAAAAGAGTTTGTATGGAGAATTCTCAACAGAGAAATATTGAATGGTAGAGAAACACTTAAAGAAATGTTCAACATCCTTAGTCATCAGGGGAATGCAAATCAAAACAACCCTGAGATTTCTCCTTACACCCATCAGAATGGCTAAGATCAAAATCTCAAGTGACAACACATGCTGGAGAGGATGTGGAGAAAAGGGAACCCTCCTCCACTGCTGGTGGGAATGTAAATTTGTACAACTACTTTGGAAATCAATCTGGCGCTTTCTCAGACAATTAGGAATAGTGCTACCTCAAGATCCATCTGTACCACTCCTGGGCATATATCCAAAATATGCTCAAGTATACAACAAGGACATTTGTTCAACCATGTTCGTAGCAACTCTATTTGTAATAGCCAGAAGCTGGAAACAACCTAGATATCCCTCAACTGAGGAATGGATACAGAAATTGTAGTACTTTTTACACAATGGAATACTACTCAGCAATTAAAAACAAGGAAATCATGAAATCTGCAGGCAAATAGTGAGAACTAGAAAAGATCATCCTGAGTGAGGCAACCGAGAAACAGAAAGAAACACATGGGATATACTCACTTATAAGTGGGATATAGTCACTTATAACTTATTATGTTAGCTATATAATATAGGATAAACATACTAAAATCTGAACACCTAAAGAAGCAAGGCAAGAAGGAGGACCCTGGGTAAGATGATCAATCCTCACTCAGAAAGACAAATGGGATGGATACTGGAAAGAGAAGAAAACAGGAAACAGGACAGGAGCCTAACACAGAGGGACTCTAACTCTAACTCAGCAAGGTATCAAAGCAGATGCTGAGACTCGTAGCCAAACTTTGGGCAGAGTATAGGGAAGCTTATGAAAGAAGGGGAAGATAGATAGACCTGGAGAGAACAGGAGCTTAAAGACCAACAGAGCCAAAATACCTGGGCCCAGGGGTCTTTTCTGAGACTGATACTCCAACCAAGGACGGGGCATGGCGATAACCTAGAACCTCTGCACAGATGAAGCCTGTGGCAGCTCAGTTCCCAAGTGGGTTCCCTAGTAAGGGAAACAGGGGCTGTCTCTGACATGAATTCAGTGGCTGGTTTTTTGTTCACCTTCCCCTGAGGGTGGAACAGCCTTATCAGGCCACAGAGGAAGACAATGTAGCCAGTCCTGATGAGACCTGATAGACTAGGGTCAGAGGGAAGGGGAGGAGGACCTCCCCTATCAGTGGACTGAGGAAGGGGATGGGAGGAGGTGAGAGGGAGGGATGGCGGTATTGGAAGGGAATGAGGGAGGGGCTACAACTGGGATACAAAGTGAATAAACTGTAATTTAAAATTAATTAATTAGGAAAAAGGAGTTTGTATGGAGCTTGTGAGATGGATCTACAATTAAGAGCACTTGCTCCTACAGAGAACCAGGGCTTGATTGCCGCACCACAAGGCATCAAAGTCTAGATCAGCTGTCCTCAACCTGGGAGAACAAGGGACCCTTTCACAGGGGTCACCTAAGACCACTGGAAACACAGATATTTACATTATGACTCTTAACAGTAGCAAAAGTACAGTTAGGAAATAACAATGAAAACGGCTTTGTAACGGGCCCCAGCAGGCCAGCCGGGTCACAGCGCTAGGAAGGTGGAGAACCACTCTCTGGGGCCGGCACCTCCCTAGGCGCCTACATGCATGTGCTGCCCGTGCCTGTTCATAGCCACATCAAATTAAAAACTTTTTTTTGTTTTACTTTTGTTCTAAGTCAGGGTCTGTCTATGTTGCCTTGGCTATCCTGAAACTCACTACAAATATCACGTTCTCAAACTCACTGACATCCACCTGCGGCTGCGGCTGCCTCCTGAGTGCTGGGATTAAAGGCGAGCGCCACCACAACTGGCTAAACAATGTCTCTTAAAGAGCTGTGGGCTGGCAGGATGGCTCTGCCTGTAAGTGCACTCACGTGGGCCTAGAACTCACGTAAAAGATGGAAGGAAAGAACAAACTACACAAAGTTGTCCTCTACACATGTGCCACGCCACACACGGCACACATATATGCGTGAGAATTAAAAAGCTTGTGGCGTATGTAGCCAGAAAGATTATATACAGTCCATGCAGAACTTGTATGATCTTTAAGATCTCAAATTTTATGAGACAGGGGAAAAGGTCAAACAGTATAAACTCTCTCCTGAATTAACATAATGCCAGCTACCTTAAGTTTCTCTATAATAGTTCACTCCGACATTAAAACACCTACATGAGCCAAACTCTGACAGCAGACAGTACCTTCATCATGGATTGTCCAAGGCTGTAAAGCTGTGTCTCTCCCCACACCCTATACTTCAAGTGTGGAATTTCTATGCAGGACACGAATACGGAAAACTATTCGAAGACATATTAAGCCATTCAACAGAGCAGTGGAGCAGCTAAGACAACAACGGTTCAGCTGCACGGTTCAGTACTGACGGGGCGAAGGTTTTACCCCAGGCTACCTCTTGCTTTTCAGTAGCCCTCCCTACTAGAATTTCTTTCCTTTTGGAATAGTGCTACAGAAGAGGCCATACAGTCCTGGTTATTGAGGAGAAAGCTCCTAAGAAAAACAAGCAGAATGAAATACAGGACCTGAAGGAACAAACCGTGCATCAGGTTACACTTAAAAGAACTAGGTCCATGCATTCGAGGACCTCCAGAAGTTTCTCAGTGGTTCAGTCTGAGCAGCCTGGGTGCTGGTGAGATGAGAGCGGGCGGGCAGTGCCACTGTGAACACTGCCACTGTGGCTGCCTTTGAGGGCAGGCTGGGCAAGCTGCCCACTGCTGTAGACCCGGCTCCTACTCGCAAGATGTCTAACACTCGCCACTTTCACCAGCAGTAAAAGTGCTTAACCACAAACCTGGCGGCCTGCGTCCAGTCCCCAAGATTCCAACCTCAGTGACCTAAAACTGTCTCAAAAGATAAACAAAAATAGCTTTTAGTCTTGGCTTTTTTACATCTTTGTAGTCAATTCTATAATGTCTCTTACCCTTGTTTTCCACTTGCTGTAGGCATACACTGGACTGCATTTAATTCTCTGAACTAGAAGCTCTGACCAATGACTTTACACTCTTCATTTCTGACACACATCTTCAATTCCTCATGTTTACCTCTTAGCCTGCTTTCACTGCTTTTTTTTTTCCTTCAAAACATGTTTACTTTCTTTTAAAATTTCTTTATCCTATATTAGAAGGATGTTCATATATATTAGAAGAATGTTTAATATCCAGGAATTTTCATATTTCCCAACAATTTTACTAATTTTACAAGTCATACAGTGATAGAGTGACTGGTTTCTAACTTAATTCTACTGTGGTCTGTGAGCACAAGTAAAACACTGTTTCATGTCCCAGAATGTGGTCTGTCCTCAGAAGCTTAGAGGAACGGGTGTTCTGCTATTTTCTTCACTCAATCACCGCAGCCAGATGTGCTCAGCACGAGGCAAATGGAGGGAGATGCAGTCTCGGTTCTAAGACTGATTTCCTTCCGAAGAAACAAATGGCTGTATCATGTTGTCCAAGGACTGTCTTTATTCCTGGTAACTTCCTCTCAAGACTGCTCTTCCTGAAATTAATAGAGCTATTTCAAGTTTCTTTTGATTATTCAACAAAGTCCAAAAGGCAAATAAAGAATTAAGTAAGGCCTAGGCATGGTGGTATACACCCATAACCCCAGCATTCAAGGCCAGCCTGAGCTAGAGAAAGAGATCTCATCCTCAAAAAAAGAAAAGGAAGCAGAATATTGACACACACATATGCAGAGGAGGGCAGGTGCAGCATGAAAAACATCTGGTAGTTTCTGGTTCTATTTTGGTGCAGGGCAGGGGAGGGGCTCCTTTCCATTCTTAGAAATACAATTTTGTACATAAAAGGATGTAGTCCATTCTCAACAAGTTTTTCCAATAACTACTGTACTGAAAGTTAAAGTCCTATCAACAGAATAAATGAAGTTTTTATTTTATTTGTATGTATAGGTGCTTCGCCTGCGTGCATGTATGTACACCCTGTGCATGCCTGGTTCCCTGAGGAGGCCAGAAGAGAGCATGTGACCCTGGGAACTGGAGTTACAGACTGTTATGAGCTGTACGAGGGTGCTGGGAACCAAACCTAGGTCATCTGGAGGAGCAGTAAGTGCTCTAAGTGCTGAGTCGCCTCTCCATACTGAGTTTTTTAATTAATAAAGACAAATGGAAGATAAAGGTATGTTGTGCTTATAAAACCTGTCTAATCAGGAACCCCTTTTTCATCTTTTTTCCTGAAAAATCTATTCTGGGAAAAGCTGTTATTCCTAAACAGTACTTGTACCTGTCACACTTTCCTCTCCATCTCTAAGCTACTCCTTGGCCATATTCAATATTTTGAATTAAAGTGTATTAAAAATACAGATGATGAGTGCTTTCTCTTTGCTACTTAGTATTGTCCTCTAATTTAGTCCCTCAATAGTGTATGCCTCATGTTGTCCTTCATTGTTACATTAGCTAGTGTTCCTTAAGAAGCAAAATATTCTGGGAGCTAGAGAGATGGCTCAGTGGTTAAGAGCACTGGCTGCTCTTCCAGAGGACCTGGATTCAATTTCCAGCACCCACATGGCAGCTCACACCTGTCTGTAACTCCAAGAAGTAAAACCCTCACACAGACATACATACAGGCAAAACACCAAAGCATAAAAAGAAAAATAGACAAATTTTTTAAAAAAAGAAAGAAAATATCCAGAAAACATGAATATTGTCATCTAAGAAAGGTCTGCGAGGGACCGGTGAGATGGCAATTCTAAGTCCCTGCTGTGCGACTCTGCTGCCGGAGCTTGATGGCCAAAGGCCAGGTCCAGTGGCTTCAATTTGTAACTAGCTTTCCTAAAGCAAGATTAGGCACAGGAGAAGAGCTGGATGCTCAGGCCCAGCCACCTACAGCAGAAGAGCAGAAACCAGAAAGACCCTGCTTCAACGAGGTGGGAGAAGAGACAGGTGCCTCAAAGTAGCCAGACCTCCCAACACGTACGCTGCATTCACACACCAGCACACGAGCGCACTCACACCTTTAAAATATACATAAACTATATAATTAGAAAGTATATTTAATGAGGCTGGGTGGACAGTGCCCAGTGATTTGAGTGCTTGCCTAATATGTGTGAGGCTTTGGGTTAAATCCCCAATACTCGAAGGGAAAAAAATGCACAGTAAGCTAGAGAAAAACTATTTGTACTTTCCATAAATCCTCTTAAAATAGAGACAAAATTACCTGAATAGGAGGCACTTCATGCCTTCCTAATAACCAGGTTATGATTGTTAAACAAGACCCTGTAGTGAATGAACATCTAACATCCCTGTAGAGCTATCACACTTCGCAATTTTAAGTACTGTATCCATTTGCCAAAAAATGCTAACATATAAACTGGAGTGGTGGCTGATAAGCAGCCAACCTCTCCTGCTGTCTGTAGAAGAAGGTAAGTCAAGTGTGGTGGCACTTGCAGTAACCCCAGCTCTCAGGAGGCTAAGATATGAGGATTCCAAGTTCAAAGCCTGAGCTATACATAGCAAAACAGCTTCAAAAACAAGGACAAAATAAAGAAGAAAATGATAAATGGGCAAAATAAACATGTATCACTAGCACATACAATGGAGAAGGGAGAAGCTTTCATTTTAACTGTCCGTTTGTAGTGTGCTTGTTTTCTGCAGGTGGACTGTATTCATTTCCTATTGCTGCCATAACAAAGTACCACAAACCAGATAGCTGAAGACATGAAATCTTTTGTCTTATAATTGTAGATGTTATAGAGGGTAGATGTCCCAATGGGGCTAGGGATGAAGTTCTGGGGTACAGCGTTTGCCAAATGTGTGGGAGGCCTAAATTCCACCTCCAGTAGGAGGTGGGAGGGTGTGGAAATTTAATGATTTAAGTGAGTCCACACAGAAACTCTAAGAGCCAAGTGAAGACAGCCTGGCTGGCAGCCTAGCTGAGGCACAGCATTCTCTCAGCCATGTGAGCACACTTCAAATCACCCTGGGCAGAAGTGAACACTGGAAGGACGGCCAGGACCTCGGGGTTTGTCTGCACCCGACTCACAGGAGATGCTCACACCGGCAGGGGTTGTGTGACGTCACTAAGTGCGATGGTGATCTGTCACACCGCTCTAGTAGCTGGGCAGTGGCATGCTGTTATCAGACTAAAATACTAACAATGCCTAAAGCAAAGCCAGAAAATTAAATGCTTTTAGTGAAGACTAACATGGAACAGATGTGAACGCGTAAAGAAAGGGGACTTCCTGACTCGCCTGAAGAGTGTTATGATAGGTACAAGAATCACTTTCTGAGAACACAGGAATCGTTATCTCAGACCCAAAAAACTACAGTAAGGTCTGGAAGGCTGAAAACAGCATTTATTAAGATGGGGAAACTTGGGCTGGAGAGATAGATGGTTCAGCAATTAAGAGCACTGGCTGCTCTTCCAGAAGATTCACGTTCAAAATCCCTGCAACCACGTGGCAGCTCAGAACTGTCTGTAGCTCTAGTTCCAGAAGATCTGATACCTTCTTCTGGCCTCCCTGGGCACAAGACCACATGTGGTGCACAGACATAAATGGGAAGAAAACACCGATACACATTTTTTTAAATCTTTTTTTCAACATTTTAAAACAGGAAAGTTACTGATTTCTAATTCAGAGCTAGAATACAAATATACCTTCAATACAAAGTTAAACTACACGAGTACTTCACTGTTATCAAAATGGCATTTTAAGTACCACGCTAAAGTAATGCCAAGAAGCCTTTTGCTTAAAAAGTAGGCTACTTTGTGGAAATCACAAATCTTATCTTTAATATAAAAAATAAATTGAAGATTCTGTTGTAATTATTTCTATTTTCACTAAGACCAATTATTAAAATAGGCCAAAATAAAGAAAAGGATAAAAGCTCTTAGGTCAGTGGCAAACAAATCCTAATTAAATTAAATGCAGAAAATTAGTTCACAGTCATTAAAAGAATGAAACACAAATATATGGCAGAATGTGGGTTAATCCAGAAAACGTGACTAGGTGAAAGAAGTAAAATCGAGAGAGAATGCATATTGTGACTCTGAATGAAATGTCCACTATCGACGTATCTATAGACAGAAAGTAGACTGCTGAGGGAGAGCTGACAGGAGGAACAGAGGAGCAGCAGCTAGCCTGTTACAGAGTGTTCTAATCTCAACGCTGAGGTGATGAGATTTTAATTGTTGATGATAGTAGTTGCATGTATGCACAAACTTACTAAAAGTCACTGAATCATACTTTATGTCAGTGGTTCTCAACTGTGGGTCATGACCCCTTTATAGACTGAACGATCTTTTTACAGGGGTCATCTAAGATCACTGGAAACTATGGATATTTACAATTCATAACAGCAACATCAGTTATGACACAGCATTGAAAATAATTTTATGGCTGGGGTCACCACAACATGAGCTGCTAACAGGTCAAAGCATTAGGCAGGTTGAAAACCACTGCTTCAAGTGAATAATCAGGGAGTTATAAACTACTTTCATGTGATACTCAATACTAACACATATCATCTCAAGAGGGACCAATCACAAGACCAGAGTAATGATACAACCACCAAAGTCCAATCTGGTAAACCAATGAGTTTATTAGAGTTATCCACGAGAGTATAGAAAGAGGGCAGGGGCAGGAGCAACTCAAAGGCAGCTACATCACCAAAAGCTGGAACCCTGGAGTTCATTGCACTACTTGCAGAGAGCTCAACAAGTCAGAGAATATCTCCTTCAGGCAGGTGTGAGCCTCTTCCAGACAGCAGGCTAGTCTGTTCTCCTCAGGAGTTCTTACTGTTTATGTAACCTTGGGGGAAATGAAGAGAGACAGACCATTTGAATCTAGTCATTTTCAGGGACTTCTTGAGACTTAAGAGTTGCCTGTGGTTCTACCTTTAGGGCTAAGGCCCTACAAATTTTCCCTCTTTCATATTAGTATGTCTGTAGGTGTCATCCTTGTTCAGGTCTTTTTTAGGCAGCAATGCTGAAGAGACTTCTAGGAAATAAAATTTGATAACAAATTCCCTGTTCCTCTGGTTCTTATAATCTTTCTGCTCTCTTTCACTATAATCCTTGAGCCTTAGGTACAGAAGTTATATATCAGTTGGGGCTGGGCACTACACAGAGGTCAGCCCTTAAGTCATATGATACAAGAAACTTTCTACAGGCTGAACAGATTGTGTTTATATATTTAAGTACACACACAGAGAGACAAAACAACAATTAAAGAAATAGAAGCTATAAATTCAAGAGAAAGCAAGGGGAGCCCATGGGAATGATCAAAGGAAAGAAACCAAAGAGTGAACACAAGATAATTATGTTTTAATTTCAAAAACTAAAAAAACAAACAAAAAAACTAACATATAAAAAATTACAAATAAACATGCGTAAAACAATCCTCCCCCCAAAAAATAAATGCAAATACCACCAAGCACTGTCCTCAGAGATGCTGCTCTGCTGTATTTTGGACCCTAGAACTGTGTGTATGTGTTGGTACACACTGTTTTCACAAGCACAGGTGTGTATGCACACACGCGTGCACGCACACTGGGGCCAGAGGCTGATGCTGGGTTTTCTATCACTCTCCATCTTATTCTGAGGCAGCGTCTAACCCTGAACCCAGAGCGCACCTAGTGTTCATACTGGCAAGTCCGCAAGCTCCAGGGGACCATCTCCGTTCCCACCCAGCCCCTCCTACCCATGCTAGAACTATAGCTGCGTGCCACCAGACTCATTCTGGCAGGATACAAGGATCCGAACCCTGGTCCTTGTGGGTGAGTGGCAGGCATGTGTGGGATGTGTTCTCGTCCGTGTACTGGCTGGGCTTGTGTCAACTTAGCGCACAAACGCGAGTCATCTGAAAGGAAGAAGCCTCAACTGAGAAAATGCCTCCATAAGATCTACCTGTAAGGCCTTTTCTGAATTAGTGATTGATGAGGGAGAACCCAATCCATTGTGGACAGTGCCATCCCTGGGCTGATGGTCCTGGGTTCTGTAAGAAAGCAGGCTGAGCAAGCCAGGAAGCAGTAGCCCTCCATGGTCTCTGCATCAGCTCCTGCTCCAGGTCCCTATCCTGTTAGGGTTCCTGTTCTGACTTCTTTTGATGATGAACAGCAACCTGGAAGTATATAAATAAATAAACCAAATAAACCTTTTCAGCTCAACTTGTTTTTTGTTTGGTTTGGTTTGGTTTGGGTCATAGTGTTTTATCCTAACAACAGAAACCCTAAGACAGTCAGGGTCCCACTATGTAGCCCCCTATATCCTGAAACATGTCATCCTCCACTTCTGCTTTCTAAGTGCTGAGACTACAAACATGTAAGTAGGCCAGAAGCAGCACGAGGTTTTTAGCTTTGCTCTTAGATTACAATTCCATGTATAATAAAATTACTCTCCGCGCAGGGCAGGTGTGATGCATGCCCTTTATCCCAGCACTTGGGAGGCAGAGACAAGCGGATCTCTGTGAGTTCGAGGACAGCCTGGTTTACAGAGTGAGTTCCAGGACAGCCAAGGCTACACAGAAAAACCCTGTCTTGAAAAACAAAACAAAACAAAACAAAACAAATTACTCTTCATGCTATAATTATCCTGTTATTTTTTTGTTGTTAATCTGCTTTGAAATTTTTAGCTTCTCTTCTCTCCCCATCCTGTTTCCTAGAATGTAGGATCTGGTGTGGTACAACTGTTCTTAATTAGCAAAGACAAACTGCACAGAGGGTTTACTGTAACAGACATACACGTATGTGCACCGTGATCGTATCCTCTAAGACCTTTTTAAATTTCTTAATATTGATTTTATTTGTATGCATGTTTTGCCTGCGTGTATACCACAAGTGTGTACCTTGTGCCCACAGGTCAGGAAAGGGGGTGTCAGATCCCTAAAACTAAAGTAATGTAACGGTGAGCGAGCGTGTGGTCACGGAGAACTAAAGCCAGGTCCTCTGCAGGAGCAACAAGTGCTCTTAACTGCTGAGCCATCTCTCCAGCCTCCCTTCATAAGACATCCTTTCTCCTCATTTGCCGCTTCCATTTTAGTTTGTCTTCCTCCTCAGATTCCAAATGAGAAAAGAGATTTAGGGTTCTAAGAGGTGAGGATTTTTTGTTTTGTTTGTTGTTTAAGACAGTCTATGTAGCTCTGGCTCTCCTGAAACAATGTAAAGCAGGCTGGCTTCAAAGCTCAGAGAAGCTCCTGTCTTTGCCTCCCAAATGCTGATTAAAGGTGTGCACCAGCATGCCTAGATCTCTTTGAGAATGGCCTGTTACTTAACATGATGATCAACCATTTTCCTGGAGACAGTACGATTATATTCTTCTTTATGGCTGAATAAAATCCCTTTGCTTAAACATAACCATTCTCTTCCCCAGTTGCCTTCCTCACTGTTCTATTTTGCCCTGAAGAAGACACCATGACCAAGGCAACTTATAGAAGAAAGCATTCAATTGGAGGGTTGCTTATAGTCTCAGAGGGTGAGTCCATGACCATCATGGTGGGAAGCATAACAGCAGGCAGGCAGGCAGGCAGGCGGGCACAATGCTGGAGCAGCCGCTAAGAGCTTGCATCAGATCCAAAGCAGGGAGGAAAGAGGTGGGGGGGGGGAGAAGAAGAGAGGGAAGAGGGAAAGGGAAAGAGCTCATGTATTTGTGTGCTGGTTCCCAGTTGGTAGACTACTGGGATAGTTTTGGAAGTACGTCCTGGTTAGAGTAGGGGTGTCCTTGTTGGAAAATGTGTGTTGAAGGGGTGGGCTTTGAGGTTTCAAAAGCCCACTCTGGGCCCACTGTCCCCACCTGCTGCTCAAGGACCAAGATGTAAAGCTCTCAGCTACTTCTCCAGCGTCATGCCAGCCTACAGGCCACCACGGTCCCCGCCATGACGGTAACTCATTAAGCCTCTAAACTGTAAACAAGCCCCCAATTAAATGAATTCCTGTGTAAGAGTCGCCTTGAACAGGTGTCTCTTCACAGCAACAGACATCCAAATATATGAGCCTACAGAAACTATTCTCACTCAAACCACCATATTCTCTAGTCCCCATGGGCTTGTAGCCATAGCAAAGTGCAAAATGCATTTAATCCGATTTCAAAAGTCCCACAGTTCTTTCACAGACTCAACACCATTTAAAGTCCAATGACCAAAGCACTGTCTGAGACTCAAGGCAATAGCTTAACTGTAAATTCAAAAAGCCAATTACATACTTCCAACATGCAACTGCACAGAGCATACATT
Source organism: Meriones unguiculatus (assembly GCF_030254825.1). Classification (NCBI taxonomy): domain Eukaryota; kingdom Metazoa; phylum Chordata; class Mammalia; order Rodentia; family Muridae; genus Meriones; species Meriones unguiculatus. Next base: position 178,468,166 of record NC_083351.1, read on the forward strand.
ACCATTCCAAAAGGGATAAAAGGGACATAATGCAGGAACACTGGACCAAAGCAAGACTGAAAAACAAACTCCTGTCTGAGGTCAACAGGCTCAGATGGCTCTCCAATCTCTCACCTCTAGCTCTCTTGTCTTCGGACAGTTCCACTTCCTTTATGCAGCTCTCCCTGCAAATGTCCCCTGGCTCCTGCATCCCAGCAGCTCAGGGGACTCCAGCTCAATGCAGGCTTCACTTGGACAGCTTAACACAATGCCTCCCTGGCCTTCACAAGGCCTGCACGACAGGCCTTGCCTGTGAAGGACGACTCCACAGCCTTCACCCTGTTTCATTTGTTTTATTATTTGTTTGGTTAGTTAGTTTGTTTGTTTGTTTGTTTTTTCAAGACAGGGTTTCTCTGTGTAGCCCTAGCTGTCCTGGGCTTGCTCTGTAGCCTAGGCTGGCCTTGAACTCAGAGATCCCCTGACTCTGCCTCCCTGAGTGCTGGAATTACAGGTGTGTGCCACAGCTCTATCCCGTATTCTTGAAGCCCTAATCCAGAACTAGGGGCCACCCTCTCCAGTTCTTCTTCCTACTTGAACTGGAATCTGGACCCTACCCTGAATTACAGTCTTATAAACTTTCCTTCATTGCTGCTCTTTAGGAGTGGATAATTCCTTAAACCTCTTTCTTTCCACAGACTGCGGGATTGCCTGTGTGGGGTCTCAGCCCAAGGACGCGCCTCTCTCTCCACTTTCCTTAGCTCTTTGAGCATCAAGACTTGGCACTAACATTATATCTTCTCTGCTCTTGCTCTCCTCAAACTCTGATTTTATTTCTTTTTTCTTTGTTTCTCTCTCTCTCTCTCTCTCTCTCTCTGGCTCAGAATGCTTTTTTCATTGCAGATCAGCATAAGATTACTAATAACCACGAGACACAGGTTGTCTTGAAACCTGTGCAGCCCTTTAATGCAGTTCTTCATGCTGTGCTGAGCCCCAACTCTAAAATTATCTTCTCACTGCAACTTCCTCCCTGTGACTGTACTACTGCTGTGAATCCTAACGTAAGTATCTGGTATGCAGGAGCAGCTTAGGCAACCCTGCGAAAGGGTCATTCAACCGACAAAGGGTCATGACCCATGGCTTAAGAACCACCGGTGTAAAACTCTTTAATTTAGACTCTAGCAAACATTTTTGGACAAAGACAGAAAACAACCACATTCTCTGCCAAAAGGTAACACAAACAGTCTCTAATATTGCCCTCCCTTTAGTCTCTTGATCTGGGCCTCCATACACAGCCAGGGTTGCTCTTCACACTATGGCCTCCTGCGCTCCTACCAGAACGGCTCATGAAGCCTCGCTTACTAAGTCCACTTCCCTCCTATAAGCAGCACCGTCAGGCCTCACAGCAATCCCCAGTCCCTGGTACCAACATGTCTTAGTTACTTTTCTATTTGCTGTGAAGAGATACCACGACCAAGGCAGCTTATTACAGTAACAGCATGTAAACAATGAAGCACAGGGTTTGCAGAACACACTGAAATGCAGGCTGAACTGATTTAATTTCTACTTGGGCATATGACCAATTTTTTAAGCTTCTCTCCATATAAATAGCATTTCTATGAAAAAGCTCGGTCCTTTACAGTCAATAATTCATATATGTATATATATGTGTGTGTTATATACATAGATCTGAGCCTTCTAAAATACCTGAAAAATTTTATGTAGGATCTACTGTGAAGGATCACTGAAAACGTAGGGAAGGCAAGGTGGGCGTGATGCCACGCCTGAACAGCTGAGTTCAATCCCTAGCACTCATAGGCGAGAACTGCCTGCCATGTGCTGTCCTCTAACCTTTCTACAGCTGCCATGACACACACATGCCTGCGTCAATACACAGCAATAACAAGTAAAACCCTAACTGAAAGTGAAGTCATAAGCAAAACAGGTATGTTCCTTTCAGAGCCAGTCAAAAAAGCAGACCAAAAGCGAGGCAACAAACACAAGGAGAAACAGAGCATGAGCCACAACCTCAGGACCTGAAGGGTGGTTAGCACCACCTCTCAAAGGACAGCAAAGCTCGGGACTACAAAATGAGCAGGAAGAAGACAACTGTACAAAGAACCCGGCCAAAAAACTTTTAAAATCAGCATATGCAAAAGCTTTGAGGAAATAAAAAATTTGATGGTTGGGGCTGGAAAGATGGCTCAGCAGTTAAGAGCACTGGCTGCTTTTCCAGAGGTCCTGAGTTCAATTCCCAGCACCCACATGGTGGCTCACAACCATCTATAATGAGATCTGATGCCCTCTTCCGGTTTGTACACAAAATACTCATACATGAATAATTTTCTTTTAATTTTATGGGTTGAACAGCAGTCCTAGAACCAGGAATGGTAGTACATACCTTTAGTTCCAGCGCTCGGGATTCAGAGAGGCGGATCTCTGAGTTCGAGGCCAGCCTGATCTACAGAGTGAGTACCAGAACAGCCAAGACTACACAGAGAAACCCTGTCTCAAAAAAATCAAATAAACTGGAGGACCAAGAAGGCCAAGTCTGATGAAGCAAGACTTTGCTGATCCACTCCTCCTAAACAAAGGAGTGGAGAGAGCAGCCCTCACCAGAGAAGACCACAAGGATGACTGAACTCTACCCAACATGTCCAGCTATTTTTTTAAAATTAACTGAACATAAATTGAAGAGATGTGAATATGCTGAGTCAACAATGTAAATAGATAGATAGATAGATAGATAGATAGACAGACAGACAGACAAATGGAGTTTGAAGCCACCTGGTCTACAAAGTGAGTCCAGAACAGCCAAGGCTACAGAGAGAAACCCTGTCTCGAAAAACCAAAACTAACTAAATAAATAAATGTGAGGTGCGACACAATTTAAGAATTGTAACTATTAAAAATTATTTATTGTTATAACTGTTACTGTTATAAATATTTAATATATTATAACTACTTAAATTTTTCTGGCAACTACAGTTTTATAAAGTAAAAACATTTCATTTGACTTAATATAGTCAAACACTATTTAACTAGGTAAATGAGTACATGCATAACATTCTTTAATGCCAACGTCAGAGTCAACATGTATCTCACACTTACCCACAATCTCAATTCACACCAACCACAGATGAAGCACTCAACAGCTTACCAGTTACGCCTGGCCTCCGTACTGAAAAGCCCAGCTTACAGACCCGGAAGGCTAGAGCATACTAGACTGAAGGGAAATGTAGGAGAGAACTGGAAATGTTGTCAGAGATCAAACCATGAAGTCGGCATAAGGAAGGAATCTGAATGTAGCTGGAAACCACTAAAGGTGTAAACATGAGGATGCTCTCAATCTGCTTTATGAAAGATAATCTCTATCAGCTGTATGTACAGAGGGCAAGACCAGGCAGTAGAAAGAGCAGACGACTATTACAGCATGATTTAGGCTAGTGAGAGGACAACAGAGATAAACAGATGTAAGACACTACTGCAAAACGACTTTCTGATAAGACAGACCCACAGAATAAGGAAGGGCAACCCAAAGGTAAAATCTACCCCGACCTGAGCAACTGGTGGTGCCGCCACTTCCCAAAACTAGAAGAACCACTATTTTCTGTTACGTACAAGGGTTTCTGGAGGCAACAGAAACAGTCATCCTCGGGCTAGATGGAGAGTTCAAGCCACACAAGATCCCATCTCAAGAGAAGAGACACAGGTAGGTATTTCTCCCACCTGGTCCCAGAGAATAACAACACATCCTACACCCAGGGACTCCAAGTCAGTGTCATACTCCAGAGCTGTGAGTGGCTTAGAATGCATTTTTTTCTGGACATAACAGGAAGGGTCATCTTTATAGCTATCTAACAACGACTCAAGTACCAAGCTTGAGAGGGCAGCTTCTGAGATTTAATTAATAACCCTTCTAAATTGTTTTCTTTACATTTTAAAGTACAGTGAGGGACAGGAGGTACACATGCGTCACAGCACGCACATAAAAGTCAGAAGACAAGTTGAAGGAGTCAGTTCGTTCCTTATTCCTTGTCCCAGAGATAGAGCTCAGGCTTGGCACCAAATGCCTTTGCCCACTCAGCCTCCACTAGAATAATTTCACTAAACACGTATTTAACTCCACCTAGGTATACAGCCTGACCTCTAAGAAATGTAGAACTTAGACTCCTATCAAGGACCTCACTAGTAATGAAGCATAGAAACAAATAGCAACTGTTCAATGACTGGACAATAATTTTCATTCCTTCCCTACTGCAGCTCCTACGTGTGCTTTCAAATAAGGGCAGAAGCCGGAGCTGAAACTTGATGGGAGACACCTGCCTCGCACCCCAGTCGGCCCAGCCCTGCACTGAAGAGAGAAGACGTGTGGGTTTGGTTTGAACATTGGGGAGGGAACGTGACTCAGTAAGGAGTCCAGCTTTGGAATTCCCAGTCTGCGGTCTGACAAGTGCCAGACACTATCCTAGCCACCTTTGAAAGTAATCTGCAAGCCAAGTTCAAAGGCTCTATGAGCATGCTCCCCAAACCTACTATCTTACCGGGTTAAACTTCTTCCACCTTACATTTTCTTCTGCTAGCAATCTGGGGTGCAGTCTGACTGGGCGTTTCTTATTTAGAGCCTCAGAAGTTACAGAGAAGATCTTGGCCAGTGACAATTCTCTGGAAGCGACTGCAGCTGGAAGATCTGCTTTTTTAAAAAGCTCCTTCACAGGCTTCTGGCAAAGCCTCAAGTTCCCAGCCAGGAAGACCCCCCTAAGACTGCTCAGGATCATCACAGTATCTAGCCTTTCCCAGAAAGAACAAAGCAGAGGATGGAGGAGTTGTGCGGCTGACCTCATCAGGCAATGCTACTGTGTCAGTATTCCAGAGGTTACACACGCGGGTCCTGTTCACTGTCCACAGACACGAAATGTCAACACAGATGTGAGGAGCCACCTTCGCGGCTGGCTAACCTGACAGGTGATGATTGTAGGTTACATTAAAAAAAAGAAAACTTGAAGCGTAGCTGGGGATGGCCTTGCTGTTCTTCTAGAGGACCTGAGTCCAGCTCACACATTGTCACAACTGTCCTAACAATTATACTGTCACACAGCTCATAACTGTCTGTAGCTCCAGTTCCTCCTCTGCCTCCACTGGCACCAGGTACACACTCCAGCAACAGTCACAGACATAAGGCAATTTTAAAACTGACATGCATACACTTATTAGATGTAACACACATACCGTAGGTATAATAATGTTGTATCTAAAGGAAAAGGGAGACTATGGTTACAAATGCACTTTGACTGCTGCTTTGTTTTGATTTCTTTTGTTTAGGACAATCTCACCTAGCCCAAACTGACCCCCACCCCATCCTTCCTTTTCCCCAGGGCTGGACTATAGGAATGCACTACCAGCCACCACTCTGAGATATTTCACTAAAATAAAATGTTTTACCTACAGTAAATCAGTATTGTCAAAGATATTACTGCTCAATCAAAGCATACATGCTAATATAACTATTTGGTACTACTATCTAATCAACTACACACACGAGCACACTTACATATGTACATAGGTTAACTCAGAAACTGCTCACAATGAAATGTTAACCCAGAAAAGCAGCAGTTTATCACAGTCAATCAGTGGGGAATGGCAATGGGAGACAGAGGGTAAATCAGAGCACAGTACCCAATTACAATCACAGAACTTTATGCATGTGTAATGGTCAATTCTGTCAACCTGACAGGATCTGAGATCACCCAGGAGATAAGTGTCTTTGTGCACCTGTGCTTAGACTAGCACCTGTGCTTAACTAGGAGTGCATTCAAAGGACTGTCTAGGGTTGGTTAACAGAGGTGGGGAGACTGGGTGATACCATTCCATGGTCTGAGGTCTTGGACAAGATATAAAAAAAAAAAAAAACAACCAAGCCAAGCACTGCATTTGTCAGTCTCCACTTTATAACTAGGAATGATATGTGACTTTAGTCTGGTATTTTCTCACAGAAATGAGAAAAATAACTAATAAAGAATATAAATAAGCTGGGTGAGGTAGTACATGCCTTTAATCCCAGCACTCAGGGAAGCAGAGGCAAGTGGATCTCTGTGATTTCAAAGCCAGCCTGGTCTACTGGTCTACAAACAGAGTCCAGGACAGCCAAGGCTACACAGAGAAACCCTGTCTTGAAACAAAACAAAACAATATATATATATGGGAGATTTTTAGCCTCAGTCAGAAGTAAAATTATAAACTAGTCTCAAGTCCTTAAAGGATACAAATTTTATTTTTAAATATATATAAGTGTGTGTGTATATATATATTAAATATATAGAAATAACTTAAAATATATATGCAAATGTGTGTACATGTTAAAATATCTGTATAACAATGAAATATGTATAACAATGACGCAGCAGTAAAGGGGGTGTATGTGTGCCTGTGTGCATGTGTGTTAAAATATCTATATGGCAATGAAATGGCACAGCAGTAAAGGTACTTGCAGACAACCTGGTGTATTTCCTGGGTCCTTTCCCTCATCCCTGGGTAATCTATTAATCTACTTCCTGACTAAGAAAGTCTATTCTAGATAGTGCATATACATAAATTATACATTGTTTTCCCTTCTTATCCAGCTCTTTGTCCAGCACCATGTTTCTTTCTGTGGCAGGATAATACATTCATGCACACATCCTCTATCTTCTGTGCATGCTCGTCTGCTGGTGGGCAGGCAGGCCCTTCCTGCTTCTGGTTCTTAGGAAGAATGCTCTACGAACAATGGCATACCAAACTGACTTCTTACAGTTTGCTCTAGCACAAACTGCTAAGCACAATTACAACAGCTCAATGGAATTTAAGTTTTTGACTTTAAGTTTCAGTTTTATTTGCACTCTTAATTGTTCCAAATTTACTTGGACAAATATATACATATTATTTTCACACACGGGGAACATTATTTTTGTAGAATCTTTCAACGTGTCGAGATATCTTTGTTTCTAACCTTAAGTCCTTAGGATGATGACTAGGAGCGCTGACAGTGCTTCCACAGTTCCCAGATTCAATTCTCAGCACCAATATGGCAAGTCAGAAGCATTTGTAAATGCAGTTCCAGAGAGACCAAAGCAATCTTTTTCCCTCCACAGGTGTCAGGCACAAAGGTAGTACACAGACATACTGCAGGCAAAACACCCATCCACTCACATAAAAGTTTAAACATACACACTTAAAAAGAAAGGTAAAAATACCAGAATGACCATCACATGATGAGGTAACTTGAGGTGAGCAGCACGCCTGAAAAAGGAGCGTGAAAAGGAGTCCTCCATAAACCTCCCACAGTACCTGGTATACACAAGACAACAAAGTTCAAGAAGGAACCCGCAGTGATGCTGCAGGCGCCTGGACTGCCTACATTATGTTTTGAAGCACTGATATTTGAAGTCTGAGATGACTATTTTGTGCCTTTGTTTTCAGGACTTAAGCAGAACGGCAGGTGAGGGATGCAGGAAAGCCCGCTCGCTCGGGCCATTAGGCTGTACCTCTGACAACTGCACAGGTCACAGGGCACAGAGCTCCCCCTAGAGCACAAATGTCCCGTCCATACAGCCAGTCCTTTCTACCTGTACACACTTATGTCCCTTCAGGGTGTTGAAGACTCTGAAAAAAGCTTGATAATCACTGGGCAGTGACAGTGCACGCCTTTAACCCCGGCACTTGAAAAGCAGATGGATCTACAGAGTGAGTCCAGAACAACCAGGGCTACATGGAGAGACCCTCTCTCAAAAAATCAAGAAAAAAAGACAATAAAAAACCTTGATATTCAAGTAAACAGAGTTGACATACATGAGCATGCACACATACACGCTCGAGACTGGATTTAAGCGGAATACATACGTATCACCTACCTTCTTTCAAGCTTTTGTTTCCTTAAGACAGGGTCTTGTTCTTAGGCCAGGCTAGCCACAAATTTCCAATGTGGCTTAGTCTTGCCTTAAACTTAGAGCAATCCTTCTGCCTCAGCTTCTCAAATACTATGATTACAGTCACTGCCTACTTTCCTGGCTTCATTCAGGTTTTTTCAGATGACCTAAGACGATGTGCTGACCTGCAGATCTGTGTCGGCAAGTAAAGGCAGTTGCCGGCCCGCCTGCCAAGCCAGGACCAGAGGGTGGAAGGAGAGACAACCCCTGCAAGCAGTCCCCACCTCCGCTGCGTGCGGCACAGCGCACGTTAAATAAACAAATGTCGCTTAAAAGTTACAAAAAATTCTATAAACACCACGTATGTGAGAAGCACCATCAATAAATGGAATGGAGGGGCCGGTTTTGTCCCATTTGCATTTATTTATTGTCATTACAGGCTGAGAATGTAAGTTTGAAAACAGCCTGTACATATGCACACGGAAGAATTTAAAACTGTATCTTCCAGGGCCGAAGGGTACCGTTCTATGTAGAGCATACATCTAGGTCCAATCTCAAGAACAAAAAACAAAAGAAATTTAAGTCATACAGGGTTCCAGTGTTGTTATTTAGACTAGCGAGCACAGCCCTGGGCAGAAAGTATGTGTCTCATTTGTGTATGTTAACAACTTTTTGAGAAGTGTGAAGTAAAAACACAATAAGCCCTGGATGTAGTAGACAATAAATAAATAAAAATATAAAAATCCATAGAAATCATGGAGAAGAAAGAAAGAAATGGTGGCAATAGTGCTTAAAACTCCTGTCCTTAGACATCCCTGTGACAGCTAAAGTTCAGAGAAGCAAAACTGAACGCGGCTAGCTGCTGCCTCCACACGTGTCCACTGGCATCACTGCGCACACGTCCTGGCACAAGACTTCGCACTCACATCTTATTAATCCTCCCCGAGACGCAAGCTCTGAAGCAGATGCTCTAGCTAATCAACGCTGCAGCCATACTAGAAGGAGCCCTAAGGTCAATCTTAAAAGATCAATCAATCACAGATAAGAAGGTAAGCTAAAATTATAAGATATAAAAGCAAAAACCTGCCATGCCCTGAGAATTCCATCCCACTGATACCTATTTAGAAAATTCAATGAAAATACTGAGGTGGACATTATTTTGGAAAACGAGATTATCTACATCCCACATGGAAATTCTGAACTTCTTTGAAAAGAGCCAACAGTGAACTATACTCAACTTTCCCCCCTAGACTGGTATAACAATACTAGTATGAAATGGTGAATAATGAAAAAGCTTTTCTGTTAATGTTTCACATTAAATATAAGTCCTGTAGCATGCAACGACATGGTTCACACCTTCTCACTGTGAAGTTAGCGTCTGAAGCTAAAGGCACAGCTCAGCAGTGACGCATGTCTCGTGTGCTCATCTCCAGCACCAAGAAAACAAGAAGCCAATCCTGACGTTGTGTGCAAAGGAAACTTTCCCACTTTGGGGGCCTAGAAACTAAACTCAGGTCCTCTGGAAGAGCAAGTGCTCTTAGCAAACGAGCCATCTCTTCAGCCCTATGCAAGGCATTTTTACCAAAGCTAACAGGAACATTCAATTCTAAATAATCTAACTGGGCTACAAGACTTGGGTTTGTGGGACTGCAGCCGACGATTCGGCAAAGTCCCCAGGTGTCTGCTCTCTCATCACCACACACATGCCCAGAGTTATCTACTTCCTTGTATCCAAATCACGAGTTACAAGCAAAATGTTTCCCTTCACTTTTCCTTTTTACTCCATTGTGCTCATTATGTTAATGACTGTATTCTCAGCTACGAAAGCCTATGAAGATGTAATGATTTCATGCCACTGGTTTTCTCTACTATTCTTTGTAACAGAATACATCAATTTTCAGAAGCATTACTTTGCTTTCTGTTCTCCCTATTTTAACCTCTGTACCCAAATGTGACATAATGTAAAATTCATGTTTGACTTGTCACTCAGGCAGCCTTCAGGTCAGGGTGTGAGAAGGTCATTAGCACTGGCGGATCACTGGGCACTGCCCTCTCCAGTTGAACACTGCTGTGGAGGCCTGTGACCCCCCAGCACTCAGAAGCTAGGCAGGACCATCTCCACCTGAGGTCAGCCTGGGCCACACTAAGTGCAGGGGGAGCAGTATCAAAAAAATAAGAATATCTGTCCTATGATTCAGTTAATTCCATCCCTAGTTATTTATATAAGATAAAAAATGTTTACAGTACCTGTACTCAAATGGTGACTGCAACTTGACTCAAAATTGCAAATGAGAGAATGGACAAATTGTGGTATATTATACTGATACACAAACATACACACACAAAAAAAATACACATACACTGTATTGTCTGTTTATGTAAAGGTCAAGAACAATAACCACCAACAAAAAAAAAATCCATAAAAAAATTAATAGGGTTAACTAAAGAACTTCATGGGAGGAAATCTCATTGACACACATAACCCCTGCTGTAGAGTTAAAGTCTGTGCATTTCACAATACATACTTTTGTCTCAAGAAAATGTAGTCAAGGGGAAAGATGGAGAGATGGCTCAGCAGTTAAGATCACAGACTCCTCTTGTAGAACACTCTGAATCAATACCCAGCACCCACAAGGCAGGTCATGGGATACTCCTTTCCGTCCTCTGAGGACACCAGACACACAGAGCACACAGACACAAGCAGCTCAAACGCCAATACACATAAACTATGACAGTAATAAAATAAACTTAAGTTAGTCAGACATTTAGCTCTGTGCATGTGGCCTCAGCTACTTTAGATTCTAAGGTCAGGAGGTGTGCTTAAGCCCAGGAGTTTGGGGACAGCCTGGACAACACAACTGTGTAGCAGTTGCCTCTGAGATTGAAACTTTCCGCCCTTCAGGGTAGCTCCGTAAGACATAACAATTCAAAGTAACTTCAGGAAGTCCCTGAAACTGGGCCAGAATCACTCCAAAGTAAAGAATAAAGACTGTGGAGAGTCATTCTCAGGTAAGCCAAGCTGAAATGAAGGCTAAGAAAGACCAGAGGAGCTGCCTGGAAAAAAGCAGACACCAACCCTGACGCCTGGAAGAGGGCTAGACCAAGGACTCTCCCGCCTCTGAGCTGCTGTAGGCAGTGTGCTGTGGATTCCCAGCTTTTGTGGGATAGGCTTTGGTAACGCGGGTAATGCGGCTGTAAAACTTTTAATTCACTAGACATATTTCTTTTATTGGGATTATTGACTAGTTTCAGAAAGCCTTAATAAAAATCAAACACACACTAAATTATTCTTTAAAAAGTCATCTTCCCTCCGGCAATGAAGGCGCACACCTTTTTTATCCCATCGCTTACGAGACAGTGGCTGACAGATCTTTGAGAGTTGGACACCAGCCTGGTCTACATAGTTAGATCCAGGACAGCCACTGCTACACAGGAAAGCCTGTCCTGAAAAACAAAACTAAAAACGTCCTACTCCTGCTTAGAAACACGCACATATCAACGGAGTGTCCCCTCAGCGTGTACGTCTTGTGAACAAGGAATTCTGTCCATGTAGACAAATGTAGCTCACCAAGACTCCCCACCTTCCTGGTTTTCCTGGATTTGATCACATGTCCTAACTCACGGTTGTAGCCTTGTGTGTGACATACAAATGCGCTGGCTACTTGACAACCTCTCTAACTTTTTAACCAGTGCAACAGATCCCCCATATTCTTTTCTTTTCTTTTTTTTTTTTTTTTTATGGTATTTTGTGACAGGGTTTCTCTGTGTAGCCTTGGCTATCCTGGACTCGCTTTGTAGACAGGCTGGCCTCCATCTCACAGGGATCCGCCTGCCTCTGCCTCCCTGAGTGCTGAGATTACAGGTGTGCGTCACAGCACTCAGCTTCACATTTTCAAAATAGCAAACACGTTGAAAGTCTCTAATTTTGTTTTTATCACAGGAATTCAAAGTAAATATCCAACAGTGGGTGAAAGTGCTTGCTGCATGCCTGGACCTGAGTTCAGTTCCTGAAACTGAAAGGGTTAGGCTAACTTTGTAACCTATATGTCCTCTAAAGCCTATAGTTTTGAGTTTTAGGTCCAGGTTAAGCTAAAGCCTCTTAGTACCTTTCCAGAGAGTGAAGAAATGTGACCCTATCTGTGAGGACAGATATAAAAAGAGGGGCAAGCAAGCAATGACCTTCACTCAGCAAAAGAAGGACCAGATCCTTGTCCTTGCGATAGCGTTTCTTAGCAACAAACCTAGACTTCTTCTGAGTAGCTTTTGACCTCCAGCCAAAAGTCCGCAGCCCCTTATCTTCAAGGATGAGCTAACCACCCCACCTTCAATTGCAGCTGCATCCACACTTGGCAGAACTGGCCAAGCTTGAGCACCTAAGACTAACCAATTATCTTACTTTATAGCTTCCTCATCCAATCCTAAATTGCCAAAACTAGAACTTCAAATCTCCCGCAATTTTTCTTTTAAAAACCTAAAGGCCTTTGTCTCCCGGTGCCACTCTTTGCTGACCAGCAGGGGTGACCCCGTTGTACAATGGTTAATAAACCTCTTGCTTTTGCAACGAGTCTTGGTCTGGGGGAGTTTCTGGGAAGGGTGCGATTGAACTCCTGAGTTGTGAGACCCCAGGTCTTACAAAACCATAAACAGGTAGAACAACATAGAATTCACATAGCTCTTCTACATCCATGGCACACACATGCCCACATACATCATATACATACAACATGCAAATAATAATTTTTAATGTAAAAATCCATCCTCAACTTCAAGTTTCTGTCATCTTGTGGGGCTCTCCTGGATCACCTCTTCATAGCCATTTAATTGAGCTTGGTCTATGATGATAGAGCCCCCTTTTCTTGGTGGGGGGAGGAGAGGGAGGTTCTGGAAGTCTCTCTGATCTGGGTGACCCAAGGTCACATAGCCCTCAGGGCAGATTACAGGCCAGACCCTTCCCTGATAACCCAGCAAGTATCTAGCAACTCCTAAAAATGACCCGCTCTAAAAAGGATCTTAGTCCAGCAGTGACCTTCAATTGTACCTGGAGATCCTGTCCCCCACCCCACCCCTACTGCCCCATAGTATAATTAAGTACTGTATATTCTTTCTTGTAATAGAACCATTTGAGTATCCCTGACTCCCTGACCCCATTCACCCTCGAAATCCCTCCCTCTGCCCAGGGTTTATATTGCCCTTGATTTCACAAGAATAAAGGTCCGAGCTTTCTTACTTCAAGACCCATGTCTTGGCTGCAGGCCAACCAGGAATGGGCTTTGGCCTGTATCTCTGCCATGCTCCGCACAGCAGCTGTAACACTTTGGTATCACCATAGGCTTTGGAACACCAGCTTCCATCGCCACAGGCGAGCTTATGCCAAAAGATATTACTGTGACACTCAGTGGAAAACCTTTCCCACATCCCGGCTTAGCTTAGCGTACTGGGGACTCACCTTAAGGGTGCCCCTGAGAAAAATGGAACTGTCTGGAAGCTGAACTCCAGGACTCAGCAGAATCCAGACCCCACAGAACAGAACATCATCATCTCACTGTCAAATTTTGGTGACTTTTCTTCCATCTTTCCCATCCTGTTACAGAATTGTTGTTTGCTTGCTTGCTTGCTTGCTTGCTTGCTTGTAGGGGATGTTTCAAGACAGGGTTTCCCTGTGTGGCCTTGCCTGTACCAGACTCACTCCGTAGACCAGGCTGGCCTCAAACTCACAGCAATCTGCCTCCCTCTGTCGCCCTGGGTGCTGGGATCACAGGCATGTGTCGCCATGCCCGGCATACATTAACTGTTTATTAAAACTACAATTTTATCCAGTATCCACTAACACTGCTCCAATATACTGATTAAAAAAAAAAATCCTTTGACATAGCAAAGTATCTACACGAGGCCAAAGACAGCAACTCATCACTTCAGCCCACACCTGCATCCTCGTGTCTATCCCAATGCTTTATAAACCTTCCCACCAACCAGTAACCGCCAGACAGCAGTTAGCCACTGGAAAGTCAATTCCGTCCGAGAAGGAGCAGGTCCTTCAGGAATCCTAATAATGAGCTCACGAGACAACCAAGAGCAAAACCAACAGAGAAAGCCCAGATTTGGGCCAGTTTAGAAAGTTCTGGGAGCATTCTTCCAACAGCTCTGAGCGCTGGATCAGTACAAAGGACAATGAACAAGAACTGAACAGCATTGTCTCTGGCCCCTTAAAAGAGTAAGCGAGCTACAGTGATGGAGCGCCTGGCTAGACACACTAAACAACAGTAGAGTGCTCAGGCAGGAAAGGATCTTGAAGAGTTTAAGTTAGCCTGGGTATAACTCCATTTTGAAATAAAGAGCCATCTTGACTGGGAGCTGAATTCAGGTACCAGGAAATACCAAAAAATATGCACTCGGCAGAAAAAAAGTTAACTCTCCTAGCAACAGCCTCCAGGAAATATCACAAAATAAATACTTTATAAAAAATAGAGACAATCTCCCTGGCAATAATCAATGAGAATCGGTTGAGAATCTGGTGGGAAAATTCTCCCCAATGTTTCAGATATAGTTTCAGAAGAACAGCAATTGTGATTGTATGCCTTAGGTAATTGTGATTCAGAGAAGGTCACCTCACCCCTCTAACTTTTACCTAATCCTGTAATGTCAAGGCATGAACCCCCCTGTTTGCTGTCATGAAAACATGTGCCCCCCCCCGTCATGGAAACCCCCTGCTTACAGTCTTTCCCTTTAAAAACCCTGCTCACTCAGGGCTCAGGGTCCCACTTCTCTACCGCTGCGTTAGTGAGACTTGGGTCCTGAGTTCAATCGCTCTCGTAATAAAGCTCTCTTGCTATTGCATCCAGTCCTCTCCTGGTAGTCTCTGAGGGTCCTGTGAACCTGGCATTACAATCTCAAGTACAATCACAGTAACAGACAGCTGACAAGCTGCAGGAATGAGACAGGAGACAGGCCTCTGTGAAGAAATTGAAGAAACCAAAGCCAACAGGCTCTACCTGAAAAACACAAATTAACTGACATGTTTCTGATGAGGAGACTATCAGACTAAGCAATAATGGCCAAGGTCATTTCTGAATGACATCTTGAATGCTTTATATATAAGCACAAAAGAAAAACAATTCTGATGTAGCAAAAAAGTAAGGATTTGTGCAGTGGTAAGCACTTTTGTATTGTTAAAGCTTGTTAAAAATTACTATGAGAAGCAGCATAGGGCTCACAGTTTTTGTGCTAAATATTACCAAAAAAAATCTAGTTAGCATCACAAATTTCATAAGCATAGTTTAATATAAAAAAATGACAGGACATAATTTAACAGGACAGCTGCTTGGGAGCAGCTCAGTGGGTAAAAGCATGCAGGCAAGTTTCAGGAGGACAGTTTGGATCCCAGCACCCAAGTACTTGGCAGGGTGGACACAGAGGCCACCCTGAAATTTCAGTACTCCTTAAGAAAGCAGGAAGCGGGTGGGGTTAGCTGAGTGGTAGAGCGCTTGCCTAACAAGCACAAGCCCTGGGTTTGGTCCTCAGCTCTGGAAATAAAAAAGAAAAAAAAAACCAGGAAGCTGGGTAGTGATGACACACACACCTTTAAACCCAACACTCAGGAAGCAGAGGCAGGAGGATCTCTGTGAATTTGAGGCCAGCATGGTCTACATAGTGAGTCTCAAGACAGTCAGGGCTACACAGAGAAACCTTGTCTTGAAAAACCGAAAAGAAATCCCCAAAGAGGGGATTCCACCAAGCTAGACTAGCCATGATCAATAATCCGTTTAGTTGAGACCCTGCTTCAACACACACAGACACGAATCTAAACACCCACACTACATACACACTTTAAATTGTGTGCGCTTACCCTATAGGAAGCATACATATTATTTCCACCTTCAGAAACTATAGAGTAAAAATTCTGTCACTTTGCTACACATGGTGGTATACACTTTTAACCCTAGCACAGAAACAGGCAGATCTCTGAGTTCAAGGCCATCTTGATCTACAGAGCAAGTTCTAGGCCAGGCAAGGCTCCACAATGAGGCCAAACTCAAACTTGGCTTAAGTGGAACTTAGAAAAAAAATTAAGATGTATTACGGGTGGCTACGCACGCACACACCAGGGCAAGCTGTCAGAGGACAGCCAGCAGAGTCAGTTCTCTCCTTCACCCTGTGGGTTCCTACTCAGGTCATCAAGACACCAAGCACCTGCTGAGCCAACTCCCTGATGTTCTAAAAAGAAAGCTCTTCAGGTGTGGGGCCAGGTGTGGGGCCAGGTGAGGAAGAGGCAGGAGGGCCTCTGTGGCTTCCAAGTCAGCCTGGTCACAGGCTCAAGACAGCCAAGACTACCCTGTCTTGGAGAGAGAGGAGAGCTAAGAGAGAGGCGTGAGCTCATAGGCCACGTCATGTGTGCACACCCATACTTGCACACTTGGGAGGTAGCAGCGAGAAAAACAGATCAAAGCAAGTCTTGGCTGCAAAGCAAGTATGTGGCCAGCCTGAACTACGTAAGAGAACCACCTCAAAAATTAAGGCACGAGGCTGGAGAGATGGCTCCCTGGCTAAGAGCATGGTGGCTCTTTCCCAGCACCCATGTGGTGCAAAAAATTCTCTGGAACTCCACTCCAGAGAATCCCATGGCCTCTTCCAGCCTCTGTAGGTGCTGCACACATACCATATAGACATGCATGCATACATGCAGGCAAAACACCCACACACATAAAAATAAATGTTTTAGGAGAAAAAACCCAAACATGAAATAGGAGGGTGAAGAGGAAGAGAGAACAGCCAGGCTATCCAACACTTAGCACAGGCGCTTTAAAGGCGGGCTTCGGTTCCCCCTGCTCATGAGTGCAAAGATCTATCCGCTTTAACAGTACTTTCCTGCTTTTTCTGGTGTGCAGCTTTTAAACAAGTCTGCAAGAATAACTATGTAGTAGCGCGCTAGTGTGTGCTAGGCCCAGCCCCTCCCCACGTACCGGAGGAGGGTCATTTTCTAAATAAGACATTTTTAAGTACTTCCTCTCCCTACCACAGTACTTTTGTTTAAGTGTAATTAACCGAAGTGGCAAAGACATCCTAACTTTTCAATAAGTTTTAACATTACAAATATGCAAACTCTATTACTGCTCAGGCAGCGGTTAATGCACACGGAGATTTACAGGCTTCCAAATACCCAAACACACTTCTCACCTCTTACCAGACTTTCCCACACTTAGGACAAACAGTGCTTTACAGAAAGCATCACACAGTTCATCAGGCTGAACTATCTTTAAAATAGTTCCCAATTCTGACACTGTCAGATTCTGGAACAATGAGCACTTTTAAAAAGGATGTGAGACTAGAGCTGGTCTTGACTACATCAGCCTCAGCAGCGGGAGATGAAGGCAAGAGGATCCGGAGTTCATGGTCAGCCTGGGCTGAAAGAGTCTCTGTCTCAGAGCAAGACAAAGAATGGGGGAGGGGGGAGGAGGATTTGATTAAAAAAGTCCTCTCCCACCTGGCACCCTAGCGTGTAACTGTTTGAAAAACAGACCTAAAATGTGTGAAGCACAAAAGATGACAGAACAGACGTGAGATGCCAACACACACACATAACACAAGGCAGCTGATCACAAAACCTATTTTGCTTCTTCATAAAAACACTGATAAAGTTTTGCTGGGACTGGTAAAATAGCTCAGTTGATCAAGTGCTGGCAGGATCTGAGTTCAAATCCTCACTTCCCTCACGAGAGACTGGGCACAAAGCAGCATGAATCTAATCCCGCTCTAGAGATGAGGAACAGCAAGATCCTTGAGGCCTGCTGGCCAGCCTAGTCGATTGGCAAGCTCCAGACTTGAGGCCAATTCCAGACGTGCACACAGACACATATACCACACAAAATGGTATGTGTGAAGAAAGAAAATGAAATTCTGCTGTTGTTACTCTAGTGTTTTTAACACACAAACCATTAAGGTCAAGGAAAACAGAGTAAGACACAATCATTACAAATTTTCAGAAGCTATAAAGAAACACATGCAAAAGTAGAAGGGCAAACCACTGCTCTGACCACCACACACTCCATGGCATGCATACCCCTGCACATACATGCTCACAGACATACAAACTCTAATAATAATTTCTTATTAAAAAACCCAGACACTAATGTTTGAACACGAGCAGAGAATAGGTACATTGAATAAAATGGCACAAAAGAATTCATGCTCTGATTCCATGTCAGTTACACGGTGAAATCATCAAACCATGTACTTAATACTGTGAATATTACTTTATTTACTTAGCTTTTCAAGACAAGGTTTCTCTGTGTAGCCCTCACTGTCCTGGAACTAGCTCTATAGACCAGGCTAGACTCAAACTCAGACAGCTACCTACCTCTGTTAGTGCTGGGATTAAAGGCGTGCACCACCACGACAGGCTTAATACATCAAGTTCAGAAGTACTACTGCATGGGTCCTACCCCTAGAGATTCTGATGTACTCAGTCTCATAATGACAAGGATATTTTTTTAAAGCTCTCCTAAGATTCTAAGATAGAACCAACTCAGAGAACTATTGCCTGAGATACACTATACATTAAACCTAGCCATTAGCAAATCCTACCTACAAACTCTGGTCTTCCAATTAGCTGTCAGGTGCTCTTTCTAAACCACGAACAAAAAACAAGGGCCTACCAGCCAGTCTTGAGAAGGCCGCTACTAACCAAGCAATAATACAGGTTGAAAGTTAACTTGGAGGATGCAAACTAAGCAGAGAAAACACAGCTGAGTGAAACTAGCATCAACACCCTGAGACAGACCAGAGAAAACAGAGCAAACTAGAGGAGAGGTGAGGGGGGAGCCGAATCTACAGCTTACAGACAGGACTGTGGTCAAGAAGGGGCTCACAAAAGCCCAGAAAGACTGCGGAGCTCATCACTCAAGGTCAGTCAGTGGTGAAGAGGCACACGGCTGCATTAAGACATTTCGTCTGTGGAAGGGAACAGGTAGACTCATAATTTATTCCTGGAAAACTAACCTGGAGCAACTCCAGTGTGAGGTTCAAGGCGGCGAGCCAAGGGATTAAGCAGAAGCGTGCTCAGCAACAGCAGCCACCACTGGCCACTTCCTCTGCGCCCAGCTTCAGACCGCTGGCAGCAGAGGCTTGGATCAGGTCCCGTCTCCACACCGGAGACACTCCAAGACACTGCTGGATCCCCGGAAGCTCCCACAGCACCGGTCACGTGACCCATCACAACAAGGCTGTGCTGCTCCTGCTCAAGTGCAAAACCATCACACTCCTTTATCCTTCCTCACAATTTTACAGAAGTAGATTGTTCTTCAGTAGATCTTAGCAACACCTACACTACCCAGCTTTATGATGATGGTGATGTCAAGAATATATGCTTCTCCACTTCAAAGGAGCGTTTCACAGCCCCACTGCTTGCACTCGGGGCCATTACTAATAAGAGCTACTGCAGCACGGGCAGTGCAACGGCCCGACCGTGGATTACCGCGAGACACTGGACGAAGGAGCAGCTGGAACCCCACTTGGAGAGCGTTCAGAGAGTCAAAACCGCGTGTAATTCAAAATTCAAAACCTAAGTGAGCTAATGTGTGTCAAGCACTCAGAACGGTGCCTGGCCAAGAGCATGTAAATAAGTTCAATAAAAATAAAATAAAATTAAGACTAAGTTGTTTATTTCTGGAATTTTGCAGATATTGTCAGACCACTGATAAAAGAAACCTCGGAAAGTAACAAAGTTGCTCATGCAAGGACATGGGTTCCTTCCCCACTGCAAAAAAAAGCAAAACTAAAAGTCAGAAAAATACAGATAATGAAAAACTAAGCATAATACGTAAGAGTCACTTCACAAAAGATTAATACCAAAATGGCTGATACGGTATTTTTAACCTCAATCACCACAAAACAAAACAAAAACCATGCAAAACAGCCTCACACACTGTCCAAGCACCCACACGGCGCTTTTTCTAAAGATGACAAGCCCCATCAGAAGTACTGGCGCTTCACGGAGGACTAAGTGGTACAACCGCCTTGATAAAAGCCCAAAAGCCTGAAACCTAAGAACAATAATCTACCAAAAACAGTGGCAACGTCCTGCAAGAAGGCAGAAGGCAGGAGTTTGGGGGCGACCTGGGCTGCACTGCAAGACTTTGACCCAGAAACAAAACCAAATATCAACAACACAGTAACTGCACTCCTTCAAGGTACATCCCAAGCCAGGAACGGGTTTCTTCGTGGCCTGTGCCGATTCCCTTAAACTCACCACCTGAAACTGACAACTGTGACCTTTTGCCACAGAGATACCTGAACACCTTTTCTAGGATTTCCTTGACACAGACTTCTCAAGGAAGGCGAGGGCTTTCTGTTGTGCAAAAAGCAAACTCCGGGAACGCTAATGTTTCCTAATAAGCTTCCAAGACGAAAGCCCGAGCGAAGACTTTACAAAAGTCCCGACAGGTCACGCCTGTCGAACTTCGGGAGGCTGCGGGCGGCGTTCCCGGCGGCGGAGAGAGGCGAGCGTTCTCCCGGCGACGGGAGGGGAGTCGCCCAGCGGCGGCAGGACGGCGAGGCTCCCGGGGTCTGCGGAACCCCCGGGGCGAGGCCGCCCCGACGCGACCGAAGGTCAGAGGCACCAGCTCGCCGGCCGCGGCCCCGGAGGCCGAGCGCTGGGGAGCGGCCGCAGGGCCCGCAGCGCGGACGCACGGACGCCCGCCGGGCCGGGCCGGCGAGCGCGGGGGGCGAGCGCAGGCCCCGAGGGCTCGCTCCGCCGCGGCCCGGGCCCCCGGCGGCCCCGAACGGAGCCCGCCCCGCGCCCGCCGCGCTCGCCGCGCCCCCCGCGCCGCAGCCCGGCCTGGCGCGCCGCCGCTCACCTTGGAAACCTGGCGTGGACGTCACCGTCAACATGAACTTCCCATCCAGCCGGCGGGCGCGCCGCCGCCTCCCGGAGCCTCGGCCCGGCCCCGCGGCCGCGTCCCCCGCGTCCCCCGCGCGCAGCCCCGCTCGGGACCTCGGAGCCGGCCGCTCGCCGCCCCGCCCGCGCCTCAGGCGAAGCCCGCGCCGCGCTCGCCCGCTCGCCCGCTCCGGCCGGGCCGCCTCAGGAACGCCCAGGGCGCAGGCGCGGCGAGGGCCTCACTGCGCCCCGGCGGCCTCTACGGCATAATGGGTTCGAGCAGGTTCGGGCCCCGGCCGGGTTGGCGGAGCCGGAGCACAAGCCGAAGGGATTGGCCGGAGCGGAGCGGAGGCGGGGAGGCCGCGCGGGGCCCTCCGCCCCCTCCCGGCGCCCGGCCCTCCTCCCGGGCGTCCTCCCCCCTGCCGGGCGCCCAGCCGTCCTCCCCCGGCCCGGGGTCCTCCCCCTGCAGGCCGCTGGCTTCCCCGGTCGCCCTCAGCGGTCAGGGCGGCTGAACACACACACACACACACACACACACACACACACACACACACCCTCGGAGCCCAGGGCGAGCATCCCGCGCCAGCGTAGGGGTCTCCTCGGCGCCCACATGCGGGGATGCGGGGCCTGGGACGCGCAGGGCTCTGCTAAGTCCCGCAGAGGCCGGGAGGGTCAGCGAAGAAATTCTCAGAAGGAAATTACTTAGTCCGGGACGAAAACAGCCTATCTCAGGAGAAGCAGGCAAGAAATAACAAAGGCAATGTACATCGTTTTTGTAATACACTTAGAAGTGACCAAAATGATAGTAATTATCATACAGGCGGAAGAGCTCCGAAATTGTTTACCAACCTGCTGCTCTGGTTTTTAAATCTATATAAGACCTATGCAGAAAACGTTCCGCCAGCATAAGAACCTAAGAGTATTTTCAAAAAAGATCAGGAAGGAAAAAATGGGAAGTAAAACCATGTCCTCCGCCCAGCTAAAACCTTTGAAAATTTCAAAACAGTCCAAGGCAATTTTTTGCATAACTTTAGGTGGTGTTATTAAATTCAGTTTAACAACAGCATTGTAGCTGGGAGTGGTGGTTCAAGCCTTTAACCCCAGCACTTGGGAGGCAGGGGCAGTCAGATCTCTGAGTTCAAAGCCAGGCTGGTCTACAGACTGAGTCCAGGACAGCCAGGGCAACACGGGAGACACAACAAAAACTTCATTTTAATTTAATGCATCTTTCATACCAAGAAACATTTTTATAGTCTACCTCTCCAGTTTATTTGCAAATCCTGTTGCTTTAATCTGCTAATGTTTCCTTGAATCTGGTCCCATCACCAACCACCTTAGTCAGAATTACTCTCACTTGCAGGTAGAGTGGAAGGACAGTGGCCTAACCCTCGCATGTATTCACATCCTACCCTTCTCCACATCTCTAACCACAAGAAGAATGTTTGTTCAAATACTGTACCATGTGACCTTGTCCAAGTCTGATCCGGTGTTCCATTCTCTTAGAAAGAAAAAAAAAAAAAAAAGCCCTAAAGCAAACCCTCCAGGGCCAGCCACCTTGACCCCTTCTCTGTCTCTCCTCTGAACTCAGCCCACATTCCAGCCTGCTCCTCCTCCGGCCACGCTGACCTCTTTGACCGGTTTCCTTGCTCCCAAGAGTTTTTGCAAACTTGTGTCGCTGGTAAGCTCTTCTGGCCTCACTTCTTGCCGAGGCCTTAGTCCCTGGGTCTGAGTTGTGCCTCTTCCTACATTAGCCCTGGCAGTCACCTTCCAGAACACTGCAATCACAGGACTCTTGGGAATCTTTGATTCTCCCACTAACGTCTGGCTCCATAAGGCGTGGAGCTTGGCTTTACTTGATTCTGTCATATTTTCATGTGTATTCAATGAATTTGAGAGTCACAGGTACCAGACTTGAATAAGACACGGCTCAAACATTACTGACCTCACAGGTAAATGTCACACTTCAACGTCTGGAGTCAGAACCTAGAAAAACCCTAGTTATTATAAAAACAAATTTTAAATTCTCCCGGCTGAGGTGTTCTTTGGGTAATGTTTAAAACCGTGTTCAAACCTCCCAGTTAAGAAGGATAGAAGGCCACAAGGAGAGCAACAGAACCAGAACATTTGAACACAGGGAACTTCCCAGAGACTCATACTCCAACCAAGGACTATTCATGGAGATAACCTAGAACCCCTGCACAGATGTAATCCATGGCAGCTTAGCGTCCAAGTGGGTTACATAGTAATGGGAAGAAGGACTGTCTCTGACATAATCTGATTGGCCTGCTCTTTGATCACCTCCCTCTGAGGGGAGAGCAGCCTTACCAGGCCACAGAAGATGACAATGCAGCCAGTCCTGATGAGATCTGATAGACTAAGATCAGAAGGAAGGAGAGGAAGACCTCCCCTATCAGTGGACTTGGGGAGGGGCATGCGTGAAGAAGGGGGAGGGAGGGTGGGGCCGGGAGGGAAGGAGGGAGGGGTTTATGGGGGATACAAAGTGAATAAAGTGTAATTAATAAAAATTAAAAAAATAATTTAAAAAAAAAAGGATAGAAGGATAGCCATGCATGCCCACGAAACTATTAACGGGTTATTTCAAAAGTGGAAGGCAACTAAGAATGAAGCGTTTTCAGAGCTAGGAGAACAACTTTTTTTACAAATACCCAAAGGCTTAAAATAGTACTTTTCCACTTTAAAGTGTGTGAGTGGATCATCAATTAGAAAATCAATGACAACAGTGTGTATAGCATATGATTCTGTGTCTGCAGATTTCCGGAAAAGGCGAAACTGGATATAGTGAAAGCAGCGGGGACAGGGACAGAGGACTGCTTATTGTCCTCAGCATGTAACATTGTAATCATGCTGAAATAGTGAGCGCAAAACAACAGTCATGAGGAGGCCGTTAGCTCTGACCCTCTAGCACTATCCTAGCTTCTGCCTTTCTTTGCCCAGACTTTGTCAGTGTCTTTGCTAAAAGAGGATACACTTTAATTGCTAATTCCAGCGCTCACACATGCTGGGGCGCTTTCATAAGTGATGTTCCACAGTGTGAATTCTCCTCTTGACACATCTCTGCTCCTGCCACTCGGTGCTCACACTCGAGTCCAGTTTGTTCCCTCACGTGGAGGAGACAGAGGGGGTGGACAGCAGCACAGGGGTCATTTTAATTGCAGTCAGTGCAGCTAGCAATTCAGAGTTCTCTGTTCTGCACACTAACCCTTAGCACGGATCTAGGAAGGAACTCTCAACCCTAACCCTGCCTAAGGGTTAGTCACAGAAAGGCTAAGTCACAGAAAACCATGACTCCGACTGCCGAAGGTGTTCAAGCCAGCCACGTGAGCCCACTGGTCACCCAAGGAAAACAAAGGCGGCATTCTTCAGAGAGGCCAAGTCACCCAGATAGAGGCAGACGTCATCAGCCACCTTCACCCGGAGCAGCTGGAGTTCTAACTTACTTAAGCAAGTGGGCGCTCAGTCCTGTCCTAGGACCACGCTGGCTCCTCCGGGGGCCACAGCTTCACCTTCTCAGCCACACTCACTCACTCCAGGTCCAGTCACAGTACTTGGGCGCCCACAGACAGAGCCGTCTGTCAGGGCTACACGGGTGGTACTATTCCCGGAGGCACAGGAGGGTGCTCTGCGAGAGACCCACATAACGGTTAGAACTGCTTGTTTTGGAAAAAGTGAAGGCTCACGCTGGAACAGTTACAGCACACCTCCTCAGGCTCCTTCCTTACACAACAGGAGTCTAAGACACAGCACCACAGCTGGCCTCTCCGCTTACTGGGTTCCCAGTGGCTCCAGCCTCCCCACATTCCCGTCCCCATGTGCGCTCTGTCCGAGAGCACGTTCTGAGAGAGGAACACTGCTTCCCAGTGCACACTCCTATGTACACCTCTCCACTCTTGGGCAAAGAGGGGACCAGACCCCTGTGACTATACAGATGAGCTTGTGGCTCCAGTTTAGATGGTTCTTTTCTTTTTTTCTTGCTTTCCTTTTTTCTTTTTTTGCATGTGTCTGTCTGTATGGCCTTTGGGCATGTTCACACGTAAATGTGCATGTGTGTGCAAGCATGTGGAGGCCTGAGGCTGATTACTGGGAGGCCCTTCCAATCACCTCTTCCTGATCAACTGAGGCAATGTCTCTTAGTTGAACCCAAGCTCTCTGGTGCACCTTGCTTCCAGTGTGGGCCTTCTGAATTAAGGCGAGCTGCCCAGCCGCTCATGTCTAAGGATTTGCATATCACTCTTCACAGTTGGGGGTTAAGAGCATTGCTTGTGGAACGACAGCCCCAGCACCTCCTTAATTCTATCTTTAAACACCATCAACCCAAATAACAGCTTTTGAAATTATAGCATCAAAGTAGGACAACAATACCGTGCCGGTTTTCTACACCACCTGATACAAGGAGCCTGTTTCTTTCTTGGCTCTCTTAACTGTTTTAAAGCAAGATAAAAGTTAACACAACTAGAAATAATCATTTCACTCAAACTGTCCAGTTTTCTGGGAACTACTAACTTCCATGCTCCATACAGCAAATGACTATTGACTGTGATCTCAAACTTTAAGTGTGCTTGGCAAAAGTATGTCTAACCTCCTTACACCCCAATCTTCTCACCCATAAAATAGTAATATCTGCTTAGGCACTGAACTAATAATTAGGTGGAACATATTGCAAGGCATATAAACACTCAGTGGGTGATAGTTACTGCAGCTGCTGTTTTCTAAGTCACAGAGCACCAGAGCAAACACCAAAAAGACGCTGAAGGAGGAAAAACATGCTGGCTCTCCCGCCTGCTACTTGTTTGGATGCTCATCTCGGTTCTGTTTCTTCATCAGCCCGCTGAGGCCAAGAGCGCAGCCAGAGAGATGGTTCAGCGGGTAAAAGCACTAGGCACACAAGCCCGACAGCCTGCATGCGGTCTCTGGGACCACGTAGGAAGATGGAAGCAGTGGCAGGCGCATGTAACCCTCCACTGCTGCTCGGGGCCAGGTAACCACCCAAGGCTCACCCTCCAGCCAGCCATCCTCCCCAACAAGGCGGAAGCTGAGAACAGAGCCAGAGCCGACCCTTGATCCCCACAAGTGCACTGTGGCACTCATGCGCTTGCATGTGAACATGCATAAACACTGTAGACAAACTAAGAGACCGGAAGAGTAAAAAGTTAAGTCCCCAGAGACTGACATGTTAGAGATATGCTTCTACTTCATATGAAATGGTGTGTATCAGTAAAGCCAGGGAGAAAATGTGTTCAGTGTGAGTTATCTCTTTCCTAGGCAGCTCAGTGGCACACTCCTGTGATCCCAGCACTCGAGGAGGCAGAGGCAGGCGGATCTCTGTGAGTCTGAGGCCAGCCTGTCCACAGAGTGAGTTCCACGACCACCAGGGCTACATGGAGAAAAGTGAGGATAACCTTGATGAGCTCTCCTCCCGCCTCGGCTTCCCAGACAGACACCACCATGTCTGATAATCTTACAGTAAAATCAGCTTTGCTGTTTGCATGGCCTGTATTCCTAAGCACAAGGAGAACTACGGAAAGAAACAGCTGTCAACATTGCCACCAACTAGAATTTGTGAACAAGTATTAAGGTAATCATATTTCTTAGCTAAGCTTCATCTCCATGTGAGAAACTAGAAGCCTAAACAGACAAAGTAGGCCTCTGTTTGTCAAAGAAATAAAAAATACACAGTAGCCAATAACAGCAGGGAAAGAAACTACTGAAGAACCAAAGCTAATTATTGAAACACCTCTCTTGCTAGGCATGGTGGCAAATGCCTGTAATCCCAGCACTCTAGGAGGCAGAGGCAGGTGGATCTAGAGTTCCAGGCCAGCCTGGTCTACAAGGTGAGTCCAGGACAGCCAGGGATACACAGAGAAACCCTGTCTGAAAAAATCCAAAAGAGAAAAAGAAAAGAAAGAAACACCTCTTGAAGGTGTGGAATTAATTAAAGCTACCACTTTACATAACTCCTGGTTGCTCATGTGGATGGCCACAGTACATGAAATAATATACTTAAAATAAGACTGAAGACATATTCACAAACTGCTTCTGTGCCTTTAACAATTAAGCAAAGTACACGAATCCTAATCCATTAAAGATTGAAATTCCCTGCTGCAATAACTGTACTTTATAAGCACTAGAGGAAAAAAAATCAAACCGCAGTTTTTAGGCAGTTACCTGTCTCCTGTTAGAGTTCCTGAAGGCAACCATGATGAGCGAGAAGGCTGGGGATTTGAATTGAATTTACAGCTGACTCATAGGGAGTGTTTACACTGATGCCGCCCTGGGACTCCACCCGTTTAACACCCTTTCATCCCCAGCCTGCTGTTAGGGATAACTTTAAGGGAAGCTGGGACCACTGCGCACTAGTGCTCAGGACCCAGCCATGCTAAGAGATGTTGGCTTCTCTTCCCTCCCTCCCTCAGTCTCTCCCTCCCTCCCTCCTTCCCACCTTTTTACACTTGTGTCAGAATGATGTTGCCTGAGGTGCCCATTTTGAGGAATAGGCTAGAGGCTTCTCTAATTTGATGTTCTCAGCTTGGACTTCAGTCTCAGACAAAATCACTAACTTTGTATCTCTGTGTGTGTGTGTGTCTGTCTGTCTGTCTCTGGGTGCATGTCTGTCTTTGTTTCTCTGTCTCTGACTCTCTCTCTTATCCCACCCCACCCACTGCACACCCCTGCACATCCTAACGGCTACTGTGCCACTCAGAGGCTGTCAGTCCAGCCTTTGCTGTGAGGTGGACCAGCTAGTAGACCTTGTGGGGCGGTCCCAAATAGAAAGCTCCATTTCCTTGTAGGAGATGTAATGTGTAAATGACCACATTTTCAGCTCTGTAGTATTACAAGCACTCTTACGAAATGACCATTATTAGACCCACTTAAAAGGTGTGACATGCCGGGCATGGTAGCACACGCCTGTGATCCCAGCACACTGGGAGGCAGAGGCAGGTGGATCTCTGTGAGTTCGAGGCCAGCCTAGTCTACAAAGCGAGTCTAGGACAGCCAAGGCTACACAGAGAAACCTTGTCTACAAAAAAAAAAAAAAAAAAAAAGAGGTTGTAATAGAGTGCTAAATGGCTTGTGGGGTAAGAGCACTGGCTTCGGGGCTGGAGAGGAGAGATGGCTCAGTGGTTGAGAGCACTGGCTGCTCTTCTAGAGGACCCGGGTTCAATTTCCAGCACCCACATGGCAGCTCACAACTGTCCACAACTTCTGTTCCAGGGGATCTAACACCCTCATACAGTTCTATGCAGTCGGAACACCAATGTACATAAAATAAAAATAAGTAAATTATAAAAAAGAGCACTGGCTGTTCTTTCAGAGGACCCAAGTTCAAATCCCAGCAACATGGCAACCCACAGCTTTCTGTAACTTCAGTCCAGGGAACCGATACTCTCTTCTGGCTTCCTCTGGAGCAAGCATGCACACTATCCAGACATACATGCAGACAAATCACTCATTCACATAAAAGAAGTAATTTTAAGTTGAGAAAACTGTGGCTGACCCATACTCACAACTGACAATTACGTAAAAGAAAATGTAAAATTTGTTTAGGTCTGGACCTTGAGACCTAAACTTTGGAGTTATAAAAATGTAGTGCCTGTGTTCACACTCTGAAATAAGAAAATAGAATGTGATGTTAGAGACAAATATAAGGGGCTGGCAAGATGGCTCCGTGGTTAAAAGCGCTTACTCTTCTTACGCAGGACCCACGTTCAATTCTCAACACGCACGTGGTACATGGTGCTGTACAACCACCTGGTAAGCCCAGTTTTCTAATGATTTATTTAATTTTATGTGCGTTAGTGTGAAGGTGTGAGCGCCGCCCTTGGAATTGGTGTTACAGGTAGCTTTGAGCTGCCAGGTGGATGCTGGGAATTGAAGCCGGAACCTTTGGAGGAGCGGACAGTGCTCTTAACCCCCGGGCCATCTCCAGCCCCTGTTAAGCCCAGGGACTCCGAGGCCCTCTTCTAGCCTCCACAGGCTCCTGCCCTGACATACTAGACACCCCTGGGCAAAACACTCGTCTCACACAAATAATAAAGGAAGAAATCTTTTTAAAGACAACTGTGAAAAAGAAATGGGTGACAGCGTATGTTCCCTAGCGCGGAGATGTAGCGTGGGAGGAAAGGCAGGAGGGCGCCTCACCGTCGGAGAGCGCTGGACGGTCTCTGTCTGTCTACACCCGTGGACTTGTCACAGATGTGCTTGCCTCGCACAGACCGAGCCGGCCCGGAGAGTCCTGCCTTGAGCGGAAGCAAACCACAGCTAGAAAAGCAAAGTCCTCTCGTTAGGAATCGCTAAGGATGTGAGCCAACAGGCCCCAGGTCTTCTCCGAGAAGCAAGGTGAGAGGGAAAACGAGGGTTCCTGGTTCCAGAAAGTTCCAGTTCTGACTTTCCTAAGCTTTAGTTGCTTTTCTCTTTGTACATTTCCAGGTTCCCAACAACCTCTGAATGGCTCATTAACCCAGTTTTTAAAAAAGGTTTATTTATAGCTGAGTGTGGTGGCACACCCCTGTGATCCAAGCACTCACAGAGGCAGAGGCGGGCGGATCGCTGTGAGTTCAAAGCCAGCCTGGTCTGCAAAGCCAGTCCAAGATAGCCAAGGCTACACAGAGAAACCCTGTCTTGAAAAAAAAAAGATTTATTATTTAAGCACTCCATTTACATGTGTGCCTTCATGACAGAAGACAGCATCAGAGAGGGCACCAGATCCCATCATAGATGGTTGTGAGCCACTTTGTGGTTGCTGGGAATTGAACTCAGGGCCTCTAGACGATCAGCCAAGGCTCTTAACTGCTGAGCCATCTCTGTAGCCCTACCAATCCTTTTTTATTTATTTATTGTGTTTTAGCTTTTTTGAGACAGGGTTTGTCTGGCTCTCTGCTGATGGTTCAGAGGTAAATACTATTCTGGGAAGCCTGGCTTTCCTGGAACTCATTGTAGACTAGTGAACTCACAGAGATCCACCTGCCTCTCTCTGCCTCTCGAGTGCTGAGATAAAGGTGTGCACCACCACTTTCAGGGTTTTTTTTTTTTTTTTTTTTTTTTTTTTTGAGACAGGGTTTCTCCATGTAGCCCTGGCTGACCTGGACTGGCTTTGTAGACCAGGCTGGGGATCACACCCAGGGTGTCAGGCAAGCACTCTATGAGATAAGCTCCTTCCCAGCCCCTGTCAGATACTTTGCATAATCACACTAGGCACTCTTCTGGCTCTGGAGCGCGTGGCAGCTGTCCTGTGGTCCAGCCTTCCATGAGCTTGCTGCCTGTCACTCACATTTATGCATGTCTCCAGCGGGGAGCAGGACCCAACCTGTGACACTGCCACTGCGCTGCTCCTCCTGTTGTTTCAGGTGGCCTCATGTGACCTGCCCTGTGAGAAAAGAACCCACGGGCATCCCACCAACATTCACCATCAGGCCTGCACGATGGCTCAGCCTGATGACATGTCCTCTCCAGATCCCACTGGGGAAGGAGGACACTCTCTCCCTTACGCACGCCACATCATGTGTGCCTTCATGAACAAACGACAAACACTTTTTTTTTAAAAATCAGAATCAGGGCTGGAAAGATGACCGCACAGTCCGGAGCACTTGTTTTTCTTGCAGAGAATCTAGTTCGGTTCTCCAACACCCACGTGATGGCTCACAACTAAGAACAACTCCCTCTCCAAGAGATCCTGCTCTCCCCTTTGACTTCCTCATCACACATACGTGCGTGAAAGCAGAACACTCAGACACCACATGAAGTACATAAATCTGAGGACAAGTGAGAACCAACCCGGCAGCTGTGTCCTGACCCCTGTGGAAGCAGACTGTTTGGCCCAGCCATGCCTTCAGGGTCTCCAGTCCGGCCACACGCTGACTGCGGCTCTCGAGGAAGAAGGGATCCCAAAGCTGATGCCGAGTTCCCAACACTACAAATCTTAAAGGAAAACAAGCTTCCTGTTGTTTTAATAGACTAAATGTCAGGGTGACCTGTTACCATGACTAACAAGAACTGTTCCAGTAGGAGAGCAACAGAGCTAGTTTAACCCTTGCTTTGATGGAGCTTAAGTTCTAGTGGGAGAAAAGAGACAAACACCTAAGTTAAAAACATAGTTAGCAAAGTAAATTCATGCAGAAGAATGAGGTTGGACCATTTATTACCTTATACTATTTGCAAAAATTAACACAAGATGGATTAAAGGCTTAAATTAAAAGCCAAAATTATAGGACTTTTATAAGAAAATGTAGGATTTGGATGTAAATTATCCTCCAAACTGGTTCACGTGTTAAAGGCAGGAAAAACCAGATCCCGGAGAGGTGCCGTTCACTTAGGCTCTGTCCTCCCAAGAGCCCCGGATACTGTGGGAGGAAGCCATGAAAGGAAACAAGCCCACTCTAAACTCACTTAGATATTTGGAAAGATACCTAGTTTCCAAAAGTGCCAAACAGAAAACATCGGAGGAGAAAACCGGAAAACGATCTGTCAAATAGTATACGCAAAACAAGCTTACTTAATTAGTGTTCGCATCTTCATGCCCTTGTCCTGCCATGTTGCGTGTGTGGAGCTCAGAGGGAAATTTGTAGGCAACAAAGCCAGGACACTATCAAGAGAATAAAAATGCAACCCATGGAAAGGAATAATAAAACATTTGCAAGTCATATATTTGATAAGAAATACTTAGAATATATAAATAATTCCCCAAACTCAATCACAAACACAAAAACAAGTGACAATCTAAACACGGCAAATTATTTTTAAATTACATTTATGTATTTTTTGTGTGGATGTGTGTAGAAGAACACACACATCCACTGTGCACAAGTGGAGGTCAGAGGAAAACTTACAGGAGCCGGTTATCCCTTCCACCATGAGGGACCCAGAGAATGTCCTCAGATCATCAGGCTTTGAGGCAGATACATTCATCCTCCGACAAAGGATTTGAACACACTGAGTGTACTAGCACACACCTTTAATCCTAGCACTCATGGGGAGGTAGAGGCAGGCAGATCTGGTTAATTCCAGGACAGCCAGGAATACATGGATACATAAAGAGACCTTGTCTCAGAAAAAAAAAAAAAATGGGCTCACAGAAACTGAACCACCAACCAAAGTGCGTGGGTGGACTGGGCCTGGGCTCCCTGCACATATGTAGCAGACATGGTTTTCGTGCGGGTCCCCCGGCAACTGCAGCGGGATCCTCTCCGACCCTGACGCCTGCCTCTGGATCCCATTTCCCCGGCTGGGCTGCCGTGTCTGGTCTCAGAGGAAGAGGATGGCTTAGTCCTGCAACCGCTTGATATGCCAGGATGGGTTGGCACGCATGGGGGACGTCCCCCTTCCCTGAGGAGAAGGAGAGGGGAGAATTCGGAAGGGAGTGTGAGGGGGGAGGAGCAGCAATCAGGATGTATAGGGAAGACATAAATTAATGGAGAATTTATATTAAAAAGATCTGAACACATTACTTCAAGGAAGACATACAACAAGCATGTGAAAATCTTGATATTATTAGGGAAACAAAAATACTGCTTTCCACCTAGTGAGACAGCTATCTGAAGAAACAACAGTTACAAGGCAGTGAAGACGGCACCGCAAATAAAGGCCCCTGATGCCAAATCTGAGGACCTGAGTTCAGTTCCTGCCACATGGTAGAAGAGGAGAACTGGCTCCCTCAAATGACCCTCTGCCCTCCACACGTGCACTGTGGCATAACCACACACACACACACACACACACACACACGCACACACGCACACACGCACACAAACACAAGATACAAGACATCCATATAATGGAATGTTACTAAGTCGTTAAAATAAGTGAAGCTCTGATACACACTATAGCCTTACATTAAGGGCAACAAAGCAATGATAAGAGAAACACCACGTTGGGCATGGTGGCTCCCGCCTGTAATCCCAGAACTCAGGGAGGCAGAGGCAGGGGGATCTCTGTGAGTTTGAGGCCAGCACAGCCAGGACCTCACAAGACCTCACAAGAGTACAGCCCTATCTCAGAGAGAGAGAGAGAGAGAGAGAGAGAGAGAGAGACTGGACCTTGCAGCGTACAAACAGAAGAAATGAGACCAAGCGACAGACTGCACATAAGCTGGGCGAGACGCCTTCATCCCTCCGGGGAAGCAGCCATTGAGCCATTGAGAGCTAGCACCAACCAGGGATAACCCGGCTGCTTGCTTGCACAAAGCGTCAGTGGGTTTTACTGCTCTCGTGGGAGGCTACAGCTTTTGTCCATTTGTCACGGGCATTTTTAGATGTTCTGTGTACAAGCACCCCGGCTTATTCTGGTGCCATCAGCTAACTAAGCTCATCTGGGAAATTACAGCTAGCCCTGTCACCCTGCAGCAGCATCCTGCTCTCGTGCTGAGCTGAAACGGGCAGAAGAGGAGAAGCACACATCCGTCCCAGCAGGCCAAGTTAACCCTGGATTACCATTCCAGGCAGAACATTTCTCAGCTGGTAACCTTTTAGTCTACATACATAGCTGGGAATAATCAGCTCAGAGTCTGAGGCAAAGAGAACTAGATAGCATACAAACACAAAGATGGCATCCGAATGTGGTGGAGCACACCTGTAATCCCAGCATTTCAGACAGGACAGCAGGAGGGTCAGGGGCTCAAGGTCAGCTTGGGCTACACAAGACAACAAAAACAGAAACATGCTGAGCCTTAAACCCTCTATAGCTGTGACCAGATAGCTTTAGGTTCTAGGAAAGATCCGATATTTTAAGCAGAAACAGCCTTCAAGTTTGGGTGAAGTAACACAGAGAGTCGGCACCAGTGGCTCCTCAGTGGTCTAACCCCAGTGAAGCCAGTGGGTTAGACCACTGCTCAGCTGCCCACCTTCCGAACTCCGTGATCTTTCTAAGATTTACTCACGCGTGTGAGTGTTTTGCCTGCGTGCGTGTCTGTGCACCGCGTGCTTCTCTGGTGAAGCTTAGAAGTGAGTTGCTTCTCTGAGAACTGGAATTCTGGAGGTCATCTTTCTCATCTGCCATGTGTATGATGCCAGGAACTCAACCCAGCTCCTCTGCAACAGCAGCGCGTGCCCTTAACCACCGAGCCCTCTCTCCAGCCCCTCAGATTGGTGATCTTTAAGTTAACTGAGAGCCAGTGAGGCTAGGCGGCTTATGTACGTTTGGCTTAGTTTTCTGACAATGAGTTTTTCTTCCTTTTGTTTGCTATTTGGGGAGCCCTCTTCACTCTTGTAGCCTTAGCTGGCTTTGGTCATGAGGGACCCTCAGTAAACATTCTGACCTTGTGACTTGATCTGTGCTGCAGAACAAGCTCAGCAAAGCAGGCAGAGGAAAAACACACTGGGCTTTTAATTGGTAACAGGTTAAGCTTGCCTTTTGTCCCATGATTCAGAAGGACAAACACCGTATCTCACTTACTCAGGAACCTAGAGTAGTGGAGTCAGGAAGTAGACTGAAGGTGCTAGCGTGTGGAAGAGGGGTGAGGAGCTACTGCTTCTCCATGTAGTTTCTGGTTGGGGTGGCGATGGTAAGGATTGTAACTAGGTGGTAGTGAGTTACACAAAACAATGAATGAGCTCGGTGCCACTGAGTTACAGCTCGAGATGGTCAAAATGGTAAACTTCAGATTATGTAAATTTTCCCACTGCAAAAAAAAAGGTAATCATGATGTAGCTAAGTGATAGAGCACTTGCCTAACACAGGTGAAGCCCTGGGTCAGCGGCAGAAAGAAAGGCAGACAGGCAGAGATGGCTGAGCAGTTAAGCGTACTCCCAGCTCTTACAGAGAATCCAGGTTTGGTTTCCAGAACCCACGACAGGCAGCTCAAGCTTCCTGCAACTGCAGTTCCGGAAGATCCGGCCTCCACATCTGGCCTCTAAGGGCACACACACACACACACATACACACGCAGCACACACACACACACACACACACACACACACATACACACACACACACACAGCATACACTTACATAGACATGTAAATATATATTTTTTTTTTAAGAAAGAAAGGAAGAAAAGAGAAGGGGGAGGGAGGGAGCAAAACACTTCCTGGGATTTTAGATCAACAAAGAAAAGAGCAATTGGAATGCTGGTCTTAGTTGGACTTGGTTGAAATAATAATTTAAACATGTAAGATTTGTCCATGTGTATACTTATGCATACATATGGAGAGAAGGCTGATTATACACACACAGGCACAGTAAAGAACAGTACAGGGAGAGAGAACAGCACAAAGGCTTCGAAGCACAAACGTACTTGATATATTCAAGGAGCGCCAAGGAGAGAAGTGCTTGGTGCGAATGGACGGAGCAGCCTTAAAAAGTCAGTACACAAAGTCAGAGAGAAAGCAGAATCAGATGACACAGACCCACAGGCTGTGTTGGTTAGGGCTCTGGCTTTTCTTCTGAGCAGAGTGGCCTGATTGCTTAAAGGTTAAAAGCATAAACTAGCTGCTTGGCAGGGACCTGACTCCAGAGGCAAGCACAGAAACCCGGAGGCCAGCGGCAAGCCACCTAGAGCTGGTGACAGCTTGGTGCCAGTGCTGAGAAATCACCAAGTATCAGCAGAACTTGAGCCACCAAGCTTCTCCTTCCGACGGGCTTGTGGATAAAGAGAAGGAGAGGCTGTGGCCTGGACACGGGTGATATGTGTCATCCGCAGTGTAGACCGATGTTGAGGTGGTCAGAGAAATTTTTGCCCACCCTTTAGATCTAGGGCTTTCAGGGCATTTGTCTCCTGCTGCACAGGGGAACTGCAAACAAGACCAAAATGCCCATAATCAATGATAATACCTTCAAGAAAATTAGAGGATGAAGCCAGGCACAGTGGTGCCCATTTGTAGAGCCAGCTGTTCTGAAGCTAAAGCTGGAGGATTGCCTGAGCCCAGGAGTTTGATAGCAGCCTGAGCAGCAGAGTAAGACTTTATCTCAACAGCCGGAGGTGGGGGTGGGTGGCAGTGTAGTGTGCTTGCTCAGCACGCACAAGCCTTTGACAAAAACAACAGAGTGCCAGGCTCTTTGTGTGTGCACATGTGTGTAAGTACACAGAACACGGAGCTAGAATGTCAGAAAAAGAGCAGCA
Source organism: Meriones unguiculatus (assembly GCF_030254825.1). Taxonomy (NCBI): domain Eukaryota; kingdom Metazoa; phylum Chordata; class Mammalia; order Rodentia; family Muridae; genus Meriones; species Meriones unguiculatus. The sequence continues at coordinate 178,503,978 of NC_083351.1, forward strand.
TCTTAAGTATGACTGTAAGGTGCCTGGAGTCTCTATCAGCACAGTCTACGTGTTTGTCTTGTCTCCTCCGTCAGAGCTTCTGGACTCTCCCCGTGCATTCAGCACTCAATGACTCCTGTAAACACAGACCTCCCAGGACGCCGACCTCACGCACACGTGGATGACTCAGCCTGAGTCCCGTGCTGATGTTGTCTGTACCTGATAGAATTATACTTTTGTGTATGGAACATTTCCTCGGAAAAGTTGTGTTTGCTCTAATATACTGTGTTGTTTGTCTCAAGGATCTTGGTGAATATGTATGTATCTTAGTTCTTCTCATATGCCCTCGTAACTGAAGGAAAAGGCATACATTATTGCTGGGATTTAACAAAGGATTTATGGAGACAGATTATTACAGTGTGAGCACTGGTGGCTGCTGAAATGGTTCAGCAGGTAGAGCTGCCACTAAGTGATGACTGTGTCCAATCCTTGGTAACCAAACAGAGGAAAGAGCAAACCAACTCCCATGCACATGTGCCACGAACACACACAGGCACACACACACATGTATACATAAAATGGAAGCCTTGAAGACCTTCAAAATTAGACTATCACACACACACATACATACATAAAATGGAAGCCTTGAAGATCTTCAAAATTAGACTATCACACACACACATACATACATAAAATGGAAGCCTTGAAGATCTTCAAAATTAGACTATCATCAACTTCGATGATTCCATGAAAGATGTGCTCCCATAATTTAAATTTCTAACAGAAAGCCAGGTGTACAAGCCCAGCAATCCCTAATTAAGAAAAATGCCCTACAGCCAGATCTCAGGGAAGCATATTCCCAGCTGAGGTGCCCTCCTTTGATAACTCTAGCCTGTGTCAAGCTGACACAGATCTAGCTGTGACCCGGGGTAGTGGCGTAGGCCAAGCCCAGGGCTGCACACATGCTATGGAAGAGCCCGCCCACTGACTGTACACTTTGCTTGTACTATTTGTCATATACAGAAACCCAGGGGACCCGTTTTCTTTCCTCGTGTCCTAGTTCCCACTCAAGTCTTAGATCAGCAACAGATCAGTGGGAGCCAGAGACAGTCCAGCAGACGTGGGGCCTGTGCAGAGAGTTTCCAGGAAGAACGTCCCTTTGAGCCAGGCAGGAGGAAAACATCTTGCTCCAGCCTTGAACTTTACAAAGCCATACACAGAAAGAAATATAACGTATGGTTACAAAACAAAAGCAGCACACTGTCATGGCCACCCCATTACTGACTGCATCGGGGACCAGAGACTCCAAGCACTTACCTTGAGTTTACACTTCTAGGCCCCAGGAAAATGCTAATGCAAATTTCTTGTGCTGTGCCCTCAAAACAGAAGGCAATTGTGTCTGAAGGTCATGAAGACTTTGGTTTCTGATGTTCTTGACATTTGAAAAACTGCTTTTGTTTGCAGCAGAACTTGAGAAATAATTTTTTAACCAAGAGAAAAATTATGAAATTCTTTCTTGCAATGTGAATGCAAAGATTTTTTTTTTTAGATTTTTGTTTTGCATGGTTGTTTGAATGTGTGCCTCATGCACGCATGACCACCGTAGTCCTCCAGAGAAGAGGTGTTGGATCCCTTGGAACTGAAGTTAGTTTTGAGCTGCTACGTGGCTGCTGGGAATCTGACCAGTAAGTGAACACTCTTAACTGTTGGACCATTTTTCCATCCCCAGAAAAGATTCTTAAATAACAAAGTGTCACCTCTAAGCAGCACAGCATACTTCTGCTGGTTTGTTTCTTAAGTTCTGGTCCTAGCCCAGAATGGTATTAAATTTCCCACATAGCAGAGACCTGCTTGATTCGCCTCCTGATTCGCTGCCTCCACTGTCCAGTTCTAGAGTTAGAGACTTGTGCTGTGATGATTAGTTTATTTGTTACTGGCGATGGAACCTAGGTGCTGAAAACTCTCTCTTCTGAAAAGGCTGGCTTGCTATTTATTTGAGCACCTCTTTATTGCCTTAGCTTCAGCTTAAATGTGGCATATTTGTCTGATGGTATAAGAGGGTATTGGGCCCCTGACATTATGCTTGTGCTATGCTTGCAGACAGGAGCCTAGCACAATGGTCCTCTGAGAGGCTCCACCAGGCAGCAGATAGAAACAGAAGCAGGGACCACACAGCCAGACATTGGGTGGAGCTCGGGAAATCTTGTGGAAGAGTGGGAGGGAGGATAGAGGGATCTGGAGGGGACAAGAACTCCACAAGGAGACCAACAGAGTCAACTAACCTAGGCCTGTGGGGCTCACAGAGACTAAAGCATCAACCAAAGAGCATACAGGGGCTGGACCTGGGCCCTCTACACATATGTAACTGATGGGCAGCTTGGTCTTCTTGTGGGTTCCCTAGCAAGTGGAGTGGGGCTGTCTCTGACATGGATTCTGTTGCCTGCCATTGAATCACTTTCTGCTAGCTGGGCTGCCTTCTCTGGCCTCAGTGGAAGAGGATGCCCTTAGTCCTGATAGGCCTTGATGCCAGGGACGGGTTTGTACAGGGGTAGATGGCGGGAGAGTGGGACCGGGAAGAGAGGAGGAAGGGGGCTGTGACCAGGATGTAAAGGGAATAAAGAAAATTTTAAAAGAGGGTTTTGGGTGTCTTCCTCTCTTGCTCTCTACCTTCTTCTTCTGAGGCAGAATCGCTTACTGAACATGAACCTGGAATGAGGTATGCAGGCGTGCCTGTGCCGCAGCCCCATGAGGGAAGGAGACAAGAAGATAACTGGCATTTGCTGGGGGCCACCCAGGCTTTCCTCATAGAAAAAGGGAGCCACATCTCCAGCCCTGACATCCATTCCTGATGTGGCTTCCAATTCCTGATTCCAGAAGCATTCGCTGTGTTTAAATAGCTCGAGTTGATTTAGACTTGACATGAGATTTTCTAGAAAAGCAAAGCACAATACAAGGCTGGGGAGATGCTCAGTCACTAAGAGCATTTGCTACTTAACTGTTAGATAAGAGGCCGGCACTGTCTGAGGCATTCGCAATTTCAGCACCGTTGGGGGCGGAGACAAGATAACTGGCATTTGTGGGTGTCAGCCCAGCCAAAAAAGTTGTTTCAAGTTAAGAGACTCTACCTCAAAAGATAAAGTAGAGAGTGACAGGGGAGACAGCCGATACCCTCTTATGGTCTCTGTGAGTACCCCCCACACACACACATATGCTACATTCGGGCTTTAGCTTGTGCACACTGATGTGTGTGCACGCAGCAAGGCAGTAAAAGTGTCGAATAAAGAGCAAATCAGTCTTTTCAGAAAAATGAATTTTGAGTCAATGTTATCTACTTGTGTAGTATTGCTTGCTCTGAATTATGTTAAAACAAGTGTTCAAATCCCAAACAGATCCGAATTTTTATTTATTTATTATGTATACAGTGTTCTGCCTGCATATATGCATTCACACCAGAAGAGGGCACCAGATCTCACTATAGATGGTTGTGAGCTACCATGTGTTTGCTGGGAATTGAACTCAGGACCTCTAAGAAGAGCAGACAGTGCTCTTAACCTCTGAGCCATCTCTCCAGCACCAGATCTGAGTTTTAAAAGGAATTACATTTAGTGGGGCATGGTAATGCCCACGTGTGAGCTCAGGACTCAGCAGAGGCAGGTGGATCACTGCACAAGTAGGAAGCCAGCCTGAGCTACCTACTGAACACCTGTCTCAACTCAGGGGCAGGGCTCGGGCTGCTCAGCAGACACACATTCGCCGTCCCAACTCTGGCGAATTGAATTTAACCAGCAGAGCCCTGTGGAAGGAGATGACTGAGGCTCGCAAGCTGTCTTCTGCCTCCCACAAGCCTGCTGTGGCACACACGGCCCACCCTACAAAACAAATAAGTGAAGAAAAAGAAGACAGGGGAGAGAGGTACATACGGACCAAGTGCTGTGTGTGTACATATGCAGGGACACACCACACCACCTATATAACACATTTGTTGTATCGTGTGTAATATATTGTGTGTAATATATCATACACCACCATCCATGAAAAAGTCAATGTGATAACTATGGTTTAAGTATATTTGCTTTCCAGAATAAAATTAGGTACAGTAAAACTGAAGGACTATGTAAACCAGTGGTTTTCAACGTGTGGGGCATCAGACAACCCTTTCCCAGAGGTCACATATCAGATATTTGCATTACAGTTCATAACAGTAGCAAAATTACAGTCACGAAGTGGCAGTGAGATAGATTTATGGCTGGGAATCACAGCAGCGTGAGGAACCGTAGAAAGGGCAGCGGCATTAGGCTGAGAACCGCTGCTGTAAACAAATGCTCTTGCTCTGCTTGGCAACAGACAAGATTATTCTGGTACAGAAGAACCACTCCAGGGGGTTTTCCTGGGAGCACTGAGAGTGAAGAGACACCGCTGACCAGGAGCTAGCGTTGTGTGTCTAATGATCTCCATCTGCTGTCATTAACCGTTTTTACACTTTTGTTTTGTCTTTTGTTTTGTTTCTCCAGACAGGGTTTCTCCGTGTGGCTCTGCCTGTCCTGGAACTCGCTCTGTAGACCAGGCTGGCCCCATAGAGATCTGCCTGCCTCTGACTCCCAAGTGCTGGGATCAATGGCATGAGCCACCGCTGCCCAGCTCAGTTTTTACAATTTTGTCCTGGATTTTTAAAAGCTTGAAATTTGTATTTCCTGTAACCAAAACAATTTTTTTTCTTCCTAAATAAAATAAGTATGATCAGAACCTGTCGTAGGGCGTGATAACTGGACACATTTTAAAGTCACATTTTTGCACATGTGCGGGCCCTTCCTTTTATTCTTATTTATTCATTTTCTGAGGCGGGGTCTGTCTTGCCTGCTGCTGCTGTGTGCACTACAAACGAAGTGGCCCAAAGCTGCTGGAGAATTCTGCTTCCGGGTTCTTAGGGTCTGACCTCAGCTCATCAGGCTTGTGCAGCAATCACTTTTACCTACTGAGCCATCCGTAAAAATACAGATTTTTAAAGTGGTCCCCGGTCCCGCAAAATTAGAGCAGGAGAGTCATAAAAATAATTGGACACATAGAATTTGTTTCGGGAAGCAATTTTCAAATTAGTTCTCACTGAGGTTATAATGCTCTCAGCCTTATGATTGTTCTTTTCGTTTGCTTGCATTTGTTTTTTTCCCTCAGCTATCGTGCAACCGAGGCTGGCTTTCAATTCACTATGTAGCCCAGGCTGACCTTGCGCTTTCTGATCCTCCTTCCTCCCCCTCCAAGTGTTGAGGCTGCAGCATCTAGCCCTGCAAAGAAAACGCTCCAGGAAGGGGACTGACGTAAGCTAAGAGCTATGGAGGTAGAAAAAAAGAACAGTATCAGGAATCTGAGGGACAATGGAAGCATACGGGTTTGTTTCGTTTTTACCACGTAACAGGTTACTAAGAACTTACTGGAGATCAGCATTCTGAGAAGTGCGGGAGAAGAAGAAGCGCGCTTGAAGAAGAGATGCTGTGCAAAGGCAGAGGAACCTCTCCTAACTCAGGCTGAGCTTCCTGGCCGTCCTGAGTGCTGGGAATTTAGATGAATATTCCAGAAGTAAGTCAGGTCGTGGAGAAGGCGTGATCTCAGCATAAACTCTTTATTTAGCTTAATTTTACCTCCTCCTGCTTAGAAAAATTGTGTGTGTGTGTGTGTGTGTGTGTGTCTGTGTGTGAGCGCGCGATTAAAAACGTCTAGCAGAAAAGCGCTAAGGTTGTATTCCCTTTTCTCACCGCCAATCCCGCTTGGGAGCTGAGCAAAAGCTGACATTCACCCTCCGGCCAGCAGGGGGCGAGAGGCAGCGTACCTCGGCGTCCCCAGCCCCGCTCTTCCCCACGCCACTTGCGTGGTGGCGGTGCTACATACTGCGCATGCGCACGGGCATCCGGTCTTTTTCCCCTAGCGAGGCCGGGCTTGCAGGTCTGAGAGGAGCCGCGGTCGCGGGTGTCTGTTCCGCAGGATGGTGAGTGGGCATCGGGGAGTCGGGGCCGCGCGTGCACGTGGGCGTCCCCTCTTTTCGCGGGCGCCCGCTCGGGACGGCCCGTGCGTCCCGGGGCGCCGATGGCGTTCGATTCCCGGCTCCGCAGCCGCCGCTCCCAGCGTGGCCTTAATGGCTGCCGGGGTGCGAGCCGGGGGAGGGGCTGGGCCGCGGCGCCGGGAAGCAGCCTCCGAGGCCGAGGGCATGCAGCCGCCTCGGCTCCTCGGGAAGGCTCTGCGGAAGTCGGGCTCCCCGCGGAGGCGGCATCGGAGCCGCGGGTGTCCGTGGAGGCCGGAGGCCGTGCCTTGGACTCGGCGACCCGTGGCGCTTCCTAGTTGATGTGGCCTTCGCTTTCAGTGTCTTGCGGAGTCGGGCCCCAGCGATGTGGTGTTGGCTTCAGCCGGCTCTGCCGGTAGCCTCAGTTTAGGCTTCCCCAAAAGACAGGGAGGGCGGGTTGTGACGTTCGGTTCTCAAGGTGTGTGTGTGTGTGTGTGTGTGTGTGTGTGTAGTATATATTCTCCGTGTACTGTATATTGTCCCCGAAGGTTGGCATAGGAATCAGTTGGTACGGTCCCGAAATAGGAGCCTGCAGTTGTGGAGGGCTGGGATTGGTTCGGGGCCTTGCATCTTTACAGGTTTCTTGATGACTTAAATGCAGTTCCTAAGAGGGGTCGCGAATCTACCTGATCGTTACGATTCATAACAGCAAAATGAAGTTCTGAAACAGCAACGAATTTTATGGTTGGGGGGGGTCACCACAACATAAAGAACCAGGTCATGGTCAAGGGTTGCAGCGTTAAGGCTGAACCACTGGGCTAGAGTGATTCTTGTCTCCAATCAGTTTGGAAACATGTAAGGATATTTGACGGTCGTAATGATTTGCTCTTGAAATTGAAATGTTACATTGTTACATTAACAGGTTAACTCAAGTCAAAAATAGACTAAAGCCAGGTGGTTCGTACCTACTATCTCAGCACTCGGAAGCTATCGAAGTCTAGGTCATCCTGGGCTACATAGTTGACAGCCTGTCTCAAAAAAGAAAATCATTGAGACATTTAATTAAGCACTGATAACACTTTCTTCTCTTTCAAGGGGTTTGTTAAAGTTGTCAAGAACAAGGCCTATTTTAAGAGATACCAAGTGAGGTTCAGAAGGCGGCGAGGTATGAGCAGCTTCTCTTGTTTCAGTTTCTGAAGAGAATCAGCTTCGTGGTGGAATGGTCTTAATTAATTAATTTTCTTGCAGAGGGCAAAACTGACTACTATGCTCGGAAACGACTGGTGATCCAGGACAAAAATAAGTACAACACACCCAAGTATAGGATGATAGTCCGTGTGACTAACAGAGACATCATCTGCCAGGTGAGTTGAGTTCCAGTGTGAGCCCTGTGACCAGACTTCACTAGTCCTTCCGTCAATTGAAGATTTTTTTGCAGTAGTAGGTTTAACGGAGACTGCAAAGTTGCTACTTTTGGCCAGGTTTGGAAATCCTGACCCAGGTTAATTTCCATTATCGAATTTGGGAGAAAGGCTGGGAAAGTTTATGTGACTAGTCTCCCCATTGCTATGAGTTTGCACGTGATAACTTCTGGTCTTACTATCTGGGTTCATGCCACTGACCATTAAGAGTGGTGAGACTTGTTGCCACCTGGATGGCTTGCACATGTAATCCCAGCACTCCAGTGTGGAGGCAGGATTACCCTGGTCTTCGCTTTGAGAGCTGGATTTGAAATTCCAGCTCAGCGCTTGTGTACTGTTTGAAATAGGTTTTAAATGTACAAGAATGTCTTCCACTTTGAAAGCTCTTTTAAAAAAATGGCAGTTCCTATGTTCAGAACTTTTACAACTTCAGAGGGGTGATCAGAATAGACCTTGCTTTCTGTGTAAATTTGTTGACTGAAGGCAGGGTTGTCTTATGTTCTGATAACTAAGCGTGGGCTGTCTAAAACTTAGTTGAATTTAGCTCAAAAGATACTTTAATTAGATGATTATTTTCTTTTTTTGTCGACTTGACTTTTGTGGGGAGGTTCCAGACAAGGTCTCTGTAACCTTGGCTGTCCTCTGTAGACCAGGCTGTTTTTTTTGTTGTTGTTGTTGTTGTTGTTTTTTTTTAATTTTTGTTTTTGTTTTTTGAGATGGGATCCCACTGTATGGCCTAAGCTGATCTGGAACTCTGTAGACCTTGCTGGCCTTGAACTTAGAGGTCTACCTCCTGTTAATATATTGAACATGTTTGCCACCCTGCCTGGCTCTTTAGACGGTCTTGCTGTATAGCCTTGAGCTTAGGTCCTATTTGACATGCCCCCTGCCCAGTTTCTTGATTGACTTTTAACTGCTATGATTTCACCAGTTCGACCACCTTAAATGTGTTGAATGGTTGTATAATTAAGATCAACATGCTGTGTCTATTTTAGCCATGCTGTGTTTGCTAAACTGTTGTGTAGTTGACACACACAGACATAAATGTTCGTTGAGTTGTCTCTTCTCTCCACATCCTGTTAAGGCTCTTAGGTGGGACAGGTCCTGAAGCAGAGAAAGCACCACATTAATGACCTGGTTTTTCCCTCACTGCAGATTGCGTATGCCCGTATAGAAGGGGACATGATAGTCTGCGCAGCATATGCACATGAACTGCCAAAGTATGGGGTGAAGGTCGGCCTGACCAATTACGCTGCAGCGTATTGCACTGGCCTGCTGCTGGCCCGCAGGGTATGTACCTATCTTCAGTGACTTGAAAAGAGCACCAGCTTTCCCTGTGGCTTACAAAGTCAGCAGCAGAGAGCATGGTTCTGTCAGGCTGGGAAGCAGGTTAGTTGTCTTAACTAGTTGTTTCTGGATCAGTGTAGACCAGTTCTGATAGTTCTCTTCAGTGGTGGGAGTGGTGTGGTTTGCTATCTTTGGGGGTAATCGCTAGACTTCTGTGGTTTGAGCATTTCAAATAGTCTCATGCTGCTAAGAACTGACATTTTGTAATTGCATATGTGTGAGGGCACATGTCTGTCTTCAGCATACTGGTGGTCAAGAGGACGACTACTCTTCCACTGTGTGTCCCAGGGGTGGGACTTAGATCAGCAGGCTTGGCTGCAAAGTGCCTTCACTGTCTGGGCCAACTTGCCCTTGTGAGGATGGCTGGTTAGGCTTCAAAGACCTACATATCTAAGGCTGAAGAAAGGTGCGAGTCACACAGGGTTGACTGTGGAGACAGCTTTATGTTGACTTGTGTTCACAGCTTCTCAATAGGTTCGGCATGGACAAGATCTACGAAGGCCAGGTGGAGGTGACTGGAGATGAGTACAATGTGGAGAGCATTGACGGTCAGCCCGGTGCCTTCACTTGCTATTTGGATGCAGGTCTCGCCCGAACTACAACTGGCAATAAAGTTTTTGGGGCCCTGAAGGGAGCTGTGGATGGAGGCTTGTCTATCCCGCATAGGTAATAAGTAGTAGTCAGGGTTTCTGCCTTGACCCCGGTGTTTCCTGTTTGTTACTGACCGGACTGTGGCAGTCATTCAGGGCCTGCTCTGTGCTAGTTACTGCACGAGGACCTGTGTATTGAAGAGGAGATGGTCTCACTCTAGCCCGGGCCAGCCTGGAATTTGGGATCTTCCGGCCACTGCCTGGCCCTCTACATTTTGTTTTACAGTCAGGTTGATTACTGGGTTAGGGGGAAACTTGGCTTCTAAAAAAACATTTATAGACAAATATTTGATTTCTGAGCTTTTGGCTATTAAGATTGCTGGCTAGTTTTTGGAATTTAGTAAATTAACTTGTAATTCCTTAGAGATGGTGCATTTTTGTTAAGTTTTTGTAGTGTAAGATCAGTCTACACTAAATTTCACCTTGAATAGCTGTGTTGATTGTAACTTTAGACAAATCACCAATTCTCTTATCCTAGCTACTGCTGAGATAAGGGGATTTGAGGGGTGAGTCTTCTGCCTCCTGTGCTAGTGGCCAAGGGAATATGTGCTAGAAAGCGTGGGTGCTGACCTGGCTGTGTGGGTGCTTGTGGGGTCAGGATGGCTAGAGACTGCCCTGGGCAAGAGATGGACTCCGAGGGTGAGAAGCAAATGTTTGTGGATTCAGAAATGAGCTGCTAGTGATGACACCCGCTAACTGAGCAGTTGGTAGTTGGTCCTTCGATTGCATATGATGCAATAATTGTTTCAAGACGGGACTGACGGCAGCTCCTGAAGTGAATTCCTGGGGGTGCAGTAATTTCTTGTCTGTAGCCTAAAGTGTGAAAATCTTCATTTTAGTACCAAACGATTCCCTGGCTATGACTCTGAAAGCAAGGAGTTCAACGCAGAAGTGCACCGAAAGCACATCATGGGTCAGAATGTTGCAGACTACATGCGCTACCTAATGGAGGAAGACGAAGATGCCTATAAGAAACAGTTTTCCCAGTACATAAAGAACAACATCACTCCAGACATGGTAACAATTTACCTGTGCACACCTGATCACTGTAGAGACAGCTGCTTGCTTAGTGGCTGTAGCTTTCTATAGGTTATTCATTAAGTGCTGCTTTGTGGGTAGGTAAGCTGACTCTGAAGGTAGCATGTTGGACCTGCGGGAAAGGGTATTTTGCATATAACTATAAGTGGGCTTGCAGCATTTAAAAGCCTTGGATGCAAACGGGGGTGAGTGGAAGGAATAGTTCCTGCACTGCCTGCTTCATCTTGCTGGTCAGATTGCTATGTACTTGTGCAAACTCGATCACTAGCTCTGCATAATGTGGCAGCAGCTAAGGGAACCAGGTTTGCTAGAGCAGCTGTGGTGATAGCAAAGTACTAGCCTCAGAATCTACTGAGGTGCCTGTTCTGTCCCCCAACAGTCCTGCTTTTTAGGAGAAACTTTTTTTTTTTTCTTCCTTTAAGCATGCTTTCTCTGTGTAGCCCTAAATATGCTGGAACTCTCTGTAGACCAGGCTTGCCTTTAACTCAAGTGATCCACCTAACTTTGCTGGGTTTGAAAGTATGCCATCACTACCCTTTTTGGGTCTGGGGAAACCAGTTGTCATATTATCCTGGATTTGTCTAGGAACTTGATATCATCCAGGGCTGCCTTCAAACTTAAGATAGTCCTTACTTAAAAGCATGAGCTACCATGCCCTACTGTGATTAGCATTTTGATTTTCAGATAAAAATACAATTTATCATTCATTGAAATCCTAGGGAGGTGCACAGGTATTTTGCAAAAGTAGGGGTAGGAAAGGAATTGTTCTTTGATATTGGAAATCTACCAGCTCTAAAGTTTCATATTTAAGATGATCTGTATTAAAACATAGGAATAGTTGAAGACCGTAGTTTTGAGATTTTAGTAAAAATTACATTGTTATTACAAAGCTATTATTGCTGTAGAGTGTGGCTTGGAAAATATTTTCTGTGGTCTGTGTGCTTTGGACATCATTCTAGACTAAACCCAGTGTGAGCTTTAGGAGGTAAAAGCTTTTATTGCACTTCACTGCAGTCTTTTCTGGGTCTTGTACTGACCTGCTTGTGTTAGGCTTGTTCAAAACTTCTTTAGTTACTCAATGATGCTTTCCAAGAGCAAGCGCTTTTTATTTTGTGGTGTTGGGGATTAAACCCGGGGTTTCCTGCGGAGCTAAGCATACGTGCTCGACCTCTGAGCTTATATTTTTTTATCTTGAGCATTCTCGGTGTACCTGCTGAAATTCTCTGCAGATTTAGTGTTTCTTGACAGAGAATGGTCAAGAAATGGACTTAACCTAAGTCCGTGACTTCGTCTATGTATATGATGCTATATAAATGCATATTTTTTAAAGTAAGTTTAGGAATTAAACTTAAAGTCTAATCAAATAGGTAACGTTTAGGTGTTCTTCCTAGAAGACCTCAGGGGCTTTTTCAGTTCTAGCTGCTATGTACTAAAATTGACAGTGGTACTGTGCCTTTGGTACTGGGAGTTGCTTTAAAAGACCTGTCACATAAGAGAAATGGGAGGTTACCGATTTGGCAGGGCGTCCTCTTCCTGCATTCTTGTATTCAGTTAGTATTTCTTATCCCTGTATTATCTGCATCTTAAATCTCTTTGGTTTGGGCGAGCACCTTGAACAAATTTAGGTCAGGCAGTAGACTAGATTGTGGTGTAGGTCTACAAAGATAAGTTTATTGTGGACTCCAGATACAGCTGCCTTCCTCAGGGATATGTGCAGATTATTCACGTCAGACATTGAGCTGTTGTAAGGAAAAGGTCCGTTACATTCTGAGATTTAAGCAGGCAATACTGACTTAGCTAATGACGTTCCCTTTGCAAACTGAAGTAGAGGAGGGATCAGGTTCTGTACCCCAATAATAGGGCACATGAGGTGAAGGCAAATACTGTTTGCTTTGCTTTGTTCCAGATGGAGGAGATGTACAAGAAAGCCCACGCTGCTATCCGAGAGAACCCAGTCTATGAGAAGAAGCCCAAGAGAGAAGTGAAGAAGAAGAGGTGTGTACTTTCACTCTCTAGAAGAGGCTGGTGGTTCCTGCACTGCCTGCTTCATCTTGCTGGTCAGATTGCTATGTACTTGTGCAAACTCGATCACTAGCTCTGCATAATGTGGCAGCAGCTAAGGGAACCAGGTTTGCTAGAGCAGCTGTGGTGATAGCAAAGTACTAGCCTCAGAAACTCCTGAGGTGCCCATGCTGTCCCCCAACAGCCCTGTGGGTTTTATTAGTACCTAAAGAAGAGATAGCCATTGCAGTTGAGTTAGGAGTGTTCAAACTTGACATGTAGGTGGTGGCACTGTTGAATGAAGCATGATTGCCAAAGCTCAGAGCTCCCCAAAGTATAGGAACATCCTGTCTCCAAACAGATTTTCAGCTTCTATCCAATTACAAAGGGTTTTTTTTTTTCCCAGCTGAACTTGTGAGTGCATTCCTGTCTTTCTTATTCCTTATTTTGTTTTGTAGGTGGAATCGTCCCAAAATGTCCCTTGCCCAGAAGAAAGATCGGGTTGCTCAAAAGAAGGCAAGCTTCCTCAGAGCTCAGGAACGCGCTGCTGAGAGCTAAAACAGTTTCTATGAAGATTTTTTTCATAAAGACAATAAACTTATTGGCCAAGAAGCTATTTCTGTGTTAAGCTGTTAATTATGACACTCTAGGAAATAGCATGAAGTTACAAAAGAAAAGGAGTGGATAATTTTATTTATTTGCCTTTTTTTTCAGAAGTGTTTTACTATGTATTCTCTCTGGCTGACCTGGAACTCACATCCACCTACCTCTGCTGGGACTAAGGGCAAGCGTCAACCCCACACCTGGCTGAGAATTTTTTCATCTCACAAAACAAAGCTTAGTTTTTTCCAGAAAAGCCATGGGTTTTTACGTGGGTTCCAGCAAAATTCGTGACTCTTAGGTTTTTGGTCTTTCCTGGATTGAGTTTCCTGATTGAATTTCCTGATACCGGATCTGGTGAGCAACAGACCCATGATCTAGGACATAGGTCTTCATCTGCTTATTAAAACCAGAGAGGATTAGAGGGAAGAGAAGCTCTAGTCACTCTTGAAAGCAAACTGATAGTAATCCATAGCTTTCAGGTTTAAGTTTGAGCAGCAAGGGCAGGGCGTTTCTGTGTTTGATCTATGCAGATGTTGAATACGCCAGACTGGAATATACATAAAAACTTGAAAGGATCAAACACTAAACTGCACACCAGGTTTCCTTGGGAAAGTACTGGGTGACACATTTCTGTCTCTTTCGGAATAGCCCTTCGTCCCACAAGAAGCAAAAACTTGAATGTAGTTCATTGTCAGCTGAGAGTATGGGTTTTGATCACCTCTGGCCTTACAGTGGTTACTGCTTATGTCACCCCAGCCTGAGCCTGGGTGAGGAGTAAGATGACCCTATCAGGTAATAAAGGTTGACTAATTTCAGTCACGCTACTAGCTGCACGTTAGCTGTGGGATACATCCTGAGGCTGAAGGTCACCTGCCAGTTTCCTCCATCTCAAGTTAGAATGTGTAATACAATAAACCGTGCTAATGACACACTTTCTAATAAAGGAGTCACTTTAATTTACTTGGTTGTGATTTGTGTTAATGTGCAAACTTACCATGCTAAAACATTAGTAAATTCATGTATAAGTTTCCTTGTTTTCAGCAGCTTCAGTGCAAACAGTGCCCAGCAACGGGACCGGCTAACATCTACAAAACGCTCACTGTTCATGGAATGAGGCTTTTCACAGCATTAACTGTTTTCAGTCAAAAGTGGTTAACCGTGAGTGTACCTGTGAACTCATGAAAGGGCAGGAGCAAGTTTTCACATCTCGGCCCTACACCTGCCACGGTCCTAACATGCATTTAAGATGGTGGCTTCCCAGGCCCTGGGGACAGAAGCCATTCTTTTAAATGCTCAAAATTCTCCTCCATTAGTAATTCTCAGTGAAGGCAACAGTCCAAATGAACTAGGAGTCATTTGTGTAGGAAATTTTCTTCCACAGTAACGTTTTTAGGTTGTTCAATATCAAAGAATGTTCCATTTCCATTTGACTTGCTGTAACTTTGAGAGCAATACAAGAATAAAGCTGCTTTTCTAGTTCTTCGCGGATTTCGCTTGGAGCACCATGCAGCAGGTAGTCCTTGAGTAACTGACAGGCTTTTGCCAGGTTTGGCTGTATCACTTCTGACGTGCACTTCATCGTGCTCAGGTCACAGCTAGTTCTGCAGTCCGCACCGTAGACACAGTCCAGGTCGGACTCACAGTGGCGGTCCTTGATAAGTTCCTTTAGGTTTGTCTCTGGCACAATTTTTCTCATATCTACCATTTTCAAGTCATACTTGTCATTATAGCCTAGGTTTTTGGCACTGGTGTCACACATGAGGAAGTTCCCATAGGGGCCGTGGAAGACGTCCTCCACAAACTCCAGAAGTCCTATAGCTATCTTGGCCTTTCGGGGCCATGACGGGGCGAACAACTGATCCATGCTGCTCCTGAACCCAGATGGAATAAGCAGCTCCATAACCCACGGAAGGCTCACTCCATACAGAGAGGTGTGTTCAACGCTTTCCACCACGTACAGATCTCCACAGAACCCCATCAGCTTGGGGGTGTGTTCTTTATCTTGCAGTATCACCATCAGGAGAAACTCATTGAGCTGCAGAAGTGCCCATGCTGACTTGGCTTCTCCTAAGGACACCTGACCATCTCTGTCTCCATCGGCCACTGTCAAGATGAGGTTGACCAATTCAGAGAGGTTTCCTTGGTCACCTAATTTTGCCTGTCAAGACAAGACACAGAAGGAATGTAAATTAGGATCCTAAGCCGGACTGCAGCTGAGCAAGTAAATCTGAAAAGCTGCTGGAGTGCAGCTCTTCAGTGCCAGTCAGAGTACTGTGTGACGGTCCTGGACTTAACCTCCAGTCCCAAAACACCCAAAATGCATCTATATAAAAGAATCAGGTCCAGGTCACACCATCATGCTAGCAGGTATCTCGTCACTGAATCAAAGGAAATGTCCTGCATCTCCAAATACTGAGCATTTTTTTGTGTACGTTTGTGCATGTCTGAGCATGACAGACCTTAGTGTGTGACTGAAAGTTGGAGGACAACTTGTGGAAATCAGGTCCTCACCGGTGGATTCTGGAGACTGAAATCCAGTTAATGGGATTGGTGGCAAGTGACTACTCTGAGCCATCCATAGAATAAAAGGTAAATCACTTCCAATTACTATTTTTGTATATTTAGGTTTTCATTCTTTTGAGATGGTCAGCTGTTGCCCAGACTCCAAACTCCTGATTCTCTTGCCTCTGCCTTACACCATGAACTTCTTTAGGTTTAAACAATAATTTCAAGGCCAATGTAATGGTGCAGCTGTAACCCCGGCTACTCAGAACGCTGAGGGAGGAGGGTTCAAAGCCAGCCTGGCCAATTTAGTATGCTCAAAAATCATTTTTTTGTTGTTCTTTTTTGTTTTGTTTTGTTTTTTTTTAAAGGAAGGGCTAAAAATACAGTTCACTGGTCCCCATATAAGGCTGGGGATGTGGGTCACTGGTCTGTCCTTGGTTCGTTTCCCATAGAAGAGGAAACAATGGGTGGGAATTCGGGGAGCTAAAATACTCTGATCTTATTTGGTGTCTATTGACTTACGCATGCACACGGCTGCACAGGTAGCCCTGGTTGTCCTGTACCTCACTATATGGCCAAATGGCCTCAGAGTTGAGGCAACTCTTGTGCCTCAGTCTCCCTGAGATTTCAGGTGTAAGCCATTGTGCCTGCCTCTGCGAATGTTGAAATGTATAGCACTCTAGTACCCCTCAACTAATTTATAGCTATTTAAAAATAATATACAGGTTAATATCCTTCAGTTTTTTTTCCCTCCTCTGAATCATTTCCTCCAAATAGTCTCTGTGGAGTAAGAGAACGCCAACACTATGGCGAGTGAGAGGGCCCTGCCACTTCCCCCGTGACGATGGGCTTCCTCCCGGACGGCAGACTACATATACTCACCTTAAAGAGACTGTAGACCATTTCTTTGAATTTCTGTACAGTAGTTCCCCTGGTTGGTTTATCAAATAGCACTATCTCTTTTCTTGGCTCCAATTCAGTTCCAAAGTCAAGATGCAGAGCTTGTTCCATCTGACATTTCACAACACCTGGCAGATTATCCCAGATTCCTAAATACATCTTTGTGAAGAAGAATGACAAGTCATGTGCCGTATGAAAGGCTGCACAGAGCAGACAGCTGCATTTTCGGGTCCACCCAACAAATACAAGCAAGCACTGAACCACCCAGCGAGAACTGCAACTTTATTTTTACCCTTTGGGACAGTCTCGCTGTGTAGCCCAGGCTGGCCTCGAACCAGATCCTCCTGCTTAACCTGAATACAACATGCACCAGCAGACCCAGCTCCTGACTTCATTTCTGAATGCAAATCTGAAGCATCCCTGAAGCCTTCTTCCTTAAATGACTTTTAAAAGGTGAACAGTGCACGCTAAATACAGTTTTTTAAAAGTAAAATCAGTAAAACTTACTTTTGTTAGGCAAAAGTAAGTTCCGCTATGTTCTACTTCTCTTGTCCCTAGTTTGGGAGGACGCTTTGTGCAGCTAAGACCTAGGGTCACCCTACTCTGTTGAGGCTGGTGGCGAAGAACAGATGTTAAGTAGGTATGCATCAAATTAACAGTATGCAGTGTTTACTACATCTTATGCAAGGCTGAGCTCCCCGCAAACAGCCCAGAAAGGGTGTGTTGAGAAACTTAGAGAGGACAGATGTGAAGAACAAGAGATATGTGCTGGGGTGTCACAGGCAGCACAGCAAGCGACTGCTGTGGCTGGGGCTGCTGGAGGCAGCACGCCAGGGTGTCTGAATGCCAGACAAGAAGCTATAGGACTTAACATGTGTCTATGTTCATCCTCTTCTTTCTGTCCCTTCATCCCTCCATCTGGGATGGAATGATCTTCTCAACAAACACTCCTCAAGGTTCAGACAGTGTGTAAACAATGGGGAGAGGGGACTAGGAAACCTTTGTTTGTTTCATTTGTGTCAGGGTCTTTCTAGGTAGGCCAGGACGGCCTTGACCTCAGCAGTCCAGGCTGACACGGAATTTGCAATGGTTCTCTTCCTTAGCCTCCCACGTGCTCAGATTATAAACATGGACCACCATGCCTGGATTAATAAATACCTACTGTGCGCTGTCACACGCCTATAATCCCAGTGCACAGAGGCAGAGACGGGCAGCTCTCTGAGTTCGAGGCCAGCCCAGTGTACAGAGTGAGTTCCAGGACAGCCAGGGCTACACCGAGAAACCCTGCCTGAAAACAAGACAAGCAAGCAAGCAAACACCCACAGAAGTCCTAGAATATATCTGTTTTAGCCCCAGGTGTGGGGGTGTGGGGCTGCTGCCCACTGTCCGCAGCAGGGACTGTGTTTGCCTCTTGCTCTGGTGGAGGTGTGGTTTTTCCAGCTGTAGATGGTTTCTGTGACTGCATGACCTTTGGAATTCTGGGACCTTTTCAGAGGTTATATAAATTCTAGGGCCCCAAGAGGTGTGTATGCGGAGTTGTTGGTCTCGGTTTGTTAAGAAGTTGTGCACAAAGAAGAAACAAGGAGAAGAAATTAGATCTCCTGACTGAAGCTCAAACTTGCTCCAAGAACCTTGATACCCCAAGCAGCGGGCAGTCTACCTGGTCCAACCCCTGACTGTACAGGAATCTTTCCTTTCCGCTCTGTCCTTCTCTCTTATCTAGTGTTAGAGGGTGGAAAGCAGGGAAGAAAATGGGAAGAAGAACCCATCAAGCAGCAAATCACACCACCACACTGGGCTTCAAGAATTTTTTTTTTTTTTGGAGACAGTTTCTCTGTGTAGCCTGGTTTCCCTGGAACTCACTCTGTAGACTGGACTGGCCTTGAACTCGCAGAGATCCGCCGGCCTCTGCCTCCTGAGTGCTGGGATCACAAGCGTGTGCCACCACTGCCCAGCTGCTTCAAGGATTTTTTGAATAATGTTTTTAGTTTAAGGGAAAACTAGAGTTTACTAGCCAGGTACAGTGGTACCATACTGTAAACACAGCTATTAAGAGATGGAGACAGAGAAGCCAGTCTGAGCTACAGAAGACTCTGTAGCACAGAACAGTAACTAATGGTGACGCAGTGGTCATCATGCTGGCACTCTGGAGGATATTCAGAATGCCATACCTGGTTGTTGGGCTTGGTGGACAGACATTTCCCGAAGTACAGTGTCTCTGTGACGCAGAGGCTGTTGCACGCAGGCCCGTCAATAACTCCCGTCTTGTATTTGTCACACTGAAAACCAGGAAAGAAAAAGGTGGCAAATGTTTGTAAGCAGAAATGTCTGAAGGATCCAAGAAACTGGTAGTTACAGTCTCTAAGAGGAGATTCTCAAGCCGGTGGCGGTGACGCACGTCTTTAACCCCAGCACTCGGAAGGCAGAGGCAGGCGGTGTGGATGTAAACCTGTTTTTGTTTGGGTCCCAGGTGTGGGATGTGGGACTGATTCAGATGGTCACAGCAGCAGACTATTTGCCTCATGTGGGCTCCGAGAGGACCTCTTTGCCAGCTGCAGATAGTTTAAATCTGAGGACTCTGGAGAGAGAACAAATGCCAGAGCCCAGAGAGCAGAAGAGGAGAAAGAACAAGGTTGCTTCTGCTTCCCCCTTGTGGCTCCTGGTTGCTGTTGTGAGACAAGAAGATGGAGATCTCCTGAAGTGAGGACTGGACTGGCTCCAAGAAACCAGAGGACCCTGACCAGCAAGAAGTAGCTAAGAGAAATGTGCCCCTCTCCCACTAACCTTTCTCTCTTCTACCTGGTGTTGGGGTATTGGGGTGGAGTAGGGAGAAAGAAATATAAAAAATGTAAATAAAAGAGTTTTTAAGCATGAACTCAATGGCGAGCTCTTTGACACCCCCCCCCCCGAGGGAGGAGCAGCCTTACCAGGCCACAGAAGAGGACACTGCAGCCAGTCCTGAAGAGACCTGATAAGCTAGGGTCAGATGGAAGGGAAGGAGGTCCTCCCCTATCAGTGGACTTGGAAAGAGGCAGGGAGGAGATGGGGGAAGGAGGGTGGGATAAATAATAAATAAATTAATAAATAAATAACCTGTGATTAATATAAAAAATAAAAATAA
The DNA here is from genome assembly GCF_030254825.1 of Meriones unguiculatus. Classification (NCBI taxonomy): domain Eukaryota; kingdom Metazoa; phylum Chordata; class Mammalia; order Rodentia; family Muridae; genus Meriones; species Meriones unguiculatus. The sequence continues at coordinate 178,523,532 of NC_083351.1, forward strand.
ATAAATAGTTTTTAAAATGTATACAAACAAGCAGGGAAATCTCTGAGTTCGAGGCCTGCCTGGTCTACAGAGAAAGTTTCAGAACAGCTAAGGCTACACAGAGAAACCCTGTCTTGAAAAACCAAGAAAGCTAGCACTCAGAAGGCAGAGGCAGGTGGATCTCTGAGTTTGAGGTCATCATGTTCTATAAAGTGAGTCCAGGACACCCAAGGCTACACAGCAAAACCCTATCTTGAAGAAAACAAAACAAAACAAAACAAAACAAAAAACAGAGAAGGATTCTCTGATAAAAGGAACTTGGGCTGTGGATTTAGACAGACATGGATTTAAACCCAAGCTCTGTTATTTACTAGCTCGGTGAGAAGCTTGCTACTGGGGCATACACAGAATTTTGGAAGATTTTTTTTCCACTGAACATGGTAGTGTGAACATGAGGCAGTATGGTTTCTACTCCTTTGAAAAAGAGAAGTACTGTATTTAAAAAATGGTTCTGATTTTTTATTAAATTTAGGCCTTGTCTCAAAACTCACAAAAAATATACAATGTAACCCTAAACACAATAAATGAAGACCTACTAAATGCACAGATCATGAGCCCAGAAGCAGAGATTAAACTTCCACTGAGACACTCCCCAAAGCTGGCACCCAGTAGGAGGCACAGCCGAGAAACGCAGCCATCACCCTGGCTCACAGTACTTAAAGGGCCCAAGCTGTGTGAATGTCCCAGAATTCCATCTGGCTTCATCAACACAGGGCTGAATGGCAAAATCCTTAAGCTGTTGTCTTTTGTGGGAGGCAGACAGGTGACCAGAGTTTGGAAGGACTGTGGTAAGCAGACCTCAGATGCGAGCGAGCTACACAAGGTAGCCACTGTCTCCTGGCCTCACCTTTTCTCTCTCACACAATGCACACAGATTTCACTTCTAGCTTGGTTTGTTTGTTGCCCGATAGTTTATGAAAGGAATGTGAGAAGCAAATGTCAAATAAAAACACTCCATAAACTACTGCAATAAAGAAGAACAGAAACAGTGCTATGAAGTCAAAGAATTTACTGACATCCCCTAAATTAAGACTTCAAAGCATCAAAAACAATAAAACATCAGCAGGAAATGTAAAATAAGCTAATGAAACTTAGCAACGAAAGAAACAAAAACCTAGAAATAGAAAGCCACGTTGTAGGGCTGGAGAGATGACTCAGAAGTTCACTGGCTGCTCTTCCAAAGGTCCTGAGTTCAATTCCCAGTAACCAATGGTGGCTCACAACCATCTGAGATAAGATCTGGTGCCCTCTTGTCATGCAGGCAAAACACTGCATAAATAAATATTTTTTCCCCCCAGAGCTAAGGACTGAACCCAGGGTCCACTGAGCTAAATCCCCAACCCCCTTGTCTTTTTTTTTTTTTTTTTAATAAATCTTAAAAAAAAAAAAAGCCACATTGTAGAGACGGGAGCAGTGGCTCCGTGGTTAACAGTGGTTAAGAGGACTTGCTGTTCCTACAGAGGATCTGGGTTCAGTTCCCAGGGCTTACAGCCACAACTAACTTGAATTGTGGGGATCTGACATTCTCTCTAGCTTCCACTGCATGAACACGGTATACATACAAACGAGCAGGCACATAGACCCAACCCAGTAAATAAAGGCACACTGTGAAAGGTCGTGTGGGAGGAGAAATAAGCAACAGTAAGGACACAGAAAGACCTACAGGGATTATACTGAAAAAAACTGAGGAAAGCAAGGACTGGAAAACAATTTAAAAGAATCTGAGGTAAATCTGTAGATAACACAGAAGACTAAAAATGCATAGCATGTCCACGTGCTAGAGTTTGCACTGGAATGCCCCATTCGCTGGTATCTCCAGCTGGTGGCCACTGGGAGGTAGTGGAAATGGCAGAAGGTAAGGCTGTGTGCCACGGGCCACTGGCTGGAGCTTTGAAGGATACATTTCATTCTCGTCCTTCCTTCTCCCACAGGACAGTGAGAACTTTGACTTTGGGATATGGGTTGTTTCAGATTGTCGACATCAGCTGACTGCCAGGTGGGGGTGGTTTACACTTGGAATTCTGGGGACCCCTTAGAGGGTACAATTAGAGCCCCAGAGGTACTCTAGCTGCTGGTTCCTGTTGCTGCTTTTGCTAGTTGCTGGGCTGCTGGGTGTTGGATGGCAATGTCCTGACAATGAAGACTGAGCTTGCCCCGAGGAACTCAATGCTCCTAATCAGCAGGAAGGAGTCTAAAGAGGTCCATGCCCCCTCTCCCCTCTAACCTTCTTTCTCTCCCTAATGTTGAAGGCTTGGAGAAGGGTGGCAGGTGAAAGAACCCAACAAAGTAGCCAAAACTCGGGCTCCGCCTGAGTCTTTGCCTCTTGGCATCCAGACAGCCTCCTTCAGCACAGGCTCCCGCCACCATAACATTCTGCCTTGTGTCAGGCCCAAAGCTGTGGATCTAGACAGGCTTGGACCAAAGCCCCTGAAATGGTGGGTCACATGAAGATTTCTTCCTTTAAGCTGTTTTTTCTTGGGTACACTGTCACCCACCCCCATAGGAAAGTGACAAGAACAAGTGGAGGGGAAGCCTATTCAAGGCAGATTTTAAAAGCAGATAGAAAGGGTACATATCCTAAGCTGATGTGGATAACTCTTGTGACATACCAGTGAAGTTTATCGGACTTTAAAAATGCACTAGGGATACAGCTCAGTGGGAGAGCGCTTGCCTAGAAGGGTTCGGCGCTGAGCTCCAACCTGGTGCTGCAAAGTAAGTAAACATATAAAGCATCAATCGACCCTCCGAACACCTGTGCAAACAAGCCAAAGCACCTTCGAGGGAAAGGGTTCAGAATGGTGTGAGGTGTCCCCCGAGCCACAGATCAGGACTGGCCAGCGGCAGTGCAATGCTGGCAGCTTTGGGAAACACAGTATGACTCGCTTGTGTCGTGGTTCTTTACTGTAGGTGATGCCAACAGTGCCTGATTTATGACATCACTGCAAGGACTGAAGAGTAGGGTAAGTACAGACTGCCTGGAGCGTCAAGGAGGTATTGCATAATATCTGTTCTTATTTTACACAAATATTCTTCTGAGTTCAAGGCCAGCCTAGTCTACAAAGTGAGTTCAGGACAGCCAAGGCTACACAGAGAAACCCTGTTTTGAGGGGGGAAAGGTTTCAGGAATGACAGTTCTCACTAGTGTCTCTTGAAATTACTAAGGATAAATTTCAGCCAACAAAGATATAGAGAAACTGAACATGGCAGCCTGTTGGAAAGCAGGCCTGGGATGAAAACAGCAGTGGTAACTAATCAGGAAATGCGGCTACTCCAGCATGGCCGCGCCTGTGGCCACTGCATGGCAGGCTCGGCCCTGGTCCTGTGCATTGTCTACCGTCTTGACAGCTCTGTGGCACAAAACCTATCGCCACTTCCGCTGTAAAGCTACGGAAACAGAAACGTCAGCCAACTTAGAAAGCCAGGATCCCAACCCAGGCAGCCTAGCTCCCAGCTGTTCCTGTACAGTGTGAACGCACCGGCTTCCAGGACCCGCTCTCGCTACTACCAGCATTTGGTGCAGCTGCTGTGAAGGTAGGGCGGCTCCTGAAGGAGGTTAAGAGCCCTTGCCATGTGCAGAGCCAGGTGCTAACACCTGGAGAAGTATCAGCTGCCAGGAGCAGAAGGTTTGAGACAAGCCTTAGACTGTGTCCTACTTTTTCCTTTGTTTCTGGCTGTAACTAAGAATGTGCAGTTCTACCTTCATGGAGGGAGTCAAGCAACCCAGCCCCTGCCTCATGTCTGGAGGCCATGAGGGTGCAGTGCTATGTGGTGCTTTCTTTCATCTGGTCAGCCTCAGGAAATGTCTCAGGAAGCGCACGCGTTTCCATGGCCTATCTGCTCAGCAGCAGATGGCCAACCATCTCACTGGCACGTGTCTTCTGGGAGCGCTGAGGCCTCACACTGTGGAGGGAAGCCTCCCGTAGGGACAGTCCATACGGATTTAGACCATGGAGACCACATATTCTCTGACCACAAATGAACAGACTGGAAGGAAAACAGAAGTCACTGAGGTTCAAATACAGCCCAATGCAAAAGAAAAAATAAGATGAAAATAAAACTTCCGGAAAGGTTATGCAGGAAGAAGAAAAGGAGGCTGGGCATTGGAAGTAAGAGTTCACTAGAGCTAGGCTGACCAACTGGCCTGGGTCTAGCACAGCAGGTTTAAAGCTGAGTCAGGTGCCCCTCCTGAGTCCCCCCTGAAGGTCTCTGATCACCGACCTCCGCTCCCCTCCCCCTTTCCTCTAAGCCCCTTGACAGCCACAGCTCCAGGCTGTCTCTCAGGGCTCTGTGCAATATGCCTGCCAGCTGTTCAGAGGGATTCAACTCGAGAGTGGACAACACAGGAGTACTCCCTTTTAAAAAATTACTACGAAAATGTATTACGTTCCACATCATTTAAGTTCATTTTTGTTTTCTTAGAACAAGTCCCTTATTAGTAAATCAGTAAGCAGCGACTAGTCTGATACTCCGATGTAAGCACCAGATTTCCTATTGCGAGTGAAGGCCCCAAGCCAATCTTGCATCAAAGGGCAGTCACAAAAAACAGGCTTTTCAGCTTTTGGCCTTCCACCAGAAGCCAAAGGCAACCTTCCCAAACATTTGAGTGAAAAGAGCAGGTGGCTTCATAAAATGTCTACAAAAATGTCCAGCTGCGCATACAAATAACCAATAGTTATTAAAAAGCCTTTAAGAAATTAAAACCCCCTAAGAATGATTACTATTATTATTCTAATAAACAGCACACTTTCGGCTTTGCCTGCACATACCTCATTATACCAGAAGAGGGCAGGATTTACCTTTCTTTTTACAGAACCTGATTGTCTTAGGGAACCCTAACCCTAGACTACAGAGGACCACAAGGGGCAATTCCAATGAACATATATATGTATAGTACTCGACTTCATAACTATTTTCAAAATCCATGTTCTAAAAATGTACTTCAGGCGTCACTTTCAGACTGCCGCTTCTTTTTAACAAGACTAAAAGCCAAAAGCACACAGAGACACATACACAGAAAGAGACCTACACACACAGGACAAGGCACCCAGGAACACACACACACACACACACACACACACACACACACACACACACACAGACAGACACTTATACAGACATACAGCACCCCCCACAGACACACACACAAACACCCATACAGACACACACACAGAGACAAAGACACAAGGTGCATATGCAGACGCACAGCGACGGACACACTGACACACACTGACTGACACATGCAGAGCTAGCCTTCTCCCAGTGCCTGAGAACTTCCAGTCAACATTTTCTGTCTTCTCTCCGCCCCATGTTCTGCACCTCTTACGAGCCTCCACTGTTTCCTGCTGACGCCTTCCTCTCACACAGTAAAGACGCTCCAGCAAGGCAAAGCTGGATGAAATACTGTTATTAAGACTGTCTAGCCTGGTGCCTAATGGCTTCAGCTTAGCAGATCCTAAGGTGACTGTTTTACGTAACAAACCACTATCCTTGGAAACTGACTCTCGAAGGAGACTGTGATTAAACTAGAGGCCTCGCCATCCTTCAGTGCCTCCGTTTAAAAGGTGTGCTCCTGTAATACTCAGACTAAAATGTGCCATGGGCAGTGCTCAGAGAATGCAGATGGGACAGAAGACTCAGGACGGACCCTGCGTCCTGAGAGATACGCAGAAGTTCTTCTCTTACTCAAGCCAATGAAACGGGGCATGTCTAGGAAAGCCCACCCACAGAGTCCAGTTATATAAGACTTCTGCATGGCTGGGCACCAAACAGGATTGGCTGAAGTGATTTAGTAATTAGGGAATTACAGTATGTTATGGAAGGAGCATATCTGGAAAAGGAAGGTGCCCTCTGACTGGGTGAGTGGTGCTCTCAGTGTTTAGAAGCAGCTTCTCACCCTTCACAACTCCCACAGGCTGCCTTTGGCTTCCTGGTACCCAACTGCAATGCAACTCCTGTTTCCAGTTTTAAAAGCCTATTATCAACAGACGTGGTGGCTTACACCTAGAAGCCAGAGGCTGAGACAGCAGGCCCAGGGCCAGCCTGGGTTACAGCGTGAGTTCTAAGTCTGGGCTACAGAGAGGTCCAGGACCCCCAACCCAAAACCAAGAGAGAGAGAGAGAGAAATATTTTTATTTATAGATAACTGTGAAACCAAACAGGAGCCATATTGTTATTAAATCTCCACACCTTACAAGAATTAAGTTTCTGTTTCCTAAGCCTAACATGTCCTGCAAACCATGCTCTTCACCCGTGCTGAATTTCTAAGCCCTTGACGTACGCCAGCCCTCTGCCTGGCCAAGCTCCGGAGCACCTGTGATGGCTTCTTGCACTTTCTGCCTCACAGGCAGCCTGAGCCCCAAGCCCCCTCTCTTCTGTGCAGGTGCTAATAGCCGATTATCCCAACAGCTGTACCCTCTCCCATAAACGGGACCTCAAAAGCTGGTGAGGGGTGGCTCTCTGAGCCTGACTTAGCGGGAGGAAGATGCCTGGCCAGTCCCTGTGCACTTGAAATGTTTTTTCCTCAGGTGACAGTAACCAAAGCCCCGGCCACTTGAAAGCTTTGCGGGCTTCTCAGTGTTCTAGCTGCTCCCAAGCCAGTGCTCATCAGCTGTGCTCTCTGGGATGGAATGCCCGGCAAGCCCCACTCACAGTTTGGAGGAGAAACACTTTCCTTTCTGTGACTCCAGATCCTTCCTATTCTACAAGGCTCTGGGAGGTTTTGTTTTGAGACAGGGCAGACATTGCTATGCAACCCTGGCTGGCTTGGAGCTCACTATGTAGCCCAGGCTGGCCCTGGCTCACTGCCTCTGCCTCCCAAGAGGAACTACCTCCTCTAAGCTCTCCTCTGCTCTTCTACCCACTATGTCTCCCTGTCGGTGAAGCTGTCATTCTTTAGATGTTTACAGCACAAGTCTTTGAAGTAAAAACGAAGTCATCTTAACTTGTGATGGTGCTTTGTTGAAGTCTGGCACTTTGACACAGGATCTCATGTAGCCTAGGCTGGCCTCAAGCTCACTGTGGAACCAGGGCAGGACAGACTTACTATTCCCCTGCCTCCATTCGGGAGGCAGAGGCCAGCCTGGGAGAGAGGGAGAGAGAGAGGGAGAGAGAGAGAGAGAGAGAGAGAGAGAGAGAGAGAGAGAGAGAGAGAGATCCAGGACAGCCAGGGCTACACAGAGAATTGCTGTCCCAAGCCCTCTAAAATGTTCATTTATTATTGGGGGGTGGGGTGCAGCACATGAGAGCCACGGCAGCTGTGTGAAGGTCAGCTCTCCCTTTCACCTTTACCTGGGTCCCAGAGACTGAACTTAGCCTTGCACAGACAGTACTGAACTCCCTCTACACCAGGCTGGCCTCAGACTCGGAGATCTGCCTGCCTCTGCCTCTGCCTCCCAAGGGCTGGGATTAAAGGTGTGTGCCAGCACCGCTCCCCACTAACCCCCCTTTTAAAGATAGCATTTCACTGTAGTTCCACTTTAGCTCAGACTTGAAATCACCTTGCCCCAGTATTCAGAGTCCTGGGGTACAGGTGTGTGCCACCGTATCGAGCTGTGATAGTCTGTTTCTCCTGCGTCAACATGCCTAGTGTACTGCTGTCATTAACAGTCTCAGTGATGCTGTGGAGGTCTGATGGTGTAGTGAAAAGTCCAGCATGCTTTAACTGTGGGATGTTACTCTAACTACAATGGTCCTGACTTGGCCAACGCTGTACCTGTGATACGGACACTCTACCAGTGGACAGCGCTGTCCCTGTGATATGGACACTCTACCTGTGGACAGCGCTGTCCCTGTGATACGGACACTCTACCTGTGGACAGCGCTGTCCCTGTGATGCGGACACTCTACCTGTGGACAGCGCTGTCCCTGTGATATGGACACTCTACCTGTGGACAGCGCTGTCCCTGTGATGCGGACACTCTACCTGTGGACAGCGCTGTACCTGTGTAATAGGACACTCTACCTGTGGACAGCGCTGTCCCTGTGATGCGGACACTCTACCTGTGGACAGCACTGTCCCTGTGATGCGGACACTCTACCTGTGGACAGCGCTGTCCCTGTGATACGGACACTACCTGTGGACAGCGCTGTACCTGTGTAATAGGACACTCTACCTGTGGACAGTGCTGTCCCTGTGATGCGGACACTCTACCTGTGGACAGCGCTGTCCCTGTGATGTGGACACTCTACCTGTGGACAGCACTGTCCCTGTGATGCGGACTCTACCTGTGGACAGCGCTGTCCCTGTGATGCGGACTCTACCTGTGGACAGCGCTGTCCCTGTGATGCGGACACTCTACCTGTGGACAGCGCTGTCCCTGTGATGCGGACACTCTACCTGTGGACAGCGCTGTCCCTGTGATGCGGACTCTACCTGTGGACAGCGCTGTCCCTGTGATGCGGACTCTACCTGTGGACAGCGCTGTCCCTGCACACCCACATTCCAGCTTTCTCACAGCCCACCCTATGGTCTGTTCCTGAAATAGTGTCACCTCAGGATGGTCTCAAGCCTCCTATGTAGCTAAAGGTGACTGTGAACTCCTGACGATCCTGCCTCTGCTGTCCAGGTTTAAGAGGTGCTGGGCACCTGCGCACATCTCCAGCTCTTTCCCGAGCATCTGAGCATGACTAATCTGAGCATCTTCTGTAACCGGCTTTGCCTCTCTGGCAGGACTCTGACACCACACTCTATCATATTCGGTCATGTTTGTGTGTATAGACACCTATCTCCCCAGCCATACTCAGGAGCAGGACAAGGGGAAAACAATAAGTAAAGATGGCAACATTGGTAAATGCGGTGGCTCACACCTTTAATCCCAGTGCTTGGAAGGCAGAGGCAGGTGGAACTGTCGGAGTTCAAGGCCAGTCTGGTCTACAGAGTGGGTTCGATGCTAATGAAAGCTACGTAGTCAAACCCTGGGCAGTAATAATAGTAATAAAATAATGTGTGAGGCACAGTGTTAACACATGAACTGACAATCACCTGATACGGAAATGGAATTAGCCACCATTTTACAGATGCTCAGTGGCTTGTCCAGCTTATACTTGAAGGGTGACGAACCTCAAATCAAAGGCTCTTTTACTTCAACACTCATACACAGCCCCTCACAGAGAGATGGAGAGTGTCAGGCGACATGTGGAGAGTTGATGACTCCTCCTAACTCCTACACAAAGTGGGGAGCAGTGCTCTTGACACAGCAGCTTCAGCAGCCGTTGAGGAAAACCCTTCTTTAGCGGGAGAGAGGGTTTTTTGAGACAGGGTTCTCTGTGTAGCCCTGGCTGTCCTGGAACTCACTCTGTAGACCAGGCTGGCCTCTATCTCACAGGAATTCTCCTGCCTCTGCCTCCCAAGGGCTGGGACTAAAGGTGTGCCCCACCGCACCTGCAGACCTTCTAATGCCACAGTTCCAGTGATGACAAGGATGAGGCTGTCTGCCTCAGACCAAACAAAAGCAAGCCCAGGACATCTGAACCTACTCTGCGTCCCACAGACATGTCAGAGGAGCGGCTGGGAAGGTGTGCAAGCTGACAGCTGAAAGTTAGCTCTGTCTTCACAGAAGCCGAGGGAAGCTAGGGCAGACATGTTTTTATCATCACTGTGTAGCACTTCGGTGTACGCACTGCAGTGAACTGAGATTCAGGGCTGAGCGTCAGTGGCGCTTCAGCAAGAAGAGACGCTGAGCATGGGCTCGCCTTAGTGTGATCTCTGTGAGCTGCATGACAGTAGATGCCCATTATGGCATCCGCGGGCTCCCTGCTTCTGCACACACACAACAATCACGAATACATTTTAAGGATTTGTTTTATGTGAACATGTAAGTGGCTGTAAGCATGCATATGTACTGTGTGAGTGTGAGCATGCATATGTACTGTGTGAGCACACCGTGGTGTGTCCAGAAACCAGAGGAGAGCATTAGATCCCCTGGAACTGGGGTTACAGACAGCTGTGGGTGCTGGAACTGAACCTGGGTCCTCTGCAAGAGCAGCAAGCTCTCCTAACCATTCATTGGGCCATCTCCATCCCATAAATAAAAAGAAATTTAAAAAAGAGATTTCATCAGCCCACATGAGGCAGTCTTCCTCCTCGGCCTTGCTTCCCTCTTCAGCCATTTGTCTCACTGTCCTTTTCCTCATGAGCTTTTTGCCCAAAATTTCAGACAATCACTTTCTTCCCAGCAGGTTCCAATTCAAAATGCCGGCTTTTGGAGAAGTGGCATATCCTACCATTCTCTGTGACACACTTTTATAGCCCTGGCTGTCCTGGACTTGCTCTGTAGCCTGGCTGGCCTCTCACAGGGATCCCCTGCCTCTGCCTCCCTGAGTGCCGGGATCACAGGCGTGTGACACCACGCTAGCTACTATATAGACTTTGAATATCTACCTCCACGTCGCTAGCATCCATAACAGAGAGGAGATAGTGAAAAATGCTTGCTGACATTTTCTAGGAGAGATTATATAAAATCTGTATATAATCAGTATATAATATATAACATCTACCTTTATCATCTATCATCCACCTGCCACCCACCCACCCACCGATCTATCTACTTACCTACCTGTCTATCTACTTATCCATCCATCCATTTATCTATCCATCTGTCTGTCTATCTCTATCATCTATCTATCATCTGTCTATCTATCTATCTCTATTATATATCTATCCATTCATCCATCTATCTCCATCATCTATATCTACTATCTATCTATCTATCTATCTATCTATCTATCTATCTATCTATCTTCTTTCTGTAGTTCTGGCTGGCCTCAAACTCAGATCCACCTGCCTCTGCCTCCCAAGGGCTGGGATTAAGGTGTGTGCCCCCTACCTGGAGGAATTACACTTTTTGTGACTACTATAGGAGGCTCCACAGTTATGAGGGGCTGGAGAGATGGCTCAGAGTTTAAGAGCATTGGCTGCTCTTTCAAAGGTCCTGAGTTCAATTCCCAGCAACCACATGGTGGCTCAAAACCATTTATAATGAGATCTGGTGCCCTCTGCTGGTATGCAGGCAGAATACTGTATATGTAATAAATAAAATAAATCTTTAAAAAAAAAAAAAAAAAAAGAAGACACACTGTTCTCTCAGACTACCTGAGTTTGGTTCCCAACGTCCACACTAGGCAGCTAACAACCTCCTGTAAGTCTGGCTCCAGGAGACCTGACAGCCTCTCTGGCTTCCACAGGCACCACGGCAGTCACAGCGCATATCCACAAGCATATGCATGCACATGTGCTTAAGCTTCCACACGGAATCTTTTGCTGAACGTGTTTTTGTTATGCACGGCTTTGAGATAATGCAGTTTTTAATTAGTACACCTGAAACTTTGCAACAGAACCTTATATAACTGGCTCAGTTCATTGTACTTAAATGAAAGAACAGCAGATGTGGTAACACAGGAGATGCCAACCTCTAGGCTCCAGGTTTCAAAACAAGGACATCTGGGACAGAAGAATGTATATACGTTGCTGAAACTTTTGAAAAACCAGGCAACTGCTTAGGCAGATATTACACAAGTAAAACACAGGGACAAATCAAAAACGTGTTACTTTTAAGGCAGTGAGTGCGGCTTCAACTTTTTCAACACATATATTGTTGGAATTTGAATATCTGTGTGGATGGTTATCTGTTTCTTTAACTTCAAAATATCTAAGATATGTCTCTCAAGCTGGGCACGGTGGTGCACGCCTGCTATCCTAGAACTCAGGAAGGCAGAGGCAATGATCTCTGTGAGTTCAAGGCTACACAGAGAAACGCTCTCAAACGCAAAGTAACTACATTTTTTAAAAGTCAACTTTCAGAAAATTGAGAGAATTTGTAAAATAACTAGCAAATTATGCTGGAGTCACATTTTGTTTATAGTTATTGCAAATTAAAGGGAAGTTACAGTAAAAACTAATGAGGTCACTCAGTGATATTTCACAATCACAGAAAACATACCAACAAATGTCTCTTGTTTAGTAAGATGGAAATACAAGACAGAACCCTGAACATTTACCTTTGGCTCTGTCTGTGGAGCAGAATCTCTCACACCACACGATGCGAGCAGGCTTTCCTGGAATGGGGTTGGCGGAATGCATTTTTCTTCTACCCAAGTGGAGTTATTTTCTCACAGGGATGTGAACATACACGACGACATTAGAGACCCTGGGAAATCCTTCAGTAAGGACAGTTGTTTATTTTGTTACTAAATCTCTTTTTCCAAATATTCTTAACCAAGGAATACTTGACTCAAAGAATGTATGTATCTGTGTGTGCATGTTGTGCGTATGTATGTGTCCGGGTGTGTGGGTGTGCACATGTGGGTGTGCATGCGTGGGTACGCCTGCACAGACCGTCCGTCGGCTGATGTCCGATGTCTTTCTCTAGATTCCCTTCTTTACCTGAGCTCGTGAGCTGGCTAGACTGGCTGCCACCGCGCACCTGAGTCCTCTTGTCTCTGGCTCCACGTGCTCCTGTAGCCTTTACACGGTGGGCACGCGCTGCTGTAGCTTTTACACTGTGGGCACGCACTGCTGGTGGCAGGGATCCAAGCTCAAAAACCTGACCCACTCAGCCATCTCCCAGCCTGACAAGACTTAATTTACTGTGATCTTATCTTCATCTCTGCTCAGGTATAGACTCTGAATGAGAAGACACCCCTGCTGTATACACAGCCGCAGACAACTGGCTGGGGTTAAGTGGCATCCAGCAATAACAGAACCGTTAGTGACATAACGATTGAGAGCCTAAGACTCAACCCTCCTCCTTTGCCTTCTCGTCTTCTTCTGCCTCCTCCTCTTCTTCCTTCTTCCTCCTCCTCCGCTTCTTCCTCCTCCCCCTCCTCTTCTTTTGAGGTAGTTTCTCACCATGTATCCCAGTCCTGCCTCAGTCTCCATCGCGCCCAGCAGTCATAAGTCAGTGTTATTAAAGATATAATTACATGATGGTGCCAGTGAGATAGCTCAGTGGGTGAGAGCCCTCGACAAACGGCTCTGAGGACCTGAGGTCACTCCCAGAACCATGTAAAATGCTAGCTGTAGCAGCTCACACATCTGTTACCTTGCACTCCTAAGGGGAGCTGGGAAGAGACGAAAGAATTAGCCAGAAGCTCACACAGACGGCAGAGCAAAGAGCATCAGCAGAGACAGAAACATGGAGAAGAGAGAACTACGCATTGTCCTCTGCTATCCAAAGGCTTGCACGAGCCACACGCACACATACACATAGAAGCCAGGCACAGTGGCACATGCCTGTAATCCCAGCACTCAGAAGGCAGAGGCAGATCTCTGAGTCTGAGGCCAGCCTAGAGTACGTTTTAGGACAGTCAGGGCTGCAACAAAAACCCTGTTGCACAAACCAAAACAAAAATTGCACAGAGATGGGATAGTTTGACAGTAACTACCTGCTTGGCTACCTAAGGTCACGGTTTGCACCAGAGCCCCATAAAAACAAAACAAAACAAAACAAAACAAAATAAAGTTCTGAAATAAGCGTTTGATACATATTGAAGGTATTAGACGAAAATAAAGAGTTAACTTAGTTAAAACCTCATCTTTAAAATAAGAGTTCTACAACCAAATATGGCTATTGATCTGGAACTGAAAAGATAATTTTTGTAAAATATTTTGGATCACCAGTAAAGAAAATAAGTGATAAATATATACCCTTCAGAGAAAATTTGGTGTTTGATACAACTCCATTTATTGAAAATATGTATTCTAGAAAGTCTATACATAACATACTTAAGCATGTTAAAAATCTGATATATAGTAAACCACATTTCAATTACATTTGAAAAAATCTGTTTTTTAGTGAGAGTGCTTCCACACTGCCTTACCTGTACTTAGATTCCTGAGAACTGAATTTGTTAAAAAGTTAGGAAGTTCAGCAGAACGGTAACGTCAGACTGCCTTTAGGCTGGAGACATTTACTAATCCGTCCTTACGTAGTAACTAGTCTGGTACAGACGGTTCTTCAAGAATAACTAAAACGTTGATGTACTTACTATGACTTTCTTACAGTCCTTCCCTCTGCAGAGCTCTGTATAGGTTGAATACTGCACGTATATGATCCAGCTTCCAACAAACACCACCAGCCAGGAGAAGAACAGATACTTCACCCGCATGTATGAGAAACGGGCCTGCAAGGGAAGGACACGTGACAGTCACTCACTCAATAGTAAGCCTCAAGCACTACCCTGGAACAGGAGCGCTCCTTGCTTGGAGAAGCACAATGTATAATCCAAACGTTTATATGCCAATTCTGGGACAAGGCGCATTTTCAAGGAGCCTAGACTACATGGGTCTTAGAAGAGTAAGCTCTGTGGTCTTGCCAAGGAAAGGAAACAGCTTGTAGGATGCATGTACACCCCTTCCAATACCACCACCCACCCCTCCACGATCAGACAGGACACTTTCCACTTGGGAGAAGCTGACCAAACACTGTTTCATAGAAGAATGTTAAAGGTCTTTATGAATAAACTTAGCACCAAAATATTTTAGCCAGACAGTGGCGGCACACTCCTTTAATCCCAGCACTTGGGAGGCAGAGACAGTGGATCTCTATGAGTTTGTGGCCAGCCTGGACTACAGAGCAAGTTCTAAGCCTGACCCTGAGTTCCAGGACAGAGAAGTGCTGGGTGGCTGGGAATGGCTGAGCCAGGTGTGGTGGTGCACGCCTGTAATTCCAGCACACGGGAGGTGGAGGCAGGAGAAGCTCAGGGTCATCCTTGGTTACAGGAGCCAAGGCTATACAAGATCCTGTCTGAAAAGAAGAAAACCAAACAAAACAGCAACAAAAGAGGAAACGGTAAGGAAGAAATGCGAGAATCATTCCCTGCATGTCAACTGGCAAAGCCACACTCGGGAAGCTCTCTGCATCGTTTTGCATCCACTGCTCTGACACCGCCTGGCAGGGTCCGTGCTCTCCAACAGCAAAGGGGAAGCCATTTAATACCCAACGAGGTGGTCAGTCAACACAGCCTGGCAGCTAACAGCAGAACAGAGGTCTACAAAGAGAACTGAGCAAAATAACGCAAAGATGCACACACACAAGGAAAAGCTAGTTTTGCTTTTATTCCTGAGCCAGTTTCTCACCCTTGGAAAACAGTAGAATACTGTGAGCACATGAACATGTGAAGAAAGGCAACGGAGACTAAAGAGTTGAGCTACACCAGCAGAAGACAATGGGGTCAGAGGGAAAAGCCAACTACCAGTTCACCAGAAATGGTGGAGACAGACGGTAGAACTGGCAACCTTGAAGCAAGTGACAGTTTGAGCAAACTCCAGGCTGTGGAAACTGCAACACAAAGATACCATTTCTTTAACAATGAAATCACAAGGGGCAAAGTGAGAGAAGGAGAAACCCATAGACTGAAAAATATTTAAGAACTACAGCAAATGGTCACAGCATAGGAATCTTTTTAGTGTTCTGACTCAAATCTTAAAAAACTGTAAGACAAACAACAAAAAACCAAACCAAAGAACCAAGACCTGGACAATGGGGACTCCAGCAGACATGGTAGCACGGGAGGGCACTCAGAGCCTAGAGAAGAACTACAGGCAACCAAGGAATGCTGGGAGGGAGAAACAGTCTCCCCAGGACAAACCACACACAAATGTGGCGCTGTACAGACTGAGCAGGTTCTATTTGTGTGTGTGTAGACAACTTGAGACAAAGAGGCCATGCATTTGAGGAGGGTTACATGGGAACAGCTGGAGAGAGGGAAGAGAAGAGGGAGTGACATCATTTTAATATAAAAATATTCAGAAGATGACATTTGAAAGCCAGTAGTGATGAAAAACAATTTAGTCCTAGTACCTAGGAGGCAGAGGCAGTCTGATTTCTGAGTTCAAGGCTAGCCTAGCCTTCATAGAGAGGTCTAGACCAGTCAGGGCTACATAGTGAGACTGTCTCAAAACAAAACAAAACAAAACAAAACAAAACAAAAGAGAAATTGGTATTTGTGGGACTACCAAAGGTTTTGTTTTCTTTCTGTATTTCCCCCACTAAGTGTGTGTGTACTCAAGTACCACAGAACATGTGTGGTGATCGAAGGACAACCAGTGGAGACTGACGGTCTACAGCCACCATGTGGATTTCAAGGGTTGACTTCAGGTCCCCCGTTTGGCTGCAGGTGCCTGTGCTACTAACCCTTCCCGCCTACAAGCTCTTCCTCTGTCTCTCCCTCTGCCCCCTCCTCAGTTCCAATTTTTTTCAGTGCTGGGGACTAGACCCAGGGACCGCGCTTCCTAAACAAGCACTCTGCCACTGAGCAAACCCCTAAGCCTCACAGAGCATGACAAAATACTTATGAGACAACTGATAATTTGAAGAATGCCAGAACACTGGGTGATGTGAAAGGATGGTTCTGGGGTAAGAGTATTTTGCTCTTCTCTCCATGAGCTGCATTCTCCCACTTCCCTTGGCCTATGTTCAAGCTGAAGAACGCCTGGGAGCTGAGGTGTTGCAGGAATGCTAACCCCACACTGAAGGCCAAATGTTGTAGAGGAAGGCAGATTAATGATGTCCCAGCAGGGTGCTGGGCATCACCTGTTGTAGACATCATGACCAAAGAAGCAAAACACATTTTTATCCAGCATGCTACAGAAAACTGCTGACTTCAGTATAAAAAAAAAAAAAACAACAACAAAAAAAAACAGTGTAACGGCCTTTCTACTTCCCTAATACCTGAGAGCTGCAGCCTTACTCTCTCACTTTTTTTTTGAGACAGGGTTTCTTTATGTAACAGCCCTGCCTTTCCTGGACTCACTCTGCAAACCAGGCTGGCCTCAAAAATCACAGAGATACACCTGCCTCTGCCTCCCACATGCTGGGATTAAAGGCGTGCACCGCCACACCTGGCCTCAGCCTTACATTTTAAAATGACACCTGAAGAAAGAAACAGCTATAAATTACATCTCTAACTAGGTTTATTTTCCCCATGTGGCATTTGCTAAATGTTTCTAGTGATCTGTTTTTATAACAATTACCTACAATCTAGCCTTTGATTAAAAAATGTGGTCCAAATTTTTGTTTATGCTCAACAATTTAAAATTACTACCTAGCAGGATTTTTACTGTGTTGATTTGTGCTTAGCTCCTAATAGAGCAGTGCTTTACTTCAAATTGTGCTGCTGTAAAGCAGGATCACGGTGTTCGGTAGCACACAGGACGGTGATCCTCAGCTGCGTGAGTACGGCCTCTAGTAAGGCACTTGGTAACATCAGAGACACTGCAGTCTCAGGCTGTGCTTTAGTGCTGGACTCTCATGGGCAATGTCCACTGTATTCCCTGTCCCAAGCACCACCCAGCCCAAGATGTCAAATTTGTACGTCATTCACAATTAGCCTCTAATGCACCAATTATGACTAATTTAAAAGATATGTGACATCTGTCTGAAAATGACAGACCGATTAGTAAGAATCATCACCCATTTTCTAATTTAAATAAAGAAAAGTGGTGGTGATGGAAAATACACACATAATAAACAAACCTCCTCAGTCAGTTCCACAGTAAAGAACAGCAGTGCCCTGGGTTCAAAGCCCTGGGGCCGTTCCCAGCACAGCATAGGCCAGGCATGTGTACATGTCTGTAATCCCAGCACTGGAGAGGTAGAGGCAGAAGGACCAGAAGTCACAGTAAAACTCCGCCATGGAGCAGGTCTGGGGCCAGCCTGGGCGACATGAAGTCCTGTCTCAAAAACAAAGGCAAGGTGCTAAAGAGACGACATGAGGTGAAGAGAACTGGCTGTTCTCCAGATGACGCAGGTTCGAGTCCCAGCGGTGGGCAGTCACCACCTGTGAATCAGGTGTCGAGGGATTTGACACCCTCTTCTGACCTTCGAAGGCGGTGTACAGACATGTGTGAGCAGAACACCCACAAAAGGGGGAGCTGGGCATGGGGCACGCCTGTGATCCCAGCACTCTGGAGGCAGAGTAGGCAGGGCTCTGTGAGTTTGAGGCCAGCCTGATCTACAAAGTGAGTCCAGGACAGCCAGGGCTACACAGAGAAACCCTGGTCTCAGAACAAACAAAACAACAACAACCAAACAAGAGAATTAGCAACTTTGTTTCCTTTAATATTGCCGATATCACTGTGATAATTTATCTTGAAACAAAACTGAGGATTTTTTTGTTGGTTTTGTTTTGTTTTCTCTGTGTAGCCCTAGCAGTCCTAAAACTGCTATGTAGACCTGGCTGGCCTCAAACTCAAGAGATCTGCCTGCTTTTGCCTCCCGAGTCCTGAGACTAAAGGAATTCTTACATGATAGTTGATTTTTCTGAAATAAGTGTTCTAAAATGCCCAGGTGTGATGGCACATGCCTTTAGTCCTAGCACTTGGGAGGCAGAGGCAGGCAGATCTTTGGGAGTTCAAGGCTAGCCTGGTCTACAAAGTGAGTCCAGGACAGCCAGGACTACACAGAGAAAACCTGTCTCAAAAAACCAAAAACAAAACAAAATGCCCAGGTGGAAGCTACACCATGCCTGCAGCATCCTTTTGGTTATCCAAGAGCAGCTAAGAAAAAAATGGACAGAAGTACAGGCTGAGTGCCAGGAGGAGTGGCTGACCAAGGGTCAGTTATATGCAGGCCAGGTGGCCCTCAGAGGAGGATGGAGCGGCAGGATGCAGCAGTGAGAGGAAAGGCGCGGCTGTGATAGTAGCCCTGGGTAGGCAGGCACTGAAGGGTGCCGGGACTCAGCAGGCTAGCCCAGTTAGTGAGGACCAGGCCCCAGTGAACAGCCGTCTCAGAAACCCAGGTGAACTGCTCAGGAGGGACGCCCACCAAGGCTCCCTCTACATGCACACAGGTACAACGCGCAACCCCGCCACAGACGAAACTTCACTTGGTTGTCAGTGAGACTGAAGAAAGAGTTTGGGAGATTCTGCCGGGAACCTGTTCCCATGTGACTTATGGACCCAGGGTACTAAACACGGCAGCACATCTCTACTTCCTAAGAGAAGCCAGCTTGCAGTCTAGGTGCTCAGGCAGCCAGAGGCGGGAGAGACTGTCCTCTCCTGTCCACGCGTTCTGCCTTAGTGCCACTGACAGGACAGCTGGAGGGCGTCCATCTAGTTTACTCTCTCAGCCACCCCTGAGGATGGCTGTAACTTGCTGAGCAATTTCTGCATGAGGAATGTTGATAACTGCACCAGAACTAGGAGAGTCCTCAGCAGTGTTTCCCCTTGGTTGCACTGAGACCAGAGCCCAGACTTTGCACGAGCTCCGTCACGCACCTGCGTCACATTGCCGGGCCTCTCAGACAGCTTTCGCTGCAGTATTTCAGAATAGATGTCAGCACCTGCCCAGCACAGAGATGAATAAAGGAAAATAAAAATTACAAAAACGATCGTTACCAGTTCTTCCCATGCATGTGCACATACAGAACGCATTATTTTCTAAGAGGCGGACTCACGTCACGATGGAAGCTATCTTTTTACTTAATTCAAACCTTCCTTAGGTTATTG
This sequence comes from Meriones unguiculatus, assembly GCF_030254825.1. Lineage (NCBI taxonomy): Eukaryota > Metazoa > Chordata > Mammalia > Rodentia > Muridae > Meriones > Meriones unguiculatus. The sequence continues at coordinate 178,543,015 of NC_083351.1, forward strand.
AATTCTTAGTGAGTGTGTGTGTGTGTGTGTGTTTCCTTGTTCCCGTCTTCCCTTGGGCATGTCACACCAGGCTGGAAAGGCCCAGGCAGAGCCTGGGGTTGGCAAGGTCCAGTGCAGAGAGTAATGCCGAGGGAAGAGGTCTTCTCCCATGTTCTCAGGGTCACAGCCCACCGCTCCCCAAGTTTTCAGTGTTACAGCTCTTCTGGGCGATGGCAGCCCGCCTCCTCCCTTCAGCATTCAGGCATGGAGCGTCCCCAGCGCCTCAGTAAGAAACAAAGCCTGGCAGACGGGTCCGAGGGTCGGGGTCCAGGGGTGAACGCCTGCAAACAGAGGAGGCCTTCTCCCCAGCAGCTCTGCAAGTGTCCAGGCGGCAGCTCTCAGACGGTCCCGGGTGGGTAAGGCCGAATTTGAACCTTGGGGAGTGGGAGGATCGCAGGCTGGACGCATATTATTGGTTGGGGCTGGCATTTGCATGGAGAGGAATTCCAGGGGACTAGGCTACGCGGTCACCTTGAGAACTGGCGCCAGGGCATGCAGGCTGAGAACAGGGAGGGCGCTCAAGAAGAGAGTTCTGGGCTTTAGACACGCTCCACCTCACTCTAGCTCCACGCCCGAGTCCCGGTGGCACGGTCCACAGGCTCCACGCTGTGTCTGTGTGTGCACAGGTGCACGTGCATACGTGCGTGGGTTGTGCCTGTGTGTCTGCCTTTGCAGAGGTCAGAGGAAGACAATGAGTGTCTGTCTCCGCCTTGTTCCCTTGAAAGAGGGTTTCTCACTAAACCCGGAGCTACGCCAGCAGCCATCAAGCCCTCTGTTGCCCCACTGTGGGCCGGGTTTCCAGGTGAGTGCAAGCGCGCTCAGCTTTTTACATGCGGTCTACCAATGTGAACACAGGTCCTCATGGTTGCACAGCCAATAGGCTTAGTCACTGAGCCAGCCCCTCCCTTAGCTATTTTTAAATGGTATATGTGAGAGCCTAGCATTTTATATTATGGGTGCGCCATAATATATTTGACACTGTGTATTGTTGGACATTTATTGTTTCCAATATTTGCTGTAGTAACAAAAACAATACTGTTAATGCCAACCAATAATTGCTAGGGATGGTCCACATCTGGAAGTGATAAGCACTTTAGATATGTTGAAGTTAAGGTAAAGATAAACTTAAATTTTAATCCCCTTAAACTTCATGAGCCATTAGAGTAAGTTAGTCAATGGCTAGGAAACGGGCTTACGCCGCCTCGGCGCCACCTGCTTTTGTAAATATGATTGTATTTACATTACAGCCAGCACTCCAATCATTGAAGTGTCAACAGCAGCCTCTGTTCTGTAGGCAGGGTTCAGTGGCTGCAGAGACCATATAGCCATCAAAGCCAATGTTTAAAATCATCTGAATCATACGGAAAGAATCTGCTAACCTCCAACTGTCTGGAAGAGCCAGTCTCTCCTCTGCCTCACCGACGATGGTTCTCTTGTGAGTGCTTTTCCCAGTGGTTGTTGGCGGCTGTGCTGCAGAGACAGCTCAGCAGGGGCTGCCCAGGAGAACCACACCGGCTCGTTACTGACCCTAAAGGACAGTCCATATGAGCACGTCCGTGTCCCAGAGGCAAGCCCGAAAGAGGAGGTCTGCGGCGCCGTGATGGGTGTGCTCTCTGGGTGCAGCTGAGCTTAGGGGACGGCGCCGCGCACACCGCTGTGGGGACTGGACAGGAGGGTCCTCCATACTGTCTCACGAGAACGCTACAAGATGGGGACTGTCCCTCATTTGTCAGAGAGAGACGCCAAGAAGCACACTCAGGATTAAGCAAAGGCATCCTCGTTCTAAGTAAGAGAACGTGAATTTAAATCAAAGCAACCTGGCTTCAAGACCTGGGCCTGCTCTCCTCCACCATCTACGGTATTAAATACATGCATCTTTCCCTGAGTGTTTGATTATTTTTTTTCAGAGAGGATTTCAGTAAGTGACATTTCTAGGTCAAAAGCTTTGCAGTTTTAAGAGGTTTAAATAACGTTACAATGTTTCCCCAAAAGCTTGTAAAAATTAACACTCACTGTTTTTTGTTTTTTTTTTTTAATGTACTTATTTTACCCTCCCCAGAATCCAGTTCCACCGGCAGCTACAGTTTAATTTCTTTGACAGTGGCATATTTTAAAACACGTTCTCTGAATTTGTAGCATGAGGCTTGACAAACGTACCGGGACACTGAGGCTAGGTGGACATTAAACAGACCTTACAAATGACCTCCTCAGGACTTCTGCAATGTAGAGCATGCCAGGGCTGTATCTAGAAAAGCGCTGACAGACGGGAACAGACAGAGCCTTTAAAGTGCCCTTAGAGGAGGATGTCTAGGCCAACATCACATATCTTATGAGCAACCAAGGCTGACTTCTTCATGGCTGACCTAAAATAATGAAAACACAGAGGGCTCTAAGCTGGGCCGTTAGGTCATAGGGACCCCTGGACTAGGACTATAGCCTTGTCCACATGCAGTCTCTTCCAGGTTCTTGGAGGGAATATCACCCACATTAATCTATTTTGACGTTTGTAGAAAAATGTTCATATGTTCATAGTGCCAGTAGTTTTTAAAATAGACCTAAAATTCAGTTTGTAGGGCTAAAAAGATGGCTCAGCATATAGTACTCTTGCAGAGGATCTGAGTTTGGTTCCCAGCAAACATGTCAGACAGCTTACAAATGCCTAAAACTCTAGCTCCAGGGATTCCGACACTTCTGACATCAGTGGGCCACTACCCACAGAGACATACAAATAATTAAATAAAAATAACCCTTTAAAATCAGTTTGTATCCTATACACCAATGTTTGTTTGTTTTTTTCCTCTGGCAGAGTGGTGGCAATAAGACACTTGAACATGGAGTCTTGCTGGGGTTAAGTCATGTTGTATGTAAACCAACAGGTCTAGAAAATAAAGTCCCTAATTGAAAAAAAAAAATCATTTTTGGGGGCTGGAAGGATGCTCAGCAGTTAAGAGCACTGGCAGTGCTTCCAGAGGACCCAGGCTCTTCCCAGCACCCACACAGCAGCTCATAACTGTCTACAGCCCCAGTTCCAGGGGATCCCCCAATGCCCTTTGCTGATCTCTCTGGACATATGGACACACACACACACAAAATTAAAAAAACAAACAAATATTTTTTAAAAATCAGTTTGTAAGTTGGGTGTGGTGGCTCATACCTTTAATCCCAGGGAAAGGAAAGGAAAGGCAAAAGGAAAAAGGAAAGGAAAGGAAAGGAAAGGAAAAAGGAAAAAGGAAAGAAATCAGGTTATAAGGATAAAATGTTTTTAGTAAGGCACAGGAGCACACACCTTTAAGTCACACCACTTGGGAAGGAGAGGCAGGGGGCTCTCTGTGGGCTGGAGGCCAGCCTGGACAACACAGAGTTCCAGGGCAGCCAGAGCTATACAGTGAGACCATATGAAACAATGAAGAAAATCATACTTGGAAAATGTCTCAAACCAGGCAAACAGATGGTCCTCTCTGATTTTGGAATTTCTGAGACAGGTATTAATCCAAAATTGCCTTCTCAGTTCTCAAATTCTAAAGAAAGCTACAAACAAATAAAACCTACAGAAAGTTCTTAAAGAAAAATGACAGCTGTTTTGATTACAGCAATGTTTACTTCAGAGTAAACTTATAAAGAACAAGACAGCGTTTCTCTGGGTAGCCTTGGCTGGACTCACTTTGTAGACCAGGCTGGTCTTGAACTCACAGAGATCTGCCTGTTTCTGTGTCCTAGAAAGCTGGGATTACAGGTGTGTGCCACCTTTCTTGGCCAGGGAGAGATTTTGAGAGTTGTGGTCCCTTCCACACTGGTAATTACTTATCATAACTTAACACACAAGCTTAGGAAAAATAATAGGCTTTACTTTGCCCTAAAGGGAATGCTGAAAAACTACCCAGAATCCCTCATGAAAATACACTGATAGAATTACCTACAATTAGTTAAGAAAATGGATAGCATAAATTAAATCTGAATTGCTACAAATTTCTTAAGTATGCAGCATGTGTCTCGCAGGCAAAAGACAGCAAAGGATTTTTAATTAACCAAGGGGCTGGCCAGATGGTGTAGTGGGGCCTGTGTTCAAACTGCCAAATTTCATAACAGCTGGACACAGCTATGTGTGTGTGATCCAGTGCTGAGGGTGGAGACTAGTAGCTTCACACTTAGTGCTAGAGCTTGTGTCAAGGCAGGGAGAGACACAGCAAAAAGCTGAAGTATCCTCTCCTGGGCTTCAAGGATGACCTTGAACTGCTAACCCTCCTGATTCTGCCCCTAATGCCGGGGTTAGAGGTGTGCACTACCAAGCCATTCGTGGAATGCTTGGGATTGAATTTGGGGTGCCCTGCTTGTTAAGCAAGTACTCCGCCAGCAGCTACATGCCCAGCACCACATCTCTGCACTACTTTATTTCATATGGTTCCCTGTATCTCCTGGAAGCACTACCTGAACGAGCCATCCCCTAGCACTCTGTCCCTATTTGTAAGCTTTAAAATACTACTCTGTGTTCTATTCTGAGGTGCTAGTAATTTAAGCATTATTCCAAACCTTTCACCTGAGTGGTTGCTTTACAGGGGTCACATAAGAAATTTCTAAGAAGATGGGAATATCAATATAATATAATATCAATATAATCGGGTGTGGGTTATACTATGAATGCATTTGTCACAGTATACAACTGAAAACTAAAATAGCTCACTGTATGAAAATTATACCTCAGTATGAAATATGAAAATATACCAATCACTGGAATACTATTAGATTTAAACACATCTAAATTCCAAATACTAAAAAAAAAAAAAAAAAAATGTCTATCTCTTAGCATTAAGAAAGGCCAGTTAGGAAGGTATTACACCAGAGTCTGGCAATAAGAAAGGGAAGGGAAAGGAAGGGTTGAAAGACAAGAAACAAGTGACCGGGAATAGTTAAGTGACTATGAGCCAGACTGAACAACAGAGAGACCCTGTCTAAAAAACAAACAATAACAACAAAAACCAAACAAACAAAAATCCAGAAGAAAATACAAGGCTACAGGGAAAAAAAGACAGAAATAAAGAGCATGAAGTGGAGAAGGTGGTGGTAATGGTGATGGAAGTGGAGGAGACAGTGATGGAGGAGGAGGTAGTGATGGAAGTGGAGGAGACAGTGATGGCGGAGAAGGAGACAGTGATGGAGGAGGAGGAGATAGTAATGGAGGAGGATATAGTGATGGAGGAGGAGGTAGTGATGGAGGAGGAGATAGTGATAGAGGAGGAGGTAGTGATGGAGGAGGAGGTAGTGATAGAGGAGGAGATAGTGATGGAGGAGGAGGTAGTGATGGAGGAGGAGATAGTGATGGAGGAGGAGGAGGTAGTGATGTAGGAGGAGATAGTGATGGAAGAGGAGGAGGTAGTGATGGAGGAGGAGATAGTGATGGAGGAGGAGGAGGCAGTAATAGAGCAGGGTGTGATAATAATTATTAAGAAGAACAAGAAACTGTTTTAGCCTACTAAACTTCATTTCCCAAAAGTACGGAATGGAGTGAGTGTGCTGTCTTCAGAGGTTACAGAAGAGCTTCTGCGCCCAGCCTTGGCAGAGTCCTCCTTACAGAGCGCAGGCCACTAAGCAGGAGTGTGTGCCTCCTGGCAAACAAGGAAGCTGTGAGGGGTCATTCCACAGAATAGTTAATAAGTGGGCCGGGCTCTTCAACAGGGAGTGCAAAGCCAAGCCCACTCTATCCCAGGTCCTCAGGGCAAGTGCATGGGGAGTTTGGTCAAACACGCTTTTCAACACTTATGATGGGAGCATTTTATCAGTAAGTTGACTTTAAGATTCTCACCTAAGTAATTCCTCCATGTCACAAAAGGACTGACAGTATCTTAAATGCTCAGCACAAACTCACAGCCCGTCACTCATGACTGCTGGTGTATTTGAAGAAAACTAATGTGTTGAGTCAGTCAGCTAATAAAGTCTTTAAGAGTTTCATGGACTCACCCTAAGGTCTACAGAATCCAAATCTTCAGGATGAGGCCTGGGAATAATATTTATTTTATTTGCTTACGTGTCCGTGTGTGTGTGTGTGTGTGTGTGTGTGTGTGCGTGTGTGTGTGTGTGTGCGTGCGTGCGTGTGTGTGTGTGTGTGTGTGTGTAGTGCAGACAACTGTGGAGGTCAAGGTGCCAGGGCTCACACTCAGATCTTTAGACTTGTGTGGCAAGAGTCTATCTGCTGAGCCATCCTAGCCAGACACGCTCATCGTAGAAGCTACCACACCAAGGAGAAAATAAAGTCAAATGACTCATAAAGACCTGTGAGCGAATGTCTACCAAGAGTAAACTAACCCCAGCCCTTCCTTTCCAAGATGTCATTTAGTGACATAGAGCCATGAGCAGCAAACCACTGCTGAGGACAACCCAGAACACAAGCGCCGCACACACCAGACTCCGTGTGTGTGTGTGTGTGTGTGTGTGTGTGTGTGTGTGTGTGTGGTGGCTCAGTGTGCAAAGGGGATCGCCATCAAGCCTGAGGCCCCATGTGGTGGAAGGAAAGAACCAGCTCTCACAGGTCACCTTTTACGGCACCTCTCCCCATACATCCTACACAAATAAATGTTTTTTACAACCTGAATAATTTTTTGACACAGGGTTTTTCTGTGTAGCCCCGTCTGTCCTGGAACTTGCTCTGTAGACCAGGCTGGCCTTGAACTCAGAGATCCCCTGTCTCTGCTGGAATTAAAGGCATGCACTACCACCGCCCAGCTGTAGATTTGAATAATTAAAACTTGGATTTTATTATTTGTACATAATTATAGGATCATATGTAAGTGCTGAAAACTACAACAAACTCCCTTTAACCCAGTTTCTCCCAGTGATAACATTCTGCAAAGTCCTAATTAACACCAGAACAATATTGAGACAATCCAGTGATTTTTATTCACAGTCTCCGCTTTAATTTCTTTCTATTATATTTGGTTTTGCACACAGGGTCTCACCGTGTAGCCCTATGGTGGAAAGCCCTATGTAGATTAGGCCTTAAACTCAGAGTTAGAGACCCGAACTGCCTCTGACTCCTGAGTGCTGGGATCAAAGGCATGTGCCACCACGCCCAGCTTTTACCTATTTTATTTATCTGTATGCATGAGACACATTTCTACCATGTGGGTTCCAGGGAGTGAACTCAGACCATCAGGCTTAGGGGCAAGCACTTTTGCCCACTGAGCCATCTTGCCAGCCCCAGACTTCCTGTTTTACGTACACACATAATGTATGTGTGGATGGTATATACTCATTTCTATACAGTTATGATCTGTGAATGCACTACCCTAGTGGAAACTCAACAGAGTTGCGTCATGAGCAGTTCCGTCTGGGCCCCTCCCACTCTCTGGCAGCGTCACTCGGTTTTCATCATTTTGAAGACTGTCACGTGGTATGATCCATGCGGCTGGTTCATACAGTGCCTGAGACTGCCACTTCCCACAACAGTGAGAATGGCTAACCCTATGAACCTGGAGGCCAGCCCCAGTTAAAAGCTTTCCTTCAGAAGAGCTGCCACAGCCGTGGTGTCTCCTCGCACTGTTAACCCTAACTAAGACAGAGACACGTGCACGGAGAGTTTCCCGTTACTGTTAAGCACTATGCCACATCTATTTGCACCGGAGCTTGGCTACGCTTTCCTGCCGAAACACTGAGGTAACACACAGGCCTGCTATCAACCTTTCTATGGACTTCTGTGTCAAAACAAGTTTTTGTTTGTTTGTTTGTAGTTTTTTCCTAAGACAGTTTCTCTGTGTAGCCCTGGCTGTCCTAGACTAGCTTTGTAGACCAGGCTGTTCTCAAACTCACAGAGATCCGCCTGCTTTGCCTCCTTGAGTGCTGGGATTACAGGAGTGCACCACCATGCCTGGCTCAAAACAAGTTTTAATTTCCCTGGAATAAATAAATAAATAAATAAATATTCCTCCCTAGCAGGAGTATGACTGCTAGGTCATGTGACATTTCCATTTTTAAAGTAATTACCCAACTATTCTGCACAAGGGTTTCACACTTACACACCCAGCAGCAATGTGTGAGTGGCCCAATCTTTCCACATCCTCAGCAGTTCGTACATTCCTGAATCCACTTGCACAGTTAAATGAGGAAGCACTGTGGACTTGGGAGGGGAGTCTGAGGAGGCTGCTGACCCCTGCACTTAGTAAACACACATGAACTTAAACTCAAATCTTTTAAATTCTGCCTTTCATCGTGGCACACGCCTCCAATCCCAGCACTCGGGAAGGCAGAGGCAGGTGAGTCCCTGAGTTCACAGCCAGCCTGATCTACACAGTGAGTTCCTGGACACCCAGGGCTACACAGAGAGATCTTGTCAACTTTTAAATGTTTTATGCATTTTAAATGTCTTTTTTGCCTGCGTGTATGTGTTTGCACCATGTGTGTACCTGAGGCCTGTGGAGACCACCAGAGGGCATCAGATGCCCTGGGACTAGTGATGGCTAGTGCTAGAAACAGAGGTGGGTCCTCTGGCAGAGCAACCAAGGGTAGGATGGCCGAGTCATCTCTCCTGTCCCTCAGAACTCTTCTGAGACAAGCGCGAAAGACCTCGAGCCTTCCCTCCCACCCCGGCCTCCTGAGCAACTGGGAAGCCAGTGTACATGAGCCTGTCTGGCACTGAAGGCACTTGTAGTAGGTAGTGGGGTCATGGGTGGTAGTTTGTTTTTTGAAATTATGATTAATAACTCACAATAAGCATAATAAAATTACATTAGTGAAAAATTTAAAAATCTATGTCTCAGTAGAGAGGTAAAAGGATTCTCTCAGAGAAAGTTCTTACGCTGCCTCGGGTTTTGTTGTTTTAACGTTATATGCATGAGTGTCTTCGCGCATGCGTGTGCCAGAAGGAGTCAGATCTCCTGGGTCTGCGGTCACACATCACTGCGCACCACTGTGTGGGTGCTACAGGAATCAAACCCCGTCCTCTGCTAAAGCAGCAAGTGCTCTGAACCACTAGGCCATCTCTCTAGTGCCTACAAATAATTTTAAAGCATTACAACATATCAGGTACCTAAAAAAGGGCTCCACTTGCTTGAACCTTCACGCCCACCCCACACTCCTCTCGAAGGCCTGATGAATGTTCAGGGCTGGAGCATGCAGTCTTTACAGCCCAACGTGTACTCAAGTTTTGTTCATAAACAGCAAAAGGCCAGGTTTAATCATCTGAAGCGTGCACTGTCTTTTTGTTGTTTTTCGGCGACAGCTAAGCTGAGCAGCTCGTTAGCAGCCACAGTGTCATGTACATCCAGGAGACCACAGAGTTAGCTTAGCTGCTTTTTCTGTCCATTACATTCATGACAAAACATGTTGGCTTTAAAATTATTTTATGTATATGAGTACTTTATCTGCACATACACCTGCATACCAGAAGAGGGCGTCAGAGTACATTATAGATGGTTGTGAACCACCAGGTGGTTGCTGGGAATGGGGCTTTAGGACCTCTGAAAGAGCAGCCAATGCTCTTAACCACTGAGCAATCTCTCCAGCTCACATGTTGGCTTTTTTACTAAGGAAAAATTAATACAGACTCACTATAATACTGTAACTTACACACTTCATTTCTAAACTCATGAGATGTTATATGAGAGAATTAAAGGTGAGTCAAGACACCGATTGCCTTAATGAATCTCTGATGAGCCATCTCTATCTCTACCTATCAGTAGCTCTGTGCTACTGAAAGAACACTTTCTTTAGACCATGATATGAAGAAAAGGAGAAAAACTGGTCATTTTTATCCATATAAAAATGGGGGACATTTGGGGGACATTTCTGCTTTTAGAATACTACAAAGATGGATTCTGAGTCATTAAATAGAATGTAGAAGAAATACCCAGTTAATTCTTCCTATTATCA